>NC_135486.1:134753859-136130109 GCF_052094955.1 Ictidomys tridecemlineatus
CAGCTTTTTATTGTAGCATCAGGGTTTGATCTCAGGTTTGGATGAAAGCAAAACTGGTGTTTCCTCTACCAAGCCAGCCTGCCTCTCACATGGACCAGGAAGAGACTGGAAGCTCAGCACTGAGCCGCCTCAATGGAGGGGGACACTTCTGTCCTGGGCATCTTCCTTCTCCCTACAGTTCTCCAGCCAGGTCCCAAATCCCTGGCCATATCAATGCCTTTTTGTTTCTTCTTTTATCCACAGAAGAGAACCTACTGTTGCATCCAGAGGATAAGCAGGCCTCCCCGAGTCCTGGGAATATCCTGCTTCCTGTGGAATCCACCCGTGCCCTTGAACTAGCTTCTTGAAGTAGGTTCATCCATCTATCCCTCTTCACGTATGTTAGTGTCTGTGGCATTCCAGGGATCACGGTGAAGGGACACATTCTAGCCTTTACAGCATTTCCCAACTCCAGAAGCTCCTAACATTTTTTTCCAAAGCTTTCCACACCTGAGAGGGACCATGTTTTTGCCTGGGCTCTGAGGCCATGGTGGTCCTGCCCATGGTCCTCCCTCACCCCCACATGATGCAGCCTCAGCCTTCTCTCCCCAAGTGCATCACCATCCGCGACAACACAAAGAAGTGAAGGTGGTGTGAGTCACTCTATTTGGGATTCGAACTCTGGCTCTCCTGTTTACCAACAGCATCTTTGGATGTTTTTCAAAGCCTCTGTGAGCCTTGGTTTTCTGGGTTCTACTGAGGCCATGTCATCTTCCTTATGAGGTTACTGTGGGTTCTTAAGATATCACAGAGACCACATTTAGTATCACACCCAAAACATTGTAAGCACCCAGTATGTGGTAGCTTAAGCTTAATCACTTCCAATTGCCCAGGAAATCATCACCGTGAGGCTGCTGTGACAAGAAGAGGGTGTTGGGTTTCCAACACCTCTGGCCCAGCTCAGAATTCTTGGACATATTCCAGATTAGTCAGTTGTATCAAAACTGGCCCAATGAGAAGGAATGGGCAGGAGATATCCCTGCAAGGCCAATTGCAAACAATAAGGATGAGGACAGATATTCAGAAATCAGAATAAAACCTGCAGCTTTTAACTCTATCTTTCCCTTTTAACCTTTCTGAGTCTTTATGCTCAGCATCCTTTTGAGGAGAAAACCTGAAAATTATACTTAAAAATGCCATGTAGATTTGTCTCTGGTCACAGGGAAGGGAGGAAAAAAAAATCCAAACCAACTCAAAATAACCCTGAATTTCTCCAAAGAGAACATAGCAGGCTAGGCTCACACCAGAAAATGTAATGCAAAAGACAAATGAATCCACCTATTGAATCTTCACGACAGAGAGACTGGTAGAAATTTTCAGTGGAAGAAAAAATACACACACACACACACACACACACACACACGTACAATTGTAAAACCTTTGGCAAACCAGCCATTTGTCTTACCCAAGGGCTTCTATCTTTCATGCACACAAACATTTATTTTTATTTTGACCATTTAGGATAGGAATATTTTAAAACTAGAGTTGTTAAATGTTTATTTAATGCTGACTCTAGGCCACTTTTTATGTAGGCTCTGGGGGAATAGAGATTCATTTCAAAGACCTGGGTTGTGATGCAAACAGAAGATGGTCCAAAGCAGGAGGAAGATCAGCACCACGACAGGACAGAGAGGAGACAAGTGACAATCAGCACACCCAGTGCTGTGACATAGACAAGAAAGGCCGCCTGTGGGAGCAGAGAGGACCACCCACCCCAGTTTTAGAAGACAGGAGGCCTTCTCCATCCACATTCTGAAAAAGAGAGAGTGTATCACAGACAGCAGAAGGAAGAGGGGGAACTCGAGTTTGGTACGTACATTTTGTTGCTTCTGAGTACCTCCATGGTACAGGAATGCCATATTCCAGTATCACTGGAAAACGGTGTGTCCCCCTGAAACTCACGTTGATGTTCGGTCCCAAATGTAAAGGTGCTGAGAGGCAGTGGGACACGTAGGAGGTGATGAGGTCATTAATAGGATTAACTAAAAAAGACAGGAGCAGTGTCATAATGCAGGCCAGCCCCTTCTGTTTCACATCTTCTGCGAATACCCACTGGCCCTCCACTTTTCTGCCATGTTGGGGCGCAACAGATGGCCTTGCCAGATGTGGCTGCTCGGTCTCGGATTTCAGCCTCCAAACCAGGACATACACCAGCTTTTTTCCTCTATAAATTTCCCAACCTCAGGTACTTTAACACAGCAAAATAAAATGAATGAAGATGGGTATTTTAACTTGCCGTTGGTGGTTCAGAGTGGTCGCCATAAATACCAAAGGTTGCTCAATGCCCACAGCAGCCATTTCAGCCATGGACTGGGGCTATCAGTGGACACCTGCCCTTGGCTCCAGAGCCCCTGAGTGCTGTGGTGTAGCTTCTGCTACTCCTTCTCTTCCTCTCACCTGCACCCTCCCCTCTTAACTCCTCATCCTGGAGTCTCACCTCCATCATTATGAGTCCTAGTGAGCAGCAGTTGGACTGCCTGCCTTTCTTTGTTTCAAGTCCCAATGTGTCTCGGGATTGGAGAGTAGATACACAAGCTTGTTTGAATAAATGGTGACATAACAATTAACCATATGTAGAAATTTTCTTCTGCAAAATGCTCTCCTCTGTTTATTTATTTCTTTTTAACTAATGCTCAATCATCATTCAGGTCTCAGCTGGAACACCATGTCCTCCAGGAGACCCCCCCAGGTGCCAGCCTCTCACTAGACATGGTTGGAGATGCAGGCCACATGGATGATGGTGGCCCATAGATCACATTGCCTGGGGATGCCACAGTCGTCCTAGCTTGTGTAATTGCACCCTGTGACATTTGCATAATGACAAAATCAACCAACGATATGTTTCTCAGAACACACCCCTTGTTAGCCATACACCACTGCAGTCCTGTGATTCCTTTTGGTCTATTACCAGGGCTTAGGAAGCCAAGTGCCACCAACTAGGTGGCTTTAATAACAGAAATGCACCGTCTCCCAGTCCCAGAAGCTGGAAGCCCAAGCTCAGGGTGTGTGAGAGCAGCTAGTTCCTTCTGAGGGTGGTGAGGGAGACCGGTTGGTGACCCTTCCCTAGTTTCTGACAGTGAGTTGGCATCTGTGGGGTTCCTTGGCTGAGAGACCTCAACTTTCATCTTCACATGCCATTTTTCCTGTGTACGTCCCAACCAAGTCCCCCTTGTAATTAAGACCCCAGTCTTCCTGGATGAGGGGCCAGCTCATCTCAACTCATTACACCTGCAATGACCCTTTTTTTCCAATAAAAAGGTCACATTTGGAGGTCCTGGGGATAGGTCTTCAAGTCATAAATTTGAGGGGGACACAGTTCAATCCAGAGCTCCTCTTTCTTGCCCGCGTGAATATTTTACCTCCACCTCTTTGAGACCAGGGATTGTGTTCTTTTCCTCCCCATTCTGCTGGAAGCACCCAGCCTAGCACCTTGTGTGGAACTGAATTCTCTCACAGGAAGAGAAAAAGAGAACATTTTTCAGTCACCTGCTAGGTGACAGGCAGCATGTGAATTGCTTTATTGCTCAAAGAAAAAAAAATGCATGGGATTGCTTAGTAATGTGTTGGCTTAGCAATATGTCCATTTTGGTTGCTCTGAATTTGTTATTTTTTTTCCTTTTTGGAATATATGTGCAGTGGATAAATGTTTTGTTTATGGATCATTTGATGCTTGGGACAGCAAATGACAAGAACACAAAAGCAAGGCAGCAAAACAAATGAGAAAACTGGGCTTAGCTTACCCAAATACAAGGATACCACAGTGATCAGGAAACAGCATGCTTACCCCATGGAAGGAGGAGGAAATGGGATCCACAGCAAGTCTCTAGGAAGACTAAAGACAGGTGCAGAACTAAAGAGGAAGAGGGAGATCCTCTCCCTAAGTATTTGTGATCCACTGGGGGAAGATGGTTTTATACAATAGATGTGGAGTTTGGAGGTGGGACCTCAGATAGGTGCCTTAGCCTCTTTGATTGTCTTTTCCCTCATCTGTAAGATGAGAAGAGCAACACTCATTTTGTAGAGAGGGACTATTCTCAAAATATGTTAAAAAAAATGAACCCAGAAAGTCAAAGAGTGAAAATACTAGGACAAACTTGAGGATATCCCAGATGGAATCATTTCCTAAATATGCTTTCTCTAAGCCTCATAGATACTCCAACACTACAAAGCTTCCTGTCACCTTGCTCTGATGGTGTTTCTTCCTTGCCCACATCAGCCCCTAACTTCCGGTGGCTGTTAGGCACTGGAATTACTCAGGATTATGCGGGCCCAAGCTTTTGGTAAATTTCCAGTTAAAGTCCTTCCTAATTTTTTGCTGATCCCCTTTCAGGAATGCTAAGTGCATGTGGGTCTCTTCTCCCACTCGGCCCCTACTCCAACACATACACAGCTCACGAGGAATTCAAAGGTGTGCCCTTTTGATTCTTGTTAATATTTCCCAGATTCTCTTCCCCCTCTGTATCTCCATCAACCCTTCTCTAGACCAAACCACCACTGTGTCCCACCTGGACCTAATGAGATGCCTCTGTTCCTCCCACCCACATCTAGTCCATTAACCACTTATACAGGATCCATGGGAGTGGTCAGTTTATCTTAGAAGTTGGAAAGAGGGCAGATTCCCCTGAATAGACCTTTTCACAGCAGCCAAGCATTAAAAGTATGAAAGTGTTTTTAAAAACAGTCTATGTTTATTGGACCCACGTGTCAGTTCATGGTACATGTCTAGGCCATCAGTCCTGTGGAGCTGTCACTCAGAAGTTGCTAGGCAACTAAGTTGAGAAACCAAGTTTCAGGAGAGCTTCCTGGCTACCTGGTGTCTCGCTCATGTTACAGAGACCTCGATGGCTTGGCCAAGATCAACTCAAAGAAACAGACCTAAAAAACAAAATATCCAAGTCTTTTCCCACTAATACAATTCTACTCCCAACACAGTACCTGAAGATTTGTGTCCTTCTGCCCAGGAGAAGCAGTGGAAGGAGTTTGGGGCATCAAGAAAACTCTGATTTGCTGCCATCTGATGGCCTCATCTCATCATTTAATTTTCCAGTTGGGACATGGTTTTTGGATTTCCATATTGAACATCAAAATTATTAATTCATAAGACAGATAGGAGAGAATTATTATGACTTAGATATGAGGTGTACCCCAAAAATATCATGTGTGAAACTATGCAAGGAAGTTTAGAGGTGAAATGTTTGAGTTATGAGATCCTTAACCTAATCAGTTCGTTAATCTTCTTCTAGGGATTAACGAGCTGGTTTAACTATGGGCAGGTAGAGTGTGGCTGGAAGAGGTAGTTATTGGGGGGCTTGTTTTTGGGGTGTATACACTGCTCTTGGTGAGCAGAGTTCTCCCTCTCTCTGCTTTCTTTGGCCATGTCCTAAGCTTCTCCTCTGCTACACTCTTCCACCATGATATTCTGCTTTATCCCGGACCCCAAAGAATGGAGTCAGTCACCTATGGACTGAGACTTCCGAAACTGTGAGCCTACAAAATAAACTTTTCCTCCTGTAATTTTCTTTTTTGGGTCTTTTGGTCACAGCAGCAAAATGCTGACAAAAACAGAATATTCTGTTTTCCCAGCCCCACCCTCATTCCCAGAGGATCATCACTGGGGCCAAGGCCAGGAGGCATGCTTATTTAGTAGAAGGATTTTCCCCTGAAATACTAGAGAAGAGAAGGCTGAGGGGTGTGGGTGTGCTTGGGTGGGAGAGAGCCTCTGCCTTCGATAGCTGTACAACTTCATGAAAATTTCTTAACATTTCTAATTCTATTCTCCGCTGTGCAATAGTGATAACCCTGGTACCTATCTCTAATGGTGGTGTGAGGGTGCAGCGGAGCGTGTAAAGATGTTTATGCCTAGCACAAAGCACTCAATAAATATCAGGGAGGTGTTGTTATTGTTCCGGAACCGTCTGGCCTCTCAAAGCCTCAGATGTCACAACTGAAATAGAAAGCTTGCTTTGATTCTCAGACCACCTTATGTTGAATATCAGGCCTTTCTAGAATTATAGATATTATTACAGAATAGGGCAGGAAAAAGAAACAAACTGGCTTCTGAGAAACTGAACCTGGAAACAGACCAAGCCTGTTAACATCTGTCGGGACATCCCTCCATCATCCCCTGCTCTCTGAGCAATGTAGCCCTGTGAGGCTGGGGGCTGGCTTCTCTGTTCCACGTTCCTGGACCCCAGCACAGGCAGAGGCGTGGGGCGGGACATGGTCTGTGTTGCTGAGGACGGGGAGGGCTCTCCCAGCCTCTCAGAGCTAGATGGCTGCACCAAATAGCCAAGTGGTTAATGTTGAGGGACAAAAATGAGGCTCATCTGTCAATTGTAGGCGGACGCCAGCTTCATCTGCTGTGTCAGGAGCTGGGAGTGTCATCTGAGAGAGTAGTAGAATGTGAAGCCCAAGGAAGAGAGAGAAACTTCTTTGGGAGATAATGGAAATGTGATCCTTGAAGGCTCTTCAAAAGTTTTATAGATGATTTAAAAAAAAAAAAAAACCCAGAAACTAAACCAAACGAAAACAAGACCCAGAGACTATGAGCTTGCCCATGATCACTGCACAGATGTGCCAGTAGGAGAGCCAGCTCTCCAGAACGCAGACCCCCTGACTCTGCGAACACAGCTGGCCAAGGGGAGGAGATGTTCTGACCACCAAGTCCCTCCGTCTTCTCTGTGCTGGTGCTTGCTCTATAAGTTCAAGCATCCCTTCCTCTCTTTTCTGTATAGAACCTCAGAGTAAGCCCGATATTTGTCCATGCACTCACTCACTCATTCATTCATTCATTTCTTTGTTGGGGGGAGTGCCTCTACGTGTATAGCATCATCTCAGGCACTGGGAATGTATCAATGAAAGAATGACCCTAGGTACTACCTCTTGGGGTTTATAATCTAGTGGTCAAGACAGAAATTAGGCAAAAGGAAAATTACATGAAAGGATGCACACTTTCAACTTGTCTTTTTTTTTTTAAGAAAAAAAAATGACACTAGCCATGCCTAATCCACCTGTGGTAGGAGGCTATGCAGAACTGACTGTGATGTTTTCCCCTGACACATGTTCGTATACAATTGGGACTTCCTTGTTGGGCAGATGAGATGGGACATGGGACAGCCAGGATCTCTATGGGGAGTTTTCACTATGGAACCAGGCTGCAGAAGGCTTCATAGCATTAATGTGGACAAACATTTGCTGAACTAGTTTTTGTTTAGCCCAGAAGTTATGAGAAATTCTGGGCTAGGGGAGAGGAAGAAGTTAACAGTTAAACGAGCGGTCCATGTGTTCTCTGAGATGGGGCTTGGTGTCCACTCATAGCAGAAGGAAAATATGGATCCGCGCATACCTCTCAAGTTCCGGACACACTGAGTTTGACCGTGGAGCAGAGACATTCCAAAGAGGGTGGGCTTAGCCGGGGAAAGGAAATTCAGAAAGAATTGGGCTATTCCCCACTCAGCAAATGAGAATCCCCGGCCCAAGCCCTCATAGATCCAAAGCTGGGAGCTAGTCTATAATTGGAGTCCTGTGTCCTCCCCAGCCTCAGAGGAACCACGAGGGTGAATAACATCGCGTCAGCACTGGGGCTTACTTATTGTCTCAACAGCAGATTAAGAACTGGAAGAAAAGAAGAGATGTGGGTGATCTGAGGGTTGCAGATCTTTAAGGCCATTATCTGTCTTGAGCTTCAGCCCACCCTACCACCCACTCCTCCATGTGAGGTTCCAATGTAACAATAAGCCTGCAATTATATTTTACTTGCAGAAAAATATGGTGGTGAGTCAAAAAGTCAGCTCATAGATGTGCTGGGTACCACTGGCTATATAAGTGGGAGGGGTCACATTTGGGGCTGAAGCCAGAGCCCCCACAGTGGGTCCATGTACTGGGATGGGTCTGGCTGCCCTAGGCTGGGCCTCCCTGTGTCTATAATATGCCCCTGATTCACATACGAACACTGGGAGGTGGCTTCCGCCAATGGTTAGGACCAGAATGGAAGACTTGGAGACCTGAACAGGCCTTGGGGTGAGGACAAGAAGGCACAGCCAGAGGATGGTGTGGATGGAGAATGAGAGATCCGAGGGAAATGAGGACCCTGCAGGAATAAGGATGGATGGCTTGGGTGGGCCAAGTACCAAGCTGGGTAGCAGAAGCACCACTGATAGACAATGACCAAAGGCCTCACCTGTGCCCCAAATGCACCTGGATGCTGAGAGCTCCCTCCAAATGCAGATGCAACGTTAGGATGAGAGTATCATAAATTGAGTAAGGAAATCATAATTGACTAAATTCTTAATATCGAGGAGAGTAAAAGCATAAAAGAGAAATTAAGGTGTTATTTAAAAAAAAGAATGAGATTATATCACTGCACAAATCCCAGTTCTGCCACTTAATAACTTCAGGGCTTGGGGCACCCTTTTGCTCTTTCTTGCTTAGTTTCTTTATGTGGTTTTAAGAAAGTGAGGCCACCCCACCTGGCCTCAGAAACTGGGTGGAAGTGAAGGAGAGGCCATGCTCCAATGTCCACCACTGACATGTGGCTTCCTGTCCTGCAATGGGTGGTGTCCCTACAGCGGATGTACCTATCTTGTGTGCCAACAGCGTCCCTGCTGAGAAACACAGCAGCTAATTCCAGGGCTTTTTAAGACCAGCTGAGAATTACTTTGCACCAGCTCTGCCCCTTACCAGCCACATGCAACCTTCACCTCCTGCCTGGCCAGTGGTGGGCGTGAAGCTGAGCTGAGGGCCCCATCAAAACACTGCGACTGGGCAGGTCCCACCCAACTTACAGAACAGTCTAGCCTCCAAAGTGCTTCTGTCACCCATCTCTCACTTATGCCTTATAGCATCTCTGGATCATAGGAAGAATCATTTCCCTTTTATTTATTTATTTTTATTGGCACTTGGTACCTATTTATGGGTACAAGGTGATTTTCAATGGTGCATACATGGTGTAACGTCCAAATGAGGGCCTTAGTGCATCCTTTACTGCAGATGTTTATCATTTCTTTGTTGTGGGAACAAACTGTGTCTAGCTGTTTGAAGCACACAGAGAGTTACTGTCAGCTGCAGTCACCCGTGTGCTAGGACGCAGAGCTCCCTCCTTTCTTGTGACTACTACCTGTACCTGCTGACCAACCTGGCCCATGCCTCCTCCTCCTCCTCCTCCTCCACTCCCTGTCTTGTCGTCCCCCAGATCCTCCCCATCGCCTGCCTTTAGAAAGGGGAGAAAAGTAGCCCACAGGCAGTTCTGGGACTGGGACTCAAGTTCTGATTGTGCCATGCCAGGTGACAGTCCCTTTTGGTACCCATGCTGATGAGCAGGACCAGCATGATTTCTCTGGTCTCCTGGCACGGGTCTATAATGGTGATCAGGAAGGAACTGGAGTGTAACGTGACTCCTTCCCCACATCGGAGACTTCCTTTTCCAGTCTCAGTCCAGTTTCCTCATCTTAACAAATTAGAACCTCTTTGGACAGATTATTCCTTGCTGGGGGGTGGGAAGCTGCCCCGGGTGTTCCACAGCATTTAGTCCTCTATCTACTAGATGCCACCAGCACCCCCGCCCTGCCCCCCACAAGCTCTGACAGCCAAAGGTATCGCCAGACATTGGTACATATCCCCAAATAGGACCTGCTGGTGCAAACTGCCAGCTCTCAGGGAGCAGAAAAGGTGCCTTCTTGCTCTTTACATTCTTCCTGTTATACCGCAGGGGTCCTGGGACCTGGTCAACATGCACCAAATGGAATCGATAATGATGAAAACACGTGTGTGTGTACACGAGTGTGCCCACATGGGCTTGCACACGCATGCCGTTCCCACATTGTGGTTTCCAAAATATGTTGTCAAAGGACTTAAGCGTTTTTTGCTCTTGGGGGGGGCGGCGATCAGTACTTCTGTGTGTCTGTGTTGCATCATTAAAACAAAGTAACAAAAAAAATGTCAGTGCTGATCAGAATGGAACAATCCTTTGTTTCTAAGGATTGGTGAGTAAGAGTGTGTGTGTGAGAAATCATCTCTGACTGATAAACAGCTCCTTTTCAAACAATACTCAATTGGGGAAGAAAATGTATTTGCAGTGAAACAAGAAATCCTTTTCTCTATTTCATCAGTGAGACATTATCAGGTTGTTAAAGCCTCGTTACACACTGAGCCTCTGATGCACTGGTCTTTACTGGGGAGCACATGGCAATCACAAGGAAGGATTTTTTATTGCCAGTTGAACAGATCGGGAAGTAAGATATTATGAAATGTGCTATTAGGCAGCAGATAAGTAATTAGGTGACAAGCAAAACACATTATTCAGCATTTCAAAATATTTCCACTTCATCACCAGTTCATTAAAATCCCGCCTCCTCTCTTGTGGCCCACTAGGAATTTACATCAAGATTATTTACCAAAAGTAAATATAAAATAAAATCATCAGGATAAGTAAATTGTGATTAAGTCACCCGATTGTTCTTAGTGCTTCTCTGTGAGCCCAACAGACCTGGGAATTAGACTCCTGCCGTCACTGGAAGGCTGAATGATGACTGATCTCCCCAACACAAGGGTGAGGATCAGATGACGTTTTCATTATTCCTCAAAAAGAAAAAGGAGCTGAGGAGCCATAGATGGTGCCATAGGAAGAACAGCCAAGAGAGTCAGTGACAATCAAGATGATCCTGCGTCCTCCAGGAGGCTCCACGCTTGGAATTTATACTGCAACTAATGACTGCATTTACTAAATTCTGCCGAGGAAAGGCGGTCAGCAAGTTACCTGGTTTCTGCTTCAGTTTAGTTCATGGAGCCACCGGTTTGTTTGAGCAAGCCGTTATAACCAGGGAGCTTCCCAGGCCCCTGGGCAGCTCTGCAAAACCAGGCCTCTAGTTAGCGCCCATCGAATCAGATGACCACATGACTGCATGAGACCAACAAGCAAAGCAGAAGTCCCAGTTTAAAAGGAAAATAGCCACGGGTCCTAAAAGTCAAAAGAAAACACGAGGAATCCAGTTACTTCATTTTATAGAGGCAGAGGAGGGGAGAGAAAGGTGGAGAGAGAGGAAAAAGAGGAGGAGGAGGAGGAGGAGGAAGGAAGGAAGACAGAGAGGGAGCAAAGGAGTGGAAAAGAAAGAGGGATGGAGGGAAGGAGGGGGAGGGAGAGGAAGGGAAGAGAAGGGAAGGGGAGGGGGAAGGCAAGGAAGGAAACTATTTGCACCTGGGTTATTTCGTAAAACAGCTACTGTAAAACAAGAAGTCCTATCATGTGTACCATTTAATAAATGAGGAAAGGATCGGAGAGACATTTAGCATCCCATAATTTTGCAGCCTTTATCATAGGTATGTGCCTCTGTGCCCACAGAGAGGGAAGCATGATCTTGGGACCTCTTAGCTTTTTGCACGGTCTCGGGATAAGGATGGCAGTGCCTGATGTGGACCCCAGCACCCCGCCACTCTTAGCCTGGTGTCCTGCGGCTCCCCTCTCTAACCCCCATCCTTTCTGCTCCCCAGATGTCTTTCGTTCTTTCTCTTCTACAAAGGACCTTGGCAAACACTGTTTCCTCTGCCTGAAAGACCCCCATTCATCCACTCTGCCCACCTAGCACACCCCTCCTTCCCTTAATGGCAGCACCAGGGCAAACCCTTCCCGACCCTTCCTGAGGACATCAATAGCCTCCTCCAGCACTGCACTCCTCCCTCATCCTTTGCCTCTACCCCATTTGCAGCCTCTGATTTACTGACAGCCCTCCCATCACACCAGGAGCAGAGTCCAAAGACCTCTCTGCTGGTTCACGGTTGCATCTCCTGCACCTAGAGCGGCATTCAGCTTGCCACAGGTGCCTGTCCTAGGGATGAACAAACCAACCCACGAACATACAGTCTAAACGCCTGGAGTTTCAAATACGCGCATGTGAACTCAGAAGGAGGTTTTTGCACCAGCCAGAGATGCAGGGCAACCCAGGAGATCCCCAAGAGAAGAGAGTGATCCAGAACAGGGACAGGAAGCGCACGTTTCCACCCAGAACCATCATCTGTCATCTAGCTGTGGGGGTGGGGGGGAGGCTCAGGATTGCACTACAAAGGCTGCAGTCCTCCCTGACTCCGTCCAGGCTGCTTGCAACCATCTTAGGAATTTGACAAAATGTTTCCGGTTTCCCCTCCCCCTGGTAAAAATGATAGATCATTGGCTCCGTGTTTTCATAAATTCTTCAGCCAGAGTTGTGTTATTTTCATCCACATTTCACATTAAGGATTCTTTATGAAAATAGCTATAAGAGAGGAATTTAATGGGATTATGATTTTTTTAAAGCTCTCTCTCTCTAATTAATACCCCAGAGGGGAATTTTTTTTTCCCTAACATAATGGCCTTTCAATGCTAAAAGGGCTTAATATTATGGTAAAATATGTTAACTTTCCTGGCACTCTGACCCGACTGGTAACATGGAAAGGGAACAATCTTTCTTCTCCGAGCCTCTGCCACCGCAAATGGTGTTGTTGTCAGTATTTTCATAATGAACTAATCAACTGCTTATTCACTAATTGCGTCTACATTAAAAACTTATTACCCTGGAAAAGGGCTGCACTGTAATTGACCTTCCAACTCCAGCGGGAGGGGTGAGGAGCAACCGTGACACAGAGAAATGGCCAACAGGAGGCGGGGAGCTTCCCTCTCCTCTGAAACAGGTGTGAGGTCCTGCGCAGGTCGCCATATGCAGAGACGGAAGTCTAAAGGGTGGGAGCTGCGCCCCCTTGCTGGAGCCCACGCCTCAGCAGGTTTCGCTGTAATTATGACGATGATAAAAACAAGCCGTAGTGACGAGAAGCCCTGGTGGAGCTGAGTGTCCCCGCCAGATTCGCTGCTCCACCACCCGGGCACTTCTGTCAAATCTAGGAGGCCACCTTGATGCCCACTACTCTATAAAGAAACTGGGGCTCAGGAAGGTGAGATGTGACTCTTCCAAGGTCACGTGCCCTTCACTTGGGCTCCTGGCCCAACCAGGGATGCTAGAAAAATGAGAATCCGGGTGCCGGTGAGACCAGTGACAATTCAAGCTCTCACTGCTAGCTTCCTCCATGACAGCAGCTCACAGCCTCCCCAAGGCTCCCTGCTTCTTTTCACAGGTAAGAGAGAGAGAGTCAGTCGGACCTTTGTAGCTTACCAAGCCTGGGGCCCAGATGAGACCAAATTCCCAGACTCCCTTGCTTGTAGACTGGGACCATGTGATTATACATCAGCCAACAAAGTATGGGCAGAAGTGACTGGGAGCCACTTCCAGGCCACTGGGGTGGCAATCTTAGAGGTCTTATGTCTGGATAGCACTGCTCCAAGATGGAGGCCAATGTGTAGAAGTTTGTGTAAATAAGAAATAAATTTGTATTGTATTGTGCTCCTGAATTGACAGTTTGGACTAGCCAAGTCTAGTCTAACTGGGCTGCCCCTTCAAAGATCCCCATACTTTTCTGTTCTATAATCTATCGATAAACATTATTAAGCACCTCTTTTATGTCAGGCAGCAGAGATATGAGGGCAAGCAAGACAGACATGGTCCTGGACCTCAAAGAGTCTGGTGGGAGTTCAGAAATAGAGAACAAGTGGTCAAATGACTGTACAAGTTAAATATACAGCTATGGTACTTTCCATAAGGGAAACCAACGAGTGTGCTGAGATTGAGAGTCACCAATGGTCAGGGAAAGTCCCTTCAGTGTGTGACAATTCTTAAAATGCTATTATCCAGGTATGGCAAAGCCAACAGACCAGGAGATGATGGCCACTGAAAGATAACTGGTTATACTCACAGACACCAGACAAGGGGTCCCACCACAGCACAGGAGAGCCACCACAGAAGCATTAGGGTTGTCAGGCAGAAGAGGGAGCACAGGGGGAATGTGGGCAAGAACTTTCATTTTGGGCTCCGAGGGAAGAAATAGGCAAGGCAGGGTCATCAGGTTTACAACGGGCCAATTTGAATAATTTTGGTGAGCTCTGAGGCAAAGGGGCTGTCTCTAGTCTGTCTGGTATTTGGTCCTGGGGTGATTATGGCGGGTAGATGAGTGTAGGAATCCAATAAAGGGGGCAGTTGGAATCAGAGCGGCATACAGGTTGGTTTGCATGTGAAGGGCTTTCTTCAGAAAAGTCCTTTGCTATCCCCAGCAAGTCACTGGCCTCAGGATGAACAGTCTCCAGAGTCAGCAAGTCTCCAACAAGTCAAACAAAAATGTGGTTATTACCAACCTGTGAGCTGAGATCTGGATATGAGAAGCCACCAGCTATGGAAAGAGCAGTGAGATGCATTCAAAACAAAAAAGAATGACCCAGGAAATCTATGTAATGAGACAAAGAGGTCAGCAGAATTGTAGGCAAAAGAGCAGGTCAAGGAAGGAGAGTGTTCCAGGAAGAAAGAGGGGCTGGGCCACGGGGCCAGAGGCTGTTAAGAAGTAGGGATAATGTGAGAATAGCAGAGTATTCTCCAAGATAAACGTCACTCTTGGTGGAGTAGACTAACCACTGACTCCCTTTCTGCTTACTTCCTCCGTCAAGGTCTGATTTCTTTGCCCAGAATCCCCTTGTGAAGGTCACAGTTGCTTCCCACCATCACATCCAATGACCTTGCCTTCACTTTCAACAGCTCTTCTGTTAAAAGTGGGGGGAGGTTCCGGGGACACAACAGACAAGGCAGACAAAAATAGCAGGCCTCACCGTGGTGGTGACATTCCAGGGGGTGTGATGCCTGGCAATCCCGGGGCTATGGAGGAGAGGTCAGCAGGAAGACAGGGAGTGCAGGGAATGGGGAGGAGATTCATAAGGAAGTGTCTCCAATCTTGCTTGGTTTGGCACACTAAGTGTGCACTTGACCCTAAAGTGAAGAGGATGTTTTCATACAGGTAGGTGCTCGCTTCGGCAGCACATACACTAAAATTGGAACGATACAGAGAAGATGAACATGGCCCCTGCGCAAGGATGACACGCAAATTCGTGAAGTGTTCCATATTTTTTACGTCTTCCATTACGTGTAATTGTCTAAATGCAAATAGGTGAATGTCTCGAGACTGTCTATAGGGCTCCTAAATACCTAGCTACTACCAACACCCTGATCCAATTGCCTGTTAGTATCCACCTTCAGTAGAGCAATCTTCTAAAGTAGCCAAGACGTACTAACCCTTGTACCATCATAGCACCTAACCTAAACATATAGTCCTAAGAACAAACAACAAATCACCATATGCATACAGAACCCGGAAGACTTTTATGAATTGAATGAATCAGCTTTAAAGTACAATAAAGCCCAACAGTTCTAGGCATAATCTCCCACCACAAAGGAGAGACAACAGAGATATACAAAGCCAAAACAAATGTATAGGAGAAAGCAGTTTCAAAGCAGTCAAACATAGCTGGAAAGTAACGTGAACAACATGAAAAAAACAAGGGAAAAAAGGACTACAAACAATGCAAGACAACTTAAATCTACAGGAGGACCTAGAAGCATCAGAAACATGGACAGGGAAAGAAATCAAGGCATACCTAACTCAGATGGAACGGAATATTAGAGAAGACATGAGACAGCAAGTCCAAGCATTGAAAGTATATTTTGAAAATGAACTAAACAAACAAATTCAAACTGCAAAGAACGAGCTTTACCAGGAGATTGAGATTTAAAAAAACAAACAAACAGTAATCCTAGAAATGCAAGAAACCATAAACCAGATTAAAAACTCTAATGAGAATATTCATACAGGTAGGCAGGGGAGTGACGGTAATGAACCTCCTGTGTCCAGAGGTATGGAGGACAAGCTAGACGTGCCCTGTGGAAAGGGACCAAGCAGGAGCTTCAGGAGTAAGGACCAAGGGGAGCAGAACCCCAGGAGCAGGAAAAGGGTAACACAAGCTTCTGGGAACTTGCTGGAATCTGATAGTGAGAACAGAGAGAGAAAAGCCACACATTTTGGCAAGTCCCTTCATTTTGGGGTTTCTTGACGACCTCATGTAGAAAATGGGAGAGGATTAAACTGACATTGTGGGATCGAAGAGAACACAGAAGAAATCCCAAGTATAATCTCCTGCAAACTGTAGGCCTTAACAAACAACAGCCATTATCATGAGGACGGCTCCTGCTGAGAATTCAGGGCTGGGGCGTCCTGGTTCCAGACTTGCCTAATGATACCTGCCATTTTCTTAAAGGTTGTACTGAGGCCATCAGGTTGGGCCAGTGCTACCTTTGGGACCTGATTTAAAAGCTCCCCACTCTTTCTGTAAAGATCTGTTGACATGATTTATTGGAAACCATATGCATTAACATTTTTAAGTGTTCAATAAACCCCCAACCACCTTAGTAAATTAATCTTAATAAGTTCACGCAGCAGAAAGAAATTTGCTCGGGATCGGCATGTGATAGCCTGACTTCCCTGAAGCCTGTCGTGGAGGGACTTGGAGCTGACTGAGGACACAGAGAAAGACCCTGGAGAGTGCTTCTCCATTCACCTTCTGGGGACTCGACCTTGGCCTCAGTTCCCCATCTATGGAATAAAATGCAATAGAATGTTTCCTGAGCCTGCCCAATTCATGGTCGTTGCCAAGCTTAACCACCACCTGCATTACTACTTATTGAATAACTCTTCTTAAAATAACATCAGGTGCAAAATCAGGACCTTTGTTACATTCTAAGCAATAACACCAACAAAACTGCAGATTTAATGTGCTAGTAGTAGTAGTAGTGATTAGAATTTTTTCTAATAAATTTGTCATTGAAATAATAATGCATTCATCTACATATTCCTTGAAGTCTTCTCATCTGCACCAAGGAGCGTGGGTACCGCACTGAGTTACACTAGGAGCAGTGAGGTGTGCAGATTCTGAATCTGGGTGGTGAGGGCTGACTAGCTCCATTCCTGTCTGCATTGTTTCCATGTCTGTGGGATTTGGACCGAGTCATACAACCACACTGAGCCTCAGTTTACTCATCTTAAAGAGATAAGAAGACTGAATAAGTGGATGATAAGATTTAATATAATGAAAGATCTACTTTGTAGCTTTATTTTAAAGATTAAACAGATGAAATAAAACCTAAAAACATTTAGGACAGTGGCAGGCATACAGTGTATGCTCCATAAATAATTTTTGTCATTCATGTTTCTCCTAATATTTTATCAAGAAAGCAGAGCACAGTGGCTGGCATACAGTAGGCATGTGTGTAGGAAAACTGCACAAATATGAGTAAAGAGCCACCGGAAGGACTAGAGAGAACAATCTTCAGAGCTCACTGGGCATGGGAAGGGTTCCTATTACCATATCAGAGTGGAAAGCATACTCAGTGTGGGGGGGTACTGGATAGACTGCTCAGACAGGTTTTGCTTCAATGTTGAGATAAAATTTACAAAGCATGAAAGCAATGCCCAAAAGAATAAAATTGTTACGAGTATCTTAATTGCATCCTAGAAAAAAAAAAACTCAAGAATATTCATGGAAACAAATAACAATGTCCCACACACTCAAGGTCAATTTTAAATGTCTAGAATTCAATAAAAATTAACAGGCATGCAAAGAAGCAGGAAAAACAACCCATAATGAGATAGAAAAATCAGTTAATTGAAACACTATAAGATGATAAAGGTGGTAGAATTAGTAGACAGAGACATTAAACCAATGATTATAACTGAATTCTATATGCTCAAAAAGGTAGAGGAAGTACTAAGCATATAAAGTATATATGACCTGTTCAAACTTCTCAGGATAAAAACTACAATGTATAAGATGAAAGAAATATACTGAATTGTATTAAAAGTAGATTACACGTTTTTTAGAGAAGAAGACATGAACTATAAAATGCAACAATATAATCAATTTAAATTAAACACTGAAATTTGTTTAAAAGACAGCAAAATATGAAAATAGCACCACTTCCATTAGCTGTGGAAAATATCAAGTGGCTTAATATATGTATAATCAGAGTCCCTGAGGAAGAGAAGAAAGGAGACAGAAAAAACACATTTGAATAATTAATGACCAAATATTCTCAAAAGATTATGTAAATTCTACACCCACAATTCCAAGAAAGTTAACAAATCACAAGCACAAGAAACATAAAGGAAACTACATCAAGGAACATCATAACTGAAAACCAGTGACATATTGAAAATCTTAAAAGCAGCCAGAGGAAAAAAGGACATATTACATACAGAGGAAAGAGCAAATTTATCAGAACTCATGCAACCTAAGAAATCAGCCAACAAGGGCCATCTTCTCTGTCAAACTCAAACTTCATTGATTTAGTATACAAATTATATTCTGTGGCCACATAGAATTAAATTGGAAACCAATAATGTAAAATTTTCTGTTCGTATCACACAAAATTTATACTGTAGCCAAAGAAACTAAATTAGAAATCAATATAGAAAAACTTAAATATTTACAAACTAAAATTCACTACTAGATAGCTGGTAGATCAAGTAAGAGAGTCAAGAATGGAAATGAAAATGTATTTTACACTGGAATAAAAATGAAAGCAAAACATAACAAAATGTGTAGAATGCAGTTATAGCAGTACTTAGAGGGTTATTGATAGCACAATGCCACACTAGAAGGCCTCAAGTAAATTACTTCAGCTTCTAGTTTGGAAAATATTTAAGGAAGAAAACAATCTTTTTCAAAAATCCTGAAAAAGAGACAATATTTTGCAATTCATTCTATGAGGCCAGCAAAATTCTAACAGAACCAGGTAAAGACATTACAAGAAAAAATGGGTTAGGGACGTGGCTGAGTAGTAACGTGTTTGCCTAGCATGAGCAAGACCCTGGGTTTGACCCCCACCACTGGTGGGGGGTGGGTTGGGGACAATAAAAGAAAACTACAGACCCCAATATTCATCATAAACATAGAGGCAAATTTCTCAGTAGATTTTGGCAGACTAAATTCAACACTATATAAAAATAATACATCAAAATCAAGTTATTATAATCCCCATGAATCCAAGCTTGGTTTAAAAATCAATGCAATTTATAATATTAACAGTCTAAAAGGGAAATACACATGGTCATTGCAGTAGATATAGAAAAATTATTTGATAAAATCCAAAATCTACCACTGTTTAAAATAAAAACCTTCATAAACTAGAAATGTAGAAGAAATTCTTCAAAAAGTGATAATGGGTATCTATGAAAAAACTATTCAGAGGCCAGATACTTTCTCCCAATGTCAAGAATATCTGTTTTCATTATTTCTATTTAACACAGACCTTCGAGGTAGGAAAGAGAAACTGATATTTGAAAGAAAAAAATAAAATTGTATTTGTAGTTAAGATCATTATATATGCAGAAATTTCTTTGGAATCTATTTTTTAAAACTAATAAATTCTTTGGCATCTACTTAATAAATCTAACAATCACAACTAATAAATTACTTTAGGGAGGCTGTAGGACATTAGATCAATGTACAAAACTCAATTATGTTTCTATGGAATAGTAATAAGCTATTAGAAATTGAAAGCTAAGAAAAATGCCACTCACAATAACATCACCTATATTAAATATTGAGAGAGAAATCAGACAGAAGATGTGCAAGGTCTATACAATGAAAAATAAAATTCCTTATTGAGAGAAACTTAAAAGATCTAAATTAAAAGATCTAAATTAAATGTAGGGCCATGCCATATTCATGTTTAGAAGTCTCGGTACTATTAAGATGTCAACACTCCCCAAATTAATCTATAGATTTAATGCAATCTCAACCAACATCAAATCAGATTTTTTTACAGAAATGACAATCCAATTCTAAAGTTCATAGGGAAATTCAAAAGATCTGTGATAGCCAAAGCAACTTTGGAAAGTATAATCAGTTTGTTTAGAGGTGCAAAGTAACTTCCCAAGGTCAAATGAAAGTTCTCCTTGAAGGGCATTCGGATTCATTGGGTACTCATCTTGCGCCCCTCCCAGGGACCTATTCTGAGTGCTACTTCCAAATTTATATTATCGTTTTGTCCTTGTTATGAGCCTAGATGTTTAGTGCTATGGGCTTCCTTTCAGAGATAAGGAAATTGAGACTCAAGCTAGCTAAGGGACGTGCCTGAGTCACTCAGGCACTTTCTGTCTGTTCTTGAAACAAGCACATGGACTTTTAAAACAATAAAATAATGAGAGTTGGCTTAGAATATCACTATTAATTCCTTCCTTCCTTGTTTCTTCTTTCTTTCTTTCCTGGAAATAGAATGCATTATTTGAAAAAAAGAATGCATCCATCCACCTGGAGAACTGAGACTGAGAAGTATCCCCTTGGGCAACAGGCTCACTGCTACAAGAGTGACAAACAGGAGGGACTCAGAAGGCCACCTCTTGCTTACATCAGTATATTTTCATATAAACAACTGGCTTAATTTGTTTTTCTTCTGGAACGTTTCCAATGGAAGCTCTCCGTTGTTCTGACATGGACTGCAGGGATTCTCTCCCATCTTCTCCTGGGACAATGGTCAGAGGCCTGCCTGATAAGAGCCTGGGAACAGCCACCTGCTATGAAAACTGGCATCACAACAGAACCCTGTGTGTGACGCACTGTCAAGGCCCAGTAATGACCTACTCATTCCCAGGCCATAACCCAATCCTATCACAGGAAAGAATCGGGACCAGCCTCAGATTTGTTTTAAAAGAATTTGACTTGTCATTCTAGCATCCAGTCCCATGTGTTAGAGGGTCCTCTGTGTTCAGTACAGTGATTGATGCCAATGCAAGGACCATCCCCGCCTTCAAAGTGTGTTTCCTGGAGGCCTCTAAGAATCACTAAATACCTTGTTTAATTTGTATCTTAATGACTCTTATGTCCAGACAAATACCTCCTTCCTTGTCTCCTGAGAAAGGATTACAGCATTCTCCTCCCACTTATAAATCCTAAAAATTCATTCTCGTTTCCTCTTATTCTAACTTGTTCTCCAAAGAACCCCAGAATTACATGAATGTGCTCTATCCCCAGTGAAAAAGCTCTCTCTCACCCTGTGCCAAACACTCTCCTTTCTGACTGCTTCTACTAAACTTGAAATTACCTATCTGAGAGCACTTTGGCCAGGAGAGTGAATTCATCTTCCATGACAGCTACACCTTAGGTTTCACCTCTGCCATCACCCTTCCACCTTCCTCTACTATAAAGAAAACAAACCTTTAGAAACCTTATATGTCTGGTACTGGAAGGGGGAGAAGAGTCAGAAGTAAGTTTTGTTTATATAGCAGAGTCTACCCTCCCCACCCTCCTTCCAGCCATAACTTTGTCTTGCCTGTGTTGGGTACTCCAGGAACCCACTGTCTATAAAAGAGACTCTTCCATCCTAAAAGTCAAAGGATGAAAGACCAAGAATGCACAGAGACAGAGACTGGATCCTCACTGCCTGGGTGCTAGCCGTGAATCTGGACCAATGTAGGAGAATGACTGGCCCAGGGGGGGAATAATGTCATTAATTCCAAGGGCATGTGGCATCTTAGCTGCAAGGGGACAGTTCAAGGATGAGATGAGATGACAAAGTGTCAAAAGTGAAGACTCAGAATGAAGAGTATGATTTACGGGAGGCAAGCTGCTCAGAAGAGTGTTGCAAAATCATTAAGAAAAGTTGTTCAGATGCAAATTAAAACTACACTGAGATTCCATCTCACTTTAGTCACAATGGCAATTATCAAGAATACAGATAACAATAAATGTCGGCGAGGATGTGTGGAAGAGGCACATTCATACATTGCTGGTGGGACTGAAAATTGGGGCAACCACAATGGAAAACAACAAGGAGATTCCTTAGAAAACTTGGAATGGAACCACCATTTGACCCAGCTATCCCACTCTTTGGTTTATACCCCAAGGACTTAAAATCAGCATACAACAGTGACACAGCCACATTAATGTTTATAGCAGCTCAATTCACAATATCAAAACTATGGAACCAACCTAGGTGCTCTTCAACAGATGAATGGATAAAGAAAATGTGGTCTATAGACACAATGGAATTTTACTCAGCCATAAAGAAGAAGAAAATTATGGAGTTTGCCAGTAAATGGAGGAAACTGGAGACCATCATGCTAAGTGAAATAAGCCAGTCCCAAAAAAACAAGGCTAAATGTTCTCTCTGATGATTGGATGGTAATACACAATAAATGTGTGTGTAGGGGTGAAGAATAGAAGTTCCTTGGATTAGACAAAGAGGAATGAAGGAAAGGGATGGGAAATGGGATTAGGAAAGACAGTAGAATGAATCAGACATAACTTTCCCATGTTCATTTGTGAATAAACAACTAGTGAAACTCTACAACCACAAGAATGGGATCCTAATTGGGATAAGTTAGACTCCATGTATGTATAATATGTCAAAATACACTCTACCATCATGTATACCTAAAAAGAACAAATTAAAAATTACATTAAAAAAATAAAGCATTGGGCTGGGGATGTGGCTCAAGCGGTAGCACGCTCACCTGGCATGGTTGCGGCCCGGGTTCGATCCTCAGCACCACATACAAATAAAGATGCTGTGTCCGCCGAAAACTAAAAAATAAATATTAAAAAATTCTCTCTCTCTCTCTCTCTCTTTCTCTCTCTCTCTCTCTCTCTCTCTCTCTCTCTCTCTCTCTCTCTCTCTCTTTAAAAAAATAAATAAATAAAAATAAAGCATAGTTGCTCAGAAACCAGACAGGACAGAGAGAAGGTGTGGGGTGAACCATGTGGGCAGCTGAGGCTGGTGACAGAGACCTGAGGAGCTACACAAGACACCCTGGCGATGTCCCAGAGTGACCCATCAACATGGCGAAGGTCCCCCCCCCCCCACCCTCTCACCTGGGAGGTTGTTTCCCACAGACAGCTTCAAAATGCCCAGAACAGTGCAAAGACTGATTCTCTCTGCACACAACTTCCTGGAGCCAGCCAGGACAAAAGAGGCGGAGAATTTCTATGCTTCTTTGGAATATATATGTATTTAGTTCTACTCATGGTTTGTCTTTTCCAGCTAATTCTTTGTAAAACTTTGGTTCAGCCTTTCAATTGCTCCTATCATGGAGGAAGGGGCTAGGGAAAGGAAGCAGGGCCAGCTCACCACCAATATCCACCCCGAGGCAGAGAAGTCGGTCCTTTGAAACCACACAGGCTGGGAAGAAGAGGCTGTTTTCTACACACCCTGGCTCAGCCCAAGGCAGCATCGGGGTAACATCACTTTCCTCCTAGCAGACTAGTCTCATAGATCTATGTACATATTTGACAAGAGGTTGTTAAATATTAGGTTCAGAGGCATGTGTCTTGAAGCTAAGAAGGGGTAAGAAATTTACAGAAGGGGTAAAAACTGTCCCCAAAGAGCACATATGAGAATTTTCTCATCACACTTTGGTTCTCACACTTTATGCTTGAGTTTGGGCAACCTGAGTGGACTGCCCTGGCAAACCAACCCCATTTAGATGTCACCCGCCCACCTAGCACACTCTAGGACTACAAAATCTTCTGGTTTGGGTTTCATTATTTTGTAGGAAATAACAACTTGAAGGGACCAAGGCAACCAACACCGTTTAATCCACAACTGGAGGGGGGACAAACGTCAACCAGCAAGCAAGGTATCTCTTGGGCGAACAGTACGTAGTGGCATAATAACAGGCATCTGACGAGATGTGGAAGGTCAAGTGTGACTTGTAGAAAACATGATTGCATGAGCCAAAATATCAAGTACCACAAACCTTCTTCACCACTCACATCCCTTCTTACTGCTCTCTAGCCAGGCTACCATGTTACCTGTCCCCAGAATATGCCTGCTCACACCTACCATAGCGGCTGTACACCTGTGGCCTCCTCTACCTGACTCTTAGAAGGGACCTTGCTGACATACACACAGAGTTTCCCAACCTTCCCTGATTTCATAATTTGACTCTTTTTAATATTCATTCCCCCAACACATATATTAAAGTTATTTTCTTTCTTCACCTGTTCACTTTCTCTCTCTCCTACTAGAATAAAAATTCTTTGAGAGCAGATAGCTTGCTTGTTTCATTATCCACTTTATTTCCACTGTCTGGGCACATAGTAGGTCCTCAACAAATACTTGTGGAAGGAAGAACAAGAGTGAGGTGGAAGGGGAGGCAATCTGGGCCTCGGGGCCATTTGAAGAAGGCAGAAGTTCCTGGGGAAGGAGCTGTTACAGGCTTCACCCAGGGAACCAGTGTGAATGTGGATTTTGGAGATTGAGGAAATAGTTTGGACTTCCTCCTGAGCCCATATCCTCCTCTAAGGGAGGTTTTCTGTAGAGATCCGATGCCTCTGGGACCTGACACTGTAGGAAGGCTTTGGTGGCATAGAAATGTTGCAAATAGTTGGCAAGAGAAAAGCATATGTTCGCAGGATGCTCTGTTAATGAGCTAAGAGCCGACGTATCTATTTCTGATACTCTTTCAGCTCAAGTTTTACTCCTGGTTTAGGCGAGGGGACAAGACCATTCCTAATCCTGAGAGCCTTCTGAGAACTAGACAGAACAGGGCCCTCCTCTCCTGTATCTATTCTCAGAAATATCCCCCAAACCACTGGGGGCTGGAGTAATTGACATCAAGGACTAAGAAATCCTCAGCCTCCTCCGCCGTCTGGTGGCCACCTCAGAAACCCAGGCCCTGGAGCACTTTCTAGAAACTTGGGGCAGGAAACCAGAATTTTCTAAATGCACATAATATGCTAGGTACTATATGGGAATCCTATTAATTCATGTAACTTTCAAAAGAATTCCTAGAAATAGGTCTTGTTCTCCAAAGTTTACAGAGGAAGAGTCCATATTGGAAGTGACAGTTACAGTTTAGTATGCTTGGTTTGATTTGGTTGTTGTTTAATTATCTTTATGACCTTGTCCTATGTGTGGGCAGTCCTCTGTCTTATGGGTCTCAGAGAGAACTAGAGTCTATGTCCAAGAAGTTGGTAAGTCCTGATATTTGCATCCCAACTCCCTTGCTGCTCAGGCCAGAGCATATGACCTAGACTGGGCTATTCAGACTTGTCAGTCACAGACCTCGAATTGGGAGTGGGTGGCACAAGAAACAGGGACGGTGAAGAAGCCATTGTGGAAACGCTGGCACCATGGCAACATTCAGCTTCTGTGGCATGGTTTCGGCGGTAGTTGTGTCTATTAGCATCTCTTTGTCTCTTTCCATTTTCCAAACCAATTTCCAAGATACCCTGAAAATTCCATGGGTTCCCTAGTAGCCTTTCAATACATTAATTTTCTGCTGACATCCTTTAGAATTTAGTATTTTTTGCTTGCAACGAAGAACTGGGGCTGATTCGGCCCCAGGAAAAACAATCAAATACCAGCGGTGAGAGGCAGACCTGGGACGGGAATGCTGGTCAGTTTGAAGATGAAGCCCGTGCTTTCTCATTATCGCTGCACTGCTCTGAGGAGGAGGCAGCACTGGAGAAAACTGTCATCCATCTTGACAGACACCCAGAGGGAGCAGGAACTGCCCTATCTGGAAGTGACTAGAACCCAGCCCCCAAACCCTTGGTTGTACCTCAAGTTTTCTGATGTAGCACAATTCATCCACCACGGCTCCCTAGCCAAAAAAAAAAAAAAAAAAATTCAAACTAACTTGAGGAGCTACATGAGAGGAAATGAGAACCCCACACATGAAGTCAACTCAGGAGGACATTGACTGCAGACAAAGAGAAGTAGGGGCACATTAGACCTTGAGCAGTTGTTTCTGAAACCCTTTTCTCAGAACAAGATTCGAATCTGAGTTTAGCACCCGTTCCTGGAAGACCAGGAGAGGCGGTCTCCCTCCCTGGGCGCAAGCAGGGAGCAGAGCCGAGAGGCAGCAACAGTCATCTTATCATGTTGAACGGTTCTGGTCCTCTTTCCCTGTGTGCAGAGTCGGGGCTCACACCACCAGCAGCACATGCCTGTCTGAGAATCTTCAGTAGCAATTTTAACCACAACAACCAGCACTTAATAGGCACCATGCTCTGTTTTAAGTGTTCTCCAGATAAGCCCTCTTTCAGTCTTTACCAAACCTTATGAAATATGTACTTTTGTGATTGCTGTTCTACTGATGAGAAACTGGGGCACAGAAGGTTAGCAAATAATTGTCAAAGTAGGGATTTGAACCCAGGCATTCTAACTCCGAACTCCGAGATCTTCCATTCTATGCTAACGCTTACAGCAGCACAATTCACAATAGCTAAATTGCAGAACCAATCTAGATGCCCTTCAGTAGATGACTGGATAAAGAAAACTGTGGTATATGTGCACAATGGAATATTACTCAGCATTAAAAGAGAATAAAATCATGGCATTTGCAGGTAAATGGATGGAGTTAGAGAATATTATGTTAAGTGAAGTAAGCCAATCCCCGCCCCCCCCAAAAAAACACAAATGCTGAATGTTTTCTCTAATATGAGGATGTTGATTCATAATGGGGTCGGCAGGGGGAGCATGGGAGGAATAGATGAACCTTAGAAAGGGCAAAGGGGAGGGAGGAGAAAGGAGGGGAAAGGGGGATAGGAAAGGCGGTGAAATGAGATGGACGTCACTACCCCAAGTATGAAGACATGAATGGTGTGACTATTTTGTGTACAATAAGAGACATGAAAAACTGTACTCTATATGTGTACTATGGATCTACTCTCATACATAACAAATTAAAATAAATAAATAAATATTTTTTAAAAAGAATTACAAACATACCCAATACAGCCTGTGACTGCAAATGGCTTCCAATATATTATCAAATAGTTTACTCAATGTCAGGATAGATTAGACACTTTAAGAAGGTCACCTTGGATCTGTCTTATAGCTCAGCATCCAGGACCATGTTTACATGAGCAAGTGTATAATCCTATTGGGATAACAGAAGGATGGATGGACGGACCTATAAGACGAGGATTCAGAGGATAGCAAGGGAGGTGGAGAGGAAAGAGCCATCTGGAACCAAGAAAGAATGAAACATAGGATCAAGTCTCCAAATGGGCATCTTTTGACACATTCTGGAAATGTCCTTAGGTTTCCAAAGGAAATTTCAAAGTACATCTATATGTCTTCTATTAAAAAAACAACAATAATAAATATAAATCCAGTTCTGTTTCTTATGCCTTCACCTCTTAATAGGCACATAATTTGGAGCTATGTACACAGACAAGGGCATACCTGATTGAGTCTATCTGTAGTGAAGGGTGTACATGGAATTCTGTGTATCAACATAATGCCATAGGTGTGCATAGCTGTTTGTGTGCACAGTTGTATAAGGACCTCTCCATGAGTGTTTGCAGGACTGTGTGCCTCTGCACATGTGCCTACACTAACAGTGGGTTGACACCTACCTAGAGCTCATTGTGTTGTGGGTTATCTCCCAAGGGAGTGGCATGTGCCACCTGCTCTAACCTCATAGCAGCGGTACAGACGCAACCTGTTCCGCACCTGAGACGGTTCTGTGTGCACTGTGTGTTGCAGGTTTCTATTAGGTAAGCACGGGCTCAGACTAGCTGTCAATTTTCTGCTGCTTAACCCAGGCTACATGAATAGCACCAGGAAGGCACACTTTCCTGGACTGGAAGCAGTAACAATGAATTAAAAGACAGATCATAAAGTCCTTTCAAAATACCATCCACTTAAGCAGCAGCAGACACCCAGCCTGCGTCGTCTTGCTGTGTAAACACATTCCCACCACCCCACTTGCTTAAATAAGCCTCCCTCCACTTTGGCATCCCCGCAAACACATTTTTTACAGTTTCTTTTTTCAAAAACAAGATTGCTCCCTCGGCAACTGTTTCCAAGCACATTCCCTCAATCTGGGAGAGGAAAGGGAAAAGCAGAAAAAGCCTCTTGTTACTATACAGGGAACACAGAATAGGGCTAGGGGAAAGGAAGATGGGGGGCTGGAAATTAGCGATATAGTAAAGGTACATCACCAGATGGAATGGGCCAAATGCCCCTTGACCCAGCAATGTCCCCCAGGTCCAGTAATTGATAGTTAGTTCAAAGGCTGTTGTCTGGGTATGCCAACTAGCTGTTCTCTCCCCCACTGTGCTGTGGGTGCATGGACACACACAGGCATACATGCTCACACAATTAAAAGCCAGAGGCCACTCCTGCAGCAGTGTGGTGTAGCCAATGAGGAGATCAAAATTATCTCCCTCAGAGAGGGGACATGTCGTTAACACTGGCATTGTCTCAGGGCTATGTTGATGACTTACTGTAGACAAACTAATCCCAGTTGGGAATTGGTGAGGGGTAGGAGACTAGAAGAAAAATACCAAACTGTCAACTTTTCTCATCCCACTCCATTCCATTCCAACCTGGGCCTTCAAAATAATAAATGTTCCTATTCCATCAAATCCATTCCATTCTATTCTATCGGAATACTCCATATTATTCCCCTACACTTCACTCCAATTTATTCCATTCTAAGCCATTCTGTTCCAAAGCCCACTCCTCCCATCCCCTCCCAGGCCAACCCATTCTGTCCTCATCCACTCCCACTCCATCTCCCTCCACTTCAAGCCATTCTGTTCCAACTCACTCCGTTCCATTGGCCTACTTCATCCCATTTTGTTCTCATCTTAATCAATTTTAAGCTGTTCTAATAACTCCTACAGGAAGCATCTCATCAACGTCTATGATGTGGGTCACCGCGTGTGCCCTGAGGGGTGGAGAGAGAAGGAGTCTCCATCTTTGCAGTGTTCTTGTAGTCATAGAAAGAATACCTATAAAACCAACTGAGAACCATGTAACCTGTCAGCCTTCAGGTCCTTGCCAGTCAGAACCAGGATCTCTATACAGACCATGAATAAGAAACAGGGCTTCTTCGATGTCATTCAGAGTAGAGGAAAGAGCTTAGATGTTGAAGCTGGATGAATAAGAGGTCGAGTTGCAGATCTTCTTAGCAATTGTCTTAGACGGGGGGGGGGGGGTTATGCTGCTTCATCCAACAGCATCAAAAATTCCAGTGCTTTGAAGCAATGAAATCTCACTTTTCATGCATGAATCATGCCTCTCCTATTGCCTGGGGTGCTCCACCTCGCATCATCCTCACTTCCAGGATCCAATGGACACCGCAGCTCTGGGGACACCGTGGTGGAGGGAGAAAGTATTGGAAAACGGTGTGTTGGCTCTTCAGGTTTCGCCCAGAAGAAATCCACTCCATTTCTGCTCACACTTGACTGTCCTAAGCAAGTCACGGGCTTCTATTCCCATTCCAAGGTCAGAGAAGAGAAACCACACTTTGGGAGGGATGAAGATCAAGGAAATTCTCATGTGCTTGAGAGGGAAGCTGGAAATAATTTGGTGCAAAGCACTGATAGCTACATACCAGAGAGCTAAAGGCTCCTACTTTAAATTTCTCAAAGCCCCATTTTTCTCGCCTGTAAAATAGTGAATAACTGAACCCATTTCTTAGCTTTGTCCTAGATATTAAACGAGATAGCTATAGAAAGTACCCAGCACACAGTAGGCACTTAATGAATATTACTTCCATTCCCTGAGTCTCTGCATTTTTCTCCCTGTCAACCTCCTCGAAAAAGCATGAGATACACAAGCAAGATGGTTCTTATCTGGGAACAGAGAGGAGCTTTCAGCCCCCACCCTGCTCCCGCCCCAGCCCTCAGATCTGCTGCCTCTCTGCAACAGGAGCTGCGGCCACGTGCTTGCTGATGATCCATCTGCTTCCCAAATGTAACTATATCACAACATTGATTGCTGATGGGCAGAGACCAATACCCAGATATGCTTCAGGCCCAAACACTGTAGGAAAAAAGTACCATAATCTCCAGAGCAGAAGTGAAATCAAAATGAACGATCATCAAGTACAATATTTCCTTGTGCTCCAGAGAAGGCTGGCAAACATCCTGGACTTCAGATTTGGTTCCCTCCAGGGGGCCACATTTCTCTGCTTGCTAGAGCTGGTAATGGGGTGGAACGGGGATGATTTGCCATATCTAAAGGTCCTTAAGAAGTAAGGCCTCAAGACCCCCACCCCTTGTGGGAAGTCATACCTTGCAGCTCCACCACAAGGTTCTGGAACAACAGGCCAGAATGCCTTGACAAGCCACTGTTTACCAGAACCAGGGAGCCAAGAGCTAGAGGGCCACTGTCAATCAGCTCACAGAGCCGATCACTTAGCAAGTGCCTCCTCTGCACTGGGCCTTGGAACAAAATGATGGTTCTCTCCCCTGAGAGAACTGCAACTACCAAGCTGTCCATTAAAAGCCCAGCACAGAACAAACATTCAAAGGCACAGAGTGTTTTAGACATGTGCTGTTTTTTCCTGATCACTGTATTCATTTCCTGTTGCTGCTATGACAAACTAGCTCCAGATTCTTGGATTAAAACAACACATATGTATTATCTTATGTTTCTGGAGGTCAAATGTCCAAATTGGGTCTTACCAGGCTAAAAGCTTTCCTTGCTGCAGGCTCTAGGGTAGAATCATTCCCTCACCTTTTCCAGCCACTGGAGCCTGCCGTCTTCTTCAGCTCAGGGCTCCCTGCCATCTTGAGAGTCAGCCATGGCTGGTTCAGTCTCTGAGAGTGTATCACTCTGATGACCTTCTCCACTTCATAGACCCTTGTGATGATGTTTGCCTACCCTGATAATCCAGGAAAATCTCCTTATTGAAAGTCAACTGATTAGTAACCTTAATTCTGTTCGCAACCTCAATTCTCTCTTTCCCTGGAACATGAAGTATTCATAGCTTCCATTGATTAGGATGTGGACATCTTGGGGAAAACCATGATTATGCCTCCCACAATATCTATTTTTTTCTTCTGCCTCTATCTTGATCAATCCATCAAATTGGATATTCCATCCTTGCTTGGCCAAGGATGGGGCAGTGATACAAGATAAGCCTGGGTTTTAAATCTTGACTTCAGTGACGCGTGTAATGAAAACTGGTTGAAGTCCAATCATCTCAATGACAGGTTGTCCTGAAAAGACAACTCTAGTTTGCAGATCTCTGGAACATCCTTGGTATCCTTTCCTTCCTAAAGTACGGCTCTCTAGGATTTCTTCTGGTTCTGTGATCTATTCCATATTTCTCCCAAAAGATAGTCTATTTGTTTTAACAATTCAGAGTTGGTTTCTGTTGCTTGCAGCCTTTCAACCCTGATAAATCCAGGCTCCATTAAAGATATAGGAAGATAGACAGAAAAATCCACCAAGCCTAAAGATAAACATGAACATAGATAACGTTCGCTGACTGGAATGGAGGACACTATATACATATCTATATATCTATATCTATCTATATCTATATCTATATCTATATATATATATATATATATATATATATACTCAACCAGAAGATTTATTTCCAGGGAGTGGTAGACTTGTTATATGCATCTCTGGATATTTTCACAGTTCCATTGTTGGAACTAGCCCCTTTTATTTATTTACACTGAATGAAAAAAAAGCAGTATGATAATATGCATGAAATAAAGTTTCAGTTTTGTTTTCTTTTCAGATTTTTTTATCACACAATTTAATGTATGTTGTCACGCTGATCCCTAGAGACAAAGTCTTATAGAACTGACTATTGCTTCTTTCTAGTCATTCATTCAATACAAATTAAAATAACTACTATGGACCCAAAGATTTCCTGAGAATACCTACTATGTACCAGCTAATCCATGGTCCTATTCTCATGGCAATTAGAATCTAATGACAAAGGCCTTCCGTGGGCAGGTACTTGGTATGGAGAATGATCACCAGGAAAAATCTATTTTTCTGAATGAGAGAAGTGCATTTGGCTACATAAGCATATAAAATGCATTTGGTTCAAGAGTTTGTAAAGGTTTAATTATGCGATGGTGTAAATTTGGAAATACTCTTTATATAACAACAGTAGCAATAGATACTAATTGAGGGGAATTGAGGTAACATGTCTGGGTGGATAAGATATATAAAGACACAAGTGAAATAAGGAGGATACAGCCACAGACTCTTTATGGTCTTGTGACCACAAAGGAAGACAAAATTGATGCTATTTGGCCAAATAGAGGGAGGATGTGACCCACTGAAAATCAAAGAGATCTAGTACTGCTCTTGGACGCTCCTTCCCCACACTGGTAATAATGTAAAAGGGAAATCCTTATGCAAGTGACATAAATATTAATTAGAGACAGAGTAACCCATGGTGTGCAGGTTCCACCTTGGAAAAATTGGGCCAGAGTTCAGGAGAGGTTTCAAATAAGAACAAGGATAATATGGAAAGAGATTATCTGGGAGGTTGACAAAAAGCATAGACCAAAATTACATTATTAGTTGCATCTGGGATGTGATACCTGGCTGGGGTTTCTTCCATGGTCAAGTGTTTGTGTGTACACCTGGATTGTCACCCTGCTCATCACTATCACCACGTGGAGGATGGAGCCCTCGATAAGGCTTCTTAAACACTGCTATGCAAATGAGTCACCTCATTATTAAAATTTATATTCTGGTTCAGCAGCCCTGGAGTAGAGCTCAAATCTGCATCTCCAACAAGTTCCCAGGTGATGATGATGCTACTGGTCCCCAGAATGTATTTTGAGTAGCAAATCCAGGAGGAGACTGATCTCAGCATCTTGAGGCTGGTGTGAGCCCTCTTCCTTGGCTACTCATGCTTCTGCCAAAGAAAGCCAAGTCTGCCATAATGGTGACTGATGGGGATGGGGGAGGGGGGCAGGGATCACCATATATCACCAGCAGAGAGAGAGCAGGCAAGGAAATCTGAGTCAGCCTTGGGTATGATGGAAAATGACATTTGACCCCTGTCCTTTTATTCCTGGGGTTCTGGGGATAGAACCCAGGGCCTGGCACCTGCTGTGCAAGTACTTAGCCACTGAGCTGCACCCCAGCCCTTGAGCTCACTCTCAAAAGTAGAAGCTCACTAAGCCAACAAGGAGAAGGTGGAAGTCCATGCAGATGGGACAGCATGAGAACAGACCCCAGGGGGTGAAAGCTAATGCAGAATCCTTAGAGGGAAGAGGAACAGACTGCCTTCTCTTAGAAACTATGAGAGTGCGGTTTCTTTAGAAGTCAGTCTTGGCCAGAAGTGGCAAGTTTTTAAAAATATTAAGCAATAAGGGTGATGACTGTTGGGAGTTTCTGGTATGTTAGGAACTATGCTAAGCTCATTTCATGATTATCTTTTGAAGAGCACAACAGTCCCCATTGAAGAGTTGGGAAAATAAAGACTCAGAGAAGTACAGCAACGTGCCTGGGGTCAAGGAGCTAACGAGTGAAGGAGCCAGAAAGTGAAGCAAGGCAATCTGACTCCAGGTACCAAGTGCTTAACCACCACCCTGTCCTACCGCCTACCTGGCGATACAACACTCCATCCCTGCTGGTGCGGGGGTCCTGTATCCCCTGTAGCCCTGTGCCCAGCGAGCATGAGCAATAAAGCCCCCGGCTCCCTCAGTTCTCTCCCCAGCTGCCCCCCAACACCAGGCTCAGAGCCTCGGCCTGGTCAGCAGAGCCCCTCTTCTCCTCTGACAGTGGCCTCCCTTCAGGAGAACCTGGGAATAGGCACATGGCAGGAACAGATCATTTCTCGTGGGATGGTGTGTGCTTCCGTATTTACCAGGCAGGGCTCACTGTGCCAAGGAAGCTCAGCTGACTGGCTGGGGGCACCCTCCCCCACCCCTCCCTCAGCCACAGCTGGAGACTTCCCTTCCCCCAGGACACCTGCTGCTCCACTGGAGGAAAGGGTGCCGCACTTCCGTCACCTAGGGTAGAGAAGGCACTGACGTCACAAGTCAGAGCCGTTGGAGTTACATAATCACCCAGAAGCTGCTTGAACATGGAATAAGGCCATATTTAACCCCTGGGGAGCTAAAAATAGGCAAATAGAATTTTATTTCCTCCTAAACTTTTTAAGCTTTATTTATTTATTTTTTTTTAGTGATCCTAGGCTAGGATGGAATGTGGCCTTGGGCACTTTTTTCACTGTTGAATAAAATGCCTAGGAAATAAATGTGGTCTATATGTATGGTACAGTCATGGGGTGTGTGTATGTGTGTGTGTGTGTGTGAATGAGGATGTGCAGGGCGGGTGTGTGAATGAGGCCACGTGTGTGTACAGGTGTGCATATGAATACAGATACAGACACCAGTAGAGAATGAAGACAGGCTGTGGTGAGGTGGTGTTGACATGAGTGTCAGTGCGACAGGCAGCTAGGTGCGTGTGAACTGTGGCATACGTGTGGGTGGGAAGGGCGTGATGCAGGTGTGTGGCACATGGCGCCGGCTAGGAGCATGAGCTGCGTGGGTGAGCTGGGAAACTGCCCGGTGTGTGGTGCTGATGTGTAGCAGGGCTGTGTAAGGAGCACGCGAACCCACGGCACTGTGTCTGCTCCTGCTGGTGAGTCCCTGTCGCAGAATGTGAATAGGTATTTGCATATATTTAAGTGGGCGGGACTGTGTGGGAAATGTGCGTAGGCAGTGCCAGTATCGGCGTGATGTGCTAGAGGTATGCACAGAACACACAGGTGACACAGGTGTGTGCTGGAAGAGGAGCGTGTGTGTGTGTGTGTGTGTGTGTGTGTATGTGCGCGCACACACACAATGCCCCATGATACCAGGAGAGACCACCTGGGTGCCCCTCCCCAGTGTTTATAGAACACCCTAGACCCTTTTTAAATGTATCTCCTGAAACCTACTTGAAGGCATTCTCCAGAGTTGACCCACTCACTATTCTCTGCCCCTTGGGGACCCCAGCCCCTAGCCACCCATTAGACTAGACACAAAGTACGTGGGTCGGGTAGCATTTCTTGGAACATATGAGCTTCTCTCAAGCTCTGGTCTATAGGCAGAGATCTTTCCAGCTGGCAGAGACAGTCAAACACACACACAGACACACAAACATCCTGAACAGAAACAGCCCAGAATTCAAGCTCAGTCCTTCCTTTCCCAGTAGAATTAAGAAAAGGTATTGTGGCTTGGAAGGAATTTCCTGGCCTGGGGTTTCTAGGTCCTGTTTTGCCACTATGTTGTGGCCTGCTCTTGGACACTGCTGTCCTCCTCCTGGTTCTAGGATCCTGCCTTGGCTCTGACCCTCTCCTGCCTTGTGTTATATAACAGCCCGGGAGCTGTTGTCCTGTCATCGTCCCCTGCCACCACATCTTCTTGGCTTCCTGGCTCATCTGTCTACTGACTGTTCCTCAGAGGCACCATGATCTCACAAAAATAAAATTAAATTAAATTTAAAAAGTAAAAAGCAATCACTGTCCTTTGTGAGTATCTCAGTAAGTCAGTTGGTATAAATGTCCATCTTTCCTCCCTTCTGCAGAAAGACAAATACGGACCAAGATGACACGTCCTGTTATATCTACCCTTTCATTCAAAAGACTTGGGGGCAGTTAATAAATTTGGGGAATTCAGTTAGGTTCCAGAACATGCCAGCCTAAAAGATACACGTCCTTATAAAACTGAAGATTAAAAGAAATGGAAATAGGACTTTCCTCCAGATGCCTTGACCCCTAACCTGTGCCTGAGGCTGGAGTGAAATAGGGTTTGATGAAAAGATCCCATTCATCAATCTGCTGTCCACTGGTCACAGCCAATGGGAGCAAGAGCTCGCAAGATTAGATACATTTGGGTTCGCAATCTCCCTCTGCCCACAGTAAATTGTGTGGTCTTGGGCCGGTTCATTAGGCTCTCTGGGCCTCAGTTGCTTTGGGTAATAATCCTACCTCAAAGGGCTGAATGAGACTTTGACTCCTTGTAAGAGCCCAGAAAATGCTGGTGTCGGAAGCTGTGCACCTGACTTCTGTGGGCTTGAATTAAGCCCCTTTCATTTCCTGAATACAGAAATTTTGATTTCAGTTAAAATCCAGATCATTAAATTGTGGCCTTTCCCACTCAACTAATAGTTTTCACTGTAAATCTGTAATGATGGGCTGGAATGCAAGCTCTACGAGGGCAGGGCAGGGTCTCTCTTTTTTGGTTTGTTTTGGTCACTGATAAAACTTGACTGTCTAGAATAGCACCCAGCACCCAGTAGGTGCTCAGAAAGTATCTCATAAGGTAATGAATCCTGCACTTGTCTGCAGATGGCAGAAATTTATCTGTCTCATCATCACTATTATTAACAACAGTCAATTTTCACAGTTCCTATACGATGTGCTTCATGCCTAATCTCCAATGCTCTCAGCAAGATCATGAAGGCAGGTCTGATGGATTCCATTTTGTAAATGAGCAAGCTAACCAATCACAATTCCGTGAGGTTAGCCGTTTGCCCAAGGGGCGTGCAGTCCAGGTCCTCCTATTGTCTCCTAGGAAGCGAGTCCTCTTTTGTCCCCACCGTCTGTTGGGGTCCTATACCCACATGGCAAGGAGCACAGGAAAGAGCTGGCATTATGGAAATAACTGGGCTTGAAGGAACCGCGCTGTCAATGACGGCTGGAAACTCATGACACTAATTAAGAAAGATGCTCCTTGTTCTGCCAAGAGCTCTATCTTCTTGCAGGGATCAATAAATCAAAAATAATTGTTTACTTTGTCTAGGCTCCTTCCCCTCTCTCTGGCTTATATTTTCCCCCCTTCTTCTTTCTTTGTATAATGTGAAAGTTGATGAAGGAGCCTCATTTTCACTAATGAAAGAAACTTAATTTTTTTGGCACTATATCCCTCATTAAGAAGAGCAAAAATCCACTTAGTGGTGGCTTCTGCTGCCCTCCATTTGTCTAAAGCAAGACCCAAGATCAGCAGAAGGCCAGTTTTAGCATAAAATCTAAGCTCCCACCAAATCTATTGCTATTGTTTAAGAAAAGACATTTAATGATAAGTGCCCTAAAAGTCACTGAAAATGACAGCAGCCCTCTTCTCACTCTCGTTTCTTGTTTTGTCTCTCTACCCCTCCCCACCCCGACAGTGAGGTGGCTCCAAAGAACTTGGAATCCAGAAACTAGGTTACCTACTAAATACAAGAAGGACACCAAAGCAGAGGCAGGTGATGTCAACGTACAGCACTAGCTAAAGCGTGTTTTTAATCTACCGTGTTTTAGTCAGCTTTTACACTGCTATCATCAAAGACCTGACAAGAACAATTGGTGGAGGAGAAGTCTATTCGGGGGTTCATGGTTTCAGAGGTCTTCGTCCATAGCGAGCCAGCTCCATTCCTCGGGACTCAAGGTGAGGCAGAACGTCGTGGCGGAAGAGTGTGGCGGAGGGAAGTGGCTCACATGATGATCAGGAAGCAGAGAGAGAGATTCCACTCACCAGGCACAAATGCCCACCTCCTTCAGCCACACTCTACCTGCCTTCAGTTACCACTCAGTGAACCCCTGTCAATCCACCTAATATCTAAACCATAACATTCCACCAGAAAGATTCTGGCTCAGTCATACACACAATAAGGAGAGTAAAGGAAGGACGCATTGGCCATTCGCTCCCAGGGCATATGGAACCCTATCCGGCTAATCTGAACATATTAGGGCACAGATGGTAGGCCATGTGGTATGGTGGTAAATGTCTAAACCAGATTTTTAGGGGATTAAGAAAAGCCCTAATTTGTAACGTTTGCCAATTATCATAGTATAAATACTCTTACCACGTCCAACTTCAAGCACTCAATGTAAAGGCCCAGAATATGTATTTGGGAAGAGAGGTGTCCAGTTGGTTCTTGTGAATCAAAACAAGATGGACCCAGTGCCCTTAATGGCATGGGCTTAGGAATTTCTTGATTGTCATTTAGTATCCCAGGTGGTTTGGCCCAGGGGACAACTCATTCATCTGCCACAATACTGCCTGCTGGATGAATGGCTCTTTTCTCCAAAGCGAAGGAAACATTTTCATGACAGTCTACACTTCTCTGAGGTGGGACAGCCAACAACCCTGGGGAGCACCACGGAGCACGGTGACCAGACCACAGAACAGCTTCCCACTGGGGACCTGGGCAGCTGGCGTACTGGCCTCTCCCCTTCCTTACTGAACTCCACTCCATGCTCTGTCTTGTCCATTTTCTTCCCCCCTTGTCCCTCTCTCCCACAGACTCTGAAGTCCAAGGACAGGTATGGGGACCCACTCATCCTTGGCACACTAAGGTATTAGGCTGAGGACTTGCACAAACATGTGACCTGAGCAGCCTAATTAGAACACAGGCAACCAAGACCTCTGGGCCTCCCACACGCACTGCTGAGAGCATCCCCACCAACTTAAACACATCTTCTCCCATGAAACACACAAGCGGGAATTAGGAAACGCATTACAGTCCTGTTACAGTCTCTGGCATCCTGAATCATATCCCCTCTTTAAAACAATCCCTAACCTGTGTGCTAATGTGTTTTAGCTGGCTTCAGAATGGTAATATTTCTGCATCACCATGGAAACATCTCCCCCCCCTCTGTGGAATAATGAGATGGTAATAAAATAAGGGTAATAATGAGATGGTAATAAAATAATGAACTTGGGGTAAACAGGAGGTAGGAGTAGTTTGAGCCACATAATGGAAAATTGGAAAAACGATTCAGCCCAGGGAGAGAAAATCACTGTGTGCAGACTTTGAGGGAAGATAAAGGTAACTATAGACAACTCTAATATCAAGGGTCAGAGTTTGAGTATCGTAAACCACCGGCTCCTACTTGTTAGATTCGCATTTTGGCTGGTCACAAAAGTATACAATCAAGTAGGCCCTGGCCATTAGCCAGTGTGTGAAAAGCGAGTGGAGCCAGGAGGAACACAGTGGCTGCAAAGAATTCAACTGCGGGCTCAGGGGCCAGCATTTGGGGATTCAAACTGAACAGCTTCGAGCAGGAACACATAGGCTATACCCAATCTGGGTTAGGGAAGACCTATAGCAGGAATTGTGCCTATCCCACTTAGCCTCATCATACGCCATTTTTAGCCAAGTCAGTTGCTGGACTGTCACTTTACCCAGTCCACACCCAGAAAAGAAAGACCTGGAGTGAGACCCAGCAGAAATACTGGCCCTGGGGGGTGGGGGGACAAGGGTGAGCCTCAGAAATCCTCCTTGAATGGGACACTGTAACCTTATTTCAGGTAGGCTGGAACGCTGTGCACAATTCAGCTTGTGTGGTGGAGAATCTTTCCACAATCTGAGTTAATTTCCTGCGTCAGCATGGGAGATCTGCAGTGCTGGCCCTCCCAGGTTATCAGTGTGAACCCTCGTCCTCAGCGTCTGGCATTAACAGCTGTGGAGTATGTAGGAGGCACAGAGAGGTAGCAACCGGCCATTATGTTTTTAGACAAATTTTTGTGGCTCACCTATTTTTGTTATTTAACTAACAAAAAGTTAAGGCAATAAGCCTCAATTAATCAGAAGACTTTTATTAGGAAACCCCGGCAAAGGGCGTATAGGATTCTCTGTACTTCCTTTGCAACTCTCCTGTAAATCGAAACTATTCTAAGATACAGAATTTAAAAACAAAAGAATGCAAGTGGTTTCCAGGTTATTGGGATTTTGGGTAGGGTTCAAGCTCACGAAGTGAGCTTTTGCTCTCACAGGCAAGTCTGAACTTGACCCTCTGTTGAAAACTCCCCATAGTCATGTTCCCCATTCTATAAACAGCTCCACAGAAGAAAGACCAGAAGGAAATAACCAAGAATGAGAACCACTGTTGCCTTTAGATGGTGGGATTCCATATGAAAGGCAGAAGGGTGCATTTTCCCCCTACTCCTTTAATTTTTTTTGGGGGGGGGAGGGGGCATCTTCTAAATTTTCCACCATTGCATTTGATGCAAAAGGAATTTTGAAAAAAGGCTTCACCATTGTCCACCATCTATATAAGGTGAAGGTCCTTGACATAAAACTTCATATCTGGCCCTGTTTCTCCACTTTCATCTTCTACTACTATCCCTCCCCCATTGGATGCCACTATTTCTAGATAATTCTAAATGCACCCAGTTGTCCCAGACACACTCTGTGGTTTTACAACTCGGGGTCTTGGTACCTTCCATCCCATGGCTTCAAACGCTTTCCCATTTCCCTAGTCCAGTTGTTGGATGTTTCACTCAAACCCCAACTGGAAATCTTCCCTTCCTGACCCCATCACCCCTCCCCACAGAAATGACACCCTCCCCTGCTTCCATGCACACATTCCTGTCACCGCACTCATCAAGCTGATGGGTGCCGATCTGCGAGCATGTGGCTACACTACCAGAACCCCGAGGGCAAGGGCAGAGCCTGACCCCATGACAGCCCCACTGCCTAGCACAGTGCCCAACAGGTGGAAATCTTAATTGGGTGGACAAATGAAGGGAGGAGTGGCTGCCCCTAGAAGAGAGCACCATCAGAACCGGCCAAGAATTGAAGGCCAAAGCAGAGAAGCAGAGCCCAGCTGGGGAGTCGGGAGGAAGGTGGCAGGGACCATGACAAGGTGCAGGGTGTGGAAGTTGTCTTGCTGTGAGATACCAAATAACAGATCACCACCGACTTGTCTCGTTTACTCGCATGCATCTTAAATTGTTGGGAACAAACTGCCTATTAGAGATGATTGATTCCAGCAGTTTATAAATTGTGTCTCAGAGAAATATGGAATCGGGAGAATTATTTCAAAGGTGGGGAAGGTGGGGGTGCAGACTGTTGCTGCAGGCCACACCAGGCAGGCCTCGCCCTGGGCAGCCTTCGGCATCTGCCTTACCTACTGGAATTCCACAGAAAGCCCTTAAAGAAATGCTAAAAGGGAAGGAAGGGAGAGGGGGAGAGTGAGAGAGAGAGAGAGAGAGAGAGGAGGGGGAAGGAGGGAAGAAAAGAAGGAAGAGGAGGGAAGGGAAGAAGGAGAAAAGAGAGTGAAGAGGAAAGTGAGAGGAGGAGGGAGGAAGGGGAAGAGAGGGAGTTAGAGGAGGAGGGAAGGAAGGCAGGATGGAGGGAAGGAGAGAGGAAGGTTGGAGAGAGGGGGAAGAGGAGGGAAGAAAGTTAACAAAGAACAAACTACAAAGAGAGCCCACACCTGCCACGAGAAAGTGGCCAGGATGGGTGGTCATTCTGAGGTCCCAGAGAAAGACAGCGGCACCACAGAGCTGACCACTCGGTTCCTCTCCCTCCCTACTCAGTGCACCAGGCCTGAGGACAGAGTTGCAATGGCTACATCTTCCTCCCCTGCACACCACCTGCCTACAGGTGTGCCAATAGATGCCCCAAGCAAGGTGCCCCAGCAAATCAAAAAGCCAAGACAAAGGTGTTATACTGTGGAATTAAAACTTCAAATAGGAGATGGGACTCTCTGGTCATCTCCTGAGCCATGAATCCTGCAAAAGGATGTTGCCAAATAGGGATTCTCATGACCTGCTCACATGAATAGGAGAGAATGATTCATAATTAGAGCAGCAATTGTTTGCACATAAATAAGAGCTAGTGTGGCCTGGAAAACCCTTATCTTCCTAAATGACTCAAAGACTCCCTTTGTGAGTAACCATCCTAATCCCAGATCACGGAGAAAAATTGCTCTTCAAGACTGTACAAGAGAGGATTTGAAGGGGAGGGAAATCTCTGTGTTTTTCCAAATTCTCCAGTGATTCTTACCCACAGAACATTTAAGAAGCAACATCGCTGGGAATCTACTCAAGCTTCATCCTGAAGAAAGAATTAAGAGTTAGCCATGACAACAAAGGGAGAAGAGGACATTCCCAAGCAGAAGGAACAGCCTGGATGAAGGCATATGGAGAGGAATCAGGCTCAGGAGTGACCTGGGGACAGCTGTTTGATTCAGCTGGAGTGCAGAGCTTCTGATCAGAGAAATGGAGTAGGGAGTGAGTTCAAAGATTCAAAGCCATGGTCCTCACTGAAGGCGTCCTAAAGAACTTCCTCTGTATGACCAGTTCCACGCCATTCACACCAACTGATTTTACAAGTGGAAGTCTTTTCCTTATCCCAACTTGGGGTTACTGTTCATCCTCCAAATTGCTTGAGGCAAATTTTTCATGACCTCAGATTACACTGGCCACCCGGGACCACAGCACATATCATAGATTCCTCTGTTCTCCCATTATGGCTTCAGCAAATGTGTTCCATTGAACTCCACTTGGCCAGATACAGCAAGTCAGGATCATTGCCAAGGCAAAACTGGACCTGGCTTTCCATAAGCTGAGCTAGTCTTGAACCCTCAGGAGGGAAAGCAGGGTGTGTTCTATTGACATGACAGCATGCCACACGGACTGCGAGTGGGCAGCATGCGGGTCTCTTTCCCTCATCCTGTTCCTATAGGAGACATCATTAATCAATCCCTGTTCCCTTTCCTGCTTAGCTATGACATCCTATGACACGCTATGTCCTCATGCTATGACAGAAATTATCTCAAATTGGGTCCTTGGATGTCCACCACTCACTAAGAGGAGCTTGCTAAGAGAAAACCCTTCAATCCTTAATTAATTTTATAAGACATTTTGCTGGGCAGGAGAGAGGTACCACAGTCATTTTTTGGCATGGTGTGGTTTTGTCACTAAGAAGGATCCTTATTCCAGTGATCAAGTAGAGTGGCCAAACCATACATTCAACAAGGAAATTTTGAGTATTTCACTCAAGAGGAGAAGAGAGAGGAGGCAAAGTATGTGTGCTGAGCCCTTCTGCAGGCCAGCACTTTGCCAAGAACTTGACACAGGGAAGAATGAATCTAGTCATCAGGACAAATTTATAGGGTAAAAACTGTCATCCACATTCTATGGAGGAATTTCAGAGAAGCTAAATGACTTGTCTGGTACCAAACAGTTAGTAGGGGAAGAGCTGAAACTCAGATCCTGGTCTCTAAATTGATACACCCCCCCCTTTCCCACCATACTTTAATAAACAGAGGCATCAGAGAAAATGCATTAAAAAAAGAGCCAGCCCACAGACTAGCAAGTCCTCCTAGAGAGCTCTGGCAGCTAAAAGCCAGTGGGTTGTCTAGAAGGTTCTTCAAGACCCAGAACTCTCAATTCCAGATGGCCTGAGATTCAGATTTCAGCTTCTGGTTGATCCCTAAAGGGCTCTGAATCAACCCTGGAATATTTACCCCAGAAGTACAAAACTGTCACAGAACAAAATGGCAGCTTTACTAGACAAAGCCCCAAGGAATGATCTGTTGCCTTAAGTATTAATTCTGCAGTCTGGTTTATTTCCCCGTGTTGGCCCACGATGAGGGACATGATATAATAAATGCATCAATCTTGCTGTCAATATTATGGTATATTATATTATTATCATTACAACTATTATAACAGAGTCTCAGGTTGGAGCCTCCATAAGCAGATGCTGAGATGCAGTTTAGGGTATAAGATATTTATTAGGAAATCAACATCTGTGATGGGAAGAGGGAGGAAACAAAATTAGATGGAGAGAGAAGTTCAATTTTGATCAGGCCTAAAAAGCCTGGGATAACCCAGCAAGGAGCTCTGGATGACCATTGTCTAACAGAGCTGTCCCTCTTCAGGCAGAAATGGTCCAACCTTGATACACCTGTCCTACTCAGTCACTGGATGCTGGATGTTCTGGGAAGAATGTGAAGATGCAGATCTCTCCAGCTGAGTCAAATCCTGAAGGAGCTCATAGCCACAGGTTACCTGCTGATCACACACCTCATAGCTGGGCAGCAAGTGCTTCTTTGCAGAAGGATCCAGGTAGCACATCTCTATTTACCAAGACTAATGACAGCTACTGATATTTGAACAGGGATTGACAATGGATGATACTTTCCTAACTCAGCACAGGTGCAGCCTGGTCATGGTGAGTTGCAGTAGATTCCACTGCTGTGCAAAACATTTGCTGCTCTTCCCCATGGAAGTTCACGGTGACATTGACAGTAGACTTGGATATGTGACTTACTTTGGACAGTGAGATATGAATGAACATGATCTGTTCCACTTTGGGCAGAATCTTTAAGAGCCATTGCATGTGTAGACACCTTCTCTTTGTCCCCCCTCTAAGAGTCCAGAGTGTCCCACAGAAGGGCTCTTCCTTCTGCACAGGTTCCCAAGTGAAGGTGCCTGGAGCAGGGCTGTGTGCGCCCCACTATTGGCCTATGCATGTGTGTTGTGGGTTGGTGTCCATGTCACTAACGCCTTTGAGGATATTTGTTACTTCTGCATAACTTAGCCTAGACTGACTGAAACACCCCCATCACCTACAAGACATACAGCTCAAATGCCTCAGGCAGCTCTACCCAACTTGACCCCTGCTCATCTTTCCAGTCCCGTCTCTCACCATGCCTCACCGCCATGCTTCACTCCATTCTCATCAAACTCAGTTCTCTTCTTGAATAAACCCTAATCCACTGGTTCTCAGTGGGGACAATTTTGCCCTAGCACCGGGGAACATTTAGTAATGCAAGGACACATTTTTGGTTGTCACACAGGAGGGACACACTACTGAAGCTAGTGAGTGGAGGTCAGAGATGCTGCTAAACATGCAAGATTTAGCTCAAACACTCTCTCTGAAATCTTCCCTCACCCTTCTCCATGGACAGAAATAACCCTCCCATCTTCCTCATTAGCCCGCCCAGTGCCTAGCATATAATCAAGCACTCAGCAGAAGCGTAATAAATACTTGTTGTAATAAATAGTAACTAGCACATATTGAGGTGTGGTGTGTGCCAAGCACTGTACTAAGTGCTTTCTGTACATTATTTAATTTGATTTTAAATTAAATTAAGGTAGGTGTTACTAATGTTCTTCATTTCGCAAATGGGAAAACTGAAACCCGGAAAGGTTAGGCAAGTTAAGTCTACAGTTGGTTGTGACAGTCCCAGGCAATTTAGTGTGACAACCCGCTTAACCCCTGTGCTGTTCTGTAGCAATCTGTGTACACCCAGATTCTAACAAAGGTCTTACAGGTAGTGGGCACTCAATAAAGAGTAGCAGTGCCATATCAAGGTCAGGGTAACTGGAGGGGTTTGTCCCCGGTGCAGGCGGAGCTAGAGCACATTGTCAGTAGGAAATCTAGAAACAACAACAAAATCACCGAGATTGGTTCTGCTTTATATTATCACCATGCACCAGCAATTCTAAATAATATCAGTAATAAAATATCCTTCCCTGCCAAGGTGGACCATTTCCACCTCACACCCTCTTTGATACAACTCTGAATGGTTGCTAAGTGAATGAATGAACTAGTTGATAGAATTGGCGATAATGAGAAAGATGAAGATGTGGCAATTGACAGAGAACAAGCCAATTACTTCCATGACTTTCAATTAAAGCAAAGCCATAGCCTGATTTGACACATGGCCTCCCTTGAGTAACGTGGGCGAGATGGAGGGGGAATCCTGCCAACCCAGCTGGATGGGCTTGGCATTCGGGAAGGAAGAAATAATCCACTTTCCTGTCCAAAAGGCCTTGTGTCCCTCAGCAACCTGTGGGGAGGGGACAGAGAAATATCTCATCTTGGTGCCACCACCCGTGCTGGTGGCCAGAGCTTCAAGGGATGTGAAGAGGATTCAAAAAGAAAATGGTACCCCACATTTCCACAAATGCCACTGGGCCATGAGCCAAGTTTCAAGAGCCCACTGCCCCCCAAGCTCTTCTTCATTAAAAAAAAAAATGAAAATCATACTTTCCTTATGAAGAAGTTCTCTTTCTTGAGCCTTTGATGATAAGTTTAAGGGCATTTTGCCATGATAAAGAGTAGAAATCCCAACATTTCCATACTTCCCTCCATATCAATGAAAAAATACCCTCATAGTCAGTAAAAACCAAAGTCCTGAAAAACAAAGGACTTGTCTGAGATCCCACCTCACTCTTTAGTCCCCATCTGAGACTCTGCTCATTTATTTGTATGCTCGTCTGCGTCTTGGGACTAGTCAGTGAGTTTCTAGGGTATAGACGCACTACAACATTCTTCTTTGATTCCTCAAGTACAAAGGTTGTCTTTGGTTTGCTGAATGACAGGTGATGGCCGTCTTGGGTCTATGGTCTAAACCTGGGTGATTCTCTCCTTGTACACCTTCTCCGAGAGATTGATCAGGGTCACACAGAATGTTCTCCCCGATCATGGGGACAATGTAGAGATCTGAGCCAAGGGACCTCCCAAAATGTTTGGTTTTAACCAGAAATGCTTCCCACAACTCACCCACTCTTTTTCCTAATGTTTTTTTTTTCCAAAGATCTTCAATTAATCATGTCCATGAGAGGGTCTCAATTAGGGGATAATTGCTTTTAATGCCTTTACTGACTGACTATTAATTTTTCTCTTCATGAGGAAGGTGTGTGCCAGAACTAGCCAAACAGTCTCAAGCAGGAGACATGGCACTAGGTCACTGGCTGTTCGTGTGGGGACTTGGCCCCTAGGACCTATGCAATGTCAGGACAGTGTTCTCCACTCACAACTGGGGAAAGGGAGGTGCTACTGAATCTGGTGGGTAGAGGCCAGGGATGCTGATGAGCATCTGCAAATGCATTGTCCAGCCCCAGAAACAAAGAACTATCCACCCCAAAATGTCAGTAGTGCCAGGTTCAGGAGATAGAGGTAGTAAATATATGAGGTCACAAATCCTGTGATGAGAAAAATAATAATGATGATAACAGCTGTACACATCTACTAGGTGCCATGCACACCGAGTGCCGTAGCCCAATTTTAATCTTCATCTGACCATGCTTCAAAGGCACTATTGCCCTCCCCCCATTTTACAACCAGGAAACCAAGGTAGACAGAGTTGCCCAGCCATTGAGTATCAGAGCCACTGTTCAGAACACCTCAACTGTCGGGCTCGAGATCTGCTCTGGCATCTGGTTTCTGTTTAGGCTTTCTCTTGAGAAAGTGCTCTATGCTCCCTGCTGAGATCAGAACACAACAAAGGGGGAGTTCCCACTCCCATAGGTTTTTGTCCAAGAAAACTGCCAAGACTAGGAACACTCACTAAGGTTGGCGGTTGGGGGAGCGAATGGCAAATCCATGAGTCTGAGCTTGGTTTGTCTTTCTGCCATGGTTAAGGAGGGAGGTTGGTGGAGCAGAACATACATTCTGTTAAGAAGAGAGAAATACAGATTCAAGACACATCTCAAATATGCTGTAGGACGTTGGGCAAGTTACTGAAACCCTCAAGCACAATATTTCTTTGTTGCTGTTTTTTATTTTAGTTCTTGTGGGGGTTTTCTAGAGCAGGAGTAGACAAACTGGCCCACAGGTCAAATAGGGCTGTCACCTGCTCTTGTAAATAAAGTTTTATTGGTACATGGCCACACTCACTTTTTATATATTGTCTGTGGCCACTTTTGTGCCACCATGGCAGAATTGAGTAGTTCCAACAGGAATTGTATGGTCCACAAGCCTAACATATTTACCCTCTAGCCCTGAACACACAAAGTTTGTCAAACTCTACTCTAGAGGTGTCTCATTGTAGTTTTTTTTTTAATCTGTGATGTAGGAAAATAAAAACTCATACCTGAAATATTTGATACTCTGATGAAATTACATATGTGGAAGTAGTTGGGCAAAGTACTGAGGAATATATGCACTAAAGTAGTGACATGAAATGACAAGGGTGACCTAATAAGAGTGAGAGAGAGAGAACATGGGCCTTAGAAGCAAGCACACATGAATTTGAATCCAATTCCGACCAATGATTACTATTGCAATTTGGGAATTGTTATTCAATTCCTTGGGCCTCAGTTTTCTTAGCCAGAGAGGAAGAATTACCCTTAATTCCTAAGGTTGCTGGGAGAATTCAATAATACATATCCAATGACTGGCTCACGTGTTTGCTGGTGATATCACATTGATGTCCCACTTTGTGCCAGAAGCTCGGAAAATCACTGACAGAGAGCTGTACTGAGACCATGGTCCCTCCCGCCCTGGCACTTAGGAACACTAGGGAAGTAGACGGATCCTGAGCAAGAAATTTCAATATGAGAAAGTTCTTTGAAAATTGTGAGAACCATTCAAATTAAGTGATGGTATTGTTATGACTGCTACTAATGGCTGAGGATGCTTCAAAGACATAGGAGAGTCTCTGGGTTTCCAGTTGTGAGAAGCCTTTGAAGGTGATAGGGATCCACAAGAGTGGAAGAGCCTCCTGGAAGGGAGATGGAAAGACAGCACGCAGTCAGAGCACTGCACAGATCAGAGGCTCCCGAGGGACACAGGGTAAGAGATGGCGAAGGAGGAGGAAGGACTGTGTGAGCAAGGACGTCCTGGGATCACCCCACTGGACATCATGGCACCAGAGAGAACGGGTACACAGGCACCTGGGCACCTCCTCTTCTTGCAGAGAGAACAGCTCCTTTGAGTCCCTCTAGAGAAAGCTGCATCAGTGAAAACCCACAGTGAGTACAGCCATACCTGTGTGCACCTCAGAGATGGCAATGCCTTTTTACTAGTCTCACCCCCCACCACCACCTTCTTCCTAGGAACCAGATGGTAGAGCCATAGGACAGTCCTGCTCAGTGGGACCGAGTCAGAGGCTGTGCTTTCCCCACTGAGCCTGGCCTTTTAAAAGCATCTCACCTACTTCATAGCCTTTCCCTCTCCCCTTATCTGCTGGTCAGATGCAGAGGACCCAGGGGAAGACTCCAAGGCCCTAAGAAAATGGTGGTGCAAGATGATGGAAGGAGGCTGGTGTCCGAATAACTGGATGGGCAGAGTTCACTGTGGTGTGAACCAGAAATTAACACTGGTGGTATAAATGAGTTGGGAGTTTGGGGGTGTTTCCCTTCTTCATGGTCCCAAATTCACACATAAAATTATCTGATCTTTCCTTTTTGCTTTTGCTGCCACCGGAATGAGAGTGTCATGCAAACAAGAACTCTAAAAAAAAGTCTCCTTCTTCACTCCTCTATCTGAGTGTCTTGAATAATGACAGAAAACCTTTGTAGGAAAAAAATATTAGCAAGTTGAGCATAATGTAAATGGCCATCAGTAAACTAAAGCCATTGGAAAGATGAGATAAACACACGTACACAAAACTGCATTTCTGCCAATAGCTGAGTTCTGTCTGTTAATTTTACCAATATCCCCAGGGTGAATTTGCACACTCATGGTCACAAAACGTGCACCACGTTCTCACAGCACCATGAGTGCACATGCAGGGGACACAGCCATGGCACCGCCTAAGGCTCATGGCATAATCAGAACTCAAAATGCTTGCATCCCAAACCAACTTAGAGACTCAGATGTCATGTCTACAGGGGACTCACGCCTGTCCTGTGGTGGGACATAACCTGGGCTCACAGTCACTGAACCCAGGCCAAGCTTTGGACTGAAGTCATCTGGGAATAAATAAGAATGTGAATAGCATCAAGTTCCTTCCAACTGTCAAGTGTGGTGATATGAATGTTATCTGCGCCCGACCTTGTTCATGATTATTTTCTTAACAACCCTACATGTAGGTGACATTTCACAAGTCAGAACAGGCAGGCCTAGAGAGAACTCAAGGCCACCTACCCAGTGGACTTCGCAGTGTGCCTTTCTTTACCATCCCACCATGGGTTTCTCCATCTGTAAAGTGGGAGCAAGAGCACTCACTGGGGAGGTCATCAAGATGAATCAAGTCAGACAATGCCCAGAGAATCCCCTGCAGAACTCCTGGCACTTAGGAGGGGCTCGAGAAAAACGTCACCTCCCTTCCCTTTCCTTTGCATGGGAAGCTCATCTTGTCCTGATCAAGGTTCTGGGCTTAGAACATCGGCAGCAAGCAGAGGCTATGTCCCCAAGTGACTCCGCCACCAGGGCCAGCCGGTTTGCACTGAACCCTTAATAGTATTTAAACTTTGTCTGGGCACCTAATTATCTTAATGATGCAAGAACTCAAAATAGCACAGCCTGTGTGTACCCCGGGAAAGGTCCTGTTCACAGACACAGGCCTCTTAAGCCAAAGAAAAGCACCTGATAAAAGAATTCAACAATCTCAGTCCTTCACCTGGGAAAAGCCGACAGGTCAGCCTCAGAGGCCGGCCCCTCCCCGCCAGGCCTACCTTCCTGTGGCATCTTCTCTCCAAAGTGCTGCATCCAAGCTCCAGCCTCCCATGCTTCGGGGACGTGACCCTGTTAGTAGGATGATGTCTTAATGTCTACAACATCAGTGTGAGACGGGTGTGGTTAAGCCCATTTCACAGACAGAGACTGAGGCTCAGCGGGAGACAGGGCTCCTGAAACCACATCCCTAAGCTGGCCCTGCAGCCTGGTTTCCTAGGAAACAGGTCAGGTTCGCAGCTGGGGAGCTCATCTTTGGAGAAGAGCCATGGGGAAGCCCTTCAGGAGCTGCCTCCGCAGCTGACTCGCCCTCCCCCCAACTGCCCTTTCTCTTTACTTTCTTCCTGAATTTTCTCTCTCTCCTCCTTTTGTCCTCTCTTTTCCTCCTCCTTTCCTTATTTCTCTCTCCCTCCTTCAGGGTTCTATCTGTCTCTCAATTCCTCTCTCTCTCTCTCTCCTCATGGGTTGACTCCCTGCTCCTGTCCTGAAATGTGCAGATCAATCGACATCCTACCTGATCTCAAGGAACACACACTCGGGTGCGGGAGGAGGGCAGAGAGCAAACCAGACATCTCGTCAGCAGCGAGGCAAGCCTATGGCTGGGCCAGGAGGGAGGGACTGAGGAGGAAGGCTTCCTTCTCTAGGTACCTCTGCATCTGTCCCAGTGGAAGCTGTTGCCATCCATACACCCGGGGCTGCCAAGGCTCCGTCAGCCTCCATGGATCCCACTTGGTGCCATTACACCCCTCAAGGCTTGTCACCAGCTAGGGCACATCACAGGGTCAGACCCCTTTTCCCCTCCTGCCAGTTGCAAATATTGACAGCCATTTCTGAGCCGGCCATGATCATCATGAATAGAAAAAGCAGGCAGTTGGCTCTCTGATCATGCATGCTCTGTTACAGCAATGGTCAACTTGGCCTGTAATGTTAGACACCAGCTGATATATAACAGTAGCCTCAGAGCTAATTCATGCTCAGCACTGTGTGAGCCAGAGTAAACAATAAACAAATAGCCAGTTGGATTTCTTGAGCATCTGTTATGTTCTTGCACCAGGCTGGGTTTTGCCATTAATAAGAGTCTCGTGTCAAGGCAGTCTCGTGTAGAGGGAATAGAGTATCAGATTTGCAGTGGTTCCTTATTATGGGATCTTGCATGATGAGGCTCAGTGTTTCATTTTTGCCAGTGTAGATAATAATACCCAGATTGCAGTATTGTTGATCGTAATAGGGACCAGGACAGCATCTACTCCACCATAAAATGAGAAAAATGCCAAAGGAAACTTAAAGTTTCTAAACATCATGACTGTAAGTCATCATAGTGGTCCTGTGAGATAAGCATTGTTATCTCTCATGAACTAGGAAAGAAGCAGAGACATATCACAAATAAGAAAGAGCACCAGGATTGGAGACATGGTCTTTCCACCCAGGATACTCCATCCCATTGGTGAAGTTGTTATCAGGAAATCTCTGGTGAATCCACACAGCAAATTTGTCCAGATATGGTGGACACCAAAGGGCTCAGATTTATGAATCTGCCTTGGGCTGATGGTCTTATGGGGTCTTGTCCTGGTATTCCCTGAAAAGCAACCAGGTAAATCGCTGATAGTGAGAGCCTCCAGAGTCTTCACACTCTAACAGACTTGACACTACCTCTCTCCCTCTCACCATCCTGGCTAATACCTTTGTCCAGGTGGTAACCTCTCTCCAAAGCTTTTCTCTCCTCTCAGCTTGCGAAAGCTCCAATTTGGTGATTGTTCATTATCCCCCCATTTAGACAATTTTCAACCCACAGTGGAACCTTTAAACAGTGTGAACAGTGTTGTCAATCTTTCCGCATGCTGCCTCTGCTAGGCAATAAGAGGGAAATTGACTGCACAGCGGGAGGGGAATTAGAAACACAGTTTCCATTAATAGTAACAGACCCTGAAGTTCAGTCCTGGGAAAGGGGCATTAGACACCCCTGGACACCCAGGGCTGGCTGGGTCTGAGTCAGGCCTCTGTGTCCCTTGATTAGGCCCTCCCTCACGAAGGGGAGAGTTCCCAGGTGCAGGGTAGGACAGGGTGGGTGGAAAGGGGAATAATCACATGTTGAGTAACTGCTACATGCAAAGCATTTTAATAATGTTTTCTCATTTCGTGCTCAGAAAACCACCAAGAATTAGGAGCGGTATTCACATTTGCCGGGTGAGAGGCAAACACGCTAATTCCCACAGCTCATACACAATGAAGCCAGGATCTGATATGTGGCCTTGTCTACTCCCAGTGTCCCCTTGCTGGGAACCACCTTACTATAATATAATTCCTGCTTCTTCCTGCGGACTTTCCCCGCCCCCTGGAGGAGGCAGCTGAAGAATCGTGAGTTCATTATCCCCTGTTCATACCCCATCAGGCCTTTGCTCAGCCTCAGGGGGTCTGTTCAACAGCGGTGCTCAGGCCTCTGTTCTACAAAGATGTAATTCCACCCCTACCCCTTACCTGTACCCCAGGATAAGAGGCACAGACCTTCCCACCGAGTACTCTTCCTGTATTACTTAGAACAACCCTCCTCTGCTTCGTGAGTTAGAATCAGACACAGCAGCGGAGCGCTCACCTCCACCCCATACCCCTAACAGGCACCACTAATCAATTTCCCACCGAGCAGCTCCTACTAATGGATCAGATTAGGCACTCAAGAGCTAATCTGTCTGCCGTCCGTGGCCCAAGCCAATCACATCTCCCAAATAAATGGATGAGTTTGTCCTTGTTGAATCACAAGAGTCTCTTCTTTCCTGTCCCACATCCCAAGAGAGCAGAAAATCCAATTGCCCATATTCTAATGCACCCATTTACCCTCATGTTTCTCACTTTTCTATCCCTCACACACTCTCCCAGTCATTTGGATCCAGACACAGATCCTCATTCTCAAATTCTGGTTTTATTATGTTTATTGGAGCTATACAGCCTGAGGCAAGTTGGATGGTTCATGTGTAAAACAGATGTGAGCATAGCATCCTCCCTGCACTAAGTTGGAAAATTAAAGAAAACACTACTCTACTGGTCGGTCTTTTAACACTAGCATCCTTCTCCTCTTTCCACCCCAAGAGCTAATAATTATGCTTACCTATGTGCTCCCAAGAGGGGGTAGAAAACACCATGGAACAAACCAGGTGACACTCTTCATATTTCTTTTGCAACTTTTTTTTTTTTTTGAGAAAATATCCAGACATCCTAGGAGCGTCTCTTTCTCTTCCACCATCTCACCCTGGCTGGTCTCCTGTATGACAGATATTTTTCTGATCCATTCTCTCCAGCATTTGGAAAGGACAAGCCTCTTATGTCACTCTGAAGATAAATGATTACCAAAGGTAGAGACGATTGGCAGCGGCTTGGCAGGAAATGGCCATGCCCTAAAGGAACAGTAGAAGAGGACCTTTAAGGGACCTTTGGCTGAAAAACAACACAGTTCTGCAATGGCTGGGAGCCACTCACAGCTGGACCGCAAACAGGCAAATTTCCTGCTCCCAAAGCCAATGTCAGTCCCAGAGCCTTCATTTCTTCAGCAACAACAACAAAAGCAATGAGCTCTGCTATGGGCAAAGCATGCACTAGGTGCCCTGACCTCCACCCAAGGAGCTCTGGTAATGAGCTGTCTGCTAAGAACTCCATAGGAGCATCTGACGTGGCTGGAGCGTCTCCAGGGCACCGGGCACGGTGGTAAGTATTTTACATCTCCCACTCATCCTCAGATAAATCCCATTAAACAGGATTGTGATTACCATCATGTTACCACTGAGGAAACTGAGACAATGATGAATATGCCTATTATGTAGACCTGCCCTGTGAGTGTGTGTGTGTGTGTGTGTGTGTGTGTGTGTGTGTGTGTGTGTCGAACACAGTGACCCACCACCAAAGCAGAAATCTTCATTGTACAAAAAAACCCATTAAGGTTGCCCATTGCCCTTCCCTGCTCCCACCCTACAGGATTAACATCAATACACTCCATATGCCCCAAAGGGTATAGTAGACACAATTTGTCATCTATTAGACCGTCTATTAGAAGTTTTGTATTGATATTTTTAATGTTTTTATTTGGGGTTGAAAAAGGAGTACAGGATTATTATAGGAAATGCACAGAATACAGACAGTTCATATCAACTGCCCGTCACACTGCTGCCCAACCTGACCTGGGAAAGGTAACTTCAGTGTAGACTCAGGGAAACTTCTAGGGCTGAAGAAAAGCTGATATGAGGAATCCTGGCTCTCTCCCTTAGTTGAGGAGCTTGAAGAACTCCCTTAATCTCTTTGACCATCTGTAAAATGGGCCACTAATGCCTACCAAAGAATTCCATGTGCTTTCAGACACTGAAAACACAAATGGGTTAGTGGGATCTCCTCCTCTCCATCAGCATTATCATGGGCTCAGCCCACCCTCTGCACTGCCTTCCTCTAAGAAGGCAGACTACCCACAGCTTGGGGCATCCTGTGTGTTTCTCTTTCCATCTCCAAACTTCCCAAACTTCCAGGGCTATTCACCCACCCATCCCACTCTCTTCCTCTCTCCCTCTCTCTCTCTCCATTTTACTGCCTCATAAATATTTGTGAGAAGTCGGGCTGCTCTGTCTCATTGTATTTTCACGCTTTGTTTTGCCACCTTCTTAGCAGAGCTGATTTGACATAAATATTTATATGTAAAAATATGTTCTCCTGGTCTCCGGCATTCTCCACCCAATATACTACCATGGGAGCCCTGGGGTCACTGCAAACATGGTGCCTCCTTGCACCCTGGTAGAGCACAGGGGCCACTAATGTCATCCAAGCCATGGGGAAGCAACAGATGTTGACGTGCAATCCCTTGTTTACAAGTCCCCTGGTAACAGGTCCCTGCAGATAGGTCAGGGGGCTCCATGGCTCTAGAATGGGATTTATCAGCTTTCACTGCATCACGTAGACAGTGCCATGAGCGTCCCTGGACGGGCCGGAGTCACTCTGCTTTCAAACTGGCTTGACCAAAGATGAGAAGTATTTACATTTCTAAACGCACATCTGCCCCCTTCCTTCCTTCCTTTAATGCATTCCTGGTGCTTCTTGCACATATGCCCACAACTACCTGTCCTCTTTTGTGGCTGTAGTCTGGCTATCTCTAAGGCTATGCCAACTCTAGTCACCATCTTCTCACCTGTGTCAAAGGCCACACTGTCCTCATCCCTATCTGTCTCTCTGCCTTGTCCTGTCCTTTCTGGGGTCCCTTCCCCTGTTTCTGAGTTCATCCACCATCCCTCTTCCAAAAAAAGATAACCTCTTAGCTATTGCTGCTGTTGAAAGTGTATACTTGCATGGTGGCTTAACCTCTTACAATCTTCATCAATGACAAAATCTGGTTCAACTTCAATATTCAGTGTTTGCCTGGCATAACTAGTTTTCCTAGAACGCAGGAACATCTCTAGGGCTCAGATCAGGGGGAAAGTTGTTATGGATACTGCCTGGAAGTGAGGTCTCATCCTCCAACGGAAACAGAAAACAGACTGCTGTCCGTTCCTTCCAGGAGGCAATGAGGACAGCTTCAATTAACCTATTAATAATTTGTAATTAATAATTAATGATTGATAATATTATTTGATGAATAATAATTTTACATGAAATAAGTTATAAATATTATTACCAATTAATAAGCATGCACATTACATCAGGTAGAAATGTAACATAAATAATGTGTTAAAAGAAAAAAAAATTCTGTGACAATCAAAAATCAAAATCTAGCCCTTCCTGTAAGTCATAGTGAAATTGCAGGAGCTGTTTAAAAGAGCAGTGCATTCAAAGTCAGAACACTTGGGTTCTAAAATCAATGATAGCATTTGAGCCCATGTGACCTTGAGCAAGGCACCTCCTCTCTTCCAGCATCCAGTTTCACAGCTGCAAATCAAGGGCACCGCTCTCTCCAGGGGAGACTCAAATGACATGAGAAATGGGCAAAAGTGCTGCAGACATTGGTGTACTAAGGCCCTGCTCCTCCAGTGTGCTGGGCACACCAGCAGCCTCAGCAGCCATTGGGAGCTCCTAAGAAACGCGGCATCTCTGGACCCACTGCAGACAAACTGAATGGGCACCTGATTTTCTTCATGGGAACAAGATCCCCCAGCTGATCCCCATGCACCTCGATGAGAAGCAGTGCTCTAGGTGGCTGGCTGGCTGACCTTCCCAAGGGTTCAGAAGACAAGAATCATGGCCTGCTCTGGCTGCCTCCTGCCTCTGCACACGCGGCTATATCTAACCAATGTGCTCATCACTCCTCCTTGTCTGCTTGTCTCCTCCTTGATATTTTGAGCTCAGCTCAGATAAGCTTCAGGAAGTATTTCTAGTAACACTTGCACATCTACCTCCCTGTGGTCAACTGCCCTTCCTGGGCCCCTTGATCACAACCTTAGCCTCTTGATTGTATAACTGTTGGTTAACCTGTGGTCTCCCAGCCTGAGACCCTGAGCTTCTGAAGATACTGCAGGGAGCACCTGCAGCAAATGCTCCTGCATGTCTTGATTGTATTAATTTCCTGTGGCTGCTGTAACAAATAACCACAAACTAGGTGCTGAAAATTGTAGAACTCTGTTCTCTCTGTTCTCCAGAAGGCTGAAAGCGAGATGTCAGCAGGTCACACACATACCTCCAAGTGTCCCAAGGGAGAATCAATTGCTTGCTTTCTCCAGCTTCTGGTGGCTCCAGGATCTCTGCCCCATGGTCACATTGTTCCTTCCTCTTCTTAGTGTATCTCTCTTCTGTGTACCTCTAATAATGACACTTGCAACTGGGTTTAGGGCTTGCAGATAATCCAGAATGTAACTCCTCATCTCAAATTTTTAACTTGGTTACATTTGCAACATCTCTTTTTCCAAATAGTCATGTCCACAGGTTTTGGAATTAGGGTCCCCATTAGCCCACTATAACATGTCACAGTAGGCAGCAAAGAAAATCTGCTGCATTGATGAGGCTCACCTTACAGATGCAGAAACTAAAGTTCAGAAGGTTGCAAACAAATTGTGAAATATTACCAATATCACACAACTGAAATAGCATTGGATTAGGATGAATATATATATTTGCATTTGGGTATTTGTCCCTAACATACACAAGGGCCCTAACTTATATTATTAATAAGTGCATTTATTGTGAGCATGCTATGTGCCCGCAGTTGTATTAGTGCTGTACATCCATGAAATCTCCTTTGTCCAGCAGTCCTAAGGGCAGACTTGACCTTCACCATTTTTCAGACAGAAAACTGGAGTCTCAGTTTGGGAACATGTCAAGGCCTCAGAATGGTAGCAAGTCTGAGAGCTAGGATTTGAACACAAGGCCATCTGATTCTATTCACACACTCAGCAAATATTCACTGAGGCCCTATCATGTGCCAGGATGGTGGGATTCAAGGCGCACGCTTCTCCAGACTAGTTTCTAGTAACAGCCTCACAGAAGAGAGCATCCAGCTCTGAAGGCAGTGTTCTGCCCACTGCCCCACCCTGCCTGGCTCTCTCTGCTCCACCTTCTCAGAGCACTTTCCCATCCAAACCTTCAGCTCCTCCCAGAGTCCTTCAGCAATGTCATCCGCAGCATAAACCATAGTGCTCTGACAAGCGCTCACAGAGCCAAGGACCATTAAAGAAAGGAAAGCCTTGGGAAGTCCCTGTGAACAAGAGCCCTAGGGCCTGACATCTCCATGTGTACCCCATGCCCCTAACACCTCCACACTGAGTAGATGCCACCATTAACCTCTGCCCACCTAACAGGGATTGCCAGTCACCCCAGCTGCATGTTTGAGGGTGGGGTGGATGTAAACTAAGGTCAAGCGGCTAGTAAGTAAAGCGCAGTGAAAGATTCAACCCCTGGACAGCACTGCAGCTGCAATCCCAACCACAAGGAAAGTAGAGAATTAAAACAAAAATATGTCTTGGAGTTCCCAGAGGTGCCTAGGAAGGAAGTGGTATTTGAACTTGGCTTGAAAGTCTGCTTAGATTTCTACAAGTAGAGATGAGGGAAAACTATCTGTAGTCAAAGGGGGGCAGTCAGAGAGTTTTGATCGTAATAACATCAGCACTGGAAGGAATTGCCAGGACAACTGGTGTAGGGTTTGCCAACTTATAGATCAGGCTAACACAGCTGGTGTGACCTAGGATGGCGGGTTTTCCAGTTACTCATGACCACTTAGTCTGACTGGACCATCACACATTTTTATTATTTGGTGCCTGGGCCACATACATTGTTAAATATGTTGAGCATCGTCCTCCTACAGGAGCCAGGCAAGGACAATGAACATGTGAGTGAGCAGGTGAAACAGGAAAGAAATAAAATAGACAGGTAGCCAGAAGGTGAAAAATAGACATGTATATATGATGATGGTGATGGTGATGATGAGGAGGAGGAAGAAAATAATGAAGAAGAATAGATACATAGATGATGGATGGATGGATATAAGAAAGGGACAGAAGGATAGATGGATGCATGGATATGCATATAGATAGAGATAGAGATAGAGATAGAGATAGAGAGGGAGAGAGAGGGAGGGAGAGAGAACATATTACATAGATTAAGAGAGGGAGGGGTAAATGGATGGGTGGAGCCAAATGTGATACTTAGCTAGATATCAACTTAAAGAAGGCCCCAAAGTATAATGTTGAATGCAAAAAAAAGTAAGATGCAGAATGCAATGTAAAATACAATGAAATTCATATAAATTAAAACATAAAAATATATTGTTCATCAAAACATAAATCTATATGTAAACATTAAAAGAGATGGGAAATTAAGCACAAGAAGGAAACATGAAATTCATGACCATAAATGCCCTGTTGTGGTTGGGGGGGGGCGGGGGGGGGGGCTGGTGGTACCAGAGAAGGGGAAACAAACATGGTCTATAACATATGTGTCCTTATGTTCAAACAACAATCCTTGAAGACAGATAACCAAGTGCCAACAGATGTCAATTCTTGATAGTGGGAAATTGAGTGATTTTTTAAAATCACTTTTTCTGTATTATTTTTATTTTCTCAAAATAAAATCAAAGTTTAAGAAGAAAGTGGGGAGGGAGGGAGGCTTGCATATCATGACTTTGCTAATCACAAGCCCCTGTGGACCAACAGTCATTTATTTCCAGGAACATTTTAACCAACACAGGTAAATATCCTCCAGAAAGTGCAGGCACAGGTCCAGGTTTATACACACCCTCAGCACGTGTTTGCTGGATGGACCGACGGACAGGCACACAGACAAATGATCAAATGATAGAGTAAGTCACTGATCCCTGTTAGGAAGAGCCCTATATTGACTGGGAACCAGATTAACTGATCTTGATAATGACCACAAAGCTGTTTTCCTCCCTAAAATATGGGCCTGGGCCTTTTTCCAGTTCCTTTTGTGCTTAGCCCTTCCTCCGCTGTGGGTTCCAAGAACACAGCCAGAGAAGGCAAACAAATGAGCCCAGTAATTTTCAGGACATTCTCAGTTCCTTGGCTGGGTCGCTGCAGCAACTGAATATTAAGCACATTAACTCTGACCTCCCTGTCCAAATTCCTTTGTACTGGACACAATAATAAGCCTCTCAAGTAAGACAATTTTCCCAGGGCTTCCATGTCTATTGCTGACCAATGAGTGCCAAGTCCTGGCAAAGGCTGCCAATTAATTCAGAGGGACGGTGCCCCGCGAAGGCCTCCGCCCTGGAGGGTGGGGAGCACAGATCGGTCCAGGCTCGGTCAGGATGGGCACTGCCTGGAACACAGACTCTCTCTAACCCCAACCCTGATGGCTGGGAGAGCCCCCTACCACACACAGCAGGTACGCTATCACAGGTCCTTCCCCTGCCTCCTTCTTGTTCTTTCTTGTTCCTTCCCACCTTCCTTCATTTTTCTTACTTTCTTCCTCTCTCACTGTTTTCCTTCTCCCTCCCTTCTTCCTTCAATTCAACAAATATGCATTGACTATCTCTCATTAACCGAAGCACCAGATTGCTTTCCAAACTTAGCAAGAACTAAAAATTTTCATCTGGTATCTGACTCTCTGACTAATCATGGAGTAAACATAGTCCATTCCCTTAAAAGAAAAGTCACCCTATGTTTTTTTTAATGGTGTGACCATCTGGACTTAAACAGCAAGGGATTTGTGGTCATTTTGGGGAAGATAAATGGGAAAGAACAAAGGCTCTGAAGCCAGACCAACCTGGTTCTGGATCCTGGATCCATCCCTACTCTTTAGTGTGACTTTAGGCAAGTTTCCTAACCTCTCTGGGCCTCGGTTCTTTCGTATGCAAATGCAAGATGAAGTGGACCTTCATGGGAAGGCAGCCTGAACAGATGATATCTGAAGACCAGGTGGCTCCTCACCTGACCAGCGACATCAATCTCCCACCCCCCCTTCTGATAAACCCTGCCACATATTTACAGGACCAACATCTTTGGGGAGAGGCAATATTGAGTCGCCTGGGGTTATCTGGCATAGATCAAAATTCATATTTCATTCACCTGGTAGAAGAGAGGTCTAACATAGAAACTACTTCAGTGATAGAAATAAATTTTCAAATAATAGTAGTTACATACTCAGTGTTAACTATGTATCCATCCTTATGCTAAATGTGTTACATAGATTATCCCAGTTAATCCTCAGAACAAGAAGGTATTATTTTCAGTCCCACTTTACAGACAAAGAAAGAAAGGCACAGAGAACTTAAGTAATTATCCAGTGATCTTCTACAACCAGAATGCTAGAGAACACCTTTTTTTTTTGGCAGGGGGGGTGGTACTGGGAATTGAGCTCAGGGGGACTTGACCACTGAGCCACATCCCCAGCCCTATTTTGTATTTTATTTTGTATTTTATTTCGTCTCACTGAATTGCTTAGCTCTTCGCTATGTGGCTGAGGCTGGCTTTGAACTCGTGATCCTCCTGCCTCAGCCTCCAAGCCTCTGGGATTACAGGCATGCGCCCCTGCACCTGGCAAGTTCACCTTCTTACACAAAGGAGGAACAACTTTTGCATGCCTGTTAATCCAAGTTTCTTACAGACTAAACTTAAATCTTGGGAGCCCAGCTCTAAATATTTTTAATAGCTTCAGATCCATTAGGGGACGATCAGTTGCCACTAAGGAGCCCTGTCCTGTTGCCATCTGTTCAATTTAAGTAGATCTGTGGTCTCGTGGACATAAAAAGATTCAGTTGAGTGGCATCAGACACTGAATTCCTCAGCTTCCCAGGAGAAGAACGAGGCCACGGGTCACTCTAGGATCATGGCAGCCGGTTGGCCTCCTTGACCTGTCACACCATCAGAAGGCTGTGTCCACGTCCCCAGCCACCTTGAGTTCTTGCTAAAGCTTCAGGTCTCCCCTCCCTGCCGCTGCATGTTGAAAGAGCTCCAAGAAGGAGCTGGGCAGAAGGGGAGCACTTCCTCAACACGACCCACTCCTCCCCGGGAAACGAGCGGCGAACATCACACTCTTTTCATACCCGCTACGGAAGTCCACCTTTGCAGCACAACATTCGCCTTTTTGTCTCCCCCATGAAAAGCCCTTTTCAGCTGGGAAAATTGCAGCTGCTTTTACAGCCACTGCACCAGTCCCGTCTGGAGAAAAAGCCAAGTTCAGACAGCCACAGACATCTTTGTGTTCTCCTTTCCCTGGGGTTGACTGGGGCAGGAAGGTGACGCTCAGAGGAGGGGCTGGTAGGTGGAACTGCTCCAGCAAGCGGCTGAGCAGGGAAGATGTGAGCATCCCCTTGTGCTGCAGCCGCAGCCCTGTGCAGACAGCGCCCAGACCAGGAGGGCTGTCCAGGCACCATGGTTCTGATGGGGCTGGAAGGACATTTTGACACAGCTTAACAACCAAGCCATTGGCTTCTTGAAAAGTTAAACATAATAATCTTACCATATTACCCAGCAGTTCCACCCCTAGATATCTGTCCAAGAGACATGAAAACATATGTCCACAAAAAGACTTACGTGTGGATATTCATAGCAGCATTAGTCACAACATCCCCCAAATGGAAAGAGCCCAAATGTCCACTGATCAGAGAGTGGAGCCGACTTTCCAGGCACTGGAGTGTTTTTCAGTGATTAGAAGGAAGCATGGATACCTGGCGCAACACAGATGACCCCCAACAAAGCCTGACACAAATGACCTCTCTCATCTACCTAAAATACCCGGGAAAGGCCAGTTGATGGAGGCCAGAGAAAAGATCAGTGTTTGCCTGAGGCCAGGGATGGGAACAAGGATTTTACTGGGATAAGAAAATGTTCTCAAACCAGATGGTAGTGATAGTTGTGCAAGTTAGTCACTTTACTAACTTGCAGACTTCAAACTCTTATGTTATGGTAAGAATACTTTCATACAGTTGTTTTTTTTAATAATTAAAGTATAGCTTTTTGAACAACCTAATGATGCCTATGTTAGACACTTGGCAAGGTTGCTGCCCTTCTCTTAGCAGGAGAGACTGAAGCAAGGGGCCAGTGACAAGGACTAAGTGAAATGAGGACCGTGGCCGGAGTCAGGGTGTCCCTGGAGACTGGAAATGGAATGAGTAGGTTGGAATCCCACCACACTTAGTAACTCCAAAAGAGAAAATAATGATGATGATTTGATTTTTCAGAATCTCAAAATGCTTGTAAATATCAGGTGGTGACTCTGGATCAAGATAGCCTGGTCAAAATGACCACCCCAAATCATCATGTACCTGTCACAGGCCTAGAGAGCAGTCTCATCCCACTGGACATGATGTTGCTCAGGACAGCAGAGCCAATTCCCACCTGAGTCTCTTCCAGCTCTACCTTTGCTGCAGTCCTTCCCATCAGCCCCTGATCCTGCCACTCACTTGCTTATGGGGCATAAGGGACACTCTATAGCCTCAAATAAGCAATAATTCACCAAAGAAACAGAATCATTCCCTTTGTACATAATTAAAGATATAAAATCAGAATCTCTGGAAGAAGATAAATCATCAAACTTGGTAGCAACAATAGCTCACTCTTTAGATGGCCCTTAGCATCCATCATCTCAAAGAATTGAATGTGCCTCTTCTCGACCTTCCAAGCCAAAGTCTCAGGGAAGGCTCAGATTGGCCCATCCAGGTCACATGTCCACCTCTGAACCAATCCCTGTAAGCAGGATAATTCAGCACCTAATTGGCCAGGGCAGCCAGAGTTGGAGTGATCTCCCTAGACCTAAAGATGAATGTCAACCTTATCTGGACAGCAACAGCTGAGAATAAACAGGATCAGGTACCCAGAGGAAAATAAAAATGTCCACCATACCTAGCATGTATCAAATGCCCAGCCAGCATCACCTTACCAAATCTTCACAGACACCCTGGATTAGTATAATCCTCTAATAAGGAAGCTGAGGCTCAGAGAACTTTACAGGAGTTTCCCGAAGCCACCAAGCAGTGTCTGACTGTGGAACTTACACACCCCAAACTCACTGGGCCCAGAAGACACAGAGATGAAAAGTGCACCGTCTTTGCCCAAGGGAGGCAGATGCACTTAGGATACCATTTGGCACCACAGGCAAACCTGGGAGGTGCTCCAGCCTAACCTGAGTTCTAATTCCAGATCCTCAGTTTATCACTGTGTGACCTTGAGCAGGTCATTTGATCTTTCTTGGGCTTAATTTCCTAATCTGCAAAGAGAAATAGATAAATAAATAAATAAATAGGGGGTGGGGCTGCAGGGATCAAGGTAGAGAGGCAGGAGGGAGCATGGTACACGTGGAAATCGGGGTTCATGGAAGAGTCAAGCCTGGGTAAGGTGCAGGTATAAAGTGTGCCTATGACAGAAGCCAGATGATGATGACTCAAATGTCAATAAATCATCTGAGACAGTGCGGCGTGCTCAACTTCAGTTCAGTGTCTCCAGCCCCCAAGCTCTGTACCCTCAGCCAGGCTGAGCCCAGTTCTCCAGCCAGCCCAAGAGCAGCCGGGGAACCTGTAACGACCGAGTGTCTCAGCCCCTGGCAGTTCTCCTCAGCAGATGAGCTTGATTCCTCCTGACAGCACAAGCAATCGCCATGCCCAGAATGAAACTGGCTGCTTAGAAAGTTCAACTCCCTTTCTTCGCTCTATTTTCTCTCTCCCCAGACTCGCAGCCATCCTGCTGGCATGAGCCCAGCCCTTCCTCCTCCGGAGTCTCCCCACAACTAGTCTAATTGGGAGGCTGCGGGAAGCCCCGTGGGGACACCCAGCCCCTCCCCTCTCCTTCTGAGCCTCCCTACGAAGAGAAGAAGCTGGCAAAAATAGAAAGCAGGAGCCCGGGAGCCCACGGAGAATGGGAGACCTGTTGGGAAAGCCAGGGGGAGGGAAGGGATGGCCTGACCCACTTGGGACTGGATGTGGCAGGTCAAAGGAGCAACACAGCATCTCCCCCAGACTTGGACACCTTCCTGCCAGAGACGTGCTACACACTCACAAACGCGTCCCAGGAGAAAAGAAGCCCAGCTACTTCACTAGCTGTACACACTCCCATGGTGTATTTCAAAATCATCAATAATGCAAGAACGTCTTAGCAGTCAGGACAGACAATAATGAGAGAAATGAACGTTTACCACCACATGGAATGTAAATGCTCATTTTTGAGACATTTTAATTTTTCTTGTATTTCTTTGATGTTAAACAGTTCTCAAGCTTTCATCAGTTTGAATCTTTACGACAACCCTATGAAGGTTTTTTTTAATATTTAATTTTTAGTTAGTTACAGGTGGACACAATATCTTTATTTTATTTTTATGTGGTTCTGAGGATCGAACCCAGTGCCTCGTGCATGCCAGGTGAGTGCTCTATCTCTGAGCCACAAACCCAGCCCAAAATGTCCATTTTTATGGGCAAAGAGTGTAGAGACTGAATTCATTCAGGTGGTCCTTGATGACATGGATGTCAAACAATGGAGTAGCAGGCAAATTAAAGTCTGTCTGAACCCAAAACCCATATATCCTTTTAAAAAGCTTTTTTGAGATATAATTTACATACCACAATATTCACTCATTGTAAGAATATAATTCTGTGATTTTAGTAAGTTCATAGAATCTCAACCACTTCCACTTCTCAATTTTAGAATACTTCCAATACCCAGAATGCCCATTTGCCATTGATCCTCATTCCCAACTCCAGCCACAGGCAACCATTAACTTACTTTCTGTCTGTATACAGTTGCTTTCTCCAGAAATCCAGAATAGAATCATGCAGCATGTGTCTATACACCTGGCTCCTTTCATTTAGCATTCTATTTTTGAGGGCCACCTATTGTGTAGCAGATATTAGTATTTCAGATCCTTTTTTATTGCTGAATTATATTCTGCTATATGGATATACCACACTTCATTTATCCATTCACCAGATGATTGACATTTGGATTGTTTCTACTTTGGAGCTATTATGAATAATGTTTGTATGAATATTCATGGCTATGTCTTTGTGTGAACATATGTTTTCATTTCTCTTGGGTAGATTCCTAGGAGGGAAAGTGCTGGGTGGTATAGTAAGCTTTAATTTAACATTTTCAGAAACTGCCAAACTGTTTTCCAAAGCTGCTGCACCATTTTTCATTCCTACCGAAACCCACTCTATTAAATATTACTACACCCTACCTTGAGGCCATGGTGGGATTCAAACATGTCTGATGAGAAGAGAACCTGAAGGCTGTGTTTTCCTAGACACTCCAGGGAAAACCCAAGAAGGGTGGCTCTGTGGCTGGGATAATTGATCTGCACCAGAATATAGGAGGAATGACTTCTTCCCACTCCTCTGGAAAACATCTGGAGACATACCCTGCGGCATGGTCATGCGTGACAACCTCAAGAACTTCCCCAGTTGCAAACATGGTAGACAATGCCATTGGCCCAAAGCAAGGGCACAGTGAACCTACCACAATTGTCCCCAGACATCACAGAGGGAAACCACATGGGCAGGAGAAAGGCTTTGAAGAAGTCCTGTATACGTAAGGACCTGAGCTAGAAAACGGCCATCCTGCTCCTGTGACTCCATCTCACTCACAGCCTGGCAAGGCTAGGCACCAGGCTCCAGAGCTGAGGGGATCCTCATCCAAGAGGCTTCCAGCTCTACATTTTTTGGTGGCCCTAGCTTCCTTTCCGTTAGTCCCTGCTCCTGCCACTCAGCTGCTCATGAGACATAAGGACACTCTGTGACTTTGAATGTGTAACAATACACAAAATTATAAGAGGTTATGAGGGGCAAGGGGGTGGGGGGAAAAAAAAAAAGGGGGAAAGAATTGAACAACAGCAGAGGAGGTAGAGAGGGAAGATGGGAGGGGAGGGGAGGGGAGGGGGGATAGTAGGGGATAGGAAAGGTAGCAGAATACAACAGTCACTAATAAGCCATTATGTAAAAATGTGAGTATGTAACAGAAGTGAGTCTGTATTATGTATTTGGGGAGTACAAAACCCAATTGAGTCAAATGTATGAAAGATGATATGTCTTGAGCTCTGTAATGTTTTGAACAATCAATAAAAAAAAAAAAAAAAAATAAAAATAAAAAAAAAAAAAAAAAAAAAAAAAAAAAAAAAATTCACCCCAGAAAACATAACCATTTTCCTCTGTGCAGAACCAAAACCATAAATCAGAATGATGTGGGAGAAGATAAATCATCAGACTTGTGCCAGAAGAAAATCTCTGAAAGGGGACTTCTAGCCTGTCCTGGGAGACAGACAACCATGAAAGGCAGGAGCACAGACTTCCAGAAGAGCACCTTCCTCAGTGCACAGTGTGGGCTTCCGAGCCCAACACACCTGCACTGCAACCCAGCCCTTGCACCCACGGGTTATATAACCTCAGATAAGCATTATTGCCTCTTTACCTCAGTTTCCCCAAGTTATAAATGAGCAAACCATCGTTGGAGGACTAAGGAAAATATATTCAAACAGACAGGTACATTTTAAGCCTTCAACAATAGTAGAAATATGATTTCTTTTTCCTAAGGATAAAATGGTCCTTCTGTATGAATAAACCCAGGAATTGTCACCACCCTCTGCCAATCCATGAACCTGTCTCCCTTAAAATGAAAACCTGGAAGCTGAATGAGCAACTTATCCTTTAAATTAAGATGACTTTGGGTCCAGGCAGAATAATAATTATTTTTTCCCTGAACTGAGTTTGCATTGGATGCCACATATTGATTGGAGATTAACAGGGACAAAACAAGTCATAGACAGTGAATTCTCCCCAAGCATCAAGGGGAAATCAGTGAAGCATCTCAGCGGCAGAGAAACAGGGAGAGAGAGGAAGGGGGGGGGGTGGGGAGGGAGGACGAAAGGAAGAAAATCAATTACGACAGCATGGACAAGATTCTTCCAGAGTCCCACCTGCCACCGTGCCTCTGCCACATGATAGAGTTGCCCAGGAAGGCTACGTTGGGCATCAGGTGGGACAGAGGGGGAAATCTACCCTCTGCCTTGCCCCTCAGTGTTTCAGAGGAGCAGCAGTGGCTTCCCCAGCCACCCTTACCAATGGGACAGCCTGCTGCTGTGTCCCACCAGACTGGTCCCTGTCAACTTCTGGATTGTGGACAACCTCTTACTGTGTGGTGGGAAACAGGGATGAAAGGCTCAGAGGTCCTCATGAGCCCCCCAGGATCTCTAACGTGGGGGATTTCACCAATTAATTATTCTTCATCGATAATCACTGTGTGCATTGTCTCATGCCTATTAGCATAATTATTATCAAAAAGATAATTGCAAGTGTTGGTGAGGACCTAGAGAAGAGGGAACCTCTGGGTACCTTTGGTAGGGATGTAAGTTAGTGCAGCCTTTGAAAATCAGTGTGGAGCCTCCTTAAAAAACTGGAAACACAACTCTCATGAAATCCACCAATCCCACTTCTAGACCTACAGCCAAATGGGTAGTGTGAAATCTTTGAATTTCAAAGTCTAGCAACTAGTTTAAAGAGTTCATGTTTGTGTATGTGTGTGTGTGTAAATATATATATATTTATGTATGTATATATATATGGGTGTGTGAGAATGTGTGTGTGTGTGTATGCATATATACACACACACACACTGTGTGACCTAAACAAAACATAATAGCTTCCGGAATGGCCTGAGGGCTTCAATTCTGCAGCTTGGTACTAGCCAATATTTTTCTGTTGGTTTTTTTTTTTTGTTGTTGTTGTTGTTGTTGTTTATTTGTTTCAAGTATTTTTTTAATGCTAGTGTTATTGAGATATAATCAAAAAGAAAATCTGTACATATTTAAGGCCTACGACTTGATGTTTTAACCTACACATAAATTGTGAAGCAATCACCCCAATAAAGCTAACTGACATACCCAGCCCCTTGCACTGGTACCGTTTTCTCTCACTCTCTGTGGTGACAACACTCTTATTTCAGCTGCAGAGCACAATGAGGCGCGATTAACTGGACCTGCGTTCTGGTGATGTTAGAGATCCAGAACTCAGTCACCGTGACTAAAACTTGGCACTTCTGGGCCTGCATGCTTCTCCCTGTTTCCCCGTCCTTGAAATCTCTGGCAACGTGGGTGTACCTAGAGGACATTATGCCAGGTGGAATAAGACAGGCATGGAAAGACAAGGACCGCCTGGTCCCACTTATACAGGGAACCCCAAACGGACTCACAGAAGCAGAGTGGTGCCTCTGCCATTAAGGCACTTTATACTGCACTCTCTCCTAGCATGGGCCTTCTCTTGGGAAAATCCCGAACACACAGCCAGGCCCAAATATGTGGGAGTCTTCATTGCTGTACAAGTCACACCCTCCAGGTCAGAGAAACCAAAAGAACCTGCAGACCCAAGGCTGGGCCTCATGTTACACCTGCTCCAGTGCTGGGCATGCGACCCCAGGGTCCTCCTGTGTGTTTTCTGGTACACATCACGATTAACCTGGGCACGATGCTAGAAACAACGGTTTTCTAATGCCAGGTCCCAGCAACCCCCACTCCCCACAACACACACACACACACACACACACACACACACACACACACACACACACGCCTGAATCCTTAGATTCAGGAAACTGGGAGTATGTTTGTTGAAAAGGTACTGCAGATTTGTTTTACAGGTGATTTAAAAAGAAGTTGAGCCAGGCGTGGTGGTGCACGCCCAGTGACTTGGAGGCTGAGGCAGGAGGATCACAGGTTCAAAGCCAGCCTCAGCAACTTAGTGAGGACCCATCTCAAAAAAATAAAATAAAATAAAATAAAAAGGGCTGGGGATGTCACTCAGGGGTAAAGTGCCTCTGGGTTCAACTCCCTGTACCAAAAATAGTAATGATAAATAAAGAAGATGAATTACCCATGTAAAAGCTGGAAGACTTTATCTTAAAATCTGCACCTTTGAATTCTCTATGGTGACACTGAGCCCATGTCCCCTTCTAGTGACAATGACTTTTGCTGAAAAGTGGCATCCCTTAAGGGCCATGTGCTCTTCCTGTCCCTGTCCCTCTGCCTGCTGCTGCCCAGACTGGTCCCTGTCAGCTTCTGGATTCTGGACAAACTCTTACTGTGTGGTGGGAAATAGGGATGAAAGGCTCAGAGGTCCTCATGAGCCCCCCAGGACCTCTGACCTGGGGGTTTCACTCCAGGTCCCGGGGCGGGGGGGGGGGGCGGGGGCGGGGGCGGGCAGTCACAGCATTGCACCTGCAGTGAGACTTGTAAAGTGCTAAGTCTGACCATGTCCAGCAGCTTCCAGCTCACAGAGTGGGAAAAATCGTCTTCAAAAGTGTCACAGAGCTGGGCACCTATAATCCCAGTCACGTGGAAGGCTGAGGCTGGAGGATCACAAGGTGGAAGTCAGTCTCAGCAGTTCACTGGGGGCCTAAGCAACTCAGCAAGAACCTTTCTCAAAATAACAGAAAGGGTGGGGATGTGGCTCCGTGGTGAAGCCCCCCTGAGCTCAATCTATACTGCAAAGAAGTCTGAGGTAAGGGGGCGACAGACAGTGAATCCTCAATAGGTATTTGTTGAACGTGTTCAGCACTTCTTCATGTCAGCCTCTGACATGTCTGTGACCCTCTCTTTTTAACTACTTTTTTCTTCAGTCATTCTGCACCTGTTAGGGTTTGGAAATGAAAGGCTCCCCAAAACACTCTCAAGATGTGGCACAACTTGTAGAAGTAGGTCACCAGAGGTGTACCATGGAAGGACACGTCTCCCTCTCTTTACTTCCTGAATACCATGAGGTGGGCAGCTCTGCTGTACTACATGCTCCCTGCTGTGAAGTTCTGGCACCATGGGACCAAGTGGCCAGGGACTGAAGCCTTTGAACCCATGAGTCAAAATAAAGCTTTCCTCCTTCAGGTAGATTTCCTCGGGTATTTTGTCACATGAATGGAAAGCTGGCCAGCAACACACCCCTTTTGCAGATGAAGAAACCGAGGCTCAGAGAGGCCCAGGGTGCTGTCCTAGATCTCGGAGCGAGGGAGGGGCTGAGCTAGACTTGTGAGAGTTGGCAGTGGGCCTGACTCCGGAGCCACCCAGGCCTCCTTGCAGTACCATCTGACTCTGTGCCAAGCTCCAGTCCCAAAGGCAGCAACAGCCACATGGAGGGGGATAGAAACCTGCAGCTGGTTCTTAGAGGGATCTGTGGGTGTCCTGACCCAGGATCCTCCAGGAATTTCTCGAGTCCTTTGGGTAATTCCACATGTCACTGCCTTCAGGCCTCCTTCCTTTTCAGCTTCAGCTTGAAAGTGGCTTTCATGTCTCCCAAAAAGCAAAAGCCACTCCCTCCTCTTTACTTACAAAGAATAGGATTCAAAAATGCAGAAGGAGAAGGAGACAGCACAGGGCCCACGGGTCCGAGGGAAATGGCAGTTCCTTGGGTTGTAGACTTCCCTGGGCATCTGGGAATGCAGAGTGGCTAATCCCACACTCAAATTAAAGAGGAAAACCGTAGCCCTTAACCGTAGGAGCTGGGTTTTCGGGAAGCCAGTCACATACCAGGGACCCCCTTGGCAGTTTGTACACGTTATGTCTCAGTCTGATGACCCCCAACAGGGAGGTGCATTTTTACTCCATTCCTACAGATGGGGACAACAAGGTTCAAGTAGGTTGTTACCCAGCTGAGGCCACCCAGCTCCTAAGTGTCACATCCAGCAGTCAAGTACAAGTTCACATGACACTTCACATCAACATTGACAGCATGTGCTCTGGAGACACCCGACCCTGGTTCAAAACCTTGGATGGGTAATTTATTTATTTCTTTCTTTCTTTCTTTCTTCCTTCCTTCCTTCCTTCCTTCCTTCCTTCCTTCCTTCCTTCCTTCCTTCCTTTCTTCCTATGGGCCTCATTTTCTTCTGTGAATGGGGTGATAGCAATGACACCAAATTCACAGACTGATGAAGAAAAGCACCAAGCACATGGCTTGTATACAGTAGGCACTCAATTAATGCCAACTGTGATTCCCGCTAGGTCTAGGGCTCCAGCTAGTGCTACCACCACCACCAGGTCCTGTGCTCTGACTCCACATCACAAGGTGCCCACCACTGGCCAGCAGCCTAGGAAGGAGCATGCGTCTCCATGACATTCCTGGTCACCTGCTTCTGATCCTCTTTTCCACTCACGTCCACTCACCTGGCGCTGTCAGGCCTCATTCTGTGTAGGAAGGATGCTCCCTCCAATGTCGAAGGCCCTAAAGACCCTCTGACAGACAGTCCCACTGTAATGCAGGACTTCCCACCTCTGGTGCCCCAGGCCGTAGTGTCTAGATCTTTGGGGGTCAACAGAGGTAAAAGTGTCTCGGATGGAAGGGGAGCATGTGCCGAAGCCTCTGCTGGGGATGAGCCTGGTGTCATGCAACAAGGATGGAAGTGAGCAAGTGAGAGGGAGCCCCCACCCCTGAGAGGGAGGACTCCGTGAATTCAACACCCAATACAGGACCACCCTGGGGACAAGCAGCGCTGTAAGGCCCCCGGGAAGCTACCAGGCCACCAAGCCGGCGATTCCAGCTCTTCCCACACAGTCTCTGCCTGGAGCCCCCTTCCCCATCTTCTCCGCGGTCTTTATGTTCAGCGTGGGTGTCAGCCTTGGCCTGGGTCCTCCTCTGAGCCCCAGTTCCTGCAGGTTGGGCATCTACCCACAGGAGGCAACGCCTCTCACATGGGGACATGGGAGGTAAACCTTGGTTGAACCACTCAACTTCCCCACCAGGCTACATGCTCCTCCAGGCTGGGACCATATCCTGTTTGTCCCACATCTCCTATCGTGTAGCTCAGGGCGTGACAAGAGCAGGCACTTGGTGTATAATCACATCAGCTTCTATTTACAGTCTACTGGGAGCGGGTCCTGCTCTAAGCACCTGCCAAGACTCTCTCACTGAACCCTGTTAATCGCCCTATTAATCACTCTATAGCCTGGGGGGACTGGCCCCACTCCATAGATACAGAAATGGAGACTTCCAGCCATCGAGGGTCTTGCTCCAAGTTGCCTAGCCCATACTCAGCCACGCAAGGATTCAAATCCAAGTGCTCCAGACTCCAAAGCTTCCACTCTTGACCACCAGAACAGTGTTTCTCCAAGCGTGGTCCCCAAGCCAGCGGAGCCAGGATCACTTGGGAACTTGGGAGCAGTGTAAATCCTCAGCCCCCCCCCCCCCGGGGCATGCCAGCCGACAGTCTATTCTAACAAGCCTCCAGAGACTGGGATGCACGTCAAGTTTGAGAACCGTTACTTGAGCATTTATCGCCTCGCTGTGTGTTCATTCCCCGTTTACAGAGTGCTCACTGACAGGACCTGGGGAGAAAAGATGGTTACCAGATCCTGCCCTCATGGAACTCGCCGCACCGTGTTTGCTGAATGACTATTGTGTCTATGGCACTTGGAAACCCAAGGCCCTCCCCCATCTAATTGAGACGCTCAGTCTCTGCAGGATGTAGAGGGTCAACCGTCCTTAGGGGGCCCACGTAGAAATGCAAAAGCAAAGGTGACCCCCTTCCCAGGGCTCTCAGCTTGGTTGAAAGCCCAAAGACAAATTGTGTACTGTAGGCTGGCGGGTCGGGTTGTCCCAAAACAGAGACAGGAATGAACACGTCTCAAGGAGATGCCTGCCAATCTCCTTCTGAGACACAAATGCCACATAACCAGCAAGTGTGGTGACAGATGATGATGGCTTGGAAAATTCTGTTTTTCTCTCTCCTGGTGTATGTGACAAACCATTGAACCCAGCAAGTTTTCTGTCATGAAGGAAGAAAAGAACTGATTGTATCGTAAGTCAGAAGGAGAAAAGAAAATGAAGAAATACATGTTTACCAAGGACATGATGAATACCAGTCAGTAAACTAACTGCCTTACATAAATGTCAGGGTTGATTTTTACAACACCCTTATGCAGTTAACACTTCTAACTTAGATGAATAAGCCAGGACTCAGAGAGGTTAAGCAACTTGTCCAGAGATACCCAGCTAATAAGAAACAAAATTTAATTCAACCCCAAGTCTGCTTGGCCTCAAAGGCCACGCCCTCATTGAATATGGAATATTTTATCCCTCAATAGATTCATCCCAAAGCAAAGTCTATACGCCAATTAGGAAACTGGTTCAGAAAAGTCCTTCACCAGAGAAAATGTATTATTTCATCCTGGACTTCGAGAGTATAAATCTCATTTAATAAGGGAAACAGCCTGTGTGAAATTGATGATGAGATGAAAAGGAATTAAAGTTGGCCTTCCCTTCAACTTCGAGAAAACATTCAGTGTGTTTTTTCTATTTTAGGCACAGTTACAACCAGGGCAGTCAAAGTGAATTAGTTTGGGGGAGATTTTTTTTTTTTCATTTTTGCCTAGTCATCTGTAAACAAGATCTATTAAAATAATTAAATGCAAATTCGGTAATTTCCGCAACATTTAACTCCAAAATAGAAGATTTTATAAGAATGGGTATATTTAGCACTCCATTGGCTCTTAGCTTACTTTGGTCTAATGGCCTATTTTGAAGTCATTTTCCGAGGATGGGAAGTTCAAGGTGCCGTGTTTGGGCAACTCTTTGGAGCAGTTTGGGAGGCGGTGGGGGTGTATCATCTCCCCTCCACCTCCAATCAGAGCAGTATTCTTGGGGAATCTGTCGTATTTCACCTTCTCCCCTTTCTTGGGACAATGACAATCTTTTCTTTCCCTGCATCCCTTTTGCAGGCACTGTGGCAAAGGACAAAGAGAGAACGGAAAAGTACCGAGATGTCAGGACCCCAGCAACCTCCCAAGGGCTGCTCCTGTGGGGTGTCTCCTGTGGGGTGTGGCCTGGAGCTGGGCAGCAGTGAGCAAGAGGCAGCCAGGAACGGAGGGGAGGGCAAGCCACACCTCTTTCCGCTCTGTGGTGCCACCCTCTGCCAGTTCCACCTGAGCTAGTCTGCCCGGCACTATTTATATCCCCCACGGTACCTGCGTGTCCCCAGAGAGGACATGCTGGGTAAAGATGCAAAAGCACATGCAGGCCAAGGTGGGGGGTCCAAGAAAGAAAAATATTGGGTTCCCCAGGAAATTCTCCAAGCAGACCTGAGCACCAGGGGAAAAAAAAAAAAGTCTTATTTCCTACAATATCCTGTGCTTTCATTACGGTCTCTTGCTCTTCTTTTGTCACCTTGGTCACTCTACACAAACTTAGAGTCTCTTCCAGATGGTTCTATTGTCTCCGGCTCTTGAGACAGACTGCTGCTTATTGTGCTTCTGTGTGACAAAACTCTTCACCAGGCCCTTAATTTTTCATGAGGAGCTTATCTTCAACAGAGGTTCTTTGATTCTATAAAAATTCTATGAACCAAGGTATGTAGGAATAATCCCACAAAGGAGTCCTGTGTTTCCTGGGTGTTTCCTCGAATTAGTTTTTACGTTAATTTTTCACATTAAAATTTCTGCCGCCGGTGGGGGCACCCACACAGAACCCACACATCGCGCAGACTTGCTCTTCTCGTTGGAGGTTTTCTGTTCTTGACCTTGAACCCTGAGTGGGTGGGAACCTTCTGTGGAGCTTCCTCAGACCTGTGGGCCCTTCTCCCGGCCCTTTCTGGCCCTGCACCCGCTCAGCTCTCGGCCACACTTTCTGTCTCTCCATGAGGCTCCATCAACATAAGCCTTTATCTTCTGCAGCCTGTATCCACCTTGGAGTTCTTTGTTCTCTTAATACTTTAATGATGATTCTCTTTCTTACAATTGGAGATTAGTCAAAAAGAAATCTGTTTTGAAGAAGGGAAATACCTGAGCCATGTTGCCAGTGGAGTCTGCCATATTGGTAACTATATTCTCTCCCCGTCACAACAATCAGAATTAAACTTGTAAAACTATAAGTCTTATCTTCTTACCCTACACACACACACACACAGACACACACACACACACACACACACACTTCTCATACCCACTTCTGATTATCTTCATTTAATGCCTTTGCTTTAACTAAAGAACCAAATCCCCCATCTGCCGTCAAACCCAGTCTCTCTCTGATTTCCAGCCGCACGGATCTTTCTCAAACAATCAGGTCTCACAGGAGACCTTCCCACCAGAGAGATGACACACAAGTTGACCCGTCCACTAGGGTGTTCTTCTGACCACTGTTCCTCATTGATTCCCCCTCATCCCTTAAACCTCAGCTGCAACATCACCCCCAGAGAGAGAAGAGCTTTCCTGCCCCAGACAAGGTGGGGACACTTGGTAATATTGCCACATAACCACCAGACCCCTCTTCACAACACTGGCCACAGGGGTCACTTACGTTGCCTAAGGAGTAGTTTCGTTTCTGTCTTTGCTGCTGGAATCTAATCTACGTGCTTCAGTTTTTGGTCTTGAATGCTCCCCAAGGCCTGGGTATCAAAGGCTCCATCCTCCGTCCAGGATACTAATGGGAGGCAGTGGAACTTCAGGAAGTGGCATCTGTAGGGAAGCGAGGTCACTGGGGGCCAGGAGTGCCAAGTGAGGTGCTCCTGACCTTCATGCATCGCCCCTTTGCTTCCTGGCCACCATGAGATGAGCAGTTTCCTGGCCGCAATGTGCTACCTGACCCCAGGCCCAAAGCAACAGTGCCAAGAGACCATGCACTGAAACCATGGGCCAGAATTAACCTTTCTTCCTTATACATTGATTTATTTCGGGTATCTGCTACAGCGATGGAAAGCTGACACTCCAGAAGGAGAAGCCCATCTGGATCAGGCCTGCTGCACCCCCACTGTCTGGCACAATAAATATTTGTCAGAGGAATTGAGAGCCATGGCTCCAGCCCTTTCTGTGGCTCGCACTCACGTGCACCTGAGCTCACTACGTTGTCCTGCGGGCTCTTCTAGTTCAGGAACATCATTGTCTAGAGGCTTCTTCGCCACATGATGAGATTCGCTTCCACCCAGCAGAGGCTCGTGGAGTTCATGGGGACATACTTCCGACAGCAGCTTCTTTCATTGACCTTCCAAAAAGTAGGCGCAGATCCAGATGCGCTGGGGGTGGAGAGGGGGATGTCCATTCCAGTTAGGTCTTGGGCTCACCCTGCTCTCTGTCGACTTGGGCTGCTTGGAGTTTCCTGAGCCTCCATTTACTTGTTTTTAAAGTAAAGGGGCTGGTCCAGATGATCTAGAAAAATACCTCTCTGCCTTTTTTTTTTTTTTTAGAAAAGTACGATAATATGAAGAAACTTATTGCAAGAAGTCCGCACGGTTCCTCTCCCGATGGCTGCCCACTGGTCGGTGGCCCTGGGCAAGGTGCTTGGGCTTCCTTCTCCAATTTCCTCATCTACAATCCAGAGTTAATCCCAAACCCTGCCCCCTCCCCTTCTGTCACTAGATCTAACCCATCATGGTGCAGTGGATGCCACTGGTGTCCTGCCCAGATTCTCTTTACCAACAGGTGTCCCCACCCCCCCCCCCAGCTGCTGTGAATAACCGTTGCTAATGGCTCACAGCCACTTTCTTCTATGGAAAATTGGCTCCAGCTGAATGGGAGCTCCTTCTCCAGTGAGATCACTCCCCCAAACTCCCTGGAGCAGCCCATAGCCAATGACTCACTAACATAGGACTGGTCCTCTGCCTCCTTGTGGGACCAGCTCAGAGCTCCTCCTAGGATCAGGTCAAAGACCAGCTGACCACTGCTTGATAGGCTCTTCCCCCTGCACAATCTCGCTCTCCTTACCAACCTTCACTGGAAAGCATCCCTCAAAACAATCACTTGCACAACAATCTCTACCTTAGACTCTGCTTCTGCAGAAGCCAGACTAAGATGCAGAGTGAGTTGCTCCTGCTCTGCATGCACCACCCCACAACAGGCTCATCACAGTCTGGAATGATCCATCATGAGACCACTGAGGCAGGAGACTAAAAGAAGTGAGTCCAAGTCTGAGTCATAAAATACCTCTGTCCTGTTGGAGTACCCAGCACACTCTACTGAGCACCACAAACTCTCAGAGGTGAGGACAGACAGAAAGGAGAAAGAGTGGACATCAGAGATGCCGCTGATGCTCAGAGCTTGGCACTGGACTGGGGGATCCCTCCTCCTTGCTGGGCTCCTTATCCTACACACTCTCACTTTCCTCTCTACCCTTCTTTCCAAAGCATGCCTCAAAAAATCATTTGCTTTCTTCAGGCTCCTCCCTTGCCAACCAATAAGTGCCCTCTCTTTTGGCTGCCTTCCCCCAAACCTTGCAAGGCAAGAGAAGCTCTGGCTCATCTGGCACATTGGGTCTGAGATAGGTGGACACACGTACGTGCCAGTGATTGCTAGGGAGGAAAATTTTCCGGTGAGGCTGGTGGATCGATCCAGGGGAGAAGCTGGCCCCAATTTGACCTGCACAAGAGGCAGTGATGGATTTCTCTCTAGAACCTTCACCTCGGTAATCCCAGGACCCCACGAACTCTCCATCTTCTCCTTATCCCTATTTAATTTTAGGAATGACTCTTAGGCAACAGACTTCAGTTCCCACCTGCGCATGTAAAAACTAACCCTGCAGAAAACACTTCTACTGCCTCACTGGTGTCCATCCTACTGTCTCCTTCCAGTCCACCCTGCTAGCGTATGGAGAATCTACCTCTACTCCAACTTTGGCCAAATGGTATGGGCAGGACTGCCCGGCCCCTCTGTTCTAAATATCGAGACAGAGACAGTGATTGGCTCAGGGAAGGGCATGTGACCCCATTTGGGCCAATGAAAGAGAGAAAGAATCCCAGGACTTGAGCATAAGGTATTAGAAGATAGATGTTTCAGCTGTCTGATGCAAGTGTGTGTGGGGGGAGGGGGGGTGCGGTAATGGAGGCTTTAAACTGCCAGATCAAGCTCAGCTTAGTTGAGCATCATCACTTGATTTTCCTGTTACTTTGGTCAACAAATTGCAAATTTTATTTAAACCAGAGTGAATTGTGTTTTCTTTTTGAAAACAATGAGAACAATGTGAAATGGTCCGTATCCAGCCTGTGTGTTCTCAAGGGAGTTGAGACAATTAACATCTCACATCTGCTTCAAAGAATTGGCCCCTGCTGCCTCTGAAGTTACCTAATGAGTTACTGGTGCTTCCTAGGTATGGTGCAATGGAGAAAAGGTATTTATTGTAGTCTATCCCCACTTGCAATCTCAATCTGGAATCTGGATTACAGGCAATAAATGGTACTCCCCACCATCACCTCTAAAACTCTTGCTAAACCAAGTTGATCAATAGAAAGCTGTCAAAATATTCCAAGATCCAGTCATGCCCAGGCATTGAAAGGCACCATGATTACCTGGTGTATAATCATAGCATACAGTTGTCCCCTATGCACAGTTTTGCTTTCTGTGTTTCAGTTATCTGCAGTCAACAAGAAGGATAAGTACAGTGCGGTAAGAGAGAATGGGAGGGGAGAGCGAAACACAGAGACTATGTAATTCTTATTACAGTATATTGTAAGTTATCTATTTTATTATTAGTTATCACTGTTAGTCTCTACTGTGCCTAATTTCCAAATAAGTTTTATCATAGGTGTGTGTGAATAGGAAAAACCATAGTTAGAGTAGGATTCAGTACTATCTGAAGTTCCAGGCATCTACGGGAGGTCCCCCTGTGGACCAGGGGAAACTGGACATCCAGATACAAGACCAGAGGAGGAGAGGAGGAGGGAGGAAATACTGGCCACTTCGGATCACAGTCATATCTTAGCGGTTTGCTACAATGTCTAACTTTTCTTGCAGCCAGAAATTCCTTCCTCATGTTCTGTCTAAATAATTCATAATGCAATTTCAGGCCAGCTTTGCTTAGCCTATTCACAGTGGCTGTGAGGACCGCCTGTCAGCCCCTCCTGACCCTTTTACATTCATGATAAAGAGTGCTATAAAGTTGTCCTTTCCATCTCACCTTCTTCCCCATGCTAAATGGTCCCTTCCCACGGCTTTGGGTCTCCGTCCAGATCAGACACTTCCTCTCCATATAGAACAACTGCAGAGCCCAGACAGAAAGGAAGCTCTGCCTTTGGGGAAACACATTTTTTAAAAATCCATTTGTGGATACAGCAAGAGCTCCCCAAACTAAATAAAATTTAGTGCTATGGTCTGAATGTTTATGTCCTGCCCCAAATGCATATGTTGAAGGCCAATTCCCAGCGTGATGGTACTGGGAGGCGTGGCCTTTGGTAAGTGACAAGGTCATGTCAATGGGATGAGCATGCTTATGGGAAGAGCCATGAGAGCAGCAGTCACTCTCCTGGTCATGTAAGGATACAGCAAAAGTCGCTATCCACAAAGCAAGAAGTGAGCCCTCCCCAGACACCGAGTCCTTCATCTTGGACCTTCCAGCCTCCAGAACAGAGAAAAGTAGATGTTGTTTAAACCACCAGTCAATGGTATTTTTGTTACAGCAGCTCAACATCACTTAGACACCTTCTCCACAGCATTGTCTATTTTACATCTCCAGTGACAGCCCATAGTAGTAGCCCATTAAAGTCGGATGTTAGCCACTACAAAGCATTAACTGGGCATTCTGGTAAATGACAGCTGAAGAAAAGGAGTTGCCACACACAAATACACCAAGCCTTCATTCTTCTCAGATCTGCTCTTCTTTTAGAAATTTAGGAAATTCCCTCCCCTTCGCAAAATCTGTGCTCTTTGTAAAATTGTAAATTGCTAAGTCTCCCTCTCCTCCACTGTCAGTCAGCTCTTCATTGCTGTGAGAAAAAGACCTGAAATAAACAACTTAGAAGGCAGAAAGGTGTGTTTTGGCTACAGTTTCAGAGGTTTCATATCATGGTTGGCCCCAACACTTTGGTCCCAGGGTGGAGCAGCACATCATGGTGGGAGCAAGGGGCAGATCAAAGATGCTCATGTCATCATAGCCAAGAAGCAAGGAGGAGCGGGGGAAGTGTCCCAATACCTCGTCAAGGGCATGCCCCCAGTGACCCAGGTTCCTAAGGGTTCTGCCACCTCCCATCAGCGCCAGCCTGGGGACCACATTCATGGACTTTGGGGGACACTTCCAACCATAGTATGGACCCATCAAAGGGCAGATGTAGAATCCCAGCTGGACCAGTGAAATCCTTTCTGGGACTTCAAACCTTAAATGAAATAAGATGGAGGTGAAGGTCGGAGCTGACTGACCGAGTGGTGCTCTCTGGACAAGGCCATCCAACTCCCCTGCTGGAATCCCCAGGCTCCTGGTGGCTAGTGACAGTTCTGTTCCCTTCCCTTAGACTTCTAGTACATTCCCATTCCTTTCAGATTAGGCACCCTGGGTTCCTGCTGCATCCACAAACACTGAGGGGTAGTGTTAACACTCCAAGAGGCCGTGGTCTGGGTTTTGAAAACCTTAACTATATATATATATATTTTTAAATAACCATTTAACATGTGTGCTGGCCTTACATAAGAGTTTGGTCCCGGAAATTGACAGCAAAGATTCTCCATGTATATACTGAATAATGTCCTGACAACAGAACTTTTGTCAAGGAACCAGAGTAATGTGTGCCTTTGTGATGCTGATGTCTCATTAAAATTAGGCAAATCAAAGAGAATGCAAATGCCATCAAACTGAGCGAGCACTGTCAGAAGATGTGCCTTCCAGGAGAAAGGCATTGTTTATGGGGTGTCTTGATTGGCACAACGGCCTCCTCTTGTTTAAGCACTTTGAGGGGGGGAAGGAGAGAGAGAGTGTAATTTGCTAACTGCGCTGTGCAGATCACTTAATGGTGGAAGGGGTTTCCTGTTGTCATTCTTAACCTACCTTTTTCTCTGCACCTCCTTAGCTCATCATCTTGGAATGCTTATAACAACAAAAACAATAAAACGCAGTAAAAGTTTATAATACCTGAGACACTGTGCCAAGTACTTTAGAGGCATTACCGGAATTCTTCCTCACGAGATCCCGTGAGGTGGTTTCTGTTTTCATTCATGCCTTCCCAACCAGAAAACGGAAGCGTAGCGAGCTCTTTCCAAGTGTGCAAAGCTAGCGAGGGTCACGGATGAAGTCCAGACTCTCTAATCTGGCCTACCCTGGCATGCTCTGTTAAGTGTCTCCCGGTGCCAGAGGCTGTGCCAGATGTCTTGCGTAGATGTGATGTCAGGTCTCATCCTCACCAAAATCATCTGAGCTGCGTTTTCTGAGCCCCATTTTTGCAGAACAGGAAACTGAGACTCAGAAAAGTTAAGTAACTTGCACAAGTTCACTCAGGTGCATTCAAACTCAGGCTGTCTGTCTGAATGATGGAATTAATCTACATATCCATCAACTGGTAAAAGGTTAAAGAAAATGTGGTATATACACACACAATGGTATACTATTCAGCCATGAAAAAGGATGAAATCCTGCCCCTGAAGGATATGTTAAGTGAAAAGTCAGGCACAAAAAGATACACCCCACATGATCTCACATCTGTTGCTCGTAGCTTCTGTGATGCCTCCTCTAGAGAAAGCTAGATGTGCCCTCCCCTCCACCCATGCAAATTATTTTAAAGGCCTTTTTGAGGAATTTAAGCACCCCCACCTCCAGTGACTATTACCAGATTTACCCGTTGTGGGACCTTCGTCACTGAGTGCCTGCAGGATAAATGAGTGGATACATAATCCACTGGACACTCAGAACAGGGCCTGGAACACAGTAAATGCTATATGCGTATTTGCTGGTTTTCTCTCTCATTATTATTATTATTTCCTAAGAGACTCAGATCTTGTTTTCATACATCTTATAAGCACGGCTTTAATTCCAACCATTCACGCGTTCCTTTCAACCATTGTGGTTTTACTCAGTAAAGCAGGTGTCCTGGGATTTCTTGCTTCAGCTTCTCTTTACCCTCCTTGGCTTCTTTGTGTCCCATTTCTCATCTCTTCATCTTCCTTTTTAAAGTTTTTGACTGAGACAGAATGATTGTACATATCTATGGGATACAGTGTGATAGCTCTGTTCTTGTACGCCTTGTGTAATGATCAAATCAGGATACTTGGGGGTACCTATCACCTTAATCAGTGATTATCGCTTTATGCCGGAAACATCCTGAACCCTCCGTTGTGGCTGCTTTGAAATACACTGTTACCCTGCCGTGCTGTGTGGCGTGGGAAGGCATCCCTCTGCCTGCCGCCTCTACCTGTTGGCCAACCTCTCCCCGCCCCAGGTAACCACTCATCTCTTCTCAACTTCAGAGTGAGATCAGGTGGTATTTGTCTTTCTGTGCCTCGTGGTTAGGGTTTAGATGTGTGGTGTCCCCTGAAAGCTCATGTGTGAGACACTGCAAGGAGGTTCAGAGGTGGGATGATTAGATTATGAGAATTATAACCCCATCGGTGGATTAATCCTCTGATATGGATTAACTGGGCCATGGCTGTATGCAGACAGGGTGTGGCTGGGACTTGGGTCATTGGGGGTGTGCCTCTAGGGATTCTATTTTGTCCCTGGTGAGGGGAGCTCCCCCCTCCTTCCTGGTTGCCGTGTCCTGAGCTCTTTCCTCCACCCCTCCACCATGATATTCTGCCCCACTCAGGCCCAGAACACGGAGTTGGCCAACCATGGAGTGAACCTCTGAAACTATGAGCCAAAACAAACTTTTTCCTTCTTTAAGTTGTTCTTCTTGGGTCTCCTGGTCGCGGTGACAAAAAAGCTAACTAAAAACTGGCTTATTTCATTTAACATAATGTCCACCAGACTTATCCAGGTTGTCACAAACGGCAGGATCTCATCCTTTCATGTGGCTGAATAGTATCCCATTGTGCATATATACCACATGTTCATTAACCACTGTCTGTTGATGGACATTTAGGTTAATTTGGTATCTTGGATATTGTGAATAGCGCTAAAATAAATATGGGTTATGTTTACCACATTTTTATCATCTTAGGTTAACTTTTTGTATGCACTTAAAAGTATCCAGAACATAGAAATACATATATGTTTGTTTATAGATATGTGTGTATCTTTTCCTTCATGTAAATCAGACTTCTGTCCCCAGTTAACCCAGATCGCCACACTAGCTGTAGCTAGAAAGGGCACAACAGGGTATCAGATCCTCCTTCTAAGCCCTCCTGTTTGAATGCCCATCTAAGGCTGACACACCAATTCTTTTTGTCAGCCTAGAGGGAATTACCAGTCTTCAAAGGGGCAGGGAAAGTGCAGAAGAAGCCTTTGGGGTGTCTCTCTACCCTTTACTTTTCTAAAAATTGCTACTCATACATGGAAACGGGGCCATTTTTTGTATTAAATAAGTCCCACTTCCTGGTCATTCCTGATTGGACCTGAGAAAATCATCTGATCCAAGGAAGGGCCAATCAGATGGTTTCTCCTAGAAATTGGAAATTGGAGGATAGAGACCCTGCAGGGTCTGGGTTTGTGCTTGAATCATGAGTAAAGTACATGTGAGAAACGAAGTTACGATGTTAAGGTGTCACCCTCTTCCATGTGACTGAGGAACATAAAGCTGGTCTGGACGTAGACAGGGACTGAAAAATTTTTAAAAGGTGTCAGGAGGGAGAAGAGGTAGGAAAACCATAGACTGAAGCCAGCTGCTGGACAAACCTGAGACCAGAAGTGTTCAGTCCAGAGTAAACAGTAGAAGAGCAGCCTTAGTCCTGGCCTTAGTCCTGGCCCTGGCACCTCACGCACTGGGCTTTACTTGAGCCCTTGGCATCTGTGAGGTTCCCTGGATATTTCCAATAAATAAGCCCTTGGCTTTATCTAGCTTTAGCACATTTCCTCATCTCAAAACCAGCTGGAATCAAGGCAAATGGCTGACAGTAAGAGCTAACATTCTTGTGATTTAATTCATGAAGATGACCTTCAAAGTGATTTCTTTCATGAATTCAACAAATGTCTAATGAGGGCCTACTAAATACAAGCACCATGACAGTGTGAGGGAGACACTGTCAAACACACCAGAGGCACCTACTCGTCGATGGAGGTGACAATCAAGTTGGTTGTTAGAAAAGAAGGGAGAGAAATTAAGGAAAACAATTAATGAAAGATGCTCTTGCTAATGCCATATAATGAGGCTTCAAGAAGGTCATCCTGCTTCCTGCAGGTCTTGGAGCTCCATGCATATGGAGGGGAGAAAATGGGGAAGGAGGGAAAAGATTAGATGAGAACCTGCAGAACCTGGATTTAGCTTTGAGCCAGGCACACGACCTTTCAAGGTTCCAGACCTCTAAAACCTTTCAAGGTTCCAGAAGGGTGTTATGGGAGAGAGATAGAAATGGAGGTAGAGGTGGAAAGGGAGAGGGAGAAGAAGGAGGAAAAGTTTCCATCAAAAGTGAAGTGCAGCCATCTATAACTGTAGAACCTGGAACCTCAAACAAAGGTGCTCGCCTCTGGGCTGTCTGCTGAGGCAGAGTCAGATCTAAGGAAGAGCAAGGATCTGAAGTTCCACCATTGGTTCTCAACAGGATGTGATTTTCCTCCCCATCCGAGTGGATATTTGACAATGTGTGAAGGCATTTGGGGCTGTCACAATGGGGCAGGGGCACTACTGGCATCTAACGTGTAGAAACCATGGATGTTACTATAGAGACTGCAATTCCCAGGACGACCTCCCACCACAAAGAACCGTCTAGTCCAAACTGTCAATAGCAGCAAGGTTGACAAACCCTAAGTGAGATCAGTCCCTCTTCTGCCATACCAGCTGTGTGACTCGGGGCAGGCTATGTTTTCCTTGGGTCTTATGTCATCTTCTGCAAAATTAAAATCACTTGAATACCTTCCATAGAGAGATGATATGAAGGTTAATGAGATAATACATGTGAAGTTTTGCTTAGAGGAGACAGCCAATGCTCTCAATAGGCATTAACTGAAGGGCCTGCTTCTGCTCTGCATCCCCAGAAATGTCCAGGCTGTTTCCAGGATCAGAGGATCCCTCAGTTGGTGGTTGGGGGAGGGGGACAGACTCTACCTTAGCTGGCATTGCCCCAGCCTTGGGTGTCTCTCTCTCCCTCTTCCCAGCTCTTGCAGGCAGCAGCACAGCAGAGCAATGTGGATTCTAAAGACCTCCCCACAGATTTGAGGCATGAGGACAGGCTCAGGATCCCCTAGCTTTAAGGGACCAGTGGGCCACGTGAGATTCTCTTTCCATCCAGGCCCCCATCTCCACAGGGTCCAACACCAGGTGCTAGCGATTGGAACATGGCAAACAGTGGAAACTTCCCAAGTGTGTAATTATGTGGCTTGTCGACTTCATTATGCCATCCGAGCAGATGATTAGGAAATTTCCATGGCCCTGTTTTGCTTCCGTGGTGGTCCGGCCTCCCACACGAGGGTCAGGGAGATGAGCCTCCTGCTTATCAGCTTTGCTGACGCCACACTGCGCTGGGCCTGTACACTTCCTGCAGGGTACCTGGGTGCTCAGGTGGGAGGGGCAGGTACAAAGTCCTGAGTCCGTGTGCCTTTACCACACACCAGGTTCACTTTCTTCCCCTGCCAATTGCACAGAAGCAGAGAAAATCAGCACCAAGAACAGTATTCCTGCAAGCACAGGACATTTGGCTGGCCATGGCCAGACTGGGATGGAGAGACAAAAGACTTTAACTCACAACAGAACACTCCTGAAGGCTAAATGCTCTCAATTTTTAGTGTGCATGAATTTGTTACAAATTGTCCACCCTTGGGCTGCTTCTGATGGGGTGGGCAGGGCGGGCATACTGCACATGCTCGGAACCATGTTCTCCAACTTGATCATGCGTCAGAATCACCTAAGGGTTTTGGAATAGTTTCCTGAGGCTGCGGTACCAAATAACAAGCCAGGTGGTGAAAGCATCAGAAATTTATGCTCTCAGCGTTCTAGAGGCCAGAAATGTAAAACCAAGGTGTCGCAGGCTTGGTTCCTTCTGGGGGTCCTCAGGGTGAGTCTGTCCCACGTCTTTCCTGCTTCTGTCCGACCTACGCTTCTGCCTCCACTAGACCTCTTCACTGTGTGTCTTTCCTCCCTTTTCTTCTCTTCCCAGGACACTTGTCATTGGTTTTAGGGCTCACTCTAATCCATAATAATCTCACACCATGATCCTTGCCTTAATAACATCTTCAAAGGCACTTTTTCCAAAACAAGGACACATTCATTCACAGGTGCTGGGTGGGTAGCTCTTTTCATGACCATTTAGCCACCCAACGTGGATGGTTGAGCCTCACACCCAGAGTTTCTGAGTCTGTAAGTCTGGAGCGGGTCCTGAGCATCTGCATTTCTGAGGAATTCCCAGGGGCTGCTGCTGCTGCTGCTGACCCAGGGACCAGACCTGGAGGACCACTGCCCTAGAGGATGACTCCCCAGCCTAGTGGAGTCCTGTTCTGGTCTTAAGCAAGTGTCTGATGTCTACACGGAACAGAACTAGGAAAGATGATGGAAATTTTTTGCCCTCATCTTTCATTCTCGGCCACATAATAAAATTCCTGCCCTCCTCCCTAGTGACCCCAATTAATCCTCAAGAAGCAGTTAAGGCCTGCTGTATAGAAAAGAGAATAAAAGAAAAGAAAAGCAGGAGGGAGAGGTGAAGCTGAGCCAGACCTGGCTCTGCACTTTGCCGCTCACTGGAGTTTAGATGAACCATTCATCTCTCTGAGCCTCAGTGTCCTTCTCTATAAAATGGGCCTGAGAATTTTGACTGACCCAATTCTTAGTTCTTAAAGGGAAGGAAGGATTGAGGTGATACATCTAAGTGTAGCACCTGCCAGAGCCGAAGATCACGGACGCCAGCAGCCCTGCTAAGTGACCTAGATGTGGATGCCTATTGTGCGTGTGACAGCAGGAAGGACTCTAAGTTGGCCTTATGATGACTGAAAGTCTGTATGTCCTGCCCTTTCACTACCTTTTCCAGTCTGAGAAGCCCTCAAAGTCCCCAACTGCTGCAGCACCAAGCTCTGCCTAGCCCCACCCCCAGCACCAGCAAAGGCAGTAATCCCACCAGATGCTCCCAGTGCCTCTGTGGCTCCTGCTGAGCAGCCTCATTAGCTCTGACCTGGCAGGCTTACCTGCACTGGGTCCCCGGGTTATTTCCAGCTGGTGCTTCTCTACATCACTGAAGAGGCTGTGACACTTTGAGGACTCTGGGAGATGGCCTGAGTGCACTGCCCACTAGGAAACAGATGGACGCTGAAGCTTTCAGAAGGGACTGAGGGGGAACCAGGGATGAGGGCTCCTCTACTCTGCAGGCTGTCCCGTGGCTACCCCTGCTCTGTGGAAGCAATGCTGAGCCCTTGGTAAGTGCGGCAGAGGCTCTGGGGTGTCAGAAAAGCCTAGGTTCAAATCAGGGCTGCAGCAGTGGCCAGCTGAGATCCTGGACTTTCCGAGCCTCGGCTAACTCGTGGAGGATGAGAGGGGCGGCCTCCTCCGTTACCAGAAAGACCCCGTGAGGTAGCCCACGCTCGTGTGCTTCTCAGAGCAGCTGCCGGCATTCGGAAAGAGCCCCGGAGTCTCTGCAAGCCGATTCTTGTCCTTTACACCAGAAAAGCAAGGCGCAGAAGCACAGAATCCCAAGACTCAATTGTCTGTACATCTGACCCTTGTGGATGTTTGAAAAATTGTCATAAAATAGACCAAACAGTCAAACTGCACCCTGGTGACTGTTTCTCAGTGTACGGGACATTCACACTGCTGTGTAGCCATGGCCACTCTCCGTCTCTGGTCTCTGCTGAACGCTGAGTGAGCAGGGCTAGAGCACTGGCTCGGGGAACTCCAGGGCTCCCCAGCTGGATGGCTGCTGACTCAAGAGAAAGAGCAAGAGCAAGGATAAGAGTTGGGGTGCCCAGGAAGGACCTTGGGGAGCACCTGTCTGTCCATCCTCTGACTGATCCGCATTCTCCACTGCCCTCTAGAACCCCCCCCCCCCCCCCGGGAAGGTGGATGTGAAGAACCTCCTCAGAGGGAGACACACCTGGGCTGGAATCCCGGCTTGCCTTTGCCAGCTCTGGGACTTAAGCCACCTTATTTATTCTCTCGGGCTCCCTCTCCTAAATCTCTAAAATAGGGAGAAAAACAACACCTATGGCATCGCTTTGCTAATGAGCTAATGTACATAAAGAGCTGAGCAAGTAGGGACTGATCTCTAGGTGTTAACTGTGGCCCGACCCACCCCCACCCCCACCCCCACCCCTCAGCCTTCTGCCTTTTTGGAAATTGCTTGGTGCGACCTCATTCTGCAATTCCAGTTCTCTATAGGACAGGAAATCCATGCCCTGCTGGGGAGCCCTGCTCACCACGGCACATTTAGGTTTCTTTCATATCCTGAAGAATGTCCCTCCCCGAGAAGGGACTGCAGACAAGAATCACCCCGAAAATCTGCCCGCCAACCTGAAGTCAGGCCCAGCCTGGCCAATCGCCTGTGCTGGCCCCGTGGTGGTTTCCTTGGTAACCAGTACTCCCGTGCCAACCCAGAGAGACTGGGTGCTGGGCAAGGGGAAGCCGAGGGAAGAAAGAGCTACAGAGACAGAGACGGGGACAGAGCACCGGGGACAGAGCACCAGGGACAGAGCTGTGGGCACCGGCGATGCAGGCAGGCATGGGGGAAACAGAGAGGGACAGAAGGAGGGACAAAAGTAAGGGCCCCCCTCTTCCTTTGCTGTTGTCACCTGTATACACACACACACACTGTAAGTGTATCCTTTCTTTTTTTCCTTTCTTTTCTTAAGGAAAAATGGCTAAAATCACAATATAAAAGTAGAATGCCCCAGATGGTGGGATTTCTCCGTGACACCCTCCCTCTTAGTTCATTCGGGCTGCTGTGCCAAAATATCATAGACTGGCTGGTTTATAAAAAGCATCAACCATTTCTCGCAGTTCTAGAGGTTGGGGAGTGTGAGGTCAAGCGCCAGGATCTGTCCAGGGCCCACCCCATCAACAGCCTCCCCCCACCCCACCCACAGCACTTCCCCTGCCCATAACCAAGGGGCAGAAAGGCGGGAGCAACTTTCTTGGGGCCTCTTCCTATGAGGGCACAAATCCTAGTCATGGGGGCGGAGCCAGAGCAGCCTGATTGGCTCCCGGAGGCCCCACCTCCCAATGCCTTCCTGTCGGAGTCAGCAGGCAAAACAGGAATGGGAGGCCGGCAGGTCAGGCCACTGCACCCTCAATGGTGTGGGCACACACAGAGTTGCATCTGCACACACAAACACGTGCACACACACAAAAACACAGGCACACCCCTAGAACCCTTTTTCTATTGCAAGTCACTGGGGAAGCTGGGTTTCTTGATGGCCCAGCCTCAGGATTCATTGGGATTTGGGACGTCTATTCAAGCCATGCCTCAAAAACCAAATTTATCTGTGGGGGAAAGAGAACCTGGAAAGACAAGCAGCCAAAGGCCAGGCCTCTCCTCCGCTGGCCTACCTGCCCTGCCTATGCTCCAGGGGAATATTCCTTGGTGAATGTCCCTTGGTGACAGGGACAGCAGGGATGAATGCACAGCATCCACATGTACACGAACACTCTTGTGAACCGTTTCTGTCAGGTCCAGCAAACACCTACAAAGTGGGAAGACAACCACCATCATAAAGCATTTCCTGTGACCCCTCGGATTCACAAGCACTCTCTGGTTCCATCCGCACAACAGGAACTGCTGTGGGCTTGGATGGAGGAATTTGTGGATGGAGAAACTGAGGCACAGGAAGGTGCAGAGTGCTGACCAATGGCCTCCACCACAAGTGGGTAAACCGAGGCACGGGAAGGTTGAGCAGGGCCTCCCAAGGGCCCACATCTCTTAGTCACGAAACCACAATTCCAGCCCCTGATGTCAGCTCTTTGGCCTTCCCCGAAAAGTGACTCTCCCATCCAGGCCAGCCTGGAAGTGACACTGTGGGAGAGAAGGCAGACAATTAAAAAGACGTCAGTGTGCGCGGTTGGAGTGCATGCCAGTGTCCGGGGGCTTGGGGGAGTGACATGCAGAGTGAGATCTGAAGCTGAGGAGGAACCCGTGGGAGGACAGGAGACAGGTGAGACAGGAGCGTGGGGGCACGTGGAGCAGGAGAGAAGGGGCGAGAAGGCCTAGCACAAAGCTGCCGCAGGAGCAGCAGGTGCAGGTGGACTTGGACGTGAAGAAGGCCAGGTGAGACGCGCCTCAGCTGGACTCAGGGCTCCACCCAGCAGGCAGCGCCGAGGGGAGGAACCACATGATCAGAGGTGCCTCTTCGAAGGAGCAGATGGGCCTCAGCCAAGAGAATAGAGGGACGGAGACAAGCCAGCTGGAGACCCGGATCTCCTCTGACCCTCACAGGCATGCAGAAGAGGAAACCAAGGCACCAGGAGGAGAGGCCACGTGCCTGCTATCAACCACTGAGAGCCGCAGAGCCAGATTCAGAGGTGATTCATGTGACACCAGAGCCTGCTCTTCAGCAGCTCTCTGTCCCCACCCACCCAGCACTGAGCCAGAAAACGCCTAGCTAAGCCAAGCAGGCACTGACTGTCTCTCTGGGTGTTGTCCACTTCAAAATTTAATTCTCCCTCAGTGTCACTGCCTGTGTCCCTGGGAGCCCCACAGGCACCGGCTCTCATAGCTGCCCCCCCCCATGTGAATGCCCGCCTTGAGACACAAAGCACGTAAAGCTCCAGGGAACCTTGATGGCGCCCCAGCCCAAGGAAGGAGAGATGCTCTCCCCAAACTGCCCCCCTGGGCTGTGATGTAAGAGCAGACATGTAGAACAAAGTCCCCATAGGTGAGGACTCCGGACTCCAGGGCATGGACGCACCTGTGTGCTAAGGGACAAATCTGTTGGACCACAAAACATAACCAACAATGGAGGCCTGTTTGTGACTACCGTGTCGACAACCATTACAAAAACAGCACCTGTGGGTCAAGTGCACCTACTGCGCGCCCAGCCACAGCGCCAGGTACTTTACATTTACTACCCCTTTAATTCTCCGAACATTCCTAGGAGGCAGGTAGGGTTCATATTTCATTTCACAGATGAAGAATGTGAGGTTCACAGAAGTTAAATGACCTGCCCACATTAATCAAGATATTAATCAGTTCATTCAACACATATATTAATTGAATGCCTACCACACACTAGGCCTTTGTCAGCTGCTGGAGTCACTCCATTGAACATTGACTGGAAAGAAAATACGAATTTCTCATGCAATTTATATTCTTGAGAGAAGAGACAAAATAAGGAAATATATAAAATTTAAATGAACATGATGTTGGTGACAGGGTCATGAAGGAAAAAGAAAGATATTGTGAGGATCTGTCAGGTTGTGCTGCAGTGATGAACAGGCCCCAGTTCTCAGCAGCTGGCCCATCACACTGCGTGTGAGGTAGGGACAGGCAGAGGGATGTGTTCGCTGGAGTTACTCAGGGACCCAGGCTGCCATCACAGGGCATGTTCCAGCTTGGAGTTCCGTCAGCAGCAAGGGGAAGCAGATGGGAGAGATCACTTACTTTCTGGTTCTTAAAGCCTCCACCAAGAATGACATGTGTTTCTTCTGCTCACATTGAATTGGTCAAATCAGGCCATAGGCCCCACACTGTACTTTCAAGTGAGTGGGAAGAGCGATCCTGCCCTGTCCTTGGGAAGTGGAAAAACAGGGAAGCCTTTGCCTCTCGCTCAGAAGGGACGGAGAGGAACTGAAGGGGGGCCACTTTGAGTAGAGAGGTCAGAAAAGGCCCTTTGGATGGTGAAGTAAAGGACTTGGATTAGAATCCCCGTCTTTCCCAAGTCCACAATTTACTCAGGCTAAGGGCGAATTATCAATGATCCTGGTGTGAAAGGCAGGCCGGGCACCACCTGTAGGCAAGAGGAAGATTTGCAAATGGAGCTGCAAAATCCGCCCATTGTCAAGGTCTGCTTCAGAACCAGGAAAGGCCTGCAAAGGCAGGCCCAAAGCAGAGATTCTAGAAGCGCCAAGGACTGTCTCCACTTGGGCTTTTCTTTAAAAACCCAAAGGATCACACCTTGGTTCTGTAATGCATTTTCCTTTCTCTACTCTGTTCCTCATGGCGTGGACGGGGTGGCAAGCCTTCTAACCTTTCCATAGCAACAGAATTTATAAATAAGGCAACAGATATTTAAAGCAGAGGGAAAATCTCACTGAAGAGCTAGCAACAGGTGGATGAAAACCCACCTGGAGGCCCCAAGTCACAATTTTTTTTATCAAGTGACTAATCTAATGTGTCATTTTCATGCAAAGGGAAGTAGTTTCAACTGATTATACCCCATGGCTTTGACCTTGAGTTCCACCTCATTCTCTCTAAAGGCTCCCTGGTCCGTGACTGAGAGGTACAGCTAGTGAGGACCTTAAGTTTAAGTGTGTCCAGGTGGAAAGCAGAGCACAGGTGATAAGGGGGAGGAGTTTGAGAGAGAAAGAGACAGAGGAGGTGGAAGAAAGATGCAGAAGGTCTGTGGCACCGTAACGTGATGTCGGTGTCAAGATCACAGCTCTAGGGGGCAAGAGGTAACAGAGGAGGCGTCAGAGGGAGCAATAACCGGTGCCCTGGTTAGACAAGGACTCCGGCCTGAGAAACCGAGGGGAGATGAAGGACCATGTCTCAGCTAAGGCAACTGAACACAGCCCGACCATGGCTACTCCCCACCATGTTCCCGAGAGGTGGGAACCCTTCTCCCCATGTCACAGATGAAGACAAGAGCTCAAAGGAGGGACATGGTGGGTGCCTTCAAGTCACAGAGCCCGAATGTCACACATCATAAGGTCCCTCACCCTGTCCCTGGGCTCTGGTTTACCTCCCAGGGCTTTCCACTCTAGGGAGTCGTGGTCCTGTTGTGTCTTTCTCACCTCCAAGATGGGGAAATGAGCTCCTGAGAGTGCAGACCTGTCAATCAATCTGTGGCCACACCCCCAGCCTCCACAGAAGTGCGGACACCTAGTAAGTGCCCAGGGTGTGTGTGTTGGCTGAGTCGATGAATGACAGGGACCCACAATCACACCTCTTTGGGTCTCCACGGCCGAATGGTACCTTTTTTTTTTTTTTTGAGTCAAAAGTCAAAATCCAGGAAATAAGAGGTGGAGGCAATGACAGGGGTCCAAACACGTGGTCCATGGGCCTCAGGAGCCCACTCCAGCCAGGAAATGTCAGCCTTCCATCCTGGGAAGGGCAGAACAGAGGGTCAGACGGGGGCCTAGCCACCCAGACTGTTTCCCAGGGCAAGATAACCCAGGGTGCCAGAGGCCTGTAATCCCAGCACTCAGGAGGCTGGGGCAGGAGGATCAAGGGTTCAAAGCCAGCCTCAGCAACTTAGTGAGGCCCTGAGCAACTTAGTGAGTCCCTGTTTCTAAATAAAATGTTGAAAAGGGCTGGGGATGTGGCTCGGTGGTAAAGCATCCCTGAGTTCAATTCCTGGTACCAAAAAAAAAAAAAAAAAACAACAGATAACCCATGTCCATATAGAGTCTCCACATCCAGTCTCCCAGAAGGCACATTGCCAATTCCCTCCTTTCCTGGACCCAATCTCTGTGTCTCTTGGAGCTTCCAGGGTATGCACCCCCATACTAGGATGCCATCACCCACTCTTGCTGTAAAGTGGAAGGTAGGTACAAATGCACAATAAATAAAAATACCCTGCTTTCCTGGTGTGAAGAAAGCAGGGGTGCTGAATCCTGGCACTTAGACGTTCTGCCCTATAGTGAGTCACTGGGGTAGAAGTTAGTGTCGTCCCCACTTTTCAGATAAGGAAACTGAGGCTCAAAGAGAACATGGTAATGGCTAAAGTGCTCTAAGCACTCTGTAAATGAGAGGCAGTAGCTGCCACTTGACCTGGATTTCACTTCCATCCAGAGGCACAATCACCTTTAGAAGAAACGATTTTATCAAGTCCATTTTACAAAGACATCCAAGCCAGAGCCACTCAGTGAGAAAGCAAGGGGTCTGAAGGTGCCCCCCCAAGTGCGTCCGACTCCCTGCTGTGGTCTACCCTGGAGCCAAGGGTGAGGCTGGTGAGCTGCTTTCCTTAGGTGCAAAATGTAAGAGGCACCAAAGACCTCAGTCATCGAGACCACTAATGTGTTAGTGCAATAGTTTTAAAAATCAAAAGTAATTCTCCCCCAAACCCATGTTGAACAAAGTATTAAAACTTTAAATGAAGACAGAATCAGTAACGATGCTATGCCAAGCCGAATTAGAGCCTGAGGCAAAAGGGGAAATCAGTATTATTCTCCCCACCCGACTCCAGGAAATTCCTCTGAGTAACCAGGGCTCAGGGGCTCACGTGGGCTGTGATAACTCACACCCTCAAGTCAGAAAAACCCCAGTATTCTTGAGCACTTTAACAAGCATTCTGCAACTGAACTCTCAGTAACATCTGTTGAGGTACTCAAGACCTAAATTAGGATCCCTGTTTCTTAGCTGTGGCAGCTAGCACACAGAGAGGTTAAGCAATCTGCTCTAGGTCACACAGCAGGGTCTCTGCATCTAGATGAATCCTGTTCTACCCGTAGAACTTGCAGATAGAAAAACGAACCCCATCATTTTTGCTCTTAAGCTTTACCTGAACACCTCTGCTATCTTCCCACTCTGTACTGAGTTAGTTATCACTATAGCTAGGTTACCAGATTGAGCAAACAAAAACACAGGATTCCCAATCAAATCTGAATTTCAGACAAACAATTATATATATATATATAAAGTACAAGTCCCATACAATGTTTGGGACAGACTTAGACCAAAATCTTACCCTTTGTTTATCTGAAATTCAAATTTATCTGAGCATCCAGTGTTATATTTGGCCATCATAGCTGCAACAGACCTGGGGTGACAAAGATAATGTCAGGGAGCCCTTCCTGGGCATTTCCCTCTGAACCTTGCCCCCTCCTTCCTCCTCTCCCTTCCACCAGTACAGCAAGCTCTTCCCAGCCCAAGGACGTTGCAGGAGTTCTTCTGTCCCCTTGGAGGGCTCCTCCCGACTCCAGGGGCTCAGTGGTTTCCATCCTTTGAGTCTTGATTGACAGGCCACCTCCCCCCGAGAAGCCCAGCCCACCCCCTCCTTCCCCATTGCTTTCATTCTCTCAGACTTTCTTTTTTGTTTTTCCTCCAGCAGAAATCACAACAGCCAATGGTATTTTTGCATGTCCGGGTCCTTGGTTTGGGGTTGCTCTCTGCAAAGCCGCGCGAGCTCCAGAGGGCAGCAGCTGTGCCTGTCGGCAGGGTCTGCATTCCCAGCACCCGACACGATGCCCCACGTGTGCAAAGCCCCAATCCGCATGTGGAGTGGGTGCCATCACCGGGTCCCCCGCCCCAGCAGCACCTCGCCTGTTCCTAAAGCTGTCTCCCAGATCACCGTATATCCAAGTTCCCCTCAACCCAGACAGCACAGATACCTGCCAAGTTCAAAGATTTTGCCGATGTCTCATAGTTCCAGACCTTCAGACCCACCAACCCTCAGATTACTTCCCTTAACAACAATAACAACCAGGGGGGGGGGGAAGAGTATTATATAACTCCAGAAGGGGGAATAGTCATCAAAAATATTTCCTTGCCTAACATCATCCTGTTATTATTTTGACATCTGTGTAGGCTGTGGAATGATTCTTTTAACGCTGTGTGTGAGGCATATTTATATCTCTGGCTGTAGCACAGAGCATATGCAAAGCCTTCAGAAGCCTATTCTAGTAGGTCTCGCTTGTAGCCACATCAGGCCCCGTGCGGAGGGCCCGGAGGAGCCTCCGTGTTTACTATGTTTAATGGGATTCACTGCCAAGTGGCAGGGTGATAACCAAGCCCTGCCTGTCTCACTGCCAGCTCCTTCAGTCCCTATGAAGACAGCAGCGTTGGGACCAAAAGGATCCTATCCCCCCCACCACTGTGTGCCAAAACCTGGGGACAGTGTCTGATGTCTACTGACAACCGCTGCAGCTGCCATCGCCTGGTGCCCAGCGTGCCCAGCGTGCCCAGCGTGCCTGGTGGTGTTCAGGCATTGCTCCGGCCAACTTCCCCTTCCTCCTGGGCCAGTCCCAGTCTCCCACTTCTCAGAGACGGAAACTGAGGCCCAGAGAGCTGTGAAGGAACTGGCCTCAGGTCCTCCAGCTAAGATGCAGGGGGGCGGACCGCATCTCAGTGGGCATGACATAGGGACAGTGTGGTCCACGTCACCTCCTCCTCCCCAGCAGCCCCTGTCAGAGGAAGCAGGCGAGGGGACGTCACCTTTGCGTCCAGCCTGATGACGTGGCACGGTGGGGCACAGCAAGGGGGCAGAGGAAACCAGAACCGGGTGCCAGGCCCGCCCAGGGCTCAATGGGGCACAGAATGAGCTGGCCTCAACTTTACCCATGGGACTGTGGGTAGAGGTCATGACCTTCCTGAATCCCAGGGATCTCAGTGTAAAATGGGGATAATAACAGTAATTGCTGCCTCTACTGGTTGGCCAGGGCTGCTATGACAATGTCCCACAGACTGGGTGGCTTTTGCAACAGACATTTCTTATCTCACAGATCTGGAAGGTGGAAGCCACCGTGAAGGTGGCGGTGAGGTAGGGTCCATCTGAGGCCTCATTGGCTTGAGATGCCCTCTTCCCCCCATGTCTCTCCACTGTTTCTCTGGGTCCAAATCTCCCCTCTTATCAGAGGCCCATCGTGTTGGATGGGGGTCCACCCTCATGATCTCAGTTTAACCTGGTGTCCCCCTGTGAAGACCCTGTCTCTGGACAATGTCATATCCTGAGGTTCTGGGAGCCGCAGCTTTGGCACGGGAGACGGGGACAGGAGGACACAGATCAACCTCAACTACGGCCTCGGCAAATGTTGTACCAATTAATGCAAAAACATAGACCTGGAAACACTCTCTCAAATGCCCACCTGCACACACACCCACCGAATGCCCTGGTCAGATGGTCTGGGGTGAGATCTGCCCAGGGCAGGCTGCCTGGTTGGAGAGTAAAGGTGCTTTGGGCATGGTGGCCCCAGGAACACCTTCCTCCCCAGCACACAGGCACTGCCGATGGCTTGGGGCCAGCATGGGGAGCAGGCTTGCTTTGCCCTTCCACCGCCCAAGTGTGAGGAATTCAGAGTCGGGCCATCTACGTGAAGAACCCAGCCAGTACTTCCTGGGCACCTGTTATGGGCCCAGCCCTGGACTGTGCCCTGGGGAGTCCATGCCGAGCACTTGCCACCTAGAGCTCACCGTCTGCTGAGGAGGACAGATCTGCCACCCAGAAAGCACGTTTGTGTCCCCAGCTTCATGAAGACCATGTGTTCTGGCACCAGCGAGAGTTTGCTTCCCCGTGGGCACCTCTCGGCAAGGGCACGTTAGCTGCTCCCAAGGACAGTCGGTGGTTTGCGCAGCTGAGCTCAAGACAAGGCTTTAAAGAAGCAGAAAAAGCCTTGGAGCAGCAAGGAACATCCATGGTGTTCCCCGTGACTTCTCTGTTGCCCGAGTGTGCGTCCATGTCTCCCCCGACGGCACCCAACCTCCAGAGCACCCCACAGCACGCAGGGGGCTGGGCGCAGAGGGAGAGTCAGAACTCAGCTCAGCTCCCCGGAATCCAGCTCGTTCTTCAGCAGGTCCAACAAGGTCCCGTTAGGTTCTCCTGAAGCTGGGTCCAGACCACAAGAGCCGGGCACTTTTCTCATGACCATCACCAAGACCATAAGGAAATGGGCCTTGGGGAACAGAGGTAGGGGGAGGGGGCATCCGCTCACCCCGGAGGACCCACAGGAGCCCACTGTGTGCTTGTTCCTGCGCGGAAACTGGAGAGTGCGCGGAGCAGAAAGCTCCCGATGCGCTTAAAAGAAACAGAGCAGCGCATGGTGATGAAGGCAGTTCGGAAGGAGGACGCCCGAGGTCTCATCCCGTTCTACATACTTGAGGCGTGGTCTTGGGTTGATCACCTTCCTTCTCTGTGAATCAGTTTCCCCCTGGGTAAGAGGGGCATGATCACAGCACCTATCTCAGGAGGTTTCTGCAGGAATTATACAAACCAGTATGACTGAAGTACTTAGTACAAAAGAAGTTTTCAAAGTGGGAGTTATCAATTATATGATGCTGTCCAACGGCGGAGAGTAACAATGAGGCACAGAAATGTAAACTTGGGAACCTCAGAAAGTGTAGGATAGAGGGATTCGATTTGGAGACATCAGCGAGGTTTTCCCTGGGTAATCAAACTTCTGAGTAGAAATTTGAAGGACAAGTGAAAGCTATCTAGGGTCAGGTTAGAAAGAAGAGTGAACCATAGGGAAAAACGTGTGCAAAGGCCCTGTGGCAGGAGGAAGTGTGGATATTTCCAAGCACTGAAAGGAGAACAGAATGGCTGGAAGGCAGAGAGCAAGGAGAATGCGGCTCAAGAGGGAGGTAGAGATGTGCACAGAGGCCAGAGAAAGGCCGCCCATGGTCATGATCTCTCCATTCTAAGCATCTGCCTCGAGGTAAGCCTAAAACTTCCCCACACCAGGCAATTCATTATTTGCCTTTTTTATTAACCATCTCCAGAGGAATTTCACAAACCCCCTTAGCAAACTCCTACTGCGGCCCTGAAAATAAGTCACATTTGTCAGCTATTTTTAAAAGGAGGTTATGGTGGAAAGTCAAAGGCATTCTCCTTGATTCACCAGTAAGAATTTCCGTGGCGGCCTGTGTAGCGAAATGACTTCCAAGACTCCTTGCTTCCCAGAAAGATGGGGGAGTTTAAAATAGAAAAGTCGTCACTGGCTGCTTAGGAAACTTCAGTGCCACGCAAAAAGGCACAAGGGAGGGGGGAGAGAGACGTTCACAGAGGCCAGCCGTGCACAGCCGGCAGCGGGCCCTGTGCGCTCACACCTGGGCACCCTGACCCCCCGCCCCCCGCAAGTCCAGAATCACTAGCCCCACTTCAAAGGCCAAGGGGAGGAAGACGGAAACAGTGATGCTAGGGGCTGGGTGTCAGGTCCCCTCTCAACAGGGTGGCCAACCTGTGGTTCCCCTGAGACTGTTACCTGACTGTCCCACATCCCAGGAAACCCCCCCACCCCCATCTGAGGCAAACCGGGATGGTTGCTCCACCCACCCCCTCTGCCAAAGCACCCAGAAAAATCCCCGCAAGGAAAGCTGGGAAATGCACAGTCCTGGATGCTACTATATCAAATAGTAAAATAAAACAGATCTGGGGTCATGGGCTCCTTGTTCACCGGTAAGCTTGGGCACATCTGTCATGGCCCATAAACGCAACCTCCATAAAGACAGGTGAGTATGAAGGGTTTGAGACCCAGCTCTGTCCAGAGCGGCCAGAGGGCAGGGGACGAAAAGGAGGCCTGCCTAGCCGTGCCCAACGCCGCCCTCTTCACAGCAGCCAAGACACGCAGTCAGCCCGGGTGACGTCCACCACTAATGATGGATCAAAAGATGTTTAAGGTCCATGTACACGATGCGGTTCCAATTCACCAAGAAGAATGGGATTAGGCTGTTTGCGGGAAAACGGATGGACCTGGAGGTCATCGTGTTGACAAAGTCAGCCCGACTCTGAGTGTGGAGACTCAGAAGAGGAACAATGACCTGAAAACAGAAGATGAACTATCACAGAAGGGCACAAGGGGACAGGGTCGTGGGGAGGGGGAGATGGCGTAGTAGGGGGTGGGTTTGACCGAAGCACAACACGGGCACGTGTAGAAATGTCGCAGCCAAACCGCTGATTTTCACAATTAATACGATTGAATAACCGTAATAAAAGGGTTTACCTAAAAATTGTATAATTTGCTGTGATTTCTTCTCTTATTCAAAATAAATAGCAGTTTCTTAACCTAAAAAATAAAAATTAAAAAAGAATATGCTCACTGACAGGCAAACAATGATTTCAGGAATTGACACGGGCTTGAAAGAAAACAGCGGGTGAAAGGAACAAGAAGGGCCTGGGGTGGAACCCTGAGCCTTCCACCACTGCCATACTCCTGGTGGCACCTCTGAGGAGGTGACACGGCACCTAAGAGCTGGACCAGAAAGCCCTATCCCACATCCGGCTGCAGAGCGCCCAGGCCCAGAAACGGGACAGTGGAAACGTGAGACATGAAGAGGTCTTGGCACCAAGGGGACAGGTCTGGGAGCCAGGCAGGGCCGACAGGGGCGAGTCCAGGGGCTAATGCAGGCCAGGCGGGTGGGAGACTCTGCAGGGCGTCCTCTGATTTACATATTTAAAGGAACAGTTGGACTGTGGAATGGAGGAGGAACTGTCAGGGCTGAGAGTGGTAATAGGGAACTGTCAGAAGCTCCCCCTGTGGCCCTGGTGACCAATGGCGGACACTTGCCTCAGACAGGAGGTAATGGAGGTGGCAAGAGGAGATCGGATGTCCCCACTCCAACCATCCTGCCAGACCCAGTCATTTACTGAAATTCTCTGAGCCTCAGTTTCCCTGTCAGCAACAAGAGGACCTGTATTTGCTGGAAAGACCAAATGACGGCCTAGCACAGAGCCCAGTATCCCGGGAGCAGTTAGTAAAATCCACTTCTTCTCTTAGTTTGTTCCAGGTTTGACGGCCACTGGCAAAGGACAGCATATGGTTAAAGAAAGGTCACCTAACCCAGGAACAAAGAAGGGACGCCCCAGCAACTGGGGGCGCTGTGCGAGTCTGGGTTCCGTGAACTCAGCTGGACAGGTTCTTTGCACGATGTCTGCCCGTCAGTTGTATTTCTGCCCTAGCTGAGACTCAAGACTCGATGACATCAGTGCACTTGGCAGCCCCGAGCCTCTCCGAGGCCTGGTTGATTCATTGATGCTCGGCCGGGATGGGACACAGAGAGGGTTCTCCTGCTAATGACGGTTTGTAGCGCTCTCGGGAGGCAAGGCCTGACAAAAGGGCTCCTCAGGCTTATTCCATTCCTCTCCCACACATAATCTTTAATCATCTTTACAGCCAAACAGTTCAGATGACATGTTTACCAAGAGTTATTACAGAAAAACTATTTCATTTCCACAGCCCAGAGGTATATTCAGAGGGGGTAAAAAAAAAAAAATCCCTAAATCACTAATGGAGGCATAAAGCTCTTCAGAGATTAGATTCTAACTTGCAGCTTGACACATATTGCTTGTTTCTTCTTTTCATGGTTTTTTTCTTTTTTGTTTAATGATTGAGGGTTTCTATCATTTATACGTAAGCTACATTGACTTGGTTCCCCTCAAGGATTCAAGGCTTCCAAGGAGAAGTATTAGAAATCTTTTAAATGCTTTTAAAACACAAAAACTGCATGCGGGCACGATGAGGGAAGTGAGGCTGCAGTTCAAGGTGGACTCTGCCCTCTGGAAACAGAGTCTGGCTTCCCCCATTGGCCTCTATCTGCTCCTGCGCTTGCTTAATGCATCTCGCCCTAGCCTGACTGCTGTCCATGCCTTGAAACTCCACAGACCGAAAAAGAAAAAAGGAAAAACACACACACAAAAAAATGAAAGCAGTTTAGTTGGATTCCAACCCATTTATTGATTCCTGATTTTCCTTCTTGTGCCTTAGGAGTCTTGTTGAGGAATTTGGTTCCTAAGCCAACAGGATGGATATTTGGGCCTACATTTTTTTTTTTTTCTAGTAGGTGCAAGGTCTCTGGTCTCATGCGTAAGTCCTTGATCCACTTGGAGTTGGGTTCTGTGCAGACTGAGAGAGAGGGGGTCTAATTTCATTCTGCTACTTATGGATTTCCGGTTTTCCCAGCATCATTTGTTGAAAAGGCTATCTTTCCTCCAGTGTATGTTTATGGCACCTTTGTCTAGGATGAGACAACTGTGTTTGTGGGGGCTTGTCTCTGTGCCCTCTATTCTGTTCCACTGGTCTTCATGTGTGTTTGGGTGCCAATGCCATGCCATTTCTGTTCCTATGGCTCTGGAGTATAGTTTAAGGTCTGGTATTGAGATGCCTCCTGCTTTGCTTTTCTTACTGAAGATTGCTTTGGCTATTCTAGGCCTCTTATTTTTCCAAATGAATTCCATGGCTGCTTTTTCTATTTCTATGAAGAACATCATTGGAATTTTGATGGAAATTGCATCGAATCTATATAGTGCTTTTGGTAGTAGGACCATTTTGACAATTCTGCCCACCCAAGAACAGGGGAGGTCTTTCCATTTTCTAAGATCTTCAATTTATTTCTTTAGTGTTCTATAGTTTTTATTGTAGAGGTCTTTTATCTCTTTTGTCAATTGATTCCCAAGATATTTTTTTTTTCATGAAGCTATTGTGAATGGGATGGTTTTCCTAATTTCTTTTTCTGTAGATTCATCACTGGAATATAGGACCACGAATGATTGATGGGTGTGGATTTTGTACACAGCTACTTTGCAGAATTCATCATGATGAGAAGGTGGTGATGCATTTTCCGAACCCCAGGCTGATGCATGCAGGTCCCCCAACAGGAGCTCACGTGAACTCAGTTCCCATCTGTGAAGCATTTGCAGGGCCATTGCGTCGCGGAAACGCAGGCCAAGATAGGAAGTCAACCTCATTCTTCAGATGGCAAAACGGAGGTAAACAGAGCTCCAGAGCACACTGCCACTGCTTCTGCACACAGGGGCTTACCCATGGGAGCAACACAACAGAACACCCCAAACTGGGATTTTCCTGGCTAATCCTCCTTAATGCATCTTTGGAAGTCAGTGTGCCTCACGAAAACAGCTTGAGCATGCAGGGAGAAAGATGGGACATATCATCTGTCACCAGCTTGTTTGAGGCCTAAAGAAAGACAGGTGGCTTCTCCCTGTCCTGGTTTCCCCATTTAGGCTCTAAGATAACAGTTACGGCGTTTGTTATTACAAACGAAATAGATATTTTATAAGACTGTGGACAAGTAATAGAAGGAAAAGTTAATTTATTCATAATCTCTCTACCCAGGGATGAATTTTGACGTCTGCTATTTATCCATCTATCTGTACCTCCATGTCTAGGTCAGCACCGCAGGTGGGATCCTGTTGTTCACCTGGCTCTGAAACCGTGTTTTCTAAAGACTCACCAACATCCCCTAGACGTCTTCCCATGTCGACAGCCATTCCACACCATCATGACACAGCACCACGGCATTTTCTTCATGGAACATCCCCTTTGGGGGCAGTTAATTAGATATCTCAAAGATGATTTCCTGAGCATAAGTTCCTCAGGTTGATCCTCCTCCTGAGAAGATGTGTAACCCCCAGCTCCAAGGATTTCAGAGACAAGCAGAGGGCCAAAGGAGACAGCAACGGAGCAGCAGGATTGGCCTGGGATCCCCTCCCCAGCTGGAGCCTTAGCACCAGGTGAGACCCTCTGGCAGGAGGAGCCCAGGTGGGGCCAGGAGGGTGAAGCCGGGACACTTTGGCCGCGAGGCCCTGGGAGGAAATGCAGCAGAAAGCAAAGAGGGCTCCTTATCCTTTCAGAATTTTCTCTTTGTCTAATTTTCTCCTTTTGACAGGGAAGATTTAAGCCATGGATGGAGAAGAAATCCACGCCGTCAAGAGCTGCTCCTGTTTTAGTTACAACACACGCAGCCAGGCCCACGATTCCTTACTCCTCGTCACTATCAACAATTCAGTGGGGAAAACAACAGAGAGGACGCATTTTCCTCCCCAGAGTGCGAAGAGCAAAGCCAAACTAGGTCGTGTCTCGCTGAATCCTTATTTCAAACTCAGAGAGAAAGAGGGAAAGAAGTGATCGGCCACCGAGCACACGGGGGCTGCTGGGTGCTTGGGGAATAGTCACCAGATGAGTCCGGGTCATCTGGTCGACCCCATCTGGTACCCATGCAGAGGGTGAGACTCAGAGACTCACTGCAAATAACACGGCTGCTCAGGAACATGACCATCCCAGACCCAGGTGTGCTAACTCCTAGCCCAGAGCAGTCAGAGACCTGTCATCAACACCTACTTGGGGAAATACTAAAGAGTAAACCTGCAAACCCAACACACTCCTAACCAAAAAATCAGAATGGCTGCTAAAGTCTTTGGACTTGCCTGTAATTACTGGCCAGGACCTGCTGATCCTAGAAAAAGAAATACATATCTATTGAAGTCACTTTTCCCTTTGGAGAATCCAGCCTGCTCAAAATGTTTGTTGAATGACTCAAGGGTTCGGTGAGTCCGGCAACAGACTCAATCAACAAATAATAGAAGAAAGCAAATCTTAAAGGGATGAGTGAACAGATTTAGTGAAATAATTAGTTCATGTGTGACTAGGCGACTCAAGGGGACCCATACATTTTTGACCAGTTGGATCTCTTGACCTCTTCTCACTGCGAGGTTCCTAGAAAGTCCGATGCTTGTCTTAGAACAGAGCTTCCTGAATACTGTAAGTCCATCAGCCAACTTCAATGGCTCAAAAGGCTCCCTAGCAAACGCACACTCAAGAGACGCCTGGATCTTCTTTGGGCTTGCAGATGCCTGGCCTCCTTACCAGGCTGATCAGAGGTTCTGGTGATCCCGTCTGGTTGTGAGTTATCCAAAGGGGGAAAACCAACCCAGCTGTTACTTCGTTGCTGCCCTTTTTTGGGGGATATGCCATTTATCCACATGGCAGAATGAGCGGGAAAACAAAAGAGAAGTCAGTTGCTAAATCAGAAGAGCTGCCTCTAAGCCACATCCTCTAAATGCACCCCAAGGAGGTCCTGGTGATGACAGCCTCAGGATCCTCTGCGCCGGGCCCAGTTAACAGTAGCAGAAAGGTTGACATGACGCTATAGCTCGGACTCAGTGACCCCACATGCCCACGTGCTGAAAGCTGGGCTTTAGGAGGTGGGGAGAAGTGGGTGGGTCACGGAGGATGTGCCCTTGAAGGGGATATGGGGACCTCAGCCCCTTTTCCTCTCTCCTTGCTTGCTGGCCCCCATGAGGTGAACTGGCCTCTTCCTCCACGTTCTCTACCACGATGTATTGCGCCACCTCAGGCCCAAAGCTACAGGCCCAGCGTCCATGGGCTGACACCTCTGAAACCACGAGCCAACGTAAACCTTTCCTTCAATAAGTTGACTGTCTCAGGTGTTTTGTCACAGTAAAGGAAAGCTGACGAACACATTGAAACAATGAGCCTTGGAGTCTACTGGACAGGTTTGAATCCCACTGTGCATGCTTTCTCAGTTCTCAGTAAAAAAAAATGTTTATTTTTTTTTTTTGTCACTTTTTCCAGATAACTTTATTGGGAATTTTCTGTATTGATTGTTTTTCTACAGGGCAAAACCATTATGCGGTAAACATCCAGGCACCCCACAGAGAGCCACCATGGACAGCTAATCCCCAGGCCAGGTCAGACCTCAGAGGCCTCTGGCCCAACCCCAGGCGACCAGACAGACTGCAACCTCCTTTCTGTTGCCTAAGAAATGTCTACTGAACATAGAAACTGAAAATCTGCCAGAATCTGGGGTTGGATAGGTTTCAGCATTGAAGCCACAGCTGGAGCCCCTGGCCTTGTCCCCAAAGGCTCTCAGTAATCTCCCTGAGTTCCCCCAGAGTGGCTCAGGCACCGTGGACCCAGGGTCTGATTGATAGAGGGACAAGCAGCCTGCTGGCCTGTGGCAGGGAGTGAGCTGGCTTGCTCCTCCCACGTGGGCGGAAGAGGCAGAGAAGGATTTATTCAAGCTGCGAGGAAGCTGCCCAGTGAGATGGGAGTGCTGGTCCCGGAGGTGTTAAATCACGGCAAGTTAAAAGAGTCGGGAGCTGGGGAGAGCATCCTCTCTAGAAAACACCAATCCAGACCTACTGGACAGAGAGCTGCGCCCAGCCCTCGTCTTCAGCACCATCAGGCATCCTGTCTGTGCCCGGCACTGGGCGGAGCCATATGCCAGGGAGCACAGGGTGGGGTGGGCACAGACAGCAGGAGAGGAAAGTCCAACCTAGAGGCTCCAGGAAGCCACAGTGCCCACAGACAGCAGGAGGGGACGATGGTGCAGCTGAAGCATGAGTGGAAATTAGCCAGGCAAAGCGCAGGAGCAGAGTGTTTTAGGCACAGGAAGAAACATCATCAAAGACTTCAGGGTGAAATTGTCTAAGAAATTGAAAGTTCATGATGGGTGGACTGGAATAGCATGAGGCAGGAGACAGGGGAGGAGAAGTCAGAATACTCCAGTACCCTGCCATCCAGGGCCTGTGGGCTATGGTAAGAAATTTACCTCTCTTTGTTAGAGCAATGGGGAGCCATGCAGGGATTCAGACAGGAGGCAGTGCAATTAAGTTCTCTTTTATGAAGCTTGTTCTGATGGCTTTGCATGAAATATTGGTCCTCTCAATAACCCGCCATGTGGCTGTAGGTTATTCACACCTTCTCTGAGCCCCGTTGTTTGGAGGATGAGAAAGGGCACCGATGATAAGGAGCCACAGCAAGAATCCATGCTGGCTCCTCCCAGGGCAGGCGAGAAGCCCTCTGTGTCTCACAGCCCCCAAACCTTCCAGCAACCCTGCTCTCGGGGGACCTCTGTCCCGTGTGCAGAAAGCCTCTCGTCCTCAGAAACAGCGGAGATGCCTTTGTCTGCCTAGATGGGAGCTGAATTTGGGCTCAGAAAATACCGCCTCCCTTGCTTAGGTCTCTGGCTCACACGTCATTAGGACTCCAGAGCCATCGTCCATCCTGGCCCCAATGCACAGTGCAACCAACACAGCACAGAGGAGGCCGCTTCTCCAGGGGAGTGGCCGAGGGGCAGCTGAGATCTAAATCTTGCGTCTGCACTGGCCCAGACCACGGCCCCTCAGGGGCGCTCTAGGAACACGCCGTTCCATTTAGAGGAAATCAATGGGCCTGGATGGTTCTCTGGAGCCCACCTCCCGACTGCGCTGTGGAGGGCGACCCATTCAAACAACGGGGCACACCACACATGCATGTCCTGCATCCTCGGCTCAAGGGCTGACTCCATAGGTCTGACCTGTCTTGAAATTTGGATGGAATTCACGTTGTGACGTGGCCTGGCGCACCAGGAGAGAAGCTGTGGCCTCCCCCACAGGGAGCCACAGAAAAGATCCCCAGTCCCGCTCTCAGCCATTATCAGGCTTTATTTTTTTTGGAAGGATTGAGCTGGGTCTGAATTCACCTGGTCTGTGTCTTTGTTTACTGATTCATCACCTGCAGGCCGAAGCTCTGTGGGCGATTTGCTGCTTGCCGTTGTTACCCCAGCGTCTTCAACAGAGCCGGGCACATAGTACATGCTCAGTAAAGATTCCTGGAGCAGACGGACTCCCTCCGTCTCGCCTCTGTCCACGCTGTCTAAAGCAGGACAGTGCGGCGGGCCAGTGCGTGGAGAAGGCTTGCACTGAAATCCTTGCTTGGCCATTTGGTGTGTACACCTAGATAAACCACTTGTCTGTCAAAATGGATGAATAATACCTACTTCCTGAAAAGCATTCAATGACACACGTGTGAGATACTTAGAACATCACCTTGTAAGTACTCAGACCAAGTTGCCCATTAACTGGACACTTTCATACTGACAATTTTTACTTAAATACATTTTTAAAACTTAATTCCTGCCAATAATAATGAACACATTGAAAAAATAATAATGATGAACACATTGCAGCTCTATACCAACCCTGTGAGGTGGGCACTGCTATCGTCCCCACCTTACAGACCAGGGGACTGAGGCACGTCACTGGCGTGGGGTCCCGGGTGGGGAAGCGGCGGGGCAGGGATTCCAACACGGCTTCCAGAGGCCCCAGGAATATTCCTACCACTTTTCCAATAGAGAATAAAAGCATCAACATCAATTTTAGCTTTCCTTTGGCTTTTTAGGATAGGAAAATTTAATCAGGGGATAAGTGGACAGTTTTCAGTGGCCGTTCAGTCAGCGAGGCTTAGCCTGCGAGCAAGCCCAGTGACAGTCATCGCCGCCAGGGACCTTCAGTTCACCAGTCCTCCAGCGACACTCCAGGGGGCTGCTCACAGCAGGGACTTCACAGGGACAGATGACAGCCTCTGCCTGGGATCCCACCACAGCTCCCAGCTGCTGTTTCTGGCTGAGCCTTGCAGCCTGAGTCCCCGGAGCTGGAGACGCCTCCCCTTACAGACCTGCCTTTCCAACCCACCGGGCAGTGCCCACCAACTCCAGGGTCCACGCCCACCCCACCCGTCCCCACGGAGCCCGCAGGTAGCAGGCACTCAATGACCACTCATTCCATTAAAGCCATCATTTCATGAGTGAAAAACCCAAGGTTCAGAGAGGCTTAGTAACCTGGGCCCAAAGTCAGACCGGGTGAGCAGGCGGGTGGGGACTCAAACAAGTGTCTCTGTGGACCCAAGTTCCTAAAGCCACACAGGTACCTTCAAGGGCCACGTGGACTCCACATTCGCTCATCTGACACTGGAGAATTCAATGAGACTGCTTCTATGACCCCTTCCCACAGTCGAATTTTCCACCTGGTGAGCCAGATCCCGGCCTGTGAAATCCTATGGGCCGGATTCCCAGCAGGTGCTACCTGGCGCCCTCTCTGACTCAGGGACCCTGCGCACACAGTTCTTTGGCCAGCCTACGTTCTGGAGCAACATTCAAATAAAAACGACCTATTCTGCAGTCTAGGATGAGGCGAGCCGGGGAAGCAGGCAGGAGGCCCAGGGAAGTTCAGCAGCAAAGTCCGCCTGCGGAGCCAGACCCAGGGGAGGGGACTCGCTCTTGGGGACAGGGATATTCTAGGGGCATTCTAGGGGCATGCTGGAGACAGCAATTTGATGCTGGACTTTGAAGTGCTGACCAGTAATACTTCAGTGAGTTTAAACTAGTGAGGCAGCCTTGGCAGGCACCACAGCAAGAAGGGTCAAGTGCACAGCTGGGGGAGACCAAGCACCAAGTTCAAGGGGAAGGTGGTGTCCAAGGAGGATGCCCGGACAGTTCATACTGCAGGGGGCTAAGGAGTTGGGACTTCCCTGCAGCAGAAAGAGAGGCGTCAAACTCATGGCCTCGCAGAAAGAAGAGCATTTTAAAATCCAATGCAGGGTCAGAGAGTGATCACAAGAAACAGCAAGAGAGAGAGAGAAGTGGAGAGAGAGAGAGAGAGAGAGAGAGAGAGAGAGAGAGAGAGAAAAGAAAAGACAAAACCATGGCAGGGAGTGGCTGGCTGTTTGCCAAGTCAGAGGCCCAAGATTCCAGAAGGTGGATACTAATGAGGTTGGCTGAACAAACAGGTTCCACTTGGCCAAGGATGGAATAGTGTGGGGAGGAAATCCCAGGGGTAGGGGGCACCTGCATTGCTCCCCTGGGTCACTACCATGTTCTAACACAGTATCACCAAAAAAAAAAAAAAAAAAGAAAAAAAATTACCGCCAACTCAAAGTGTTTTGGACTATACTGCAACCCTGCCACCTGCCCAGGGTCTGCCCAGAGCACCCCCCCTCCATGGCACAGGCTCTACTGAGTGACTGGGTGGGGAATGGGTGGGGTGGGGGGCTTGCCCCTGCTGCAGGGCCCCTGGGAAGCCAAGGCGCACGTCCTAGGTTCAAGGTCATCTGAGTAAGGGTCAAGATTCCACCCTGGCTCCTCATTCAGATGCTAGCAAGGCTGAGGTGGCCATAGAAAAAGGGTTTACAAAGCTCCTCAGGGCCACACAGGACAAGGAGCGCTTGCGTGTGGCTCTAAAATCCGCGTCTCATTCGCTTGCGCCATAATCTACCTCCACAAATCCTCAGGCCTTGGGAGGGAGGAAGAAGGAAAAAAAGAAGCTTTTCTTTACTGAGTGGCGTTTCAGTGGTTTTTAATTCAAAAATTCTATCGGGACTTTCTATGCACCCAGTCATAGCACGGGAAAAAAATAGGCACGATTCCTGCTCTCTTGAAGTTTATGTTCTAATGAAGGAGTCAAGCCATAATCATGAAAATGTGCAAACGGATGAGATCATTTGGAATGTGATCAATGCTATAAAAAAATTAAACAGAGAGATGCAAAAGAGAGAGACTGGCAGGGCAGGAAGCTTTTTAGAAAAGGAGAACATTTGTGGAAATGGCGTTCAAGATGAAATCCAAATGACAAGGAGGAGACGGTCATGCTAATGTCCAAGAGAACAGAACAACGCACAGTGGTTAAGAGTGAGTGCAAAGGTCCTGGGGTGCGGGTGAGCATCATGTGTTTCAGGAGTAGAAAGAGGCCAGTGTGATTGGAACTAAGCAGTAGGGGCAGAGGGTAGGGTAGAGGAGCAGGCGTGAGAGGCAGTGGCCAGGTAAAGCCCACCTAGTGGGCTTGGCAAGGAGCCCGCAGGTGTGTTGACTCCGGCAGAGGGTAACATGAGCTGACCCAGGTTTGAAGTGCTGGCTGCTGTGGGGAGAGTATTCTGTAGAGGGAATAGAAGGGGGTTGGAGAAACCTGGTAGGAGGCTCTGGCCCCAGGCAGGGAGATGACAGTGGCTCAGGACAGAAGCCAAAAGATTCAGGATCTGTTATGCAGATGAAGCTGACAGAACTCGGGAGGGAGGGGAGTCAAGCCCACCAGCCACCGACGGGGTAGGGAGGAGTGGCTCCGCGTTCCCATTTTTCAGATGAGGACGCTGAGGTCCAGGGCACGCAGATGGAGACCGTCAGAGCCAGAAGCGGAAGCCAGGCCTCGGCGGGGCTTTTTATAGAGTCTCTGCTCTTGGCGGTCACTGCCCAAGCACAGGTGTGTGGGGCTGGCGCAATCCCTGGGTGCCAACTGCTCCTCGTTTGGGGAGGAAAAATGAGCCTCGCACTAGTTAATGCCACACTGTTTATTGATTTAGGCAAATGGTTGGCAGCTCCAATTCATCTTCCGAAGGGTAATGTGATAAGGGCCTGCATCAGACTGTATCTTTCTCTAGGCTGTGCATGTGTCACCCTCCCTGGTCTCACAATCTCCTCTCTGAGTTATGGAAATAAACAAATCCCTGGCACTGACACATCGGGTAGACATGTCTGTCTGCAAATAGCGAAGCTGGGGTAGGCACATGGAAAATGCCCAGAGTGGATGTTCTTGATCAGCCATAGGATCCTGTGCAACTCACTCAGCCTCTCTGATCATTAACCTTCTCAGGCAAAAAAATGAGGTGATACCCCTGTTCTGCCCACTTTGGAAAGTCCAAGTAGAATCATATTAGACATTGCTTATAAAATTACTCTGTGAACTGCATCTATGACAAGATTAATACGGTGAGTTCTTTAGTATTAAACGAGGAAATGGGGCAGAGAGAGCTGCTGACTCATTCAACAAATATTTATTGAGCCTCTACTATGTGCCAGACGCTAGTAATTTCATAGTGGATAAAATAGACACAAGACGTCATCTTTATGAAACTTATAGTCTAGGGGGATGAAGAATTAACAAATTATCCTATTAGCAATGCATAAATTTTCTCACTGTTAGTACGTGTGTTTAAAGAAAAACTCAGCCACTCACAGTGGTGTCCATCTGTAATCCCAGCAGCTCAGGAGGCTGAGGCAGGAGGATTACAAGTTCAAAGCCAGCCTCAGCAATTTAGAGAGGCACTAAGCAGCTCAGTGAGACCCTGTCTCTAAATAAAGTACAAAATAGGGCTGGGGATGTGGCTCAGTGGTCGAGTGCCCCTGAGTTCAATCCCTGGTACCCCCCTTCCCCCCCCCAGAAAAAGAAAAGAAAAATGCAGAGTGACATAAGGCTTCCCTGGAAAAATAGTCAGGCTGAAATATGAAGGCTGTGTAAAGGATTCCCTGGGAGACGGGCAGCCGTGGGGGACGATGGGAGCCAAGGTCCTGAGGAAGGAAGGAGCAAAGGCCCATTGGAGGACCCAAGAGAAATCCAAAGAGTTAACATGGAGTGAAGAGAGTGGGGCACTGTCACAAGATGGAGCTGGAGGGGGGGTCACAGCCTCTCCCAGTTGTTCTGAAGGAAGCAGAGGAATGAGAGAGAGATGGAGAGAAGGTAGCCAACTATGACATGATGAAAGAAAGAGACCAGACGCCAAGTTCAGCCCAGCATGATCCCTTCATGGACAGGTAGGGGCGCAGCAGGGGGAGGCTGAAGGGTGGGCAGAGCAGGGACGGGACGGTGCAGCGGTCGGGGCTCTGATGTCGGACTGGCCTTTGGTGCTCATGAAGGATGCCCCCGGGAGGAGGCCCAGCTTGAGGGGATGCCCTTGAATCCAAGAGAAGACAGACAATGAGTGGGGCCCGCAGGTGCACAGGTGCGTGAGACACTGCGCAGGGAAGGGCTGGACGTGGGAAGGCCCGTGGGCGGCTAATCCCAGACTCCAGGACAGACTGGGAGCGGAGCCTGCTGTTGGGTGTGGTGGGGAGAGATCCCGGGCTCTGGCTCCAGCTTGGCCATCCTCACCCACACCCTGCCCTGAGCCTCTGTCTCCGGCTCTCGGCCAGACCTCGAGCTCTCCTGCTGCTCTCCCGTCTCCCACCTTGGTCAAGTGCCGCTGTGCCTTATGTAACACTGCTGTTCCTCCCCACGAGAGCTGAGGGGGGACAGGCTGCCTGACAAGTCATCGCGCATGTCCAACACACTCTGCCCGAGGCTGGGGGGATGTACCTGGGGCCCTTCCCCACCCTGGCACCTACACACCCTTGTCTGCTCACTATGTTTTTGCTGTGTCGCCTCGGAGCATAATGATACCAAAGGATAAGAATGTCCTCTCCCCTCTCAGAACCTGACACCCACACTGCATAGTGCAACATGCCTCTGTGTGTGCTTCCTTTAACTTATAAAATGACATGGAGAATAACACCTGTTTTCTCAACTGCAAAATAAGGATAATAATAATCCTTAATTTACGAAGAGCTGGTGAGGATAAAATGAAGTAATGGGTATAAATAGGGCCTTACTTGATACTTGGCACATAGTAGGTGTTCATGAGACACTCTCTGAGCTGCTTTTGAACCAGTGCTTACTCTGTTGCCAGTCCCTGTGGGGCCTCCCTGGCAAGGCCTAACCCCCCGGGGGGTGGGGGGGTGGGTGCTGACCATGGTCCTGAATCATCTCCTGCGGCTGAGAGCTCTTTTTTCCTTCAGCTCCAGGAAGCTGATGATGTCACCCATCCATCATTCCCCAGTAATTTTTAGCCATCTGACTTTCAAAAGACATAACCTTAAGTCTCTTTGGAAAATCAGCTTTATTTGTGTGTGATTTCTAATCAACAAATGTGCCCATTCTATGCATTCTAATGACTCTTGACAAATGTTTAGAGCAGGGTAACCATCGCCACCATCAAGACAGAAGGCCTCCATCACCCCAAGGAGCCCCATCGGATCTCGTCTCAATTACTCTCTCCTGCCCGGCCTCAGGCAAACACGGATTCCTGACACTAGACATCTGTCCTTTCTAGATTTCAAATAAATGGAGTCGCACCGTATGCACTCTTTACATCCCCATTCTTTCTCCAGCGCAAGGTCTTGGGATGCATCCATACTGTTGCACGTATCAACAGCTCATTCATGTTGTTAAGTTGTGCCCCACACATAGTTTGTTCATTCATTTACAGGTGGATTTGGGGGGTCGTTTCTAGTTGGGCGTGTTGGGAATAAAGCTACCATGTGCACGTCAGAGTGTGGCCGTGTATTATCCTTTATCGTGAGGAAATATCTAGGACTGGGATTCATTAGTTACGTGATGAGTGTGGGTTAAACTTCATTTTTAAAACTGATGAGGCTCTTTTCTATCACACCATTTTAAACAGCAACGTTGGAGAACTCTAGTTGCCCCACATCTTTACCATCAGTGGATGTTATTGATCTTTCTCATCTTAGTCACTGTAATGAGGGAATCTGATTATGGTCCCATTTACACAGCTCTGATGATTAGTGATTACTGAGTATCTCTTCATGGGCTTCTTAACCATGTGTGTGTGTCCTTTGGTGAGTTGTCCATTCAAATCACTTGAGTCTGATTTGAATCCACAAATACAAGATCTTCGTAGTGGAAAATATTAAAGCTGAGAATTACAGGAAGATGCAGTCAACCTCAGGATAACACTGTCCAAAGCAAAGTCCCCTTTACTCTGAGTCACTGAGCTCCGTGGCTAACAACTCTTGCCAATGTGGGATTCTGGGTGTGGACACAGCACAGACAGGTGGGAAGATTGGTATGGTGGGAAAGATCCATCTTGTTATCTCAAACCAACCCCTCGGTAGCTGGTTGACCCCTTGTGAGTTATGGAACCTTTGAAAATGTCATTTTAGTTGTCTACAAAGAGAGAGTTAATGCAACCTACTTCAATATGTTGTCAGGAGAACTGAAGCTGGATGGGTATTTGGTGTCTACTGCCTAGTAGATATGAAATATCACCTATTCCTTCTATCCCGAATGCATGTCATCTGTTGTCACAATAATGCTACTTTCAAAACCACTTCCTCGAACAGTAAAGCTTTAAAAAATAATAATAATAAAATAAGCATTTATTTAGCTCCCAAATCTGTGATCTGTGATTTGAGCCAGCTGGGCAGATCTTCTGGTCTCAACCCCTCCGCATGCCTGGGACTCACTGGCTGCTGCCTAATCTAGGATGACCTTGGATGGGGCCCTGAGTGATCTGGCTCTGTCTCACATGTCTCTCAGCCTTAAACACACCAGTCTCGGAACTTTCTCCTGGAAACCGCAGAGAGGCAAGACAGGAAGCAGAAATGCTCATGAGCTCCTCAGCTCTAGGCTCAGAACTCTTCTGCCATGTTCTAGCAGCCAAAGCAAATCCCCAGGCCAGACCAAATATAAGAACTGGGGAAACAGATTTCACGTCTTTGGGAACTGAATCTCCAAAGTCACAGGGGAAAGTGTGCATACAGAGAGGCCTCAAGGATTTGGTCTGTCATTTCAACCTGCCACGCAATACAAAAACTCTCCAGGTAGCCCGGAAGTTACGCTGGAGTCATTTCGGATTCTCGCATCTCATGAATTCTGGACCAGAATCTGAATACCCAAGATTTGATTCCTCCTGATCCCAGAAAGCAACAACCACATTCCAATAACCTGTAAGATGTGTGAGATCACTGCTCCTTAGCCAGTCCAGTGGGTCCAGGAGGCAAGACAGCAACTGAGAGGCTGGGTCATTGGTACAGAGGTGCTGAGGGAGCTCACAGCCCCACCCACCAGCTGCATGCCTTTGTGTTCCCCTATGTCCTGCTAAATGGGCTGGATTCCGAGGAGCTGGGTTCCACTTCTCTGCTTGGGAGAGGGGAACACTCCGGCCTCGGGGGAGGTCCCTTACCAAGCTTCTCTCACAGCACCAACTATGGGCTAAGCCATCTTGGACTTGGATCCTCAAGGACAATACAAAGAACCTGGAACAAGTCAAGAGGTCCTGCCTTGTGGTGGACAGCTTCCGGGTAGTCTGACCGGCTCACAGAGCAGGTCCTGTTGGTTTCTCCAGCCACACACCAACAGTGGGCTCCTGGCAGACTCTCTATACAACAGGGCATCACCACTACCATACGTGTTTTTTGATTTGAATGCAAGTGGGCCCCTGATCCAAGGTGGATCAGAAGCCTTCTTTTGAATTTGGAACTGAGATATACACTCCCTTCTGTGGTCATGTGAGAAGTGTGGGCTTGGCAGCCCACTATGAAAATCATGTGGATTAGTGAAGTAGAGAAAAAATCTTCAGAAAAAGAAAATGAATCTGAATGGCTTCCAAATCCTGGTCTGGATAGCTTCGCACTCATTCTTGAATATTCAAGAGCTCATACTTTGAATTTTCCTTGGAGAACCACCTCCCTGGCCCCTGAAGCCATCTGCAGAAAGAACTGACACACCAACTTCTAGGGAAGACCTGGCTGAATCGGAGCATCACACTGCTCTGGCCACAAGTGGAATTTCAGGGATGGGAATATGGACCAATTACAGCTACTTAACCCCAAGATTTGGGCAGATGAGGCTAGAAGAAAGAAAAACTCTTTCCCATTAGATCTGAACCTGTCTGGATGTGAGCCAGGAGCTGTTCGCCACCATCTGGCCACCACGAGGAGACAGGCTGCCTGCGAATGGAGCCGGCGAAGCAGAAGGTAGGGCTGAGAGATGGGAGCAGAGTCCTGGGAACTCTGCGTGACTCGAGCCCCTGGATCCCTCCCTTCCTGAAGCAAGATCTTCAGGGAGCTATGCGGTGCAAGTGGATAGCTTCTCTTCCGGTCTTAGCAAATGTCAATCTGAGTTTTCTATTTCTTACAATTAAGGGTCATTGCCATGACCTCCAAGAAGCTAAGTAACTGTTGCCCATGAGCAAGCCCTGGAGATTTCTAATAAGTCCTTTTTTTTTTTTTTTCTACATAGAAAGCTTGAGTAGTTCCGCCTACTAACAATCAAGATTCGTAAGTCAGGTCCCATCTTCTTTCTATCACAGGAGGATGAAAAGTGAAGCCCCAGGGCACTCAGATGTCACTGGGTACCAGGCACTGTCCTCGGTACTTAACTACATAGTCAAACTGCCACGGAACCCACACAATCCTAAAAGCCACTCCACCATGCAAAATCAGGCCATAAAAACTGCAGGGTTTATGGGGAAATGATGTTACATTACTTGAAAATCACCACCAGTGGCACATTTAAAAAAAAAAAAAAACAAGACAGGAACCTAATAAAAATGGCAACACAACTTTATACACATTGCGAGTTTTATAATACGTAAATGTGGCACTTCACCTTGAAAAGCCCGAGGTGGGCTATGGAGGCCAACACTTCAGAAGGGTTGTGGCTTATACTTTTTTATATATATAAAACGATGAAAGTTGGACAGAAAGTGGCAGCCCTGGGTGTGGGTGGGTGTGGCTGCTGACTTGGGGACTTGGTAGGCGACTGTAGTACGTCCATGCATGTATTTTGTTTATTCCTACACCGCTCAGTTCAGCTGAATAAGCTTTCTGCATTCACCTGTGGGTTCTCACTAATGAAAACAGCAAATGTGAAATCTGCATTCAGCTCCCATTGCTTCCTAGCAGATCAGTCTCACTGGAACAAATCCCTGTTTTTGGAACCAGTGTAGCAGAACTGTCTCACACGAGCCTGACTCTAACCTTAGGGCACGGGTATCATTTTTCCTGTTTCTGAAGTAAGGACACGAGGCTTGGAATGCCCAAGAGGGGAAGAGCTAAGAGTGCAAGCCACATCTGTCACGTTGATGCTTGCGTGCCGTCCACACCAGCATGCTCTACCTGTTTTTGATGCAGGTACGCGTCACCTCTCCCCGAGCTCTCTTAGTGTGCCTCAGGATGGACACCGGAGTCTGTAATAGAACAAAGAACTTGGCACAGCCAGTTAGTGGCTTCCCACTTGGCCTCAGCAATTCCATCTATAAAATGGAGCCGTGTCCCTTGGCTATATACCTGCTGCATGGTGAAGGTACAACAGCTGAGCATGCTAAGGAGAAGGCATTGGAGCCCGTGCAGTTGACAAAGCATGACGACTGAGGGCCAGAGAGGGCAGGGGACTCACCAAGGTCACGCAGAAAGGCACTGGCAGAAGAGGGATTCCAATCTGGGACTGCAGATCCCCAGTAGAGTTAATTCCCAATGTGTCTGAAGCAAGAACCCTGATGACCATGGTGCCCATGGGGACTGGGCTAGCCATTGTGCCCTCAAGGTGGCCCCTCACCATCAACAGCAGAGCTACGGGTATGGCCAGGAGGTGTGTGCTCATCTTTCCAGGCCACGCGATTCTGCACAGTCACTGGCTGTACATAAGCCCACGGCGGCTCGTTATTCCAACACTGAGTGACAGCCCTGTGCTAGGAGCCAAGCTAATCAATCACTCAACCAATATTTACTGAGAACTCCCCTGTCAGTGACTCCCTCCCTCTTTGCCATGAAAGGTTCTTTGGGGATTCATTCCCTTCACTGCAATGCTCTCCTATAAACGTTTTTATAGAGTTTGCCTACTCAGAAACCTGCATTTATTAAGGAATAATTAATTCTTTTCTACCATATTTTATTCATCAAAGCCTTTAAGAGCTGCCAGTCCGTGCCTCTGGTCCACGAGAGATAACTGTGCTGCACTGTGACATGCACGATGTCGCTGTGATTCTAGCCAAGAGCAGAGAAATGTGATGTTTCTACTCACACGTGGCCTGAATCTGAGGTTGGGCACCCTCGGAACAGGTTCTGAAATACAGCTGAATGCAAAGAGTTTACTTGGGAGGTCATCTCAGGGGGGGGGGAGTCGGGGAAGGGAAGCAAGCCAGGCCAGCAGTAGTGGGCATGCTACTGCAGCGGGCACCAGGGGCGTCACATGGTGGGGTGGAGGGAGCTGCTGTGGAAGATTCTAGAGTGGTTTCGTTTCACTCAGTGTTGCCATCCCTAGCAAGGGGCATCTCCCACGGGTAGCAACTCTCCAATCTTCCAAGCCACCTCTGCAGTCCCAAGAACCTTCCCTCAGGATGAGTAGGAGGTTTGTCTCAGGTGCCATTGGTGTATCTGGGAATGAAATTACTGAGGGAAGAGGGCAGGCACCCATATAGCCATAGAGGTAAAGGCTCAATTTCTTTCCTTACCTTTTTTTTTTTTTTTTGCACTTGGGATTGAACCCAGACCTCGTGCATGCTGGGCAAGTGTGCTACTCCCGGGCTACTTCTCCAACCCCTCAGTTTTTAAGTTATTCAAGAATATTAAAACCAGTAATTATTGATGACCAGAAGTGCTACTATATGCCAGGCACGAGGCTGGCCACTTGCTATGAATTATGTCGCCCGGTCTCCACAGCGGCACAGTGGATCCCACGGTCATCCTCTGTTCAGAGATGAGGAGATGGATTGGTACCGGGCTTGAATAAGCTGCCCAGGGTCAGAGCGCCAGGGAGACGCAGAGCCGAGATCTGAGCCTTCCTGCCTCCCAGCCAATGCCTTTGACTTCCCACTACCTCAGGGTGGCGGGGATCACGAGAGTGAGGAGACAGACCTATCTAATTTTGGAGGGTGCAAGGTCTAAAGGAGACGTGGGCACCTCGCCCAGAAGGGTCTACCCAGGGGAGGGCTGTGCAGGAGACGCCCGCTGTGTTTCCTCCTTTCCTCTGTCTTCCAGTGACAGCGCCTCCACTTCCTCTGCATTCATGGCCTGACACCCCCACCGGGCTCCACAGCCACCTGGCCAATCCTGGGATTCAACCAATATCCCCAGACACCGTGATTGACTCATGGCTCAACGCCTGGGGCTGTTCTAATGAGAGTCTGTGCTTGAGAAAGAAGCTCCCTTCCTGGTTAAAAGGAAAAGCCAAAGGCAGATTCATTTCAAATGAACATCCTGGAGGCATGACTTACCGTCCCTAAAATGCACCCATGTTGGTGTCCAGTTTGATACATTTTAATAGTGCAGTCGGTCATGACCACCAGGACAAGCAAGAGAAGGAACATGTCATCACCTGGGAAAGGACTTTCACACCTGGCTGCGGTCAGTTATGTCCACCCCAGTCCCAAGCAACCACTGGTCCACCTTCTGCCACCTCGTTTTGCCTTTCCAGAATCTCAGGAGAATCGAATTGCAAGCGTGCTGCCCTCTGCATGCCGAGCTTCTTCCACTCAATACTGTCCTCTTGAGACTCAGTCACACTTTGTGGATATCGATATTCATTCTTTTTATTGCTGTGAATTGGTGAATCGTGTAGATATACCACAGTTTATTTGTCCATTCTGTTGATGGGCATTTGAGCTGTTCCCGGCTTTGGGATATTATGGGGAAAAAATGTCCATGGATGACAGTGTAGTTTATTCGTGTGGATATAATTGTCATTTCTCTTAGAAAAATACATAGGGATAGAATCGCTGGTTGCATGCTAGGTATACGTGGAATTGAATTAAAAAGCAGCCTTGCAACAAACTCTTTTGAGCACCTGTACCCAGCAAGCTCCCTGGGCTTTTTGTCAATGGTCTCATAAATGCCATGAATTCCAAAGCACACTGGAGGTGAGTTTTACTATGTCCTGCAACAGGAAGAATGCTGATGGAACCTGTTCTCCAGGTAGTAACGTCCATAAGTGTGGACCAGAATCTCAGCACTAACGGGGAGCACTCTTAATCTGGCACTTGACAACCAATGTTTTCAACATTGAGAACAGAAACCTCCAGGCTCTCTAGATATTTGGCTGTCTGATAGCTGGGGTATGCCCGCAAAGACGCAGGTATGCTGGTGGGGAACAGCCCTCCAGGTCTCCTTTGCCAATGAAACCCCAAGCAGCTGTGGTGCCTGGAAGGCAAATTTCATGGCTTTCAACCTCAAATCTTGAAACGCTAGCCTGGCCCAGGAGAGGCACTGACTTCCCCTTCCCTGAACCAAAGCCCCTGAAATTCACATCCTTCTCCAATAAAATGAAAATGATACTAATGGCCAGAGGAATTGAAAGTTTTCTGCTATGTCCAGTGATTTATCTGCATTATATAGATACTCTGCAAAATAGCTCATGAGAAGATTCCCACGATTACCTTTACAGAAAGTGAAGCTAAGACTCAAGGGTAAGAACTGACAATGAATGGGAAAGGGTGCAAAGACTGTGACCAACAGCATGCAAGTTTCTCAAAAAAATTCAAACTTGAGCCACCACGTGACATGGTGACCCCTCTTCTGGATATATAGTCAGAAGAATATAAATCGGAATTTTAAAAGGACAGCTGCGCCCCGGGGCTTGCTGCAGTATTGGTCACAACAGTCATGACATGGAAATAGCCACAGATAATTGGACGAGGGAAGTGTGGCGTATCCGTGCAGTGGACCATTATTCACCCTGAAAAAAGAAGAAGAAAATTCCTTCAGGCCCCACAACATGCAGAAGACTTGGGGTCATGATGCCAAGTGAAATAGGCCACCACAGGGGGACAGCTGCCGGATGAGTTCTGTACAGAGGTATTTAAAATAGTCAGACTCACAGAAACAAAAAGGAGAAGGGCAGTCACCAGGAGGGACAGTGGGGAGTGGCTCTTCCAGGGAACAAGGTATCAGTTCTATAAGACTCACATGTTCTGGGATCTGCTGTGAAACCTTGTCCCCACAGTTAATCAATACTGAGTTGTGCACTTGTAAAATTCGTTAAGGGCTGGGGCTGGGCTCAGTGGTAGAGCACACTGGGTTTAATCCCTGGTACCAAAAAAAAAAAAAAAATTGTTCAGAGTACAGATCTTCTCTGAGTTCTTACCACAATGAAAAAGAACTAACTCACAGTTAGGAAGGAGGTCAGGGAATGATCTATGTCCACCCAACGGCCAAGCACGCAACTGTTGGTTTGTTCTACTGATCACCTACTAGGACTGAGCAAATGCTTATTGATCACCTACTGGGAGTGAGGCTCTCTGCTGGTGGTCCTCACCCTGGCTGAACACTAGAACCTCTATAGAGACTTTAAAGGATCCTGATGCCTAGCCACATCCCTGCATAATTAAGTCAGAGATGGGAATTGTTTTCTAAAGCCCCTTAGTACACAGCCTGGTGCACAAGGTCCCAGGACAGCCAGAATGAGGACCAGTGGCCTAGGGCAGCTGCCATTGGAATGACATGGAGGCCTTGTTAAAGCAAACAAACCACCAGGCCCATGTCTAAAGCACTAGATTCGGGAGGTCTGGGGTATTTCCTGAAATCCGCATTTCTTTTTTGGGGACAGGGGGTACTGGGTATTAGACTCAAGGGAACTCAACCACTGAGCTGCATCCTCAGATCTACTTTGTATTATTTAGGGACAGGGTCTCACCAAGTTGCTTAGTACCTCACCATTGCTGAGGCTGGCTTTGAACTTATGATTCTCCTGCCTCGGCCTCCCAGGTCACAGGCATGAGCTTCTGCACTGGACTGAGAGTCTGCATTTCTAACACGTTTCCAGGTGATGCTGATGGTGTAGGTCTGGGGACCAAAATTTGAAAACTACTGATACAAGAAGATGGTGAAAAAAAGAATAATCACTCCTTGCACTCAAACTTGTCGCTGTCTAATAGAGAATCACAATGTAGTGTCACAAGTATGATGATAAATGAAGAACAGAGTATTCTAGAAACTTAGAGGAGGGAGACATCAAATATGCCTAGAGATTCAGATAAAATTCCAAGAGGACATGATGATATGATGAGTTTTAAAGAGTCCTCTTAAAATATGTGTGTCGATGGCAAAGTAACTTTAAGCATAAATGAGATATGGTAATAAAGCACTTGCAGAAACTCTGGCTCATGGTAGATAATCAATATGTGCTCTTCCCAATCAAGTCACACAGGGCCCCCTGTCCTTCACCCAGGCATCCCTTCTCGTGGATCTGTCCCTTTCCTTAGCATTTGATAGAAGGTACTTGGCCATGAGACCCCAGCTCCATAGCTGCTGTTTCTAGGTAATCAGAGAGAGATACTAACCAGATACAGGCAAGTATCACAAGAACCTTCAGACTGAGCCAACGCAGGACCATGGGAGCCCACTCCATAGCAGCCACTGTTTAGAGTGCTTTATAAAAATGAATATTATCCCCCCCAAAAAATGGATGTTATCACTGCCTAGTTTATTGTTGAAGCTGATGAATCCCAGAGAGGTAAAATAACTCACTCGTGGACACACAGCCCATACGTGGCAAAGACGAGAGTTGAACCCAGGTCTGTCTCATCTCCACCTTCTCTTTCTATCACACTAACTGCCTCTCAGAAAATCCTGCCTGCCTTGCCCCAGGCCCAGCACTGTGGGAACAGGGAATCCAAAGCCTTTATTATTTATCTGGTTCCTCTTCAATGCCAAGCGGCCAAGGGTGCCAAAAGGGTGTTGCTTCGGAACCAGCCAAAATCTGCCCCTACACCCCCACCTCGGGAGGCTCTGGGCCAGCTTGGCTGTCCAGCACCTGGGTTCCAGCTGCCAAAGGCAAGCGGGGTTGTGCCAGGCTGAGGGGAGCCCAGGAAGAGCATCGGCAGCTTCTCTGTTGCAAAAGAGATGTTCTGAGCTTGGCCTCTCCCTGCAGCTGCTGGTAAGGAGCTCTGCAAATTCTCCTTCATTCCAGGGGAGAAGGGCTTTGGAGCAGCAGATCAGTCCATTCATTCTCTTTCCCTTTTTGTGGAGCTGGGGAATTGAACCCAGGGCCAAGGAACTGGTCTTAATCAACGATTCCCATCTTCCTGTGGACATGGGGCTAACTTGAGTGACACTGAATTCAGATCCTTCTCTCCAGATTTAGGAGCAGAGCTCTGAGGTAGGAGATGAATGATAAGGGGAAACCAGCCAGCAGTGACCCAATAAACCCTCCCCACAGCAGAGTCGTGCTGACTGAAAACGTTTCCAAAAGGGGAAGAGGAGGAAAGCAAAGGCTGACCTGGTCAAGGGACCACAGGTGGCTGTTTCTGCCCAGCCAAGGGTCAGGCACTGAGCTGGTGCCCAGCAGAGGACAACAAAAGGATCAGAGGAGAGGAAGTGGTCTTCCTAATGAGAAGAGGGCCAAGCCCAGAGCTTTCTATCTTAAACAGCCAAAATCTCCTTTGGAAAGAGAAGATGACCGTGAAGGGGGGTTTCCTTAGGTTCCATTGACCCTTGGTTGAATGAGGGGACTGGGTGAGGCGGCCCCTAAGGCCGAGATTTTTCAGGTTGAACCAATTAACTAAGAGGACTGGCGTAGAGAAGTTGGCAGGGTCTGTGGCCTTGGAGCACGGGTATCACAGAAGAGTCCATTCAAGCTCTGTCCTGGAGTCTACAAGCTGAGGGGCCTGACAGCTGTCACTCACTGCTCTGCATCTGTTTCTCTTACCTGTAATGGGGACAGCGTAACCTACTCATAAGGTCATCAGGAAGATTCAAGGAGGGAACCCAAGGGAAGTCAGTGCAGTACCTGGAGCCGAGCTGGCACTCAGAGTTAGCCAACTATTACTACTGTTGTGGGTGACAATGACATCCTTCTTGTCAAAGAATTAGGGCTTTCATTAAGACAGATATAAATGGGAACCCCAGTTTATCCAGTAACAGGTGAGACTTTCAACACATTCCTTAACAATTTTGAGATTCGGTTTCCTTGTTTGCAAGAATGGAGGTCATGATCCCGGCACGGGAGGATGCGATCACGTGAGGGAAAGTGTCTGTCCACAGCCCAGAGCCCAGACTTCCAGAAGGACCAAGGTCCTCTGGTCCAGGAGCTCCCGACACACATGAATATTCCCCTAAAATGCACCTTGAAATTCCTAATACCATGGAATGCTCAGAAGTTCAAAAATCATCCTTCTTGGGGACAATGTTTTCAAATACCCTCTGAAATAAGCCTAAAAGTACCGTGAAAGCATCTCCCTGGTTTCCCACAGTGGTCTTAACTCATGCAAATTCATTTTTTTCCCCATAGAATTCTCTCTTTTCACATGGATTAAGCACTTTTGTAAAGTTTTCCATATAGTCATAGGTCAGGAAAAAATCAGTAAATCAAGTATGCTCAGTTAATTAGCCTTGTAGGTTTGTCTAATATAAAATTAAGCAGGAAAAACTCTACCAACAGCTGAGAGACCAGCTTAAAGGAATCACTATTCAGGGATGCAAATGCTGTCTGCCCTCACCCCCACCATGACAAGACCAACCACTCTGATTTCTATCCCTTGTCTTCTCCCCTGCTCAGACAAGAAATGAAGATTTAGACATTTCCAGGGCCAGGTGCAGTGATGCACAACTTTAATCCCAGCTGCTTGGGAGGCTGAGGCAAGAGGATCTGGAGTTTGAGGACAGCCTCAGCAACTTAGCAAGACCCTTTCTTAAAAAAAAAAAAAAAAAAAAAAAAGACAGTTCTAGGAACCCACAGCACCAACAAAGACTTGGAGTGACAAGCACTTGCCAGCTGGAAGCTCCAGGAGTGTTGAAGCCATCTGAGACCAAGAAGCTGAAGGAATTAATTTGTCTTTAAAATTGGTGCCAGACTCCAAAGGTGTTGATGAATCAGCTGCTCCCGAAACCCTTGATCTCCAGGAGCCGGAGTGGACCCGAAGGTACCGTCCTTCCTGGCTCCCAGCTACCCCACACAGTCCTGCCTCCTGGGGTGATTTCAGGCAGCACCCCTCCAATAGTCGATCCATCAACCCCAGATGCTCAAAAGACTTGGTTCAAAACTAAAGACAATATATATATGTCTCGCCTGGCACGGTGGCACACACCTGTGATCTCAGAGGCTCTGGAGGCTGAGTCAGGAGGATCACGAGTTCAAAGCGAGCCTCATCAATTTAGCAAGACCCTAAGCAACTTAGTGAGACCCTGTCTCTAAATAAAATATTAAAAATGGGCTGGGGATGTGGCTCAGTGGCTGAGTGCCTACATCTCTTCTCAAAGCTGTGCATCTTAGAGGGGGATGGGCGGGGACAGAGCAGGGCAAAGAGTGTTGGCCTTGGAGACTAAACTTGAATTCAAACAGTGGGTCTAGCGCTCATTGTTGGGCAAATGGTTTGGCATCTCTGAACCCTGATCTCCTCTGAGAAATAAGTAGGTGTGTGCATACAGCAGGGCGGGCAAACTGTTTCTGAAAGAAACAGTTACTATTTCAAGATTTGGGGGCCACGTAATCTCCATCCCGAGTACCGAGGGACCAGCTTAAAGGAGTCCCTTTTCAGGGATGCAAATGCTGTCTGCCCTCACCCCTGAGGCTGCCCCACAAAAGCAGCCACAGACAATACTTCAATGAACGAGGGTGGCTGTGTTCCAATAAAACTTTATTTAAATTAAAAAAAAATGGCAACAGGCAAGACTGGGCCTGCAGGCTGTGGTGCACCCAATGCCGAGGACAAAGCGAGAAAGCCCCAAGCTCCCGATGGAGGAAGCCTGTCTGCGGATGGCACTTCTGAGGGGGTTGTTGGTGAGGCGGAGGAAAGGAGGGCCACTGCCCAGGGTTTGCTGAGCACACTTTTCCTGTCAATCCTCCTCTGGAGCCCAGGGGAGAAGTGGCAGCGGGTAGGCCAGGCTCCTGCCTTGCAGGCACTGTCACCGAGGAGGTAAGTAAGGCAAAAGGAGATCCAGCCATGGAAAAATATCCAAAGGACATCTTTGAAGTCCTGTGAGTTCATGATATTTTAAACAAAAGGATGAAGTCCCCCTGTGAGGCCCAAATCATCAGCGTGTGTGTGTGTGTGTGTGTGTGTGTGTGTGTGTGTGTATAGGGGGCAGCCTCAACCCTGCACACACCCCCACCAGGACCAGGCAGGAGGGGCTGTCACCCCCCACCAGGTTCAGCATCCACCCCTGTTCTTGATCTCATGGCACCTGGAGTCACGTGGGCCAAGTCAGACTTGGGCAGGTGGGTGCCAGGCAGTCACCCAAGATGAGCTCCTCTTGGGAAATGCCCCCAGTTGGTGCCCACCCCCTTCCTGGAGTCAGAGGGACAACCAGGGTTTGGTTTGTAGAGACCTCCTGTTGGAGCTATCACCAACACACGGAAATAAGCCCAAATGAAAGCGAGTGAATTGGATTAATTAAGGGCATTATCACTTGCTCTATTTAATTACCTCCTAGCAGCATTCCCAAACTGCTGTCAGAAGATGTTAACAAGTGCGCCCAGACAAAAAGGGGGCAGAGGAGAGGCCAAACGGTCCTGGGGATGCGCCTCCCCGAAGATTCACGGCTCACATGAATCTATTAGAGGCTCGGCGGAGGCCTGAGGCCAGGAATCCCATTTCAATTTGTTACCTGGGAGGACGACGGTGGAGTCCAGCAGACCCGGGTTTTCATTCCAACTCTGACGCCAGCTGTGTCACCCTGGAAGCCCCCTTTAGCCCTGGGAGCCTCAGTCATCTCATCTGAGGGGCCCGGGAGTGTGGAAACCCCTACCTCACTAGGCCAAGGGGTCCTTACGAGGGTGGAGCGGGATGATGCTCCTGGACCAGCCAGCACAGTCTCACGTGAGATTGGGACTGCGAGTGCACGGATGGCTTCCCCGCCTTGTTTGGTCACATTGATATCTAGAGCCATCAGACTTGGGCAAAGCAGGAGCCAATGAGCGAGTATAAAGGTAGAGCCCCTCGGGTTGAGGAAGGCCCACCACAGCCAGAATATTCTCAGGGTGGAGCATTTGATGAGTAAATGCTTAGCACGCTGGATACAAACAGGGTGTGACCTGGAGTCACCTGGTCTTCCGCCGAGTCTGCAGCCCATAAGCCAAGGCCACACGGTCAGGCAGATGGAAGCTCAGTGTCCTTCCCACGCTGGGCACATCACGCTGAGGCCTTGCAGCCCAACACAGGCCCCAGGCTAAGAAACAAAAGGCTGTGAGCATCCTTGTCTCTGGGGCCACTGTCCTGGAGGAAGCAGGTGGCAGCCTGCCCCTGCAGAAGCCACATGGCCTACAGGAGATGCACTTCTGGTCAAGACCATGGGCTTCAGAGCTCATTAGCACCAGGCATTAGCCTGCAGCCCTGAGGCCCCTGGTGCTGCTCACAGGCCCACTGCGTGGCAGGAAGCTGCCTGTGATCCCAGCACGGGGGTGGCGAGGCCCTGTCTCTTTGGCCTCCAGCTGCTTAATCAATAACAGCCTCAGAGAGGGAGTGAGTAAGAAAGGCAGGGCCTGTCTCCCCGTCTGCCCGTCTGCCTCCACCCCCTCCCTATGGGAGGCTGAAAATAGCCTAATTAGATTGTCCCCCTGCCCGGGTGCCATGGAGATAACAGGCACAGAGGCTGTCACTGCACTCACACACCCTTCTGAAAGTTGTCTCTCCTCCCTGTCTGGCCCTGGCTGATGGCAGCATAGGACCCGGCTCTGCAGGACCAGGCAGGAGGGGCTGTCTCCAGCAGAACTGATGGTGAGTGGCCTAAGTGTGAGCAGGACGCTTACGAACGCATTGAGAAGCAGGTGGAGTGGTGCACACCTGTCAACCCAGCAACCCGGGAAGCTGAGGCAGGAGGATTGCAAGTTCAAGGCCAGCCTCAGCAACTTAGCAAGGCCCTAAGCAACTTAGCGAGACTCTGTCTCTAAATAAGACATAAAAATAGCTGGGGATGTGGCTCAGTGGTAAATACCTCTGGGTTCACTCTTGGTACAAAAAAAAAAAAAAGCACTGAGGAAATTGAACCCCAGAGCCCTGGGATGTGGTGGCCAAGGGTGGCACTAACCCCACCTCATTCTCTGTGACGTGATCATCTCATCCAAAACACTCAGCGGACACTGGTGCCCCAGTTGGTGCTCACTCACGTAGAGCAGGATGGGGATAAGCATGGGTAGGCCTAAAGCTTCTCATTATGTGTTTGGAAAAAAAAGAGGGTGTGCTCCTGCCCAGCTGTCTGCCCTGGCTCTTTCTCCCACTCACTGAGCCACAGCCACTGGGCCTTCTTCCTACACCTTGATGGTATGAGTCTGTCCCTACTTCAGGGCCTTTGCACTTGCTGCTTCCTCTGCCCAGAACTGCCCCCACCCCATGATTTTCCCATGGCTCACTCATCCTCCTCATTCTGATCTCCTCTCAAGGTCACTCCTCAGGGACAGCCACGCTGAACACCTGTCTAAAGGAGCTCCATCCTTCCACACCACCGTCACTTTCTGTTATATGATTGTTTCATTTCTCCCTAGAAATAATCACTGGCTGAAATCATTGTATGTGGGCTTACTGTCTGCCCATCTGCACAAGAATGTAAGCCACATCACAAGAGGCTTTTCATCTCTCTGGCTTAATGCTGCCCATATTAGGTGCTCAATAAAAAAAAGCTCTACAAAGAAACTTACAAGAATATCGGAGAGTGGGGATTTCATCAAGCAGACTTGACAGGTATATTATTGAAGTATTGTTTCTTAAAAGCCAGATACTTGATGTAGGGGGAGTCTGATTCCAATAGTGTCTGATTTTAAGATTTTAGGGGTTGTGAGTAAAAGATTCAGACTCAAAAAGCCCATAATACTGATTCTGGTTGTCTGTTTATATGATTCCATGAACCTGAGATCTCAACCAAAACTCTAAATCTATTATTTTAATGACTCAATGTGCCAAATAGCCTAAGAAACAGTTTTAATTCTAAGAATCTATGACACTAATGATTTTGGAACTGAGATTCTCTGAGTCTTTGATTCTGTTGGTTTGAAGAACAACATTCTATTGTCTGGGGTAGGGGTCTTGGCAGCCAAATTTGACCTACTCGTTTATTTTATTGGATTCCCTCAATGCCAGATAGCAAAGTCTTTTATGATTATTATTTTAACTTGCCACTTGAGTTTCTAACCTTCCATATGGGGCTTTGGGAATCCTGTGGTCTTGAATCTAAATTTCTATGTGTGTTGGACACTCTTGTGAACTCTAGCACAAGTAAGTACAACCGTGGAAGAGAGCCTGCAGCTGTGGGACCCTCGACCTGGCCACATCCTCAAGCCGGTCAACCTAAGCTGGGGGTGAGGAGCGGGGACAATGGAGGAGGAGATGAGGTGGTTGTGGAAGGCAGAGTCTCCGGTGAATCCAGATCCCTCCAAGGCCTGAGGTCCTGAGCAAGGCACCCACACTGCCAGCCTCTGCTCCCACTGACCCCTCCCCTGAAGGTCCTCTCCATCCCTGCTGGTCACTCAAGACCCAGCTGGATCTCACCACCTCTACAGCCACAGTGGTTCAGAACCCAGCTCCTGCACCACAGCTGGAAAGTCGGGAGCTAACCTTTCTCAGTCTTGATCCCTCGTACATAAAGCAGGATGCTACTAGCACTGACTATTGGTTGTTGAGCCGTTTAAATGAGAAAAAAATACACATTCATTCTCATATTTTCTCCTTTCCCTCTGAATGTAGCCTGGAACATAGTGATTGTCCACTGCATTGTCTTTCTCCTCTCCCCACCCACACCTTCTTCTGATTTACAAAGGCTTTGTGACTCTTAGCTCTTGCCATAAGCTGTCTTGTATTGCTCAGCTACTATTTTATGGAGATTCTATAGTCACTGAATTGCCTTCATTTAGTCAATCATCAAACATTGCTTAAGGAACTGTCTTAGTTCCTTAGGTTAGGTTCCCCCAGAAACAGACTTTGAAATAAACATTTGGATGCAATGGATCATTTGGAATATGATCCCAGGAAGCCCCAGTACAGGAGTGGGAAACCAGCAGAGGGCAAGAGTACATTAATGTCTTGGGTGCTTGCAGTAGGAACCCTGTCCAACCCAAGGAGCAGCCCATGGAGGTGAAGGAGAAGACGTCAGGTTCAGCAGTGAGTGCCTCTGTCCCCACTAACGAGCTAGCAGCATTTACAGGCAGGTTCTTACAGGTCTCTTCATCAGTGTCTAATTCCATTCATTTTCTCATTTCTTCCCCTGCTTGAGCATGCAACAAACATTTAATCAGCACCTATCATGAGCCAGACATTGTGCAAGGTACTGTCAGTAAGAAACCTGGACAGATTTTTGAAGTATGATGAATGAATGAATGAATGAGTGAGTGAGTGAGTGAATCAACTCTCCATGTAACTTGCAAAGTCCTTGAAGGGAGAACTGCTCCACTGGTATTCTCTTTGCTTTCAGCCGCAAGTCAGACAGAGAAAGTGCTCGATAAATATTGACTGAGTGTCGCGGGCTGGCTGGTGTGTGGATAGGTAGCAGCGGAGAGACCCTTCTCCCCCCCAGGTTCCATGCCACTGCCCATCGCTTTTGGGTTTTGCCCCTTCACTTGGGGGAGGAAACCAGCCATGTGACTCGTGCTTAAATGCACCACTCCTCCCCCAGGTGGCTGAAGTTCTAGCCTCTTCCTTTGGAGAGGCCGGGAAGAGACACACAGGGATATTTTTCTTTCCTTCAAATCATGCAAATGCTCCAATGTGAGTCTCTTGTTTGCACAGACGATGTGTTGGCTAATAAAAGCTTGTCTGAAATCAGTCTCTCAGAATGTACCGTGCGTGTGTGTGTGCGTGTGTGTGCGTGTGTGCTTCACTGCCCATCTGGAGCCTCGGCTGCAAGAAGACATATGCCTCTGTGGGTGACTTTGCAATTGAAAAGGACTCTGACATTCTGTGCTCAGCTCTGAAATAAGAGCCTCCCACTGCTTCAGACCTTCCTCTGCTCCTGGCTGAGGCCACCCAGGAGCCACCAGGTGGTGGCCATGCCATCCTGCAGTGCTGGTGCCCAAGGGGCAACAGGTCCACTCCTGCTTCTGCTGCTGAAAGCCCTCCGCTCACCAGCCATCAGGTTGGGTGGGGCTGACGCCAGCGCCAAACTGCAGGGGTTGGTAGGTTGGCACGTGTCTCAGACCTGGCCAATCGGAAGGCCCCCCACACCTGAGTGATAGAAGCAGGACTGGATAAGTCAATCCCAGGACCCTCGTGGGAACTACCAAGCTGCAGGAGCTTGCTTCCTGAAGCAGAAGAGGAAACAACCTGGATCAAAATCCCACCTTGGTCACAGTGACTAGTTGTGTGACCCTCAGGCAAGTGATTTCATTCTCTGATCCTCATCATTCATCCATGAAATGGGTATCCCTCTATATGGTGCTTGCAAGATGTTCTGGCACATAGTAGGTGCTTTATAAATGCGTGTTATCATTCACCCACACCCCAGCCTCTTCTCTATTTCTTAGCAACTGATCTCATCCATCTCCTAGCCTTCCACAATTCCCAAATTTAAATCTCCAGCAATGATCTCTCTTCTGAACTCCAGACCCATACATCCAACAGCCGACTTGACATCTCTGGATGTCTCCCAAGCATCCCAATTTAACAGAGCCTCTGAAGGAATTACGAATCCTCCCCTCCCTCCACCAACTCCACGGCCAGTGCCTGCATCTCAGAATGGTGCGTCTCAAGTGCCCTCGCCTCTTGGGTCTGAACCGTCCAACCCAGATATCCAAGCGGCATCTCTGACACCCGGCCCTCCACCCTCAAAAGTAGACCATCCCTGGGTTCTGTTGCCTGCACCTCTGTATTTCTTGAACCTGTCTTTTTTCAGCATCTCTATCACCACCATCTCCCATCCAAACCACAGCACCAATCCCCTGTAGACCAAGTCCTAGAGTAAATCAGATAAAGCCACTTCCCTTGCTTAAAGCCTTCCAATGGCTACCCAAGGCTCTTAGACAAGATAAAAACTCACTGCCTTAATCAAAAGGAGAGTGTGAACAGCCCCTGCCCACTCCTGTGGCCTCACTGTTGACCATGCCTTGGACTCTGACTTGGGAGATGGTGAGTGAACTGACCTCACTCCCAAGCAACCTGGCTTCTAGTTCCTGAACTTCCAGGGCCTCACAGTGCAGCCTTGACTGCCCCATATCCCTCCTCTGGATCTCTCCAAAACAAGTTGGTCACTAGGGACCCTTCAAGAGCTGTCAAAAGCTGGAATCTTTCTATAGGTTCTTTGTAGGTGAGCTTAAGAAAGAGAACCATTCCGCCCTCTATCGCCCTCTTCTCAAACACCCTCTATACACATAAAAAGCAGAGTGTGACTAACATGCCCGAAATCCCACCCCAACCTCCCCTCCTTGTCTGTTCCTTGCAGACTCTATACATTGCTTCCTCACGACACCTCGGTAATGGAAATCATAAATAATGCATGGCCAGTGCACTGCTTATCTGATGCCCATTAATTGGTCTTGTGCACAGAATAGTCCAGATGTTATACCTTCTGATCATTATTGTTGCTAGTGATGGCTTCAGGTTTATTTTATGTCCTCTGCCCTACAGTGAGCAGAATTGTTTCTGTCGGTTGAGCAGGTGGGGTTTTTATATACAGCCCAAACATATAATTCTTGGAAATACACCAATGTTGGAAGTTTTGAATCTCATCAATTGAGCTTATGAAAACAGGGCAGGAGAGAACAAAGTCTTTGAGGGCAGACGGATCCCAATCTAAATCTGGATTCGGCCACTTTCTAACTTATATAACCTGCAGCAAAACGAACCATGTCCTTCCCCTGCTTGAAACCCCTCCACAGCTTCCTGTGAATTGAAGTCCCAAGTCCCTCCCGAGGTGAACAAGACCCTGCATGGTCTGTCTCCTGCCTGCCAATAGTGTCCTGCCCACCCCCCCCCCCCGCTTCAACCACACACCATTTTCCCCCTAAATCTTTCCCACATAGAAGGTTTGCACTTGCCCTTCCTCCCAGGGAATGTGGTCCCCTTGCCAAAGCCAGCCATTCCTTGAGAACTCAGCTCGGCATCTTCTTACAGAAGCTTTCTTTGATGGCCTCTCCACCCCCAAGGCTCCATCTGGTACCTTCCCTAGATAGATTCATATCACTCTCTAATTCTGTTTCTGCAGAATACTCCATGATGGTACTTGAACACTTAGTTGAAACCACAGATGTGAGTCCACCTTCCTCTTGGAGTGTAAACTCCATGAAGCCAGGAACCAACCCTCTGACACAGCATCTGACACAGTGCCTGACACATTGTCTCCCCCACAGAATGAATGACTGGCTAAGCAACTTAACCTCCTTGAGCCTCTTCAAATGGACCCGGAGGATAATCATGACCAACTCCTGGAGTGTATGTTCCTTGCAGACCCTAAGAAGCTAGGAAATTCTGCAAGCTTATTACCATGCCTGGCACATGTTAAAGGACCAATACAAGGCCACTGATTAGGGATATGGGGCATAGTGTTTCCAAGCCTGGGTCTGCCACTTAGCAGCCATGGGACATTAAGCATGTGAAATCTCTCTGATTCAGATATCCGTGAGGACTAAAAACATCCTTCATGTAAAGGTCCTAGCATGTAACTAGTACTTTATAGAGCACAGGTGCAATGACTGAGTCAGGCCAGTGGCTTTCAATCATTGGGAGTCTGACAACACACTGCTGTGCAGGTTCCATCTCCAGCCAATCAAATAACCGCCCCATTCTCTCTCTCTCTCTCTCTCTCTCTCTCTCTCTCTCTCTCTCTCTCTCTCTCTCTCTCTCTCACACACACACACACACACACACACATACACACACACCTTTTCTTTTGAGGAAAGGACCTGGGCATTGATACTTTTCAAACATATTATATAAGAACACTCATTACCTACAACCTAATTTCTACACCTCATATTTTTCACTCTGCCTTTACCTATTTAGCCCCCTCTCCATCCCTCTACCCATCCATCAATCCACATTAGTTTTTATGCATTTCAAAGTAAATGACAGGCATCACTATATTTCCCCCTAAATACTTGGGAATGTTTCCTGTTTCATTAACTAGAGTGCAATATCTGCTTACATTTTTTCCTTCTGAGATAAAATTTATCTAAAATGGAATGCACAAATTTGAAGTGTACTATTTTATGAGTTTAGCATTGCCTATGCCCATAAAACCCCAAACTCCATCAAGATATAGAACATGAGCTTACCCTGAGATGCTCCCTCAGTCAATCAAACCCCCACGCCACAGAATCAACCACTGTTTTGATTTTTATTTTCTATCAGATTAGTTTGCAGCTCTAGAGGAGAGTCTGTGTGAAGTTGAGATTTAGAAACCAAGACCTAGGTAAACACATTGGCCTAGCAGGCCTCTGGAGAGGGGAAGCAGCCCAGGGAGTGGCAGAAAGAGCTCTCTGATCCTTATCAATGGGCCTTGGGATTGGCCAGCCCAAGGAGAAGCAGGTCCCTGGACCCCACCCAGCCCCAGTCAATGTGGCCACCAACCAGTAACCGAGCCCCATCTCAAAGGAAGAAAGGCAAGATGAGGGCAGGGGCCTGACCCCTTGTGGCTGTTTTCACATCCTAGCTGTCCAGGGAACGCTTTCCATTTGAAACTCAGCCTTTTCGTCTTATACAGCATGTGTCCAAGATCTGAATTTAGACACCAAAGAGCTAAGCAGGAGTCAGCAGAAACAATGGCTACCATTATTTTTTAAAGGCTTGCTTGGTGTCAGGAACTCTGGGAAGCTGTTTCCAGGCATTGTTCCCTGTAATCCTCCTAACAGACACTGTCAATGCCCCAACAGGTCCCCAGGGATCCCTTCTGCCTCCTGCTGAGGATGCTAACACCTGGGGCTATCCTTGGGCCACTGGAGCCATCTTGCCCAGGGTTCCAGGGAGTTACTTCTCCAAATCTGCAGCAGCCCAGCACCAGTGACTGACTGACTTAAAGACACATGAGCTTTGTCCCTTATCTCAAAGTGCAACAAACTCCGGGGTGCCCTTTGCCTACCTGGGCCATGCATGGGATTAGGCTAAGGCCAGTCTCTACAGAAATCATCCTTGTATAGTGGCCCCTTCCCCACTCAGGCTTCTTCCAAGGGAAACACCTATAAATTACTTGCATAAGAATCTCCACTTGAGGCTTTGCCTCTAGAGAATCTAACCCAAGGTAGTACCTTTCAGAAATGTGGAAATCAGCCTAGAAAACTAAAGCAGCCTGCTACTGGTATCAAGCTGGAACTGAATTTGAAGGAACCAGAATTTGATCTCAGATACATCTGACTCTATACCTTTTATTTGAACAGCTGAGTATAAGTCTGGGTTAAGAATCCATACCTCACAGGATGATCATGAGGATTATGTAATTTTTATGCATAAGAGACTTAAGGTGCCAGAGACACATAAAGAAGTTAAATTATTATCCCTCGTAGATGAGAAGTTCAAGGTCAATGCAGGCTGTTTTGGCTGTTCACCAAAACCCATTTCTCTTTTTGATGGGCACATATCTGGACTACATTTCCCAGCCTCCCCTGCGTTGTGTGGCCATGTGATCCATTATGGCCAATGGAATTTGAGAGGAAGTGATGTGGGACATTTGTGGGAAGAGGATTTTAAGGAGCAGGAATGCATCTTCAATACTCTCTATCCTTCTTCAGATTGTGCAAAGACAGTCTCAAAGCCCGAATATCAAAGTTTCCAGTCTAGGTGCCCAGGCACCCTGTCCAAGGCCCACAGAAAGCCCCCAGAGGTAACAAGGTATTTTCCTTTCTAGAGTGTGGTGGTGCTGGGGGTGGAACCCAAGGCCTCCTCCCTGCTGAGCAAGTGCTCCACACCCAGCCCCTATCTTCTGTTTCTGAAGGACACAAACCTTATGCAAACTCTGAGGTTGAGGTAATTCAAGGTTTCACATTAGTCACTGAGTCCTTCTTGATGATGTCATATCTTTGCAAAGCTGGGTATTTGGCAGTTGCTGTGATTAAAAGCCAGTAGAGTAGATCCCCATTATTTACATAGCCTAAATTTGTGAACTCACCTACTCAGTGAGTTATCTGTAACCCCTGAAATCGCGTCATCCATGAGCCCATGTACAGCAGCAAAATCTGAGTCACCCAACATGCCCGTCCCAGCCAAGGCCAAGCAAGGTGACACTCTGCCTTCTTGTCTCTTCTTCTCTCCTACTCTAAACAGGGTCCCTTCCCTGGTCTATCTGGTGCCACTTCTTTTCTGCATTTCGTCCTCTCTCTTGGTGATTTTCTTGCACGGTGCTGAAGTGCTACCTAGAGTCACGAAGCACAAAAAGGCTGGAAAGTGCCTTCCAGGAAACAGAGATGTGAATATACAGCTAAGCTTTGTTCAGGCATGAGTTACAGAGCAACGGCCATGAGCTCAAGTTTCTTGAATCAACCAAATGTACTAAACAAGGGGTGTCTTTAAACCAGGTTACACGTGAATTGGTTAATGAAAAGGAAGCTCACCTAGCGTTTCCCCTAGAGACAATGATTCAGGATTCACTAATTCAGTGTTCGCAGTGACCCTGGAGAGCTTATCTCTTGTGAAGGACGAGAATCAAATGAAGCTCGTGGAGGCCCGTGTGGCAATGAGACATGAGCACTCATTAAAGTACATGAACCTACCTACTTAAGAATAAGTTATTTCTTCAGCATAGGGTGCTGTAAAAAAAATCACTCATGACGCAAAGGGCACCCTGAACTTAAAGTATGTGCCCCTCTTTCCTCTAAGGAATGACAGAGCCCACGGGTCAAAAGCAGCCTGGGTCATGAATGGCCACTTGAGGAACAGCTGTTCATCAGCAAGAACACTTGCGTGGAATGAAGCAGAAGTGAGTGTCCACTGTCTTTGGGACACTACGCTTCTCTTCTACAGCATCAGCTCCCTGGACTCATGCACGGCTCCTCCTGGCTTTGAAAAGTGAGCCTACCTCCCTGTGTCACTGTCAGAGCGAGCACAGGGCACAATCCACCCACGATCCACCCACGAGGCTTGCTCCGCACTAAGACCACATGACATGTGGGGCAGCAGAGTCCATTAGCTCAAAAATAGGTCCTGGGCATTACTTTGTCCCATGTACATAAAATAATGAATAAAACATGGGCCCAGTGTTATGGTTTGGATGTGAGATGACCCCCAAAAGCTCAAGTGTGAGACGATGCAAGAAGGTTCAGAGGAGAAAATATGATTGAGTTGTAGGAGTCTTGACCCATTCAGTGAATGAATGCCCTGAGAGGGAGGAACCGAGTGCTAACTGAGGTGACAGACTGTGGCTGGAGGAGCTGGGCACAGGGTGTGGCTTTGAGTATATATTTGTACCTGGTGAGTGGAGTCTCTCTCTCTCTCTGCTTCCTGGTCACCATGATGTGAGCTGCTTCCCTCTGTCACCCTTTCCTGCCATGAGGTTCAGCCTCACCTCAAGCCCCAAGGAATGAAGCCAACCTTCTATGGACTGAGACCTCTGAAACCTTGAGCCCCCGAATAAACTTTTCCTTACACTTGTTCTGGTCATATCCTTTAATCAAAGCAGTGAAATTGCTAACTAAAATACCCACCTTGTGGTTTTTCTCATCTGGTGGCATGGGAGAGACACTATGGAACACAGTGGGTTCTCAGCTTCCGTGTGTATACGTATATATACATATATACACATATGTGCATGTGTGTATGTGTCTGCAGGTGTGTATATGTATGTGAGCATGTACACATAGATATCTATAGCTGTCTGTCTCTGTGTGTGCACCTCAGCATCCAGGGAAGAAGACACCATTTGTGTGACAGGCCTAAGACCCTCAGTGAGGAGTCACCATGGAGAGTATTGGCAAAAGCCAGGTGCTGAGGCCAGGTAGGAAAGGAGAGTCCAGATGATGTAAGGATTCAAACCTAAGCCCAAATAGAAAAAAGCCAAAAGCCATCAACAGAAGAACAGATTTTCAAATGTATAATATCTAATGGAATACTAATCAGCAATTAAAAAGGAATTAATTAACGTATGCAATAGCATGGATGAACCTCAAAGATGTCCCTCTGGCAAGAGGAGCCAGACACAAAGCGCCATTGATGCTGTGACTCCATTTATGGGATGTTCAAGAGCATGAAAGGAATCAGAAGAGCGGTCACCACTGGGGCGGGTGGGGCTGGCTGAGTAGAGGACACAGGAATTTTGATGTGGGGTGGGTAGAAATACTTTTCATCTTGACAGAGGAGTGGTTGCATGGGTATGTGCATCTGTCAAAACTCATTGGCTTGTACGCTGACGATATGTGCATCTCGCTGATATAAATTATACTGATTAAAGCAAATTCTAGGCTAAGATTTGGCAGTTAGAGGCTGCAGAAGCCAATTATATGCAAGACGAGTGGTTTTATCCCCAGAGGACTCAGCACTGGGTGCTTTATATAAAGCTAATTTTGGTGGCCATTTTTTTATTTTTAAAAGAAAACCCTTTTTTTTAATTCAAAATCAAAATATTATCCAGCATTACAAAATAACAGACCAAAAGGAAGCTGTTCTGTTTGAAGCAGAGAAAAGTGATCAAAAGTTCCTTCAAGGTCCAGATCTCAGGGCCTCCCCTTGGACTCTACAAGGCTCTTAAGAAACATCCGAATGCCCTTAGGGCTCAAAGATCCCAGGTTGAAAACCACTGATGCAAGGGGAACCAGCAGGACTATGAGTTTGGATGCATAGTTGAGCACTGCACAATTACAGACTAAGGTATGAGTAGCATCCCCTAAAAGTGTACAGTTCAGCAGCCCTGGGGCCATGCTGGTAAAACAAGCAAGTCAAGCAACCTTGAAAAAGATGACAAATGGCAACTGCACTCAGCCATAGTGTCAAGCTCAGGAGGGTGTGGTGGGGCCCATAGCAAACTGAAGAACACAGCCCTGTTTAAATGAGTCAACTGCTACTCAACTCCAGCTGATAGTTGCTATTTGAGAAAACAGGCTCAGCACTGCCAGATCTTCAGATTTTTTTTAAAGAAGCCAAAAATCTGTATATCATATGAATCCTCCCACTTTTTTAAATGCTAGAGATTAATTCAATTAAAAATATATTGTGGCGCCCAAATCAAACCTACTGCCAGACAGATCTACCCTTCTAGGCCATGGATTTGCAGCTTTTGGGTTTAGACTTCAATCAGAAAGCCTCTGGTCAACAAAGAAAGGCAGGCATGTGCACACCCTACACATCTGGGAATCTGAGCCGTGTGCCTCGTGGGTTGGGAGTCTTGCTCCTTCCTTCGGGTTGCAGGGACTCTGCAGCCAGCATGACCAGGGGTGGGCACAAACCACAGCTCAGAATCATGGAACAGCTCAGAAGCATGGTGAGAAGCCAGGCACTGCTCCCGGCATGTCTGCACACCCAGCCAGGCATACAGGGAGACTGACAGGGAGACAGAGAGGGAGACGGTGATGCCAAGCTCCACCTCGAGCCCTCAGCCCCAGCTCTATTGACACGGACAAATGGAAGAAGCCAATCAAAATGCTTATTCGATCATGGACAGTAGACTTTTCCTTATGCACATAAATAAATAGATAGAAATGAAGGCGAGCATGCTCCGAACCTACGTCTAAGCCCTTCTTCCACATGACTGCTTGGAGAAAACCTCTGAGGCTTAGCCACGCTAACTGGAAAAATGGAACTCAAGCTCTAGAAACCAGAGAGAGACACAGAATCTAAACACGCTGTTTCTGGTGGGCAAAAGCCAGATGGACATTCACAAGACACTCTTCTTTGGGATTGAGACAGATGTTCCTCCTTAGGCCAATGTCCTCAAAGTGTGGTCTGAAAAAACCCTGCCACAGAATCATGATGCTTTTTTTTTAATATTTATTTTTTAGTTTTCGGCAGACACAACGTCTTTGTTGGTATGTGGTGCTGAGGATCGAACTCGGGCCACACGCATGCCAGGCGAGCGCGCTACCGCTTGAGCCACATCCCCAGCCCCATGATGCTTCTTTAAAAGTTAAGTTCTTTGGTGGACACAGTGGTGCACAGACTCAGGAGGCTGAGGAAGGAGGCTCGTAGGTTCAAGGCCAGCCTAGGCAACTTAGCAAGATCCGCCTCAAAATAAAAAAGTATGGGGACGTAGCTCAGTGGTACAGCACCCCTGGGTTCAATCCCCAGACCCCACCCAAAATTCATTCTCAGTCCTACCAGGTGCCTAATAAGTCAGGGGGCCTCAGTAGGAACTGAAGATGCTTATTCCCTCCCCTCAACCCCACCATAAAATGTGCCATCTCTTTCTGAGACAGAGCTATAAGTACACACACTAAATGCATCCTCAAGGGTTCCAAGATGGAAACAAGGAGCAGGTCACAGGCCGTGTGTGCACACAAGCCAAATGGACTCTGCAGATTACACCATACTATAGTATACCATGCTACGCTGTATCCACCCTGCCACAATACAGTATCCACTGTACTATACCTATACAGTACCCACTGCACTATACCTATACAGTACCCACTATACTATGCCACACTGTATCCACCCTGCCATACTATACAGTATCCACTACACTATACCTATACAGTATCCACTACACTATGCCACACTGTATCCACCCTGCCATACTATACAGTATCCACTATACTATACTATACAGTATCCACTACACTATGCCACACTGTATCCACCCTGCCATACTATACAGTATCCACTATACTATACTATACAGTATCCACTGTACTATGCTACACTGTATCCACCCTGCCATACTATACAGTATCCACTACACTATATCTATACAGTATCCACTACACTATGCCACACTGTATCCACCCTGCCATACTATACAGTATCCACTATACTATTCTACACTGTATCCACTACACTATGCCACACTTTATCCACCCTGCCATACTATACAGTATCCACTATACTATTCTACACTGTATCCACTACACTATGCCACACTGTATCCACCCTGCCATACTATACAGTATCCACTATACTATACTATACAGTATCCACTACACTATGCCACACTGTATCCACCCTGCCATACTATACAGTATCCACTATACTATACTATACAGTATCCACTATACTATACTATACAGTATCCACTATACTATGCTACACTGTATCCACCCTGCCATACTATACAGTATCCACTACACTATACCTATACAGTATCCACTATACTATGCCACACTGTATCCACCCTGCCATACTATACAGTATCCACTACACTATACCTATACAGTATCCACTATACTATGCCACACTGTATCCACCCTGCCATACTATACAGTATCCACTATACTATACTATACAGCATCCACTATACTATGCTACACTGTATCCACCCTGCCATACTATACAGTATCCACTACACTATACCTATACAGTATCCACTACACTATGCCACACTGTATCCACCCTGCCATACTATACAGTATCCACTATACTATACTATACAGTATCCACTATACTATACTATACAGTATCCACTATACTATGCTACACTGTATCCACCCTGCCATACTATACAGTATCCACTATACTATACTATACAGTATCCACTATACTATGCCACACTGTATCCACCCTGCCATACTATACAGTATCCACTACACTATACCTATACAGTATCTACTTCACTATGCCACACTGTATCCACCCTGCCATACTATACAGTATCCACTATACTATACTATACTATACTATACTATACTATACAGTATCCACTATACTATGCTACACTATATCCACCCTGCCATACTATACAGTATCCACTACACTATACCTATACAGTATCTACTTCACTATGCCACACTGTATCCACCCTGCCATACTATACAGTATCCACTATACTATTCTACACTGTATCCACTGCACTATACTATTTAGTATCTACTATACTATACTGTACTGTATCTACTATATTATGCTATACAGTATCCACTACACTATGCTACACTGTATCCACTGTGCTATACTATAAGTATCCACTACACTATACTATACAGTATCCACTATACTATGCTACATTGTATCCACCCTGCTATATTATACAGTATCCACTACACTATATGACACTGTATCTACTATGCCATACTATACAATATCCACTATACTACACTAAACAACTACACTACACAATACTAACTATACTTTGAAATATCCACTCCACTATACTATACAAAGTCCACTATACTATACTATACAATAACCACTATACTGTACTATTCTAAACAACTTTACTATACAACTACACTATACTATATAATATTCACTATACTAAACAACTTCATTATACAATATTAGCTATACTATACTATGCAATATCAACTATATATATACTATCAACTATATCAACTATACAATATCAACTATATCAATTATACAATATCAACTATACAATACTAACTATACTATACAATATCCACTATACTAAACAACTTCACTATTCAATACTAACTATATAATATTCACTATACTATATTAAACTAAATAACTTCATTATACAAATCTAACTGTACACAATATCAACTGCACTATAGTAAACAACTTCACTACACAATACTAACCATACTAACTATACTATACTATACTATATCCATGATAATGTACTCTACTACACTAAAAAACTTCACTATACTTTACTATTCTATAAATTTTAACTATATTATACTATATAGTATCCTCTATGCTAAACAACTTCACTATATGAGACTAGCTATACTATTTGAACTCTACTACAATAATTATTCCACTGACTATACTATACTAACTATACTGTACTATACCAACTATATTATACTATATAACTGTACTATACTATATACTAACTGTACTATACAATATCATACTAACTATACTGTGCAATAGTAATTTTACTAAACTCACTTACCACACTATATACTAATGATACTGTACTCTATATACTAATTACACTTACTATAGTATCTGTAGTCTTACTGTACTAATCACACTACATGATACTATACTGTACCATACTAAGTACTCTATGCCATATGATACTAACTATACTCTACAATGCTAGTTGCACTATACCACACAGCACTAACTAGCTATGCCATACCAGTTACACCATACCACATAGCGATACCTATGCTACACAATACCAACTACTCAGCTCTATAACACTGACGCTCCTGATGCTTGAGGTAATTGTTCTGGGCCTCACACTCCCCATTATTTGGTGGGATGATCGCACTAGGACCAAGTTCAGAGAGTGTAGGAAGGAATCAGACATAAATGAACGACGCTGGGCTACTGCCTGGGACCAGTGAGCGTCCAGCACATGTTCACTGTGGCTGGAAGCCCTGCCCCTTGAAAAATGCAAGATTCTTTTAGACTCTACAGTTACACAGTGAAGAAGGAAATTCTGTAACATGTTGGCAAAAGCCACCTTCTGTCATGGCTGAAAGGACGCTGTCCCCAAGACAGAAAACCGGGGTCTAGACCAGATTCCAGCTCTCGCCATGTGACCTAGGACAATTTCTTCCCTCTGTGAGACTCAGTTCTCATACCTGAAGACACAGGTGTTCTAAAGCCATTCTCAAACTCCTCCTCCCGCCACTCCGCGGCTGGACCTCTGCAGCGTCGACAGGCCTCCCAGGCTAGAACTCAGTTGACGTTTTGACTCTAGCCTTTGTGGAGCACTTCCAGACACTGAGGTGTCACTACGGATGCCTTGCTCCTATCCTGAGCAAGATGTCCATGCGCTCAGGATGGGTAAAAGGCAAAGGGCCCTCAACGTCCACCTGTGATCTCAGAGGCTACCGATGGACACAGCAACCTGGGTAGCACCTAAGATCCCAGCAACTCTCGAAACTGCACTATTCCCCTGGAGAGAAGATTGACACAGCTCTTCTTCTTCTCTCCCAACCCACTCTGACAGAGCAAGGCAGGAGTGACGTTAATTGAGTAATTATTCAGCTATTACAAGGACTTTTTTCCCTGAGCCTGAGACAAGGGCTCTGTCAGCCTGAGAAGATGCTTGAACTTCCTGGTTCTCTGTTTTCAATTCACACTCCAAACTTCAGGCACTTTCATCGCCTTCTCGTCGTCGGTAAAATGGGACGTTTGTTTACACCCTGGTGAAGGTGTTTTCATCTTCAAAGAGTATTATCAACTTTCAGTGACCTCTCTCTACATCTGACAGGGGAATGGCTCAAAAAAAGCATCATCATCCTACTAGACAGTTCCTACCAAACAGGGTTTAGTAAGTTATGCATAATGAGCCAAAAAAAAAAAAAAGAGTATGTTCTGAGTTGCCTTTGAAATACCAAAAAAAAGAAAAAAGAAAGGGTTTGAAAAGGAAAACTTTCTCACCAATCAATTAAGAACCCTTAAAACTTCAGTAGAAAAATAGGTTAAGGACATGAACTGATAATTCACAGGAGAAGAAATACAAACAGCTAATAAGCATATAAAAAGATACTCAGCTCCTTAATAATCAAAGAAAATGCAAATTAAAACAACAAGAGAGTGATGCAGGTTTTTTTGTTTCAAATTAACAAAGGGTTACAACTTTGTGATTTTTTTCATGCCAGCTGGATGGGATAGAGCAGAAAGAATGATCTCTCTGTTTCTGGAAAGCAGTTTGATATTGGGCTTCAGTTTCTCAGAGGTTGTAGTTGCTAACTCCTCTTCTAGGAATTAGCCCTAAGAAGAGCATTGATCGACCTGTGAACCATGTATGGTTTCATGCAGAAGGATGCTCCTCATGATGGTGCATCTGGGAGGAGGTGTATCCACTGTAGCACTATTGACAAGTGGGGTCAGACCATTGATCCTTGTGTTCAGGGGAGCTGTCCTGTGCATCCTAGGACGATTAGCAGCATCTCTGGCCTCTGCCTTCTAGATGCCAGTAGTGGGCTCACCCACCCCGACTCATGGCAATCAAAAATGTCTTCAGACATTGCCACATCCTCTCAGGGGTAAAAACCTGCAATGAAGATCACTGGTCCAGGATTCAAAACTTTCAGACCTCAAAAATGCCCACCTAAAACAAAATGGTTCAATAATTCATGATCCATTAATATGATGGGATATTAGGTATTCATTGAACTTGTTGCTTTTAAGGAGCATTTAATGACATGGAAACCTAATCAGAATAAAATGGTGATTTTTCTTAGAAAAAAAAAAAGCAAAGCACAGAATGACTTAAATAGCCATGTATTCTTGGGAAAGCAGACCAAAACAGAAAGCAAATAAATAAATAAATGCCCACTGTAATTACCTCTAGGTAGTAAGATGAAAAAGCAGTTTTCATTTCCTTTTTCAAAATATCCAAGGGTTCTAGAAGCTCAGAGAATGGATTTCTAGTCTGAAAACTCTGGCCTTACGTTCCAGCAGCGCCACTCTCTAGCTGTTCGTCTGAACCTCCTCACCACTGCGACTTCCTCTGCAAACCAGGGATCCCTGTGTGCCCAGCGTGAAGGGGGACTCCAAGCAGGTGGGCTAACGGGTGTCTAATGCCTGGCAAGGGGCGGAAAGCGCACGTGTTGGGTTAAAGGTTGGTTCTCATTAGCAGGTCCACTTTTTCAATTAATCTTTTTTTTTTTCCTTCAAAAGAAATCAAACACAATCCATGAAGTGAGAAGGGGTTTGTCTGTCTTCTCTGGGGAGAGACACTGTCTGGGAATGAATGAAGGCTGAGGCACCATCAATGATGGCTGGCACAGAGCAGAACTCGGTTAGAGGCAGAACAAAGACACGGAGGGGGCCTTGCAGAGGGCCTCGCTGTCCTGTCCTGCAGGTTTGCCTTCCTCGTCAGGTCTCTAACATGTGTTTAGAGAAGTAGAATTGCTGTGTGTGTAACAATAGGACATGGGAGATCAGCCCCTAGAAGCAAATCCCGGCTCCACCACTACTAGCTATTGTAACCCAGAACAAGTGACTAACTTCATGGATCAAAGCCTCCATTTCTGCATTTACCAGAGGAGGAGGATGGTACTTATGCTACGTAAGATGTTTCCCATGGCACCTGGGTGCCCCCAGCAAGCCCTTCATACAAGCCCTTCATACTGATCACTTTCTTAAAAAGTTACACCAAATGCAGAATTAGAACCTTCCTCAGAGTAGAATGAGACCTTTTGGAACTTTGAACATGACATGGGTTCATGGACAGATGCACTAAAGATGAAGGACAGCAACCCTCTGGTCCCACTAAGAATCCCCAGATGGCCCAGGGCTGGACATTATGCTTTTGGCCATGATGCTCTCTACACTCCAGCACTTGTTGACCTGGGCCAAGTCCTGAGTGGGTGCTGGGGAGACCGAGATGACAAGAAACAGTCCCTCACCTCAGGTGGCTCAGAACCCAGTGGAGAAGACAAATATGGAAAAGACAGACATTTCATTCTGGAGAGATGCCAACTAATGAGAGGAGAAGCACTCTCCTCTCCTGGGTAAGTTCCTGGTTCAACTCCAGATCTTGCAAGCCAGTGAACCTGGGCAGGATCCTTGTCTCTCTAAGCCTCAGTACTCCGTCTGCAAACTGGAGGTGACGAGAGTAGTACTTCTTCTTCATAGGGTTATTGTCAGGATTCACAAAAAAGAGAGATCCTTAGCACCGTGCTTTGCTTACAGTGTTTAATAAGCGTCAGCTCCTGCCACTATTGAGGTGGAGGCAATTGGAGGTACAGATCCTGGAAAGGCAGTCTAATTCTCTGAACTGGCAGAGGGGCAGAATCCTCCCACAGGGATTCAGTCTCCATCATCCCATCTGGGCAGACCTGGGAGCTCACGACCTCACCCCACCTGAATCCCGCTCAGCAGCACCATGCAGATCCAGAGCAAACCCTCTTGGGAGAAAGATGAACATTTCCATTGTTTTAAGTACCTCCCTCGCAAATTGCAGAAGACTTGTGGCTGCAAAGAGTAATTTATTCATTTTCTAAAGGGAACGAAAACTCCGAATCACCTTCAAAAGCAATACTTCACTCTCCTTATCTACCCAGAGAGGAAAAAAATAACTCTCTCTCTTTCTCTCTCTCTCTCTCTCTCTCTCTCTCTCTCTCTCTCTCTCTCTCTCTCTCTCTCTCTCTTTCACACACACACACACACACACACACACACACACACGACCCAAGGGAGGGGCCAGGGTAGCAGGTGGACACTTCAGGCACTGGCTATTTTCCAGTTGGAAGTTTTCAGTATTTGAACACCTACCCTGGGCAGGCTTGTGCACCTTGTCTCAGACCCTGAGATGAGGCTGAGATGATGTGTCTTATATTTGGATGTGAACGAGGGCAGGAAAGAGAAAAAGAGAGAGGGAGGCGTGAAGGGGAGGAGAGGGGAAGGAAGGAAGCCCTCCAACAGCAGAGGACAGGAGACCAAGGAGCAGCCCCGGGCAGGGCAGGGTCTCTGAGCATCAACAGGGTCTGGAACACCAGGCCACACCCGGTCCCTGCCTCACCTGGCAGAGCACACAGGTGACACACGTCTTCTCTGTGGCTGTTCTGCCTGCACACCTGCTTTCCCAGAGGCTCCCTTGGGCCATTCCAGGTGCCCCTTCCCCCCAAGCTGACTGACTTGTGGTCTCATGGCAGTTTCCAATAGAAGCCAGTTCTTTCTTTTCCCTGGCATGAGTCTAGGTATTTGGGCAGACACATGTGTCGAACAAGGGAAGCACTGTGATATCCAGCAGAAATGCCACCATTAAATGATAAATTTGGGCCACAGGCCTGACACTCTCGATTACACCCCCCACACACACACACACACACATGCACACACACTTCTCTTGTAACTCCATGTGTGGCTACTTGAAGCAGTGATAGACAAAATATTTAACAATCTAAATAAAATCACTAACAACCAATTGGAATGGTCATGACCATAGCTTTGGAGAAGGTTCTGGAAAACCTCTGTTATTACTCTTTTAGTTGAAAAATCATTGGAAGGTTTAGGGGAGCCACAGGAAAGGCCAGAATAGCAGGTGGGCACTTGGGGCCGCCGGCTGTTTTGCAGTTGGAAATATCAATATTTTAATGCCCACCCTGGGCATACTTACGCATCCTGGCTGTCTTAGGCTGGGTTCTCTAGAAGTGGACCCTGAAATGAGGACTTGAACGTGCGTGCCTTATTAAGAAGTCAGTGCCTTATTGTTTCTCCCTCAGGGGAGAAAGCCAGTGAGGAAGAAGGTGACAGCACACAGAAAGGAAGGAAGCCCAGCCAGGACAGGAAGTCCCCCCATGATAACCTGCATCTGGCCCACAGGGCGCTCAGGAGCGTGTCAGCCCCTCTTTTGATCTTAGACATCTGAGCGCCAGGCAGCCTACCCCTGCACCCAGTAGCCTTTCATCCAGGGTTGTTCAGGGGCAGGCTGTAAACTCTCAGGCACTGCCAGCTCTTCCCATGCTGGCAAAGTCACTCCGGTAGCCCAAAGAGTCCTCTGGGAAAAAAAAATGCCACTGGTTCTGGGTGTTGGAAGCCAAAGTACAGAAAACTCAAAGATTGGAGACCACAAAAATGGTGTAAAGGACCCCAGCAAACCTGAGTGGAGGGCTAGCATTGTCCACAACACCAGCTGGGTGCCCACCCAAACTTCCACAGAGAAAACTGCAAATGGCACCTGTGGTCACGAGTGTGGGGCACCTGCTCCAGGTTCAGCAAGGTTATCATTTCTGGATGACCCCTCACCTCCACCCTCATCCCCTTCAATGGTAAAGAGTAAGAGTTCAAATGTACAGAGTGTCCACAATGTACCAGGGACCATGCTTATGACAGGTCTGACCTCACAACACCTTCGAAGAGGTAGTCAAAATCCTCTCACTTTATAGATGCACCCATGGAGGCTCAGCAGGTTTAAGAAACTTGAGGAAGACCTCACAGCACATAAATGGGAACAGAGAAATCCCAATAAATCTCAGATCCGACAAATTCCAGAGCCTGTGCTCTTTCCAACACTCTCCTCCATCCAATACCACCACCTCTCTTCATTGATTAACTGATTATTTTAATCAACAAATATTGAATATAGGTATAGTGGCATGATGTTTTGATTTATATGCACAAACACTACCTCCTTCTGATGCAAAAATGAATCAAAAGCAGATCCTGAGGCGAGGATTCCTGTGCAATTTGTGTAGTGGGCAGCACATCAGTGAGGACGTCACCCAGGAGAAACTGGTCAGGGAGTTGGGGAGGCAGGACAGCGCTGGGGACAAAGCTGAGGAAGGGACGATTGCAAGGCGAGGCTCAGCCTCAGCCTGCTTCAGTATGGAGCTTAGCAGGACACATTTTTCCAACTGGAAACGAGAGAACTGAGCTCTCAGTGGCCAGCACAGGTTAGGCACCCCAACACGTGTTGACTCCCAGGTAGGGTGTCTCCCAAAGCCCAAACAAGTCACAGGAGCAGACAGTGAGAGGCAAAGCCCACAGAATCCTGCCAAAGGGATCAGAGAATGCCAAAGGAATTGGTGACAATCCAGACAGCACAGGAACAGGGTCCTACCAGGGTACCCCCTGCCATCACAGCCCAGCCCCACTTTCCCAAACTCTAGGCTTGAAAGCTCAAGGAGAAATTTTCCTCCTGTGTGAAGGAAAAAGGTAACCTTCCTTGATATTCTAAATATCATCTCTAGGACCATTTGCAGGAGCTGATTATCTAAACACGACTGTAATCTAAGGAAAGTACCCCCATTTCCCACTGCCAGAGAGAGAGAAATGCAATTGCAAAAACTTGTCCATGAAACTTGAGCTTTATTCTTGCAGGCATCAGTAAATAAGAGCGAATTGGACTGTTCGCAGAACTTCAGCAAATTGAGCTCATATTTTGGGGCCAAATAAAAGGCAGCTGAGATTTAATGTGAAATCTTCCATCAGGAAGATGATTGAATACATTACAGGGGCTTCATCTTTGCTGTGGCAGATACTGAATAGGCCTTTCATTTCTCTCCGCCACTCAGTACCTCTGCTCATTTCCTTGATGCTAGAGGCACCAATATTGAGGAAGCTTGCAGAGATGGGAATCAGTGTGTTGGCAACGGAGCAACGAGGAAATGGGGGTAGGAAGGCCAGGAACTCTAGGTGACATGATGGCTGGGTCCCCTGTGAGGAGCTCAGATGGACCAGAAGTCTGAAATCAGTGTTCATTAGCAAGCATTTGAATCGTTTTTAAAGCCACCAACAGCCAAGTAGAATGGGTACCAATATGGGAGTCATGAAAAGCCGATTCCAAGAACCACGGGCACTAGCTCATCTCAGCCATGTACCAGTCGGTTATGAAAAACAGAAATCATGTGCCAGTTGGTTATTAAAAAACTAGAAAAAGGAGACTTTAATTAGAAGGATCAGGGGTAGAAGACAGAGTTTAAAGAGTGAATAGCTAGAGAGCTAAAAACTCACTCTCTACTCTCTACTCCACATTTAAAGACATCCTTGAGAGCCCTACTGTGTGTCATGCACCAGGATGAATGATTACCTGCATTATCTCACACAAAGAAATTCTGAATTACAAACATCCCCATCTTTCCAGACAGAAAAGCTGAGGCTCCAGAAGATTCTAGAAATTCCCCAGGCTCATGCAGCTGGAAGGTCTCTCTCTCTCTCTCTGCGTCTGTTACTTTCTGAAGGCTTCTCTGGGTGGGCGGGGTTTTTCTCTGCCTCAGCAAACTTGAAGATAAGCAAAATGCACCCCCCAAATCTGATTCTAAAGATCACCCAGGAAAAGTACCAGGATGGGAGACTTGAAGTCACCCTTATCCGTAATCACATTTGTAGCTCCAGTGCCATCTGACAATTGTCAGTGTCATTTGGTTTGAATTCTTAGAGAGTCTAATTGGCTTTTCTTCCCTCATATGTGACAATGGAGATGATGAAAGGCCACCTGACAACATCAGGACACTGGGTACATGGGACGGTGGCAGCTTCCGATGCGGAAGTGTGGTGTTAAAGTGTTAGGTGTGTGTGCAGCTGCAGAACCTGGCAGGTCATATCGATGGACAATAAAGATGCTCTCTTTACACAAGGTAGCATTTATTTTAGTAATAACTCGGAAGCAAGAGCAAAATCAAAAGTGATAGGCGACAGAGAAAGAAGAAAATATATCAGCAGATGCGGAGAAATCCCAACAATTGAAGTCACGCAGCTGCAGAGTCCCGGGGCAGCTTTTCCAGGGTCCCAACTGGGAAGTCCCAGGCAGCCCTTCTCCACGGGTGACATGACAAAGCCTTATTCCCAGTGGGGCTCCTTAAATACACGTCAGAACAAAGAGAACTCTGTTCTGACAACCTGGGTGACCTAGTGATCCCCTCAAGGATACTTCATGTCCCAGGACTGGCCAGATCTCCCAAGGGAGGGCGTGATGGCCTTGAGATAGCGGGTGACTCCAGTTCTCCTGAGTGAGCCTCGCCCACTGAGAAGGCAGCATTGTTCACCAGCCCCATCAAGGGGCTGAGAAGGTCACGGCAGGCATGTTAATGCTTTGTTGAGCTCTTTCGGAAGCAATGGTGTGGACCTCTAATGGCCTCGTTTGTTGATGTGATTCTTGAGAACTTTTCTTGAGAAGAATTCTTCCCAGATGGCAGGGCTTCGCGGATAAAGAAGTGTACTCACCTGCCCTGAAGAACTCACACTGTCTGGGATGGAGACAGAAGTCAGTGTCCACCATTCAGCAGGGTGAGTGCTACCGGACACCTGCCATCATGCAGAAAAAAAGGACACCTGGTCTGTCCTTGAATATTACGGGAGAAATCTTAAAGACAGAAGCCCGAGAACTGAGTACAAAAGGAGGAATGCGTAGGTGAGGGCCGGACCCTGAGCGACTTTCTGTGCTCAGAAAAGAAACGTACTCATTTTCTGGAGAAGCAATATAACGCAGTGTCGTATTGTCCAGTAGAATTTTCCGTGGTGATTGAAATGTTCTAAATCTGCACAGTCCAATGAGGCAGCCACTAACTGCACACCTGGCATATGGCCAGTGTGACTGAGGAACTGAATTTTTAATTTTATCTAATTTTAATAAATTTCATCTAAATGGCCACATGTGGTGAGGGGCGGCCATATTGAATGGCCAAACTAGCAGCTAAGCTGGGAGCCCTAGAGGCGGCCTTGAGGCTGGCTCCAACTACAAATTAAACAGTGCCTGGCACATCCTAGTCCCTCCACACAAACTTCAGCAGAGCTCAGCAGTTGACAGGCAGCCCTGAGGGGCACTCAGTGTGGGACTGGTCTGCACAGATCTCCCTTTGAGATACTGCATTAGTTCACTCAGGCTGCTGTCACAAAGCGCCACAGACTAGGTGGCTTAGACAAGAAGAACTTATCTCAGTGGCTTGGGAGGCTGAGGCAGGAGGATCACAAGTTCAAAGCCAGCCTCAACAAAAGCAAGTGCTAAACAACACCATGAGACCCTGTCTCTAAATAATACAAATAGGACTGGGGATGTGGCTCAGTGGTCAAGTGCCCCTGAGTTCAATCCCCAGTACGCCCCACCCCAAAAAGAAGAAGAACTTATTTTCTCATGATTCTGGATTCTAGAAGTCCAAGACCAAGATCGCAGGGTTAGTTTCTTTGAAGACCCTCTCTTTTTGACTTGTGGATAGCCACCTTTTCTTCACATCGTCATGTGGTCCTCCTTCAGTGTTCTGATCTCTTTTGATGTAAGGACAAAGTCGTATTGTATAACCCCCTCCCACAGGACCTCATTTTATTTTAATCATCTCTTAAAGACCCTGTCTCCAAAGAGAGTCATTTGGGGGAGGTAAAGGGGCTAGGAGTCCAACCTATGAATGTCTTGGAGGAGAAACACAGTCAGCCAGCCACGAAACTTAGCAGGTTGGAGACCAAGGTTGCCAGTTCTATTTCTGAGCAAGATACTGAGCTGGCTCAACTGCTGGCTTCCTCCACAGCAACTGACCTTGGAAGAAGCCATTGGAAAGCAGAGGACCCAGGAGAAGGCTGAAGTAGCTGGGGACTGATGTGGCCTGGGGTGCCTGGGGGATGACTCAGATCTGAGACAGAAGCTGCCCAGCATGGCTGTGAGAGGACACACGGGAAGGGGGACTGCGGGAATTCGGCCCTTGCTGCTCCCCTGCCATTGCCCCAGGGGAAACAGTGACGCCCCCCACCCTCAAGCAAACTCAGACCTCTGGCCCAGATGCGAAAATCTGGTCCAAGGATAAAATTAGGGCAGGGTAACACTCTGGGTTTCCCGTGTCTAGAGCTCTCCCTCTGGGGCTTCTTCAGCCCCTGTCTCCTGAATTCATTGACACAGCCTTGGGGGCCAGGGGTGGGAGTCTGACCTTAGCCTGTCCTCATTGCCTACCAGAGGAGCCTACACCTCCAGCTCTAAGTGAGCTCACAACCCCAAAATGCATTTGAGAAGCCTAACTATTTCAAAAGAAAAACAACATACTTGATTACAGCGTCCAACAAAAGCAAAAATGTTACAACAGATGGCCCTTCATTAAACATACGAAAGAGAGAAAACCATTAACAATATAAAACAAGAACAAGAAAACACTTAAAAGAACCAAGCTGAAATATCAGGCATAAAAAAAAATGTAATCACTGAATTAAAGATCACGGTGGATGGGTAAATGGGCACAGAATGGATGCAGCTGAAGAATAAATTAATGAACTGGAAGACAATACTGATAAAATGTTCCAGAAGGAAGAAGAAATGACAAAAAAAAAAGTAAATAGAAAATCATCTTAAAATTAAAGTGACACAGGGGCTGGGGTTGTGGCTCAGCGGTAGAGCACTCCCTTAGCACATGTGAGGCACTGGGTTGGATCCTCAGCACCAGATAAAAATAAATGAATAAAATAAAGGCATTGTGTCCAACTACAACTAAAAAAAAATTTTTTTTAAATCTAAGTGATACAGAAGACAGAAGAGAACATTAAAATATTAAGCTTCCCAGAGAGAGAAATACAGTAAAAGGAGGAAATACTTTCAGAAATAATAGATACAGCCAGGTGCATTGGCACACATCTGTAATCCCAGCTGCTTGGGAGGCTGAGGCAGAAGGATCACAAGTTCAAAGACAGCTTTAGCAAAAGCAAGGTGCTAAGCAACTCAGTGAGACCCTATCTCTAAATAAAATACAAAATAGGGCTGGGGATGTGGCCCAGTGGTCAAGAGCCCCTGAGTTCAATCCCTGGTACCAAAAAGGAGAAGAAAAAAAAAAGAGGAAAGGAAGAAATGATAGATACAAATTTCTCAAAATTAGAAAAATTCCCAAAGAGTAGAGATGAGGAACAGCTCATATCTAGACCCATTGTAGTATAGGTTAAGACATTATCAAAACCAAAGAGGAAATTCCAAAACCTTCCTAGGAGAAAGTACAGATCAAAATTTTTAAAAGGAAAAATCAGATTGACATCAGAATTTTTTCATCAGCAATAAATACTTTAAGAGACAAAAAAGATCTTAAAATGTTATAAATAATAGAGCTGACATTCAAATAGGAAAGAATGATTTTTAAAAAATTCAGACATAGAAGACCTCAAAGATTTGCCATAGAAATCCTCACACTGAAAACACTCTTGGAAAAAAAAAAGAAAATGACAAAAATATAAATAAAAGTTTATTTACTTAAAAAACATTCTATGTAGAGAAAGATGAATAGGGAGAGGCAGAAGAAGAGGGGAAAGAGAGGCCCAGGGACTGAAATGGAGCAAATTAAATTCCACACAAATGATTATGACAAAATGAACCCAACTACTATATAAAACTAGAATGCAGTAATAAAATAATTGAAAAATAAATAAAAGTGTATACATCCATTAATTTAAAAAAATCCTTGCTGAATTACCTAAATAAGAGAAAAGACATATCCAGGAGATGGTACCAGATGTGTAGATATAGGTGATTAAATGCCTTAGTAAAGTTTGATGCTATCTTTAAAGAATAGCTAAGCCCAAATAAAAAGAAAAATTATACCAATAAAATACAGTATTTGAAGTCTCCAGACCCTATTCAAAGACTGATCCCTGAACCAGCAGCATCAACATCACTTGAGATGGAAGAAATGTCCCTACAACCTACTGAAACAGAGTCTGCAGTTTATTAAGATCCCCAGGTGATTTGAACACATATTAAAGTTAAAGGAGTGCTAGTCTAATGTCAGCATAATACATGATGCAGTGGGAAGGGAAGAGACAAAGAGATGGAAGGGCATGCCAAGTTCTTATCATACTGGAAAAAAGATGGAGACATCCATTTGTCAAAAGAAGGTGAGGATTAAAGACTAAAAAGTGACAAATTCAAATGAATTAAGATGGATAAACAGCAGTCAAAATAATTGAACATCAGCACCATATAATATAACAAGTGCGGGGAGGGAGGGAATTCCAAAAGAGAACATATAGCATGATAAATATTTCAAAAAATAAAGGAACCAAAATAAAGACATACACATTAATGCATGTAATAGAAGCAAAGAGTATTTCAAAAGGAAAGCAAATAAATGATAAAGCAAGACAGATGGTAGAGAACCAGAGGTTAGATACACAGTATTGTCAATATTTTAGCTTTTGTTTGGGGGCATCGGTTCAAAGGTGCTTATTACATTGTTAAAAATAATTAACTATAACTATTATACATAATTAACTAGACAAGAGCATGCCCCACCTGGAACGATCCTGTGTGTCTTATAATCAGGGATTATGATCAATTCACTTTCGTGTACCAAAGGTTCAAAAATAAATAAAAATCCAGCCCAGGCACAGTATTTTGCATAAATGAGACACTCAAGAGATGTTTTTGGAGTTAACAGGGAACTGCTTTGAACAACAATGTGAAGGATAGATCATAGAGAGAAGAAAGGCCAACAAAGAGGGTCAGGCTGTCATGCAGACCATGACGAGACTTGATGGAGGAGGGAGCTGTGGAGGCTGCCGAACCAGTGCAGTCAGAACCCACCAGATTTGGCAGCTGATTCAATGTGGAAGGAGTCCTAGTTGGTAACCAGGTTCTGGTATCCCAAAAGCAGATCATGAACTGTCCTGTGATTCAGAGACACTGTGTCTCTTGCTGCTTCATTCCCCCAACATTTTATTATGAAAACTTTCCAATATACAGAAAATTTGAAAGAATTATATAGTGAACACACACACTCACCACCTACACTCCACAATTAATGCCTGGGTATATTCCCGCTCACATTCACCTAATCATTCCTTCATTCACTCATCATCCCATTTTTTAAGGAAGACTTTCTGATATATTGCAACAGGATTAGCTCAGTGGTAGAGCCCTTGTCTAGCATGTGCAAGGCCCTGGGTTCAATACCAAGCACCTCAATCAATCACTCAATCAATCAATCAATGTGAAAGAAATGTCTCATTTCCTTAAACAGAGAAACCCAATGGTCTGCAGTGATCTCAAACTCTTTCCCCACCCAAGGTAGCTGAAGGACAGAAACTCCTTCACAGTTATTTATAACATCCTTCACATTAGATATGAAGAGGATTATTCTAGAAACAAATACTGTTGTTCTTAATGGTTGTTTATAGGAGTTTTATGGAGGTGGTAATTCACATCATTGGCATTTGGTCTGGGGTTTGGAAATACACTCATTGCCTAGTGTTTCAAATTATTTATCATCCACACGGAGCATAATTAAATTCTGAGTGCTTCGAATAATACACAGACGTCAGTGACAATCAAAATCCACTCCTTAAATTACGTAGTACTTTTCCTTCTCTATATAATTCGCAGTCATAATTTGATGAAATAAGGCTGCACTTATGAAAATTCTTTCCCAAGGGGAAATAGAAGTCACGCTTGTTTGTTCCAGAATAAACAGTAAGAAGTCCAATGATCCTATACCAAGTCAGTGGTGCCATTTGGGTTAATAATGTGGGCCAGATTCAGGTTTCCATTCTGATTTCTGGAGAACAGTATCTTGTCACTATCTCATCTGCCCATTTCTAAGCACATGCACTGTTGGGTGTTTCTCTCTCTCTCTCTCTCTCTCTCTCTCTCTCTCTCTCTCTCTCTCTCTCTCTCTCTCTCTCTCTCTCTCTCATCTGTCTTTGTACCAGCCGGTGCCTCTGCAAACATCCCACCTCCTCCCCCACCTTATCTACCATTCTAACTCCCTCTCATTCTTCACTTGAGTGTCAGTCCCCAGGAAACTTTACCTGATTCCCCCAAGTTGGACTGTACCCTCTACAGCACCAACACATCCTTCTGTCATATATTCCCTGAGATAAGGGGCCGTTTCTTTCATTGATTTGTCCCCAGTGCCAGCTACGGGATCCCCGACCCAGGAGCCCAGGCCATCAGAACTTCCACTGTCTGGAATATTGCCAGTCTCCAAGACAGAGGAAAGAAAATGCCATGAGTCATGCAGTGGCTCTTAAAGCCACTCATGTGCCCCTCACGTGCCCCTGGCAAAAGCAAGCAAGTCATGGGGCCATGCCTAACTTCAAGGGGTTGGAAGAAAAACATCCACTATTCCACCTGCTCACATCGCTCCCTCTCTTTCCTTACTTCTCAAGCTCACAATCTTCTGCTCCAGAGAAACTACCCCACTCTCAATGTCCTTTGGATTCATCTTAAGTGCTATCTCTTCCTAAAAGCCTCCCCTAATCTACCATGGGGCATCTTCTGAAGTCCCCAACATATCTTCCCATTTCCACCTGCTTTCAGTTTCTCTGCTTATGATCTAGACAAAGTCATGCCTGAGATCAGGGCAGTCTGATCTCAACCTTGACATTTGACCCCTCCCACGATAACATTTACCTGCCTGAGCCCCATCTGTTACCCCCTGAAGTACACACATGGAATGGGAAATTGTAGCCACAACTTAGCACACCTGGAATGATTCAGGGAGATTTCTGAGAATAGGGAAAATATCTTTGGCACAAATATCTAGGACAATTGAATTTCAGAGGAACTAAGCACCTTTCCAAATCTCTGTGATTCAGCTAAGAAGTTAGTGGAGCAAGAATTATTCAGCTCAGTCCCCAACCTTTCAAGTTAAAGATGACACACACAGGGCAATGGCCACAAAGGAACAGAAGAAAATCTGAAGGGCCACCCTCTTTGAAAATTAATGAGTTTCTTTTTCTAGAGCAATCAGTGTGGAAGGCAACTCATGATTGGGAGACAACTCATGATTGGTCCCAACATGTTGCCAAGTGAAACTAATTGAGAATCACAGTAAAACTTTGATTAGTCAGGATGCTCCAGGTCATCAGATGTGCTGATGAATTAAAATTTAACTAGAAATTTCTATGGGTTTAATGTTCATTGCCAAATATGCTATTCAAATAAATGAAGCTATTATCCTTCTTTATAACTCAGTCCACTGAGTAGGACTTTATATCCCTCGAGGGTGACCAAGAATCTTGCCAAGTGTCTGGATCATCATCTGTCTCTTGCTGTTCACCCCACCCTCAATGTGTATCTTAAACTCACCAATTCCCCCAGTAGGCCAGCCTTATCCACAATGGCAGGCCTTTGCCTCTTAGTTTGTGCCTTTCCCCGGACGTTACCACCTAAATATTTCTATCAAAACTTATACACTCCACTCTCATAAATCCAATTATTCTGGCAAAGCTAATTGCTCTCTATTCTCTAAGCGCTCCCAAAACATTTTTTTTCATGTGAGTTAATATCTCTGTGTGAACTACTTCTCTTCCATTGGATCCTATTTTAATGGAATTTCCAATAATGATAAAACCACACACTTAACCAAAACCCCTTGAGAGGAAGGCATGTATTTTATATAATTTTGTATTCAATGCTGTAAGCACAGTACCTGGTCACAACAGGTACTCAATATTTGTTAGATGAGTGAATGAATGAATGCATCGTGCATATAGGTTAACAAGATACAAATATTCAAATCTCAGCTGACTCCATAGCAACTCAAAAGTTTATGTAAATATATATACATATACATATATATACACACACACATAGAAGAGATACAGATATAGATGATATAGATGTAGATAAATATAGACAGATTAGATGTAGATGATAAAGATAGAGATAGCTTCAGGTTCAGAATGATTTTTCACATCAAGTGACCTAAAATCCCAGTGAATTGAAGATTCTTATTAATAGAGATATCAACTAGAACTAGAAATAATTTGCTAAGCATGTTGTGTGGGTACATAAGAGCTACATTCTTCATTTCCAGAAAGCATGGTGTGTTTTGAGGAGACCCTGGTCACTTTTGCCTGCCTGGTGGAGTGGACAAAGCTTGTCCAATCTGTCCTTTCTTCTGCAATTTGAGTCACAAGCATGTGAATGCAAGGACTGAATCTATGTGGCTTTTCATTGCTACTGTCTAGGTACCCTGGAACTCTGTGGTTCCTGTCCTTCTGAGGCCTCATTATTCAGCTGCTTAAAATGGGAAGAACTGGGTTTCCGTTGCTTGCCACCAAAGAATCCTGACTGTGCAAATACTGAACACCCTCCACCTGTCTTCATCCCTCCCTGGGTTCCACTTCCAATAAGACCCTGATGCCACTTACACAAGAAAAGAAACACAAGCACACTTTGATGCCACAGGCATCAGACTCCAGAAGGGCACTTGAAGGATACAATTTCCTCTAAAAGATACCTGAATAAAAGAAGAGCCTTGCTCAATGCCACATGGCCAATTGGTGGTAAAACTAAGGCTAGAACACAGGCCTCTGAAGTCCCAGTCTGACTTTCTTTCCATTGCACCCAATTCATGAAAACATCCCTACGTGTAGAGTTCTTACAAATCAGTCATTAATAGGTAGAGTGGTTGTAAAAAGTTGATGTATTACATATACCTTAGGTTGCTTTACACACAACTATCCTTACCGTGGGCAGATTTTATTCTGGCTGCAGGAGGGAAGGAGTGGGACAGGGTGAATCAGTGCTGTCCTGCTCATTTGCTTGACAAATCTATGCCCTGAAACCATGATGTTGATCTCATCCAATGATTGCCTACGTGGAATGAACGAGCTTCGGCTGTCATCCATATCTTCTCGGGAGTGAAGAACCACTCCAAGCACCATTAGGTTTGAGCTGCCCAATGAAACAATGTGCACATACCTCCTACTTCTATTTTCCTGAAGAATCATCTCATTCCTGTGGGCCCTTCTGATTCTATATTATCCCAGGAAAGCTCTTGGCATTTGAAAAGGGAAAGATGAAGGACAAAAGGAAAGCTTACTTTGAATTCTGGACTCAACTGTCAGGCTCTTCAGGGAGGGTGAATTGGATGGAAAGTCTCTCACGTGGCTTGCTCCTTCTATTCTTCTCAGCATAATCTATTCTCTAGAAACACATTACCCAATCATGCCATCCACCTCTCCTCATTTTTTCCTGGATCACTTAATTGCACTATTCAATATGGTAGCTATAAACTGCATAAAACTATTGAAATTTAATGTCAAGTGAATTAAAATTAAATAACACTAAGAATTCAGTTTCTCAGTTGCATTTACCACCTGTCAACTGCCCAACAGTCCCACATGGCCAGCGGCTGCCATATTGAATAGGCCAAATAGAGAATATTCACCTCACCATGCAAAGTTCTACTGGAAAGTGCTGACTTAGAATACAGCTCAAACTCCTTACTGTAGCCAATAAAAGTCTCTATGATTCCTTCCTTTCCACATCTCTCACCTCATTATGTGTTACTCTTGTCCTTATTCACTTGGTTCCAACCACTCTGACCTCTTAGTTGGTTTTATAACTTGCCATAGTTTTTTTTCCTGACTCAGGACCTTTGCATCTGTGGTTCTCCTTGGCTAGAACACTTTTCTACATCTGCTCTTCTTACCTTTCAGGTCCTAATTCAAATATTGCCTTTCTAAAGAGCCTTCCCCAATCGCCCTAGGTAATGTATCTCTCTACCACTTGAATATTAGTGAATATTAGTGCTTACAATTGTTAGAAATGTTCATGATTATTTACTTCTTTCATGTTTACTTCCACATCCCCCCATCACACACACACACACACACACACACACACACACACACACACAAGAATGTACAATCTCAAACAGCAAGGATTTTGCCTAATTTGTTTACAACCATATCCCATGTCTAAAATAGTTATAGAGAAGAGGGCTCAAGATAAATTTTTATGGAATATACAGACTAAATATAATAAAATGACAGGCCAGAATCCATGGGACAATCCTCTGAAGAGAAAACTAATAGAAATAACCCCATGGGTACCACAAAAATTGAGCTGAGCACTGAGCTGGAAAAGAGAGGGGGAAAATCTGCCAGATATCAGCTTTCTCCATTTTTTTGCAGGGTTTTCTTCACTTTGGCTGCTCTGATTAATTGCATTGAAGATCCACCCTAACAACAATGATGGCATTAATAATAGTGGCGATCATAAAAATAATGGGACATGGTGCATGGCTCCTGGTGCTCAGGCTCCTAAGGAGAGATGATCCACGCAACAGCACAGGGTGAGTAAGGAGCTGCATGAATTTTTTAAACAACAGCATCCCCAGAGCACTGGAAGGATGCCTGCCTCCCCAATTATGCACCAAATTAGGCCACAGTCTCCCCCCAGCCCCACCCCAGGCTTCAGAGGCTGACTCATGCTTCATGGGAAGACCTTTCTCCCATTCAAGACCGGGCAGCCAGCCAAGAGACAAGCGGGTTTCTGCCCGCCTCTCCAACACAGCCTCCATCTCCCCCATGACCTCCTTCCCCATCTGTGATCACAAGTGATCTCAGCTTCCCGGCTACTGGCAAAGGCTTTGGGATTTACTAGACAGCCCTGCAGAGCAGGAGAGCTGGGGGTCCCCACAGCTCTCCCTGCACAGTCGGGACTTGGGGGGCAAACGAGGACAGCAGGCATCACCTATTACACTCACCCCCAGGTTTTGGTCTTATGGAAAATTAGCCCTTTTGAAGGTGGTGCCTAAAGGAATTCTTGGCCATGCACGGACCCCAAGAGGGGGTCTGCCCACAGTCCCTGCTTCCCCTTTCTCTACAAATTCTGATGACACTTTCACACTGCATTCCTCAGTTAGTCCTAACTTCTCAAGTGATGAATGTTCCATTCATTCATTCAAAACTATAGTATGTGCCTGGGGTGCATCAAGCTCATAATAAATGCCTTCAGCAGATTAGAACTCCTTGCCCTCATGGGCTCACACTCTTCTGAGCCCATTTTAAAACATACACCCCTGAAAAATAAAAGATATCGCCAATTATTTTTTCTACTCTTTTTATTGAACACTTCAACACACAAAAGGAAGCCTATTCGTTCTTCTAAGAGTTAAATACTTTGCCAAATGATGAACATGCATCAAACCCCTTCTCCTTCCCCGCCCACCCCAAGACATCCACTCTCCTAAATGTGGTGATCATTGTCCCCTGCCTGTTTTTCATTTTAATCGCATGGTCCTTGCACAGTCCATTTCATTGTTCTTGGCATGTTCTCTATTTGCACACAGCTTCTAAAAGTTATCTTTTGGCACATTGTGATTAACATATGTGGTTAATTACCACTGAAGAACAACATTGGCCACTTCTAACGTAAAACTAACATTGAAGAACATCACGCAGAAAAACGCAGACTTCATGAATTGCACAGAATGGTGAATGTCCAGCATAATCAACATCCAGATAAAAGAAAAAGTCATTTCCTGAGTCCCCGCAGTTGTCCTGTGCTCCTTTCCACTCACAACCCTCCACATAGGCTGAGGAGTCCATGGTAGTGTTGCTAGAGATTAAAGATCCTTGCAGCAGAATGAAGATCAGCAAACCCAGTGCACCACCTGTTTTTATAAATAAAGTTTTATTGGAACACAGCCACACTAACCCTTTCATATATCTCTGTGGTTGTCTTTGCACTACCATGGCAGAGTTGGGTAGCAACAGAGACCACATTGCTCACAGGTTTGAAATGTTTACCATCGGCTTCTTTACAGAAAAGTTGGATGTTTCCTCTTCTAGATCTTCACATCAACAGAATCACACAGCACATACCCCTTTCTGTCTGGCTTCTTTTACTCAACAGTGTGTTGTGATATTCACCCATATAATGGCAGTTGTTCATTCTCGTCCACAGGGGAAATTCCATTTTATGATTACAACCTGATTTGTTTATTCATTTGACCTCTGATAGATGCTTGGGTTGTTTCCAACTTGAGACTCTTATGAATAGTGCTGCGATAAACCCTAATGTAAATGTCTTTTGGTGTAGTGTATTTGTTGTAATTATTGTAAAGTATCTGTTCTATAAATATACCATAATTTATTTATTCACTCACAATCAGTGATTCTCTGGGAACTTCCCACCCCAGAGACTGATTTACTTGACATGGGACATATGTAACCTGAGCTTTGGAATTTTTTAAAGATCTTCAAGTGATTCTAACATGCAGACAAATTTGGGAGCCACTGGTTTGGGACCTTTCCAGTTTCCACTACTGCCAACAACACCACAATAACCATTTGGGGTTTTTTTTTTTGTTTTTTTTTGGTTTTGGTTTCTGCACATCTCCTCATGATCCACAGTCTCTTTAGGTCCCACACCTATGAAAAGATGGCAGATTCAGAGCACATGAGCATCTTCAACTTTCCAACAAGTTGCCAAATCAGTCTCCAGAAGGTTTATACCAACAGGACCTTGTCTTCCTTGTTTCTGGACCCCAGGGCTCATCACAAGTCCCAGCCAACAGATGGCACTCAGAAAACTTCCATTGACCAACTGGAATCAGGTAAGAACTCAAGAGAGAAATCAGACAGCCTCCTTTGTTCCAGGAAATGAGACCCTATGTAACTATCTAGGTCAGATCTGAATCTATCCCAGGCTTGAGGCTCAGTAACCACACCTGGCAGCCTCCTCTGAGTCTTCTTCCTCCTCTCATTCATTCACTCAACAAATGCTTTTTAGCACTTATTATGTGCCAGGCACTGTGCTAGAAAGGAGTAAGACAGGGGTTTCTCATTCTTCAAAGAGAAAAAGGCTTGTAGGTCACTCCTTATATAGAAGGGGGGAGGGAACTGGTGTGCTTGGCTTCCTAATCTGCAAACAAGGATAATGAGCGCTTCCTCACGGGCTTGTTATAAGGACCACAAGGCCCAGACCTAGTACACAGATGGCACTCATTGTTGCTGACATACAAGAGGAAGAGATAAGGTGCTTTGAGGACTTAGGTGCGAGGAAGCTCTTTCAGCAGAGAAGACCCAGAAAAGAGATGGCTTTGGAGGTTGGCTTGGAGACCAAGGGTAGGGCTTAGACATTGGGGGCGCTGGGGAAGTGGAAGTTCCCTAGAGAGCAAGGTCCTAGGTGTGGAAACACCTGCGTGTTCAGGTTCGCTCAGAGATGCTCCATCAGGGGCTCTTTTGCATTGTCCAGGGGACACTCGGCAATGGCCAGAGACAATTTAGGTTGTTGTAACTTGGGAAATGCTAATGGCATCCAATGGATGGAACCCAGGGGTGCTGCTAAATATCCTCCATTGGACAGGAGGTCCCCTACAAAAGAGTTATCCTGACCAACATGGTGACAGTGACAAGGTTGAGAGACCCAGTTTCAATGTGGCAGAGTGTGTGATCAGTAGGAACCCCCCCCCATGGTTCAAGGTAAGCACTTACCTCCCTTTGCTCCATTTTTCAATATAAACTACCTTTTATCCCTCATTTCAAGCACAATATGTTTCCATGGATTGAGCACTAACTATGTGAGGGATGTGTCATTTTACAGAGACAACTGAGCCTCACGGATACCAAGGCCACAGGCTACAGTGAATTACAACACTTGCAAGCCCCATTCCACTCCACCCCCACTCCAAACAAGCAGTCACCTCCCAGGTGACCCTGGAGGCCAGCCTAGTCCGTCCATCCTTTTTTTTTTTTTTTAGTCTGATTATTCAAGGTTTGTTTATCCAATTCCAAATCAGCTGGTAGAAATGTCTCATGAGCATAACTCTAGCCCATGGTCAAGTACCTCACACACAGTAGGTGCTCAACAAATACAGAAAGGAGACGAGTGGGTGCCAGGGGATGGGGAGTAGGAAAGTGACTACCCCTCGGTACAGAGTTTCTTTTCCGGGTGATGAAAATGTTCTGGAATTAGATAGTGGTGATAGATATGCAATTTTGTAAACATACTAAGGACCATGGAATTTTACACCTTAAAAAGCTGGATTTTGTATGTTAATTATGTCGTACACACATACATATGTCAAACAGACTTCAAGCAGAGTAAGAGTACAAACACATCATCTCTTTAAATTCCCCAAGGGCCTGAGCAAAATGATGACGCGGTGACATTGATGGATCAAACCTCGAAGGAAGAAGACAGACACACGACTGTGGATAGCCATTCATGTTTTCTTATATACATACCAATGAATAAATGGATGAATTGGCCTAAGCACCTACTAGAAGAAATCACTGTTACCAATAATCAGTTAATTAACTCCCATGATGACTCATTTTAATTGCTCATTTATGTAATATTCTAATAGATATATTATCTCATCTGAGCCTTTGACAACTTCAAGAAGTAAACAGAACAACAGAAATTACTCCTCATTGTCACTGCGGAGGAAACAAAGCTCAGAGAGCTTCAGCAACTTCTCTGAAATGAACACAGAGAGGAATACATTATTCTTGACTTCTGTTGATCTGGTCCTCTGTACCGCACAAAACCTTCACAATCTGGTGAATCCATCTCCAGCCAAATTGTGTGTCTGTAAAACATTACCCTTGACCAGGCCATGACATCTGACTTCAAGCAGGGCTATAGTATAAACACATCTTGTCTTAAGTTTCCTAGAGGCGGAGCCTTCAAGACAAAAACAGTGGTGTGGTGACATGGACATGACTAGATCAAATTTTTCCTGCAGACCACCACACCTTTGAACATTTTTGTTATATAACTCATAAATTCTCTTTATGACTTAAGTCAGTTTATATTTGTGTTGCAAAAAAGAAGAAAACTCCAAAGACTTGATTGATACACCCTCACCCCTTCTGTTCACATTATATTTATGGTGCTCTGTGAAATTAATCTGGAACCCTTCTTACTTGATTGGGCAAGAGATATTTATGGAGTGCCTGCTATGTGCCAAGGTTTTGGGTCTGAGGACAGTGGACATATTCTTGCATCCTTCAAGATCGACTCTGTCTATATCTTGGATCTGAGTTCTTTTCAAATGCAGAATTTCTGGCCTTATCTGGCAAAGACTGATTCTGAACATATCCAGCATGGACCTGGGGCCAGCCCAGCTTTGGCAGCAATTTGTTCTAATGAAAACCATGATTTGTCAGTGTTATTAATCGGCAAGCAGAAGTCCTTTGAAGATTCCCTGTTTGCAGGGAGGTTTTCATTTAGTTAATTATAAGGCTATGACTTGAAGGGCTTCCCAAGCCCCCTCAGTGAGGGCTTGCAGGGAAGGGATTACATGAATGATTTTTTTCTCTTGGCTCCCACATCCAGAACAAGTACAAAGGCTTGTTTTGATGTCTTCTGCCTGAGGTGAGTACAATCTAACTCTGAGCCTTATTTCCCAGCCTGCCTTTGACAACTCAGCTCAGAAGCCTCCCTGTCCCGTGATACCTTGTGATCCTATGGGCCTGGGAGCCAGGAAGGGGAGATTTTAACCCCAGCTGGACAATTTCCTAGCCCTGAAACCATGAGCTGGCCATGCAACCTCAGTGTGCCTCAGTCTCCTCATCTGCAATATGGGAGAAGTAAAGGGAGCTATCTCCTAGGGTTATTAAGAAGATTTAATGATATAAAACATCTACTAAGGCATTTGGCATGTAAGTGCTCTGTTAATGCTAAATATCATCATTAGTTAACAATTAATTATCAATTGTCACTATTATCATGAATAGTCACTGATCAACCTCGTCTCCCTGAGTTCCTGGCCTCCAACTTTGCATCTCTAATATCCTTATTACCTTCACCCTGATGTGTGGGTTATTAATGCCTGAATCATCTCTCTCCTGATGCACTGAGAGTCCCTGAAGGCCAAGGTCATGTTGCATGCCCCTCTGACTTTGGGCACCCAGCTCCTGTTGAAAGAGGGGGCTCAGAATGTTGCTTTGATTATCTCCCTCTTCCCTCAACTAACTGGATTACCTGGGTAGTAGCTATAGGCAGGTGGGGTGTGGCTGGAGGAGGTGCGTCACTGGGGTGTGCCTTTGGGGTATACATGATGTCCCTGGTGAGTGGAGCACTCTCTCTCTGCCTCCTGATTGCCTGTTCTGAGCTGCTTCCCTCCTCCCCGTGATGCCTTGCCTCACCTTGGACACACAGCAAGGGTTCAGCCACCTTTGGACTGAGATCTCTGAAATCATGAGCCCCAATTAAATCTTTCCTCCTCTAAACTTGTTCTTGTCGGGTATTTTGATCACAGCAGTGGAAAATCTGACTAAATCATGGGCCCAAGCAGAAAGGGACATGATCAAACAGACCCCAGGGAGCTTACAGAATAGAACAGAAGGCTGAGGACCAGGCTTGGCCTTAGGACAGGGATCAGGGAATAGGAACAAGCCCGTCTCCCTGAACATCCTTGTAGAAGGAGCATGCCTCCCTATAAGAATTACTGAAGAGACCAGGCTGTGGGAGAAGAATTCAGATTGGTTCAGCGTGGTCAAAAGGCTGCCTGTCAGTCCCAACAATGTGCACTTAGTGAGAGACGTGGGATTCCTCCCAGGCTGCCATACAAAATCCCATAGAATGTGGGGTTGGGGGCTTAAGCAACAGAAATGTATGGGCCTTAGTTAAGCAGGTCAGAAGACCAAGAGCAAGGCCCCAGTGTGTTCAGTTCCTGGCGCAGGCTCTCCTATCTTGCACACCGCCACCTTCTCCTAGGTCCTCAGAGGGCAGAGAGAGAAATCCTGGCCTCGCTTCCTCTTACCATCAAGACACTAATCTGCTCTGGGGAGCTCCACCCCTCATGACCTCATCCCACCCGACTTCCCTTCCAAAGGCCCCTCCAACATCAATGCCTGGGAGGTTAGGGCTTCAACACATGAATCTGGGGGACGCAGATTTTAGTCCATAACACAGTGACCATGGAAGACATCATCCACACCACTCGGTGACTGGGAATGAATGGCGAGGAAACTGGGAAGCTTGGGGCTCACAGCCTACAGACACTGACACTGGTCCCTGCCACCCATGGGCAAGTCCCCCAGCCTCAGTTTCCTCCTGGGGCTGTCGTCTCGAGAACTGGAGACTTCGTGTGGGCACCGCACCAGCATGTGACGGCCAGGTGGCCAAGGGCACTGCTTCTCGTCTGGCTGGAGTGAGCAGGGTCAGTGCAGGCAGGACGGCAGAGCGCCAGTCCTCAGGAAGCAAGGCCAACCTGGCCAGAGGCCTCCGTGCTGGGAGCTCTGCTGCCCACAGAGCCACAGGACAGACAGCTGATCCCATTTTAATTACTCTTACCAGGCCCGAGGTTCTGCCCTGGGGTTGTCAGTCTCAGCCAAGCTGCAAGAAGGATCTCCCTGGCAGAGAAAGGCCAGCTCCGGCAGGTGTGTGTGATCACACCTGACAGTCACCCCACGCAGGGCTGTGCCGAAACCTGGCTTGTGGGGAACGTGCTGCTCACAGGAGGGGGCTGGCGGGAGGGAAAGTTGTAGTTCGAAGCATCCTGGTGCTTTCTGGGGCTGATGTTCAGGTTGCTCCTGGGGGAGTGTGAGCCTTTCGGAATAGATGAGGTGGCCATTCTTCCCTTCCTTCTCCTCCTTCCTTCTCTGCCTTCATCTGAACCTCCCCCCAACCAAAGAAGGCTTCAAGCTTGGTCTCCAGGGCCCCCTATTTCTTGGGCACCCTGTGCTGGCCCCACGCTCGCATCTTACTGCATCATGCCTAAGGCCTTTGCCCTGCTGTCCCCGTGACTGTGACCCCTGCCACTGTTTCCTCAACTGACTCTCATCCCCCACCGGCACTAAGGTCCAGGGCCACCTCTTCCAAGAAGCTCTCCTGGCCACCTCCCGTCTCTCGTCAGGTGCCACTTCTCTGCTCTTCCTCGTAATAGAGCACGTAGTAAATCACAGTGTCTGTTTCTCTGCCTGATTCACCAAAACACACGGCATCCTTTTGACCACTGAGCTCTGGCATAGAGTAACTGCTCGGTGAAATAAGGAATGAATCTCGGGAGCTGAGGACAGGCATGTCATCAAGGCAGAGGGACACCTGACAGCAGGAGAAGGTGGACATCAGGAGCAGACTAGCATGAAACCCAAACCCAGCAGCCCAGGCCCTGAAAGTGGGCTGCCCTCACCTCCAATCCCCCTACAGACATCGCCTTCAGAATGCGACATCCCCACACCTGTGACCCGCCCTCCAGCCCCCCTGCCTCTGCGCCTGCTGAGCCCTTCCCTCAGGAATGCCCTTCCCTCAACATGCTCTCCCCCCACACCTGCCTGTCAAACCAGACACACATGGCAGGGCCCTGCTCCCGCCTCGCCTCGCCTCGTGGGTCTCGCACCTTCCTGTTTAAACGCTGTCACTGCCCAGCAGGTGTGTGTGGAAGTGTCTGTCTGGCCCTTTAGAGGCTCGGAGTGGGAGGAAACACTGCTTCTCATTCACTCCAGCGTCCCAGCAATGAGGAGGATGCCCGCACAAAATAGGCACTCAAGCAAATGGCCATCGGGCTAACAAATGGCCCATCGTGCCCTCCGCAGGTGACCTCACCTCCCCTGCCTGTGCCTCGGTGTCCTGGCCCACGACGTGGTGGTGATGAGCCGCCCAGTGCAGGTGGCCTCCTTGGCGCCTGGCTCGCGCACCTGCTCGGTACAGTGAGGTGAGCTCACTCTCCCCCTCCCCTCGCCTTGCTCGTCTTTCTTCCGAGTTTGTGTTATAACCCATCCGTGGGGTTCCACCGGCACTGAGACACAGGAAGTCTGGCTCCCATTCCTGGGTGGCCCATCTTGACCTCCATACAGTAAGCAGCCATTTTGAAGACTTTCTTCTTTATCCTTCCATTGGTTCTTTATGCAAATATACACAAATTCAAACACCTCGTTGCTTTGATTTGACCGTGTTCCCCCATAGTCCATGTGTCACCAAGGTCATTCCTCGTCGATGTAGCAATGATGGGGTGGGGCCAGTGGGAGGTGTGTGGGTCCTGGGGTGCTGGATCCCCCCACCCCCCGGCTCAGATCAATGGCTTTCTTTCAGGAATGGATGAGCTATCCCAGGAGTCCTGCCCTCTCTTGGCTCCTGACTTCACTCACCATGTTAGGAAGAACCTCGAGGCCTTCATCAGCTGTGGCTGCCTGGTCTTGGATTTTCCAGCCTCCAGAACCATAAGCCAAAATAAATTCCTTTCCTTTAGGAATTACCCAGTCTCAGGCATTCTGTTGCAGCCACAGAAAACAGCCTAAGACAACAGTGTTGTCCCCTCTCTCTGACACTATTCTGCTCCTTGGTTTTGGCCATTTGACATGGTCTTCTGGGGACCTTTCAGGACAGAGAGTCCTTTCTCCCTACCACATCAGTGAAGCAGGCCATTGTGAGGAGGCACCAGAGTTCATTTAAAACGCACGCCATTGCTGGCGGATGGAGCCGCCCACACTGCAGGCCTCAAGTGACCTTCCCGAAATGAAAGTGTGACTATGACTGTCCTGCTCGGGCTCCTTCTGTGGGTTCCTACTTCTCGCAAGCAAAACACCACTTCTACATGGCCTCGGGGACTTGCAAGCGTGTGCTGACCTCACCCTATCCTCTCCACTGGCCGCCTGTCCTTGCCTGCAAGGCCCCAGGCCAGTCCCCACCTCAAGGTCACCCCACACGGTCCAGTCTTCTCTGCTAGACTGCTGCTCTGCCCCTCCCTGCCTTGCCTAATCCCACCTCCCAGGGCGTCCCTGAGCATTGATTTCTCAGGAAAGCATCCCCTGACGGGCCAAACGCCCCTGTCCTGTGTCCCCTGGCATCCATTCTTCCCTTGTTACAGAGGTAATTATACACTAGGTGCACTGCCTGCTGTTTCAGGTCTGGGTCCCCCAAACACAGTCAGGAAGCAGGAAGCAGGTTCTCCTTAGTTCATCACTGAATCCCCAATGCCTACAAAGTACTCAGCACTTTGTAGAAGGGAGGAAAGGAGTGGGAGGGAAGGAAGGAGGGGAGGAGGTAGGGGTGGGAGAGAAGAAGGGAAGATAGAATGAGAAAGAAAACAGAGAGTAGAGGAAGGGGAGAGTGGGGACAGGTCAGGGAGGAGAAGGAAGGACCAACAATGAACTTCCTGCACCTGGCACTATGCTAGATGAGGCGAAAGAGGGAAAGAGATTGATAAAGCGAGAACAATCGCTGCTTGCAGTCCAGCTAGAGATAACACGTTTACATAAGAAAATGTAACGAGAGTTCAAGGCTTCACAAGATCAGGGCCATATGCCAAAAGGGCACACCCGGCAAATGAACCCAGGGAAAGTGAGGCCCATTTGGACCTATTTTCAATGCACTTCTTCATAGGTTCCATAAATATGTGGTCCCAAGTACTATATGATTCGAAGAATAATTCCTATGGAGGAAACGGTTCATTTTCAATGTCAACTATCTCTATGTGGTTGGTCTTTAATCTTAGGAGAAGCATTTTTGATTCAAAACAAATGCCTTTATTTTCTTCCCCACAAATTTGTATCTTGAGTGTTGAATTTTTTTGCTTGAGGGTGAGCAGGGCAAGGCGTGGGGTACAAAAGGCCACAGGATGGGGTATTGAGTGGTCTGAGGTCTTCCTGTCTCTGACACTGCTGGATGGGGTCACCTTGAGCACCCACCGTGCCTCGGGTTTCTCTTCTCCTCAATGGAGCTCAATGAGAAGACGAAGTGAGGCTGTTCCAGCTCTAACAGTGGCGGTCTCCCGCCACCCTGGTTGTTTAACCCCAGTGGAGGGGACCTAACCTCCCAGGAGTCCAAGCCCCACTTACACCCCAGCTTCCTGGAGGTTTTTTCTCCTCCTCAGAATAGGACAGTGGAGGGTCCATCTGAGGTCTCCAGAGAGTCTGCAAAGCCTCAGCCTTCCCCAGACACACCTGAGGGAGCACCTGGTAGATGCTGTCTCAATGAGAAAAAATGAATAAACAGCCCAGCTCACGTGCACCTTGCACAGGAATGACATCCAGGTCATGCACTCTATTGCTTGCTTTGGAATGAGGTTTGTTATTAACCCAATAAAATGTTTATGGGATATCTATTATAAACAGTCACAGGAAATCCACCACTAAACAAACAAGTCCAAAGAAGCTCTTAAGTCACAAATCAGACCGTGGGCCCTTCCTGACATAAAATCCTTCAATTCTTTCCCATTGCAATAAATATATGATTCAAAGCTTTCACCGTGGCCTTCAAGGTCTTGACCATGGATTCTTTCTGACATTATCAGCTGTCACAATACCCCTGACACACTGTTCCCGGCCACATTGGCCCAGCTGAGAGAAGCCAAATCAGGGCCAACTTCCAGAGGAGAAAGAAAAACACAGTCATCCCTCTGTATCGACCATTTATGAACCCTCGATTCAGACAACTTCAATCAAAAATATTGGAAAAAAAATTGTACTAGACTTTTTCCTCATCCATTTACCCTAAATAATAGAACATAGCAACAATTTACATACCATTTATATTATATTTGGAATCATAAGCAATCTGGAGACTATTTAAAGTATGCAGAAGGATGTGTGCGGGTTATATTCAAATATTACATAATTTTATATAAGGGACTTGAATTCATGCATTTTGATATCCTTGGAGTGTCCTCTAACCAATCCCCCATGGATACCAAGGAACAATTGTTATGTTTGTTGGTGTAAAGTGCTGAGATGGGGGGAGCTGTTTGTTATGCAGCATTATTGCCATAATAGCTGACTGATACAAGACATACTCATTCAACTGATCTCATACAGACTGTGGGACAACAGACAAAAAGTGCTTTGAAAATAGGAAAAGGTTATTTCAGACACAAGATGGCATCATTGTTTTGCCAACCCAGACTTGGGGAAAGTCGGTTGTTGTTCTGATAACAGAGCGTGCAACAGCCAGTGTCTTCTAGAAACACATATTGCTCCTGATGCACACAGCCCTGAACCAAGGCCATGCAAACTTCCTCTGGCTTCCAAACAAAAGTTTAGGCTTGAGGGCAATTCACAAGTCAGGAATCAAACAGCATTTTTACTTCTAAGATTTCACCTGAAGAAGCTCATCATGAGTGTACACAAGGCTGGAAGTACCAGAAAGCCCATTCTAATTTTATTTAGAATAGTGAAAAAAAAAAAAGAAATGGAAAGAAGTCTAGATGTCCAACAATAGGGGACTGGATAAATCCATGGCATACAGCCATGCAATGAAATGTCATACCGCCATTTAAAATAATGTTAGGTGAGAAACATTTTGTACATGGTGCTCCTTGGAAACCTGCACAATCCACAGAGTTGATTTAGGAGCCAATTTGGACAAGAAGACAAAGCAACTAGGCAGAATTTCAGTTCAATAAATTATGTTTCAACCAAAGAGACTCTGCTTTCATGCATATCATAGACTGAAGGTAGCACCCCACCCCACAAAATTCATATGTTAAAGCCTTAACCCTTAACGTGATGAGGTTTGGATGTGGACTTTGGTGGTAACTAGGTTTAAGTGAGGTCACAAGAGTGCAGTCCCCATGATGGGCTTAGTGTCCTTGTGAGAAAAGGGAGAAAGACCAGAGCTCTCTCTCCAACTACAGGAAGACTCAGTAAGAAATTGTCTGCAACCAGGAAGAAAGCCCTCACCAGGGAAATGAATCAGCTTCACCTTGACCTTGGACTTCCAGCCTCCAGAACTGTGAGAAACAGATGTCTGCTGTTTCTGCCACTCAGTCTGCAGTATTTTATTATACCAGCCTGTTACGGACTGAATGTTTGTCTCCCTAAATTTGTATGTTGAAACCCTACCCCACCGTGTGACACATTTGGAGGTGGGGCCTTGGGGAGGTAACTGAGATTGGATGAGGTCATAAAGATGGAGCGATTGTAAAGGGGATTAATGTTCTTATCCAAGGCACGGGAGACCTCGCTTCTCACGTGGGAACACTGAGAAGTCAGTTATCTGCAGCTTGAAGATGGCACACTGGCACCCAGATCTCAGTCTTCTAGCCTCCAGAACTAGAAGTCACGTCTGTTTCTGTAAAGCATCCAACCTACAGTATCTTGTTACAGTGGCTCAAGCAGACTAAAGCACGGTCTGAGCAGACCGAGGCAATCTGTCATAAATTTTGTCTCCAATAACTGGTCGTAGAAAGAAGTTTGAAGGTTGTAGAAAGAAGTTTGAAGCCATAACTGGAGAGGCAAAAGCTGTAAATGATCATAACCAAAAAAAAAGCATTTATAGTATGATTTTGTTTATAATGGGGGGTTACCACTTTAGAATAACATTTTGTCAGTATTTAATCCCTAAATGAGAAGATTAAAGGCTACTTTTGATTCCATCTTTTTGGTTTATCTAAATAGTATGTGTGTGTGTATATGTATACACACACACACATGCACATATGGTTTGTGTGTATGTATGTAAAGTTTTACATGTCCATACAACTTTAGTAATGGGATACAATACACAGATACAATTGTTTGTCCTGTGGTCCTGTAATAAATAAGACATAAAACCCTGAGGAAAAGCAGACTCAGGGTCTTCGGAACCTGAGTTAGTTTCTAGGAATACAGTCCTTCCCCTCCCAGCCCAGCACTCGAGGGGAAACAGACATTCAGAGGTGCACATCTGCCCAAAACTGGATGAGTAGGTCTCTGAGGTGTGATGTGCACCAGTAATGGTAAGAAGACTGTAGTCAGTGGCATCACTAGGCAAGGAAACTGGGAAGCAACGGCCACAGAGTGAACCAAACTGAGAAGGAGAAGAACGCCTGTGCCTGAGCACCGGCCACCATCTGGCAATCCCGACAGGTGCACTGGCTTATACACAGAGCCTAAAACAGGCTCAGCACATAGTAGGTGTTTGGTAAGCATCTGTGAAAGGAAGAGAGGACAGGAAGGAAGGAGATGTGCATTCTGACCTGAAAGAACAGGAGGATTTTGATAAGCGGGCCCTGAAGACAGAGGAAACCATCCCAACGTGCCAATGGGTAGAATCTGGAGAAACCAACCACATCATTTCCAGGGCCCTCTGGGACTTTCTCAGCAAATACAAGGAGAAAGAGAGCCACGAGGCTGCTGTGGAGATGCTCAGGCCCAGCGGAGAGATGTGAGTCCGGCCTAAACAGGTCACAGACAGTTCTCTGGAGCCCAAAGAATCATTTTGATGGATCAATTCCATCTTGAGAAAACCTGAACTGCAGAGCTGCAGTTTCCCCTGGATTTTGTATTAATTATTTCCTGGCCTAAGGCATTCTATGTTAATTGCTCTCAACTGAAAAACTCCATGTTTATGTTTGTGTTAGCAAAAGCTGGGGGGTGGGGGGTATGTCATTTAAAAACAATCCCCAAAGTCTCCAAGCCTCTCCTCCACCTTGCAGGGTGGACCCGTTGCACAGACCTTCAGAATACCAAGTAGCATCTCAGACGCCATACTGACACACATATGTTCCTCCCCTCCCATTCTGAGAAGGAAGTAAATGTTTGGCTTTGTTTTCCCTTCTTCTGCATACTTCTCCATCTTTACCTCTGGTGAAGGAGAGTTTCAACGTCCAAGTTCCCCAAAGTGAAGATACCCTCCACCCCAGAACTTCCCAAAGTATCTAGTGGTCAGGGGTAAAGTGAGGAAAATCATCAGGAAAAAAAAGAATTCTGCCCTAAACCAGGACAGAAATTGGAATACAGAGGATGAATTATGAGTGCCTCTCCTCGATTCCTTTGCCAGATCAATTTACCCCTTCACTACTACCACTCTGGCCAATGGAGCACTGGAAGCTCACAGTTCTCTGAATTATTTTCTAGAACAGGGGTTGCAAACTATGGCTCACGGGCTAAGTCTAGCCCCCACCTGTTTCTGTGGACAAAGTTTTCCTGGAACACACAGTGCCTGTTCATATACGCCTTACCTATGGCCGCCTCCCCTCCATAGCTTCAGAGCTGAGTGAGTACAACAAAGACCTTGGGGTCTGCAGAGTCTACATTTACCCTCTGGCCTTTTATAGAAGAAGCTCTCGTCACTTCTTCTACAGCACTGTTGTCCAACAGAGATACAGTGACCACCACGTATTTCAAATTCTCAAGCAGCCATGTCAAAAATTTGAATTGAAAAGACAAGTGAGGTTAATTTTAATATTATGTTTTACTTCACCCAGCAGGTTCAAGGTATTATTATTCCAACATGTAATCAATTTTTAAATATCAGGGATGATGCTGACACTGATGTTTTCATCCCAAGCCTTCAAAATTGGATGTGTATTTTGAATTTTCAATCATCACCATTCAGACCGTCCACATGTCAACTGCTTAACAGCTATGTGTGGGTGTGGGCCGCCATATTGAAAAGGGCCATTCTCGGCAGTCTTCTTTGACTGAATATAAGGTGCATCATCCAGAGATTTTACAGCCCTCTCCACAGGAGAAACCCACAGCCAATGACTGCTGACATGGAAATATAAAAGGCCAACCCCGTGGCCTCCTGCATGAACAACCTCCGCGGTGTGATGCATGCTGCAGAGTCCCCAGGGATCGGGATGTGGCTGGCTCAGTGGAGCTCACAGTCTTCCCCCTTGCTCCTTCCCTCCTCCTGCTACCATCGCTCCCTTCCTGTGCTCTCCTGAGAGCACTCCTGTGAGAAATGTTTTGCCCAAGAATCCCCATCTGAGCTCTGCTTCTAGGGAACTCGTCTTAACACAGGGATTCAAGGGACACATATGTATTTATCACCCATTACACAGTTAGCAATGACTATCTTATCATAAAGTGTGAAAGTGAGAAATATTATCTACATTTTAAAGATTAAAAAAAAAAAGATGAGTATGTACAGTGATAGGAGAACACAGTATAGAGTTACTTAGAATCACAGTTACACAAGCATGTACTAGCAACTCAGTGCTTATGGTTTGTGTTCGTTGGGGAAAATAAGACAAAAACGTACTGTGAATGTGGGTTTTTCAAGTATGAGTGTTGTAAAAAGTCCTGAGTGGCTATTGCTAAGGTCAGAATGGTTGTGTCCTCCCAAACTTGATGTTGAAATTCTAGCTCCAAAGTGATGGTATTAAGGGGTGAGGTCTTGGGAAGGTGAATAGAGAGGAAGAAAGCAGAGCTCTTGTGAACAGGATTAGTGTCCCCTATAAAACAAGCCTGAAGGAGTGTGTTTGCCCCTTCTACCACATGAAGGCACAGTGAGAAGACATAATCTATGGGAAAGCCAGCCTTTCCCAGGCACCGGATCTGCTGATACTCTGCTGATATTGGACTTCTGAGCCTCCAGAATTTTGAGAAATAAATTTCCGTTATTTATAAGCCACCCAGTTATGTTAGGTTATAACAACCCAAACAGACTGAGGCAGAAATACAACCTACCACAAATTATCAACAATAGAAATTAATGGTTGCTTAATTTTTTCTACTTCCTACTATGCTATATTTTCCTTTTTTCTGAGATATGACTTTTTTTTTACTGGTGAAATTTGGCTTCTCTTGAATACTTTGTCATATGATAGTGAAAGAGCTTGCTTTGGTTTGGAAACAGTCAAACCAGGCTTCAAAACCTAGCTCCATCACCTTCAAGTGTTATGACCCTGGGCAAATGCCTTGACATCTTTAAACACCCGTTTCTGCATCTATAAAAAGAACAATGACATCTCGTAGAGTTTTTAGGAGGATTGAGTGAGGATTTGTGCTTCAAGTGCTTAGTACACTGCCTGATACACAACAGAGGTTTCCAACAGAAGACTCCACAGGTAGATCAATCGGTACAGGATACCGACCCCAAAGACCTCGGTCTTTACCTACCCTTCCCTCCTCATGCGCGGTCCACAGATTCCCATCATCATGTCCCAAACCCTCGCCATTCAGGTTGCCCCAGGCTCAGCAGCAGAACCCACGATTGGCAGTGTTCAGTCAAAGAACCGTCCCTTCTCTGGGGGACCACTCTTGCTCCCATCTCTGTATAATTATACCGTTGGAGCTCCATTTCTCAGGGGAACCGGGCCCCCATTGCACAGCTGTACGCTAATAGCTCTGAGGGGGCAGGGAGTTCTTTCCTTCATGTGATTAATGAGACTTAAATTGGCCCAGTGATAGATGAGTTATCCTAAAGGCATCGAATATTTAAAACTGAATTCTCCTTTGACAAAAATAGTCCATGGATTTCAAGAGCCACCGCCCGGATGTCCCCAGAAGCCAGCATGTGACATCTGCCCGTGCTGAATGAACTCGAGCTCTGGCTCCCCAGCACCGAGCACCGAGATAGCTTCTTCTCCTTCCGCTGCTGCTGCGAGGACAGAGTGGGTGCTCTACATCTTTATCTTAAGTGTCCAGACTTGTTTAGAGCTGCTCCATATAATTATGTTCGAATGCACTTGCGTTTAGCACGCCCCGGACCACGCGCTCCTCTGATCAAGGGTTTGTAAATGGAATTCTTCCCTGGAAATGAGCCTGGAGAGGACCTCTTCACTTGAACGCACTGTCCCAGATAACCACGCTCTCCTTGGAGAGAAGTTCCTGGCGCCCTGCGCCTCACCTCCCTCCCAGGTGCGCTTGCTGCCCCTCTGCCTGCACTCACTCAGCAGCCCCTGCGACTCTTCCAGCTTGTCGCCTCTAACCTCGTCTTCGCCATTCCTCCAAGCCCCAGAGGGAAAGTTACCTCTAGGATGAAATCACCCCAGATGACACCGAACCCCTCTCTAGAGCAGATGCTGGGACACTGTTTCATTAGAGACTAGATTGTAAATATTTTAGCTTTTGAAGGCCACATGGTCTCTGTCCCAATGATTCATTCTTCTGCTGTGGCCCAAACAGCCATAGGCGAGTGAGGACCAGTAGGTATGCTTGTGGTCTAATAAAACTTTATTTACAAAACAGGGCAAGCAGGAATTGACCCATGGGCTCTAGATTGCTAACCTCTGGCCCAGAGTCCTATTTTTCCCATATTGACTGCCCTGTTCAGATCCCTTCCCCAGCTCCTAAGAATGTTGGCTGCTAACAGCTCACAGCTGTCCCCTCCACCTAGGCTCTTGGGAGCATGCCTAGAAGGTTATTTTGCCCCTATTCCCTGCCATGTGACTGACTGACACAAAGGTACAAGGCTAGTCACTCACCTCAAGTCAGGACCAACTTGATGGTACAATTTATCCTCCAAAGTTCCCCTGTTCTCAAGCTGAAGTTACCCCAGCATCCTCACATTATATCTTAGTCCATTCAGGATGCTATAACAAAAATACCATGGCCTGGGTAGCTTATAAGCAACAAACTTTATCCCTGATAGTTTTAGAGGCTGGGAGTCAAAGACCAAAGTTGCTAGCAGATTAGCATCTGAGGAGGGCCCTCTCCCTGACTCAGACATCCAATTTTGCTGTAACTTCACTTGGTAGAAAGAACTGGGGAGCTCTGTGGGGGTCTCTTTCCTAAGAGCACTAATCCATGTATGCAGGCCCCACCCTTATGACCTCACCTACCTCAAGCACCTCTCAAAGGCCTCATCTGTTAATACCATCACACTGGGGGTTGGTTTTCAACATTCAAATTTGGAAGGGGCACACTCAGCCTACAGTACAGGGCCACTATTAGGGAGTTCCTATTATTACCCCATTTGTAAGTTAGGACACCTAGAATCAGAGAGTGTCCCAGTCACCTGTTTACAAATGTGAGCAGCAATGGCTCACCTTTGGAAGTTGTTGTCATGACTAATACAAAGGTCAAAGGTCCTTGCAACAACCAGATGCTACAAAAATACATTGTTGTCAGGTCTTCTTACTAGTTGGCTGGTTCTGCTCTGAACACATTGTATTTAGGGGACTTTGTTTTTCTAGCACTTTGCTGTACGTATTTTCACCCACATTCCTTCAGCCTTCTGCTTTTCATGACACAAGGGACTCTAAGATGGAAGAACCATGCCTTATCACGAGCTTTGAGCAGTCTAACTCCCCATTCAGACCCCCTCCCGTGGACCAAAGATTCTTGCGGCCCAGAAATAACCTGAATGTCCAGCAACAGGCACACAGCAGTGCTGCCCCACAGCTGCTCATTTATTCATTCAACAGATGTTTAATGGGCACCTGTTGACTTCCCAGGAGTGTGTGGAAACCAGCCCCCAAGATGCCCCCATGAGTCTCATGTCCTGGAGTTCCCACCATCACCAAGAGTAATGGAAGTGGAGCCTCCAGCTCCAAACTGTTAGAAGATGGTCACCCCAACTGACAGCCTGGCTGCAACCTCACAGAAATTCTGAGCCAGAGCTACCCAGCTAAGCCACACCCCAACTCTTGATCCATAGAGACCATGCAAGTGAATAAACTATTGTTGTTTTAAGCCCTTAAGTGGGTACTATGGTTTGAAGGTGTCCCCAAATTCATGTTAGATCTTCTTACTAGTCATGTGTTCGTGATATTTGGAGGTGAGTCCTCTTAAAAGAACTAGATTCAGAGGAAGTCAGATGAGAGTAGTGGCTTTATCAGAGGAAGCAAAGATCCAAGTCTGCATGCTCTCTTGCTCTCACCATGTGATGTACCAGGTCACATCTTGTGATGATGCCTTAAGGGGGCCCTCAACAGAGCCAGCACTTGGACCCAGACCTCGATAGTGAGCTTCCCATCTCAACTCAGAAAAAAAAAGGAAAGGAAAGACTTTAATTACCCAGTTAGTGATTTTTTGTTATAGCAGCAGAAAAGAGGCTAAGATGGTGGGCTTTCTTTGATATGTAGCATTAAATACAACAGCATTCAATAGGAAATTAGGCACCAGTTTAAAAGAATGTGGATGATAAGGTTTAACACAACAGTGCAGGCAAATGACCTAATTCTAAATAACATCCACAAAAGAAATCAGTTTACATAAGAGGATATTATAATTTTAATTTATGAAGATGGTTAGTATTATTCTCATTTTTCAAAAGAAATGAATTTGTATATATCATATTTAATGAGCCCTTACTATAAATCAGGCAATCTCTGTGTAGCATTTTGATTAATTCTCAAAAAAAACCCCTATAAGATATTATTATTATTCCCATGTTAGGAAATTAAGACCCAAAAAGGTTATCTAACTTATTCAAACCATATAGCTAGTAAGTGGCAGAATCTTAATGTGATCCCAAGACTGACTTTAACCCTTACTTTTGGAACCATTACTTCTACTGCCTAGGGACAAAATTAAAAGAAAATGCTACACCATGTGTGTACCTCATGATTTTTTCTTCTTGTACCTTTCATATTTTCTACAAGGGGCATCTATTATATCTATAATCAGGAAAAAATAATTATTGTTCTTATAAATAAAATAAAACTAAGAAAGAGTTCCCTCTTCCAAAGGACACAGGAAGTATCCATTCCCACCCATCATGATTCTAGAAAGACGCCTGCTGGCACTCGGGATGGGACAGTCTTATCTGCAAGGTGCCTGCCTGTGCACTGCAGGCGAGGAGTACCCGTGGCCCCGTCCACTCAAGGTTGCGAAGCAGACTCTGCCTGTGCTCTGCCAATATCCCTTCTGCACCACTTCGATCCCCAAGGCCACCAGCTGCAGACACAGGGGACTCTGGGCCTGGAAACCTTCTTCTCCGGCTAAAATAACATGTGGACTCCACACAAGGCAAACAGAGGTGCCAGAGAGTTCGTGCCCTTAGAAGCAGCCCCTGGCCCCCAGAGTCCCCCAGGACTGAGCTCAGGTGTGCCGAGGTGTAACTCACCTGATAACACACCCTTTATGGTCCTATCTTGCCTCAAGCTACCAAATAGCACTTCCTTGGGCTCGCCTCCCAAATAAAGCATTTTTCCTCAAATCCTTGTTGTAGGTTCTGCTTGGGGAGGTGGGGGTCAAACCAACACAGTCCTGCAGGCACATGGACACTGAAACACTTCTTATTGGTTTCCAAACAGCCATATTGAGGTATGAAGGGTGTGTGAGAAAACACTGCAATTCCAGACCACCTTGTAGCCAGAGACTTTGCGCCCTAAGAAAAGCCCATGCCAGGGTCATTTCACAGAGTACTACCTTCCAAAATTCTCTCAAACCTCTGTGCCTGTTGCTGACATCCCATTCTCCAACTATTTTAGTCCAGGCCCTTCCCTGCAGCTCAAGAGACAGCAGAGATTTTTAGTTCAAACTTGGAAGCTTAACACGGGATACAAGATAACTCATGGCGAGCTGGGGTGTAGCTCAGGGGTAGAATGCTCACCTCTGTGTGTAACATTTTGGTTACGTACCTGGCATCACAGAAACGTTTTTTAAAAATAACTCATGGCTTTGGGCTCAGCAATAGTCCAGGGAGGAAGTGATCATATTAATAATAATGCCAAAAGCGAGCACTAAATTGCTCGTCTACACCTGAGAGAGCAAGACTTAAAGCAATATTTTTAAATTTTCAGTTCTACTAAAAAATATATATAAATACACACACACACACACACACACACACACACACACAGCTGCCTAGTGGTCAAGACAGCCTAGAAATAGGAGTTCAAAAGGGATCTGTTCATTTAGTGAATAAAAATTTATTGAACCTCTACAAAGTGCCAGACTGTGTGCTAGGCAGTTGGGCTGAACAGGGGCCCTGTCGCAGGAAGTAACACCTCTCAGAAGCCACACTGGAACAGAACGGTGATTGAACCAGGACAACCTCACACCCTTTAGGGATATTTGACAATGACTGGAGGCGTTTGGAGATGTTGCAACCAGAGGAGGGCACTACTGGCGTCTAGCGGGTAGGACCAAGGGTGCTGATGTCCCCCCTGCAGTACACAGGACAGCCACCCTCAGCAAAAAAAATTAGCCAGCCCAAGACAGCAGTACTGCTGAAGTTGAAAACCCTACTAATAGAATGATGGCAAACAAGTAAATCAAGAATTTCAAGATGTGACCCCTGAACTAGCATCTGCCTCTTAGCTTTCATTATGAATCTCAAAAATGATATCTGCCTCCCAAGAGCCCCGTCGATACCTACAAGGGACAGGTGTTTTTCCGTGGGCATGCCCATAAGGGAGTGGAGGCCTTGGCTGTAACCTTGTCCACAGGATACCCACTGCTTATCTCCTGCACATCCCAAGGCTCAATGTGATGCTCGGTTGGCTGCCTATTATCTCTAATCGACCCCACCCTCCTCTTGTAAGGAGAGATGTATTGATTTGTTGATTCGGTCAGTTTACACATCTTAACATTGATTTATTCCATCTCATTTCACTAAGAATTTGAGGCAGCAAGTAAAAGATACACAATCATATACCCCAAACAGGGAAAATATAAATTGGTACAAAGGTGTATGGGTTTTTTTTTTCCTCCTGGTTGCTGTCTGTTTAGAATCTCTTCCCTGAAGATGTCCTCTTTAAATTTTATGCACCTGCTTGTGTCTTCTGGTGGACAAGCCTCCCTGTTGCATAATGATCCAGCTCCACCTGTGAGATTTGGAAGGAGTTTGCTTCACCCACATACAACATTGGACACCTGACCCCTGACTAACCAATCAGAGCACCCCTTCCCTGGTCAGAGTGATTGGTCCAGGCATAGGCATGTGACCTATTATAGACCAATCACAGATCTCTGTAAGGTTTTTGCCAAATCTATAGGGTAATGTGTTCACTCCTTCTTTGGGGTTGAGCACTAAGAACAATCCTGGGCTGGGATCATGGGTTGCCATCATGCTAGCACAGAAAGAGTCTGAAAATTAAGGCAAGAGAGGCCCCAAAAATCTAGAGATGAAGAGACAAATACAGATCCTTAAGAACAAGTATTGAGATCCAGTTGTGCCTTCGAGTCTGACAGGACCCTCTAAGTTCCTCCTTTTGTCTCCATTAGGTTTCTGTCATTGGAACCTAAAAGATCCTGACACAGTACAGAGCATGTGCCAAGAGGAGAGACAAGTGGAAAGCAGGGAGCAGGAGATGTGGGTCCACGCTCTTGGCGGTAGATAAAGTGGAAAAAAGTTGGTCAATCACATTATTGTCATTATGCATGAACTGAGAACGTTCAAGCTCCTGAGGAGAAGCTTTTCCCCAGGACACGCTTCTCAAAGCACAATGGGGGGCTTTGTAGAAGGAATTACTGAGCAAGTCAGAGGATGGTATTCTCATTGATTGACATTCTTCGGTGAATCCGGTAATAGGATTTGTAGGACTGCTGTTTACAGACTCTGCTACGGATGCTTGCGGAGGCACCAGCCCTGAGGGGATCCACCAACTTGATTCTGGTGGATTTCGGGAGAGGCAAAGTGGTCTAAATGTGCTTGTTTCTGAGGGTTCTCCCCACCCTGGAACATTCCAGAAACTGCTACTCATTCCCAGCCCTTCTCTGCTCTTTCCTTCTCTTTCGTACTAACCTCATTCTATTTCATTCATCCCAACTTCGGCATGATCCACTCCCCCTTAGTAAGGAGAGAAATTCAAGAGACTTGGGACATTCTTCCTTTAGAATGATGAGCAGCAGAGAAGAGTCTGAAATTAAACCCAGAGAAGCCCCAAAATCCAGAGATGGAGAGACAAAGAGGAAGCCTTGAGAACAACTGTTGAGATGCACTTGTGCCTACGAGTCCCATGTGACCCACGGAAGTCCTCCTTTTGTCTTCATTAGGTTTCTGTCACTGGAACCTAAAAGATCCTGACATAGTCCCCGCCGATGTCGGGGCTGGCCTCGAGAGTGCCCGCCTTCTTCACCTCCCGTCTCCATGATTAATTGAAGCTGTTAGGAGCTCATGCTACCATCGGGCTGTCAACGGCACTGAAGCTCTCAAATGGCTCCAGCCCAAATAACAGATTGCTCCCAGCAACCTGTCCTGACAAAGGAAAAATGTTGCCACTCTGCCCCGAAACTTGTCTTGGAGCGGTGATGCTTCCACAAGACCCGTTCCAACCACATGCCTCACGTGGGTGGCCCCGACAAGGGCAGGTTTAAAGCGAAATATTATCATTGAAGCACCAGGACGGAGAGGCCTCGTGTTTGTTCACTTCGATCTGTTTGTTTTTGTGACCCCAGGAGCTCTGCCAACGGTTTTCCATGCATTATTTCATCTCGTTTGCACAGTGATCTAAGACCCTGGATGGTAACATCATTTCCTAAGGGAAAAAGGAAAGGTCGCGTGCCTTTCCCAAGGTCACACAAAGGGGCCAAACCCACAGATTAGGACCCTGTGAGATGTTCACTGAATAAGGCTGTTAAGGCAGGGGGATGCAAGAGGTGGAGGAGGAAGGCTCAGAAAACCTGATAGTCTTGAGAAAACACCAGCGAGGCAGATTTGGGAGTTCAAATCCCAATAGCACTTGGATCAGTAAAAACTCCCCGAAGCATGTTTCCCTGGGGTTGGCTTGAATGGTCAGTGGGAGCTATAGTTTATGCCCAATAAATGGCACTTCTTATTCGACTGTAGGATCCCATTCCAAGTACAGTTGGCCCTCCATGTCCACAAGTTCTTCATACACACACTCAATCAAATGCAGGCTCAAAATATTTTGGAGGGGGAAGTTGTACCTGTGCTGAAAACATACAGATGGGGTTTTCTTGCCATTATTCCCTAAGCAATGTAGTGTCGGAACTACTTACATAGCATTTGCATCACATTAGGTATTCTAAGTACTCTAGAGATGATTTAAAGTAAACAGGCGGATATGCATATGTTCTATGGAAACACAATGATATCGCACAGAAGGACTTGAGCATCCATGGGTTGTGGCGTCGGCAAGGGGTCCTGGATTCCATCTCCAAGGATACGGAGGGGCAACTGTATAATGTGGCCAGTGCCTACCAGGCTTGTGGTCACTGACAAGAAGCCCTGCAAAGGAAAACTAGTGGTGTAACCAGGGATATCCAAAAGAAACCATTTCCTTGGATTTTTTTTTTAATCTTTCCCCAAACAGCATCTGCATGTGTGACCTCACTGACTGTCCATCCCCAAGCTTACCAGGATCAGAGGACGTCTAGAGACGGTGGGGGACAGGTAGGTGTGACTACTGCCCTCAAGGAGCTTGCAATGTGGTTACAGGGAAAAGTGGGACACTCCCATGAACGTTGAACTATACCACAAACATCAGAATCAAAGATGATGAGCTGGGCAAAATCAAAAGGCAGAATGAGAAGGGGCTATTGAGAGTGAATAGCCGCAGGCTGACTTAGAGCAGAAATGAGCCCAGCACTGAGGAAGAGCCCTGAGAGCTGGGAAGAGGACAGGCTGATGACACACTGAGCTGTGCCTCGAGTCTCAGGAGGCGGAGATTTATGTAGTAGGAAAGGAGAGGGCACCGACTGCCCACCATGGCCTCAGTGTCCCTAGGTGCTGAGCTTCTAGAACACTAAGAACTGACAGACCAAAGCTATGCAGACGGGAACAGGATGGCTTCCCTCTGCCCCTTCCACGGGTGGGTTGGGGGCTCCTCCTCCTGACTCGGAGTCCCTCTCTCACTCTGGAAAAGAAGCCACTCGTTCTTGAGGGCCGCTCTCCCCACTCTAAGCATGGCGTCGGCTTACCTAGGAGACAGTGAGGCCACTGCCAAGGTCTCCATGTGCTCCTCAAGGCCATCAAGGGTTAGGAGCCACCTCTCTGGATCCTACAACCATCACCTTCTAAAGCCACATCCAGGATCACTCCACAGCCCACAGGATGGGCAAAAGGTGCATCCCTGTCTAGGCATATCGATAGGGAACAATCCCCATCATCTGCTGTTATAAACTGAAAATGTCCCCATCCGAGTCTGTATGTTGGGCCCCAAGCCCCTGATGCAGCTCTGTTGGAAAAGGGACCTGGGAGGAGGTGATAAGGGTTAAATGGGGACACAAGGGTGGAGCCCTAAGCCAAGAGGGCTGGTAAGAAGAGAGCTCTCTCCCACTGTTTGAAGACACAGCAAGAAGCCAAGAACAGAGGCCCCACTAGTCACCAACCTTGCCAACACCTTGATCTTGGCTTCCCAGCCTCCTGAATTGTGAAAAATACATTTCTGTTAAGTCGCCCAGTCTGTGCTTCTTTGTTATGACAACCAGCCCAAGTGCACGAACGCACCCACCACCACACAAAATCAGCAAGGTGCAGAAGCATCCCGACGTGGGGGCTGGCGTAGCTCATTGGTCAAGTGCTTGCCTAGCACGTGCAAGGCCCTGGGTTCCAAACCCAGCGCCACAGCAATAAAGGTTCATAGATGTTAATAAATGCATAGAATATCTTTGGGAGAATAGACAATAAACTTCATCCCTTGGTTGACTCCAAGGAGGAGAACTGGGGAACCAGAGGAGGTGGCATTTGCTCACACCCTTTACTGTGCCTTTTCTTCCTCCATGTACCCAGTGACCTATTCAGATAGATACATACATTAATGTTTAAAGATGTATTTTAAGTAATGGACAGACTGTGAGTCAAAGGCTAAGCCGTCCTGAGAAGTTCCAAGCTCCACAAACCACCTAAAACTCAATTTGTAAACTCCAGAATACATGAGCTTAAGGCAGAGTGGGTTGAATGGAGCAGGGAGTTGAGCTGTAGATCATGGGGAATGGTTATCTGAAGGCACCTGGAGGTGTCTTCTGCCCAAGGTTCCAGTTGTAACCTCAAGAGACAGCACAGGAGTAGGGGACAGTAGGCTTGCCCCAGTGCCTTCCACCTAGCTCCTGCTCTGCCAAGGAACTGGCAGGGCTGTAAGCAGGCAGGAGTCATGGGGCAACATCTTCTGCACCAAGGAGGGATCGCATGGAACAGGACGCTGGAGTCCTGCCTGTGCAGAGACCTGAGGCCAGCGGGAGCCGCTACAGTCATGTTCAGCCAAGATTACCCACGGTGGCTGTTTCTCTGGTTGAGCACCAGATGATGTAACTGGCTTGTGTTTAGGGGCCAAGTTATATGAAAAATGCATATCTTTAAATGCTAGAATCACACTCGGGAGAAGCTCGTGGGAAGTGAATCTGTCTGAGGCAAAAGCAGACTCATTCTCCATCTCACTTTCAGCATCTGCTCATTGTGTGGAAGGGGGGACAGAAATACTCACATTATTTATGTTACCCTCGCACTCTTGCTCCCCGCCCCCAAGCCCTGTTCCGAGATCCCAGAGTTGAATTCGCATAACTCCCAGGCGCTGGTGCCTCGCTGCATTCCATAGTAAGGTAAGAGAACATGGCACCGAACCAACCCGGTTCCTCCTCCAACCATGGCAATGATCATCATCCGATCCCAACTGCTCAAGCATCCCCCGTTTCCTAGCAACCCTCGAAAGGCTTTGGCGAAGGGCTGGAACAAAGACCTCATGGGTAGGTAGTGGCAACCTTGTTTGAAGTTGCTGGAGTGCTCCCCACCCCCACAATTGTCTTAAAGGTCTTCTCACACATCAGCCCAAGAACCCAAGCGAACACCTGTTGTAAGTGGTAGCAGAAGGCACAGCTCCAGGGCTCCCAGAGGCGCGGATCTGAATTTCTCCACCTAGTCTCCCAGGCAGTCGGCCTCCTCACTCCTGGATCCTGACCACAGCTCCTCCGGTCAAGCAAGGCTGGCTCTTTCCACGTGCCACAGCAGCCCGCTGCAAGCATGCTTCTCCATGGCCCTGTGTCTACTCCCACCTCCCTCCCTCCATACTTTATCCATCTCATACTTCCCTGCTAATTACCTGATTTTCCCTCCCCATGACTATGAATGCCAATTTCTGCTGGAAATCGTCTATAGATTTTATTATCATGCCTAACTGGAGACACAAGGCAAACACACCCCCCGCAGTTAAAGAGCACCGCAGGAGCCAAGCCACAGGGCAAGAAAACAATGCAGAGAGCATCCCCATGTTGTAGAATTAAGCAGTATGGAAATGACTCGGGCAGACAGCAAGGCATATGCAATCCGGGAGGAGAAGAGGCCAGGAAGGAGAGGGGATCTGTTTGGCTCTTTGGAGATTTGACTGTTTCCCTTTCTAAATTCCCAGAACCCTCTCCTGACTGCTTCTCCCCGGCATCTTAGTCTCATTGTGGAGATTTCCTTTCTCTCATTAGGTGTGGCCGACTTGGTGGGGCTGCCGATCAAAGTGCCCGTGTGCCCTCCCTAGCCAAAGGTTGAACATGTGACCCAAGGTGGACCAACCGGACTCTCCCTAGGATGTTAAATTTGAGTGAACACAACCGAAAAACGTTGGAAGGATTCATATCATCAGGGAGTGCCGGCAAAACCCTGGTTAGGGCTGTCTGGGTCCCTGTCATCCCACTCTGGGACATTCAGATGTCCCTTAAGTTTTAGGAACCAAACCATATCCCTCCAGAGTTCCCTTTCTGCTTAAATTTGACAGACTTGATTTCTGTTGCTTGTAACCAAAACATCCTGATACAGACTATTAACCCTGAGCCTTGAAGGATGGGAGAGAGTAGAGTGCAGAAAGGAAAGGAAATATAATTATTAAAGGCTTTGACTTTTGCTTCCTTTGGCAGGCTGTTCTAAGCAGTTCGACTGATAACATTAGAATGGACATCAGCAAACTCCCTGTCGATGAAGTCTGCCTGAAAACAGAATGGATTGCCTTGGGACATAATAAGTTTACCACTAGAAAATGTGATTAAGCAGGGCCAGGTAAGCATTAATCCAGAAGCATTCTTCAAAGTCTGCTTTCCAGAATATTATTTCCCCTCTACATCAATAATTGTTACACAAGATGTCTAATAGATATATCAATTTGTAAAATACTGAAATAAACACACTTATAAATGGTTTTATTACATTCATTCTAAGAGTCTTTAATTGATTTGTCCAGGGAACTCTAATTTTGCAGAACATTTCAAAGGACTGGTGTTCAGTGTGATGCCTGCTGGAAAGCAATACTGGATGGTCAGATCAAGCACTGAGACCCAAGAAAAATATATTTAAGCACCTAACACAGTGCCTAGCAATTCAAAAATTATAGCTACAGTTTATAATTATCATCTTACTTTGTTCTTGCTTTTAACAGCATCCCTTCACATTTATTTATATAACCTCTTCCCCTTCCTTGCCAGGCTCTAGCTCCACTGGGATTTCTTTGTTTCCCCAGCATGATGAAGTACTTTCCTGTCTCAGGACCTTTGCACATCCTGTTTTTCTGCATATAATTACATTTCTCCCTTCTCTTCCTTAGATCAATTTCTTCTCATTCATCCTTGGGTCTCACCTTAATTATCAATTAATTGAAATAAACCTTCTCATTCTTTGTCCCATCACATCACTTAGTTCCTCCTGGATTTATCTCAAATAATGTCTCTTTAATGTTTTCTCTGTTGGCTGCTTAAATGGTCTTTCCCCACTGAAATGTAAACTCTAGAAAGTCAAAGACCTAGCTTGCTCTTTTATTCATTAACCCAGTACCTAAACAGATAATACATTAAATAAGATTTATTGAATAAGTGCATTGTACAGAAGTCATTCTCTATATAAGGGATATGGAACAACATGAAATCTCCATTTCAATATCATGCAAGAACACAAATGCATTCTTCATGTTCCCCTTTGGTAAACCAAACATGATTTAAAAATAAAAAAGTCAAGGATGTACTGTTAAAATTCAGTCCTGGATCAGCACTCCTATAGGAAATTAAAGGAATGCAGTTCTGAGATGTAGTTTAGGGCAGTCTGACTTGATGCAGGGAAATGGCTTAGAGAATCTAGAAGGATAAGAAGTTATCATCTGCTTTAAACTATTTATATTTTTGCTTATTCATTAAACAAAAGATATGCTAATCACCTGCTATATATCTGGACACTGTGTTAGGCACTACACATTTGAGGTCTTCTCAATCTATCACTTTGATTTCTGTTCCCTTATTTTATATCGTTTGTATCCCCTTTCATTAATAAAATAGTAAGTCCTTTGCGGGACTTCTATTGTATTGTGGTAGAAACAGAATAAATGTCTGGCCACAGCACTCTTCTCCCATGCTCTCGCAGCAGACAGGGCTAATCAATCACAGCACTCATATTCTCTGAGCTTAATATGGCCTCATAATCCTTTCCAGCACTCCACTGCAGGCAGATATGACCACTAATCAGTGACGGCACCCACAATGAAACCTATGTGTCTACTTCAGATGGAAGAAAGAGTGCAGGCTCTGAAGTAAGACCAACTGGTATCTGAATCCTGATCCACCACAGATTGGACAGAGAGCCTGTCTGCTAATTCTTCAAGCACAGATGCCCTGTGCCTGTATGATCCTGTCCCAATGAGCCCCAATATCATGCATAACTACAATGCTCTGATAAAGACGTCACAGAGACGCAGGCAAGCCTACCCACTCTGCAGAGTTTCAAGGAGACAGCAGCTATCTGGTCCATGCTGTTGGTATCTTTCCCTTTATACCAAGGATGCTCCGTGCCATGTTTTACCTACTGCTTAATAAAACAAGCAACTACAATGGGACCAAAAGATCAAAGATGAAAAACTTGGAAAGGGAAGCGAGAACGATTTCCTCTCTCCACCCCTCTATTCACAACCACACACCCACCTGCCCCCATGCGTTTACTAAAAAGTATCCTAGAGGCAGGGGATGTCAGAGATTCCCCGTGGCCCCCCAGAAGATCCCATCTTTTGTTCTTAAGTGCTTTTCTTAACTTGACCTAATTTTGCTTCAGGGTGAGGATTATAAGATCAAGTGGCATATTGGGGGCATTTTAGGATACACAGTCAAAGGGTAGGTGAAGACTCGATTTTAACCACAGATAAGTGGGGCCGAGCACTGCCATTGGATGATTGTCCAATCAGAAATTGTTCTGTGGATATGTCTGGGTTTTTTTTTTCTTGTATCCACCATCCCCACCCTTTGGGTTTTAAGACATCCTTTTAAATATAATAATTAAACGTGAACCACAGCGTTGAAGATTTAATAGTCTGCTTGGCGATACGCTAAAATCCAGAGTGTGCTCCTAAGCAGGGCATTATTAAGGTTACTTTGCCTCTCCAGAGCAAAGTGTTTTTTTTTTTATTATCCATATCAACACAACATAGTCATTTCATAAATATTAAACACACCCAATTCCCTCTTTAGTTTGTTTTCATGCTAATGCAATTGAGAGTCAGCACAGAGAGGGGCGTGATGAGGCAAGCTATGATCCTGAGAAGCTGGAATAAATGAAATGCAGAGAAATACTATTGAAAAAATCAATTATGATTGAATTGGTGGACTGAACTTTGAAAACACTGCCTTTGTGTGGCATTTCATCATTGCCAGGTAATGCTGGAATGTGTATTCATGAGCTCTTAAAGGTATACACCTTCTCTCGGTACATTACCTAGCACTGGCCAGACTCTGATACCACACTGAAGGGTTAGACCACAAAAATAAAGCTCCAATGAATGAATGAAGAAAAATAATAATAGCAACTACTTGATAAAATTTGCCCAGTACCGTATTTCAACAGCATTCATTCATCTGACACATTTTTATGAAGCACCCACTATGTGCTGATCACAGTATATGGCAGTGGGGATACAGCAGGGAATGAGTCAGACGAGGTCCTTGTCTCTGCCATGTTGATAGAAAAGAAATAAGGGAACAAGATGATTTTTAGGTCAGGGTGTGAGCTTTAATGAAATGAAATAGCAAACTAACTGGGAGGGATAGTGCTGGAACTCTTAATGTTGGGTGGGCTACTTTGCACAGAGAAGGCTTCCCAAACAGTGGAGGCCCAGTTCAGTGGAGGCCCAGATAATGAGGAGGAGCCTACCCTGCAAAGATCTGGAAGAAGGGTGTCACTGGCAAAGGGGAGAGCGAGTGGAGAGCCCCAGAGGGGGAAGCGATTCTGGCACATTTCAAACATGTTTTAAAATAACAGTACAAGATCTGAACCTAGCCACCCCTGAGATGATTAGCAGAACAAAAATGTGCTTAAGGAACAATTTTTTAAAACATGCTTATGCAACTATCTTTGTCAGCTATTATCAAAGAATTGTTTGATTGATGACCTTCTTTGACTTTGAATATACACATTAATTTTTAAAAAATAATATCTCGGAAGAATAAAGTGCTTCCTGCATCCCTGGTTACCACTCAATTAAAAAAGGCAAATACCAAACACTGCCCCTGCACAAGTCCCAATCCGTGGACTCTTGGTAATTCAACATTTTGTTAAAATGTCAAGAATAGCTGAATATTTCAAAGGGCTTCCTTTAGATGATAGGTGAGGCATCAAATTAAAGTCATGCTGCACCAAGAGCTACAAAATCCACTCCTGCCTTTCAGGTCCTGAAGTCTATTTTGGAGAATTGCCAAATAAACATGAATTTGTGACCAGTAGTTGAATCCTACATAGTTGACGATAATATTTAGAACACTATTAATTGGACAAGTTCCATGACTGCATAACCTGAAGAAATCCATGTATTTTCCTTGGTCTCAGTCTTGTTACTTGTAAAATGCTGGGAATGGACTCACCATAAGCTCTTTGAAATCAAGCACATGCACACACGATTGCCAATCTCTGCATTCCTAACACTAATTCCTAGTGCCTAGAATTAATCAGGTACTCCATAAGCACTCATTCAATGACCACACATCCATATGTGAAAATTTATGTTCTCATTTTCAGTTGATTGGGGGTAAGAGAGAGAGAGAGAGAGAGAGAGAGAGATGAAAACAGTGAGATGAGTTTTTATGGTGTTAATTGATCTGGGTATTGTCTTTGATTCTGGAAACTATTCCTTTCTTAAATGTTCAGTGTTAAAATGCCTATATCTTTTATGACATGATGGCTATAATATTTAGTAGTTGCTTTTAACTTTTAATCAAAGAAAAGTTGATTTTCTTTTTGGCAAAATTGAAAAGTTAGTACACCATGTTGATCCCTAGTTCTTCTATTTTTTTTTTGTTTGTTTGTTTCAAACATCTCAGAAATCAGAAATGCAGTTTTAACAAAGTCCAGGTTGATACACAAAGTTTTCTCCAGCTCCCAAATCCTATGGTATGTACTTTTCTGGCTGAGTGATTTGAATTGAGTTAACTCTAAAGACAGAGTGGTCAGCACTATGGACAGATCTATGCGGGCTCAGCCAGTGTTCCCTTGGGTAACAAAGGGCTAGATTTCAATGGATAAAACACAGGCTCTTCTTTGAGATTGGCAATCTTAGTGTGAGCGCACAGTACCAGGCCTAATACCTAAATTAATGAGTTTAAGTCTCCATTTAATAAAATATTCAGATTATGATTACACTTAGTTTCATTAACTGCATTCTCAGATTAATGTAATGAGATTTCCTTTTCAACTTGTAATTAGCTTTATTGAGAATGCTTATTGGGATTTTTAAGGCTGTTTCCTAAAACCTAACTATAAATTATTTTAACATAAGTATTATGATAGTCACTATATTACTTAATTTTATGTTTGCTGTTAATTTTAAAAGAAGAAAAATTTCACCACTAATCTATTCCAGAGAGAAATGGCCAACTGGGGGAATGGAGAGCCTCTGAACAACAGCTATATTCATCGCCATTAGCTGCTCCCAAAACTTAGGTCTTTCCAAGCCAAACTTGATATTCTTATTTTCTTACAAAATCAGCATGACCGTAACCAAACAAAATTCTCTTGTCCCTTCAAACATCAGCTCTGCAAGGGAAAAAAAAAAAAAAAAAGACCCTCTATTCTAAGAACAATAGTTCTATCAAAGATGGGCAAAATGAAAATGTCCTGCTTTCTCTCCCTCTGTTTCTTGGAAAGATGTTGGGAGTGTTTTCCTTTCTTTCTGAACAAAATAACATCAGTTTCTCAGGAAAAGCTCCCCTGATCTTGCTTCCCTCCCCTGCACCTCTGAGACTCTCTGGAGGCCTCTGCTTGCTCCCAGGGCACCCTGGACTGATTCATATTATGCTCCTTGACAGTCACTGGTTATTTTACCATCTCTCCCACTGCACGGTAAGCTCCAAGAGGAGGATGCATCCTATATGTCTGGTCCATACTAGTACCTTCAATTCCTAGCATGTCGACTGACACATAGCAGGATCTTGGTCAGTGTCAGTTGACTGCTGATTGAATAATAATAAAAAAAATACTAATTACAGGAAAGCAAATACATGGCTATAATCTGAGTCCTCCAGAATAGGGAGGTGACTTTATTTCAGTTGGTTCATGTAAAAAGATGATTGTAATAAAATACAGCCATTCTTAGTGGGAATCAACAAGAAGGAAAAGAGAAAGAGAGAGGAGAGAAAGAGAGAGAGAGAGAGAGAGAGAGAGAGAGAGAGAGAAGAAGCATAACTTTCGTCTGTCATCCAGTGTGGGTCCCTGGGAAAGACACACGCACAGAGTTCAGGATGTCACGCCAGGTGGAGGACAGTCTAAACACCTTATCAACACCTCTGTGACCTCGATAGGTTACTTAAAACTCTCTGAGCCTGTTCCGTACTCTATACCAGGTGGGTGCAATGCACATTTCAATCATTTCAGTCGTGGTGGGGAGTAAAATACGTGCATGTGGTAGCTGCAGAACAAATGCTATTGTTTTACTTTGGCTTCTCTTTATTCACACTATCAATCACTGGTGTGCCACATCACTTATTCCAGATAAAAGGAAAGAAATGTTTTCCCAAAGGAATCGTGTCCCGGGGTAGGCTTTCCCTGGTATGGGAAGAACAGAACTTGGCATCTTTTAAACTAAACCAGACACTGTGTTGAGCACTTAAGCTTTCTTTACAAATAGTCCTACAGCTGGTTGGGAAAGCAATGCAAATCTAATTAGGCGGTGCCATGTGGCCGGAATTAGCAGCAATTTTTGAAAAAAAGCCCAAGAGATGACTTACAGATAGTAATTTTTTTTTTCCTTGAGGGGCTCTGTTTCTCTGTTGCTTGCACACACAGACACACACACACTGTCACATTTTCCGAGTGAAATATGACATATTTGGGTTCATACAGATTCCTACTGGCCCAGTCTGCCAGTATAAATAAAATATTAAGATCAATATTCCTAACAGAACAAAAGCCCATGTGTTTTAAAAGGGGAGAGAAGAAACACATAAGACAGCAACACATGTCTGAGAGCGGGACAGCTGCTCCATCCCAGCTATTTCCTTAGGAAGGAATTGACAGTTTCCTCAGTTCTCATTTGCATCAAAAAACTGTAGTAACAAGCACACGCGCACGCACACACACCGTGATATTAACTGACACAGAGTGAAAACATTTTCACCGTGAGAACGGCCGCAGTGAGTTCAGCCAGATCTGCACCATTGCCCTCTTGTGAACAGCAGCTGGAGCGCCAAAGTTCCCATATTCCACTGATGACAGTAGAAGCCACCAGCATCAGGACTGCAGGTGCTATGCCAAGTCCTCGAATGTGCCCGTCCACTTAATCCTCACAACAAGCTTCTAAGGCAGGTATGACTCCTTTATAGAATGGGAACCTGGGGTTCAGAGAATTAAATGAACTTCCAAGACTGCACAGTTCTTAAGTGATGGAGAGGGAACCCAACCGCAGCTGTCTTCTTCCCAAGCCCATCTCCTCTACTGTCGCGTGACAATGCCTCAAACTCAGGTGAGACACGTTTGAGGAGCACTTTCCACCTGCCAGGGTTCATCCACAACACTGATGACCTCAAGAGAAAAATAGATTTCTTGATTTAAACCACTTCAACTCATTTCAGGCTACTGCACGGAACCTACAAATGTTTTTTAGCTGATCCGACATAGACCAGCCCTCGAGTTTATTAACAACACAGTTTACTAAATCAGGTGCTAAAACCATTAGAATCGTAGGTCTTCAGACAGAACAAATAGTCTGCCCAGCTGCCCAGGAACAAGTTGATAGTTAAACCTTCTCATGAATTGGAATTAACCAAGTTCCCTAGAAACTCAAAATCCAAAGGGTCCTGCTGATGGGTTCCACTGGGATTCTTACAAGCGTGTGATAGAGATTCACTCATACACACGTGCACTCTTCATTCAGCAAATATCTATGAGCATTGGGCTTTTCTAGGCACCACAGACACAGGGCAAATTAAACTCATGTGTCCCCATCCCATCCAGAGAAGATGCAAACAGCACTCTTTCCCTTCCCCTCTCCTCCCCAGGCATACCTGGAGAACATGTCCCAGTAGAGTCCTGAGAAAGAACCCTAAAATGCCTTCTACCCCATGCAATTGGTTGAGCAGGGGAAGCCAGGCCATCGGCTGGACAGAAACCAAGCATGTTCATATCCTTCCATTCATTCCCCCACCACCACCACCTCTCAAAAGTCACAGGGATCAGGGCACAAGAGACAGAGATAATACACCCACTCTTCCTACTGAGGTCCCTGGGGTGGTCCAGATGCCCTTTCTTTATTTTTCCAAAGTATTTTTAAAGCAAGCCTCTGCCATCATGTTAGAGAAGTTCTTTAATTTCCATGCAGCTCAGCTTTCTCATTCATAAAATGAGAATAATAATGCCTCATCCATGGGCTGTTCCATTCGTTGGACAAACATTTATGGAGCTGCTACCAGGCGCCAGCTCGGTTCCTGGTGTGGGAGGTCACAGTGGTGACAAGGCAAGCCTTTTCCCCTGTGGAGTTTGCCTTGTGGGGCAAGAGGCAGGGATAAAATAGCGAGTAAGGCAATTTCAGAGAGAACAAAGTGTTATGAAGAAAATCATGGGGAAACAGGGAACGGCGAGTGACTTGGGGCTCAGAGATGAGCAAGGAAGACCTTTCAGGAACTAGCCATTGGGATGAGATGTGCAAGGGAAGAGGCCAGACACACAGGCCTGTGGCAGTGTGCTGTGAGCACAGAGCATAGCATGTGCAAAGATCCAGAGGTGGAGATGAGCTCAGCTTTGAGTAATAAAGGAGCAAATCCTTAGTGCATGCCTGGCACACAGCAGGTGCTCAATAAATGTCCATCCTCCTAACAGAGGGGCTCATCACAAGATGGTAAGTTAGACGCACATTGTGGAAACAGCTCTCCTACTAGAGAGTTGGGGGCTCCTTCAGTTCACTTAGCATCTCCTTTAACAATGCCCACTCCCTAGGAAAGACTGGGACACTTTGCAAACACCCACATGTCGGAGAGAGAGCATAGTGCAGTGGTTAGCATCAGAGACCTTGGGCCTGAGCCCCTCCAATTTGCAGCTATAAACATCACACAGGCCACTAATCTTCTCTGGGCCTCAGTTTTTTTGTCTTTATGATGGTGGAAATGATAGGTGTTGAGGATTCGATGCATCAGGATTTGCTATCTAGAGAAACTACTCTTAATGTTACTTTCTTACATGTTTTCTGACTCTTATACACCCCAATGTCTATATTTACCTTTTTACCTGCCCAAATTTTCAAAAATATTTGGGACTATCCCTGCTGGGATGTCCAAAAGTCGAGTGTGGAACGTGCCAGTCACCCTGTGAGTGTGGACAAAGGAAGGGACCTAGATCTGAGCTACACCACCTCTTAGAAACGAAGCCAAGAGTCTGCTTTTGGTTCCTTGTCAACCTACTTGGGACTCATCCTGGGAAGTACAAGGTGGTGGGTCTGGAATACAGGAGCTGATCTTTCTAATGGGTTCCCTGTCCTAAAACATCAAATCACTGTTTTCCTCAGTTTGAGGTGAGATCGCACTTGCTCAGATTATGCTGTAAAACAAGTAGTGCAGCTGCGACCAAATGCCCAAGCAGGTTTGCCTGTGTGGGGGGACACAAGAGTATCTTGTTCCATGAACAAGCCAGAGCACCACCATCCAGGCAGCAACTGGCTCCATGCCGACTGACCGGGTGAATACCTTTATGTGAAGGTTCCTGTGGACACTGGAGATGCCTCGGTGCTGCGGCAATAGCCCTGCAACCTGTTGCTTTCCATCTTTATCACAGTATTATACAATATTGTGCAACCAACGTTCTGTGATGAAAGGGAACTGTGCTAAAGACAACGTGGAATTGCACATTGGGTCCTGGAACAGAAAAAGGACTTCTAAACAGAAACTGGTAAAAATCCAAATGACATCCACATTTTAGCTAAAAGGAATGCCCGAGTGTTGCTCCTTAGTTTTGATAAGTGTGCCGTGACATACGATGCTGATGTCAGGGGAAAGTGAGCCCAGGGGTGTGCAGCACAGGAGGCGGAATCTGAGCAGCCTTTCTGCAAATAATCAGAGTATTCCAAAACAAAACGACAGAGCTGGGAAGTGTCAATTCAGGTTTCACCCATGGCCCCTGCCTCACACCTGCCATTGAGAAGGCTGAGTGGCATGACATTCACCCTCCAGTCCCAGAGGGGTGAGGAGGTGTCACTGGCAGGCAGGGAGGTGGGGTGGGGGAAGCAGAGCATGTTTCTAGAACTTGAGGACAAAGCGTGCCTTCAAAAGCAAACTATAATTACACAGACGCTGAGGAGTCTTTGCAGAAAATCAAATCGTGCTCGACGGAACCTACATCCTGTTAATCAAAGAGGTCAAGGCCCCTTTGATTATCAGACTAAATATTTTTAGGCAATATCACTGAATGCCTGGAAAGAACATGAACAGCATCAGCTGGAGAAACATCCATCTTGAGATAAGAAACCAAATCCTGCACATCACAAGAAAAATCAACCCCAGGAAATTTATTAAGAAAAGTTGGCAAAAATGTCCCCCTGTCGAAGCTCTGTCCTCCTGGCCTGCTTCACCACATCCTTCTCCACCTGCCACCCCTCCCCACACCCAGGAGTACACCGAATGTTAGATCTCTTAGCATTTGGTGCAAAACTAAAGGAGAAATCGGAAATGGACTAAGCATTCATATTAAGAAGACGAGGAGAGGGAAAGAGAATGAGATGATTATTCTCTTAAAGCAGTGCTGAGCGGGCCATTCAATAGAGATGAAAATGACATTTAAGCTCAGTCAGATTCAACAGCTTGGATGTTTAGTCAAGAACAACCTAAAAATGGTATCATGTACTCTGCTCAGTATACGGTGAGCAGACGCTTCTTTCTTTCCATGTTTTGGTAAATCTTGAAGTCCCTGTAATGACCAGAAAGGGGTTTTCTATTTAGTAGTTCATCCTAACTCAGGTATGAGTGACTGGTCTGATTTTCAAACTATCAGATTGGATTCCTTCCCTGCTTCTTGTCTATCCGTCAAAATGGTCTCTGGTGATTGGCTGACTTTTTAAACCCCTAACAACTAATTAATATAAATGATCTAGTCCTATCTTCTCAAGGAGCTTCTCCCCCACCCATCATTCCTTCTTCTAAACATACCATTTTTTTTCTGTGTCTATGATACATAAATAGCTCCTCTAAATCAATAAAAAGATAAGCCATTACAAAGCAATCTGTTAGTACTGTTAACTACACAATTGATGGGTTACATAAATTAAATTTACTAATGTAAATCTGGGAAAGGCTACATGCTTCTTATTTTTCTTATACAGATATTCCCAAAAATGTTAGAAAAAAAAGGACTGGTTCAATCTGTCAAGATTCAATGAAATTAACCTCTGTGGCATTTCTTATAAAAACACAACATGTGTGACATTACTCCTGGAATTCTTCCCTGGAGTTTATCAGGAATGCTCTAGTACAGTTCTACCCAGTGGACTACTACAAGGGACTTTCTCCTCTGGATAAGATCACCACATTCTTGAGGCACAAATACAGATCAAAAGCAAGAATCATAAATAAACCAAAGTAGCTGGTCGTAAGTGATGTCTGAATTACTCAGTACCTAGACATCTATCTCTGAGCAGTCATATATTTTCAGGACAACTTAAAACAAAAGCCCCTTATTTAAGTAACATTCTTGATATTTTCTTCCCTTTTGCCTGATAGAATGATGAGGCTTAGGTGACTTCAATGAGTTTGTCATTCCATTTCTAAACAAAATTCCAAACCATCTCAGAGACAGAAACTTCAAATGAAAAACCTGTCTACAGTCACTTTCCATAGGAAGGGACCCAGCTCCATGTCAGTTTCTCTGCTCCGTGATCACGTGCACTTGTTTATGATATTTGGGACCCACACACACCTAGGTTCAAGGAACTTCTCACTGTCATCTGGAAGACAATGTGTCCATGTCCATCACAATCAGAATCAGACGCAGCAGTTGCCATGTCAGAGTGGGGGCCATTTAGCCTATCTTTTGGGGCTGTGGGATTTAGTCATAATATTTCCAATGGCTGATGTATTTTTCTCTAAAAAGTTGGCTACTCCTAATAGTATTTCATAATCCAGTTCATAAATAAATAATGTCAAGTTCTTTAATATAATGAAACCTAAAAATTCCATTTGGTGGTCCATTATTCAACCCATGTAAATTCTGACTTTGCTAAAACACTGTAACCATTTCCAAAACCACACACACAAAAAAAAGTCACCATGCAGAACATGCATCACCAACGTCAAATCCCACAGACTTCTTCCTCTACCCATTGAGCATAAAAATGTACGACCAAACAGCCCAGCACCATGATTCAGCACCTAAAACACCCATGTACCTCCTAGCGGCCTTCCAGCCAAGGACACAGGCTGCAAAAGCATGTAGCTCCAAAACCGTTCTGCCCCAGGAGCCTCAAGCCACAGCTGAGGACATCCTTGGAACTGTCTGGCTTTTGTTATTCCTGACCAAGCCCTCCACATTTCATTCACGTGGGGGTTACTTGAAAACACAATTGCTGGGAATAATCACGGCGGTGTGCTATTGTCAAGAACTAACCCATCTTAGTTTTCTCCATTCCCATTTTCTGTGTTTCGGTTCCACAGTGTATGCTGGACATACAGACCTTTGAAAGGATAGAAAATCTTTGGGAGCATTCCAAGATCCCCATGTATGATTTATTTGCTGAAGAATACCTCTGGAAACGCAATAGCGAATGCAACTTTTTTTTTTCTTTCCTGGCAGAACAGTGGAAATTTGCTACTGCTGAATCACATGTGTGTCCCACACCAACATGACCACAACCCAACACCTGCCCAGACCCACCCCCCAAGGAGTGTTTTGTGGATTATTTTTATAAAGCTCTAGCTTCATTTTTAGAAAAGATACAATTCTTCTGAACTAGTATTTGTTAATGAAAAACAGCATGAAATCTAAAAGGAACAACTGGTTTATCTCAGGAGGTAGACAAGTGTTGAATGAACTCCCAGCCAGCAGATGACCCAGGCAAGACAGAGCAGCAAAATAACTATTGGAAAACAGGTTAATGACCCACGATGAGCCCACCAATAACTCTCCAGTTAACCAAGGCCCAGCCATGATGTACTAACCCAGAGGACATCTGTTAAGAGACCCACCAAGATGAACCAACCAAGTTGTCCACTAGTCGACGCAAGATCGACCGCATGAAACCAACCAAGTGGACCACATTTGACAGAGAAAGCAACCTAGTGATACCCAACTCAGGCTCATCCAGAAGAGAGAAAAAGAAAGCTTCTGATTTGCCTACAAGGGGAAGCTCCTGACAAACCCAAATGCACACCACAGACTCTGGCAACCTGACCGCAGCCGGGGTCGTAGGTGGGGCTGGAAACCGCCCGTGCAGCTGTACTTACGGAGATTATTGATGGGGGCCCTGGTGTCTGTGTTCTCGTAGTGTTGGACGTGCACCACAATGTTAAGGTCTCTCTCCATGTGGTCAGGGTTGCAGTGGCCCTGTGGCCTCATGACATCCGCAAGGGCCCTGGAAGAAGAGAGAATGGAAATCTGTTCATTCAAATTACAATGACCACCGCCTGCCCAGCGCTGTCCTTGTGAACAAAACAGACATGGCTCCACTTAGGGGTGGGGCAGAGGAAAACAGCCACAGCTAAATCTCTGCAGTCAGAGGTCATGTAGAGACGCCCCCAAACTCACTCCAACAGCCATGGAATAACAGTGTCGTCTACCCACGGAGCTGTGGAGAGGACTGACTGATGGACACATATTGTGTGTCTCCACCCCATGACTTAGGTCTGTCTATACCTAACACAGATGCCAGCACTTCAGTGTAGCAGTGGCCCAATATTAGTGACCACAGCTAACATCTATGGAGCACTTGCTACAAGGCAGTCACTATGCTAAACAAAACAGCCCAAAACAGTCCTCGTGAGGATCATTATTCCTTTGTAAAGGAACCGCAAAGGCTCAGAGAGGTGAAACAACCTGCTCAAGGTCACACAGCCAGTAAGCTGTGGTGTAGGAATGAGAACAACTCTTTTCTCCCTTTCTTTCTTTCTTTCTTTCTTTCTTTCTTTCTTTTCTTTCTCTTTAGAGAGGATGAGAACACAATTCAACCCACATCAAGGACCTTCACGATCAGATGTACGCTCAGGAGAGAAGCTCTGGGATTGCACATAGGACAGAGCAGAGACGACCATCAAACAGGTATCACACCTTGAAGTCAGACGGACCAATACATTTTTCCTCTTTATCTACCCTCCATTACGTGTTTATTGTGACATGCAAATATCCTCAATAGACATGTAATAAAGTAGGTATTATCATTTGTGTGCTTATCTTTCCCATAAAACGGGGTTTCACCACAAACCTCATTCTGGTTCTCCCTCTGTCCGCGCAAGATGAGAGCTAGCCGCATCGCTCGTGTGAGTTTCTTTCATCCCTTGCAGGCTCTGCACGGTGCTCCATCATCTGCGACCCCCAGGCTCACTTACCTGCAGGGACAATTGTCTCCATATGCTGTAACTACTGTGGCGGAGGAACCCACCAATCAGAATGGATGCCAGCTACAAATATCCAGTTGTTCCGTTACAAACCAGTAGGCTGCCGGTTCTGTCTATCATTTCCGACTACGGCCATCTAGGTGGTCACCAACACTCCAGTCCCAGTGAACAACTCCGTGACAGACACCTTCACACAAGTCTCCTCTTGAAGCGGCAACGGTTTTTCCAGGGCACAGACCCACAAGTGCCAAAGTTTAGGGTATACCCAGATGTTTCTAACTAACCAGCACTCTCTCAGTCCACAGAAGGGGAGATGGAGGGGGAAGATGAACTGTTCAGGAGAGGCCCCCACAGACCACCAATGTACTTGGAAGACCCACTTATCTCCCGAAACCGACCCCACTACAGCGGTGATTCTCAAATAGTGGTTCGACAACCAGGAGCATCAGTATCACCTTGGAACTTGATAGAACTTTGGGGATCCATCCAACCTTACAGGGTCAGAATCTAGGGTCGGGCTGATGCAGGGTGTCTGCACGGAACCCCCAGGTTGCTGGTGCACACTCCAGTTCTCCAGCTTGAGACCACAGAGAGGCCTCAGGCTTGAGGGAGCGTTTGATTGTGGTGCAGGGCTATCACGGGGGTGAAAACCACACTAGCTAGGGAGAAGTCTCAAGCATGAGAGAGACCTAGGTCAGCACCACAAGAGTCCTATGGCAGCTAGAGGAAAGGGCTGAGTCCACCGAGAGATGGGAGAATAACCACAGCTCTCATTCATTTGTTCATTCAACAAATGTTTATTGTCTGCTCTGAGCCATGCACAATACAAGCCCTGGGGATACAGCAGCACACAGGTGACCGCAGTCTCTGCCTTGCTGGAGCTTACATTCTATGGAAGAGAATAAAAATAAATAGGTTAAATAAATAAACAAGGGTGGAAAAGAAATGAAGAGCACAGGGTGGTGAGAGACTGGCACACAGCAGCATTGCTCACAATAGCCAAAACGTGGAGACGATCCAAATGTCCATCAGCTGGTGACCGCAATATGAAATGAAATAGTATTTAGCCATCAAAATGAAGGAAGCCCTGACACCAGCCATGACACGAATGACACTGGAACACATTACGCCCAGTGAAAGAAGCCGGACACAGAATTCCACAGGTCATATGATTCCACTGATAGCCACGTCCAGAAGAGGCAATTCCACAAAGAGAGAAGGTGAAGTTGTAGTTAGTTGCCAGTGGCTAATGGTGTCGAGAGGGAATGGGGAGTGGCTGCGGAGTGACAATGGGGATATTTTTTTGAGGGGGGAGGGGAGGGATGAAACATTATTAGAATTAGTGGATCGGAAGCCAATAGTGATGGTGGTTGTACAATGTCATGAATATGATACCGATCACTGAACTTCATGCCTTTTAAAAATTTCTAAAGAGAAAGAGAGAGAGGTGGTGTGATCAGGAAAAAACTTGGTGAAGACATGGCCTTGGAGAGAGAAGGAACTGGTCATGTGGTGCTCCAGTTTGGATCTGGAGTGTCCCTGTGTTCAAGGCTTGGTCCCCAGCTTGAAGCTCTTGGGAGGAGGTAGAAACTTTAAGAGGTGAGGCCCAGTAGGAGGTCTTCAGGTCACTGGGGATGTGGCCTTCAAAGGGGACATGAGTCTTGGTACCTTTCTCTTTCTCTCTTTTTGCTTCTCTGGCCATGAAGTAAGCAGCTTTGCTCTACTACATGCTTCTGCCCAGATGTGCTGCCTCACCACAGTCTCAAATGCAAAAAACGATCCATCAATCATGGAGAGAAACTAAAATAAACCTTCTCTCATTATAAGTTGATTATCTTGGGTGTTTGTTACAGGAACAGAAAGCTGACTGACAAAGTGGAGATGGTGGAAAGAGCATTTCAGACAGAGCAAACAGAAAGTGCAAGGCCCCTGAGGCAGGAAAGAGGTAGATTTTGAAGCATACTCAAGAAGGCCAATAAAACTGAAATAGGGCAATATAAGAGGGGAGTATTACAAGGTGTGGATCATCAGAATCCATTTTACAGAGGGAAAACTGCCCAACTTAACCCAGTTGACAATCAATGGAGGGGATGAGTGGAAATGCAATCCTGAATGTCTTTGAAATCAAAGTCCAGGCTCCTTCCTACCTCTGTGCAATAAGCAAGGTCTGAAACTCAAAGGGGTTGCAGGGGAGGGAGGTTTTGAGACACAGGACAGAGGCCTCCCCATCCTAACTTGCCTTTCTTACTTCTAAACGGGTTCTTCATCCTGAGCTTCAAGGGATCGCTGAAGTCCTCTGTAATCGAATGGAAAATTTGTTTGTGCATTGTTCTTGAGCAAGAGCCATACCTTTCATCAGATTCCCCAACGGGTCTCCCCAAACATCCAAAGCAGTCAACTTTCAAAAGGATAGGGAAGCGAGAAATCAGGATGGCTACCAGGAACTTGGTCGGAACTGCCATCTGCAGATCCCCTGAACCTCTTTTAAGTGCTGAAAACTGTCAAGTTTCAGCTCCAAAGCCCAAGGACACTTCTCCCCAGGGCCGCCATTTCCAGAACAGGCAGTGGAGACAAGAATCCCTAGAGACCTCCACTGCCTGGTCAAGGAGTCTCTAGAGCAGGGTTCACTCATTCCCGCTCTGCATAAAATGAAGTGGTGTGGGCAAAGGAAAGGTCAGAACAGTTATGCATGGCCTTGAGTCATTGCAGATGAGAGATCAATCCAGCTGCACATACCAATGCGATGCCTGCATTGCGAACTCTCACATCAGATGGCGGAAATGGAGGGTGAGGGCCAGCGACACCCTCACAGGTCTAGGAACCCCAAAGGGACACACAGATTAAATTCTCTACTTTTGACTCTGCCAACCATTCAAAGCAGACACATACCTTTAAAAATAGCCCCCTTAACAAAAACACAGGCTGAAGACACACATTCAGTTGACCCTCCTCTTCAGCAATTTCCCACAAGGTTAAAACAGCCGTGATCTGTGCAGACCCTAACAAAGTCAGCCAAAAAGAACCAAAATGGAGAATATTCAAAGGGTGGATTTGTTTACTACTGAGGAATGTCGCCCTCCACATGCATTTCGCTTTGAGAGTTTAGCTAAGGATAGTGGGAAGTCATTGCCACTAGCAACAGATTTTGAAGTCATGTTTATTTCACGTTTAACTCAGTTTAAAAATTTCTTCTTAGGTATGCTTTATTACATACTTCATAATTGTCCACAGGTGTATGAGTATATTTATTAGTAAAGCACATGTGTGTATGGTCGGAGTGCATACTAAAAACATTTTTGTGAATAGAAATGTGTTAAAATGTTTTCACAAATTAGGCAGCGGAAAGAACCAACAGTGGATCAGAAATCAAACCAATGCCTAAGGATTTGGCGTTTGCTTGTGGCCCAGAGTTTAGGTGCTTCTTAGACTTTAATGAACATTTGGATTATCTGGGGATCTTATTAAAATGCAGATTCTGACTCAAGAATCTGAGGTGGGCCTGACATTCTACTCTAGCTCCCGGGTGTGAAGAAGTTGCTGGCATAAGAGCCTAAGACTTCCATAATGGTTCATGTGATGTGTCAATTCCACTGACCATGCTGTGCCCAGATGTTTAATCAAATAGTATGCTGGGTGTTTCTGGGAGAGTGTTCTTGGAGGAGATTAACACTCAATTGGTTAACTGGTGAAGAAGACTGCCCACCCTACCTTGAGGGGCTGTATGGAGCACAAGGCTGGCTCTTCCCTAAACAGGAGAGGCTCTCCTGCCCTACAGGGGGACACTGCTCTTTCTGGTTCTACAGCAGCCTGCCTGCGGCCTTCACACTTGAACTGAGACATTACACTGCAGATTTTGGACTTGCTGACTCCTTGTAATAAATCTCTTGATGTATTGGTTCTGTTTCACTGGAGAATCCTGCCTTAGACGGGATTGGAGAAGCCACACTTTGATCCTTTGATATCCCTTGACCCAGTTGAGAACAATTATGCTGACATGTTACCATTTTTAAAGTTGAAAATGATTGAATATTGGCAATTTTATAAGGTCCAACTCAGTATTGACTTACTTGTACATTTCTTTTACATTACTTGTATGGGATCTGTCTCTCAATATTGAATCATTGGCTCTACAAGGATGGGGATGGCACCTGCAGCACCCACTCTTCTCATAGCTTCCGGCACAGTGCTGGGCATAAGGTAGGTGTTCAGCAAACACGGATCGCATGTGTGAATGAATGAATAAGGAGGTACTGTTTTATGCCATGCAAACCAGGATTTTGGAATCCAGAACACTCTCAATTGTCAGGCCCTCTGATTACAATTGAGGAGTGGAGGAGACAATGATGGTCCCTGCATTCCTAATCTTGAGGGGGACAATGGAAGGAAATATAATAAACTGGTCAACCAATAAATTACTAATTTAATTTTAGACCCTAATGCAAAAAAAAAAAAAAGTGAGCAGGACTGAATGAAGGACCAGATTGTTGGGGAGGGGGAGGGAAAGATAACTAAGCCTGGGTGGTCAGGAGCAGCTTCCTGGAGAAGGACAGGCAGTCATTTAAGTCTGATAGAAGAGAACTGAAATCAATGCAAGGCCTCCAGAGTGGGAATGAGCTTGGCCTGTCTGAGGCACCAAAAGAAAAATGTTGGGTCACTTTTACTTCCAACTACAGTGTGCAAATATAAGACCCTGATATTTCCAAACAGAGCTCCAAGTCCCAGCATATTGCCTTAAAACCTTCCAGGGGTCCCAATGCTCCAACTGTATTCTGAGTTACACACATGGATAGGATACTTCAGCACTGCCTTTTGGGCAAGAAGCATCACTTATTTTGTAAGAAAACAAGAGCTTGCTTCCCAGCTTAGTGGCTATCCAGGTGAGATATTGGTCAAAGCTCCTTCAAACTGTATATTCAAGATGTGTGCATTTTACTGTGTAAATTATACCTCAATAAAGTTGATATTTAAAATGCAGGGACTCAGTCCCCAAGGAGAAGCATACATATCGTGTAGGAAAAATAATTGAGGATTTTTCCATGTCCAACAGTGTATGCCTGCACACATGGGCTTCTGTAGCTTGGGGAGCTGATCAAAGCCAAAGCCATGGGATATTTGAAAAATGGGGAGGTGGGAGAGGTGGGAGAGAAGAGAAAAGGCAAGGGAAAGAGAGGCAATTTGTCACTGGATGCCATTTCTTTGCAAGGGATTCTGGCTCTTCTGAAGTATGTTTGAAAAACACACAAGACACGGTGCTTTGAAATTTGCCATTTGGATTTTGGATTCTGTTTGAAGGTGGGCAAAATGATGACATGTGTTCCCTACTGGCTTCAAGTGTGGAGAGCTTCAAACACAGGTTTCTGCCCTCAAGGTCAATTCTCACTAAGGCCTCCACCAAGAGGTCTGGCCCTGCCAGGGGCAGATGCAGAAAACATTCCTAGACCTGATCTTACAGGGGCTCCTGGCACCAACCCTGCCTGCATACACTGCTGTCTGCATGCCATGCAAGCACTCTGATCTGCAAAGCCTGGAGGGCCTGCAGGTTTGCATTTAAAGGTAGCACAGACTAGTCGTCACAGACCTGTGCCCTGCCTCCGGCTGCCTGGATTTGAAGTCCGACTCCTCCACTCACCAGGAGCTTGCTCATCCTCTTGGAAAGCAATCTCTGCTTCTGTAAATGGCACACTGTCACCAAGCCTACCTCATGGGGGAGGGGTGTGAAATTAAATGGGAATTTACACATAAGCTTATGGCAAAATTGCAGATCTGGCGAGGGTTCTTCGACATCACGTAGACAACACTTTGCAATGTATTTAATCTAGTCACACATAAACCTTCCTTCCTGTTCTGAACCTGCCGGCCCCTCCTGCTCAGATCAAAATGCAAGTCCAGAAAGGTGAGATTCGCTGTGGGTACAAAGCAAAGTTTGCTCAGATTCACTCCATTGTCCTCATCCCTCTCTCTTCCCTTCAGTCCCCTTTATCTACTCCACTGATCCATTTTCATGGGATCCACCCTCCTTTTTCTTTTTCTTTCCTTCTGTCTCCTTTTTAAAATTTTTATTTATTTTTTCCCTAGCTTCCACATAGGAGAGAAAACATTCAATCCTTGAGTTTCTGAGTGTGGTTTATTTCATGTCGCATGATGTTTTCCAGTTCCAGCATAATTGTGTCAAAACAAACCCCAATATTATGCATATCTATAATGAACGGATAAAAAACAAATTCCAAAGCATGCAAGTCCAGAAAGGTTAGACTTGGCCAATGTCACAGAGCAAGGGCTGGACACCAAGATCCAGATTCCGATGTCACTCTGTTCTGTAGACAAGAGGGACAAAATCCCAATAATAAAATGGCGAGAAAGGGTAGTGAATGATTTCTGAGCAGGGGCCATGTGTGGTAGTCTGTGGGGGTCACTTTCCAAACCTAGTCCTCAGTGAGTTCTCAACCCACAGAGGGGGAACTTGAGTCTCAGAAGTGAAGCAACCTTCCCAAGGTCACCTGACTATTGAGTGATGAACTGGGATTGAACCTCAGGCAGTTGGGCTGGAGCCCAGGCTGCTCAGACCAGTCTGAATGACTGTCCCAGGTCTGCAGGTGACATAACTGGTGGGGGGGGGGCGGGGGGACTCAGATGAACACAAGAGACTCTTAAAGGGGGCAGTCATCACCCAGCTGCAACCAAAAGTTGCTGTGTAAAAATGCCTGACCTACTGAATTCTCAAATTGGGAATTTGGGTTTCTGTGTGAAATCTCCCAGTTTTGAAACACTGGCCACTGACTGGAAGTTGGCTTTCAAACACCATGCATATTGAAGAATAAAGAGATTTCACAGGCAAATACAATGCACCCTGACTTGAAAAACCAAGCACCTTAAGACATTTTTGGTATCACTGGATTGAGTGATTGGGTATTTGATGATAGTGCTGAATTCTGGTTCTCTTCCTTGGGTATGATAATGGGATTGTGACATATGAGAGAATATTCTCATTAAGAGATCCAAAAGTACTGAGGGACTAGGTGTCATGTCTGCAACTTATTTTCAAATGTTTCAGACAAAAAAAAAAATAAAGAAATACAAGGAAAGAGAGAGGGAGGGAAAGGTGGGAGGAAATGAGGAGAGAGAGAGAGACAGAGAAAGGAAGGAGAGGCAGGTGGATATATGGATAGCAATAAAGCAAACATAAAAAAATACTAATAGTTGTTCAGTTGAGATCAGTGGCTCTCCACTGGGGGCACTTTTGCTCCTACATGACACATGGTGATATCTGGAGATAGTTTTTTTTTTTTTTATTGTAACTAGGGTATGGGGAATGTGCTACTAGCATCCAGTGGGGTACAGGTCAAGGATGCTTAGGACACTCCCCTACAACAAATCCCTCAACGTCAATAGTGCTGAGGTTGAGAACCCTAATCTAAAGGAAGGATATCCTGGAGTTCATTTTATTATTCTTTCAAGATGTTCATTTAAATTTTTTCATAATAAAAAAATATGGAAAACTTTAAAATAAAAATAAGTAGAAATACCTTATAGACTAAACAAAATGAATCTCCACAGTTGACTACCATTTGCAGTCACTTCTTCCAGTAAATAATTTTTGCTTGTAAATAGTTCAGCCACTACTGCTAAATGATCATTTGCACCATTCTTACAAGATCACATTCACTCCCTGCCCCCTTCCTGAATAGCTGTCTTTCTCCTTGTCTCAGCCCTAATCAATCCAGGAGGAAGCAAGCCATATGCCAGGGACTCTGAGCCTGCACCCTGACCTGCTGGAAGACTTAGCAGGAGAATACAAGTTTGCTGGTCACCCAGGGGCAAAGTTTGCAACTAGGGCACAGCCACATGCTCCATGTCCTTGAAGAGAAGGTGCGTTCCGGAAAGATGATAACATACCTCATCTCAGTGTTCCTGGCAGCTCCAGACAAAAATTAAAAGGCTGTGGCTGGCAGGTTAATTTTACCTGGAAGCTGCCTCATTTCATAGCAGCCTCTCTGCTGCCAGACTTGGTGTGCTGGCCCCCACAGGAGGATTCCTTAGCACCATCAGGCAAAAGTTAATGAGCCAACTGCCATACTCCAAGTGATTAACTGCATAAGCAGCACATCAGGCTCTTGGAGGGTACCTGGGGCAGCCCAAGTAGCACAGAAAGATTATATACATGGAGAAAACAACCAATGGAATACAAATAAGAGAATCACCTTGGCCCCTCTCCTGTCCTGGATTAATTTATCCATCTCCCAACTCTGTAAAATATTTCCAATCCCAAAAGTGGTGTTTCCCCCAATGTGGACCACTGATCTCAGAGCCATTCAGGGGAGATAGTTAAAAGCAGATTTCTGGGGCCTGCTCCAAACCTATTGATTCAGGCTTTCTGGGGATGGAACTTGTGAGTCTGCTACACGGGAAGCCACTCCACATTCTGTGGTTGGATCTGAAAACATCTGCCCCAGACACAAGTTGAAATCAAGAGACTAGAGATTGCACAATTTTCTAATTATGACTTTGGGCAGCCTACCTTACCTGCGCCATGATTTTCTCATATGTAAATGGTAATTATAAGAGCACCTGTCTCCTAGGGTAGCTGTGAGAACTAAATGAGAGAGCTTTTACACACACACACACACACACACACACACACACACACACACACACACACACCCTGGTACAATGCCTGGCACCCAGCACCAGGCTCAGCAGATGTTAGTTCCTTTTCCTTTTCCTTAGCAGTGATTGTGTGAGCCTTAGAATCACCTGGGGAGCTTTTCAAAAGTACTGATACCCTAAATTCTGATTTAAAGAGTCAAAAGTGGAGCTCCTGGCAACAGGATTTTTTTTTTTTTTTTTGGTAAGCATTACAAGGTGATCTCAAACAGCAGCAGGGTTGAAAATCATACCTTAGAAGCTGCCAGTAAAAATCAACAATTCTCTTTTTTCAGGAGTATGCCTTTCCACCCACTCTAGAGGTCCCAGGATTTATAGAGGGAGAGCCTCTGTAGAGATGCTGCTACCCATAGACACTGCCTCCAATTGGAACTTTCTGGGTACCTGTGGAAGAATGTGCCTGCAACCAGCTTAACTGGAGTCATGTCCTCTTACAGAGCTGCCAGGAGACAATGACAGAAATTTGGATCCCTGCTGGACCCCAGGTATTGGTAGAGAGCTCTTCCATCAGGACACTAAACGGGGCTTGAAGTGAGCACCAGTTTCTCCCACAGGTCCCAAAGGTTAGCTTCTCTCCCCACCTTCCCACCTCCAGCCCCTCTAGCTCCCAAGGATGGCTTCTTGAAGGAAATCATTTGCCAGGAAAGAGCTTGGTGGGGATTTAAGGAGTTAGCCCAATTCCACAAAGCAGCCTACCTGTGTCTGTGTAATCCTTCCCTACAAGGCGGACACCCGCTGCCGCAGTCCTGCGTCTGCCTGCCCCCCTCACCTTAACACAGACCACGAGAATCGATAGGGACTGGCTTGACTGTGGGGAATTAAAATGACCCAGGGCACCTTGGAGTTGCAGGAGGTGGGCGGGGCCAGCGCATTACTCCCTTAGTGGGTCAGGGTTCTCCAATCCCTGGAGCTTGCTTCAGAGACCACCCACACCTCCCAGCAGACCCGAACCCACCAGAACTTCTCATCTCTCCCCCCCCAAAATCCCTCCCCTCTGGGGGAAAATATTCATCGGATACTCTGCGTATAAATAGAAAATAATTACTAGTGAGGTGATGATGTTCCTTCGCCTATTTTTGGTGGGTCTCTTTGTTCAGATTTTTTAGGCATGCACATGGAGCGCGTGCACACACGCGCACACACGGGCCCCCGGAGGAGGTGGGGGCTGAGGGGTGGGCACAGAGACTTCATTGCCCCGACTTGGAAAAGGATAGTTTTAAGGCTTATGCCCCAGTCATCCAGCTGTTCGCCTATCCCTCCTAGCTCCTGTTTACCAGCCCGGACCTCACACTAACCCCTTGCCTCATCCTCGGCCTGGGGCTGCGTGCTCAGAGCTGCATCCTCCGCCTCCAAAGTTACTGAGTTGTGAGAATCAATTTAAACACTTAAAAAAAAGCAAAAGGCAAATAGCTCCATTAATCCCCAAATGCCTTCTCCCATCTGCTGCGACTTGCCAGTGCTGGGACTTGCATAATGAATAAGGCAAACGGGAAAGTTGACGAATCAGGGTGCTTGGCTGGTGAAGGCGCGCGTGGAGGGGGCTCGGGCCCCTGGTGTCCGCGCCAGCCAGAGCAAGGGGCACAGACGCGCAGTGATGGCCGCTGCCTGGGAGTGGGGCGGGGGGTGGCGGCGGGAGAAAGGGACTAAAGGGATAAAGAGGTAGGGGGAGATGTGGTCCCAATTTCAGAGACCTAGAAGATCTGGGAAAGCAAGCCGGCCGCTTCAGCAAGGCTTTTGTTCTCACCCTCCGCTCACTCTCCCCCTCCTTCGCCTCATTTTCGCTAGTCGTACGAGTTGCAGGCTGCACTCACTCCTTCCCTCCCTCCTTCTCACACACACGCACGCGGGCTCACACACGCCCCCCTTCCCTTTCGGGCTCGTCTGCCTCTGTTTACCTAGAGGTTAGCATCTGGAATCGGAGGGATGCCACAGATCCCCTCCACAAAAACCCAAGACTTCGGGGATAAGGGCTCCCACGCCGTACGCCTCAAGTTCACCTGCATCATTGGCAGGAGGTGGCAGCGAAAGAGCGAGTGATAGAGAGACCCCCTCCATGCACGCGCTCACCCCCACCTGCGCTGAACCCAGCACCCCTTCTCCGTGCTCTAAGCCAAAGTTGGCTTCCGGTGACATCCCCTAGCAGAGAGGCTGGGTGTGTGTGGGGGGTGCCATTGCCTGGAGGAGCTGGGGAAGGGACAAAATGGAAAGTGAAGCCTGGAGGGGAGGGCGAAAGGGAGGCAGCCCACCTGGACATGTGCTCCCTTTGGGGACGGTGCGCTTTCTCCAGCCCCAGCTTGGTGAAGATGCCCACGAGCACCATGACAGCCACCACCCCGCAGATGATGTAGACGATCAGGTTGGTCTTGTCCTTGGTGGGGTCGTGCAGGGGGTCGTCCTTGCGCGCCGGCGGCTTGCCAGTGTTGAGCCACAGCGGCGTGTCGTAGTTGGTGCAGGTGCTTTGGTTCAGTCGCCGCTTCTTAAACGTGCAGCAGAACCGGAAGCCACAAGTCCCGCAGCAGAAGATGAAGTCGCCCGAGCTGCAGTTGAACGGCGGGTCCCACTGGCCCATGACATCGAAGTAACCCCGACAGAAGTCCGGCGTGGGCGCCCGAGTCGGGGGTGCGTCCGAGACCCCAGCGCCCTCGCCGGCCTCTCCGGAGGCAGCCCCGGAGCGGTTGCCCCCCGTGAGCACCAGCATGCCTCCCAGTTGCGCCAGCTGCCCGTGCCCGGCTCGCTCCTGCGCCCGGCACACGCGGGCGCACAGCTCGGTGAGGAAGCAGCCGAGGAGCAGCCGGAGGACTCGGCGCATCGTGTCTCCCAGCCCGGGCTCGACCGCTCGGCCGCTGCTGGAGCCGCTGCAGCCGCCTCTCGAGGAGCGGCCGAAGCTGCCGAGGCTGCTGCCGGGGACTGCGAGCCGCCGCGGGCCGCACATGCAGGGAGCGGCGCGGGGCACCCGGTGGTCGGCAGCCACTGCGCTCGACTCAGCCTGCGTTCGCCTCCAGCGCGCTGTGCGCCGTGGGGCCGGCCGGGGAGGAGCGCGCCGGGCCGGGCGGGGGGAGGATGAGCGGGGGCAAGTGCGGGGTGCAGGTCCGACCGGCCACCGGGGGAGGCGGGGGCGGAGAGCAGGGGAGAGTGGGTCTGTCCGCACCTCCCCTCCGCTTGCGGCTCGGGACTCGCCGCCCCGCGTCCGTTGGCTGGATCCTCTCACCTCTCCAGCTCGCCAAGTGCGCTGGAGAGAGCGAAGCGACACTTGTGGAATGAAGGGAGGGCAGGAGGGAAGGGGGAGGGGGAGGAGGGCGGGCAGAGGAGGCGCGGGTTGGGGGTGGGGGGGCGGGCGCGAGCTCGAGAGGGGCGGGGGCGCAGGGAGAGGTGACTGGGGCGGGCGGGAGCGAGTTGGGGGGCGTGCAGAGCTGAACCAGGCAGGCAAGCAGGGAGGAGCGAGCTCTGCAGCCGCCGAGACTGGAAGAACAGCTCGGATTTCCCAGCAGGTGGAGGACCGTGGCGGGACCTCCGCGCCTTCTTGGAGGCGAGACTCAGACCTGTCCAGGGTACTGAGGCGATCCTGCCGATGGCTTTTTCAGGGGTTCATGCGCAGGATCTGCGGCTGGAATATGCCCACCAGAGAAGGGGTGACTCGGGGAGAATGAGGACAGACTAGATGGCTTTCACTCCAAAACAGACTAGGCGCAGTCTGCTCAGGATCGCCCTTCCCAGGCGTACCGAATTGCCTTGCCCTTCCTGGGGTTATGCCCTCCACCCGGCCTGCGACCAGGATGGCTGAAGTCCTGGGCAGAAGCGAGGACCAAGGCTGGGCTGGGAAGGTGGGGTGGCAAGCTCCTACACTGGGCCCCCCCTCCGGGGTTGGGGTAAGCACTCCTCGGGAGAGGGGCTTGGGATGAACTCGTCAAAGAAGCACAGCGGATAGAGAGACGCAGCGCACAAGGCCGAGGCAACGGCTGAATTGGAAGGTCTTTCTTTGGAACTCTCCCAACCCCTCAGACCTCGCGCTTTCGGTCGCTCTTCGCCCCCGCCGCGTTCTCTGAGCTCCACAGGAGGGCACACCGCGGCGCCGCCTCTGCGCTCCCAGATCTGGCGCAGCGCAAGGCCTGGGGACTCAAGCCTCAGCCACCCTGCCGTTCCTGGAGCTCGCTCATTGGTTTCCCGAATCGTTTGTCCCCTGTCCCCACCAAGCCCGCTGGGCTTCCTCACCCGGGGCTGCGGAGTTCGGCCTGGCTTGGCTTCCAGTCTCTCTTCTCAGCGTTCCCAAATCTGCCCTCTCTCCAAGCGGATTCCAGCCATCCGTAGGCCCTCTCCCATTTCTCCCACTTCTTCCTCTCTGCTTGAATTTGACTTCAGTAGCCCCCAAAACAGGATGTGTACCAAAGCTGCTTCACCAAATTTAGATCTCCACACGCCCCGGCGTTTTGTTTTTTTAATTGCATTAACTAAGTATACACTTTGCAGTCTGCTAGGCTATTTGTGGGGAAATGTTTCCATCACCCTCCCCATTTGGCTGCAGCCAAGGGTTTCTCAGGGCATTTTCAAAGGAACAAGAAGTTGGGCCACATGTGAAATGGTATGTTCAGGTCCTCTTAACTGAAAGCGTGGTAAGATTTATTGGTGCTCCATTGTAAGTTTTCTCGGAATGAAAGGGAGTTTGGCTGATAGCCTCTTTCCTTTGAAGAAACACCACTTTCTGATGTTTAAAAAAACATTGGCCAACACACCCAGGGCAACCTCAATAGAGCCTATACAGGAATAGAGCAGCCACTGGAAGACTCTCTCTGTGTGTTATGGAATTTATTATAGCTCATCCTCACCTGGGGAAGGTGTGAGATTGTTCAATCCAAAATCATCAGATTCATTATAATAGGATCCCCAAAATAGGACAGTGTGGCATGTCTGCCATGACTGGCAACCCACGCCAACCGCCACCCTGTGAGTCCTACAAACATAAGCATTGGTGTGTGAGCGCTAATGATAGCTGACATTTATTCAGCCCTTGCAACATGCCCTCCCAAGCTTGCTTTTTCTAAAATCACCTCATGGAAGCTTAGAGCAGCGCCTAGTGCATATAGCAGACAACCATGAAATACTTGCTGAAGCACTGAATGAAGGATCTCATTTAGATCTCTACCTGTTAGGTAACATTATCAGGCCAACAGCACAAGGGGAAAAACTGAGTCTCAAAGCAATTAAACAAGTTGCCCAGCATAGTTCTGGTTTCCTAGCAAGAGTGCTGGAGCTGGCACTGGACCCGAGAAATGGGAAGTCTGTGTTCTAACAACTTCATGTAGTTCCTTCCTAGACTAGGCCTCCAAATTCTGTATCTACCTGATATTATGATTTTTGCCTGACTCCAAACACTGTGATATAAACTTGGTGATGGAAAGAGTCTTTCCTGTCCAACTGTCCCTCAGCATAAATATTTTTGAGTACATAGCGCATCCATTAAGGATCCCAGTGATGGAGTTGCTGAAGTCATGACATATGCAAAAGGGTTGGGAGACATCTACACAGTACTAAGTCAGGTTTGCAAAGAGGTCTTCCAGCAGGCCTTCTAGGGTCCAGGAATCTGAGGCTCAAAGAGGTTCAGAGTTTTGTCTAGAAAATGGTAAAGCCAGGGCTGGATGCAAGCAGCTGGTTGCTAATCTGGGAATCTCCTGCCGCCCCCATCAGTGCTCACCTTTCTGTGGTACCTCCCAGCAAACATTGTAGCATGATTTACAGGGACCCAGTAGAAGAGTAAGTCCCAGGCACCTTCATGCAAGGATTAAGAATTTTAAGATACTTCTAAATTTGATTTTGTAAAAAAAAAAAAAAGAACAAAAAAAAAAACTACCATAGAGAAAAGAGACAAAATATGGATAGAAAAGTCCATTTCAGAATCTGCCTCCAATCTCTGTAAGATTGGCTGTCACCAGGACATTTAACTCTGGTCCTCCAAGGAGACTCACTCTGGCTGCTGCTCCAGGCTTTAATTAACAGAGACTGCCCCCTGTTTGTGACAAGAAGAGTACAAGGATTGTGCTTCAGTAAGAAGCAGCCAATCCACCTTGTGTGGCTTATTTGCTAATGATTCTAAATCGTGTGCCTCCTGGTTCGCCCACCCAGGTGGCTGCTACTGCTGTCCCCTGAAACCCTGCCCCAGCCTGTTTCCCAAGCCTTGAAAAAAATATTTAGAAGAGTAAAAAAAAATCATCTTTGTGTATTTACTCTTCAAAAAAGTTGATTTCCTCTGGGCACATCTAGTCAGTAGATGTAGTCAGTACCTCCTAATTCATGTGTGATTATTTGGAGTATGTCCTTGTTTGGAACAGATGATTTAAAAGGGTGATTCTTTTAGGGGCTTTGTATGGGGGGGTGGGGTGTTGGTCACAAAATACCTAATTGAAACACCCCGAAAGTATGTAAAAGATGAAATATCATTCACAAATGTCCCCCTCCACTACCACTACCTAAATGAATTCATGCAAATGTGTTGAAATTAAAATGCATCTCATAATGAAAGTGCTTTCTATGAAAGAGATGGCATTGTTATTTACAACACAGGCACTTTTAATATCTAAAGAATAATCTCGTTTGCTCCAGCCTTAATTATGTCAGGCTGCAGCACTCACTGCAAGGAGAATGCAGTTTTACTCCCCAACAATTAAGCAAGGGAACAATGTAGAAAGAACGGTGGCTGACCAGGGCTACATTGCAACCAATGTTCATGAGCAGCTGGACAAATTAAATCATGTGTGCAGTGGCTGTCCTCACCTCAATGAGTTGTTTGTTGGCTGTCCTGATCAGGTGGCTTTTAGGGTTTCAAAGAGGTTTCTAAGCAACTGTTAGCCTTGAGAAAAAAGCGAGGAAACAGAAGCAAAATGTAGCTCGCACCTTGCCAGCTTCCAGACTCGCTGACTGGATGTATTTCACTTTCTCTGTCTGAAGAGACAAGGAAAACCTTCCAGTAGTCAGGTTTGGTTCCCCCAGATTGGTGGGGGTACAAGAGATGATTTTTAGTGGTACCTCCAGCAAAGATCTTTCTATATTAACACTTCCATATTTATTTCCATATATATTAGGAAAAAAGAACACATCAAACATGTGAATTCACAAATAGCCGTGTTTAAGTCATAGTTAATTTTTAAGTACATTAATGTAAAGTCAACTTAAAAAATAAATACATTTTAGTATTTACCAATAAAGAAAAGAGCATAAATGTCTGGTAATGAAAGCTGAAGTTTAGGAGGCATGGGGTTTGTTTCAGAAGTTGTTTCCTTTCCCTCAGCACTGTTGACCTTTTGGGGTAGATGCACCTGTGGAGGCGGGGCTGTCCTGTGTACTGCAGGATATTTCACAGTATCCCCGACCTCTACCCACTAGATGCCAGTAGCAACCCCCAGTTGAACAACCCAAAAGGTTGACAGGTATTGTCAAATGTCTCCTGGAAGGCACTGTCAAAGGAGAGTCCTGCATTTGTTTAAATCCTGCCTCTTTCTTACAGAAAGTCTAGGACTTGGAATAAATAGCTTGATCTCTGCAGGGCTTGGTTTCCTCATCTGTCCAATGGGAATAAACATGATACCTCTCCCCAGGAGTGTTACAGACAATCAACACTTGGCATAAGTGCCTGGATAAGTGAATGGAACCCTACTCTATATTACTGAGCTATAGAAAGACTGAGACAAGGTCTTTGCCCTCCAGAGGAAGACAGAATTAAAGACAAGACAGGCTGCAGAATGAGCATGGGACCTACGTGATCCCACGGGACTGTGTTCTTAGAAGGGCACCATGTTGAATGACATGTCCTCTGGCTGTGTTCTTGAAATTCTGAGGGAACTTTGAGCAAGGGATCCTGCATTTCCATTTGCACTGGGCCCCACCAGTTATGTAGTAGCCCCATAGATCAGTGATGTGACTCAAGCAGAAGTAAGGGGTCAAGCTTATGGGAACTCAGAAGAAGACATTAGGCTCTGCCTGTCCAGGAAAGGAGGGCTTCTCAGGGGTGGTGGCATTTGAACAGTCTCAAGTCAAATGTATGTAAGCAGAAACACAGCAGGAAGAATCTAAGTACATTCACTTCAAAAGCAATTCTCAATTGCTAGTCTGCAGAACAACACCAATACATGTTGAAGTTTCCACTGGTCCACAGACAATTGGGGGGGGGGGAAATGAAGCCACTAAAATATTTTCAACACCTTCTTTAGTTGTACATAGTATTCATGTTACAACTCACTTCCTTTTTCAAACAATTTGGGAATTAGTAGACAGTAGCTCTGTGTTGACAAGGGTTGTGAGTGTGTTATATTAATTTTATCTTAGGAAAATATTAACCTGTTAATCGAGGTTAAATGACCCCAAATTTTTGGCCATTTTATTATGGGCAAAAGCTGGGTCTAAGACCACTAATTTAAGAGCCTGACTGTAGCTTTTGTTCACAAGTAAAATATTAAGTCAAAGCAATTATCTGAATAATTTAAATCCCTCCAACTGTTCCATAAAGCCAAAATAGGTTTTAGGGACATGCATTTTCCAGTTGGCTACATTGATGAAAATAACTAGGTGCATCCCCAAGAACCTGCAGAGAAGAGATGAAAACCCCAAACCCATTTACTCCCCAGACCCTTGTCTCTCTGCTCAGAATTTTCCAGTTAGCTTTGGCCATGTAACAAACCACCCAAAACTTAGCAGTTTAAAACAACAACATTTATTTAATTACAGGTATGAGGATTGGCCACTTAGTTTGGTCTCCACCGGGTTCCTTATCTGTTCTTGGCTGAGTGCACTCAGACATTTGCTGTCCAACTCCTAGGTCAGGTTGGTGTGGGGCAGCCTGCAGCTGGGACAGCCCTTCTGTGCTCCACAGGGCTCTCATTGCCTTTTGACATGATGGCTTGGGCAGAGTTTTAAAAGCACACAATTCCAATTGAGACCCAGGTTTTAAAAAGGCGCTGAATCACTTCTGCCATGTTCTATTTGCCAAAGCAAGCCATAAAGCCAGTCCTGATTCAAAGGGTAGGGAAATCGACTTCTCCTGATGGGAAGAGCTACACTCACACTGAAAAGGGACAGGCATACAAGGATGTGTGAATGACTGTAACCATTTTTGGTATCAGCCTACTATACAGTCCAAATCCCACTACTACCAATCACAACAGAATGAAAATCTGCATAATACCAAGATGGCCCAGCCAACAGTAGTCAAGAGAAGCTGGTGTATGTGAATTCTGCTGCAAACAAAGAAGTGACAGTCACAGAGAACTGTAGAAGCTGTGTTTTCACCTGCATACTCAGAACAGATGCACCAATATCCAGCTGTGTGTCCAAAGCAGTAAGCAGAGGGCTTTGATGACATACTGTGCTTTAACTTCCATTTCCCATTAGTCATCAAATTCAGCCAAATCACGGCCTTCCTTTCCTTCCCAGTCCAATGTCACTACTGAGGTTCATGCTCCCATCATTTCTCACAGGGACAATTAACAGGTCCCTCCACTCTCACTCTGCCCCCTTGACCCCATCCCAGAACCACCTGCCTTTGGTTCAGTTACCAAGCCTTCCCTGAATATGCACTCAGTGCCAAGCACTGTGCTAGGGGGAAGGGGTCAGCTAATAATAAGAGAGAGAACAAAAGCCTTGGTCAGCAGAGATGAGCTGCCGCCATAAACAACTCCCAACTCTCAGTGGCTTAACACGAGAAAGGGTGACTTTGGAATCCTGTGCCATCCTGAAATCATTCACTTCTAGGTGAGGATGAGAGTGTGCCAAACCAAGTGAGGAGCTTTGGGGCCAAGTCTGGGAATGGTGTGCATCACACCATCATATTCCATTATGAAAGCACACACAGGGCCCAAATCTAAAAACCAAGGAGGCTGGGGATACAGTGTGTCTGTGTGTGCCGAGAAAGAAAAAGGATTGAATATATAACCAGTCCTTGCCTCAAAATCCAAATTTCATGTAAGTAATGGATGCTGTGGTTGGAAAAGGGTGGCACCCTGTCAGAAACAGCAGGCTTTAACATCTTTGATACAACTTGGGAGGCAGGAAGGTAGCATGACAGGCTGAATGGTGGCCCCCAGAGATAGCCAGGTCCTAATCCCTGGAATCTGAAACCCATCACTTGCAAAAGATAAAAGATAATACCTTTGCATACGTGTATACACTAACGATACAGAGATGGGGAAAACATGGTGGATGGTCCAAGTAGGCTCTGAATGTCATCACAAGGATTCTTATAAAAGAAGTCAGAGGAAGCTGACTCACCTCTTCTGAGTGTCTGCAGAAGAGGAAAAGATGTGACGAGAGAAGCAGAGATTGGAGTGTTGCTTTATGAAAATGGAGGAAGGGTCCACAAGCCGAGGGAGATGAAAAGGAACATCTTCTCCCCTAGAGACTCCAGAAGGAATCATCCTAACTGTCATCTTGATTTTAGTCTCTCGCACATCAAATTGGGCTTGTGGCCTCCAGAAGTGTAAGAGAATAAATTCTGCTCATTTTAAGACACTAAGTTTATGATGATTTGTTACAACAGGGTATGAAACTAGTACAGCAGCAGTGCCTAAACCTTATCCTTACAGATAAGGATCAGTGCCAAAGAGCTAAATAAAAAGACCAGAGGGTGGGAGCAGACTGAGAGTTAAGGCTGAGAAGCAGCCAGAGTGCAGGTCTGGGTTTCACAGAAGAGTTGAATTTTAACCTTCAGGCACTGAAGAGGCACTGAAGTAGATAAGACTTGACGATATTTGCATATTCAGAGGAGATTTGAGCTGTTCTTTGGAGAACAGATGAGCAAATCAGTGCTGAAGGTAGAAGGTTGCCAGTGCATGTATGTTCATATATGTGTATATATATTCATACACATGTATATGTATACACACACACACACACACACACACATTTATATATATTTGGGATTTTTTGGGGGGAGGAGTTGAACCCAGAGGTGTTCAACCACTGAGCCAAATCCCCATCCTTAATCCTTTTTATGTTTTATTTTGAGACAGGGTCTCCCTAAGTTGCTCAGGGGCTTGCTAAATTGCTGAGGCTGGCTTTAAACTCCCAAAGCTCCTGCCTCAGTCTCCAAAGTCACTGGGATTATAGGCGTGCACCACCACACCCAGATTTTTTTTTTTTTTTTTTTGAGACAAACAGGAAAGCAGTGGCTCAGGATCATGACAGAGGACTAATTTAGCACATTGGTAGACTTAACAAGACTTGGTGGCAGATTGCCTGGGCCCCAGTTGTTGACCAAGGGTCATCCCACTCCATCAGCAACATCAGCTGCACTGACTCTGATGGTCAGTGGGACCTGCAGCGGTCAAGGTCAGCTCCGTCATAGGGAGATCTGAAAGTACAAGGGAGGTACCCGTAAGACCAAGGTGCTGCCACTGGGTGTCCTCCTCCAGATTCCATAGGACCACTATGTAACTTTTGTAATGTGAGTAAAAATAATTCAGACCTCATCCCCAGATAAAGGCAAAGGCGGCATTAACTCTCAGCCTTACCCCACCTTCAAACCAAGGGATACCTCTCTCCACGTGGCTTCTGGCTCTGCTGTTCTGCTTCTACAGCTCTGAGGATGTGTGTTCACAATGTCACTCAACTAAGCAGGGAGGCTGAGGCTAAAATCTTGAATTCTCATGCCCAAGTTGTGCCTACTTGGTGCATGTAGAAGTCATATGTCCATCATATGTAGAACTTGGGGCATTCAAACAGAAAGTGCTGGAGATGAAGGTCAAGCAGAAGGTCAGACTGAAGGGTTCAAATGCCTTGCTAAAGAGCTCAGAGTGTTTCCTGCAGTCAGTGGTACCTCATCCAAAATGCTAAGAGGGACACATTCAGATTTGCATCTTATGTAGGTCACTTTGCTAGCTAAGAAAGTACTCCTCTTCCATCTGGAACTGAGAAAAATCCAACCAAACTGAGCTGAAGACTAACACGTTGCAGTCTTGTGAGGGAACCCCGTCTTCCTCCATGGCAGAGAGGAGCATGAAGAATTGGGAAGCAGACAGGAAGATGAGTCTGCTTCCAAGAGAAGCTTATGTGAGGCAAAGAGACAGTTAATGACATTGAGTTTCCTCTTGCTGAGATGTGAGGGTTGTGTGTGCTTCTCCTGGATATTCTAATAAAGTCCTCTTACTTTCTCCTTCTATTTTCACCTAAATTAGTTCATGTTGATTTTTGTTACAACTGAAAGAAGCTCTACTGAGATACAGTGTCTCCAGTTTCTGTATTCAGGCCATCACATTAGCCCTGAGTATTAATTTTCTTTCTCTTCTTGCCAATTTTATGAATTGACTGGATGGAGCAGAGAAAAGTGAGATATACTCAGGTATGTACACAAAAACACTTGCAGATGAGTGTCCTTTAAGGCATTGTTTATAATTTTAAAAAGTGACAATAACCTGAATGTTCACCGATAACAGCCTGGCCAAATCAATTATAGTATTTCCATATCATGAGATAATGAAAATCATACAATAGTTAAAAAGAACGAAAGTTTAAAAAAAAAACTGGAACTCATCTAGGCATTCCTCTGTGCCACTCAGCTCCTTTTCTTTTAGGTAACTAGATTCACAGCTTTTTGTTTTTTCTATTTTGTGGGATTTTTCTTTCCTTAAAAAAAAAAATCCACTTGCACTTATGTTATTTTGAATAGATTTGAGTTTCTTTCATCCAAAAGAGTCCCTAGGCCACAGGGACCAATTCAACAAGCATAGTGCCATAATATATGGAAACCCTTTTTTGTGTGTGTGCCATTGAACATTCAAATAATAGCTAGGGAAGGGGCGTTTAATTCCAGTTGGTAAGAGTTTACATTCGTACCACCATTGATGGGGCAAGGGAGAGCATTTGATGCCATCTTTTAAAATGTGTAATACATGAACCTTGGAACCACAATCCTCCTTCAAAGGGGTCTGTCCTTGTGCACAACATGCCTGCCTCCTTGCATACAAGACTGTGGATTTAAAATGTCATCATAACGTTGTCGTAGTGAAAAACTGGAAACAACCCAAATGTCCATCAATTAGAGGCTGGCTAAATTAATAAAAGAATAAATAAGCAGAATGAATCACTAGAATGTGATCCCTCCCCTTTGGGAAGCACTACTTAAGAGAGACTTGATTTCTTATTTGAGTTCTTGTGGCATGTCTAACTTTTGTCATTTAAATAGATCCACACATCTTCTTTAATTCAATGTAATATTTTTGAGTCTCATGGAAAACATGTGTATTCTTCATAATAAATTATTCACATCACAGAATGGAGCAATGCTAATAAGACAACCACAAAGTCTATTTTATGCACATTTGGGGCACAAAAAATATTAAGAACTGGGTATGTTTGATACTTCCCCATCTTTCTTTCTGAAATTAGATAAGAGTCATGCAACAGAAGGATATCTGTCATCTACTGGCTATCCAGTGATGAATTCATAAAATCATTAAATATTTATCTCTTTAGAAACAAAATCAGTATGCTTGGAATAAATGCTATTGACAGTCTACCCACATCTCCCTGGATTCCTTTGACAATGTCTTGGCTCCCTCACCAAGACATTGCTTCTACTGCCATGCACAAGAGGCTTTGGAGGAAGAGAACTGTCTCAGGCTACTGAAGGAAATCTTTTTGGTTGCCCAGTGAGTCAGAGTGCAGGAGATTTTATCTCTGGTTAGGAGAGTGGGAGGTCCTTTGATCAATGACAGGTGCAGGAGTATGACATTCTAGCTCTCTTGCCTCAAGGACAAACTCTGAGATATGGCTTATACCTCAGAGTTTCCTGCAGATGAGGATGGAGGAGCTGTGGAACGTTGCCAGAAATCCCTCCTTTGCTTGGCTTCTTATTTTTCCTTTATAGGTTTTTTTCCTACAAACATTTCCTAAATAAATCAAATGCATGTGAATTCCCATCTCAAGGCCTTCTAAAGAACTCAACCTCCAATAATCATTATTAAAAATTTAAACTCAAGATCAGAAACAAAATGCACAAATACCATTGATCCAAGACCAAATGCAGAAAGAGGTCCAGTTCCCAGAATTCACAAAACAGGATGATTCAAGTCAGGCTGATGTAATGACAATTTCTTGCAACTTCAATTATAGTATTTACTACTTGAGCTCTTTAACCTACTAATGGTTCTGTCTATTGAAAAAGGCATTGTCTTCTCTTGCCCACATGTACAAGACCAATAGATTTTGTTTAAGAAATTAATTAAATTCTCCTAATTAAATTTCTCCCTGGAATTATTAACATCTGGAAAGGAAATAAAAAGTTTGTAGATTCTTTTCTTTCCTGCCTCCATCTGACCTTGTTAAAAGAATAGAATTGCTATAGTACTTCAATCCAAAATCATTTTTGAAAATCTAAAGGGAAATATCTTATTCTATTTTAGAATCTCGTAAGGTCTTTCTGTGGGATTAAATGAGATGACGACATAGCCTAGCCCAGAGGCATGGCTCATGGTGGGTCAATCAGTCACATTTCTTCATTCTGAAGCTGTGGCCTATATGGCTCATCTAATTCTGTGATACCCAAGGTGCAGTCCTAAATAAGAATCATCTGGAGCTTCTCCTGAATGCAGATTCCTGGGCTCCATCCTCCTAATTCAGAATTCCTGGGTAAGGCTTAGAAAATGAGCATTCTTTTCAAGTTCTTTGTTTGAATTTCTTGCATTCTCAAGTTTAAAAGCACTGTGTCTGATCCAGTGTTTTCCAGCCAGGGTGACTGTGAGAATATAGGCATAGTCAGTTAAATACTATCTTGTTCTCAGATGACCAAAACATTAAGTGAAACAAACTTTTTTTTTCAGCTGCAAAGGAAAAAAAGTGAAATGATTTATTAGTTTACAAACCCAAAAAGGACCAGGTCAATGTGAGAGGTAGTTGAATCCAGGGATTCAAATGCTGTCTTCAAGTTTCTGTCTCTGTCTTCCGTCTTGTAGTTCTCTGATCTTCCCAGTTGGCTCTCCATTCCTGAGCTCCCCAGTTGATGAAATGATAGCCATTCACAGCTCCATTCCTACCTCGCCTTCATATGAGCTGTCTTCAACATAGGAGCATCTCTCTTTCCTAATAGTTTCAGCAAAAGTCTCTGAGATATCTTATTGGTCCAGTTTAGGTCACTTGCTCATCTTTGAACCTACCAGTAGCTGGAAGGGTATAATTCTCTGGTAGGAAAGGTATGAGTGATGTACTATTGCTGTGGTCAAGAATATAAACACCAATGCCACATATATCAGGCCAACTGAGTTTCCCCAAATAAAGTCCACTGCTGTTAGCAGAAAAGGAGAGGACTGCTTCGCAAACAGATGTCAAAAAGCCAAGAGAACATCATTTCACTAGAACCAATTATATGTTCTTTAAAAGCCCTCTGAACAATTATGCTGATCACCTGCATGTAGGGACGAGCCTGTGGCTAGTCTCCTGGGTCAGAAGGAAACTGTCTTTTATCAATAGTGAGGAAATGTGTATGTGTCTGTGTTGTTCTCAGTGCTACGATAGCTAAGCTTAGGAATGCACATCTGGGTGCTAGCCACCTTTTTTATTTTTTCCAGTAATGAACAAGAATGGTTGTGGTAAGCCCCAGGGATACGTTTACCTTAAACTGACTGCAAAGTCTCAAAAACACTAATATGTCCCCACCGGAGAGTTCAAGTCCTGCCTTTCCCATTTAGGGAGAAGTAAAAGGAGTTAATCTTCTGCAAACCATGTCAACCAGAGAATGCAAGCCTGGATTGTCCCTACTTAACAGCAAAGAGCTTGGCATTAGAAAGAGCTTCGGGAAAACATGTTTGCTTACCCTCCAGGGGACAGCAGGTTAGTGTAATATCTACCAAGCAGATGTGCTGACAGGAACAGGGGCCAAATGGCTGACTTGTTGAAAAGGGAAAACCCAACATAGATGATTTCTTAATGAAAATGTATTGTACTTCTGTTAGCACAGCTAGGTTCTTCCCTTGATATTTGCCAATAGAAGAGAAGCTTTTTTACTTGAATAATAATTTTTAAAAATCCAGCCCATCTAATGATGCTTTCTATCAATGCTGGGGAGGATGGGAGAGAAACATCCATGGAGTACACCTGACATCATCTGCACAGCGCGCCAGCCCGGAACCGTGATGCTCCTACTGCTGAGGGGATAAAAGAACATTGAGGCAAGATCCAAAAGGACTTGGAGTCTAATTTTAAAAGTGCATCAAGACATTGGGAGAAGGTGCAGGGAAACTTGCTGAGAGAAGGTCCTGGTTGTGTCTTTTGTGCCCAGTTTGCTTGCATCAGCACATCATATGTGAAGACAAAAACACCATCTAGTTTTAATAACACACTTAACTGCCTGTGCGTACACAGGAGATTGTGATGTTTGCCAATTAAAAAAGTTTAATCTCAAATGCAGGTACAGCAAGCCAGTGTTTTTTTAGACCAGACAGCTAAGGCGAAGGCTGTAGTTGAGCACGTCATGTCAGTACTGGCTTCCCCCTGCAGGTCATCCTGGTTTCTCCAGCCCATGCTGATTTTTCTCTTCTCTGATTGTTGTGGTCTTTAGAATTCATGTCCAGTTAGATTGCTCAATTCCTCAGCAGCCAGGGCAGAGACTGAACTTGTGGCAGATGCGGCAGATGCTGAGCATATAAATAACAGAGATGTTCACTTAAGTATTCCCTCTCGCCATTGGTGATCTAGAAAGAGGACAGCAGAAAGAGTAGGCTCTGACCCTCTCCATAAGTTCCAAGAAAAACAAATCTAAACAAAATATGCAGGCGAGAGACTAATCAGCCACAAAATAGGAATGTTAGATGAAGTCTAACATCTTCAACCCATTTACAGTCAAACAACCGTGGGAAGTTGTTTTAGGTAGCTTTCCATCTTTGTGACAAAACATTTGGGAAAAACTACAAGGAGGGTAGACTTATTTTGGCTCATGGTTTTAGTCCATGGTTATTGGGCCCCGGTGCTCTGGGTCTTTGGTGAGGCAGGACACCATGGCGGAAAATAGAGATCTAGCAGAGCTGCTCACCTCTTGGAGGCCAGGAGGCGGAGAGGCGGCAGACAGGGACAAGACACACATCTTCAAGGAGATGCCCCCAATGACCCACCTCTTCCAATAGTAATTTTTCCAATTAACTATGTCCATTGACTTCTGTTGGGTAACAATCCCAAAACTGAGTGGCTTAAAACCACACCATTACTGAGTTCAGTGGTTCTTGAACTTTAGCACACATAAGAACCACTGGAGCGCTAGTTGAAAAGGACCACTGGGGCTACTCCAAGAGTTTATGATTCAGTGGTTCTAAGATAAGCTTGAAAATATGCATTTCTTTTATTTATTTTTTTATTTAATTGATTTTATTTTTTAAATACACGACAGAGGACTGCATTACAATTCTTATTACATGTATAGAGCACAAATTTTCATATCTTTGTATGCAAAGTATGTTCACACCAATTTATGTCTTTATACGTGTACTTTTTTTTTTCTAACAGGTTCCCGGGTGCTGCTGCTGCCCCTGGCCTAGGGAATACACTTTGAGAGCTAGCAAGTTAGCTCACGAACATGTGTGCTGGCCATCTGGACTTTGCACAGCTGTTTTTGAATGTGAGCATGCATCCATGGTCAAGTGTCCATCACTCACACAGCTGTTTCTAGAGATTGGCTGGTGCGGGCTAAGATGCACACGTGACGGGCCATATGACTCTCATTGCTCGGCTGATCAGCTCATAGGGTTCCTAAAGGGAGCCGAAGCCACAAGGCTTCCTGAGGTCTACCCTGGCTCTTCTGTCACCTTTGCTGCATTCTGATGTTCAAAGCTTGTCACACGACCAACTCAAACTTCAGAGTGGGGACACGGGCCCACATTTCCTGATATGAGATGCTGCAAACTCACATCATGAAAGGGTGTGGTTACAGAGGAGGGAGCAATCTATGGTCACATTTGCAATCCAACACATTGTCCTTGATCCTAATTCCTAATGATGATACAGGATATCTTGCAGGAGGATAAATGATTCTCCTAGTAATTGAGTTTTAAATCATTACAAATGGTGTCCAGTTACTTGTGCACTTCAGGCTGGCATGGCAGGCATGCAGGTGGGGATTACTGTGGTTGATTTCCCACCTATTGGCTGTGTGAGCTTCACTCCTGAGCCTCAGGGCCTTTGAGTGTAATATGAGGATTGTAATTCTCATCTCAGAGCTGTGGTAGGAATTAAATTTGAGAAGCAATACAACAAGCAGTTTCAGAATTTTCTGAGCAACTTAACCTCTCTACACAAGAGTCTCCTCATCTGAAAGACAGGTACAAATCATCCCCGAGGCCTTTGGGAAGATCACATGGGACGGTGTGTGCAAAGCGCTTGCCTTATGAAGAACTCACAGTTATCACTAATGGGATCACATTGTCTAGGATAGTGCCAGGGAACTCAGGGTAAGAAATCCCACCTTCTGTTCAGCTTGGTACCCAATAATGCCATAATGTTATGGTAATGCTCCCTACCTCAAGAACTCCAGGTTTGTGGACGCTGTCTAAGGCGCATGCTTGGAAAATCTGTATGTGCAAGAAGCCTCCAGCAGCCCTGCCAGATAACCCTGAGTCCCCTCAGCTGGGCACCTCTGCCCATTTCTTTTGTACAGCTAGCCCACAGCTCCAATGCCTCCACTTATAAAGTGAAAGTAGGTCACTTTGGTTTTTCTGATTTTAGAGGCAGGGGAGAGATGGGAGAAAGGATGCAGTGGGTGGAGTCAATAGCCAGGCCTGAGCGGGGAGGGCTGGGGAATCCACCAACCATCTGCACCTTCCTAGATGGAGAAGGGAGGGAAGGATAAAAGAAGGGAGAGTAAGAAGGAAGGAAGAGAGGAAGGAAGAAAAAAAGAAAGGGGCGAAGGCAAAAAGGCAGAAGGGAGGCAGCAAGCAGATGGTTGATCTGCTCCCATCCACAGACAGTCACCAGCAGCCTGAGACTGAAGACGGGAGATGCCAAGTGAGCAGTCTTGTCTGCTGCCCATTTAATTGTCCAGGGAAGCCACAGGAATGAAGAAGGCCACATGCTCTGGTAAAGCTTTCAGAGTGGTCCCTGGGGCTTCCCTCTCTCCAGGTGACTCCCATTTAGGCCAGTGTTAATGGGTCCCCTGCAGAGAAGCTCTTATCAGTGCCTCATTCAAATAATAAGACCCCATCAGACCACCAGACCCCAAAAGACTCTGGGCTGGAGGTGAGTCCAGGCTGCCGCTGCAGGTGAGCCTGGAGCCAGGCAGCCCCCAGCCTACCACCTGAGGGCCTCCCTTCCTCTCCCCAGGGCCTGCTTTGCACACTGGAGACCAGGACCTTAGCACCAAGCCAGTACCAGATTTCAGCTCAAGTTCAAAGAACACAAAGGCGTGAGGGGATCTGAGGAATCTGCTTTCCCCTCTCCCAGGGAAGCCCGGCTGTTCTTTCTTTAGGCACCCAGGGTAGCTGTGGACTGCAGGTGCTAGAGACTGCACATGCTCAGGGGGCGGGGTCCACTCTGGGTTGTTGAAATTCTACAGGGAGAAGGAGGCCAATCAACCAGTAAGGAATGATGACGTTGCCAGAGAGGGAAGAAAATAAACAGAATGGTCTGCTAATGATGAAGCGACCGGCAAAAGCAATAACAGATGTGGCAGACAAGACGGGCAGGAAAAGACACTTGAACCAAAGCCCGAATGTGACAAAGACGCTAAGATCAGAAGGAAGAGTGTCCTGGCAGAGAGAAGAGCAAGCAAAGGCCCCAAGTTTGGAAAACGGGCTTAACATGTCAGAGCAGAAAGACAGTCACCACGAGGAGAGAAGGGCTTATCAGAGATTGGGGCATGGTGGCGGCCAGCTTCAGACAGCCCTGCCTCCTGGCACCCCTCATCCTGGTGGACACAGAGTAAGGCTGCCCTTGGGACCAGGAGAGGACTGGGATGGCAGTGTGGACACTTGTGCTGCTCCTGCTCAGGTCCCTCACGTCTGGAGGACAGTCCGAGAGTCCCGGGGAAGGCCCACACGGGAAGCCACGTCCCCACATTTCTATGGCCTCCTGCCAATGGCCAGCACCATCTGTCTGCCATGCAAGTGAGCCATCCTGGAAATGGATCCTTCAGCCCAATAAAGCCTCAGACAACAGCAGCCCCAGCTGACATCTCGACTGCACCTCAGGGAATACCAGGAGTCTGGTGACCCAGGTAAATCCCTCCCAAGTTCCTAGTCAATAGAAACATCATGAGGCAATAAAGGTTTACTGTTCTTTTAAGCCCCTGCATATTGGGGAAAGTTTGTTATGCACCAATAAATAATCAATACTGTCAAGAAGTCATGGTTCGAAGGCTGGGTTCTATTTTTGGTACCCATAGCGGATAAGTGAGGAAATGACAGGATCTGATTCATGTTCCCATGGAGCACTCCAGATTCAGTGAGAAGAATGGATGCAGGACGGTAAGAGCCTAAGGTGTTGGAAGGATTCCTATTTCCGCACTTCCTTCCACCTGTCTGGAAATATTCTTTGATTTCCTTCCAATTACCCAATCGCCATCTTGCAGTTCCTGGTGGAAGATGGGACCCGTTCTGCAGTTGAGAAATGTGAAAGTGCACAGAACACCTCGACCTACACCTGGCACCCCCTTTCACACTCTGGGGGGCCGCCAAAGATACCAACTCATCCCATGGTCCTCTTACATTTCCTGGATCCCTTGTGATCAGAGGGGGTCCTGTGACTAGCTTTGGAATATGAATTGTGAATACAAGTGTCCTGTTTCATCGGGTGAATTGTCACCTGAAGACCCCCTAGAGGTCTCCTTTCATTGAGGAGCACATGAAATAGTGTCTGGATCCCTAGGTCACTGAGGAGAGCAAGACACCCATTTCCAACCAAAGACAGACACACAACCACGAATGAAAAGAAAATCTTTCCTGTTGAAAGGGACTGCATTGACTTGAAGGTTGTTCTCTCAGTGGAAACTAGCACATACTGATGGATATGACTTCTTCTAAAGCACGTTTTTACTATTAATAATTATCATTTGTGGAGTCCCTTCTCACCTTGGCATGTCATATTCTGTGATATCACTCAATCTTCTCAACATCCCCTGCAAAGTGAACATTATGACCTCATGTGATAGATGAGGAAACAGAGGTTCAAAGAAGACAAATAACAAGGTGTAGAAGCCAGGGAGAGCTAAAACACACACTCTTTGTGGTGTTTGGGGGGAAATTTGGCAACAAAATCAAATGCTTAACTTTTATCAGGACAAGTGATGCAACTTCTTGATGTCCCATGGCATAGTCTGGGCTTCAGCTGCAAAATCTCTCACTATTTTAGCAAAAAAAGAACTTAATATAAAGATTCAGTTCAAATGAAACCACTGTGGGGAATGGAGGAGCAACAGGAGCAGGCTGTTGGTATCCTTCAGGGATGACTTCCAGAGCAGAACCTTGGAGCTGGCCCATGAGTGAAAGAGGAAGATGGGCAATCAGAAAGATATCTTCTCGGGTCTCGCCTCAGGATCCTCCCACCTTGGCCACTCTCCAGATACAGAAATTGGTGGCTCCTCCCACTATTTGCAGAACTGACCTCATCAGCCATGAGTTTATCTGCACACAGGATACCTTTCCTCTCCTCTTAATTCCATTCCAAATGCAGTCCTTAACTAAGCCCGTGTGATGGTTGGTTCTGGATCAGATCTAGGACTCTAGCTACAAGGAGAGTCTTGAAGATATAGATTTTTAGTTTTCAGACCTACAGTTCAGAGAAGCATCCTAGAAAAAAAAAAGTAAAATCGATGCTGAAAGAGACAACTGGCTGAATCTATCACACTCAATTTCTCCATCTGAGAAGTGGGGCTTATACTTCCTGTTCAAGCCATTCACAGGGCCATGCTGAAAGACAAACAGGGATGTGGACTGCTCAAATATCAGTGTCTCGTTGATATGGAACACAGAGATCCTTCCAACAATCCTATATAGTTGACATGATTACCTCCATCTTAGCAAAGCTGGAGTTAAGGCTTCAAAGGCTGAGCTCCCACAGGTGGTAAGCTCTACGCTGAGCACCATGAATGACCAGCTCACTCAGACTTGGAAGCAGTGACTTCTTCACCACCACATCGTTCCTAAAGTTTGAACCTCATCGAGCTCAGAAAGGCTTTCTTTGTTTCTTTGTGTTAAAGGGACATGCTGATTTCCTCCAGGTGCAAGGACTCGGTATAGTTCTGATTATTTGGCCACATATGCTAACTGACGTCTTCCTCTCCCCTCTCCACCTCAACCTTTTACTTACATAATATAAACTGTTCATAAGAGTCACCCTGGAAGCCCGTCTTTCCCTCACTGCACTTCACAGAAAGCTTCAAGAAGGCTCCTGGCAGTGCTCAGCTTGGGATGGGACCATTTCCTTGCGCTCCCTAGGGAACCCTTCAGACTGCCTCCAGACAGGGTCAAGGCATGACCATGGGGTGGCCGAACACTCAGTATTGAAGTCCTGATTTGTGCTGGACACGAGGATGAGTGTGTGGAGAGGCCACGACCTAAGAGCCTCAAACAAGTGACCACAGAGGAAGAAAGCCAGGTTCTAAATCCAGCTGAGCCTTGGTTTAGTGACCTCGTGCTCAGGGAGCCATCCCACTTCCGAGCTCTGTCCCCGTCAGCTGCCTGTGAGCCACTGTCCCAACCCACTGCTCTACACCAGCCCCTCAAGATGGTGGCCCACCTGGAAAGGGGCCAGAATTCTCTCTCACATTCCCCTTTGTAGCCAAATGCTGCCTTCTCATCTTACAAAGAATTGCCACCCCGCCAGCCAATGAATCTACACACCAAATCCTGCTTTGCACCTCGCCTTGGAGGAGCTGACAGGTAGAGGTCTCTCGCCAGTTCTGGTTTCAAAAAGGGCTAATGATTTTCTTTGTTTGTTTTAATGGATCTCAAATGAGAAGGAATAGCAGCTCCTCTGGCTTCTACCCTAAAATTAAATTAGTCTTTCTAGGGAAATGGAATCCTAGGAAGATACTCAGAGTCATGTTTATTTATTCATTTTTTTTAAATTCCCTTAGTTCTAAATTTCATTCGTTTTGTGTTAATATTGTGACCAAACTTCATTTCAGACCAAGAGAAAAACCATTATTCTTTATTTTCCTTAAAATATATTTTACCTTCAGAAACTTGGCAAGTAGGAAAACGAAATTCACTGTTCAAGTGAGCCTCACTAATTTGCAATGTTACCTTTAGAGATGTGTTAAGAGGAAAAAAGAAAGAACAGAGAATGTTTTGGAGAAGAAAAACTGTGACTGTCACAGAAGAGAAAAAAAAATACATGCCAGACCTAAAGGAAAGGTTGGAAAATATTTTCTGTAAAAGCCAGAGAGTAAGAGATTTCAGCTTTGTGGGCTACAGGGTCTCTGCTGCCACTACTCAACACTGCCACAGACAATATGTGGAGGAGCAAGTGAGGCTGGGCTGTGTTCCAAAACAGCTCCACTTACGAACATGAAGCTTGAATTTTGTATAATTTTCATGTAGCAGATATTTGTCTTTCTATTTTTTCTAACCAGGTTACAAATACAAGAACTATCATTAGCTTATGGGCTATACGAAAAGAGATGGCAGTTAGATGCCCCACAGGTCATAGTTGGCTGACCCCTGACCTCAAGTCACACATGAGCTGCCTTCCATGCAGTGCTATTGGTAGCTTGGGGAAACAGTTGACGACATTATTTCTTTTCTTACTTACAAAATATTGGCATTGCATGATCTTACAAGCCCTGGGCTACTTGGGAAACAAGATGATAAGATGTGGGCACTGGCAATGTGAAGGAATCTATTTCTCAGCCCAATGGGAGATGTCTTTTTGATCCAGATACCAATCAGACAATGGTCAACAAAAGATGTGTAAATCCCTGCTGGTGCAATTTGTCTTTATATGTTTAAATATCAAATGTGCATCTCCTTAGGCCAAACTCCATTTCTAGGACTTCGAATCACAGATGTAAGCAAAAGCATTTGTACATTCCTGGAAACACTGTCATAAAGGAAAAAGTGGATATGACCTAACATTCATAAGACACTACTTAAGAAATTAACAGTCCATCTGTGCCATGAAGTAGTATATAGCAAAGAAGAAGAATGAGGTGATCGCTAATAAACACATGTGGATCAATGTTTGAGATAGGGTGCAAAAGGAAAAAAAAGAGGAAGTTTCAGCACAGCATGTTTAGTAAGATACCTAATTCTGGGAGAAAAATGCCATTCTACAAAATAGAAAGTATCCTTTGGGGAATGAAGTTAAAGGATGAAGACACAATGGGTTTTAACATCTTTATTTTAAACACTCTATTCCAATTTGATTTGTGCTTTGTTTGTTTGCTTATTCTTTCTGGTAGTTAATTTTGTGTCAATTCTATGGGAACACAGAAAACCCAAATATCTGCTTATTATTTCTGAGTGTCTGTGAAGATGTTTCATGGCAGTGTTTGGTGTCTGTAAGCCCAGATAAAAATCTTTATTTTTGGATTCTGAAGGATTCTCCTTTATTATTTGCAATAAATCTCCTTTTTATGTGAGCTGGTCATGTTTCCTGAGAGTTGTGAGAGAGTGGTTATGTCACTGACAAAGAGTCCAAGGCAGTCCCTCCAAGGGGACAGTGGGATGTCAGCATGGCCCAGGCAGATTCTGGACTTAGGCTGCTGAAAAGAATTTCAGGATGCATCAAAAGCAAGGCACAAGCAAAGACTCTTCAGAGGAAATCAAAGAAAGGCACACACACCTCAAAGGCCGGGCGTAGTCACCTTCACCTCTCAGAGAGGTGGGTTGAGCTCTCTAACTATATATATTATTTTCCTGGGGAGCAAACTGCAGGTTACCAGGCAAGCTTTTGTAAAAATTCAGCCTCATGCCAGCCATGTGATATTTGGGGTTCAGAATGTCTCTTCCTGGTTATGTAGTCTAGATGTAAATCAGAGAGGGCACCTTGTGGAGGTCTTCAAATCTGGTGACATTCAAACTGATTGTTTTTGTGCTAATTGACCCATTACAAGCCCAAGCTGCAGGCTTTGTTCATCTAACTAAAGACACAGGCGTGGCTGGTCATCATCCTAGTAAGGGTCTCTTTTCCTCTCTCCCTGAAAGCCCACTCATCTCAGTGGGAACAGAGTGATGGCTGATGTGGAGGGCGGTCCCCTGCTCCAGATCTAAGCAGGGTCAGTGCTTGCGGAGAAAGAGCAGAAAGTGTGGGGCCGAGTCTCTGTGTTTGAAGTCCAGCTCCTCCTCTGCCTCCTCTATGACCTTGGGCAAGTCCTTGACCCTCCCGGTGTGAACTGTTTCATCACCCACAAAGCTCGCAGAGTTACCAAGGAGGAAGAGAGGTGCGGGTTTCTCTGGTGGAAGGCTTCAGCTGAAACTCCATTGTTTGTTTGTCTGATGTTCCCACGTCACTGGGCATCCTATATCTTCATTTGGTAACTGCCAACCGTGGATTAGAGATCAACCCACCCCGAAAGTGGGTCGCTCTATCCAACTGGCCCAGATGGAGCAAAGATGGGCAAGGGAGATGCCCACTGGGCCATGGGGCAGGCGAGCCTGATGCTTCCTGAGCTGTGCGTCTTTGGGCTGCCATTGCCTGCGGACATTAGGCTCCAGACTCCTTAGCTACTGACTCTCCAGGGCTTCCAGGCCCCGAGTCTTGGACGGGGGCTGCTTCCTTGGTCCCTCTGTTCTGAGGCTCCAGATGATTGGACTGAGCTGCTCCTGCTTTCCCAGTTTCCAGCCTGCAGGCGGCCATTGTAGGGCCACCCAGCCTCTGCTCAAGAAGGTAAATCTGACAAATCCCCTCTTGTTAAACACATGCTTCTGTTGGTTCCCTTCCTCTACAGAGTCCTAATACATTCATCCTCTTACCTCCCTCTTACTACCACAAAAAGAGGGAAGAGGGACTAAAGCTATGTGGGAGTTACATTTCTCTCACTAGAATTAATTCAGCATAAATCTGAAGCTAACTCTGATAAGAAGCGTATTTTAAGCCTTAGAGCAACGACTAGGGAAATAATTTCAAAAATGGTGAAAAAAAATCATTAAAGAAATTAAAATACCACATCATAAAATATTCACTTTAGTGCAAAAGAAAGCAACGGAGGAAGAATAGAGAAACAAAAATGATGAGACAGATTAAAAAAAAAACAAACAAAAAAAAACCCTGAAGTGGGAGATGTAAATCCAGCTCTGTCAATAACTGCCTGAAGTGGTAGTAGATTCCACACGGGCTGATATAAACCCTGCAACTTTGCCAATTGGCAAAATATGTCATCTTGGCCTCCAGATCCAAAGTGGCCCCCACCCCAGTTTCCTTTAAGACGTCTCAACAAGGAAGATGTGTCATCTGGGGTTTGATTACTTGTCCAGCGTCATCCTCAGTCTCCCTTTCTTTATCTCTTGCAAACATGCCTGGCTCTGCTGGACCTTCGTTCCTTCGCCTCTGAGGCTCTCTGACCCTGATGCACCTTCCTGGCCCCTTGCTGCTGGTGGAGCCATGTTTTAGATTTTCTGACCTGGGGTTAGGAGTTTTTCTCCTGCAGGCAGCCTCCCCTGGATCCATTCCTGCACAGGTCGGGTTCCGGCCCCAGGGGTGGGCTAACCCGATGTCAGCATGGGCTTCAGGCCCACCAGCAACAGAGGCAAGCAACGGGAGGCACGACTCAAAGGGCTTGTGGAACTCCCAGAGTATATTATGGCACAAAAATTCCAGAGATTAGGAATTCCCAAGGCAGCAGTCTCCTCAAGGACCCAGGTCCTCTCTCTTCCTCCTCTGTTTTTCTTAATGGGGTGGATCTTGTCCTCACATTTATCTCATCTTGGAAGCAATATGGTTTTCACAGCTTGCGACTATCAAGCGCTCACTGGATGCCCAAAATACAGTAGAGAGCATATTCCTTCCTCCAGTCTCTCTTCAAAAGGGAGGAAAACTTTCCCAAATGCTCCCCTCTAGACTTTGCTCTTGAATGCTATTAACCAGAACTGAAGCAGCAAGGGGAAGAGATCACCACCACCCACCTGGACTAGTCAAAATTCACTTTCTGTGGCTGGGAGGAGCCTAGCCTCCTCTAGGCACATGCCCAGCCAACACCTCAAAGGGCGGGCTCTGGTAGCAAGGCAGGAGTCGGCTCTGGGGAGAGAGAGGGCCGTCATCACGGGTCGCACAACCAGGACGCACCCCACTCTGTGTCATAACTGACTGGTTGCTGGCCCACCTCCTCCAGCACACTGTGAGCTTCTTATGAGCAGGAGCCACACTCGTTGTAAAAGACACCTGACATTTTTTGGATGGACAGGTGGATAGATCTGGCAGCAACTAAGATCCCTGGCATAACTGAGCTGGGAATGCTATGATCATGTGATTCTGACAGAGAATTCTACAGCCAGGCAAACAGCCAACATCCACGGGGGGTTGGGGGGGGGATCACTTAAGGGTGGATTTTATTTTTCAATTAGACATGATTCTTTCAGAGTTCTGTGTAGTGAATACACTATGTCCTCGAGTTGAGGCAAGTCAGATCTCCTTCCCCAGACTACAAACCACCTTCATGAAAGGGGATCTTGCTTTCTCATTCCATTCTCTCTCTTTCTCTCTCTCTCTCTCTCTCTCTCTCTCTCTCTCTCTCTCTCTCTCTCTTTCTCTCTCAGTGGCTAGTTACCCCAGGACCTGTACTTGCTCAAAATTAATTTTTAAAAACAATAAAAGAATCTGCTTAGTTGTTTTTATTTATTTTTTACCCAGTCAGCATTTGTTATGTAGTTGTTTAATAGAGTTCAGAGGCATGTTCTTTAAATGTATTTTATTCTTTCATTCCACATTTACTCTATAAATACTCTGTGCTAAGCATTGGCTTCTAACTTAATGAGATTCATGTGACTTTGGAGGAATTTTATAGAGTCGTTTCCAAAGTTACTTAAGTTCATGGAAAGTGTCACAGTGTGACTAGGAGACCTCTTTGAAGATGCATGTGTCAGGATTCCAAGTTGTATTATTCTATAGAGAGATATGCTTTGTGTAGGCTAGGAAGGAAGGCCAGAGTGACTGTAGAAGTTACATGCTTGCTTCCAGATTTTAAAATGAAGGCAAAAGTGACTTGCACAAAATCACACAATTGAGAGGTGCTGGGTGTGTGCGTAACTGGAAAGACCATGCTCTCTCCACTAGGGACAGAGACCAAGGCCTGCTCTCCTTTTCCATCATGGTAATAGCATCCCCAGTTTTTACATAGGCAAACCCAGAATAAAGGTTACACACCTCAGACCTTGGGAGTTAGGTATGACCATGTAATTAAACTCCAGGTGTTATATTAAAGTAATTTCTAATTACTTCTAGAAAAACTTCCTCAAAGATAGAAGCCATGTACATTATTATATTATTACTCTATCCTTCCTCTCTTCTTTCTGATGGCTGGAGCAACATTAGCCATCATGAACACTGAGGTAAAAAGTCACATGAGTAGGAAAAGAGTCTAAGCCCCCCACCACTGTGGAGTTACCGTATTCACCCCAGACTGCCTGCCTGCCTCTAGACTTCATTTATGTGAAGAAGTATACTTTATTGTGCAAGCCAATGTTACTAGGGTTTTCTTGCAGCTCAACTCAGCCATTATCTACAAAGCAGTCTGTCACTGCTTTTGAAGAAAAATCCAAAAACTACTATCAATATCAACTTCATCTTAAAAAATCTTGGAGGAATCAGATTACTTAAGGCAATGTTCATAAATACATAGCTTGCTCAAAGGAAATACATAATGGAGTTCTTCCTGAAACAACTGGCGCTGACCCTCATTTCTGATAGACACTGAGATTTGGTACTGACCAAAATCAGACATTGACTTCTCCGACACTTGGCTCAACGTTCACGCTCACGGCAATAAACTAAGATGGGAAGTGGAGAAGAGGGTCTGAGGGGAAGGCTCTACTGTCTTCCTCTAAGTTCAGTGTATGGACCCGTCTTGATCACTCTGTTAAGAAGTACCGGAGTCTGGGCTCAGTGGCAGAGGGCTCGCCTGGTGTGGCGTCCCATCCCCAGTTCTGCAAAACCAACAACCAAAGGGTCAGAGTTACAGCAAAGCAAGTGGGTTTTTATTATAAATGTATCTAGGACACCTGAAAAATCTTTTATAAACATAATATTAAATGTATCATATTTTATATAATATTTACTCAATGCTGTGTTTTCGCCTCTTGAACTGTCAAGAGACATTACTAAAAATACTTTTGTCCATTTTGGGCAAAGATAAACTTATACCAAGGAATCTTTTAAAGAAAGAATAACTCAGGAAAAACAACAAGAGAAAAGCAGAGGCTTATGGTCTTTCCACTGCCTTCAAAATCCTAAAAATGTGCCTGGTGTGGCATTTATAGAGTAGCGAGAGACTATGACATCAACAGTCAGTTCTTATTAAGATGCTTTAATAAAGTTCAGAACTTCATTATCATTGCTTCGTGCTAACTTTTTAAAAATTATTTTTTCCTTATAGTGTTTTTGTGGTACAGGAAATATCATCTTGAAATGTGAAAACAGCATTTGACTTTGAAGTTTTCTTATTTTAAAAATTAAATGAGACTTACAAAACCACTTACTATCTCCTTTAGGCTTGACGTTAATTTCTTAAGCCTGGTTCTCCTGGAAATTTCTAATTAGCAATGACCTCCAAATGGGTCATTTTGACTTAATGTAATCTCATTTTTTTCCTTAAGCTATTTTTCTTGTTCTTTTTTAGTTTTGCTCTGGAAAAGAAGAGGGATTTTTCTTTTTTCTTTTTTTTTATTAGTTGCTCAAGACAATACAATGATCTTGACATATCTTACATTTGATTCAAATAGGGTATGAATTTTCATTTTTCCACATGTACAGATAGCAGGATCACATTGGTTATACATCCATGTGTATACATACAGCAATTCTAGTGTCAGTTGTATTCTGCTGCCCTCCCTATCCCCCCTCCCCTCCCCTCCCCTCTCATCACTATTCTCTACCAATTCTACTGTAACATTTCTCTCTCTCTCTCTCTCTCTCTCTCTCTCTCTCTCTCTCTCTCTCTCTCTCTTTCTTCCCTTCCCCCTCACACCATCGTATATGTATTTTGTGAACCCATGAGGGTCTCCTTCCGTCTTCCGTGCAATTCCCCTTCTCCATCCCTTTCCCTCCCTCCTCTTTTCTTTGTTTTGTGGTAATCTTCTTCTCATGCTCTTCCTTCCTACTCTGTTTTGAGTCACCTCCCTTAAATAGAAAAAGCAATCATGAAATTCATCTGGAGAAATAAAAGATCCAGAATAGCTAAAGCGATTCTAAGCAGGAAGAGTGAAACAGGTGGTATAGCCATACCAGATTTCAAACTATACTATAGAGCAATGGTAACAAAAACAGCATGGTACTGGTACCAAAACAGGTGAGTAGACCAATGGTACAGAGTAGAGAACACAGAGACCAATTCACAAGATTACAACTACCTTATATTAGTCAAAGGTGCTAAAAGCATGCAATGGAGAAAGGATAGCATCTTCAACAAATGGTGCTGGGAGAACTGGAAATCCATATGCAACAAAATGAAATTGAATCCCTTTCTCCCACCATGCACAAAAGCTAATTCAAAATGGATCAAGGAGCTAGAAATCAAACCAGAGACTCTGCATCTAATAGAAGAAAAAGTTGGCCCTAATCTCCATCTCGTGGGGTCAGGCTCCAAATTCCTTAATAGGACACCTATAGCACAAGAGTTAAAATCAAGAATCAATAAATGGGACATATTCAAACTAAAAAGTTTTTTTCTCAGCAAGAGAAATAATAAGTGAGGTATAAAGGAGCCTACATCTTGGGAACAAATTTTTACCCCTCACACTTCAGAGAGAGCGCTAATCTCCAGAGTATACAAAGAACTCAAAAAGTTAAACAACAACAAAAAAAACAAATAACCCAATCAACAAATGGGCCAAAGATCTAAACAGACACTTCACAGAGGAGGATATACAATCAATCTACAAGTACACCAAAAAATGCTCACCATCTCTAGCTATCAGAGAAATGCAAATTAAAACCACTCCAAGATACCATCTCACTCCAGTAAGAAAGGCAGCCATTATGAAGTCAAACAACAACAAGTGCTGGTGAGGATGTGGGGAAAAAGGTACACTTGTACATTGCTGGTGGGACTGCAAATTGGTGCAGCCAATTTGGAGGGCAGTATGGAGATTCCTTGGAAGAAGGATTTTTCAATAGAAAACAATAAACCCAAACCAACTATGGGCCTATGCAGGTCAGAGGGTCCCTCTCTACTTGTTCCCCAGGAACAGATCCAAATATTAGATCACATGATCACTGTTTGATCAATTTTTGTCATCAAGATCCTTGAAAAATTATTCTAATTATGGACAAACATTCTTTTATTAATAACTTTATTTTTTGCCCTAAGACACACCAAATAAATAAATATGTTATGAGAAGTGACAAGAGTTGGGTGTGGTGGCACACTCTCATAATTCCAGTGACTTGGGAAGCTGTGGCAGGAGGATGGCAAGTTTGAGGCAGCCTCAGCAACTTAGCAAGGCCCTGTCTCAAAATAAAAAAATAAAATTAAAATGGCTGGGGATGTGACAGAGCACCCCTGGATTCAATTCTCAGTTCCACAGACTTAAAAAGTGATAAGAAATAATATTTGGACATGTTGGTTTCAGGCAAAGACACACTCTCTGGTTGGAACAACATGACTGTTTCAATTCAGAAAATATAAAGTGGCTTCAACTGGAACTGTGAGCCACATCTGAACAAGGCCAAAAGATTCTCTTTGTGTGCATACACCAAGACAAAGGGATGGAGAGGTGCTATTTGCTGAAACTTGTCCTGTGTGCTGCTTGCACACTGACCCTACCCACACTCATGTTCACACACATCCTCAATGAGTTTTCTGAGCTCTACCTTTTTTTTTTTTTTTTTGGTGCACAGTGAGTGCAAGATCACCAGTCCACCGGCCCCCAAATGGTTTGACAATTACTGCAGAAAATGGTGCAGAGCCTGAAAACGCCTCTTTCAAAGAATGCTGCCCTTGGGTACCTACTCTAGCAACCACCACCCATGATGAAGTCTCCCCTCCCTCTTTTGGCAAGAACAGTACACCATTTTCATGTTACAACTTCTATACAAACTGTGTTTATTTACTTTCCATTTTTTATTTATAATCTTTCTTTATAAATGTATTTTCATTATTTGGCTGATAAACTTTTCCATCTCTGAAAATGGTGAGGATATGATGGATTGAAATAGAATACATCAGAAGTTTTTCCCATTCAGACTAGCACCTTAAGAATTCCCATCTCACTGATGCTCGTGGCTTGCATGATCTCCAGTTCTGTGAAGATGAAAATATTGACCCCCATGATTATATCGGGAGACAGAGCTGTCCTTGAGAGAGAGAGTGAGGGGACTGAGCCTTGAAATGCAGGGTGTCCCCTCTGGCTAGCTACAGAAAGGAAAGTCGAGTGACTCCCATCAACCAAGGACTTTAGCCTGAGGGAGGTCTGCCCTGCTGGGATGGAGAGGCACACGAGAACCTGGAAAGTGACTGCAGAAATTGAGAGTGGTCCAGGGCCAACAAACTCGCAGGATGGCAGGAACCTAAGTCACAGAACCACAAGGAACCAAATTCTTCCAATATCCAAGGGGATTTGAAGTGCTCTTTACCTAGTTGAACCTCGCAGCCCTACAGACTCCTTGATTTCAGCCTTTCAGTATCTCTTGCAGAGACCCCAGCTGTCTATGCCAGACTTCAGATTCACAGAACCGTAAGCAAAGGAAAGGGTTCATGGTAATATAGCACACAGTGATATAAAATTAATACGCCCTCTATCAGCCCAGATAGGCCAAGTTGTACTGCCTTATAAAGATTTTGAAAGTCACAGAATCTCTGAATCAAAAAACAACAAAGGTACCCTTCTCACTCATATAGCATTCAAAACTGTCGCTCAGGGACCAGGATGCTAGAGGCCCTGGTTTAGGATTGGCTCCCACAATTGCAGGGGGAATAACAGGATAGGTTTCCCACCAGCACCTGGCAGTGGTTTGGGTCCCTTCCACCCACAGACTATTGACTGAGCTGAGTCCAGTGGCCCTGCCCAAGGTGAAGGAAGCTGGGAAGCACAGTCATCCTGGGTACTTAGAAGGGATCAGAGATCACTGTGAGCAGTGGTGATCTCCACACAGCTGGCTGAGTCTCCCCCTTCATCTCCTGACTTCCAGACCTGCATAGATTCCCACCAACAGGATGCACGTGGGCCTAAATTGAAAAGTGCACCTTTCAGAGTTCTCACACTAGTGGTCTGCAGGAGGAGTCAAACCCACGGGCCTATCTGGGGAAGGCTACACACTGTTCTCCAAGTTTTTGCATCAGTTGCCAACATTGATCAGAACTTTTTCCATAGAAATATGAACCTGTGGCTACTCTCAAAATACCTGAGAGATCTTTGCAATGATACTTTTTTAAAAAAGATGAGGTCAAGTCATGTTTTCTAAAGAGTACTCTTATGTTAAAAAATGAAATAAAAATTTTATAGTATATTCCCACATATGAATGTATAAAAAAGAACTAGAGGAACATGCACATCAAACTATAAATCAGGTACATTTGGGATATAAATAAGATGTGTGTGTGGGTAGGGGGAGATTCCACAGCAACCTAGAATTTAAATGAAGTATTTTATCTGGCAAGGAAGATGAGCCAAGTTTAGATGCCACCTTAATAAATATGAGAACCAATTTAATGCCTTAAATTGAGGGAAAAATCTTACTATCATTTATTTTAAGAATATTTTATTTTCTTCAACACAGCAGAATGGAATTTCAATGTACTAGTGCCCTCATATAACCACTTTTATGAAACCTACACTCCACTTTTATAAGGAAAGTAGAACCATAAGAGAATGTCTTAGGCAGGGATACTTCAGGGTACTTTACAAGCCAGGGCAAATCTACTGTCACTCTTATTTCTGCCGGTTTAGTGCCATGTCCACTTGGTAGTCATCACAAGACTGGGCTTGGCACGCTGGAGGAACAGGAAACATCCAAGAAAGATCTGACTTCAATTTTGATCTGCCACAAACAACAGACACAGTGGGGCTACTGTGTCTGCCCAGCAGCTGCCACATCTTCTGGAATTACTGCCCCCCCTCCCCCCTCCAACACTTCAATTGTCCTTTGGATATTTACTCCTTGCCCTCTCTGGTCAATACAAGCATGTGCCTCTGTGCAGGGCAGGACAGTGATGCCCCCGGAGATGTCCATGTCTAACTCCTGAATGGCACGTGGGATGCGAGGCGCAGGAAGCGAAGGCTGCAAATGGCATCACAGTGTAATTCAGAATGGAAGAGGAGGCAGAAACGGAGACTCGAGGGGAGAGGTGAGAAATGGAAAAGCAGAGACGCAGTGCTGATGGCTTGGAAGGGAGGATGGAAGAACAGGTCCAGGAGCCAAGGAGTGCAAGAGCCTCCAGAGATGGGAGTAGGCAAGGAAAGGGGTCCTAGCCTGGGTCCTACAGGTGGACCGAGGCCCTTCCACCTGGGTTTTAGCTCACTGAGACCTGTGTCAGACTTTGGACCTCCAGAACCTGAAATAACAGATCTGTGTGGCTCTAAGCCTGTGGTTCATTGTCAAAGCAGCCATAGGAAAACCGCCCGTGAACACCCTCTGTGCTGCAGCGTAGCCAGGGCAGTCTTTCTGGCAGAGCGCGCCTCTTGCCACCCCCCGCAGAAGCTCAGCAGCCCCCTACTCTGCTCCCACCTCCTCCTATGCAGGACTCTCAAGAACCCCTTTAAAACACAGATTTTATTAAATCTGTTTGGGATTGGACTCTTGTCCCGCCATTAAGAATCCTGATCACATTTGGTGAGTCAGATGGAGGACAACTTTTCAATAGAATTTTCATTTGCAAGGATGAACGTAAAAAGAAATGTGTGTCCTTAACCCTTCGCTAACGAGACAGTGACAGTAGTCAAGCCAAGATGGAGATTGGAGGATACTTGTTTCTATAAGATGTCCTGGTTTTTTTGGTTTTTTGGGTTTTTTTTTTTTCATTATTTCTCTGAAAAAGAGAAAGGGGGAGAGGACAGTGTGATAGGTAAGCATCTGGGCTTTGGAGTCAAGTGGATCACAGTTCAAATTCCAACTCCTCTGCTTACCAGTTGTGTGACCATGAACATGGGACCTGTTCCAAGGGAGCTTGCATTCACTCAGCCGCCAGTTTCCCACATGGTGATCTGACCTTCCATGTCTCTGCCAGCTGCCTCTTGATTCTCTATTTGTTTCAGGAGGGTTCATCAATTGGTCCTCAAAGACTGTAGAAGTTCCAACATTTTTCTAGCCTCACTTTGCTCATCTGTGAAATAGAGATGATGTTGCACAGGTTTTGAAGACGAAATTAAATAATACCCATGAACAAATTGTGCAGGTCCTGGCACAGAGTGGGTACTCAACAAATGCTAGTTAACCAGATGAAACAAACCAAGGACAAGGAAGCCTCTTTGAGCTTCAAAACAAGGTTGGCATCTTTCTCGTATGCAATGTTAGGATTTAAAAAGATGAAGTATTTAAAGTGCTTGCCTGGCACAGAAATCTTGGTTTCCTCAGCCCTCCTCTTCTCGGAGAAAGATAAACGTGACAGCATCAACATGAGCTGGTTTTTTTCCCTTCCCTTGGGCCCAAGAGCATCTTCCTGCTATTTCTAGACCTGGGCAACAGAGAGATCTGTGAAATAGATCTGGGCTCGCCTCTGAAGCCATTTGTCAGATACACGATCACGTAGTCTTGATGACCTTGTCTTCCATTTGAAGAACTAGAGACAATAAATACTTTCTGATTTTCCAGAGAAGCAGTTCCTTAAATCTGTTCTATTCCTGCAGTTTCCTCAGAGCAGATTACTTGTGGGTGTGTCTGGATTAACTGTATCTCTGAGGATGGGAGTTTAAGTACCTTGTTTTCCAATCACCGTTTTGCTGAAATTTATATAAGCTCTGAATATGAAGGTAAGGGAAAGATGATTTAAAGGAAAAAAAAAAACAGAAGATTCCCCATTGAGACATATTAAAAACAGTTTTTCTGGGTTAGTATCATCTTTTGCTAGCACATAAGCTATGTGGATATATAAGATGCATCTCAAATCTATAATTACATCTTTGAGGGAAACTAAATATGTTTCATTGTACATGTATTGAAAGTGATTTTAAAATAGTTTTTGTTGGGGAAAATATTACTTTTGTTTTATTTAAGAATATTTTGCTGTGTATTAAAATCCAATATAAAATTATTAGCTCTAAATGTGCAATAATATTGCACCAACCCAGCAAAAACATATGAAATTAACTAAAAGAAATATTTTGCAATCAGTGATTAATGTTCCAAAGCTAACTTAGAGTAATCATAAACTTAAATCTAATATATTAAGGAATTAACCATATTTCCCTCAGATAAGCTGTGTAGTCTGTGGCTTATTATTTTCGTTAAGAAATCTACCTTATGAAATATCTGTGCTTTAAAATAAATGGTCTCCCATCTACGGAAAAAAAAAAAAAAAGTGTTTCTGGGCTGTGGCGGCTTGTACTTCACAGCTCTACCACTAGGGGCAGCATCGTCTATTATTTTACACTGATTGCTGGGTATTTGGGGTGTAAAATTGTGTGTAGGGAAAATACAGAAGTTTGCTCTGTGACTTGGGAAAATCACTTCTCTTTAGGTCTCAATTTTCTTCAGAAAGTGGACTAGATGGGAAGGGCTCTAAGGTCCCATCGCGGTTAAGATTCCATGGCTCAATAATTGGTGCTTTTAAGATGGAGGAGCAGAGAAGAGAACAGAGTAAAATTTTCAGATATGACATTAACTTCATTCTGTGTCTTAGAGCAAGTCAATTACTCTCTGTGTGTCTTAATCCATTTGAGTTGCTGTAACAAACGAACACAAACAGGGCTTATGAGCAACAAATTTTTTTTTTTCTCTCACTTTTCTGGAGGCTGGAAAGTCCAAGGTCAAGACACTGGCAAGATTTGTAGTCTCATGAGGGTTGGCTTTCTGGTTCACAGGTGGCTGCTTCTTACTGTGTCCTCATGTGCTGAAAGGGGCTAGCTAGCTGTCTTTTATGAAGGCACTAATCCAATCAAGTCACCCCCATCTCCTCTGTGCCCCTGTCTCCAAATCACCCTGTCCTTCCTCTTGTAAAGACTCCAGTGGGTCATACTCCAACCCAAGTTGATCTCATCTTAATCCATAAGATCAAAGACCCTGTTTCTGAATATGGTCACATTAACAGGTGCCAGGACTTGAGCATACCATATGGGTAGGGGGGTACAATTCAATCCAGTAGAATGATGATGACAAGAAGAGGAAGAAGGAAAGAAAGAAGATGACTTCTCAATTTAAAAAAAAAAAAAAAAAACATCTTGGGCGCTGGGAGGTTAAGACTGGTCTGAGGTCTATTTCCTGGTAAAATGAATTTATGATTCCTTCGTTTTGGTGGGGCTCAGAGCCTAGGCTATCTTGTCCCTTACAATAAACTTAAATCTAATATATTAAGGAATTAACCATATGCATATGCTACACATTGCTCTTGAGGGGTCCACAGCCTGATAAACCAATTTATATGTGAAATGCTTAGTATACATGTTGATTTTAGATGGTACACAGATGGAGGCCACATGGGGGGGGGCAACATTCCCCTCCTGTTTTAACACTTTTTATTTTGAAATCACGTGGACCCACAGGAAGTTGCTGCAAAAATAACACAGAAAGTCCTATGCACTCTTCACCCAGCTAAATGATCACATCTTATGTAACTGGGGTGTCATATCAAAATCAGGAAATTGACATTGGTACTACACTTTTGACTGGATTACGGATCCTATTCTGAGTTTGTTTTTACGGGTGTGCACATGCATGTGTGTGTGTGTGTGAGAGAGATTCCATGTAATTTCATCCCATGAATAACTCAATCCTGATGCAGAATAGATCATCACAAAGGAGCTCTTCATGGGTATTTGCTTTTAAATTTAATTCACTACTTCAGAGAGAAAGCCAGCATTGGCCTTCACTATTTCTTCACCCTTAACCCTCTTCACCCTCCTCTCTTGTCAGAAAGATCTCAAGTCCTTGCCTCAGAGTTCTTAGCAGACAGCAGGAGCTACAAACACATATTGACATGATTCTATTTTCTCCTCTAATTTTACCCAGGTCTGTGGCAGGAGATACTAGTTTGCCAGAATCATAAGCACTGAGGCAATTTTTTTTCTTTTATTTGAGTAACAAAGGTGAGTTACAATGAAGGTAACTCGAAAGTGAAAAATCACACAGGTAGCACACAGGCAGAGAGCACAAAGAGATGAGAGAAAGGTGCCGGCACAGACTTGAAGTCTGCAGAGCTGGGTGTTAAGACATAACTCTGAACCTTGACTCAGAGGTGTTTTAGGACACAACAGAAGAAGGGAAGCCAGGCGAAGCCCCTGAAAATGCGGAGCATGCCCATGAAAAATGGGAACAAAAGGAGTGCGTTTTTGTTCCTGCATTGTTTCAAGCCCTCCATGTTAAAGGACATTTCAGTTTGGCTGGTTTCTCACGACAGTGACTCATCCTGCCCGTCTCTGTATTCCTGTATTCCTCATGTTGTTAATTATTGCTGCTGTAGGGGTGGGTGGCACCCCAGGCTACAACCAGGCCGATTCTTTATTGCATAGGCAGCGGCCTATCTGAAAGGAGGTGATGTCACCAAAGGGCATCTTCTCTGGGAGCTGGGAGGGAACTGGGAGAGAACTCATTGAATTGGTCCCTCCAGAACCAGATGTGCATACTGAAAGGCAAATAAGCTGCAAGACCTGATACAGTGTGGCTCCGTCAGGTGCTGAACTCATCATCCCAGCTCTCGTGTCTCCCAGAGTCATTCAAACAACATATTATGGTGCCTCTGGATAAATGGTTTAAGCCCACACTGCATCAGAAGAATCAATTAATTTGTAAAACCTTGCTGCTGGAAATAATGTCAGGTCTGTCCTCTTTGGGGCAGCAGATTTTTCAAGGCGATTTGGCTTATGGCCTTTGGAGATTCACTTTGTATGTGAAATGATAGAGTTGGTTGTATGCTCACCTCATTCATCGATTTCCTTGTTTGTTCAATAACTAGTTGCTGAGACCCTACAATAACCAGAAACAGCACTGAGCCTACAGGCAAGGGGTTTCAACAAACACAAGTTCTTACTGCCTGCAGCTTATGTTTCATGGAGGAGGTAGAACAGAAACAGATAAACCACCCATGTCATATCACACAGTGATACATCCTCCAAAAACAAAATAACAAACATACAGCAGAAGAACCAAGGAGAGAAGTGAAAATCCTTCTTTTTGTTCAGATGGCAGTCTAAGGGATAAGATACTAAGCATTTATTAAGCACCTACTCTGTGCTGGGCATTCCATTAGTGGGGGAGGAGGAACAGGTCAAATAAACAGATTTAGAAGGCATCTACCCAGTGGGAAAGACATAACATAGGAATAATGAAGATTACGAAGAATCAGGTCCAGCACTTCCGGTGTCCTTCTAAGATAGGTGTTGGTATTCCTACCTTACAGTGAAGATTTGAGGATAAGAGATTTTAGATTACGTTTCACAGTAGAGAATTTGCCAGCACCAAGAATCTAACTCAGGTTTGTTTGGTTTGAAACATGCTCCCTTTTCCACCCAGACGGAACTGGAGCAGGGGTGTTGTGGATTTTGAACATTCCCAACACCCAGAAATGGTAACTGTCTGAGGTGACAGGTGTGGCAATTACCCTGATCTAATCAATCCACATTGTATTCGTGTACTGAATTGTCAAACTGTATCCTGTAAATATGTGCAATTAGTATGAGTCAGTGAAAAGTAAAAATATAGTTAAATAAATGTCCTTCAGGTTACAGCTACCATACAAGAGCCTCAACTATCAAATATAAACTGAAACAAAAGGCTGACCTTTATTACTTCACTGATGAATCGGAATATACTAAGGATCTTATGGATCTTGGGCTCGTCATTCTGATTATCAATCATTATTGACTGTAGAGGTGGGGAAGTACTGACCATTTTTTTGAAGTTGTTTAATATCCCTCTGAATAACAGAAAATTTGACTCCTAAAAATAATAATAAAAAAAAAAGGGCTGGCCTTTTGAGGATGTCAAACCCAGACCTCCGTCCTGAATCTGAGGTGATCTGTCCAGCTGCCTACTGCAGTTCCACCTGACACCAAGCAAGTCCCTCAAGTTGCACATGCCCCAAACTGAGCCTCTTCCTCCCCAGTGAACTGCCCCTCCTACTACTGTTCCCACCTCAGGTCCTGGCATCTCTGTTCTGCCAGTTGCCCGGGACAGAATCTCAGAACCAACCTTTCCTTTTCCTTGGCATCTAGGCTATCAGAAAATCATGCTGATGTGCTCCTTGCATAGATTCAGAATGCAACCACTTCTCACTCTCTCCACCCGCTCTCACCTTGATGCCTGCAACAGCCTCGTAACGGGACTCCTGGCTTCTCTCTCTCCCTCTCCAGAAGTTCTCACATGGCAGCCAGAGAAAAGCTTTCAAAATGTAAATCAAACCATGCACTTGAAATCTGTAGCACCCAAAGCTCAAACAAGAAGGCAAGAAAGGCCTTCTTGTTTCCACCACCTCGTGGCCTGCCCCTCCTCTCCCCTGGCCCTTGGCTCCAGGGTACTACCCTCTTTGCTGATCCTGAGCAGGCCCAGCACATACCCAGCCTTGCCCCCTCTGGAGCCTTTCTCTCTACATTCTTCACCCAGATATCTTCCTAACTCTCCCATTTCTTTCAACTTTTTGCTGAAATTTTACCTTCTCAACGAGGGTCACTCTGACCATCCAATTTAATAATGCCACCTGCCTTCTCCCCGGCTCCCTTCAATTTTGTCTTTTTTCTCCATAGCATAAATATCATCCCACAATCTTGCTGGAGCACCTATCTATTTCGTGTCTTGTCTGAATTCCCCTTCCAGAATGGAAGTGCCTGAGGGCAGATGTCTGCTTTGATCGTTCACATAACCCAAATACCCAGAGCAGTGCCTGGCACAAGGAGACATGCAGTTACATTTTTATAAAATGGATGAAATTACCTTCCAAAGAGGAGACACTCCCCCTACTCTTTGCTCTACCTTGGGGGTTTCTGCATATTAAGTAAGAATGACTCCTTCAGCTCCGTCTGAACAGCGAGACAATAGGATTCTACCCAGTCCGTGTACTCTTTCAATCACATGCATGATAAGGATCCTGAATGTCAGACTACCGACACCTCTGGGTGCCAGAAATGGAGTCACCATGCGTAGGTAGAAAACTCACAACTTCTTTGCACACTGGACAACATGGGCCACAGGTCCTTTGTCCCATGGGCAAAACCTCCAGCAGGTCAGGACAGCTGCAGCTCACATTTCAAAATGCCTGGAGTCAGTTAGAAAATCTGGCAAGATGTTGCACCATGAACTTTTTTAAATTCTTTCCTGAGGGTGGAGACAAGACACCTTAGTGGGGAAACTTTGGCTGTAATAAAAATCCATCTACCACTATGTGCCAAGTTGGAGTAGGAGAAATCCTGCCTACTACATGGCTGCAGAGAGCAGGATGCAGTATGCCAAGTAAGCCGTCTATTGTGGCCATCATTTCTGACTCCATGTTATCACTGAGGGAGCAGGGAGGGGAGAGTGGTACAGGCACAGGGAGATGACCAATGTGTTGTATGAAGATGAGAGGGAGGCAGCAGAGACAAATAGTTCATTGCCTTGAGGAGCAAGAGAGAATTCACCAGGAAAGTCCCCTTAGTGTACCCTCCCAGGCTTGGGACCAGTTCAGGTATGTAGTCGTACAGGTAAAGAAACCCCCTTAAAAACAAAGCAAAATGCTAATTGCTAAAAAACAAAACAAAGAAACACAAAACCAGCTTTCCCAGCAGTATTAACAGAGCTTCCTCATTTCCTGTCTGGATTTCCCTGGTTCCTCAGATGGCCCTGAAGAGGATGTTCAGCAGTTCAGATCCCCTCACTTCTCACGTGCAAAACAACCAGAATCCAGCACAAGCCCTAAAGGAAGCAAACGAGAATTGTGCCAGCATGCCCCCAAAACCTGAGAAATGCCCAAGCCCTTCACGCAGTCATAACACTGTGAAGTCTTTATCTCAAAGAAATAACCTTCAACTACCCCCAAAGCTTCAGCCCAGTTAACTGCAACGCCAGTGCAGGTACCATAGCAAGAAACTGGAAATGGTCCATGTATCCTGTCCAATTGTAGCAGAATGGCCAAGTGAGTTAAGATATATCCATCAGGGGCTGGGGTTGTGACTCAGTGGTAGAGTGCTTGCCTAGCACATATGAGGCCCTGGGTTCCATCCTCAGCACCGCATAAAAATAAATAAATATATAAAGGTATGTGTCCATTCACAACTAAAACAAACAAACAAACATTTGTATCCACCAGCATGCCTGTGATACACAGAGCTCAAAACAGTGGCATGTTGATATCTACTGCAAGCTTGTTTTTAACATGCAACAAGCTGGGAACAACTTGAATATCTGTAAGTGAAAATATAGTTAAATAAATCATAGTATTTCCATACCATAGAATAATAGACATGTGTTAAGAATAAGGATAATACTGAGAAATATCTAGGTACAGACATGGATAAATATCCATGTAAATGAACTCCATTGAGGGACAGATGGGTGTGTTTTTTCTGACATAGCATCAACATCTGGAAAAGTTCAAAGACATGATAGATGATCAATCAACAGCTTTTGAACAGTAAATATATTTCTTATCAAAAAAAAAAGACCCAAAGAAACAAAAAAGGTTACAAAAGAATGTATAGGCTACAGTCAATTAGTCTATGTGTGTCTGCATGTGTATATGTGTGCATACTAATAGACTACTTTCTTGGTAAGGATAGGACAGGTTATGCTGCTATAATAGACAACACCTAAGTAAAACAATACGTATTATTTTTCACTTAATAAAACAATACATATTATTTTTCACTTATTCCTCATGTCCACAGATCTCTGCTCTGTGGCACCTTCTCTCCGAACTTCTCTGATAACCAGTTACTAACTGGAACATTTTCAGATGTTATAGCAAAGGGAACAAAGGGCCCACAGGGTCTTAGATCAACTTTTAAATACTTGTAGCTCATTGGCCAGAACTCATCACATGGTCTATCCTTGGGATATGACACTAATGAATACCACAAATACAACCTTGGAAAGTACACATGGAATTGTTAAGAATTATTAAACTGAAGAAAGAGAATTTCTTTAGTGTCAATGGTTAACTTTTTATTTTTATTTTGTATAAAAATACATCTTCATATTTTTTGGTATTTTACAACTGATTTATTCAATAATGAAATTTTTAGGTTTATAAATTTTGCAAATATGCATTAATATGCTGAAATATTCTCCCACTCTAAAAATGTTGAGGAAGCATTTTTATACATAGAGAAATTGTCATGCTGTGGTGTTAAGTGGGAAAGGTAAGATAAAAGTTTTTTACATAGTCTCATTCCAAATGCTTAGCAATGCTTAGAGAAAGAACACTGGGGAGAAACGTGCCAAGATGTTAATAGTACTTTACCTGAGCCAATTTGAGTGGCCGGAGGATGCCCATTCTCCTCATCTCCTTCTTCTCCTAAATATTCTTTAGACATTTCAAGTTTTCCACACCATTAAGTGTTATTATGAAATGGAAAAATATAAACAACAAAAAAGGCTGAACCCCAGGAAAAAGATAGACTATATGTCCACTTTAACACTTAAAATGTAAGTGTACAAATTTGTCCATAACTGTAACTCTTCAGAAAAAAACATCAGTGATAATTGGACATTTCCCATCTAAGAAAACCTTGCGTTTTATAAATCCCTTGGAAATAGGGATGGGATTATAGTTTCTCTCTAGAGTTTTTCTTGTAATATGAAATCGGAAAAGCCAGCTCTTATAGACTATTGTCAGCTAATACTCTGAAGTATGACTTCTGCCAAACTTCAAGCTAAGGGAAAAAGATTCTTCCTTTGCACCAAAATAGATCATTGTTTTCAACTAGTCTTTGATGAAAATATTTAGAAACAAGTATTTATATCCTTGTGGCCTCACATATAGAGTTATATCTATGAGTCAAATCAGAGAATCTTAAAGCTGGAAGGACCCTTCAAAGTAATGGGGGGAAAAACAGAAGCTCCAAAAGACAGAAAATAATAATTGCTAGCATTTCTTGGACACCAGTTCTGTGTCAAGTGCTCACTCAGCAGGATTTCTCAATGTTGGGACTACTGACATTTGGGGTCAAATGATCCCAGTTGTAGGGGGCTTCCCTACTCACTGTGGCATATTTAGTAGCACTCCTGGTCTCTGCCCACTATGTGCCAGTGACCCCCACCACTAACCCTCAACTCTGACAGCCAAAATGGCTCTTGACATCAACAAATGCCTCCTGGGTGACATCTGAAATCACTTCCATGCAATGTTTTAGAAGATCCCTCACAACAAGAGCAATATTAGGATGCCCATTTTACAGATAGAAAAATTGACTCTTGGAGAGAAAAGTGCCTTTCTCCTCACTATGAAACTAAGAAGTGACAGAACCAGGGCTCAAATCCAGCACTGGGTAACTGCACATGATGATCATGGTGACTGTCAGTAAACAGACAAGTGTCCATCATGCCAGGCGCTGTGTAGGCACTGTAGTTATGTACCCACATGGAATCCTCAGGCCACCTGTAGGAAATGGACACACTCATTATTCCTGTTTCCTATAAGTGCAAACTGAGACTCAGCAAAGTTGTTAAATAACCTTGGTCAAGGTGACACAGCTAAAAAGCCGCAAGTCAGAATTGGGATAGGACTCTGATTCCACAGTGCGCGTCCCTCACCAACACAAATACCCACAAAGCCCTAGGTCTTCTTACACTATACTCTGCCAGGGAAGGGTGGGAGAGAAAGAGAAAATACAATTTGTTCATACAACTAGAGACCTCTACTTGAGCTCATTGGTCATTCACTCATTCATCTGCCCAGACACCTGGGAGGCAGTATAACACAGCCTAAAGAGCAGGGTCTCAAATCCTGCTCTACTAGTAGTTGCCTGTGTGACCTTGGGGAAGTTACTTAAGTACCCTGCTTCATTTTCTTCATGTGTAAAATTGAAATAATTACCTATTTTTTCAGGATTACTATGAAAACAAAATGAAATACTGCATGGAAAATGTATAGGATAGAAAGAGCCCATAATAAGTGATCGATAAAAAATGTTTACATGCATGTTATTATTGTTATTGTTACTTCCCAAAAGAAATCGAGCTGGTTAAGTTCTGAAAGCATGGAGAGTTGAATAACACAAAAACAGCCAAAGAAAAATCACCATGCAAGGGAGAAGCAATTGAAATGCCAAAGCAATCCCTAAGCAGTGTGACATGATAGCATTTACCTGCTGCTCCATATGTTAGCTTTGGTGGGGGGGTTGAAAATCCACATTAGCTCATGTTTGTCATTACATTAAAAAAAAAAGATTTTGACTTTATGTTGGCAAATGCAATGAAATATACTTACAACACAAATTGCACTCCAAAGAAACTAAAATACACCTACAATTTTCTAGATTTCTTGTCATCATTTTTGCCTGTTTCTACTTTGAGGATTTGGGGGCGAAAAATAAAACTACTTCTGTTGCTAGGAAAATTTCAATAAATGAAGATATATCTCTGCCCACAAAGATGCCCCATCAACCTGTCCTCCTGCTCTCCTGAAAACCAAATTACACGCAGATGTATGGCTGAGTCTAAAGATGTTTGTTAAGGCTAGTCATTTCAATTCTGAATTTAGTTACAGATTCATAACACAAAAGGGAAAAAAAAGGTTGGATGAATAATATAAATTCGTTTCTCAAGGCAGTTTTGCTTCTCTGCTTTGAATTTAATCATCTGCCCAGTTTGTATTTATCCTTATGTAAATTGCCCAGATTTTCTAAAATTCATATGGGAAGGTTAGGTCTAATAGCTAGGGGTCAGGATTTAGCGTCGGAAGTCTTCTGGTCATTAGTTTTACTTTCTAATGTTACTTCTAAATAAAATCCATAGAACTTGTAAATTCACCCACCTCCAATGGATCTTTCAGGTTCCCACTTGGAAGATTAAATTTAAAAGGATAATGCATTTAGAAAAACACTGGAGTCTATCTTAGAATAACCAGATTAATCATTCTGAGAAGGAATCAGGTTAATTTGTGTAGGAAGCAATAGAGCATATCCGTTAACTGTGGGGAGTTTCTGAGTGTGATGGTACTGACTTCAAATACTAGTTCTGCTTTTTAATTGTTATGGCAGGTAGACTCCTTATGACCCCCAATGATCCCTGCTTCCTTGTCTTTGTACTCTTGTTTAATCCTCTCCCTAAAATGTTGGCTAGTTTGGTGATGTCCTTCTAATCAATAGAATATGGCAAAGTTATAGGACACCACTTCTGTGATTAGACTCCACAAGAAGTAAGTTTTATCCCTCACTGGCTTGGATGAAGCAAGCTTCCACATTTGAGCTGCCATGTTGGAGGGGGCCTGGAAAAAGGCACTATGATAGCCTCCAGCCAACAGCCAATAGGGAACTGAGACCCTCAAACTAACAGCCCTTGAGGAGCCGAATGCTTCTAAAAACCATATTAGTGAGCTTGAAAGCAGATCTTTACCCAGCCACATCTTCAGATGAGACCCCAGTCCTGGCTGATGCCTTGATTATGGCATCTTGAAAACCCATGAGCAAATACATAGCTAAAGCTGTACCCTGACTCCACACTCTCAGAAACTGCAAACACACACACACACACACACACACACACACACACAGAGCATCAACATATTAAGTAAAGAAAGCAGCTTACAAAATTGTTTCCCTAAGCATTTCCATGGAGCTCTATGGCTCACAGGAAAGACTTGGGGAAAAAAATAGACAAATTTGAGTTTTGTACTAGGTCACATGTCCACGTGGAGGAATTTCTGTTTTAGCAACATTTCTGACCACTCTCCATCTTTCCCATCTGCCCCAGGAGAGGTGCAATTTCTTTTATTGGTCCCTTGCCAAGAGTGAACTGGGCATTCTGTGGCCCAGGCCCTTCTGTTTTGCCTCAGTGGGTCAGTCTGGTTCTGAAGATGGCCTGCTCTTGTGGGCTTCCTGAAGCCAGGCAAGTTTAGAAGGACAGTCCTGCTGGCCACGTCATGGCCAGGTGGGTAAGTATGTCTAATCATAGGTAGAGTGCATCAGAATATTGGCTTGGCTACCATACCAGCCACACCCTTCAAACTTTCTTTTATCGGTAGTAAAAAATATATTGATCTCTAATGTATTGATTTCTACCTGCCCGATTCCTGGGCCTACATCTCAACTGTTTGTGAACTGAAATATGTAAAAGTAGTCTTATTTCTTGGACCTTAAATTATACATGCACACACACTCATGCACACACATTCCTATAGGCATTAAAAACATAGGGATATATATATATATATATATATATATATATATATATATATATATATCCCAAATTTTAATGTCTTTGGAAAGTTGAACTTGCATTTTCTCTTAATTTCTTTAGTATTTTATATAGACCATGACTTTATTAAGTAATTAGACATCCCTGGAAGTTAAAGAAGTCTGTTAAATTTCACACAGGCTACTACTGTATTTCCTGCAATGTTAGGTTATTCAGCAGACAAAACATGAACAGAACACTAGAAAAGAAGGGTTAGAAAAGGAGGTGGGAGAGGAAATAATATGATGTATAGTATTTCAAAAATCTGAACATCCAAATGCCAATGTTACCATCAGAATGCTACCTAATCAGAATTTTATTGGGTTTTCTCATTCTAATTTTGGAATTATTTTCAATGACAAATAAATGAACACTATGATTTTGGTTTTTCAGGCCTCAGAGTCTGGAGCCAGCAAGAGTTTCCTGAATTTTTTTCTTTTGGCTGTGCTGGTGACTGAACCCAGGACCTCACACATGCAACTGCTCTACCACTGAGTCACATACCCTGCCTGCTTCCCATGATTTTTACATAGATTTGATTTATTCAGGACACACAGTTTACAAAGAGCAGTTTCACCTAATAAAGCAGTATGGGATAAAACAGAAAAGTAAGGAAGGAAGGAAGGAAGGAAGGAAGGAAGGTGGGGAGGGAGGGAGGGTGGGCAGAGGGAGGGAAGGACAGAGAGGAGGAAGAGGAGGAAAAGGAGGAGGAGGAGGAAAGAAGAGAAGTAGCTACCATTATGCTGTGCTGTGCTTGAGGCTTTTTCGCACATGTTAACAGAGACAACTGGACTGTGGGTACCACAGCAGAGCCTTGGGCCAGGGAGCCAGTGCCACTCAAGAATATGACCAAGTAGCTGATCTATAGTCAGGCCTCACCCAAAGCCTTTCATGAAACAGTCCTCGGTGCTCCAGCTTTCCTGTGCACCTGACAGCTGCTGGTGGGAAGGAAATCCTCAGGCCAGGTGGGACTAGACTCCCTGACTCTTTCCTCCCCTTCCCTGAGGCAGCTTGGTACAGCTGCACTTCCCTGGGTGGTGGAGCATCTTAGTAGTCTATGGCTGCTGTAACAAATGAACACAGATCTCATGGCTTAAAACAAGGCAAATATATTCTCTAACAGTTTTGAAGGTCAGAATGCACAGAAGAGTCCTCCAGGCTAAAATGGAGATGATGGAGGAACTAAGCTCCTTCTGGAGTCTCTGGGGAGTCTTTTCCTGCCTTTCTAGCTTCAGGGGCCATCTGTATACCTTGGCTTCATACCTGTTCTCCATCTTCAGTGCTCTCTGAGTCTCTGACCTCTGTGTCTGTCCTCACATCACCTTCTCTTTCTGTATTTCCATCTTCTAGGAACCCCTGTGATTACACTGGGCCCTCCTGATCATCTAGGACAACCTCCTCCTCTTGAGAGCCTTAACTCATTCACATCTGTCAAGTCTCTTTGACTAGGTAAGACAGCATATTCACAGGTTCTGGAGATTAGAACATGGACATGTTTGAAAAGCCTTCATTCAATCTACCATTGATATACATCCCAATTTTACACTCCAGCGTCATATATCATCAAATCTTATAGAATGCTATTCTCCATTCCCTTTCAACCAGGCTGATGAAACCAGGGGGAAGTCCCAGTTAGTACTATCATCCTTAGGCACCTGACACTTGCCAATCTTCCCCCTGTGCCCAGGGCAAGTCTCAAGCTCAGTACTTCCAGCCAGCAACATGGCCACCTGGATACCAATAATGTTTTCACTGTATTTCTTTTTATGGTTCTTCTAGTATAAGAGTTGGTAAGGATTTTGCATTTTTATTAGTAACCATAAAATTCCTTTCAAATGTAAGTTTTTTTTTAAAAAGTCTTGATCCAAAATTATATGGAGAGGGGGGAGAGAGGAAGAAAGAGAGAGAGAGATGGGGAGGGAGGGAGGGAGAGAGAATGAGTGAGAGAATAGATCTTCGAGGAGGAAAATACAACAAAACTTGTGAAGGCTGTTCCCAAATTCCTGAAGTTTGAGAAACTAGTATAGCATACACCCCTCTCCAAGCCAGGCATGGTGGCATATGCCTGTGATCCCAGTGACTCAGGAAACTGAGGCAGGAGGATCACAAGCTCAAAGCCAGCCTCAGCAACTTAGCAAGGCCCTAAGCAACTTAGGGAAGCACTAAGCAACTCAACAAGACCCTGTCCCTAAATAAAATATGAAATAAAAGGGCTGAGGATGTGGCTCAAACAAAACAAAACAAACTCCAGGCAGAGACATGGGGAGGGCTACATGGTGCCTCCTCTGGGTGACCTTGTCCAGCCCCATTCAGAGTGTGTTTCCTACTCTGTTAAGACTTGGGCGATGCATGAAGATAATGTATGTAACCCCTGGTGCACAGGATGAACTCCAGTAAGTGGCTACCAGTGGCCACCAGTTACATTATATCTCTGGTATTGATGGATGGTCTCCTTTAGAAGATCTCTGTTACTGTATCCATTTTCCTTTGTCAGTCCAAGTACACAGACTCAATAGACAAGCTTTTCTTGGTGAAGAGTGGACTGAAATTATCCTGAATTCCCCTAGGAAACTGGTAAGGTAATTTAAAATGGAGTTTACTTAAGACATTCTCCAAACACCAGGCCTCCTGAGTAACCCTTCCCCTGGTCTGACTCTGGTGGGTTGAGATGTGAGGCTCCCATATCACCTGGTTGGGCTCAGCCAATGGTGGCACCCATGGGAAAATTGGGGTATTTCTCCCCCTTCTTTTCTATCTTGAGCAATGCTTCTGGCAGGGACTATGTCTTCTCTGCGGCTTTGACTTTCAACTAGACATGCCCACCTTGGGACCCCTTTTTGCCAGGTGACCTCTGTGGGCTCTGGAAACACTACCTTCTCCCTGTGACCCCAGCCCAGGGGTGGGAATGTCTCCCTGCTGTTGAAACCTCCGGTTGCCTCACAGATCTCTAGCTTCTCAGCTCTTCCCTCCACTGTTCAGTCAATGTCCTGAATTAAATTCCCTCTGTTAAAAATATTGGGAGAGCACTGTTTTCTGCTTCGACTCTTATTGACACAATGATGTCAGAAAGAAGAAAAGCAAGTCATACACTCATGTGTCATAAAAATTTGAGATGGGACAATGTCACCTGCTGTCAACCAAAAAGGAAAGAAAATCTTGGTTTCTTCAGAAATTTACCAAGCTTCAGTCAGAAAAATCAAATGTGTGGTCAATAACTGGGTGACTTGAAAATACCTCCATCAGTTATCTTTTTAAGATTGGTTATTCTTCATAGACAGTGGGCACCAGTTACCTCCATGCTTTCTTTTGCCCTCAACCCTTGGATGGGTTATTTTTTGTCCTTGAGGACTCCTCATTCAAAAATGAGTGACATGTTCTACTAGTTCTGGATTTCCAAGAATTGATGGGATTATATTTGACTTTTATTCTAAGAATTCTATTCTTATTTTATAGGACTTTGGGCAAGTTATCCAAATAACGTCCCCCCACATTGGGTTGCTACAAGCATAAAATGAGCACATGCAGATGCTCAGACTGTCAGCAGTTGCTATAGTTACTGCACTGTCCCTAGATTTCCTGAAATGTCTTTGACATCCATGTCTCCTTGAGACTTCTTTTGCTTCCATCATCCTGCACTATTCCTGTTCATCTCAACTCTTCTGTCTCCTTTATTGCCTTTCACCCTCCCCATGTTCTTAACCTTAACTCTCCTTAGCATGGGTGAATATGTTACCCTTGGTTTTCTGATCTTCTTTTTCTACAATTATACCCATGATGTGGCTCCAGGGTGTAGCCATCATCTCTACTCATACAATCCCCAAATATGTACCATTACCTTTGACTTCTCCCTGGACTTGTACATCCAACTAAATATGGAAGTAAAATATAGATCTATGGACCTGCTAGGACTTTAAAGAAACTGAACCCAGGGATTTTGTGATGCTATAATGGAACACCTGAGGTGGAGTAATTTTGAAAGAACAGATTCATTTCTTTACTGGAGGCTGAGATTGCCAAGATGGAGGGAACCACATCTGATTGGGGCATTTGTGCTCCTTCATCCCATGGCAGAAGGTGGGAGGCAAGAGACTGTGAGAAAGCAACAGAGAGCTAAACTCACTTTTTAAAAAATATGTATTTTTTAGTTTTAGGTGGACACAATATCTTTATTTTATTTTTATGTGGTGCTGAGAATCGAACCCAGTGCTAGGTGAGCACGCTACCACTTGAGCCACATCCCCAGCCCCTGAACTCACTTTTATAATAAACCCCCTCTTGTGATAATGAACCATACTGCTACAGTGGCCCCACTCTCAATACTGTTGCATTAGGTACTGGTTTTCAACATGTGAACATTGGGAAACACATTTAAAGCATAGAAAACCTCAAACTCAACTCCCGGGGGGGGGGGGTGGTCAGGAAGGTAACCTGAAATGAGAAGCAGGCTGTATCGAGATGGCAAATGGCTCCTGATACTAGCATCAACATCAGGAAGACAGTGGGGGATGGTGGGAGCTGTGAGAAAACAAACTTGTGTCCATCTAAAGGAGGCAGCTAGTGCTCAGCTTCATCCAACTTCTGGAGGCTCAAATCTGGGCTGTTGTATAAAATCTCAATTTTGAAATGTTCATAGCAAATTAAAATGTAAAACAATGTGTAAAGTAAACTCCATCTGCCAGTTCGCTTACTCTGGTCTAATGCAGTGCCCTTAATTCCTGAAGATCCAGGAGCTGGGGCTCCAGGAAGGATATGAAATGGATTGTTGGTACCATTTGGCATAAGCATAACCAGAATCCAGGTTTTAGGATTCTTAAATTCCCTCCAATTTAGCCTGTCTGAAAACACATTTTCTTGGGCCGGGATGTAGCTCAGTGGTGGAGCACATGTCTAGTAGGTACAAGGCCTTGAGGTCAGTCCCAAAACTGAAAAAATAAATCAACTCATTTTATTTTTGAACCTCAGACTTGGTCTCCCCTCTAACTAATTTCTAAAAGAAGAACTACTTTTTCTTCTGTTTTCTCAGGCTAAAAGTCCAAGCCCTTGATTCCTAGAGTCCCTGTATTCATCAGGCCCTCTTTTCTATAACATCTTTCCCCTTCGTTTTTTCTTTCTCATGGTGTCTGCTGGGACCTTATGCCCAGCCAGTCCGGTCTCAGTTGTCTTCCTGTCTGACTTGAAACAACTCCTCTGCCCAGCATCCTAGGTCCACTACCATCTGATCCCTCTTTCCCAGTCTTTCTTCATCTTTCCCAGATCTTTCCCAGACGCGCTCTTCCCTCCCTCCCCTTGCCAGCTCAAGGAGCGTTACCCACTCTCTCCTCTAGGGGCGCTCAAGACCCTCCTCCCTGCCCTCCAATTGACTATTGACCAAACATAAAAATTGATCCACATAAGAGGTGAAGTTTTAGTACAAAATCAGAATTAAATTCTGATTCCTCCTCCTTTTGAGAGCATCCCAGCCAGATTCACCTATTTTTTAATGCTCACAATAGCAGGAACCATATCTGAGTAGGGACCACTGGCAGATCAAGGTTTGTTTCTGTTGTTTCTCATTTACTTCACCCCAAAACTCTTATTTTGAAGATGATAACACTGGCTCACCAAGACTAAGGCTTGCCCAAGGTCATGTAGCTAGTGAGTAGGGAGATGCTACCCAGGTCTGTCTGCCTCCAAGGCTCTTGAACAGCACATGACATTTTCTGACAGCCCTGGTATAAAGTCAGGTGCTGGGGCCCACATCTAACTTCTTCACATCCTTCCCACGGCCTCAGTTTCCTCATCTGTCAAATGGCAAGAGCAGAAACCTGTATTCATTTCCTAGGCCTGCCATAACAAAGTACCTCAAAATAGGGGATTTTTGCTCTGGTTTGGAGGCCAGAAATCCAGAGTCAGGGTGGCAGCAGGGCCATGCTTCTTCTAAAGGCTCCAGGGAAGAGTCTGTCCCTGTCTCCTCCCAGCTTCTAGTGTTTTGGGGGCAAGCCTGGGCTTTTCTTGGCTTATAGACTCATTGCTCTAATCTTTGAGTCTGTCTTCACCTGGCCTTCTGTTTTTGTCAGCTTTTTCACTGCTGTGATTAAAAGACCTGACCAGAACAACTGGTCAGGTAAAGGAGGAAAAGTTTATTTGGAGGCTCAAGATTTCATTGATCTCTGCCCATCGACAGACAGCTTCATTCCTCAGGGCTCCAGGTGAGGGAGGAACAACATGGCAGAAGAGTGTGGCAGAGGGAAACAGCTCACGTGCTGATCAGGAAGCAGAGAAAGAGACTCCACTTGCCAGATACAAATATATATCCCAAAGCCACGCCCTTGATGCTCCACCTCCTCCAGCCACACTCTACCAGTTGAGTTACCACTCAGTTAATCCCTATTAGGGGAGTAATGCACTGATTGGGTTAAGACTTTCACAACCCCATCATTTCTCCTCTGAACCTTCTTGCATTGTCTCACACGTGAGCTTTTGAGGGACACCTAACATCCAAACCACAACACCTTCTCTGTGTATCTCTGCATGTCCTCTACTCTCCATAAAGGAACAAATGTAGGCCTACAGCTTTGGATGTAGGCCCTACCCTAATCCAATGTGACCTCATATTAACTCGATTACATCTGCAAAGACAGTATTTCCAAATAAGATCATGCTCACATCAAGTTCTAGATGGCATGAATTTGGGGCAGGTGACATCATTCAACCCAGTGTGCAATCTTCAATGTTGTAGTGAAACTAACATGGGACCCTGTGTTGAAAGGCTCACATCCTGGTGCTGAGGACTCAGCAAGGATTTCTTTACTCCTGTCACTGCACCTGCAGCAGGAGGTGTAATGTTCACATGCCATCAGCCTGAGTCAAGTATTGGCCTCATAGTAGAGAGAACAAGCAGTTCTTCCCAGGGGCATATCAAAATAACCCACGACGTGTTGAAGACTAGTGCTGAGGACTCACCCAGGACTTATCAAGCAGAAACTCCAGGGTGAAGGCCAGGGGATGGATGTGTTTAAAAGGTTCCCCAGGTAATTCTAATGTGCAGTCAGGCACTAATTGTGTTGAAGTCTTGAGAGAGAACATCCAGACTCCCGCTGCTGGAGTGCATCCGAGTACAGCCCTTGTTTCTCCAGAACATTAACTCAATAAAATACCAGGCTAGTGCTTTGAGAAGACAAAAACCAGTAAAACTTGTCAGATTCCAACTTTTGTGTGATTGTTCCTTCTCATGGGAAACAAAGCATTTTTATGACATTAGCTGTGCCCAGCAGGGGGAAGATGGAAACATAAAATAAGGAAAGGCTGAGCTGTGAAGAGTATTTGCCAAGGAAACCAGGGACTTGCCCCTTTTGTCCTGAGCTCCTCAATAACAGAAATGTCATCCAGAGAGGGTCAGGAACTGCCTGCAGGTATTTTATTTATGTGGACACATGACAAATAAAGACGCAAGATGCGGGGGCTGAAGCATGTAAAATCGTGTAGCTATTTTTTATTGTAAAGTGGTGCAACACCAAGGCAGGGGGAGGAATCAGATGGAATTTGAAATCTGCCCTCAGAACACTAAACATTAGCAAGTCAAATTGAGAGGCAAACTCAATCTATCACATGTTAATTAAGGGCACTGCGTGGATCAGGTCCTGCTCTGGACACTTAGTAGATCCCAGTGGATATATAAGCCTCAGGGAGCTTCTATCTCTACAAACAGCTTCAACTGTACACTCAGTGTACACTTGAATCAAGAGGACTCTACAGCTTTAAGGAGGAAAAAAACCATTTTCTCCTTATTGAGAAAGAGGGAGGCTTTTTTTTAAACAACTAAAATAAATAATTGTAAAAATATGTAAATGTTTCAGGAGGCTGGGATCACTATCCAGATTAAGAAAATGAAGATTGGAAAGTACCAGTAGCCTCTACGATCATCCAGAAGCTAATTTACAAGAGGGTGTTAATCAATGCAGGGGAGATAGAGAAGAAAGGAGACAGATGAACACAAGCCCAAGTGAATAAGTGAAATCCAAGTCACTGGGTAAAAAAAGAATTGGAATGATTAGTATTATAGGATTTAAAAACCCAGGGCTTCATTAGGAATGTTTGTTAGGGGTATTTGGGCAAGCCAGTGATGTGCCAATGAACAGTGGAAGAGAGGTAACAGATACAGGGTCATCAACTACATTCAAGTTGACCGCCAATGTTCTGAATCAGCACCGAGGAGTAGCAATCTCTGCACAATGGAACCTTCCCTATCTCTGTTTAAGATGGCAGCCACCAGCCCAGGGTTTCCAGACATGATACAGATGTCCAGTTACATAGAATTTCAGATTACCATCAAATTATTTTTTAATGTAAATATTTGTTATTTTTTCATCATTGTAACCATAGACCTGACAGGAGCAATGCTAGAGAAGGAAAAGTTCAGTTTGGCTGATGGTTTTAGAGGTTTGGTCTGTGGTTGGGTGACTCCATAGCTCTGGGCCTTTGGTAAGGCAGAGCATCATGGCAGAAGGATGTGGTGGAGGAGAGCAGCTCAGGATGTGACAGTCAGGAAGTACAGAGAGAGCTCCGCTCACCAATAATGAAACACAAACCCCAAATGCACACTCCCAGAGACTCATATACCACCTGCCTACATTTACCACCCAATTAATTCATATCAATGGATCAATCCACTAATTAGGTTAGAAACTCTCATAACCTAATCATTTCACCTCTGAACATTCTTGCGTTGTCTCACACATGAGCTTTTGGGGGACACATATCTAAACCATAATAATACTAGAACATAATTTATTTCATTCAAATTTAACTGGGTGTCCTGTACTCCACCCCTCCAAATTCCAACCATATAAACAGGGCCATTAAGAACTTGAAATGTGCCTAATGTGACAGAGAAACTGTTATTTAAATTTTATTTAATTTTTATTGATGGAAGTAGTCCTATGTGACCAATGGCCACTGCATTGGACAACATGGTCTGAATAAACAGGACACAAGAAAGGACTCTGGCCAGATACGATTTCTTTTCTTTTTGGTACCAGGGATTGAACCAGGGCCACTTTCCCATAAAGCCACATCCCCATCCCTTTTTTGTATTTTATGTAGAGACAGGGTCTCACTGAGTTGCTTAATGCCTTGCTAAGTTGCTTCGTTTGGCTTTGAATTTGTGATTCTCCTGCCTCAGCCTCCCAAGCTGCTGGGATTACAGGCATGCACCATTGTGCCCAGCCCAAGGGACAGTTATTGAACTCAAGTTCTCTATTCCAATCTGGGTCTGCCTTTGAGTCTGAATGTTCTGCCTAGTTGGGCAGTTGTCAATGGCTTCTATGAAATAATAATCACTATAATATTAACAAGCCATTTATTGAGCAAGTGGTATGTGCTGAGAGATATACTTTAAACAGTCTTTGTCACTGAATTCTGCCAATATCTCTGTAGTCAGACATGAAAATCCCCACTTTACTTGTGAGGCCAAGGAAATTCAGTGAAGTCCAAAGACTTGCCTAAGGCCACAGTGCTAGCAAGTGGACCAGTTACCCCAAGTCACATGATCTGATCTTAAACCAGGTCAGCAGTCTAACCTCTGAGTCAACTCCTGGTTGTTTTCTGAACAATGATGTCCAATGGGAACAAGTGTTCAAAGTCAAGTCCTAAGAAACTCCTGAAGCCAGATGGCAGGCAGCACAGGGAGGCCTGCCTGGCAGAGTTCTAAAGAACACCACAGGCATGGAAATCAATGACCAAGGACGGAAAGCAGGAGGGAGAGAATCTCAGCTTGGTCATTTTGGCACATAGTGGGATGACTCCTCGCAGAGGGTCCATGATCTCATCTTTAAAATGAGGCAAAACTTCATTTTGTTTTTGGAATAAAAAGAGAATGTGCAGGAAACGCTTTGGCAGGCGCTTGTAAGGAATAATTCTATATGATAACATGTATAATTATTTTATTTCCAATAACGAGGGACGTAGGAATGTCTGAAAGGTCCAAGGTCGTGAACCCGCTTTCCGCTGCAGAGCACAGGTCTAGTTGGAATTTTCCATAAATTTTTCTATCCTCTCACACAGAGGAAAAAAAATTGTAAGTCTTGTTTCTACCCAGTCTATGATGATATCAGCTAAGCTGGTAATTTTTTAAAAATAACATTCACATTTTGTTGTTTTGAGAGTACACATGGCATTTTGTCCTAGTCTAAAAACTCAGCCATTTAATTTTCAGGTTTTTTTTTAAAAGGTAAAACAGCCCTACTTTTCAGGGGCTGCCCTTTCTCCCAGACCCCTTCCCATCCCCAGCCCATCCGGAGCCCCACCTACACCGCTGCTGGTCAGGACTAAGTAAAGGTGAGGGGCATCTGACGCCCACAGTGCTTAGCTAACTAGTGCCCTCCAGGTTCTACAGAGCTCAAAGGTACTACATGGGGATAGTATCCTTCCCTCCTGAACACAGATAACTATGAACTCAGCTCTGGACACTTCCAAAGAAAGACCTCCCAGTCTGTATTAAGGTTCTCCAGAGAAACAGAATTGATGCGCTGTGTCTACATCTACAGCAAGAGGTTTAATTTAAGGAAGTGGCTCACATGATTATGGAGGCTGACCAGTACAAAACCTGTAGGGTGGACCAGAAGGTTCATGACCCCAAGATGAGCACTGATGCTCCGGTTCAAGTTCAAGGGCAGTCCACTAGTTAAATTCCCTCTTTCATCTGGGAGGTCAGGCTAATGTTCATTCAGACCTCCAACTGATTGGATGTGGCCCACCCACATTATGGAGGATAATTTGCTTGACTCAAAGTCCCAATGTAAATACAAATCTCCTTCAAAAAACATCCCTACAGAAATGTCCAAATAATGTTCAAACAAATACCTGGACCCTGTGGCCCAGCCAAGGTAACAGTGTCTCAGGAGAAGTAACGAGAAAGCACCGTTCTTTAAAAGAGACCTCAGGCACTTATGGCAAGACTCATGGTAAAATTCACAAGTCACTCTGGCTCATAGTTCTAACAGCATTTGTCATCTGGCCTCACAAACCTGGGCAGATGAGAAGCAAGGGAAGGAGGCGGGGTGGTGGGATTTGCTAGTGGGAGATGCCAGGTCAGGCACTCATAGCCCGAGTGCAAGGAGACAGGTGACCTATGAAGGCAGACGGAAGAACTATAAAGGTCCAACAGCCCAAGGCCTTCGAGTGTGTGCACAAATTGCTCTGCTCGGTTCATGAAGTAAGACTGTGCTAAAGCCCCAGACAGGAACTGATGCTCTTAATAGCAGAGGAGGGTCTCCAGATAACACAACACTCGGATTTGGTCACTGTATAAGTGTCACTGCTTCAGGGACGGGTGGGGGGAGGGAAGGGGGGAGGGGACACGGGGAGTCACTGGCTGACAGCCTCCTCACTGTGCTCATTCCACATGAGAAACGGAATGGCTTGTTTCTGTCAGCTTTTTCGTCACTGTGACCAAAAGACCTGACAAGAACAACTTGGAGGAAGAAAAGCTTATTTTGGCCATGATTTCAGAGCTTCAGTCCACCATCAGCCAATTTCACTTCTCTGGGCCCGAGGTGAGACAGAGCATCATGGCAGAAGAGCATGGAGGAGGAAAGCAGCTCAGGACAGGGCACCAGGAAGCAGAGAGAGAAAGATCCACAGGCCCTTGTGACCCACCTCCTCCAGCCACACCCTGCTGCCTACAGTTACCACCCAATTAATCCACATCAGGAGATTAATCCACTGATTAGGTTCCAGCTCCCATGACCCCATCATTTGACCTCTGAACCTTCTTACGTTGTCTCACACATGAGGTTTTGGGGGACAGTTCACATCTAAATCATAACATGGCTTTTCTTAAAAATCAGCTTTCTCGGGGCAACAGCCTCCAGATCTCATTTTAAGAGGACTCTGCTCCTCATTCCCAGCACGTGGCTGGGGTGAGATTGATGCCCCTCCATCTCCTGGGTAGCCCTGATGGCTGGAGCCAATCCAAATGCACCATTTACCTTCTGACCTTGCTTCAGAGAGGAGCATGTATCTACTGGCATGCAGGGATGAACAGCTGTTCGCTGGGGGCTTCTGAGAAAAAAGAGACTTCTTTCCTCTCCTCCCTGGGTGGTGTCTCCAGAGGATGTGCTCTGGAACCTCTGCAGTCCTCTTGCTCCTATGGAGGAGACAGGAGCTTACAAGTGATGAGAGGGAGTCCTTTCTGTGAAGAGCAAAGACAAAGCCAAAGTTACAAAAGGCAGAGAAGGCAAATAGAGAGAAACTGGTTTCTAACAACATCATATGGGTAAGGGGTCAAACTGCTCCTGAAGCTGCTGTCATGTTTTAATTTATGCATGCCAATGGATTTCTTTTTCCAGTTAAGCCAATTTGAACAAACTTTTGATTATCTGCAATGAAATGAAGCTCGATTGATTTTTAAATGTTACGCCTGAAGAGAACTTTGAAAGAGGAATAGGATTCCGACTAGAAAATAATGAATTGGAGGATATTCCAACATTAACAATTATAATGACAATAGTAACAACAGTCCTAATGATATCCACTATAGCAAAAATGTATCAAGCACTTAGATTGATCTGAAAATGCTGACTACAGATTTATTTAATCCTCAAGCAAAAATGAAACTTTCATATCTTCATCCATTTATTTATTCAAGCAACAGCAAGACAGTCAAGCTAGCTGCCCCCACAGACCTTCAGTTGAGATGGGAAAGAAGATATTAAAGAACTCCACCTATTAACATGGAACTATCAACTATGCAAAGTGCAACGAGGGACAAGAACGAGGGAGGGGGGGCATAATGAAGCAGGAGAGAGACTTGGTTTAGAATGGGAGAGAGTGTTGCGAATGTGTGGGGTAAGGCCTCACCATGGCAGCTGTCATTTCAGGACAGGCCTTGATCTTCCAAGGGGCTCAGCAGGAGCAGACAGAACTGCATATGCAATAGAGGGACCTGGATTTACATGTTTAATGAACTGAGAGGCTGGTGTGGCTGCAGTGTTATGGCTGCAGACAGGCAGGCTGGGGCAGAACCAGGCAAAGACTTTATGTCACCTTTAGGGCTGTGCTGGGACCTTGAGATAGCGTGGCCATCCATCAAGATACAAATCAAGACTTCCAGTTAAAATGTAATTTCAGATAAACAATGAAAAACAAAATGAGCATAAGTATCTCTCAAAATTGCATGGGATATACTTACACTACATAAAAAAAAAATTTTATCTGAAATTCCAAGTTAACGGGGTGATGGGGGAGGGTTGCTGGAATTTTCTTTGTGAAACTTGGCAACTCTACCTTTGAGGAACCCCAAAGACTGAACCCAAAGGCAGTGGCTGTGCGTTGGGGGCTCCAGACACCAGGCCTCCTCTCGCTAGGGGCCAAGGTCCATCCCCGAGCGGCGGCTCGCGCCTCGGTCCCGCCCAGGCAGCACTAGAGGCGCCCCGAGGGGCCGAGCCCAGCCCCGCCCCGCCTCCGAGAAGAGGGCACCGCCCAGAGTCGGGCACGCAGCGGTTGGGCGCTGTGGGGTGGCTGCTCCCTCCCACGCAGCGTGCGCCGGACTGGCCAGAAACTCGCTCGCCATGTCTGCTGCGGAGGCTGGGGATGTTTTCCACAGAGCCCGGGGCAGGACCCTGGACGCGTTTTCCTCAGGTACCGCCGGCCTTCGCCTAGGAAAAGATCTGCCGAGATGCGGAACCTTCCGCCAGGGGAGCCTTCGGTCCCGGCGCGCGCGCCTCCAGCCGGATCCCATCGCGGGCTGCACTCGTGACCGGGGACCGCAATAGGGGCCGCACTGCCCGCTCCCACGGCGGGAGAGGCGGGTCCGAGTTAGGCGTTCGCGCCGGCGTCCTCGCTGGCCCGGGCCTGGCAGTGTGAGGGGGGAGAGTAAGAGGAAGCGGCCGAGCGGAGTTAGAAGTAGCTCGGGCTCCGCAGTTCCAAGCCCTGCCTCGTCCACGGCCCTCAGCGGACCCGGCCTCAGTTTCCCCGTCTGTAGGACGGGAGGCCTCGGGGGTCGTAGGCGGCGCTGGAGGAGCGCTCCTGGAGGCCGTGCCCTTCCGGAAGTCGTTCACCACGGGGCACCGTGCACCTCGCTCTTGGGGTTGCTTACTGAGATGGAGTCTTTTGCTGCTGGGTTAGCAGCAGCTGTCCGTGCTAACTGTAGAGTGGCAGGGCGTCCAGAGTCGTGACGGTCCCCCAGGATGCGGGACGGAGGTAATCTGTTGGGAGTGTCCACAGATCAGAGTAGCTGTGTAACCCACTGTCACTACATGCTAGGCGCCCAGCGAATGTCAGCCACAAGTCAAGAGGAAGTGAGGTTCCCATTCCTTTTTTTTTTTTTTTTTTTATTTCCCCAGCTTTACAACCCCAGGGAGATCATCCAAATGCCCAGCATGATCTGGCTTAACGCCCATTCGCCCTTGCCCAGTTTTCCTGCCTCACTGGTTTTCTTGATTTGTGCTTAAAAGGGCCAAGCCCTTTCCCTTCTGAGGGTCTTGGCACCTGCTCTTCGGAGCTACCACAGATACTGGTAGCTCTGATGGACTGGCTCCTTCTCAACTTGAAAGTTCATTTGCTTCCTAGGACTTTCCTACCTCCCTAGCCAATGTAGGTGTGTCCTGTAATTCTCTACTTGAACTTCGTTCTTTTCCTTCTTTGCAACTCTTGGTGGGAGAGTGGCAAGATTCTGGAAGTTGTGTGCAGCCAGAAATCCATGTGTGGCAGATTTGGGAAAACATGCCTGCTATGGTGCCATTCTGTAGTGGGGCTTGACCTTGTTCATCAACATGACATCTTTGAGATTTATCTGTAGTGAAATAAGTAGTTCCACTTACCTCATTTTCCTACTGGGGAATATTTATGAATATTTATGTATTTATAAATGGATGCGTATATTTATAAATATATGCTTTATACATTTTGTGGATGGATATGTTGAGAGTCTTCAAATTTGCCTGCCTCTTTATTCTACCTTTGCCTTTCCAAATCTCTCCCCCTTTTCCACAGTGCTCCAGCAGGTTGACTTCTATGGGCTATTACCAGTAGACTCCCTGCCCTTTAGCTTCCCTTGTGTTCAACCATCAGGAAGCCCCAGCTGGAGACCAGAGGGAGGGGAAAGCCCAAGTCAGCATATTTGTTACACCACTTCTTGTGTAGTTGTGTTGCACTGGCTGTATTCCTCCCTTGAAGCTGCTGCTTCTCTCAATAGTCTTTTTTTTTTTTTTTCTCAGACTCTTTTTCCAGATTTGGGTAGCAACACACCCTCCCTTCTTCCTTGTAGGTATACAAGTGATAGCAGGTCTGCTTTTCTGTTTGTGGAGTACTACACTGTTGTAGTTTCTCCATGCCCAACGTATCCCAAATAATTCCCTTTAAAATCTTCCTTTATTTATCCTAGTTTGAGTATGCCAGCAATTTCCTGCTTTGATCCTGACTGATACAATGGCCATTTAGTTGTTTTTTCACTCTTGTTAACAGTGCTGTTAGAAACATTCTTGTACAAGTCTTTCTGTGGACGTGTGGGAGAGTTTCTCTAGGATGTATACCCAGGAGCAGAGTTCTGGGTTGTAGGATATAATCATCCCTAGTTTTACCAGTTATTATCAAATGGTCTTCCAAAGTGATTGCACCAAGTATATGTCCCCCACCTCAGTATAGGAGAGTTACGGATTACTCTGCTATTTTTCTCCATTTAGTTTGGAGAAATATAATGTTCTGCGGTGTCTTGTAGAAAATAGAAAATGGCAGGGAGTGGGGTCACATACTAAACCTTCAGGGGCTCAGAATCCAGGTACAAAGCTATTACACAAAGAGTAACCCATGAGCTCTGAGAGCACTGCAGTGAGAGTTGGGATTTTAAGTACTGGTCCTGGGTGGTGGCAGGATGTTAGCTGATGCCAGGGAGGAAGGAACAGGCTTACATTTGATGAGATGGATTTGAGGTGCTGGCAATTTGTGGGGTGCAGTGCACAGCTAGTGATAAAGGTATGAGTAACATCACAGAGAGGGGAGTACATGATATTCTTTTAGGAGTCAAAGGCGTTGCTAAGGGGAACAGTGAGACATAGTGGACGGTACATGCATAACTGTCTGTGGCTTTAGTATACATTGGTATTTAAGGTTAAGAGGACCACATTGGAGGGTTAAGAGCAGGAACAGCCAGAAATTCTGAAAGATAAAGCCAGGAGCAGGTGTGACAACATCGCTGGGTGGGAGGACATATGCAGAATGTTTTACAGGATCAGATGTTGCAGAGATCTGGGTGAATGTAAGCTGAGCCCGGCAGCTTTGACAGGTACTGTTAGAGGTATCTAAGGCCATCTTGGTTCTGCAGAAACACAGCCTCTAGCCTATGGAAGTGGACTTGCCAGAGAATGCAAAGGAACTGGCTCTTTCTTCCCTTCTTTTGCCAGAACTCACTTTGCCTGTCAGAGGGGTTCATTTAACTCAAACAAGTGTCCCTAAAATCACAGCTTTGCTGACCCTGGCCTGCACTACTAGAAATCCCCTTCAGAATCAGCCATTTTGTTTCTCAATTGAAACCTGTGCACGGAGTGAAAGAGCAGTTGCTCTGAGGCCCTTTCTCCCAGCGGTGATTTACATGAATGACATTATTCTCAGCACTTCTTCCAGTAGTGTGATAGGTGAGGCTCTGTTTCAGTCATCTGTTCCTCGTTAATATAATGGGCTAGGCTCTGCGGATGGATGTTTATAAAATATAAATTGTGCATGTCTCACCTGAGAAGAGTTGCATTCCTAAGGCATGTTCAGATATTCATTTTAATTAGACAAATTGATAATTATATTTCCTTGACACATATCCTAATTAGGACTACTTTCTCCTAGCAAGTATTTCTTTTGAGAGGCTTATCATATCTGTTCTGCAGAAATTCTCAAAGGGAAAAATATCAAGATAAAATATGTTTAAAAAATTGTGTGTAATTGTTTTTAGGTCCTAAGTCTGATTTTTCCCAGTTCATTTTACCACCAGAGTATTTTCTCCCTCAGAGAACAGGGCTCCTGGGTGGTAATCTTAAGAAGATTATTTCCCTGGACATTTTAAACGTCTGCAGCTGTTCAGAAGAGCTGACTATATTTGCTAATCCTGACTGTTTCTTCGTCTTCTCTGGAAATCCTCTCACATGGCAAGAATAAATGGATTCTCATTAAACTATAACTTTCCCCATCTCTTGCGGGTCTCACCTAAAACTCTTTTTAGAAATAGACCTGGAATACTTACCCAGGTTTGAACAGGGTTAAAAATAATGTGATTTAAGCAAGTCTAACAAGATGAAGAAGATGATGAAATGAATGCTTCAATTGTGCTGTATGATTAGTTGTCTTTATTTGAGGAGGGTTCTGTTAAATAAAATTTGTAGGGGGCCATGGATTTGGCCTTGGTACTTGGAATAGGCCCAATAGGCCAAATCAGCACAGAGTTTAATCACAGTAGCTAAACTTTGGTTGATTGCAGGAGGCCCTATAGCCAGTTAACTTGAGTTGTAAACAGCTAAGCTGTAGCCAACTGATTGCATGGTTGACTAAGCTGTTTTCTGTATCCCACTTCTGTCTTCTGTGAATGCTGTGTGATCTTCCTAAAATGCTGTCTGATTTGTTGTTTGGGGTTCTCAGAACCTGCTTTCCTTCTGGGAGCTGCCCATTCATGAATCTGTTTTTTTTTGCTCTGATAACAACCAAATTTAATTGGTCTAAGGAATTTTCCTTTTAACAGTCCCTGTGATTAAACTAGAATGTTTGTTATTTTTTTATCACGTTATTGGAGTTATCAGTTAGCAGGTAGAGAGACTAGTGCATATTAGTATGTCAAAAGTTTACACTAACATTTTCAAAAGACAAACTTGCTTTTATTTCTTGAGTACATTTTTTTTGCCTTTTTATTATTTAGTAACTATTAAGATATAATTTATGTACCGTAACATGCACTTATTTTCAGTTTATAGTTAAATAGCTTTTAGGTTTATAGTGATGCAGTCACAATCTAGTTTTAGAACATCTCCTGTGCCCCCTCAAAAAAGCCCATTTGCAGTCTCTGCATGTTCCCACTCCCTGCGCAAGCAGCTACCGATGACCTCCAGTGATGTGCCTCTTCTGGACCTTTCATATAAATGGAATTGTAATCTTTGGCCTTTGTGACTGTGTCTGTGCCTTAGCATAATGTTTTTGAGTTTCCTCTACATTGCAGTATGTATTTTTTTCCTTTTTACTGAATGCTGTTTGCTTGCATCAGTAAGCACATTTTGTTTATCCATTCACCCAGTGCTGAACTTTTGCCCCTCGCCCCTTGATATTCATAGACATCCACCCATTTGGACCATTTTTTCTTTGTCTTTTATGAATAAAACTGTGTGAACAGTCACAAGGCTTTAGATGGATATATTTTTTGTTGTTGTTTCTTTAGGTAGATGCATAGGATTGAAATTACTGGGTCATTTAGTAACTGTCCTCAACATTTTGAGGACATGGCAAGCTGTTTGCCAAAGCACCATGTTATATTCCAGCAGTAATGTATGAGTTCCAATTTCCCCACATCCTTGCCAATGCTTGTTATCTGTTTAATATGCCATCCAGTGGACATGAAGTAGCATCTCATTGAGGTTTTGATTTGCGTTTTCCTAATGACTGATGATGTCAAGCATCATTTTGTGTGCTTAGTGTCCACTTGTACATCTTAGAAGAAATATCTCATTAGAGCCTGTGCCTATTTTTTAATTGTGTTTTTCTTTTTATTGTTAAGCTATAGGAGTTCTCTGTGTATTCTGGATATAAGTCCCTTGTCAGATATACGATTTGCATGTATCTTTTTCCATTCTGTGCACTGTCTTTTCACTTTCTGAATGATATTATTTATAGTACAAAAATTTAAAATTTTGATGAAGTCCAATTTATCAACTTACTCTTTTATTGTAAGTTGTGCTTTTGGTGTCATATCTAAGAAATCTTTCCCTAACCCCAACGCACAAAGATTTACTCCTATGTGTTTTCTTATTAAGAATTTTTTTTTCTTTTTTAAAAAACGTTTTTATTTTATTTGTTTATTTTTATGTGGTTCTGAGGATTGAACCCAGTGCCTCATTCCTGTGAGGCATGCGCTCTACCACTGAGCGACAGCCCCAGCCTTCTTATAAGAGTTTTATAGTTTGAGTTCTTCACCTTTAGATCAAGTTCTCTTTTGAGTTAATGAGTTGTATATAGAGAAAGGGTCTAATTATCGGAACATTTCCATTGTTGCTTGTTTTTTAACCACAGTGGAAACCTTATAATTGGTAAGAAAAAAAAATAAAGAAGGGAACCATAAAGAATTATATCATTGCTGGGTGCAGTGGTGCACACTTGTAATCCCAGTTGGGAGACCGAGGTAAGTTCACAGCCAGTCTCTACAACTAAGTGAGGCCCTCCACAATTTAGTGAGACCCTGTCTCAAAATTCAAAAAAAAGGGACTAGAAATGAGGCTCAGTGGTTGAGCACCTCTGTGTTCATTATTCAATTTCTGGTACAAAAAAAAAGAAGAAGAAGAAGAATTACATGGTTACTTTTAACATTTCATTTTAGTGTAGCCCATAAATGTGCATCTATGTACCAATCTTTAGGGGTCACCAAGGGCTTGCCTTGGGGTATGGGTTCACAGATAGGCATGCTTGTAGCTTTTCTTGCATGAACACCACACACCCATAATGAAGCTTTTCCAGTTGGGTTTTTTCCAAGGGACAGATAGTCAGTTCGTAATCACCTGGGAAACATTCCCAGTGAAGGATTCCTCTAGGCTTATATTTTCTCCTTAAGTGTTTAACACTTCTCCCTAGCACCTAATTTGATGGTATTTTATTTCTGCCAACTCGCATTTATTGAGTCTTCCCAAAGCATTTATATTGGTTTTATTAGAAACGACCTGTTACATTCACATTCCACTGGTTTATACATTTCATTAAATCAGGTGATTAAAAAATATGTGGCAGCATCAACAGATTTGGAGACAACTCATAACAGACGTTTGGCGATCAAGCTCCTTGAGGGACAGGTGCAGAAGTTGGGGAGGGTGTAGAGCAGCCCAGCTGCCCCTGCAACGGTGCCTTTTACAGAGGCTTGGAGGCTGGTTAGAGCTTCAGGCAGCCTATTGCAAATCTGCTCAAAGGCCTCTGCTGGAGGAGGTTTGGCTTGCAGCTGCCTGGAGGAAGGGTTCTCTCTGCATCCAGGCCTCTGTTTGCCTAGCCTTGCACCTGTAGGGCTGCATGTGCCCAGAGAAAGCACACCTTCCAGTTCTCCCCAAAGGTCTGCCTAGGCCGACAGCCAGGGAATGAGGCAGGGGAACATGGGGAATGGGGCAGAAGTCATAGCAAGCATCCACCATTAACTCCCCAAATGGAGTCCTGCTTTTGAAAAGTCAAAGAAGATTTTGGAAATGTCTTTTTCCCCTTTAACTATTGTCCCAGAATAGTGTTGACCGAAGCCAGTGATGCTGAAAGCCACCTGGCCAAGAAGTCCTGGCCCATCTGCTGTCTTAGTTCTCTGAAGGGTTGCAGATAAAGATTTTGGCAGGTCCTCCATCCCCAAATGGCAACTGTGGCAGCCAAGCTGTGACTCAGAAGCTTTTGTGTATCTTAAAAACCACCTTTTGGATTCATTTAGCCTAAGAAAAGAGGCTGGGTAAATTCACCTTGATGCTTAGGACACGTAATTTAGAGACTCTGAATGTTGCTGTCATGGTTAATTATTAGGGGTAGGTATGGTTTTTAAAAACCACTCTTCTCATACCATACAATTCACCCTTTTAGAGTGTTTAATTCGATGGCTTTTAAGGTATTCAGAATTGTATAGCCATCACCACAATCAATTTTAGAATATTTCTACAACCTCAAAAAGGAACCCTGTACCCCGATAACTGTCACCAGCCCCCAAGGCCTAAGCACACACTAATGAAGGGCACTGTCATCTTCTGCATTAGGTCTGACGGTTTTACAGTGGGACTTTTAGCTTGTTAAACCAAGAAGAGTCCTAGAGTGGTAAATATTGTTTAGCTACTGTTTTTTTTTTTTAAAACCACTAAAATAAGATTAGTCCCCTGAGAAGATGAAGGATATTGCTGAAGACTTTTAGATTGTGATTCACTGTGCAGATTGCTACTGTGAGGAACTGCAAAAATTGCATTTTGTTGGCATTTGCTCTTTAGCCAGAAAGCCTCCAGGTAGCTGTAAAGCTACCCATCTTTGCTGTTTTGTAACCAAAGCAATATCCACAATGTATGAAGGGAAAGATGCTAAGACAAAGCATGTAAACATGTAATCTCATCAGGTATTTTCTGAGCCTTGCTTTGTGGGAACAAAAAAATAGGTAAGACTTCAGTAGCCTTGACTTTGCTAAGACAGGGTCCAGGTGACTGACTAGTTGTCATGGTAACTACCTTTACATTTGACCACTTACCCTGTGCCTAGTCTAGATGCGTTATAGGTACTCACTCATTAATTCTTCAGAACAAGCCTTTTGAGAGAGGGGTGCTGTTATTTTTACTTTACCCATAAGAAAACTAAAGGCCAGAGAGGTTAGGGAACTCGCATGGTGTCACATAGTTGGTAAAGGTTGAAATGGGATTTAGAATGTAAGGCTCAGTTCTGGACTAGGACCAGGTGGGGGTTTGGGAGTTGGAGGCCCAAAGTTGGGCAGGGGCTTTAAACCCCCTCATCAAGCCTGCATGTCCCTGGTGTGAGGTTATCCCTGTCTCTTCCTCCAGCCTCGTATTCACATAGGGTCTGGGCACTTGTGGGGCTCCCTCCCTGAGGTGCAGTCCCAGAGGCCCCCCTGCCAATCACTGTGTCCTATGTCATCCTGATGGGTTCTGTGATCCCAGCAAGCCAATGTGTCACTAGGCTATTTAGTTGTTTCCTGCTGTCGTCCTCGCTATTCTGTAGGATCTTAGGGAATGGGACCTGTAACCTGCACACTGCTGAATGTCCACGCCTGGCATAGCATGTGTTATAGAGCCTGAGTGGCATCTGCTCACAGGAAGGGGGCAGTCTCTGTGGTGGAGTCGGTATGGGCTGGACTGGCCTGGATAATGTAATTTCAGCAGGAAATTGGTAGAGTACCCAAGGGAAGGGTTGGAAGTGGTGGGGTATGTTTGGGGAGCAGATTGTGATTCATTCTGGAGGGATGGCGTGGCATGTCTTGAGCAGGGTTTCTCAGCCTCAGGTTTGTTGGCATCATTGGCTGGATTGTTCTTTGTCATGTGGCTCTGCCTGTGTATTATGGGATGTTTAGCAGCATGTCTGCCCTCTACCCACTGGATTATGGTAGTACTACTCATCTCCCAGTGATATCCAAAAATGTCTGTAGACATTTAATGTCAAAATCACCCCCACTGATTTTGTATGTCCCTTGTCTAATGGGACCAGTGATACAGCTGGAAAAGCTTTAGGCTCATTTTAGCCCCCAGTGTCAGAATGAGCAGGGATTCAAGGACCTCTCCATCTGGTCAGCACATGTTTGCTGCCTGCCTACCTCCTGCCAGAGCTGGATGATGTGGCTGGTGATATGCTGGAGTGGGCAGCAGACATGAGCCTGTCCTCGTGGAGATTCAAGGCTAGTGGCTCTTTAGCAAGGAAGAGGTTTTGGTGATCAGCGTGGGGGCAGTGCCTGCTGTGGGCAGGGGCTGCCATGAACAGTGTAGGGAGCTGTCCCCCTTGCTGGGAGTGTTGAAGACCTGAACAAAGATAATGGCAGTGTGGGACAGGAAGTGGGACTGCTGCATGGGTGTTGTAGAAGTGGAATGCTACAGCTTGGCTGGCTGTGTGTATGTAGTGATGCACGATCCCAAGATCTGTAGATTGGGAGACGGGAGATGATGGTGGCAAAATATGAGACATCTGCAGAAGGCAACCAGGGTAAATGAATGAAGGATGATGAATTTGCTTGTGAAAATATTGAATTTAAGGTGGAAATTCCAAGCTTGGAGCTTAGACCAGTCCAGAAAAATATACCTATTTTTAATTTTTGAGTTAATTCTTTAGCTTTTTAGTCAAATGGAGAAATGTAGCTACCCAGTATTCCCAATTCCTGTATTGTTTTGAATCAGACAAATTAATAGGAGCCAAAACCTTGAATTGTTAAGTATTTGTACCCTGTAATGATGTGATTCGATAATGATAGGAGCCTACTAATTAGATTGCTAAACCAATATCATTTTAAATCTGTGTTCCCAAACTGGACTTAGAAAGTGTGACTTTCTGTTATAAAAATTAACTTAAGAGAGCCATTTATCACTGTATTCCACCTTGAACTATTTTTGGTTCTATATAGGTAACAGGTGTAGCTCTTCACAAGAGCACAGATATGACTGTTTTAGTTGTTAATGGCATGGTGACTCTCCTTGGTCTTTTCCTGGTCAGTGATGAAAACAGTGACTCCTTAGCTTTGGGGTATGCATTTATTATAGTCTGTGATTAGCTGGTAATATGGAAAGGATCAATGAAATTTCTAATTCTTGGTATATATTAAAAACTCAGCTTTCATTAACAATTGACAAATATGCCTGAGAGGTATAATAAAAATGAGCGAGAGGAAATATATTGGCAGAGACAAATCCAAGAAAACATTAGTTTGTGATATTGAAAGTGCAAACTGTAAAGAGAATTGCAATTGGAATGTCTATCCTTCAGGCAGGATTTTTGGCATATAAACAGAGTCTCATGGGGAGGATTAATGGTGAGGCATTGTATGAATTCTTACAGGCTTTTAAGATTCTTCTCTGTATGCAGTTGCTTTGCACCTGATTAAATTGTTTAAAGAAAACTCACAAGTCTTTTCTGCACATAGTTTAATATCACTCCAAATCCACTGTTTAATCTCTCAATTTTGAAAGATGGTAGCTATGATAGTCTCTTAATAGCAGAAATTGGAAGTGGCCAATCTTATTTTTCAATGAAACAGATAAACAGGATTTCTAAGGCAAATTATTTCTGAAAATATATATATTTTTTATTTTTTAAAAAATATTTATTTATTTATTAGTTATTGGCGGACACAACATCTTTGTTTGTATGTGGTGCTGGAGGATCGAACCTGGGCCGCACGCATGCCAGGCGAGCGCGCTACCGCTTGAGCCACATCCCCAGCCCCTGAAAATATATTTTAAAATTAGTTTTAAAACTTTATTTAGAGAATGGTGGTCATTCAGTATGTTTTTTCCTGGCCTGTTTAGACAGACATAGATGTTCTAGCTAGACACAATGTTCTAATTGTGCCAGTGTTGTCATCTTCTTCTGAAATCAGCCTTGTGGCAGAATGGGTATTTCGGGCCTGTTTCTGCCCAGTTTATGCCCCTGGCTCTTTGTTAGTTCCACTCATTTTATTTGCATTTGTTGGGTCTTCTTTTTCCCACCTTGAGCAAAAGGGAAGGGTCACCATAGATAAGGCCTATGGTTGCAGGTGCCTGCAAGGGCCAAGTGTAGGTTATGTCAATTTCAAGAGCATAAGCCCCGTGTAAAGAGCCACATAGCCCCAGCCAATCCTTGGCACTGTCCATTTGGGCCCAGTGTAACCAGATTTTCCATGAGAATCCAGAAATCCAGGCACATATCAAACTCATGAATTAAAAATGTTGGCAACAAATTCAGAATTTTATAAACACTGCGTGGGCCCAGCAGAACACATCTGCTAGCCAGACCTTGAGTTTGTCATGTCTGGAGGAGATCACCAATTAGCACCCTCCAGAGATAGGTGTCTGGACCCCAGCCTGTACCCTGAATCAGCCTGTGTTTTTGGCAGAAACTGTGGATATCACAGGCGACCAGGAGAACACTCTGGGCCTTGCCAGCATTATCTTTACGAGAGTATCATTTAATTTAACAAAAAGTTCCATTTGAAAGAATATTTTTTGGAGACAAAAATGCCTGCAACAAGATGGACAACTTTTGGGCAGCCAGGGGCCTATTCCTTCTTCTTTGTGGCTCTTTCCAGTTCAATAGCACTGAGATCATGACTAGCCCTTTGGTAAAAGCTGCTGCTCATCAATAGAGTGATCTTGAACTTGAGCCCTGGGACCCCTAGCCAGGCCTCAGTATCCCACTTTGGTTAAGTGAAAGGCTGGTTACAGCAACCCTGCCAGTCTTTCCCGTAATGACAGTGTCCAGTGCCTTCTGTGAGTTAAGCTCTCCAGCCTCTTTAAGGTGGTTTGCAGTAAGTGGGTTAAGTGGCTCAGTACTAGAATGTCAGGAGCAAACTCGGAGTTCACCTGAGTAACTTATGTTGCCATCTGTGGCTGACTCTCATCTGTGCCCCATAATCCTACCTCCTGGTGTTCATGCCCTGTGTGTTAGAAGGAGCACAGCAGAAGTGAGGGGATGTCATTTTCATCTCTGCTCCACACAGGATTGTAACTCCATTTGCTAACAGATCTCTCCCGTACTGGTGCTAATGAATCAATATCATTTTCCATGTTTTTGAGCTGCCGAAGGAACTGGGGGTTGCCCCTGGCTCACAGCCAGTGAGAAACTGATGCCCCCAAGTCCCACATCCCATAAGAAGCTACATCCCACCAACAACTTCAAGTGCTTGGAGCAAATCTCATCCCATGTTAGTCTTTAGCTGATTCCTCAGCACTGGCCAGTGCTTGATTGCAGCTCAGGAAACTGAGCAGTGGACAGACTAAACCATGCCAGAGCCCTGAACCCAGGAACTGTGAGATATTAGATGAGTATCTGTCTTCAGCTGCTCCATGTGTGCTGATTTGATGTATAGCAGTGGATAGCTAAATATTATTTCTTTGTGTTTGTTGAAAGATTAAATTCATTATGGGTATTCTTACTCATAGCTGATTTTGATATTTTAGTTAAATGTATGCTTTACTGTGTATCAACACTAAATACACTATAGGCATCATCCAGGGCTTTGTATCAGGTGTTTCCAGAGATTACTGTCTTATTTTGGTATCATCTGTGTCAGAAATGAGATAGAAATTTAATCGACTCACTTTATTTCATTTATTTCACAAGTACTTAGCTTACCCCAAAATTTGACCAGGGTCTCATCAAAGTCATCAATTAGGGCTCCTTTATACGTTCTAAGAAAAATATGCATCTTCCGGTTGTACTTTTAAACACCTGTGTGGTGCACACACATCCTTGCTTGTGGATGCATACACTATCCATCACAGTCACGTATAATCAAAAGTGTCAGAACTCACTAGTACAGAATTCTCCAGTTAATTTCTTAACATTCAAAGCACCTTGACTTGATTTTGTAAAGGGTGACAACTAGACATTCGTCAACAAAACTGAGAAATGTTTAGGACCAAATACCTGAAGTGAACATAAGCAGGGCCTAAAACCAAGCAGGAAGATTGCAGACCAAAACAAAACTAACAAAAATATAACACACTAACAACAACAAAATAACCTCTAGCCAGGCACAGCGGTGACACCTGTAATCCCAGCTGCTTGAGAGGCTGACAGGAGGATCCTACATTCCAAGCCAGCCTGGGCAACTTACTGAGACCCTGTCTAAAAATTGAAAGTGGGGGGGGGCACTGGGAATATAACTAAGCACTCATGTGGCATGTAGGAGGCTCTGGGTTCAATCTCCAGCACTAGCACTACCACCAACAAAATCCCTCACGGTGGAGTTTCAGTTTAGGGAAATAGAAGTCACTCCGATTTCTTATCCAACACACTGAAATGGCCAGGGAGCAGAGTTCCTTGATGAATTCCAGGCCCTGGCTTCCCAAACAGGTTTGCACAAAGGTCACTGGGGATTCTTTCCAATGTAGACTCCATAGGTCTGGGCCGGCTAGAGAGTCTGCCTATTTAACCTATCTTGAAAGCCTGTGGATGCTCCGAGTCTGCTGCCAGGAGTCCAGCCCTGACCCCTGTGCCTGTGAGCAGCCTGTGTCACTGCTCTCCTGTCATCCTTGCCTCTTCCCTTGCCCTTGAGCCTCCATTCCCAGGAGTTTCTTAGAGCAGTGGTCAGGATTTCCCTCTTTGTGCAGTTTCACATGCAAAGTCTTTCTCTAGGAAAAGAGGTGAAAAGCTGAATCTCTAAGTGAATTTGGTTTTGATTTTGGTTTTGGTTTTGGCAATAATGAGGTGCTCTTGATTGTGCTGCTTTAGAAATGGGCCTCAGCTTAGCCAAACGTGTGGCTTGAACTGCCAGAGCAATGTTTCCAGAGGGTCCCCTGAAAGTTGGACTGTGCACAGGACAGAGGCTTGTCTTTGCCTTGAAAGGGAATGTGTGGGAAACTCACCCCAACCCTCACAGACATTGGTCAGTTGCTACCCAGGGCCTGTCCTGGGGATGACTGGTCTTTGGTAAAATAATTTAATGTACATATTGTTAAGAATTCAACTTCATAATGGAAAAAGCTATTCTTTTGAGGGATTCGAGAGTTGTTATAAAAGATTTCTCCTTTTAGAACTAAGCATGGTAAAGCCCCAAATGTTTAATTCGGCCTTGAATTAAAATTAAGATGAGGGGTTGGGGTTGTGACTCAGTGGTAGAGCGCTTGCCTCACACACCTGAGGCACTGGGTTTGATCCTTACCACCACATAAAAATAAATAAATAAAATAAAGATATTGTGTTCCTCTACGACTAAAAAATATTTTAAAAAATTAAGATGAGACCAAAGACCACTAACTTCTGAGCAGGATCCAGATGCCTTGGAGAATTTAGAGCCCGGAGTCAACAAATTACCTTATTAGATAAAGTAGGTTGAGTCTGAGTCTGGATGTGTTAGCTGTCATTCATCTTAAATTGAATCTTTTTTGTGCCTCGTCATCCTAAAATGGACAGCCTTTCTTAAGTTTTTACTAGGTAAATAAGTAATGAAAGATTTATTTTAATAGCTCCAAGGACTATTGACTTTTTGAGGCTGTGACTATTTGTCATAGGAAACTACTTGTTAAAATGTTTGCTGTGGGGAACGGTTTCTAAACTCTGTTGTAGAAGGTTGATTTATGCTGCGACCTTGGGTGCTGATCACCTCTCAGATCTGGTTCTGATTAATTTATACAGTTTAAATGGCTCTGCAAAGGGCCTCAGAGTCGGAACACAGCTAAAAGCATTGAGCAGTGTACAAAGGTTATTAAGCAAGTAAAATAAATAAATGTTGTTAACAACTTTAAGACATGAAGCAGAATTCAGCTTTTCTTATTTTGTGAAACACACTCAGCTCTTTTGAAGTCTCCTTGACCCTTTCACCCTTTGTCTCTTCTACCTGATTCACAGATATCCATCTCTGTGGAACATTTTACCCTGAAACTCAGTGGCTTGAAGTAGCAAACCTGTTTCATCTCACATTTTCTGTGAGGAGTCTAGGTTCTTCTGCCCCTGAGTCTCCTAAGGCTGTTCCAGGGGGTCAGCCATGGCTCTGGTCTCATCTGACTCACTGCTCCACCTGTTGGCAGGATGCAGTTTCTGAGCTGTTGGCCCCAGGTGTCCTTGCCATGCTGGCCACTTCATAGGGCCATTTACAACACGACAGCTCATAACCTCCTGGGAGGGCAGAAGGAGGGAGATCATGGTCTTTCTCTAGCCTGCTTTGAAGGGACAACCAATCACTGTATTCTGTTATGGGGAGCAGGTCATTAGGTCCACCTCATACTTTTACATAAGGATGTGAATATCACCAGGTGGGATCTTTGGGGAACATTTTAGTCCCTCTGCCACACATGGTAAGGGTTGGATGAATGAGCAAACCCTTCAGTGGTGCCATCTTGCCATCCTGTGCAACAAGATGTGCATATGTCAAACATTCCTCCTTTATACTGGGTCCCGTGCTGGTCTGTGGAACAGCCGTGCCCTTAGTGTGTTGATGCACATGTGCCATTTATTCTATAAAATGCATACAAGTAATTTTGTTCACTTATTTTTAAGCTTCTGAAAAGGGAATTAAGAAGATAGTGGTAGGCTAAAGCCAGAGGTCCGCTCTGAGATAGCCAGCTCCGTGGGAGGTTCCATGGAAGGTTCCATGGAAAGGCTCTTTGTTACAGCTCAGTCTCCCCCTTCTGGAGGCTTTCCCTGTCTACTCACCCAAACCAGGCCTTACTGCTCTGAGTTCCCTGTATAGCCCCAAGCTCTTCCTGCTTTCTCCCTGAATAGCCCCAAGCTGTTCCTGCAGCTTTCCTTGTTACTGGCTCTCTCCCAGGAGAACTGAGCTCAGTGAGAGCAGGGCCTCCTCTGTCCAGATCATCCATGTATCACCAGCTCCTCACCTGGGGCCTGGCAAACAATAGGCTCTCGGTATACTACCAGATATGTGTGAATCAAACACAAGGTCATTAAATCATTCTAAGGAGCTTTTTGGAAGCCATACTATAGCTGTGACTTTCAAAGGGGATACCATTGGTTTAGATAGCATGTAGACTACATTAGTTTATTAAAAAAAGAAAAAGAAAAACAGCATGAAGATCATGGACAGTTTTTTTCCTAGCCTTTAAGGCCTAGTGGGACACTAGGAAAATCACACTGCTTCTCTGGGCCTCAGTTTCCTCAAAGGACAAGGGAGGGAACTATAAACCAAGGCTCCTCAGATGGAGCTATATCCCTGGATCATACCTGGGAAGTGTGGGTTCTGGTTTTCATGTCTTCAACATTGGTCTGCCACCTAAGATTTTGTTTGAAGAAGGACTCAGGAAAACACACACACACACACACACACACACACACACACACACACAAAGAAAACAAGTTAAACTTTTGCATAGCTAGTGGCCACACCAGTTGTGGTATATAAGGATGGAGTTGTAGTTGGCAGTTGTGGTGTATAAAGATGCAGACTCCAGATCCCCAAAGCTCCGGCCTAGCAGAACCAGTTTGAAGAGCAGTCCAGGTGATTTATGCTCAGGGCACCCAAGAGAGAACCCTTTCCAAGACCAGAGGTTGGTCAACCAGTAAAAATGCAAATAAGAGAAATGCAGTAGGGTGATGTTAATGAGTGATCCTGGTGATCTTTTCACAGTGTGTATGTGTGTCGAGTCATCAAGTTGAACATCTTAAATGTATACATTTTTCCCCCATCAATTCTACCTCAATAAAGCTGGGGGGAAAAAGAATGTCAATCCTTTCCTTCCCCAAGCCCACCTCACGCCGTGATGATGGCTACCTCACACTACCTTTGAAATTCTAGCATTGATTTTTCTTCTTCTTTTTTTCACATTGACTTATTTCAAGATTTCACTTTTGGCACCACATTTCCCACCAGATAACCAGAGCTTCCAGCTCCAAGTTTGCTAATTAAAATTGTGTCACATCCCCAAAACAGCGCAAATGGTACCATTAAGCCTGGCAGAAAAGTATTTGCAAGCACTTTACCTAGTAATTTAAATATAATACTTCTGGAAGCATTCAGTTTAGGGTGTTCTCGCTGCTGTTGTGGTCTGTGCTTCCCTTTGGCTACTCAGCTCTTCAGCAAGCAGCTTGGTTGCATGGCTGCAGCAGTCCATGTGGCTTCCTGTGGCCTTTGGGAATCACCAGGTCTCAGGCATAATTAGTATAAATCAAAATTCTCTAGACTATGACAGGAAAATAGTATGTTTGAACAGCAGCTTATTAAAATGACCTATTTAATTTAAGAAAAATATCATATCCACTTGCATGGTAACCTGGATGCCTTCACTGACAGGTTTTATGCCATTTCTCTCCTGCCCCCTTTTCTTTTTTTTAAGAAAAGGAAAGAGAATGGAAAGGCCCATTCTACTTCATCCAGGGTGCGGACCCACAGTTTGGGCTGATGAAGGCCTGGTCCACTGGGAACTGCAACAGCAGCGGTGATGAGTGGGAGCAGGAGATCCGCCTCACTGAGCAAGCTGTTCAGGCCATCAACAGGCTGAACCCCAAGCCCAGATTCTTTGTTCTTTGTGGCGACCTCATCCACGCCATGCCAGGTAAGACGGGTCCTCGCTGGGACCATTTCACCTTCAGCCAATCATGACCACGATCATGGCAAGGAAAGAAATGATTTCCCCCTGAGAGGCATCTCTCTTTGGTAATGGCCCCTTCCTTTTCAAGATTGGTGCAGTATCACTGCACATCAGAAAAGGCACATTCATTTTATATTTAGAATTTGGTGAGATTAATCACAGTAGTTAAGGAGAGCTACTGTCCTGATGATCTGGGCTTAATATGAAAAGTAGACCAGGCTCCCCTCACCTCCACCACATATCACTTTCCCAGATTTCTAGGGACAAACCTGAACTGTTTCCCTATTTCATATTCATAAATATAATCTGCTTTCTCTCCCCTCTTCTTACTCTTAACTTCTGTATTTGTTGGTGCTTTTCCAGTAGCAAATTAGAAAAATTTATTCTAAAGTAGTTTAAGTTGTTATTCTTGTCCACATTGCTTTTATGAGGCTGTAAAGTTCAGGGACAGATCTGGGCTTCGGATATAGCTGGATCTAGGGGCTCTAAGGTTGTTATCTGTGCTTGGTCTCACCATTGCCCAGCTCTGTTTTCTCTAAGTTGACTTCATTTGAATGGAGGTTCTCTCTACATAGTGGCTCTTGGGAGCTCTAGGTTTATACACTTTTTACAGAAATAACAGTGTGAAGTGCCCTATATTTGGTGCTTCAGTCCAAGTTCCAGATCTCACTCATCTAGCTCACATGGCCCCAGGGTGTGAGGTCAGCTCCACTATAATCATGCAGTCTGAAGAACAGGATCGTTTCTCTAAAGACAACTAAAATGCTGGGAATGCAAAACCAGCAGTTGCCTTTCAGAGCTCCTCTCCCTTTTGTTTTATCTGATCTAATGTTCTTCTCTCTCAGGCAGGGCTGAAGCCCAGTGAACAAGTATAAGCAAGTAGAAAGTGTCTCTGCCCATCAGGGAAGCAGAGCTGGCTCCCAGGGCCTCTGCTCTTATCTGTGTCCCTATCTCTGCTTAGAGAAACAGAGATGACCTGAAGACCATGGCAAAAAACAGCAGTGGTTGTGGACCCTCACTAAGGGCTAACTTTACCTTCTACCTGTACCCTGGGAACCTGAGTCCTGCCATGATCTCTTACTTTCCTGGAGTCCATGGTACTCCACAGGAAGCCTGAGGCTGTTAATTTTTCTTCACCAAGGCCTACTTGACTGGTGGCCTCTGTCTCCAAACAAAAGCCAGAGTGAAGATGTAAGAATGGAAAACGGGCAGCCAGAATTATTCTGCCTGGTGTTCCAGGAGCACAGTCAGCAGGGAGAACCCTCAGACCTCCCCTCGTTCTCTATTTACTCATAGTTTGCATTAAGTCACGTGTGTATGTGCCCATGTCATTGCCTGTACCAGGGAGAACCCAGTGCCCTTATCCCTAGGGAGGCACCATTGATGGACCCGGTGAACACAAACCCTTCCCTCCTTAAGGCCTCAGTTTCTAAGCCAAGAACCCACTGAAGTAGCAAGAATTTGAAGCTTCCATCCATCTAGAGCCAATCTGGGACAGCAGCTTCATACCTCTGCTGCAGAGGTAAGCATCCCACTGGCTCAGTATAGAAACGTATTCATGAAGATGGTCCTGAGTTTGCAGAGAGGTAAAAATCTTAGCTGCTTGTAAACTTGGCCACCCTGGGCAATGCATGGCTGAGAGCTCACAGGTGCTGAAGTTGTGCAGTACTGAAGCAACTACTCTGCCCAGGCTTCTGAAGGAGTCAGAAATCACAGAGGACTGAGTAAAAGAAGATGAAATGTTAACGAATGGATTAGTGCTACTTCCAAATGGTCTGACTTGGGATTATGTGGCCGTATGTGCACATCAGCTTGTACTTTCAACCTGGACCATGTGTTGAACCAATTTCTGCTTCTTCTGCACACTTGAATATGATTCCAAGTTACATTTTCTGTCTAGTGATTTTTTTTTCTTTAAAAACAGAATATTGTGAGACTCACTGGAATTACATTAACATGTTCTCATAGATGTTTACGGATTTGTTCTGATTTATGTTAATATATTCAGTCATATTTCAAAATCAGATTTAAAATAAAAGCTTTCCATGCAATTACATTGCTTCTTAAAAAGAATATATTATGCATAAGTAAAATTCATACTTTTTATGATCAGTCCTACCACTTGGTCAGAAGACTTTGTAAATACGAACTGGCAAAGTTTTGAAGATGTCTTCTATATTCATTGTGACTAGAGCAGAATTCATAGTTTCTTCTGAAGATTGGACTATTTTGTGGGGTTTTAACTGAACCAGTGAGAGGACTCTTAACTGTTTTGAATATTGTGGTTTGAGATTAAACAGAACATTTTAAAACTACTAAACTACTTATCATTTTTTTAATGTGCAATAAGTGCCTTCCCTTTCATTTAGCTTGTACACAGGGCAAATAATTAGAAAAGTAATTATTGGTTTTGACTGCTTAGCACATTGTAAATTATCAAATGCATATATTAATAGGCAGCAAAAATCAGAAAGTATGCTTTTAACTCCACCATAAATAATATCTTGGACCTAGTAGATTCAAGTTCAAAATGAAGCAAAAAATCTTTCAGAATAATGTTTTTTTTAAATGAAAATCATAATTCTTTTCTATTATAAATATCCATCATAATATCCATTTCCCACGAATACTCATTGTGTGCAGAGAAGGTGCCGATTACAATACTAGATGCTGTGGACACAGTAGTGGCAGTGAGAGGCCAGGTCCTCCTTTGCAGCTTAGGAATGCAAAAATAGCAGTTGCCTTTCAGAGCTCCCCTCCCGAAGGGAAGTGCAGGGGCATGGATGATAAGGGGAGCTACTGCTACCAAAGCTCATAGGGAGAAGCCTGAGAAATGCGACCTTCTTCATTTTGAAAAAGCCCATTTTATTTTGAGCATGTGCTTTCATTCTACAGACATCTTTGGTGTTATCTAGGTATTTTCTTATTTTATGAAGCTTTTGTATGAGCTAAGCCATACAAAAAGTAGCATTTGTTCAAAAAAAGTAGATTTGTACAAAGAAAGAGCCCATTGATATTTAGTTCTTCAGTCTTAAGCCCGAGGTCACTTTGGTCAGCCTCCTGGTGTTGAGGCATTGACCCACTGCTAGTGTCCTCATGAACATTATTATTCAAGCAATTCCATGTGGAGCTGACAAACCAGAACATGTGGCACAGTGAGGGAGCAAGAGATTCCTGTGAGCCTAGACATTTGCTGCTAACACACATGTCCATTCCTGTTCATTAAAACTTGCTATAACCAACCAAACAGCAGCGTGGGCAGATTCTTCCCTTCATGTAGTCTCCTTGAAGAGGTCTTTGTATACCAGCCTCCACTTTGGTAACTGGTCTGATTGAGTTTTGGGTGATGTTGTGGCCTCGGGAACTGCTCTGTTCTGCAGAGGGAGGCCAACCTGCAGTAGCTTACTCCAGTAGATGGTGTGTTATCTCCTGGAGCTACTATAAACAGTTACCACAGAATCATTGGCTTGAAACAACACACATTTATTGTCATATCATCCAGGCAGCCGGAAGTCCAACCTGCAGAATCTGCAGGCTATGTTCCTCTGAGGGGTTCCAGCAACAGGAGGCCACCTGCACTCCGTGGCTCTCCTCAGAGCCTGCAGCCCTGCAGCTTTTCTCCTCTTTGGCCTCTGCTCCATCCTCTCACACTGTCTTTATTGCTCTTACTGTCCACCCTCACTCCCGTACAGACCCTAGTGATCATATTAGGCCCATCCAGATAGCACAGGATGATCTGTCCATCTCAAGATCCCTGATCACACCTGCAAATTGACAAGTTTTCAAGTGTGTTGACAAGTTCTGGGAACTGGGATGTAGACCTCCTGGGGGCATCATTCAGTCCATCATAGGACAGGACGGATGGAGCTCAAGGTCTGTGCTGCTCAGTCACCTACTCACAGCAGTCTCCAAAGATGTCGTTGTCGTTTGCATTTTAACATTTTAACTAGTGGGGAACCTGCTCAGAGCAGTGAAGTAGGGTCACTTGCTCCTTAAGTGGTGGACTCAAGTTCATCTATTTCCAAAGCTTATGCAGCCTCACTACTCAAAAGGTGGCCCCAGAGCAGTAGCAGCATCTAGAATATCAGCATCTTTATGAAATCCCAGATAAATTTTGTGGATAATAAGATTTGAGAAGCACTTACTAGACTAAAATGTGTGTGCCCTATAGTTTTTGTTTTTCAGTGTATTATTTATAATTTCTGTATATATAGCAGTAGTGTATAAAAATTCCCTTTAGGTGAGAGTCATAGTGTTTTAGCAAGAGAAGCATCTTTCCTTTAGTCTTATGGTCAGTGTTCAAAAAAAGTACTTCTAAATTTGTAGACTTTGTTTTACTTCTTGAATAGTTTGAATAACTAAAACAGGATGCCCTCTCCTATAGAAAATGTCCATAGCAGAATGGTAGCAGAATATTCAGGAAAACAAGTACACATATATGATTTAAAAGATCTGTATGTGTAATGATCAGGGGAGCTAGAACTAGATCTTTGATTTGGGTCAGGTGCATGTACATAGTCCTTTATCTGCTATTCCAAAATTTGGAAAGCTATGAAAATTAAGATTTTTTTTCTTAAATTTGAAACTAACTTGGTTGACAGTAAAACTGCTCTGAGTTGATAGGAGCCTGTTTATAGTCTTTATCTAGTAGAGAGAATATTCATATGTTTTGCTAGTAAAATATTTCTAGGTTCCATTACAGACTGCTGCCTGATCCTCTGCTTAAGGTGTTATTTAGTATACACTCTGGGCCCTATATTACCATTCCAGAGTTCAAAAACTCCAATTTCAAATGACATCTGGCCCAGAGCATTTTGGATAAGATTTTATGGATCTGCAGAATTGATACTTTGGAATTTTTAGATGAAGAAACCTTTCATCACGAGAAGCAGAGCCTTTTCCTCATTCTGATTTAATGCCATCCCCAAGTTTACTTCTGCATATCTACTGCACAGTGTTCACATTTTAGTCTCAAAGTTAAAATGGTCCTAGTTGTCTTGAGATTGATGTTTTGGGACCATTTCTGTTGGGACCAGTGTGGCTCAATATGAAAATGGAATTGAATTCGTAAATGATTTCAATAAATCGGAGGAGAGGGTACATGCACAAAGGTGATGTCTGCTACAGATACGGGCAGAGTAATCCAGTTATGTAGAGAAGTCTTAACTTCAAGGTGGAGAAGGGCTGGGCTTCTGCAGATACGGCTGCAGAAGGCTGGAGAGGAGATGAAGCCAATTGATCAATGGCTTGGTAGTTAAGAGTGGCAGGTGCCATGGGTAAAGTACAATTACTGGTAAATACAATGGTGCTTTTCCACCAGGAAAAAGGCCCAAGTGAAACCTAAAAAGTTAAATTTCACCTGGTAACTTTCACCTTAAATTAGGTGTAAGGGGCTGAGCCAAACCTTGAATAAGATTATCCAAGCCCAAATGACCATCAAGGCTCTTTCCTCACTTGGAGATCTCTGATGAATGTATAGAATTGGGAAATAAAACTGTTGAGCAAAGAAGAAATGCCTTGGTGTGCTGGGCTCTCAGCAAAGAACATAATCATGTGTTCTTCTGTGATTCACGCAGCCCAGGCTGGTTGGTACTCATTTCCTCAGGCTGGGAAGGCACAAACACATGCACGTAATTGTGGTATAAGACAGACCCTGATAAGCAAAGCCTCAGGGGTATAATTTTGAAAACCAAAGCCAGGATTAAGATTGTGGCCAGAAAAGGGCCTTATCTTGTCCCTCCAACGTTTTCAAGTTCATCTACCTCCAAGCTGTGTGTGTGTGTGTGTGTGTGTGTTGTCTCCATAGTTACAGGTACATGTACATAAACACACTTTTCTTAAACGTAAATGTGATTATACTGTACACGTTGTTCTGTGGCTTACTTTCTCTTTTCATCTGTTGGGAAAATCTCTTTTTTATATCAAGTTTCTAATCACCACTTTGTGTTCCTGGATGGGAATTTCATAGTTGGTTAAGCCCCTCTTCTGGTCATAACTAGCAGTGATAATCTCCATGAGATAACTGTGGGAGGAGTTAACCTAGGTACCACGGCTCTGGTGTCCTTAGATGTTCTGTTGTGGAGCCAGCTGAGCAGAGTCTCTTTAGGCCTGAAGTTGAAGCGGGTTATCGTGGTTTGGGATCCACTCAACCATCAGCACAGAGTGAACATTAGCCATGTTACTCTGTGGTTCCCTGGGGGTCGTCTCTCAGGGTCAGGGACCAACCAACAGTCTCCTGTGTGAGCTTTATTGAGCAACTAAGGCCTCAGTCCCTGTCGCACAAGCCATAAGGTCCTTTTCTGCCTACTATATCTCAGATAGTTTCCCTTGAGTGGAAGCCCTTTTGTCCATATTGAAGTGGGATTTTTGTTGTGTTGTTTTGTTTTTAAAAAGCTCAGTTAATTCACATTCATTTCCTCAGCTGTGTAATTAGCCTTGGGTTTTTATTTTTAAGTGCCTACTCCAGGCTCCAAGAAATGCCAAGATTTAAAGGCAAATTTCCCGTGCAGTTTAATATTACAGAAACAGAAAGGGAGTTATTTGCATGCAAAAATATGATGCCTTAGTCAGAGTATCGCCAAGCTTGAGGATGGGCTGGGCAGTCTGCTCAGTCCTTCTAGCAGGCTGTGTGCGGGCCGAGTGGGAGCAGTGCCTCAGAGCAATCAGCCAGGCCCCTTGGCTCCCTTGCCCCTTCACATCCATTATAAGCACCATGAAAGCACCCAAGCAATCAGTGACAATACCTCTCTTCTGCCGAAGCTGATTAAAAGTGGTTTGAACTAATTTACCTAATATTACTAATTAGGGAACTTGGAGCATTACTTGAAAAGTTGTTTCTGATTAGGTGTGTGATCATCCTTCCACCCCTGCCAGCATCTGCCACATGGTGACGTGGCAGAGGAGCAGCACTGCCTGCTGGAACAGTGTCAAAATGTCTTAACCCGTTTTGTGCCTTGGATCTTTTGGCAGGTTGAAAAAGTCTTGATCTATATCACAATGATGTTTTCAGATGTGTAAAATAAAATATATAGGGTTTCCAAGGAAACAAGTTAATATTGAAATAGTCACCAAAATATTTTAGAAATTATTTGATAGAGAAATATCCATGCTTCTTTGTCAGTCTGTTGCATAACAGTCTGAGAGCACGGCTGATCACTACCATGGTGTCAGAATGGCAGTGAATTTAACAACATTCTGTGGTCCGTGCAGCAACTGTGATATGATAGGAAAAGTCCTTATAATTTCTGTTAATGAGAAAGTCACGGAGGCTTTGATACCTCTGTGAATTTCTCCTAACCTCATAGTAGAAGGAAGTGATAGATATCAGAGGTTGGTGGAAGTCTAGTTCTTTTCCCCTTCCAAGTTCAGAGGATAGACCACATATCCCCATGGCCCTCAAATAACAGCCCACATGTGTGTGCACATGTGCCTTCCTTCTTGCTCTTTGAGAAGTTAGAACTGCTTCTTCACAGACAACACATGCACTTGTAACTGACCAAAGTACAGACTGAATGGCAGAAACTCTACTTTTAATTAAAGGCTGGAAAGTTACTTAGTTGTAGCTAGTATAATACATTTGGTTATTTAATGAAAAAAATGATTGGAGATGAATAAAAGGGACTAGTTAACAGCTGTCCTTTAAAAAAATTTGTTCCTTTTAGTTATGCATGACAGTAGAGTGTATTTTGATATATTTATGCAAATATGAAGTATGTCTTATTCTAGTGAGGACCCCAGTCTTATGTATGTACATGATGTGAAATTTCACTGTGGTGTATTCATATATGTATAAAGGAAAGTTGTGTCAGATATATTTTACTGTCTGCTATTCCTGTCCCCTCTCCCTTCCCTTCATTCCCCTTTGTCTAATCTACTGAACTTCTATTCTCCCCCTCACCTTGTTGTGTGTAAGCATCCACATATCAGAATTTTTGAACTTTGGTTTTGTGGGGCATTGGCTTATTTCATTTAGCATAATAGTCTCCAGACCCATCCACTTACCTGCAAAAGTCTTAGTCATTCTTTTTTTAGGGCTGAGTAATATTCCATTGTGTATAAACAACTGTCTTTGGTGGTGGAGGGAAGCTTTTAATCTTATTCTTTCTGGTTTCCAGCATTGGGATCAAAACCTGCAAATTGAGAGCGGCTTGCGTTATTTGTTTGTTCCATGAAGCATTTGAGAAGGCTTAAAAGGAACATAGGCATACACTAGGAAAATATAAATAAGAAATTTAAGTCGGAACCAAAGAAAAATATAAGCTCATATAGGAAGCCAAGATGAGAGGCAGAAACAGATGGGTGGGTGAGTCCTAGTGGGATTCATTTAAGTGGAAGGATTAGCCAGAGAGAGTTGCTGCAGAAATACAGTTGTACCTGTACCCAAGAGGAACCAGCTTCTCCTAGAAAATCTTTAGATTTTAAAGAAAAACGTTTTGTATATTTCCTTTTGGGGTACCAAGTAATGCAGTGTCTAAAAAGGGACTAAAGGAGAGCAGGTTTCTTGACCTGGATCCAAGGTCTGTGGGTAGGCCTTGGCCAGCCTGTGAACCCTGTAAAACTGGGCAAAGCTCAGGGTGTTTGCATCAGTGCCTTTGGGAAGAGGTGGGGAGAAGGTCCAGTTTTCCTCAGATCGTTGAGACCTCTGTGATGGTTCATTTTAGGGGTCAACTTCACTGTGCTAAGCGGTCCCCAGGTAGTCGGTGAAACATTATCTTGGTGTGTCTGTGAGGATCTCTGGAGGAGATGAGCGTTGGAGTCAGTGCTCTGAGTCAGCAAGGCCTGTCCTTCCCCAAATGGGTGGGCCTCATCCAGCCCATCAGGGTCTGATAGAATAAAAAGGGGAGGAAGAGAAGACCGCCTCCTCCTGCCTGACGTCAGCACACCTGTCCCACTCAGACCTGGTCACACCCCAGCTCTCCTTGACCTCCAGCTTTCAGACAGTGGGTGGTGGGACCTCATGGCCTCCAAAGTAGTGCGGGCAGGTTTCCCATAGTAAGCCTCCTCTTCTTACCTGTGCACCTCCTTTTGGTTCTCTGGAGAGCTCTTATTGAAAACAGGCCTCTGTGACTCTGAAGAGGACAAGAGCCCCTGAGGGAAAAGGAGCAGATAGGGCTTGTGGTCTGAATTCCCCTGTTCTGCTCTACCTGGGATGCTTCTTTTACAGCTAACCATGACAGCAGAGGCCATGGGCAGATACTGGAACAGCCCTCTCAGCACGGCAGTCCTGGGCACCTTCCACGCCCACCCTTCCTCAGGGTTTTATGTAGCAGGTGAATGGATGCTGTGTCCCTCGCAGAGGCCCCCAACACAGTGCTGGCAACGCCAGTGTTTTCCCATCTTTTGTTTAGCTGACGTCTGCCCTTTATTGTTTTTGCTCTAAACACTCATTTCCTGGAATTGGAACATTTCACCTCCTTGATGGGCCTATTTTCTACCAACTAAATGAGGTACTAAAAAAGGGCATGATCCCACAGGGGTTCAATTATCAGGTAATTGGTCAAGTGATCAGAATGCAAAATGAAAAAAGTAATGAGAGGTAAGGAAACGGAGCATTTATCTGGGGAACTGCTGGGGGCTTATGTTCTGCAACCCCTGAGGTTTAGAAATGCATCTTCATATTTCAAATTCTATATTATTCTTCCTGTTCCTAAACAGTTTATAGAAAACAGTCGAAGTTTCTGTTCAGTATATATTATTTGGTTTGTGTGAAAAATGTACTATTCCTTTCCTTTTTATGTGTTATTTGGGTAAAATACTGCTGTCATAATCTGTAAATATTCTTGTGAAGAAATTTTGTATTGATCTACAAGGTGGCAACTTTAGAAATTTCACTCAGATAATTTACCTTTCTTAATCTTTTTCTATTTTTTTCCAAAGCACATTTTGGATTATACCAAAGCCACCTATTATGTCAAACAGCTAAATTCATTTTATTAATTGTATCCTAAGTTGATTAATAGTACATATGCAACAGTGAATTGCTATAAATGTCTGGGAGCAGCCAGTATAATAAGCTGTAGTTTTTAGAGGCAAAATTAAATGAATTTTGTCTAATAACATGTATAATTTGAAAACTGGTAGAATCTGATTAAGTCTGATCTATTGGCAATGTGGCGCTGGATCACCATGTGAGTAATGTTGATGCCTGCAAAGTTTTAGATCAATGAGTTTACACACCTCAATTAATTAGGAAAAGATAATGAAAGCATTAGAGATGGAAGGGATTATGGCTTTCTAAATTCTCTGGGACTAGATGAAAGTAAATGTGTTTAATTGAAGGAATAACTCACCTTCTTAAGTTCCACTTGTGGCAGCTCATGCTGCCACATTCCCCAGTCATGGTGGGCCATACTTCCTGTCACAAAGTACAGTCTCCTAGGAGGAACCCTCCTGTTCTCAGACCTTGACTGCTGGCAGTTGAAGTCATAAGATTTTGATTCATTTACTTATTTGTTTTTCTAATAAAACCAAATATGTGTCCGTGTTCTACTTATGTGCCTGGCATTGTTCAGCAAGAAACAAGCCCAGTGTCTATCCTCAAGAGGCTTACAGGCCAGTTGGGCTAGGGCAGGGTGGAGGGGGGGGATGAAGCATAAGGATGCACAAGTGAAACATGACAGGGGCCCTCAGGGGCTGATGCCAGTGAGGTGCGGAGGGGATTCAGTGTGAAGCCCTGACCTGTGGGTGAGCTAGAAAAAGCTTCCTTGAAACCATCGTGGGATGAGTAGCTCCTATCTTTTCATGGTTTAAAAAATCAAATCAGATAGTATTAAAAGGCACTCAGAGAAGAAACTAATGCTTCTGTCACCATTGACTTGCTGCTTCTCAAGAGACAACTGCATTCGTGAAAAAGTGGTAGAAAATTATCATGCTTGCACACACTTGCATGTATAGCTTTTAACTTTTTAAAAACTGCAAACAGAAACAAAAAAGACACAGCATTTGATCACCTTGTTTTTGTTGTCTCCTTTCCCCAGCAGCATGTGCAGATGTGTTTTGCTCTTTCCAGGGCGTGAGGCACCAACACGTATTTGAACAGTCCCCATCTGATGGAGAGGACTTAGGTTGTATCCAGTGGCCTGCCATGACCAGTGCTACAAGGCCCCTCCTTGAGCCCACACCTGCAAATGTGCAGCAGTTAAAAAAGATGGTCTTGTTGATTTAGCTTATAACCTGGGCAAGTCACCCAGTCTCTAGGTAGCTGAGTTTCCTTAGCTGTAATCTGGATAATTATGGTACCAACTCTACAAGTTTCTCTCAAGAATTAAATGAGATAGTCTATAATGCACAGTGTGCTTAGATTAGATCAGTGGCTGGCATTTAATGCCCCCTCATTATAATTACTTCTGTTTTACTTGTAATAATGGCTTTATCCATATATATTTCCCACAAGGTGCAGTTCATTCACTTAAATCCACTGCTTGTTGGCATCTTCACAGAACAAATATCAACACAATCAATATTAGAACACTTTCATTAACCCAAAAGAAAACTGCGGACCCACTTCCCTCCACCACACCCTCCAGTCCCACGTGGCTGTGGACAGAGGGAAAGAGCACAGCAGGTTGTGACCCCTGCTCCCGCTCAGCTCAGCTCAATAGCTCGGGGCTTGGACCTCCCGTTTCACTGAGTTACAGCCATCCTAGGGCAAGTCCTTATCTGCTGTCCCCAGCTGAGCCAAGGCTGCACAACAAACCAGGACAGAGCTCTGAAGAGTGTCCCCATGTGCACCTGATGACAGCCAACCCAAGTTGCCCTTTTGGATCCATGTGCAAAATGCTCTTTCTTCATCTACATCAGGGCAGAGCCATGTGCGCAGGTGGAAATGTGGGAAGCATGGTTACAATCTGGGCCTCCTGCCAGCCCTGGGCCACATCAGCATTGTCAGGTGTGGGTTAACCTGGGAAGACACAGCATGGGAATCGCTGTTCTTTGTTTAATAGATCAGGGCAGCAGTACTCAAAGTTGTCACATCTTAAAATTTTACTCATCTGTAAATTAAAAACAGTCCCCAGTGTTCCCCATCGAGGGATCTCTAAACACTTGGCACACAATGCAGGAGGTTGGCAGCACTTGTGAGTGGAAGGTAGTTTCATCATTTTCAATGACCAGGCCTGCTGATGGCTGTGTGAAAAACAGCATATCAGAATAGCAATCCCCAGCTCTAGTGAGGACAGATGTGGTTGTCCTCTTAGATTCTTTGTTTATTTTGGAGTATGTAAAATTGTTTATTTTACCTATGACAAGTTTAGCATGCACTTATTTAGGAAAGATAGAACTTGATGTTTGTTGTGGACCTTGGCCTTTCTTGACCAGTGCTCTCAAATTTGGGGCGTTCCTTTAGGATGTATCTGGGAGGGAGGCAGAAACTTGCTGTGATGGGAGCTAGATCCCTGACACTCTCTTCAGCTTCCCTGCAGCTGGGATTCTTTTATGTGGCCTGGCCTTGACCACCCAGACCTGATACTTCCTCTGTGGCACTAAGAAAGGGACAGGATCCGTGTGCATCCTAGAGGGAGGTGGCAGCTACATCCAATGTTCAGGCCAGGGTTAGCATCCAGCATCTGCCACCAGCAGGGTTGCTAGGACACGCCAGGGCTCTGTGCCCAGGTATGTGTTTCTCCTTGGGGACAGTTTTACATGTGGTTAGGGGGCTGCCTGCCTCAGACTTCTTCACCTCAGATCCTGATTCTCTAGCTTTCTTTAAGACTCACAAATACCTAATATCCTTTAATGAATTGCTTCTCTGCTTTAACTCTTCTAGTTTTTTGGTTTTTTCTAAATATTTTTCTATTTGTAGATGGACACCACATCTTCATTTTATTTACTTATTTTTTTTTTTTAATGTGGTGCTGAGGATTGAACCCGGCGCCTCACACATGCTAGGCAAGCGCCGCACCACTGAGCCCCAGCCCTCCCAGTTCTCCTGTTTGCAATGAGAACCTGACTAGTGGAAATTTGCGGCACAGTCCCCAGCCACCTCCTGAGTCACCACCACAGGGCCACATTTGTTCCTGCACTCCCTGCTGGGTGTGTCTGCCCTGCTCTTCTCCTGGGATTTCCTTTGTTTGGTAGTCCAAGTGTCCTGTCGTTGTTCCCTTGAGTATATAGGATGTGACCCTTTTAGATTCATACCTGAACCATCTTTCCTCCATTCCCAAACCCTGACAAGTCCCACTCAGGCTTTTTGCCAGGCAAATCCTTGCTGGCAAGCTCCTGTGTTCATTTCCTGTTGCATTTCCAGAGAGGCAGGATGAGGTGGGGACATTGCCTTCACCCCCATCCTGGAGTGGCCTTGAGACCTTAGGCTTCCTCTGTAAAGGGAGGCTAACAGCAGCCCTCCATTAGAGGCTTGCTGTGGGGATGGGACACTGTTAGCTTGGATAAATGGTGGCTTGCATCCCCTCTTCCCTCCGGCTCCATCTTGGTAGATTCTGTAGTCACTGCCATCATTGTCATCCCTGTCATGCCTACCTCTGAGATTCAGCTTCAATTGAATGCAACCCTGGCTTCTTGAAGATTCTACACAAGAACCAGTTGTTAGCCTTTCCTTCTACTGTGGACTGCCTAATCCATCTACACTGTTAACATGGTGCAAGCTCAGGTTGTCACTGCTGCCATTGGCCTCAGGTATGGGGTTAGGTGGTAGAGAGTCTGGGTTTTAGAGTCAGAAGATGTGACTGATGAGCCTCTAACCTCAGGCAAGCGAGTGAATAAAGCATGGAGCATGACATCTCTATCAGTGGGCAGGCTGACAGATGATGGGGAATGCATGGCACATGCCCGGCTTGTGCTCAGAAGTTGTGGTGGTGGGGACTGCAGGTGCTTCTCATATCCTGACCAGCCTGAGGGCCTGGGTAGGTTCTCTCCATTTATCCATGTGTGTCCCAAGTACTAACTCCATATCAGATAAGTGATAGGTTCTTAGGCTTTTGGGAGACAGATGGACCTGTGATTAAAACTTGAGTGTCATTTAGGAGCCAGTTGCCATGGGCAGGTTGCTCAACCTCGCTGAGACTCTGAGTCCTTGTCTGCAAGCCAGGGGTGATGCTGTCTGCTCTCCTGGGTTGTTTGAGAACTAGAGAAGGTCATACACTACAAGACCCATGACAGATGCAGGCGCTGGCTGTAATGGGGTAATGTCATTGTTTTCCTTTCTCTTCATTCAATACCATGCTGGACCATAGGTACATGAAGCAGAAATGTGAAGGATAAAAATGAGTTTCTGTTTCTTTGACTCTCCAGTTCTCATTCTAGATACTCTAAGAGTCGTGTGAAGCCATGGCAGTAGCCACAGCACCCTGTGGAAATGGTGGATATTTGCTCAGCTCACCTGTAACTTGTTCAGTTCTGATACCACGTATTTTGCTGTTGTAGAGCAGTCCTAGAGAGTGAACAAGTTTATTTGGAAACATGGTCTTTTCAGCCAAATGCTCTGACACACTACTGTCTCCTGTAAATGATTGCACAGTGTTTAATCTGACATCATCTGGCAGTGTGTGAGGAAGACTCAGGCCTATTTTAAAAGGTTGCCATTAGTACTGGTTTGGCAGATCATCTGAAGAAACAAAGCCCGTCATGGATGCAATATTTTTCTCTCAACACCTCTACTGCTGGGGTCCCCAGAGGGGAGAAACTGTGCGGTCAGAGTAGAGGGCCCTTGTCCAGCATGACTGTCTTCATTTCGCAGTTTTCCCAACACAGACCCATGAGGTGTCAACAGGACCTATGTAGGGTGTCAATGCCCAGGACATGAGCTCAGTAAAACACCAGATGTTCAAAGGGAAGCCAGTGGAGGCGTTCAGTTATGTGGGCTTTATTTTCCAACATGGTGAAGTCTTCTCTGTGATTCAGGTAGGCAGACCTGGAGGCAGACTGCATTATATCAGGCAGGAATATTCGTGGCTGCATATGGAGTTCTACCTGCTCCGGGTTCAGGCGGCCATCCACCTGGCTCACTGGGCATGGTCGTGGGCAAACCCTGGTGTGCATCATGGGGTCCTGCTGACTTTGCATGATGGTTCGTGAAGGAAAATGTTTATTAGGAAATCAAACCTAACAATTTTAGAGGCAAGACAAGGAAAATGGTTGATACAGTCATTTAACATGAATGTTCACTCTGTGGGGACATATTTTGGGAGTGAACTTGGCAGTTGGTCTGCAACTTTGATCTCAGGTTTAAATTGTGCACTTCACTTGCCTGAATTCCCCCTAGTTGCTTACTTCTGTCTAATTTGTTTTTTGCTGGTCAGCCTTCCTGGCATTCTGGATCACTGCCTGTCATTAATGAACACATCTCTGCTGCCACCTCCCTGGGAAGTTTGCGTGAAACTGCCCACAGTAGATGCAACTCAGTCACTAGTTGCTCCTATAATTGGTAGCAGTTGCCCTGTGGTTTTCAGTTTGGGACTCATATTTAAAACTGTAGCTGTCATCCGCAGATTCTCTGTGTGGACAGCATGTCTTTCCCAAGGGGTAATCCTGTAGATCTGCTGGGGTGCTTGTTTTAGCTGCTCAGGAACAGAATCAATTTCTGCTTCCTGAGGTCCCTTCTAGAGTCCTCTTCCCAGCTCACTCTCCCACCTGCTTGCATGCAAATTTTACTCAGTGTCCAAGGCACTCTCGGCAGGGGGTGGGGGTAGTTCTAGGACCCCCACTGATGCTCAAGTTCCTTAATTAAAGAAGCATGTTATTTGCATGTAACCTATGCACACCTTCCTATATATTTCAAATAATCTATTTTACTTACGATACCTAATACAATGTGAGTGCTGTGTAAAGAGTTGTTATACTATAGTGTTTAGGGGATAATGACAAAAAAAAATGTACCTTTTCAGTACAGACACAGATTCTTTAAAAAATATTTTTATCTACATTTGGTTGAATCTATGGATGCTAAACCCACAGGTATGGAGGGCCAACTATGTGCCACTTAACCTGGATTCTATGTCACACTGTCATGTCTTTCAGATTTGCTGAAAGTGTCTAGCTGTTTTCATATGGTAAAGCAAATGAGTGAGTTAATGTTATCTGGATACTGGCCTTCTCCAGAGTATTATTATTATGTCCTAGCATCCTAGCAAGTAGACAGGTAAACATACATGCTGAAAAGCTTGCAAAAGATTCACCCTGAAAGAATGGCAGTGATTAATGCTCACTCATCACTGGTAGCAGTCATAGAAGGGATAGGATTCCAGGCCAAAGGAGCCTCTCCAGAGGCCATTTGACCCTATTTTTGCTGCTTCCCATCCAGAAGAGGAAGCCACTCATCTAGGTCGAATATGCCTCATTGCCTGCATCTCCCTGCAAGCACAGGTGTACAGTGAGTCCCACCCACCTTCTCCTGCTACACTTTAGTATTTTCCTTAATTTGGTCCATGGTGGGGTCAAAAGAAATCTGCATTCTCTCTTTGGGCCTCTTCCTCTCAGCAGTGGAAGAGTTCCTGCAAAATTAGATTTTTATAAATAGAATGTGCCAGAGGAACCTGGGGAAGCTCTACAATGAATCCTTTTGTAGGGGGAAGAGTCTGCTTGTTAGGTACACTCACCCTTCAGTTTGTTTCATCAGATTTGTGTAGACCAGATTTAGAATTGTGCCCCTGCTCCAGTGGACCAAAGTGACTGCTATGGGGGTGGAGGGGCTGCCCTGAGGGGAAGACAGCCCCTGGCTATGTGCTCACTGCAGTGGGCCCATGGGCAGCAGGCAGTAGCTCATCAGATTCACCTGGAGCTTGGAGGGCTCCATCTGCCTTTGGCTTGGCTGGAAAACATCTTGTCCAAGTGATGTAGAGATGGGCCAGCTTTACAATCCACATTCATTCTCTCCTTGGCTATTAAAAAGAGACTGGAACAGACTTGGAACAGGTGGGTTCAAGGGCCACAGTGTCACTGGATGTGACCGTCCCTTCCTGAGCTACAGTGTGGAGCCTGAACACTCCCGTTTGCTTCCACTTGAAAAAGCTGTACCATTCAAGGAAACATCTGTTCCTAGAGATCCTCAGAGGGCTGGTAGCCAGAGGAAGCTGTGTAGACCAGAAAGGCCACCTTTGTCAGCATGTGATGATGGAGATACCCTTTCAGTCACATAGAGCTCATTCTTGGCATTTCGGTTGTCATTTTGACCTGGGTTCTGTGCTATCTGCCCTAGTGAGCCCGAGATGAGACTTTTCCTCTTTTCCAGGGTTGGTCACAATGCAGCTGGAGTTCCCAGGAGGCAGGAAGTGGGAGAAGTCCCACTGGGGGAGGATCCAGTACCAGGGGGATCCTCAGACACCAAGATGCTCAAGTTAGCCCTGTCTTGCGGGCAGGACAGAGCCCAGGGGATTCTGAGAAAGAGGACTGCTGAGGCTCTTGAAGAGAAGAGATTCGACTACAAGAAATAACCCTACTCAGAGTAATTTATATGGGAAAAAAAAAAAGAAAGTGAGGAGTTGAGAAGATTTCACAGAACCCAGGGGCAGAATGAGGGGAGGTCTGTACAAGGGCATTAGAGGCAGTGACTAGTGCCTTCTGCCATCTCTCTGGCCACATGGCTTCTCTCTCCTGTTGCTGCTGCTGCTGCTCCTGCTCCTCTTCCTCTTTCTCCTCCTCATGCTTCTTCTTTTCTTTTCCCTTGTTTGAAGATCAGCTTTTTTTTTTTTTTTTTTTGGTTTTGGAGGCACAAATGGGTCATTCCTACCTTGCCTTCATGTTTTTCACAGCTCAGCTCTATGTGAAGTGGACTGTTATCAAAAGGTCCAATGCCTAATCCCCAAAGAGAAAATGGGATTGGCCCAGCTGGAGTTAGATGTCTTCTGAGGCCAGCCTGCAGAACGTGATGGTGTGTACACCTCCCTACAGATGAAGGGCATAGGCCGGTGTCTGCTCCCAGTAGGATCTACTATACTTTGCCTGGAGGAGAAAAGGTCATTTCAGATATTGCTTAGGACTTTTTGGATGCAAGCAACAGAAAACAAGTGGCCTTTTTTTTTTTTTAAAGGAATAATTGAAAGGGTCAGAGGTGGCTCATTAATTGAAGGGGACTAAAGGATGCACTGGGAAGCAGGCCTCTGGGAAGCAGAGCTCAGGAAAGGCCTCCCACAGCCCTGGCCTTTGGGATCCACTGAGGCTGCTGCTTATTCTTGTATCACCCTGCTCAAGAGAGTTCCAGAGAACAGAAGTGTGATTGGCCCCATGGATGTACACACCTATGTCTAGGCCTGGAAAGGAACGCCATTTCAAGGGACAGTCCACGGAGCCCCTGAACAACTGAGGGCAGTGACTGCAAACATTGGTGGCACAGGCACAACAAAAAGGAGACCCTAGTACAGAGCTTGTGACACTAATGGATTCTGCCACCACCAGATCACAGAAATGACAGGCAAACCCCAAAGGTGGTCAAAGTGCCGGCTGGAAAGTGAAGTGGGAGGGAAGGACAGAGTCTTGGATCTCTCTCTCTCTTTGTCTCTCTCCCTCTCTCTCTTCCTCTCTTCCTCTGCTGGGTCCCCAGGGCCTTGCACATGCTAGGCAAGCCACACCCCGTTCCTTTTTCGGCACTGATCCCATCTATAGGCTCCACCTTCATCTCCAAGTTACCCCCACGAAGGCCCCCAGCCCAATACTACCACTTTGGGGGTTAGGGTTTCAACATACTGATTTTTTTTTTTTCAAAGAAATGGTTTTGGTGATTGATAGACTAACAATAATAAGGGAGAAAGTTTCAGCCTGAGCTCGCACTGTGCCGGATGGGTGATGTGTAGAGTATTGAATTTGCTGGCGGAAACTTCATCTTGCTTTCTTCAGCTTGTCCATCTGAGGCAAGAGGCCTTGGAGCCAGGGCAGCCACACAGGCAGGAAGACTGCATATTAGATTTTTTTATCATTACATTCAGTCTTGCTCATCATCCATTTGTTTGTTTACCTGCCAGGATAGCCCTCAAGTAACTGATTGTCAGAATTTAATACATTTGATCTACTCAAAGCTGACACACATTGATTTACTCCCTCCAATCTGCAGGCAGCTGTGGCTGAGCAGAAGGTAGTTAGCGAGGATTAAGTGGGTGCTGTCAAGACCAAACGAAGCTCCCTGATTTTGTGTGCAGAGCGGAAGATAACTCGAGAGTTCCCTGTCAAGTGTGGGTACCCTGCAAGCCCCAGCTGGCCACTCAAGTGTGCGTTATGCCGTAAACTAGTATCAGCTGGACTCTGAGATGGAAGGAATGCTTTTCACCAAAACCCAGTCAGAGCCTATGATGCACTTTTAATAGACTTGCTTAAAGAAAGAATGGGCCTTTTTGTTTTAAAATAGTACCTTCGCATCTGCTGTATTCCCACCGTGTTCGTTTGGAGACGGAACTCATTCACTGTGAGCAGGCTTTGTCTTCAAGGCAGACTTGTGCTTTTGTCGAGTCATTTTGAGTGTCCTGGGAGATGCCTGGCCTTGGGTCAGACAAGACTGGATTTGAGTTCTGGCACCATAACTATTACTTTGGTGACTCGAGGGAACTTTCTTTTTATTTCCAATTCAGAGTTATTTATTGAGTTGCCTAGCATAGGCATTTCTCATGTATTTTATCATTAAGTCTTCCAAATCTTACCGAGGATTAGGTATTGGACTTCATTTATTAAAAGTTTTAAATGTTGCAGCACATTAGAAAAACTGAAGAGCATAAAGAAAACCAAAAATAGACTAAAGATTAATATAATGAGTCCACATATATCTACCAGCCAGCTTAGGAAATAAAGCATTATCAATTCTGTTGAAGCCTCTTGTGTGCCAGTTTCAGCTAGGAATTAAGGACATGTGACAGAAAATCCAAATACAAGAAGAGTTTATTTTTCTTTCAGGTATGAAAAGTTTGGAGGTAGTTATTTCGATGACCCAGGCTTTTTGAGTTTCTGTTCCTTCATTTTGGGGACATGGCCCTTATCTTCATGCTTACAAAATGGCTACAGAATCTGCAATCATCACGTCTGCATTCCACAGAGAAGGAAGGGCCAGTGGCCACAGGGCTTTTCAAGGAGTCCCCTTCAGTGAATCTAGAGACCAGAATTGAACTAGAAAGTGTAGTTATTAATAGACCATTTTGCTGTCGACATAACATAGGTTCTGTTGGTACAGACCAGAGGAAGGGTTATTAGGTGGGCAGCTAGCAGCGTTCCCTGAGGGCACCTCTGACCCCTACTAAGATCCTTACTCTCCTAATTTAAGAGGGTTTTTTTTTTTTTCCTGCATCTCTTTCTAGTCTTATTATCTATATATGTTTCCCTCACAAATACCTAGGCTCCTTCCTCGTGGTTTTGAAGCTGGCGTTCCTCCACAGCTTGCCCGCCCCAGTTGTGCTTTCCACATCAGCTCTGGCCGTCTTCATTGCCGTGAGCCCTCCAGCTTAGGGCCATGCACGCTTCACTTCTCCACGGGCTTTTTTGGACATGCAGGTTTTCAGTTTTCCCTGACCACAGGTCTTGTTGCTGGGAACTTCCTCCTTTGTTCCTATGCCCAGAGCTGCAGCCTGGAGTCGTGGCTTGGGAGTAGACTTGCTGGCTTTTCGCCTGCAGGTGTTCCTCAGCACTCCTGGACAGTGCCTGGAGAGTGCCGGCTTCTCTACACAGTGCACACATTGATCTATAAGGTCAGCACAATGTGTGAGTGCTCCCTGCCCGTTTTCTCTCCAGCATTTGGAATTATGGGGCTTCCAGACCAGTCTCTTGGGTGTAAAATGGCACTGCCTTGTGGTTTTTTTTTTTTTTTTAGTTTTATTGAGATAGAATTGGCATACATTTTTGAAATTTCCATACTTTCAGTGTGCATATTTAAACAGCTTTGTTGGGGTATGATTAATACACAATAAACTGCACATATTTGAAGTGTGCAGTTTGAGAGCTTCATGTATGCACGCACCATGAAACAGTCACAGCCCCAGCAATGAACGAAGCCTCACCCAAGTTCCTCAGTCCTCTCTCATTCCTCCCTCCGAGACCTCCTGTCGGCAGGTAACCACGGATCTGCTTTCTCTCACTGCAGACTAATTACATCTTTTAGTTTTGGTATAACAAATCAGAAGACAAATCAGAAGATGTGTCTTCTTTTTCAGTCTAGTCTTTCTTATCCAGTGTGACGGTTTTGAGATTTGCCCGTGAATCTGTGCACATTTGCAGCTGATCCTTCTTTCTGACTAAGTAGTTTTCCCGTGTATGGCATTTCCACCATGTGTTTATCCGTGGCCCCATGGATGGCTGTTTGGTTGTGGTCAGTTTTGACTGACAGATCAGGCTTCTGTGAACATTCACATACCAGTGTTTGGTCTTGCACTTTCACTGCTCTGGGGTCCGTGCCTGAGGGAATGGCTGGGGAGAATTGGAATGCTTTCTTCATCAAATGCCAGTGAACCGTTTGGACCTGGAGTTTTTGTAGTTGCAGGCTGGTGTTCAGGTTGTCTGTCCTCCCCGTGTGTGAGGAGGGACGTTGTCATTGGCGGGTGGTGTGACTGTCCGTATTTATACCGGCAGGGCTCAGCTTGGCAGGCTGCTTTTGGTCTCTGTTTTTCTGTCTCCTTCGCACCCCCTCTTCTCTCCTCTTTAAAGTCTTTCTGAGACCTCCTGGCTTCTTTTTCTGCCTCTTGGTTGCAGCATCTTGGTGGCTGCACTGGTGCCTGGTGCTCATCTCCGCCTGTCACTGTCCACCCTCACCTGGGCTAAGTCCTTCCTCCACGAAACAACCCCCCTTCCTTCCTGGTCTTCTGCTGCTGGCATCACATGCTTTACCTCTGAAGATATTTAAATCTTGCTGTATCTTATTGTTACCTTTGCTTTAAACAACCAGGTCCCCCCCCCCAAAAAAAATTAGGTAAATAATAAGGGGAAATGTATTCTGTATTTGCCATGGAGCTCCATTTCTGGTGGCTTCCTGCCTTTCTCTACAGATTTACATCCAGCTCAGTTTCCTTCTGCCTCATGGACTTTACCTCTTACCTTTCGCTTAACCAGCTGTCTGCTAGGGATGCATTTGTATCTGTCTGTGAAGGTTTTCATTTTACCTTTGCTTTTGAAAGTGATTTTCACTGGGCATAGAGTTACAATTTAGCAGTTACAGTTACATTTTGTTTTCTTTTTTCTTTTGGTACCAGAGATCAAACCTAGAGGTGCTTTACCACTGAGCAACATCCCCAGCCTTTTTGATTTTTTATTCTGAGACAGGGTCTGGGCTGCCTCAGCCTCCATGGTTGCTGGAATCACAGGCCTCCTGTTTCCTCTCAGTTCTTCCAGTGGGTTGCTAGGTTGCTTCCTGTCTTCTGGCTTCTGCTGCTTCTAGCAGAACTGCTGTGAGCCTCACCCTTGTTCCTCTGAATGTGTCTTCCCTCTCTGGCTGCTTTTACAATCTGCACTTGTTCCTTGGTTCTCCTGACCAAGGAACCTACCCAGGTGTTGTTTTCCTTATTTTTTTTCATTTGCATTTCGCTTTTTTTCTTGGGTCTGTCAGTTTATGGTTTTTGTCATATTTGGAAATATGACATCCAGCATTTCTTTCTGTCTCTATCTCCATTTCAGGGTTTCTATTGCACATTTGTTAGTCTGTTGAAGTCACAGACGCTCTATTCTTACAGTTGTCTTCTCCTTTTGCTTCATTTTGGATTGTCAGGCTCACTGATCTTTTCCTTTGTAGTGCTTTTGCTCTGGTCCTTTCAATGCAGTTTTTACTTTAGACACTGTATTTTCAATCTCTAGAACTTCAGTTTAGGTCTCTGAAATCTTTTGCACTTCCACTCATCTTTCCTCTGTGCCTTTCAAGCCCTTGATCCCTTCAAGCCCTTGATCCCTTCTCACCTGGACTCCCAGCTCTGCCTTCTCTACTTGAGGAGGGTCCTGGGCTCTACCTGTGCCCCTTTCCTGTGGCATGGCCTGGAGACTCTTGGGCTGCAGGCTGGCAGCTTCAGGGCCCTTCTCATCATGCCCTGCCCTTAACAGGGTTACTGACTGCCGTGCCTGCTAGTCAGCATCCCGAGTGCTGTTGTTTCATATATCTGTCCAGTATTTTAATTGCTTCACACGGGAGGTGAGTCCAGCATGTGTCCCCGCTCCTCAACTAGAAGCAGAAACTCATCCTCACTGTAGTTTTAATTTCCTTTTTGTAATTACTAGAGAAGCTAGGCTTTTTTTCATATGTTTCTGAGCACTTGGATTTGTTTCTTGGTTCATCTCAGCCTGTTTGTTCCATTGAGACATCTGTCTTTTTCTTAGTAACCTGGAGTATTTATTTATATATTTTACAGGTTTATCTTTTACCAACTTGTATTGATTGTAGCTATCTTTCTTAGATTTAATTTTCTTGTTTAGAAGTATGCTGTTTCAATGAATTTTCAATTTTTAATGAAGTGTTTTTCTTAAGTCAACCTCTCTCGTGACCGCTGCTCACAGAATCCATGTTGTGGTAGTAGTCTCTGGGTGCTGGGGATGGACCCCAGTTGCACTCAACTGTGGCCCAAACCTAAGGACACTTTCTCTGTGTTGAGGTCAGTAAGGTATTCTACTTTATTTTCTTCTAAAGCTTAAAAGGTCTTTTATTTGCAGGTCTTTAATGCATTTGGAATTGACTTTTGTCTGTGACAGGGATCAGCATCCAGCTTTGTTTCATTTCTTTCCAGTTAGATTTCCAGGTCCTCTAGCACCATTCACTGAATTATCTACCTGTACAGAAAAGAACTAGGACATCAGTCAAGGTCTGCCTCAGCAAGGCCTATGCTCAGGCTGGCCCTTCCTTGGCATCTGGGAACTGGGATTCGGGAGGGTTTCACCATTCTAGTGCTGATAAGTGGGACTCATTGCACCTCAACTGTTTGTAGTGTCAGTCTGCTCTGTGCTGAGCATCTGCCTCCTCTGGGAGGCTAGACCTTTGGTACACATAGGCAAAGGCTGCAGGTGTGTCCATCCACCACTGAAAACCCCAGGTGCTGGGTCTCTGGGTTTCTTTGATAGAAGAGTGACAACATGCAGAAGCTCAGCACATGCTGTGTGACACCCTGGGGAAAGGACGTGACACCAGTGTTTGATCCCCTACATGCTTCCCTCTCAGCAGCCATTATTTTTACTGATTTGCTCAGTATCCTTTTGCCAAGCTGAGTCGCAACCATGAATCTAACTATACCATGAATCCTCCTAGCAAAAATCAACCAAATGGTCTTGGAGACCCCAGCACACCTCCTTTTCCCTCTGATATTAAAACAAACCTGAGAATTAGCTTTGTGCGGTGTTCTTAACACACTTGGACATCAGCTTCTTTATGTGTCCCACTTCCCTCAGGCACAAGCCCCTTATCCTTCAGCACGTGACCGATGATGATACTCCAGGGAGTGAACCGTTAAGGAACCAGGGTAGTTTAGAGAAGGGTATTAAATATTCATCAGTAAATCTTTTGAGCCAGTATATTTTATGTTTTTGCAATTGGTAAAATAATTTTTCCATATATATTTAAAGTTGGCAAAATCACAGTTTTTTATCATCTTGGAACATTTATAAGATCTTTAGTTAGGGATTTTCTATCTTCCCTCTCTTTGGTGAGAATGAAAACCCAAGGTCATTTAGTGGGCTGGATACTCCTGGCCGTGTGTGATTTCTGACCCACCAAGCTGTTCAGCCAGGTGCTCCTGTTCATGCAGCATTCATTATTGGTTTTGTGGTTACACTGAGATGTCTTCGAGACTTGCCTGCAGTTATTTAGAATGCTATTTCCTAAAAGTGTTGCAGTCATTAATACACAGTTCTCTCTTCATGTATTTATTTATTAGAATGTCTCTGTTCTGCAGTGTTTACATGCTGTTGTCTTTGATGTAAGGAGCAGAACAGCATGCCTGCACACTGACTCTTGACCCCCTGGAACAGGACATGAACATGGCGGCGTAGTTAACTGTGCACTGCTTATGAGACTCCAAGTACCCTGTTTGCCCAGTGGTGTCTTCTGCCCTGCTGTCCAGTGGTGGTTTTCTCTGGGGCTTGGGTGAATTTAAAAAAAAAAAATCTAAAAGGGAATTTGATTTTCCTGCTGATTTTTAAACATCATAAGACCATTTTGAGCATCTCCGGTGCCATTTGTGAGCCAGACCCATTGTTTCTGATGATTTCCCTCTCCATCCTGTCTGCAACATCGCACGTGCCATCTAGCTGGCTGGCTTGAAGTCACTGCGCATGTGGTCATTGGTTATCCCCATCACATTGCTGTGCTGAACGGCTCTCTTGGTATAGAGATAGAAATGTCAACTAGCGTGGTGCTGGCTCCTTGGGGCTACTGAGAATGTCACTTACCAAGTATGTTAGGTTAAATCAGACCTTCAGCCTTTTCTCTTTGATCAAGCAGGAAAGCTAGCATATCAGTTGGGGAGGGGTTTTCTCTTTTTCATAATTAACAGATAAGTAAAATAAAAATTGCACATATGAATGAAGTGCCCTACAATCTTTCAGCATGTGTATTCAGAGGTTAATGTTGAAGTCAGGTTGAATGTATCCATATTCTCAAACACCATTTCTTTATGATGAAAACATGCAGAATCCTCTTTCCAGCCCTTGGAGGTAGATGGCACATATTGCTCTTTAGAGTCATTCTCGTGCCCTGCAAACGGAGCTTCTTGTTCCTCTCTGTGACACTGGCTGCGACGGGCCTCCCCAGTAGTGCCATCAAGGGACCAGGGTCTTCCTGACACTGAGAACCCTTGCTGAGTGTGTCGGATTCGTCTCAGGACATGGTGTCTCAGGTGCCATGTTGGCCACGTGCAGGTCTCCTTCCATCAGAAAGCAGACACTTCCTTTGCTGTGCTCACCCAGCCCACCTGGGACTTCTGCCGAAGTCCCTTGAGTCAGATCTGGATGCATGAGCATTGCTGGACTCCAGGAGTCAAGAAAGACCAGGAGAGAAATGTGCATATCAGCCCAGGCCAATCTCAGGCCTTCCCTAGTGTCCCTATCACTGCCCTAAGCCAGTGGCTCTGCTGGCCAGGAGGGAGGGAGGCAGAGCACCAGCACTGCCTGGCAGTTTGGCTCCAGGTGCCTGCTCCCCTCCCTTCCTCAGAGACTTCTAGCTTCCAGAACCCAGCCTGAGCAGGCCACCTCTTGACCACATCATCCTAGGCAGCTTCCCTGCTCTTGGGGAGAGGAGGCTGGACAGGTAAAATAAACAGTCCAGAGTGCTCTGTCCCTGCCCACCTCTGCAGCCTGGCTTGTTCTGTGCTTTTCCATGCCCTCTGCACCAGTGGTCTGGCCTCCTGAAGGTCCTCCCCTCCCCTCCCCTCCCCTCTCCTCCCCTCCCCTCCCCTCTCCTCTCCTCCCCTCCCCTCCCACAGGGCCCTGCATCTGCTGTTCACTCTGCTTCAAGTTCTGTCTTCAGTTCTTCTCCAGCCTCATTGGCTCCCACTGAGGGAAGCTGCCCTTGGCCTCCTAGCTGGCTCAGAACCCTTAACCGAAGAAGGACGGTTTCAAGTCCTTGCTTCTTCACAACCCTCACATTCATACTTTACATTTATTTGTGAAGTCCTCTTATTGCCCTCATCCTCAATGGACAGTAAGACTCATATGACCAAGGACCAAACATGATTATGGTCATGATTTGTATTCTTTAGGAATGCTTTTGCTTGCAGGTTTAAAAAAGAGAAGCTCTTAAACAAAGCAGTGCTTCTTTTTCTCACATAACAAGGCTAAAGGTAGGCAGCTTTGGCATTGGCTCAGTTGCTAACACTCATCATGATCAGGGTCTACCATTTTCTTATTATTTTCCTCATGATTGAAACAAGACTGCTGGAAACCAGCCATCATTCTTTCTTTAAGAGAAGTAGCAAGAAAGGGAGGCACTGACACTTGACTAAAGCTTTCACCAGCCAATTTCTGCTGTGTCTCCTTGTCCCTTGGTCCCTTTTAACTAGAAAGGAAGCTGGAAACCACATAGAGAGTTTTTCCAGCTTCTGTACTGGAGATGGACTCACCTGCTTTGATTGTTTTTCCTTCACTCATTGATTCAGTGTTCATTGTAAACCAGTCTTTGACCTAGGCACTCTGCACACACATTTTGTTATTTTTATGACAGTTCTGGCATGTTCTTCTTTTACAATTAGAAACACATCCTCAGGAAGAATAAATAACTTGCTTAAGGTTATACATTTCTGAAAGAAGCAGAACCAAGATGTAGACCCAGACCTGCACTCCTAAGCCCTTCCAACCTTCCAGGGTGCAACACTGTCTCCCCAAATAATTATCACTGATGCTGTAATCAAAGTGGGAAAATTCCTGTATTTGACTTTTTCCTGCCAGAGGGAAATGATTGCTTGCCTGTGAGACTATAGCTTCTACTCTAAACATATTCTGGCAAAACAGTTTACTAATCATATTGCAACTGAAAAAAAATAATGTGACTATAATTTGGAGTAATTTTTATATTGGGGGTCTAACAAAGTGGCATTCATTGTACAAGCAGGGTTATAATTTTTAGCACAGGGACTTGTGTGGTAGGCTACTTAATAAGCATTTACCCAGCCGTTAGGCCATACTCTTAGGACTCGAATTTGCATAATCTTTTCCTATGTAAGGAGGTAAAGTACTTTGCCAGGAGTTTTTGCCCTTTATTATTTCTGGAAAATCCCAGCATTCTTGTTTCAGAATAAAATGAAAAAGTGATCATCTATATTCATGTCCACAGCTTACAGTTAATGCATCTGAGAGCTGAAATATTCAGAGACATTTCAACCCTACAACATGTTTTTTTAATAGTATGCAGGGTTTTTTTGTGTGATTATAAAAGTAATAGATTCCCAATTGAAAGAAATTTGGGAAGAAGAATGAGAAAAATCACTCATAATTCTGTACCACCCAGAGGCAATAACTATTAACATTTTTAGTGTATTTCCTTCCTAATATTTTTATTTTTATGATTTTTTTCATAGCTGAATTCATGCATTATTTCCAGTGGTGTGCTGCGGCTTTTCCTGTAACGTAAACAAACCTCCTTGTTATTACAGGCATCACTGTGAACAGCTGCATAATGTTGCTTCATTAAGAACATACCGTCCTTGGCTGGGCTTTTTTCCTGGTGGACCTGGGATTATCTCATGGGTTCATGATATGTGCCTTGAATTCCTAAATATTATAAAGAAAGAATAAAACACCTGTAATTCTAGTGTCTCCGGAGGCTAAGGCAGGATTGCAAGTTCAGGGCCAGCCTGGGCAACATACAGAGACCCTGTCTCCAAGTGAAAAATCAAAAGTGCTGGGGATGTGGCTCAGTGGGAGAGCATCCTTGGATTCAATCCCTAGTACCAAGAAGAGGCAGAGGAATCCACATTCACAAAGTGCTGCCCCAGGCCCTGTTATACTTATGTCAGGTTCCACGTTAGCATTTCCACATTGGAAGTGTCGGTCACGATGGTCATCATGGTGGAGCAAGATACCTGCCACCTTTGTATTTTTAAAAAATGATCAAATCTTTTAGTCTTGCAGGCAAATGTCCCCTGACCTAGAGGATGAATTTCAAGACAAAAAGTGTCCCCAGCTGGCCCCTTCCATTGTTCCATATCTGGCCACCAGTCCAACGTCTTGCCCCTTTGCCACCTGGCTCCACTTTCCCTTTTCTTCCTGAGGCCCAGTGGCCTCTGTGGTCACTGTAGCCTGAAATGGTTCACAGAATCCAGCAGTAGGGCAAGGCTAAACTCCTTATACCATCTGTTAACTTTCCATTCTTCAAAAGAATTGTGGCCATAAGAGCATTGTAAAGAGAGATTGTTTGAGAGCTCAGCCCTGAGTGCCTCCATGCTTGCTTAATCCACCAGGGGCTGCCATTGCTCTCAGAATCCTGACAGGTCCCTGGTGGTGTCTACCAGGCTCAGCCTGTGCCCCTCCTGTCATTCACTTCTGAGTGCTCTTGACCCCCTGAACCGGCAGCTCCTCAGAACTTGCTGTTCCCCCTTCCTGCACACTGTTCCCTCTCCTCCTTCCCTCTTCCCATTGCATCTGGGCTGCTTAGATAGCGCTGTGACATACCCTGATGTGAGTCTGTTTGATCTGTCTAGTCTCCTGTCCTTCCATTCTGGGACATCTTTTTGCATTATTTCATTTATTTCTGCCCCCTCTCCCCCCCATGGTTTTTTTTTTTCTTGCTGTATTTTCTTGTACTCAAAATGTTGGACCTTTGGTTGTCAAATTTTCTCTTTTCCCCCATTTACTTATTCATTCTACTCTTTGAATAATTCCCAAAGTATATCTTCTAAGCCTTCTGTGGCTTTCATTTCTGCTACCATAGTTTTAATTTCCAAAAGGATTTTTTTTATTATTTCTTTTAAAAATAGCATCCTGTACTTGTTTCATGAGCATGGTATGGTGCTGCTCTTCTCTAAGACTGTTAATAGTGGTTGTTTTCTTCTTCCCCCCATTGTTTCTTCCCACTTAGGTTGTTTGGGTCAGTTTTCCACATTGGACACTTTCCATAGGTGTCCACTGATCATTAGCTGCTTGCTCCAAGCTCAGTGTAGCAGTTAAAGAGAGAGAAGAGAAGAAAGAACATCAAGATCAGGGGTCTTAATGCCCATGATCTTCACCTTGTATACTGGTATCTTTAGGTCATTTATTTTGGCTCTCAGTTCCCCAGAGCCCCCAGATGGACTCCTGATGGAGACTGGGCCTGGCCCCCTTGACCCTGAGGTCCCTGGAGGCAGAGAACAAAGGCTACACTGTGGAGTGCAGGGTAAGGCCTTCCCTGTGTACACTCTGGGCCTCTGCCCCACGGTGCCTTAGGGTCTCAAGATCCTGTGATTACTCTGCGAAGTTGAAGTCCCTGACTTTTCCCAGGTTCTGCAGTGTCAGGACAACATGCTGTGTCAGCCCATCTTGGACTCATTTTCCAGGAGGTAACTATTACAAAACAGACTTTTTTCTTCTTACTTGCTTTTTCACCTGTTTTAGAATTGAGGTTTAATGTAAAGTGTGACAGGTCTGAAGGGAAGAGCTTGAACGGGTGGGATCACCTTAACTGTCACTTAGACACGACACAGGATATTTGCCATGCCCCAGAGGATCCCTATTCTCTGTCCAGGCCTATTCTCTGTCCAGCACTTTTCTATCACTGTGAGTTGCTTATGCTTGTTCTTAAACTTCATAAAAATGGAATCACATAGTGTATAATATCTAAAATCCATTCATGTTGTTACGCATAACAGCAATTAGTTCTATTAGTTAAACCAACAACATGCTGTCTAATGAAGGCATCAGGTTATTTACCTTCTCACTAGTGATGGACATCTGTTACTCCTCTTTGGGAACTGGTTGTGAATAAAGCCACTAGGAACATTGTCATCTGTGTCATTTGCTCATTTGTTAGACCTATGTGCTGGTTTCTTTGGGTATGTTCTGAGCAGTGGAATTCCTGCATCATGGTGAAGATGTGGGTTTGTCTGGTAAATATTGCCAAGAAGTTTTCCAGAATCACTGTACCAGGCCAGCTGATGGGTGATTTTTCTTGCTGCCAGCTGAATATTCACTTTTATAAGTCAGCCAAGTCCTTGACCACTTGTCCACCTGCTTCCTTGTCTTCAGATTCTGTGGCTTTTCTTTCCTATGTCAGCTGTACCTATTATTTGTCCTTGAGCATTGCCTGCCTTTGCAGCAGGATATGGAAGGAGCAAAGCTGAGGGTGTTTTCAACCCACCATCTCTCACTGGAAGCCCCTCAGGGTTTTAAGGTGGACTTCAGTTCTCCCAGTTTCACCAAACATAATTACTCTGTGTTCCCTCAGAGTCACTTCTGCTTAATGGCTTTATAAAAACAAGGTCTTAACACTCTCAGCCCTTCACTACGTATCCAGAGGCTGTTTTCTGTGTTCTGCATTGCCAACATAATTATCATTTTGATTCCATGCCCTTATTGGATGCAGTAACTTATAAACACCACAAATTGAAGGCATAGTGTGTGAGATTCTCTCTCCTAAATTTCTTTCCCTGAGTTTACAAGACTCTGAGTATACTCTTGTGGGTTTTTAAGCTGATCAAGTTTAAGTCTAGGCAACTCTGAATGCCCTAACCTTTACCTTTGTAACGTCTCAAACTCAGTCCCAGGAGTTCCTCTGGAGCCATCTTCACCATTTTGGTTTGGGTTCACCAGGGATAGGAGAGGGGGTTGGACAGATCATGGCACCTTGAGGCAGAAGTCAGGTCAGGTTTTGATCTCTGCACCCCTACCCCTGTGCTCCCCTGGCTTCTTTACTACAGAGGTGGCCATAAGCTAGGGAGGGAAGACAAGGAGGAGTCACAGTACCTTTCCTGTTCACAGTTGGGGGGGTGGTTCCAGAGACAGAACACTGGCACGCTCCATTATAAGATGCTCCTGAGCTCATAGACTGGACATTTGCCCATTTCCCACTCTGGTCCACCCTGGTGAGCTCACCCTGTGTCTTCTACTTCAGATCCACTTGAACTTCATCCATTCATCCTGTACCACAGACCCACTAGCAAGGCCATGCTACTGCTCTCCTGGGTACAATTCATCTGAGGAGGGGCCCCAGTCACCTGGTTAACCAGGAATGTGGCATCTTGTACAGTAGCAGGCTGATCAAGTAAAGTATGAATCTCAGAGCCTAGCATGTGCTGGGAATTCCATGAATGACAGCTAGTGTCATATTTATTCTTATGGAATGAATTTTTAAGCAACACATGAAGGTTATTTGCTTCCCTTGATCAAACCCAAACTGTGATTAGCTTATGTTATCATTCCTCAGAGTTCTCAATAATCAAAGCAACCCTGCTTCTTCATGAATCAAGTCCACCAGTTGGGTATATTTTATTTCTATTACCGTAACAGCATTTTTGAGCATAGATAACCACGTAATTATCTCTCTCTTTTTTTGCATATGATCTTTTAAATTTATTTATTTTATTAATTTATTTGTTTTAACTAGTTATACATGACAATAGAATGCATTTATGCACTTTGCTATATCATACATAGATGGGATATAATTTCACATTTTTCTGAGTTTACATGTTATAGAATCATATTGGTTGTGCAGTCATGTATATGCATAAAGTAATAATGTCTGTTTCATTCTACCCTTTCCTAACCCCACATCTTTACCCACCCTCTAGTCAGACACACTCAATATACTTACGACTCTACATAATACACTTCTCTCCTTTGTAACATTGTATTCCCTTATGATCATTGCTACCTCTAGGTATATGTAGTGGTTAGGTTTCTAGGCTAGTGGATAAGAGCAGGTTTGAAAGGGGAAAAAATGCAAAACCTGGCAATAATAACAGAATCTCAGATATTTTGCTGGGGAAGTAAATAATGCAGCCAGGGACAGTTTCGAGAAGCTTGAACGTGACCTTCGAGAGGTTGAAATAGTGTGTCCTCTGCACTGTGGGTGGAGTCAGTGTGTTTGAGTCAGCCTGGAAGCCGACCAAAGTTGCAGTGTGATTTCTGTGACAGACTAGTTGCATCCCAAGGAGCCAAGGTGTGTGCCGCACACCTGAGGGGAAGACTACTCTAGGAGAATAATACAGCTCCTAATTTAGGGGCCTTTGTCTTTCCTTTTAATACTGCTGGGTGCTATGAGGGGAGATGATTTATGGGGTGACAAGCCTTTTCAGGTTAATATATTCATATTCCCATATTCACAAAGGCAGAATTATGGTGAGTTTTGAAAATGTAGAGCCTTGTTATTATTTTGAAGAAGCAGCATCACTCCTTTAGATGGGCATGCTCAAAGTTGGCTTCACACCCTGAATCCTCCTGCAGGGTTGACCTCCCTGCTGGCCTCTGGGTGGGCTGGGTGACTAGTGCTGCTGTGTCCCCATCACCACTTGCTGCAAGGCCCCCTAAACCAGACATGTCTCACAGTGTCTGAAACTCCCCTGTGCTGGGGACACATTTGGTCATAATAAACATACCTAATAAGCCATATGTGGAGTTGTGTACCCTGGAGAGCCCAGGGATGGGGGGCTACTTGCTCTGCACCATCACCTGGTTCTGCCTGGGGGTCCCTGGCATCAAGTGGCACTGTCTTTCCCCTACCAGCACTGACTTGAAACCATGTGCACACTCCATCTTCATGGGGAAGAGACCCTCCTATTTGTCACAGGATCCCAGGCACACAGCCTTGTACACAGAGCACCATTGCTTTTGGTTTTTCTCTATTCTTTGAAGATAGGCCTGAGTTTCATTGTTCTTTTTCATTCTACTTGTATTGGGCCAGGAAGTCCACTCTGTCTCCCTCTGAAGCATGGAGGCCCATTAGCAGCCCACCACATCACCCGAATGTTCCTCTGCTTGCTAAAGTTGTCCTGGAATTTAATTTAAAGTCTTCTGGCAGTGGTGGAGTGTATCATCATCAGTTCTCGTTTAAGTACTTGTGCCGACAGGGAATCGGGATTAGAGGTCTTGTTTTCTTTAACTAAGCAACATCCCTTTCTTGTCTTTTTGCTACAGAGAACATTAGTTTGCTTGTTCTTGTTGTGGGGAAAATTACCCTGACTTATTACTGAAACAGTGAGTGGCTTCATAACACTGTGAAGTGTGGTGTCCGTTGTTTAGACACCCTCCATAGGGAAGGGAGATACGGTGAAGATCTGGGAGATGGATTTGTTTTTAATAATAGCTTGCTGGTGGGGTTTTGCCATCCATATATTGCTGGCCCAGGTAGGGCTGGGTAAGAGGGGAAAGAGGCACAGGGTTCACTTCTCCTTCTTTGTTCTTTCTTTTCTATAAGAGGGTTGCATTCCTTAATTGTGGCAGCGTCCTCCCTCCTGTACCCTAGAGGGGAAGATGAGCTGCAGGTTCTCGTGGTGCTCTGTGCTTAGCAGGTATGCACTATGTTTCTGCAGTATCTGCCCATATTTCTGATTGAGACAGACTTAAGTGGAGCATAATGTTGATTTTTCCCCTCAGAAGATGCACCCCTGAGGTGGGAGGAGATGACAGTAACGTGGACACCCATGTTCTTGAAAATTAAGTAACTCATTTGGATTCTCAATAAACCATAAATTATGGTGCATTATAATCCTAAGAAAAGCATCATAGCCAAGAGTTCATCTCTACTGCTTCTGACTATCCTGGTGATATGCCACAGTGGCCATCCTGTTCCATTCCACAGCCATTCACTTTCCATCTGTCTTGGTCAAAAATATTGAACTATGGATAAATGTATCAGGTGTGTGATTTTTATCCTAATAACCACATTGACTTATTTGTGTTGAGTTGTAAATGAAGTTTTCCAGAACCTGTATAAATTCAGAAGCCCATGTTTGTTTTAAAGGTACAGAAAACAGGAAGGTCCTTGGCTGAAACCTGGGTCACCAGGAGGGAGCAGGGTACACAGAGCAGAGCCCCTCTCTGGAGGAGGCCTGCTGGCCTGGAAGCCAGGCACGCACAGGCATTTCCTTGCATCTGTCATTCTTATATTTCTAGGCAAAGGCTTCCTTCTCCACAATGGGCAGAGCCATGATGAGAAGAACCTGGTCCACACTGCTCTGACCCATTATCTCTCTGAGAGCCATTCCCAGGGGAGAAAAAATGAGGCCACACAGTCGCAAACCAAGAGCTCACTGCAGAGAGATGACGAGCTCTACAGAGACATCCACCCTCTCTTCTCCACACTTGTCCAGGGCTATTTGAAGTCACTCAGCTTTGTCCAGTTCCAGGATCTGTTCAAACACACGCATCCATGTGCACGTCAGGTGTGCTGCATGTGTAATGACGTGTGTGTGATCTTTAAGGTCCTATGTGTTCCTGGGGGAGGATGTCTGATCCTGCATATGGGTAGGCAGTGAGTTCCAAGCCCACCTCTCCCTGTGCCTGGATGCATTTCTCTACTGAAAGATGACTGCCAGTTTTCTGGATGTCCTCCCCAGAAACTACTTAGCATATTAGCACATTTTTCTCCATATCTTTTATTTTCATAATTTTGTTTATGTCTTTAATAGAGAATCTATTTCCATGAACCAAAATTCAAAAGATAAAAAAGAATGTATAATATTCTGTCCAAACCCAGTTTCCTCTCCAGAGGCAGCACAGTACCAGTTTTAAGGCATCCGTCCTGAGATGCTATTAACACTTATAAATGTGTTTCTTTGTATTATGTGCATAAATACGTGGTAGCAAATCATGTACACTATATTGATCTTGTTTGTTTCCCTTAGTGTAGACATCTGTTCGCCTTTTATGCTGTGTAGCATTCCAGGATATGGACAGCCCCGATTCCTTCCCCAGCCTCCTGTCTGTGTCCACTGGCCTTTTTGCTGATGTGCTGCAGGGTTGGAGGTGTGATGAGAAGAGCTGGGGCGTCAGCAGCAGGGACATGCAAATGCAGGACCAGCACTCCACATGCCTGAATGTGAGGGCCACCATGAGTTCTCTTCCTCACGCCCCTCATCCCACTCTCATTCAGATGTGCTACAATTTGTAAATGAAACCATTTGCATAAATGAAACCGTTTGCACCCATTGCATATAAGAGAGCACCTGTTTCCCCATGTCTTCACCAGCAAATGGTATCATCTATAGAAAACTCAGGGAGCTCACTGCCACTGCTTTACTCCATGGTATTGGCCTTGTATCTGCTGTTGGTGCCAGCAGGAGATGGTCCCTTTCCCACTCATGGCTGAGAACAACAGTTAAGCTGGACCTGACTTTAGGGTCTGTAGACTTAGAAAATAATATAGGAACTTCAATATTTCATGGGATATACTAAAATGGGTGTCTCACACTTTATCTGGTGGCCTTATCTTGGTTAAAATCCAGCCAGATCTTTTCTGAAATCTGTGACCTTCAATGTGATGCTCAGCCCGTGCATCAGTTTCCTCGCTTGTGTACTGATTCTCCACACGGGTTCCTATGGAGTGAGGCTGCTGCAGCTGTAAAGTGCACATGTGTAGAGACCTCAGCTCCCCTCACCCCTGGTTCACATGCCTTCACTCCCCAAGGTCTCCCTGGTCTTCTGACGTCCCCTCACTGCCTGCTGTTCCCATGACTAGGAAAGGCCCTGCTCTCCTCCTTCCCTCTCCAGCCAGCCCTAGTTCCTCCCAAGCCTTTTGACGTTTGTGGGAAAGTTGCCTCTGGGAAGGTGCCTCCTGCAGGCTCTTTTCCCTACCCAGGCTTTCCCCCAGGGGCCCATCACCCAGCACTCAGACAGCACCTCTTGGTGATCACCCATTTCCACATCTGGCCCCCCTGTTCACCTTGAGCTCCCTGAAAGCTGAGGTAATTACTGTTGGTGTGGCTGTGACCTCACAGAGGGCCATCACATGATTACACAGTGATCATGTCAGGTGAACGCCAGCCTGAAGCAGATGCTCCATTCCTGCAGCCTGCCATCACTGGGGCTTTTAATTCCTGCTTCTGGCTTTGGAAGTACACCTGCAGTTAAACTGGGAAGCTCCTCTTGACTTCTCATTAGGTCATGCATTTAAAATCCCAAATGGCAAGCCAGGCATGGTGGCACATGCCCATAGTTCCAGCTACTTGGGAGGCAGAAGCAGAAGGGTCACTTGAGCCCAGGAGCTCAATACCAGCCTAAGCAATACAGTGAGACAATCAGGACAGACAAAACCCTAAGATCACCAGTGATGCCAAAGGTTTAGGGCTCAGCCTGAGTTGAAGACAGTGTGAAAGAATCTTAAAGGGACACCAGGGGCCCTAACCAGAAGTGGACTGCACATGTTCCTTCCACTGGAGGGGCTGGCTAGAGCCAGAGGCAAATCTGCATGTAGCCATCCTGGGACTTCTCTGCCCCTGGATGGTGCTTTGACTGCCATCAGCCTTGGGCAGTGTTTGCCTGTTCCAAGTGCCCTGTGTTACATTGAGCATCCCCTCATTCTGTGTGTCCATAGCTCACAGCAGGGTAGAGGTTCACTCTAGAGAAGACACACAAAAGAGGTGACTATGGGGCAGTAATCACAGAAGCCCTTGACCACCAGCAGCATGTCCAGACAGCAACTGTTCACATTTATGTATTTTTCTCCTCTGAGTTTTCTCAAACAGGGCAAAGCCTACACATGATTACACAGTGGTCTCCTTTCTTCCCATTCTTAGTTTCACACCTTGTTCCAGTCTTTCTTACCTCTTGGCTGAAAACCATAAAATTGCCTCTTTCCTTCCTCTCCCTTTCTTCCCTCTAGAGCATCCCACTACCCTCAGCCAGTGAGCCTTCAGAAGATACAGTCCTCCTCACTGGTGCCCCAGCACCGAGGGCTGTACATTCTGAGGGCTTGTGCTCTGGTCAGGATGTTATTTTTGGAGCCTACCTCAGCTTCCATCTCTGGCTGTGGGCCAGCCCTGCTAGCCCAGGCCCAGAACAGTCAGAATGCTGCAGGTGCATCTGAAGTGACAGAAACCCTAGTCACAGTGGCTTGAGCAAAATGGAAGCTTTTTCCCCTCTCACACTGCAGTCTTGCTTCAGTCCAAGGTGACTCAGGGGACCACTGTGTGATAGTCCCATCTGTGGTTGCACTGGCTGTGATCATATTGGAGGTTCAGAAAGTGCACAGCAGGTTGGGATGGAGGACCATTTGGGGATGAGCAGCAGAGATGGGTGATTAAGAATCCCTTGCAGTGACAAGAGGCAGTGCAGATCTGAACCCATGAGCTGTCAAGGGTTGGGGACAAGTGCCTGGGTTCCAATGGCACCTGGCTGTAGTATGAAGGCCACTGACTTCAGAGCCCTCATCATCCTCTTCACAGAGGGAGCTTGCCTTTTGAACCTCAGGATCATGGTACTTGAAGAATGTCTCAGGGCACTTTTCACTAGTTTTCTGATAAGAATTGGTCCTAGAAGCTAGCTTGCCCTAAGAAGCTGTGAGCTTTTTCAGTGGTGGGCCTCCATCGTAGCACACCTCCATTCCACAGTTACCACAGACCCTAGAATTCATATGGGGGATCCAGAATAGCCAAAAACAAACTTGGAGGGGAAAAACAAAGTTGGAGGACTCACACTTCCTTATTCGGAGCTTACTAGAAGTCTTTAGCAATTTTTAAAAGTATGCTCCTGGCATAGGATAGACACAGATATCATTGGACTGGACTTGAGAATCCAGAAATAAACCCTCACCTTTTGGGCCAATTGATGACACAGGTGCCAAGACAATTTAATAGGGAAAGGATGGTCTTTCTTAGAAGTGCAGGGTTGACTGGATATCCACAGGCAAGAGAGTTAGTGGAGACTCCCACCTCACACCATGTTCAGAAATGAATTCCAACTGTGTCAGAGAGCAAATAAGAATGAAAACTATAAAACCATTAGAAGAGGGCTGGGGCTGTAGCTCAGTGGCAGAGCACTTGCCTGGCATGTTTGAGGCATTGGGTTCAACCCTTAGCACCACATAAACATAAAAAAAGTTATTTTAACTTTTAAAAAGTTATCTTAACTTTTTAAAAAACCACAAGAAGAAAATATAGGCATAAATCTTTGAGACCTTGTATTAAGCAGAGATTTCAACATGTGATAAAAGATAAAATGGTAAATTGGGCTTCATGAAATTTGACAACTTTTGTGTTTCAAAGGATGAGTAACCAAAAAAAAATGAAAAGACAACCCACAGAATGGGAGAAAATACTCAGAAATCCTTTACCTGCAACTCAATAATGAAAAGGTATATAACCAAATTTAAAAATGGGCGAAGGATCTGAGTAGACATTCCCCAGAAGAAGATCCGTAAGAGATGCGTGGCATCATTTGTCATTAGAGAATGCAAATGAAAACCATGGAAGGTCCCATTTCACACTAGCTTGGCTACAATAAACAAGTGAAAAACAGCAAGTATTGGTGGATTGTGGGTCACTGGGACCATCATTCAAGCTGGTAGGATGTAAAATGGTGCTTTTGGAAGATAAGTACGATTATAGCACGACCCAGCAATTTTATTCCTAAATGTGTACCAAGAGAATGTGCACATATGCACAAAAACTTGTTCATAGCACCAAAATACAAACAACCCTAATGCCATCACCTAAACAGAATGCAGTATGTCCTTATAGTAAATATTGTTCAGCAGTGGAGGAAAGAAGCAGGGACAACAAATGAACCTTGAAAACGTGGTATACAGGGAGAAATGGGTCATAAAACGTCACGTATTAAATGACTTTATTTCTATGGAATGTCCAGAGTGGGCAATCGATAGAAAACAGATTAGTGATCACTTGGGATTAGCAAGATGGGAGTTGTGGGGGATGGGGAATGGTGCTGATGGGTAAAGCTTTTTTTGGGGGGTGTTGGAGATGTCCTGTGATTGATTTTGCTGATGGTCCATAGCTTTGATTTTTCTAAATACCATTGAGTAGTGCCCTTTGAAAGTGAATTGTGTGGTATGTGCAGTTAAATCTCAGGCTGTTATAAAAATATCTATTGGAGGGAAAAGTTGTAATTTTTTTAGACTCTTTAAGGGAGGGAACAATAATAATAATAATAATAATAATTTTAAATTATTTAAAAACACACACATCCACTGGGAATACTAAACTAATTGCAGGAGACCCAGGCCAGCCCTTTCTTTTTCAGTGCTGGATTTCATTCAGATCTTTATGGAAATGTATTTGTTTGAGAAGAACACAATTTGTCCTGAGCACAATCTTATTATACATTTTTTAGTTGAATTTAGTCATTGTGAATGTTCAAACATCACCTTTCTGGCGCTTTCTCTTTTCCTTTCCCCACTTTCTCTCTCTGACGTTGAAGAACTGGATTTACACGTCAGCCTTGGCATTTGTATTGTATTTGTTTCCCTTAAAATTATATTTATGCTTGTTTACCTAAAAAGATTTAATTTGAGCACATTTGTGACTATTTTAGATGTCTTGATTATTTTTCTGATTATGAAAGTAATCTATGCTCATAAAAAATCCAGACTTTAAAGGAAACTGAAATGTTTTCTGTCCTTCCGACTCAGCTGTGGGTAATCACTGAACAGTTTTGCCATATTATTTTTTTTTTAGCTATTTCTATCTCAACATAATAGCTTGTTGCTTTATTTTCAACAAAATAGTGTCGTACATACCAACTCCTACCACTTCCTGTTTTCACTTAACCCCCTCCTCCAACACCCTCAGGGTAGAGTATGCATGGGTTCCCACTGCTGCTGGTTCTGCATCTACTTCCTGCTTGTAAGGGCCCGTTAATTACTCCATAGTAAGAACACAACCTCAATTCCCTATGAACCAACACTTAATCCAATTTAAGTTTTACCTTCTCAGCAAACACTGCAGTGAATAGTTCTGTTTAACATCCTTTTTTTTAATTGAATGTTCATTTTTTAAATTAATTTTTTAAAAAATAAATGACAGCTGAATGCATTACAATTCTTATTACACATGTACAGCACAATTTTTCATATCTCTGGGGTTTTTTCTTTTTTTAATTTTTTTATTTGTTTTAATTAGTTACACATGACAGTACAATGACCTTGACATATCATACATTTGAATCAGATGGGATATAATATCTCATTTTTCTGAGTATACAGGTTGCAGAATCACATTGGTCATGCATTCACATATATACACGCAGTATAATAATGTTTGTTTCATTCTCTATCTTTCCTATCTCCCCAACCCCTCCCCTCCCCTCCCCTCCCATCACTTCTCTCTACCTAATCTAGGGTAATGCTATTCTTTTTTTTTTTCCTCACATCTTCATACATGTATTTTGTATAACAATGAGGGTCTCCTTCCACCATCCATACAATTCCCTTTCTCCTTCCCTTTCCCTCCCATCCCTCTTCCCTATGTAGAGGTAATCTTCTTCCCATGCTCTTCCTCTCTTCCCCATTTTGAGTCACCCCACCTTATATCAGAGAAGACATTCGGCATTTGTTTTTTTGGGATTGGCTAACTTTACTTAGCATAATCTGCTCTAATACTATCTGTTTCCCTGCAAATGCCATGATCATCTTATTTTTTAGAGCTGAATAATATTGCATTGTGTATATATGCCACATATAAAGTATGTTGACACCAATTCGTGTCTTCATACATGTACTTTGGATAATGATGTCTATCACATTCCACCATCCTTGCTAATCATTACCCTGCCTCTTCCCTCTCCCTCCCACCCCTCTGCCCTATCTAGAATTCATCTATTCCTCCCATGCTCCCCCTCCCTACCCCACTGTGAGTCAGCCTTTTTATATCAGAGAAAACATTTGGCATTTATTTTGGGGGGATTGGCTAACTTCACTTACTTAGCATTATCTTCTCCAATGCCATCCATTTACCTGCAAATGCCATGATTTTGTTCTCTTTTATTACTGAGTAAACATTCCTATGTATGTCTTTGTCGGGTGAAGACTTATCAATAGGAATGCTGAGTCACTGGATATAATGAGATTATTGAAGTCTGAATCAATATTTCCTGATTGCCCCCTAAAAGTTGGGGTGATGATCTAAAAACCATGTGGTTGATGCCCTGAGTATTCTATTTTCAACCTACACATGAGGAAGGGACCCCACGGGTTCCCTTTCCAGAGACTTCTTGGGCTGGCACTGGAAGTTCTTGTCTTTGGCACGAGTGTCTTAGCCCTGTTCCATCCATTTCTCCACTGTCTACAGGACAGTACGGCCTTCCAAGTACCACAGCAGGCAGACTGCCAGATAAATGTGCACTGATGTCACTCACCTTGTGCTAGGATATCAGCACTCCTAGCGTGCCTTTTTTTCCTGCATAGCTCAGGGGCTCAGCACCAGGGACCAAGTACCCAGAGAATAAGAGAGGTACAAGGGAGATCTCAGATAACCTAAGACCTGCTTCCCTCTTGTTCTTCATCTCCTGGGAAGGGAAAGGACGGGGAGCTACATCTAAGCACCTAAACACATGATCTCATTTGTCTTAACAGCATTTCCATAATTGAGGTGACAAGATTTCCACTTTAGGGACAAGAGAACTGAAGCTCTGAGGATAGTGCCCAGAGGACTCTCCCCCAAAAAAGGCCACTGATGGTCCTTGAATTCAGAGGGCCCCCTTCTTACCCTGAAATGGCAACCCCAAGAGCACCACCAGGGGTCCTGCAGCACCTACAGACTGATGGTGGGTGTGGCTTCACCCTGCCCCACCTTCCCCAACATTCCTGCCTGCAGCTGCTCTCAACATCCCAGCTTGGAGGGGTTGAAGGTGCATCATTTTGGTTTTGTTTTGGCAGTTCTTTTGTCTTTTACAGTGATAAAATAAACATAAGAGCTATCATTTGACTAGTTTAAAGTATGCAGTTCAGTGGTATTAAGTATATTCATTTTTCTGTGCAAACCCTCACCCCATCCATCTCCATAACACTTTCTATTTTGTAAAACGGGAACTGTACCCATTAAACACCAACTCCTCATCCTCCCTTCATTGAAGCTGGTGGCAGCCAACATAGCTCTCTGAATTTGACCACTCTGTGCCTCATATAAAAGTAGAATCACACAATATTTGTCTTTTTTGTGACTGGCTTATTTAACTTATTTAACTTGTTAAAATTCAGTCAATGAATGATGTGGAATGTGATAGACATCATTATCCAAAGTACATGTTGTAGCATATGTCAGAATTCCCTTCCTGTGTGTATGTGCGTTTGCACGCACATGTGCTCACATGCACATTGCAGTCTGTCAGTGGATGCTTGGGTTACTTACATGTTCAGCTATTGTGAATAATGCTGCCATGAACATAAGTGTGCAAATATCTCTTCAGACCCTGTTCAGTTCTTTCAGGCACTTAACTAGAAGGAGGATGTGCAGGTCATCTGGTAATTATTGGTGTAGTAAGGAACTGTCATCATGTCCCTCAGCAGCTGTGCCATTTGACATCAGCAGTGCCCAAGGTTTCCATTTCTCCATGTTGTCACCCACACCTGCTGTTTTCTGCCGCCGTCCTTATGAGTGGGAGGTGGTGTCCCATTGTGGTTTTGATGTGTTTTCCTGATGACTGGTGGTGTTGAGCCTCTTTCAGTGTGCTTTCTGGCCATGTTTGTCTTCTTTGGAGAAGTATCTCTGCAGGTCCTCTGCCCTCTTCTAGATACACTTCAGTCCTTCATTGCTAAGATATAGAAATGGACTTATTTTTGTATATTGACCTTGTATCCAAGCTAATTTTACTAGTGCTAGAAACTTGTTTGTTTTTGGAGATTCTCCAGATTTTCTATGGAGACAGTCATGTCCTCAGAGTAGCTAGACTTATTTCTTCCTTCTCAATTTCTCTGCCTTTTCTCATTGTTGCCAGAGTGCTGGGCCAGCCTGCTCAACCCTTTCCTTGTCTGGGCGGGGAGGGGAGCCGTGGACTTAACACCATCAAGTGTGCCGTTGTTGGTCCTAAGTTTCTTACAGTCCTTCATTAAATGTAAGGGTATTTGTTTTTCCTGCCATGGTAAGAGATTTTATTAGATGGTGTAAATTAGGGCTATTAGGAACACAACCAAAATAATAATCTGTGCTTTAATGGATATCCACAGCAATAAATGATACATTTCTTGATACCATATCTTGTTAAAATTCAGTCAATGAATGATGTGAATGTTTTGTAATTATTATAATATTTTTGCTTCCTGTTTTTTTTAATATCCATTTTTTAGTTGTAGTTGGACCACAATACCTTTATTTTAATTATTTTTATGTGGTGCTGACGATCGACCCAGGGCCTCGAACGTGCTAGGTGAGGGCTCTACCGCTGAGCCACAACCCCAGCCACTGCTTCCTGGTTCTATTTTATCTCATCACACTTTGAAAAAGAAAAGTTTTAAGGTTTTGAACACCTCGTGGCTTTCCACCTTGCCCCTGTCAGCCCACCCAGGCTTCTGCTCAGCCAGGGGCAGGAGGGGGTTGACATCGGGGTCCCTGTTCTCTAGCCACCCCCTAGACAAGGGCCTCTCATCCACCTTAAAGACTTTCCCAGGAAGATCCTTTTCTTCCCCTCCTGGAAGTCCTTTCTTGTAACCTTGCCCATCCTTTCTTTGTGTGTCTCCTTTCTGTGAAGCGCAGGGCCTGCTGGGAACAGGTCCTGGGCCAGGTTCCCATCTTCCCATTCATGATGCTGGTGAGGTTTGGCTTAGATTCCTCACGTGTGCAAGACTGTGACTGTTTTCAGGAAGCTGTACTAAGATACACTGGGAGCTGTGATAATAATGCTAAGGTTGTGTTAATAGTTCTGATCCTAAAGAGATTCTAATATACACAAATAAGAGCTTGTTAAACACAAGTGTATTTTCATTAAAGTTGGCTTTTTGTAATCCAGAATTCACTTCTTTACTTCTAAATTCCTAATTAAAAATTATCTCTATCCCTGGGTAATGCTTTCATTCCTTCAGAATGATTCATTCATTGTTATGCACACTCAGTGATAAAAGGGAGGAGTCCTATCTGGTGGGGGAGGGGAGGGAGGTACCTGGTGTTTTTTCACAGCCTTATTTAGAGCCAACTCTGAACACATTATCTGGGTCTACCCTATGGCTGTTCCAGGGCTTGGGAACTGTCACCTTCATTTCACACTTGATTGGACATAGACTGAGACCTTCCCCAAAGCCAGTCAACTCAGAATTCAGAGACCAAGCCCGGGTCTCATGGGCTCCGCTGCCAGCACTTTTACATGGGAAACATGCAAAGTGCTGGCAAAGCTGTGGAGGAAAGGCTGGACTCGGGGCGAGGAGACACAGTGGGCTCCAGCCCGGGTCTCATGGGCTCCGCTGCCAGCACTTTTACATGGGAAACATGCAAAGTGCTGGCAAAGCTGTGGAGGAAAGGCTGGACTCGGGGCGAGGAGACACAGTGGGCTCCAAGTTTTCGACGGGTTGGAGTGTTGTGGTTTCTCCCAGAGCAGCAGTCTCCTGGATGTGAAGCAAGCATTCCATTCATGTGATTTCCAGCTCTCACTGTAGAGTGCGTCGCAGGCAAGACTCCTCCCTGAGTGTTGAGTTGGTCTTTCTTTCCTGCTTATGGTCATTAACTCACATGCAAACCCAGATACCCTTGAAAGAAAGGAATGGGAGAATCTTTGCACCCTGGAATATCATGGAGTCCTGTGAATTAAGGTGACTGAGAAAAGTCACCTTTGCTTGTTACCAGGATTCCATAATGAGGCAATGCCCTGAGCCAGACTGAGGGTTCAAACCCAGCGAACCTAGCTCCTGCACCTGCATCAAGCAAGGTCTTAGAATAGGACCTGGTCCACATAATCACTAGGGGGATCAGCTGCCATTGAGCATCACAGAACCCCCTGGAAGCTAGGGGTGCTTTGGGGTGTTTTTTAAAAAAAAAAAAACAATAAGGAAAGGAGAGATGATTTTACTTGAATTTATGGAGTGCCCTTTAGGTGGGTCAGCTCAAGAAGGAACTGCCCAGTGGTGTCTCAGGGGTCACCTGAGTGAACACAGATGCTCACAGTCCAGGTTCAGCTAAGAAGCCACATCGTTCATGGCACAGCAGACCCCAGGAGAGTCTGGACCAGCCTAAGGCAGAAGCTGACCACTGGCAGAGCCCCAGCACCACTGCCAGAGAGGTCTCCTGGTCTCCCATGCCAGGCCGGACCTGCTTCTCCCAGGCTGAGAAGGTTGGGCTGCAGGCTTCTGCAGTGTGGGTCTGCTGGCCTTTCCCAAGCAAATTCTACTAGTTCCTAGATAGTTCCTAGAGATCCGTGGCTTACCTCCTCTGAGTCTTTAGGATCTGGGGCAAGAAACACCTCTTAAAAAAAAAAAAAAAGTCCTGATATTTTCTCTCATTTCTACTCCTCCCCCTGCCCCTCCCGCCCTCTCTCCATCTTGTCCTTTCTTTTTCTCCACAAGCTTGGGAAAGGGAAGGAGGGAAGAAAAAGATAAAAGGTCTCCATACCGCCCACTCCACTTCCCATAATTATCCAGAGTTAGATCCTTTGGCTCTTTCAAGGTATTTTTATCCAAAGTACATAAATATCTCTGAGCCTTAAAAAAATTCATATGATTTTACTCTGCTTTGTTTCATGTTTTTAACTTAATATATATTAAGGATCTTTCTGTAGCATCAATATAGCTCTGTCTCTTTCTTTTTTCTTTATTTATGCATTTGATTAGGATTATATATAAAAAACATTTTGGTGAGGTATTGAAACTCTGAGCTCTTCTTCGTCTAATACTGTAACTAAAAGTAAATGAATGAAACTTGGCAGAATTACAGGGAGGAATGATCGATCCACAGTCGCAGTGGTGACTTAACTGAGTCTCTCAGAAGCTAATACATGTCAACAGGCCAAAAGAAAGGAGGAATGACACGGGAGATTAGAACTGCACTGTTAAGGAGTTTGCGTGGAAATATGGGAGCTTGCTGCTCACCAGGTGGAGCACGTATTCTTCACAAGTTCACCTGGGGTTTTCAGAGCACCTGGACAACGAACTCTCGCCAACGGCCATCTCCTTGTAGGTGCCATTTCCAAAATAGTTTTGTCCTTCTCCATTTCTTTCCTGATCTTGCTGGACCCTATTTCTCATCTACTGCTGAGACTCGGTTCCTTTGTTTCTGCATTGTGGTCATAGCTGTGATTGCTTTGTGAGGACTTTTCCCCCCTTATATTTATTTTTAACTGAGATATAATGATTGTGCCTTTTTGTAGAGTACCTTGTGATATTTTAACCAAATTGGGGTAGTGAGCATATCTGTCACCACAAACATTCATGGGTTCTTTGTGGGGGAATGTTCATAAAACATTTGTACATTTATTTTGAAATGTACAACAATCCTCCCCCTCTGCCCCAACCTTTCTGTTTAGTCCACGTGCAGCGTTATTGGGTTTAATGTCATCTTGTCTTATGTAACCCTTTCTCTGGTGGATTTTCCTCCCCTTAGGGAAATGCTTTTTGTCACTTTTCTTACGCTGTCTGCCTGACAGCAGTCACAATCCTCAGGACTGATGTGGTCCTGAGGTGTGTCCTTGCCTGCTTCATCGCTTTTCTCAATAATGCTTAACAACACTAAAGACAGATGGGTGTGATTTACCCCACTGGTTGTCTGACTCTGGGTTTGGGATGGGCCCTGTGCCTGCTGACTCCCAGCTCACCCACACTAAGTCAGTGCCTCCACTGCCTGTCCTCAGTGCACAGTTGTCAGATGAATTCACAGGGAGGCTCCAAAAAATAGATGTGCAATTGGATAAATTCTGAAATCCATTTATGAAAGCTTTAGTAGGTTATTACAGAAAGTAAGGAAATGAGCAGTCTGAAGAAGGAAGGTCCTGCCGGCCCATACATTTTTCACCTCTGTCAAAATAATCATTCCTGGGTGCTGGGGGCAGAGAACGCCCTGCAGTGAGGTGTGGAGCCCTATGCCTCACACTGTGGTGGGGTACAAAATGCCTCCTCCTGTGTCCAGGGAGTTTGGCACGAGGTAGGTTCCCATCAATCTAGCCACTCGGTTTCAAAGGATTTTTCCCATGAGGGTGTGGCACAATCTGTAAGGCTACGTGGATGATGAGAAGACCTTACATAGCCACTGGTGCCCGACTGGTATTCAGGGTTGGGTCCACTTGTCATAGGATGCACATGATGCTCCACTGATGTAGCAGAGAAGGTGGGACCGTCTATATTCAGTGTGCATAGAAATGAAAGATAGAAATTTAGCTTCACTGATATTTAATGTTAGGATCAACTCCACAACACCACTCAGCAATGGGGGGCAAACGGCCAGGTGGACATTGAATTTCTGAGGTGTCCTGAGGAGGGACTGGGACTCTAGCTCCCCTATTGATTTGCTTCTAGCAGGTGACTACTTTGCAGTTTCCATGTGCCTGGTGAGGTGAATCTGGACTTTGTCTCTGGTTTAGTTATGTTAGTAAAGACCTCGGTAGTCTCCAGCCAGCTCAGGATGTGGCCTTCACTCTTCCAGGGATGCCCTTCCAGAGGGAGCAGACCAAGGACCTTCAGCGAGTGCTGGGAGCCGTTGACAGGGAGATCCCACTGGTCTTCGTCAGTGGCAACCATGACCTGGGCAATGTCCCCACAGCAGAGACTATTGAAGAGTTCTGCCAGACTTGGGGTGATGACTACTTCAGCTTCTGGGTCGGGGGTGTCCTGTTCCTGGTACTCAACTCCCAGCTCTGGTATGACGCCTCTAGCTGCCCTGCCCTGAAGCAGGCCCAGGACCTGTGGCTGGACCAACAGCTGAGCCTCGCTAGGCAGCAGAAGTGCCAGCACGCCATCGTCTTCCAGCACATCCCGCTGTTCTTACAGAGCATTGACGAGGACGATGACTACTTCAACCTCACCAGGTCTGTGCGGAAGGAGATGGCAGACAAGTTCACCAAAGCAGGTAGGCCCTAAGGGCTGGAGAGGGCCTGGCAGAGGGGAGAGGGGACAGGGCTGTGGATGAGCCTGGGTTCCCATCCCGGCTCTGCCACTCGCTGGCTGTGGCTGTGGTCAGGCTGCAGATTCTCCAGCCTCAGCGCGCTCCCCTGTAAGGAACAGCAGGCGTCGCCCTCCACAGGGCAGTTGCCAGTAGAAGAGCAGGTTATGGAGTGTTCCGGAGGGTCCCTGGCCTGCCAAACAGCAGCATGTGGCAGCTGCTCACAGCTGGAGATGGGGCTCCTGGAGGCAGGGTCATGGGGAATGGTATGCCTCAGGAGGTGGAGGAGAGGGCCATCTTCCTTCATTTCTCTGGGAAGCAGAGAACAGGTGGTCCTTAAGAGTCAGGCTCCCACAGTGTAACCCAGGAAGTCCTGAGATGAGGCTTTGGTGAGCAGGCCTAAGGGCCCATCGGTTTGCCTCAGACAAGGGGCATGGCATTCTCTTCCTGAGTCAGGGTAGAGAGAGGCCCGTGGTATAGTCCACCTGCTGTAGACTCCTAGTCCCTCACACGTATAGCATGCGTTTGCACACACAAAATGAAGACACCCCATTTTTTAAAATCTTTGTTTTTTAGTTGTAGTTGGACACATTTCTTTATTTATTTATGTGGTGCTGAGGATCGAACACCCCATTTTTGAAGGTGGGACCTCAGCTTCCAAAGGATGGCTTACTTGGTGACTCTAGCCCTGGCCTTATTTCTCCTCCTGGGAGTCCCTCCAGGGCCTTCTCCAGAGGAAGAGCGTCAGCCAACTCCCCGAGTTACCCCAGGGCTTTGGCAGGGTTCCAGCTTTGACAACTGTTGTGAATCTCTCCTTGGCCCTAGTTCCTCCTTTCCAATCTTTCCAAGGCTTACTTGTATCAAATATTCTAAAACGTAAATATCTTCACTTGTTTGTTACGAGAGAGGGAAAAGGCATTGACCTGACCCAAGAGCAGGCATTCCTTAAAAAAATACCCTGCTACTCTTCATTTCATCTTTGAGTATTAAATGTTTGTACTTATGAAAGATACAAAGCCCTTCTGTGTTTTTGAGACATTTTACAAAAAGCTTCTATAATTGGAGACATTTTCCAACTGTTCCATGGAGATGAAGTTGGAAAGCGTCTATTAAAGACCTTTGAAATGTTACGCCATGCTTGAATTGGTGAAGAAAACTGTTCTGATGCCAAGGAGGCAGTGTCAGGACGGCATCAGCTCTGCCACAGTGACTGTTTTATAACAGAATAAAGCCAGGAAGCCATTTAATGCCACCAAGATGATTTCCTTTCACAGCAAGCGGTGAGCAGTGCAGGCGCCACCCGACTGCTCTGTGTCCCTGTTCTTGACAGCCAGGTCTTGAGCGGCATGTGGTTCTGAGTTCCCCATCCTAGGGCAGAGTGTGTGCTGCCCACAGGCACCCCAATACTGAGTAGACCCTCAGTGCTAACAGAACCCCACTGGACATCACCAAGAGCCCCAGAGAGGAATGAAATGTCCAGACCACAGTCTTCTTCCCCCTACCCCAGAGCTGGTGTGCGTCGGCAAGGTGAACGCCAGTCACCCCAGCTCACAGAGGCTAATAACCACAACTGCAGTGCTTGTGGGCTAACAAGGGCAGGATGGAGCCCTATCCCCAGCCACATAGCATCCTCTCCTGTAGGGGGCTATGTTGGAAGCCACATCATAATCAGGAGGTGGCTTGGTAGCACTAGATAGCAGAGGTGGTCCTAGGTCCACTCTTCCAAGGCATCAGGCCCTGGCATTTGGATGGTCCTGCATCCAGTAGGGGCCATGAGGGGAGCTCTGACATTCCAAGTCCCTTTAATTCCCCCTCCTTCATCTCTCCAGCCGGGTCACTTCTTCAGGCCATCATGTTCATCTGGTCCCAGCGTCAGCTCTGAACTGGGCTCACTTTTCCACCCATGCATTCACCACCCAGCAGCCACGGAGGTGTACAGCTTCACAGCCTGACTCTCTGGGAACCCCTCACCCCAGCACATGGCCCCAGCACCTGTCCATGCCCTTCCCAGAGTCCCTGCCTCCCCCAGCTTCTTCCCTGCACTTGGCCAAGCTTACTCAGTCCCTTTGGTGTGATGGCCCCTACCCAGTTCTTCCTCAGCTATCTCAACCCCAGCACCTAATGCCTCCCTGAACAGTCAGCGCTCCAGGCAGCCTTCTAGCTCAGATGTCCCTTCACCTCTGTGCTTAGGAGGCCAGTTCAGGCAGTCAGTCACAGCCACCTTCCACCAGTGCTTGCAGAGTGAGGAAGGCTCATGCTGGCTCACATTCCTGCAGCTAGACTGACATACTCACTTCTTATGCAGCCCCGTCCTGGGCTCAGCAAGGCATAGGCAAGCCTGGGCCCCCACAGAGCTCTGGCCCAGCTTCCTGAGGTGTTTTCAGACTCTCAGTCCTGTCCCGCGGCCTCTCTGGTCTTGGGGAAGCCTGTGTGCATCTCTCTACCAGCATCCACCCTGGGGCCTTCAAGGGCCATTCAGACATCTATTTTTCCCCCCAAGTGTACCCCTCCCACTTCTCCCCCAAGCACCGCCTTTGGGGATGAGAAGCTGCCTCCTTTTGACCACTGGCCTTGGAATCATCCCCTGAACCTGCTATACAGGAAAAGTGCGAAGTAGGTCCCCTTCCTGCCATCCCCTGCCTGTCTGAATGGCTAGCCAAGCCAGGGCCTTTGCTCAGTGACCTTTAGACATAGAACAAGACTGAGCACCCTGAGCGGAAAGATGCCATTTAGGTGCTGATGCAGGGGCCACAGGCTATGACCTGCTGGGCTGGGAGGCACAAGTGAGCGGGCCCTTGTGGGCACATGCACAAACAGGGCTCAGAATACAGACATCATCTGGGGAAACTGCAACAGAATTAGAACTTACTGTGGAAAGCCAAAGTTCAGCTGATGTTTTGTAAATTCATTAACTTAAAGACCATGATAGAATCGAGGTGGTGATAGCAGATGGTATTCAGTGTTGCCTTCAGTTGCCCACAGCAATATTATCCCCTAATACCATTTCAGTCTCATTTATCTCCTTGTGCTAAAATGCCAGTGCTCAAAAATATGTCAACCACTCATCAGACTATCAGGGTAGCTTTTAATTATGATAATTGTGTTGTTATAAAATATCCTTTTAAAGAACACATCCCTCCCCAAGCCATCATGGAGGCAGAACCCTGCTTCCTTCCAGCAAGTTTAATGAATAATTCTGAATCATTGTGTGGGATGAATAAATGATTTAATAATGAGCATCAACAATCATCTCCCATTGTTGCATTAATTTTTTTAAATGGGATAGGGTAAATGAAGAGGAAGGGATGTCACTGTACAATGGGCCACCATGTGTGTAGGAATGCACTCTGTGATTCAAAATCCAACAGTTTCCAAGCTCAGGTTTCCCTAGAAACAGATGCATCCTGTTTCTACTTTTGAAGCTCAATAAAAAAACCCTTTTTTGTATGATACAAAAACGTTGTCAATAACTGGTACAAATAAACAGATCTCAGGGTAGAGAGATACGCAGATGTGAAGTGGCACCTGTTATTTTCTGTCTTCTTTTGCTCTGCCTGAGGATAATCAATTTCATCACATCCAAGGGATGTAGAAATTGGTTTTCCCCTTAATTCACCTGATACCTAGTTGGAGTTGCAAAGACAGATAGGAGATAATGAAATCCTGGTGGAAACTGGATTCCTCCCCATTCCTCATGTTTCTTGCTGTGGAAGGTTAATATGTGACCCAGTTAATGTGGATTGACATTTAAAAACTCAATCTTAAAAAACAAATGTCCATGAGCCAGAAAACAGATGTCCACAGGAATTCATAACTTACAATGGTGATTGTGATTTGATCATTAAACGGGGTGTCAGAAATGCAGAAAGGCAGAGATGCATGACTCTGAGGTCCTCTCTAACTTCATTCTTCAACCTAGTTCTTATGATTCCTCTGATTTAGGCTGCATTTAATTTGGTGACTTGTAGTAACCAGCACTTGATAGTGTTATCAAACTCAATAATTTGTAATAAAAATTTTTTCCAATAAAAATAAAATGTCCAGCTCTTTAACTGACAGTATTTCCCCTGATGTCTCAATACTTGTTCTTTTTTTCATTCTCAACATGGAGATTAGAACTGTGTATTAAAGAGTCTGGAGCAAATTTGGGAATTGGGGGTAGAGGGTGGGAGGGATCCCTGTAAGTTGATCTTTCCGACAAAAGTTAATGGGTAGCTTCACAGAAAGAGAGTTTCATCTCTAGTATTTATGCTTTTAAAACAAAAATGAGAGAAAATGAGCTTGATAGAGAGAAATCCTAGCCCATGGTTATGGTTTTAGAATTTCAAAGTTTTAAAGAACATAAAGGTCAGGGTGTGCTTTATAGGAGGAATAAAACATTAACTCCTACTCTAATGTCTCACCAAGTCATATTGAAATTGTTTCTATCCTCTTGGCTCCTCTAGGCAGCAGGTCTCAGCTTTATTCACTTCTGTAAGCCCAGACCTGAGCCAAGACTTTCACATAATAGCACCTCCATAATAAAGAAATATTGGTTGAATAGGGAAGAATTAGGCTTGACTCAAATCTGCTTCAGCAAAACACACGTCATGTCCTCATCCTCTATGGCTTAGGGTTTACCAGCTAACCCTCATACGGGAAATGCATCCCTAGGTACAGAGGTTCACATACTTTTCTTGAACAGGATCAGGCAGTAAATATCAGGCCCTGCAGTCTCTGTAGCAGCTACTCAATTCTGCATGTATAATGTGAAAGCAGCCAGAGATAACAGGATATGGCCACATTCCAATAAAACTTTATTTACAAAAACATGTGTAGGACCTGCATGCTGTAGCACTACCAGGCTTAGAGGAATGTTCCCATTGCAGTGTGGTGTTCTTGCTCCCCTTGAAAGCTTGTGCACACCTATGCACACTGGGTATACTGTGTATATGTCTGATCCCAGTAGGCGTCTGGTGGCTGCACTGTGGCAATGGCCTGGCTCACTAAAGGTTCTGCCCAACACGGGCGCCTCTGATCCTCAGTTGAGGGTGAGTCAGGTGAGGCACACATTGCCCTGGAGGCCCACGATGCAATTTAGGGGTGGAGATGGGATGGGAAGATCTGTGGGGCAAATGAAATACCTAATGCTTTGGTGTTCATTTTAACACATAAAGTTACAGACAGAGTATCTGAGTGGTATTCAGAGAAAGGAAAGCTTACCGAGTGGCACAGGTGACAGTGTGCAGCTGACAGGAGGAGAGAGGCCAGGTCACATAGCAGGGCTGTACACAGGCCTCAGCTTCCTAAGGACCTTCCTCCTTGTCCCAGATATGCGCCTTGGACCAGAGCATGGGACATGCTGCTGAATGTTTTGTCTTTCTCACTCATCCCAGACTCAAAGGGTTGGTGTGGGAATCAAAGTGGCAAGTAAAGAAGTACCTGGCACCACACCCAGCTTGTAGCAAGCTCTTGGTGCAGGCATGTTTGTGGTTATATGACCCTGAACTTAGTTGAGGGTCATATACAGTGGGCAGATTGCCTTACCTTTAGGCTAGATTGGTCTTCTCACTCCAAAGGTGCTGGCATCCTTCTTCCAGGGGGCCGACATGAGACTTCAGGCAGAGAGAGGCAGGTCTGCTTCCAGGACTGGCCAGGAGTTTGCTAATACAACACTGAAAACTGGAGAAGGAAGAATTATAAACTCCATGCACCATGCAGACTACAGGAATAGAAGCCAGAAGAAATTCCTCTTGGCTCCTGGGATGTGGAGGAAAATGGACTGGGTTTTTGAGTCCAGGATTCCTCAGTGTAGATGTAGAATACATATACTTTTAGCCATATGAATAGGAGCTACTAATTTTAAAAAGTGGGAACCACTGTACTAGATGCAAAATTGTTAGGGAACTTATCTATAGAACTTGATTATATCTTTTTAAAGCACACATCTCAACATTTAATGTGTTGGTCAGCAACCTCTGAATGCATAATTTCATAGGGTTTTTCAAAATATGATAAATAGTACCCTCATTTAAAGGGTGGTTTTTAAAAAAAGAAAAACACTCCTGATAGTTCCTATTTTAACCAGCTTTGTAGTGAGAGCTCAACAATGATTGAACTCAACAATGGTTCCTTTTTAAGTATCCATAGAATCAAGGGTATATGGGAACATATCGACCAGAGGAATTTTGTGCTCTTTATTTTCTAGGGCTTGGCATGAATTCATTTTCCCAGGTTTGGTCTGTTCCCTGTTTTGATCCCTTCCCCAGAGAACATTATGCTTTCATCACTGGATGCCTGCGTCTGATTCACTATAAACCCAGATAAGAGACTAACTGCCGCAGCTACATCTGGTGTGAGTGATGGATTATGTTTCTCACTTTGGAGGTATCCTTAACAGTTGGGCTAATTAAAGTTAAAATCAAGTCCTGATGGTAAATATTTATAAATTAAGAATCTGGCATGTGCAAATGTGTGCTGCTGATTCCTGAAGTTAAGTCGGCATTTATTCATACAGCAAAGAGCATGGACCCCACGCTACACACTGAGCCAGAGGGATGGTTTCCTTCTCTAGGGTTATAGTTGAAAATTTAAAATAAAAAATGTTAAAAAATTCCATTGCAACAACTCAAAAAAGAACCTTTAGTGCCTGGGAAGCAGCAGTGTCTCAGTTTACAAAGTCAACATAACATATCTTTGTTAGGTCATGTTTTAAAAATAACAATTAGTATCACTTTGAAATGAGGAGTGAGGTTCCTTTGTAAACTCCCAATATCCCTAGGGTCTTAGTCTATTTTGCTGTGTTGTAACTAAATATCAGAAGCAAAGTATTTGATAAAAAATAAAGGTTTCTTTGGCTCACAGTTCCAAAGGCAGGAAAGTTCAAGATCAGATGGCTGTATCTGATGTGGTCCCTCTTGCTGGCCAGGGTTTTCTGCATTCACGAGGTGGTGCAGGGCATGACATGAAGAGGCAGATGTCCTCACGCTCTCTCCTCTTACAAGGCCACAGTCCCATTGGATCAGGGCCCCACACTCATGACCTTATTTAACCTTAATCATTTCCCAGAGTTCCTACCTCCAAATACCATGGTTGGATTAAGTCCCTATCCTTGAATACCTCACAATGGGGATAAGTTTCAGCATGAGTTTGGAAGGGACACTCAGCCCAGAGTACCTGTCTTAGCAAAGCAGCCTCGCTTCTTCTACTAGTTTGAGTTATTTTCCATTTACTGGACTTGCCTTCATTGGAAAGGTCTCCAACCCAGACCCCCCACTAACTCCAGCAGTGCAAGTACAGATTGAGAACATCACTGTGTACTATATGCTGGAAATTGCTTTAGTCTCATCCCTTTTTTATTTTGCTTTAAAAGAACGTGTATATTGATGACAGATCTTAAAGTCAAAGAATACCACATTTAGGTAACATGCCTGAGGGACCAGACGTGGTCCTGTGCACCCCTGTTGCCCACTGTGAAGGTGCTTCATCTGTGTTGGTGGTGCAGCTAAGGAAACCGCTGGTCAGAAGTCGGGGCTCTTGAGCCCTCGTGTTCATTTTTAATTCTGCAGGCACGTGAGACGAAGAAAGGTGATTTTTTTATGGCCTGATGGTTTTGTTTTTATTAGAGCATGATAGTTGTACATAATAGTTGGGTTCATTTTGGCAAAATCATACAGGCAATTTGATTTCACTCCTTTTCTCTCCCCTCTTCCCTCCCCATTCTCCTTCCTCTGCTCAACTAAGCTTTCTTTATAAAGGTGGAATCCCTATGGCATGTTCTTACATACCTGTAGCATGGTCTTATTAAATTCATTCCTTATTTCCTCCTCTTTCCATCCTTCCTTCCTCCCTCTTGATGTCCTTCTACTCCACTGATCTCCCCGTAGGTTTATGATATCTGATTTCCTTCCCACCTCCACCACCACCTTCTTTCCCTTCTTTTGCTCTAGCTTCCACCTATGAGAGAAAATATTCAACCCTTGAATTTCTGAATCTGGTTTATTTCACTTAGCATGATGTTCTCTATTTCCATCTGTTCACCAGCAAATGCCACAGTTTCATTCTTCTTTATGGCTGAGTAAAATTCCACTGTGTGTCTGGTCTACATCTCCTTGATCCATTCATGTCTTGACAGGCACTTGGAATGATTTCATAATTTGACTTTGTGAGTTGTGCTGCTACATTGAAGTGGCTGTATCACTATGGTGTGCTGATTTTAGTTCTTTCAGATTAACACTGAGGAGTGGGACAGCTGAGTCATATGGTTGTTCCACTCCTAGTTTTTTGAGGAATTTCCATACTGCTCTCCAGAGTGATTGTACCAATTTACAGTTCCACCAGCAATATATGAGTGTACCTTTTTCCCAACATCCTCATCAACATTTATTATTATTTATACTCTTGATAATAGCCATTCTGACCAGAGTGAGATGACATCTTAGTATAGTTTTGATTTGCATTTTCCTGGTTGCTAGAGATGTTGAGTATTTTTCATGTATGTGTTGGTCATTTGTGTTTCTCCTTTGAAGAAGTTGATGTTGAGTTGTTTTGACACTTTTTGGTTGGGCTATTTGGGTTTTTTGGCATTAAGTTAAGATCTTGAGTTCCCCTGCCAGAGGAGTAGTTGGCCAAGATTATCTGCCACTACTCTTCACACTCTTAAGTCATTTCCTTTACTGTGCAGAAGCTTTTTCATCTGATGGCATCTCCCTCATTGTTTCTGGGTTTAATTTTTTGGACTTTGGGGGTCTTGTTGAGGAAGTCAGTGCCTGAACCTATATGATGGAGTGTTGACTCTCTGTTTTCTTTTTGCAGTTGTAAGGTTTCTGGTCTAATTCCTAAGTCTGATCCATTTTGATTTGAGTTTTGTGCAGGATGAGAGAGAGAAAGATCTAACTTCATTCTTCTGCATGTGGATATCCAGTTTTCCCAGCACCATTTGTTAAAAGTCTGTCTTTTCTCCAACATATATTTTTGGCACCTTTGTCGAGTATCAGATGACTGTCTGTGTGGACTTGTCTCTGTGTCTTCTGTTGCAGTGGTCTTCATGTCTGCTTTGATGCCAACACTGTTTTGCTACATAGCTCTGTAGTATAATTTGAGATCAGGTATTGTGATGCCTCCTGCATCACTCTTCTTGTTCAGAATTCCTGGGTCTCTTATTCTTCCAAATGAATTTGAGGACTATTTTTCCTAGTTCTGTAAAGACTGTCATTGGTATTTGGTTGGGGATTGCATAGAATCTGTAGATTACTTTTGATAGCATGGCCATTTTAAAAGACAAGGAAGATGAGGCCCAGGACATCAGATCAGCTTCCTGGGCAGGGAAGTGGCAGCCTGTGCTCAGGGCCCAGCCTTAGCCATGGGCCACATACAGTGATGCTGCTGTTGAGCTAACAGGAGCATATCGATGAGCGGAATGTGCCTGGACCAAGCACTGAACGCAAGCAGGAAGGACTAGCACACCTGTGCTGGGAAGGGCCCACCTGCCCTCCCACCAGGCCCCTGATCACTCTCATTGTGCAGGGACCTGAGGAGAAGGAGTGCTCCAGCCAGTCAGGAAGGCTTGGCAGCTAAACGTCCAAAAGGGTCCGTGCTAAGGGAGGCTCCAAGGAGCCCACTCAGGGCTGGATTACCCCTTGGCCTCCAGAGTAAGTTTCTCAGGTCATCCTTTCAGAAACCTTCGCATGTGAGTTGTGCCTTTTGCAACCAAAAGACCTAAGACCAAGGTCTGTGCAGCCTCTGCATTCTGGTCAGCTCCCTGGGATACAAGGCCAGGGGGCAAATTAGCAGAGGATTGTGGCCCCCAGAAAAAAACTCACTTGACAGGGTGGAGACTGTGGCTCCAGAAAGTGGTGATCAAAGGAATCAAAACATTAAAGGAATGATTAAAGGAATCTTGTAGAAAGAGAAAAATTACGACAGCCAGTTTACTATTCCAGCTCGTGTCTGTAAAGTATTGGCTCTTAACTGTGGTGTGCACCAACTCTGACTGAACAGAGAAGTGTTGCCTGTTCCCTGCCTGAATTGCCGGGGAAGAAGTCTTGGACAGCGGTCTGTGCTTGACACTGGAAACAGCAGCATTAGGACTATCTGCAGATTCCATTAAGGGTCTCTTCAGGAATCTGAGTTTGTGTTTACTATGCCAGCACCTTATTCACCAATGACCCTACACACAGACTCACACACCGTGCCACGTTCACAGGCTTCATCTTTAGCATAGTTCATGGTTTCACATGCAGAGGCCATCTCTGGTTGCACAGGTGGGAAGGTTTCAGGTGGCCTGGTTTCTGAGCAGCCTTTCGTCCACATTTTCTTGTTATTGAGAACTACCTTCTTATATAGCCAGCACCATTTCATACGAGCATTGTGAAAGACAAGATGATGGCATACAAACATTCTCTCATGTCATTAAAAAACATTCCCCAAACTACTGCTATGACATGCCATGTTCCTTTAACTCTTTGGCCATTATTGGACAGTTAGGCCATTTCCACCTGTTTTTTTGTGATAAATGCTATTGCCACAAACTTCACTTTGTGCCTACATCTGTTTGCACAGTTTTTATGGAACTAGGGCCTGAAGTTGGCTTGGTAAGGCTGCATGAGACTGAGTATCATATCTTTTCTTTTCTTTTTTTGGTGGTGCTGGGGATTGAACCCAGGGCCTTGTGCATGTGAGGAAAGCACTCTACCAACTGAGCTTTATCCCCTGATCTAGAGTCATATCTTGTTGACTAGATCTGGCATCCCTTGGGAGCTCTCTACGTGGATCAGGAACATTGCTTACTGTCACATTGACCTCTTGGTGTTTTCAGATTCATTATACCTGTTTTCTGCATTTGGAAATTAAGGGCCTAACCCCCAGGGTCCTGGAGCTTGGGGACAGTCAGTAGGGGACAGACAGAATCCTGGATTAGGACTTCCTGATGTCTTAGAGCCTTTTTTGATTTTCAAGCTTCTTTCCCTCCCCATAAACCATGGTGGGGACAGGAGTGCTCTTTGCTTGCTCCCTGTGTGATAGGCACGTGGCTCCTCGTAGTGTGAGCCTTGCTTGGTATCTGTGGCCTTGGTGACTCCCAAGACAGTGTCATTTCATGCTTCCTTTCCTCCTTTTCTTCCTTTACTTTATAATTCACAGCAGCCTCAACCTCATGGCTCTGTCTTCACAAAACTACCTTGACATCTGCTTTGGGGGCACCTAAAATTCAGTCAGCCCAGCAGATTTCTGGTTGGCCTCCTCTGGGCCAAGGCCACTGATCTATCTATGGAACAACTGTTTTCAGCAGAAAGCAAGCCTTATTGATGGAGTTGATCCACCTGCATGCTGGAGCACCGTGGTGGACACTTGCCTCCCATCTCCTGGTCAGGACCACAGAGTCACCTTTCTCAGCCTTGCAAGGCTGCTGAAACTCTTGCCCAAGTTCTGGCTTAGCCTTAAATGTGAAGGGACTTTGGCTGTAATCTCAGCATTGCTTTTTTTTTAAACAGTAAGAGTAGATCTTAACACACATTATCTTTGGGTCATGGGACTATGAATGTTATGTTATTTTTTTATACTCATTTGTATCTTTTAAACTTTTTAGAAGATGAGAAGAGTAATAAGAGGGATCCCTATAATGAAGTCTGGGTCAAGGATGAGCAAACTGCTTCTATAAAAAGCAGGATTATGAAAATCTTAGTGAAAATTGTGGGTATTACATAGGTGCTTACCCAGACCTAAATGTGGCCTTGTAGAGCCTGGCATGGTGGTACACACCTATAATATCAGCAGCCAGGGAGGCTGTTATAAGAGGATCGCAAGTTCAAGTCCAGCCTCGGCAACTTAGTGAGACCCTGTCTCAAAATAAAAAATAAAATGGGCTGGGGACGTAACTCATTGGAAAGCACCCCTGGGTTCAATCCTCAGTACAAAGAGAGGCGGGGGGAGTAGCTACAGAAATGAAAGGGGTGTTCTTAACTCAGGCCACAGAAGAAAAAAGTGGCAGCAGCTCAGCAACTTCTGGCCCTGTACTCAAGAGCAATCGCCATTGACACTCTGGATAATATTAAGAGCCATTGATTCTTCTAGAAATTATTATGCACGTAGCATCTTCTATGCATAGTCTCTTTCAGCCACAGAGAAAGGCTGCAGTGTAAGTCAAAGTGAGGAAAGATTTTCTTTGTTTTCCATTGACACATTTAGGGGTGTTTTGATAACGCACACTCTGCTTCATGCATGTTGTCTGTTTTTCACTTCCAAATTGCTTCCCAGTTGTCATAGGTGTGGTTTGAGGTCACATATTGGTTTCCTTCATTCTCTGATGGAAAATGACCACATACCACCTTTGGGTCTGTATCTGGTCCTGTTGAACATCCACAAGGTGCTTGGGAAGGTGATTCTTCAGAAGGCGGAAATAACTTTAAGGTCATAGACAAAGCAGTACTTCCAGAGCCTTACTGATTCCCACTCCAGCAAGAAAACTTCTAGACCTCTTGGACAATAGGTGAATTGTTGGTGTGTAAGAGCTTCCAAAGACCAGTTTATATAGTGTTCACAACTGCATGGTCAGTCACCCTAAAAGGGTGATCGCTTCTAATAAGCAAAAGGTCACATTGGTTTCTTTGTGCTCCACAAAATAGGGACACTGCAAGTTGTCCTGTTTGAGAATGAGGAGACCTGTCACATAAACAGAAGGCCAAGGTATTTGGTAGCACCCAGAACTACACCAGCTCCTGATCTGTCTCCTGGCATGGTTCTCTGCCAAGGCCGGACCTTTTCTAGTGGCTGCCATGGCTCTGGTCATCACACAAGGAATGACAACAGAGGCAGAAGAGGGGGGATTAAAACAAATCAAAATCATTCCCAGAGTGGCCCTTTTCTCTTCTTCCTGCTTGGAGCCTAGATGCAATGCTAGAAGTCCTATGACGGTTTTGCATTCCTGAGAATAAAAGCTGAAGTCCAAGGATGCAAAGCAAAAATGTAGAAGGAGCTGGATTCGTGATGGATTCCTGGACCAGCATCCTTCCTGGAACGCTCACCTCCTTTCTTTTTATGGCATAAATAAATCAACCTTGCTTGGTTAATCCAATCCGTCATAGCTACTGTGAGCTGAATGTCATCCGGGCACATCTGAAAACAGAAGATGACAGGCTGGAAGGCACAGGGCAGGAAACCAGGCCCCACAAAGACTGCAGAGGACAAAAGGATAGAGGGACAATGGGATAGACAGGATAGACAGACAAACCAATCCCAGCACAAATGGATCAGGAGAAGGGAGAGAGTCTAGGCTAGCCCTTGTCCCTGGTTGAGTCACTGTGCGTGACGGTCAGTTCAACCCACAGGAGGAGGGGCAAGCGCTGAGGAAGACATAAGCTCAGTTGGCAGTACTCAAAGGGATGTCAGAAGAGAGGTGCTCGACGCCACAGAGTTGAGTCTGGGAGGTGATGTAGTCATCAGTAGGTGTCTGAGGTGACAGCAGTGAGAGGGAAGGTGAGAAAAGAAGCACGTGGACAGAGCGGGGGGGGGGGGAGGGGGGAGGGGGGCCCGCTGCACGTAAAGGACTCATGGAGGAAGAGGGCCCGCCCATCAAGGCTGGGCTGGAATGGAGAGGGGCCCAGGGGCCCAAGGTAGGGAAGAGCCAGCTCACCTGGCTGCTGTGTTAAAGGTTCACTACCTAGTGAGAATATCTCTTTGCCCAGTTTTAAAACAGAAATGGACTGACCAAGGTGCTCACATTTGAGTGGCTGCAGCAGTGCCTTCTTGGACTCCCTGGCTCCAGGCACCTTCTCCCCAGCAGATTTCATCTTTAACATTCTGCAAAACAGTTCCCTTCTGCGGCTCGCCACCACCTCTGTCTACCTCCCTCGAGTATTTTTGGCTGGATTTCCAATTTGATACATGAGCATTCCATCAGTCAAAACAATCTTTTTAATGAGCCTCTTGTCCTGACAGCTGTGTTTAAGATAGGGCATGGGAAGTGGGTAATGGAAATCTGGAAAATTGTCCATTTTGGATTGAACCTTAATGTGCGCCCGCGCTCCTTCTCACACACAAGCCTGCCATCTTCTTTTAAAAATAAAGAGGAAATTATGAATAGCAAGAAAGATGTAATTTGTGCAAATGAAAAAAAAGATCTTCTGATCAGATACTCAGAGAAAGATGAGAGGGAAGTGTAATTATTGGGTGCCGCCTGAGTACATACCACACAGCTTCCTGCCGGGTGACCCCGGCCATATCACTGATTCTCGCTTGATCTTCTCACAGCCCTGGAGTGGTTGACACTCGCTCTGTCTTCCAGATAAGGACACTGAGGCTCAGAGATGTGTAGGTACACATGATGCCCACACAGATGGGCAGCAGCAGAGCCAAGCATCAAGCCTGTGTCCCTTACCGCCTGGCTGCCCTTGCTATTCTGGCAATCAAATATTAATATTAATAAAATACAGCCTCCTTGCATATTCTACACACAGGTTTTGAATGCCCAACTCATCAGGAAGGGAGAAAATAAATTAAAAAGCTGAGCATAGCCACCCATGGAGAAAAGGAATAAGGGGCATTGGGGCCACAGGCTGAGGACTGTGATTAATACTGGAGACCAGGCAGGAAAGGGATGCGAGGCTGTGATCACTCCCAGGCCATGGATATAATGGGCAGCCAGGCATCTCTGGGCCCTGAGAATAGTTACTGTTTACTCTGGAGCATGGGAACTGGCTCTGAAGGGCATCATAAGTGGGCTGTGGCTGCAGTTGTGTGGCAGTTATAGACAGGAACAGGGCCCCTCTTGGCTACCCCAGGGTTGGGGTGATTGTTCTGACCATGAACTCTTCCATTCATTCTTTTCTGGGAACTTCTGCCACCAAGAATTGTATGTCATCTCTTTCTCCTGCCTTCTAGTTTCAATTAAAATATGGCTTTTGTCATGTAATATTTAGATTAGGTAAAAATAAAACAAGTGTGATTTATGTGACTTTTTTTGTAGGTTAGAAAAATCCTTAAAATGAAACAAAAGATTCTCTTTGGGTTGTACAGGATGAGCTGGCCTTGAGTGAAGGTCCTGGCAACAACTGGATCATTGCTTCCCAGTGAAGCAAAACAGGTGGCGAGAGAGAGGGAGAGATGAGACCCAAGAGGAAACTGCAAATCTAGACAAGCCAGATGTTTCACATATATGGGCCAGACATCTGATCAGATGCCTGAGGTGACCAGATGTTTGGGTGTAAGTGGAGCACCCACCAGAGAGGAGGCATGACCCAGGCTTCCAGCAGGGCCAACCCAACAGCACCAGGTGCTGTCATGGCGAAGACTTCAGTGGCTCAGCTTCTGAAGTAGATGCCCCTCACAGGTCACACATCAGCAGAGCAGTCAGCTGGGCATCCCCCAACACCTAGAGAGTCTAGTGCTGAAGAGAGCAGAGACCTCCCTGGGACCCCGCTGCAGGGGCTGCGGACCTCAGCACACCTAGGGACAGCAGCAGTCTCTGTCCAGGGTCCTGAAGCTTACCAGGGAGCAGCACTGAGTGGGTCACCTATGCCTGGCCAGTCCCTGGAGGGCTGAAAGGCTCTGAAACCACCTGCCGTCCCAGGTTAGGGGATTTATTATCAAAATACAGAAAGATATCCAACCATCTAGATTTTACCTAGCAGAAACAGTTTTCAGGATTTCAGAGTTCCTCCAACAGACTCCTGTGTGAGGAGTGAACGTGAGCCTGGTGTAGATCCTTGGTGGGGTACCACTGCAGGGGTGCATGTGTGTTTATCATCTAGAATATACATATTAACAGTGTATCTGGGAAGGACACCTGAACTCCCAAGTGGGAAGAGGGCTTTCCAGCAATTTCCTTCCCTCTCCCATTTTTTATTTGATGTTCTATATTTTCACAATATTTCCTTGTATTTCTAGCAATCTTGTATTGTTTTTTCTCTACTTTTTATTCAGAAATGTTTTTAAGTTTACAGAAGAGTTGCAAGAGTGTGGATAGTGAATAGAACAAATGTGTACCCTTCACCCATATTTACTTGTTGTTAACACTTAACCCCAACTGCTTCAGCCCTTGTTTGTGACAGCTGCTGTCTACATGTTTATCCTTTTCTGATATGTTTGAGGGTAAGCTGTGTGCATCATGTGTCTTCTTATTTCTCTTACAAAACTTACCCTACAACATGAATATACTTTCTTTTACTTGGTTCATTTAACCATTTATCTCAGAAATCACTCCACTCTCAGTATGTAGATTGTCCTTGTTCTTTTTCATGGCTGCAGTGTGCTTACTCACACTGCTATAGTTTATTCATCTGCTCTCTTAAGATATGCATTACTTTTTTTTTTCAGAGCAGATACTGGGGATTGAAGCAAGAGGTGCTCTACCACTGAATACCAGCACTTTATTTTTTGAGAAGGGTCTTGCTAAGTTGCTCAAGCTGACCTTAAACTTTTGAGCGTCTTTCTTCAGCCTCCTGAATTTCTGGGGTTACAGGTGTGTCACTGCAATGCTAGACATGCATTACTTTTGAAGGCAGCAAAGCAATAATGGAAAGAGCAAGTAGCTCCAGCCACAGGTCTTTGTTATATTTAAAGTGGATATGGCAGTGGAGAAGTCAGGTGGCTAAAGAGCCCTCAGTCTTGTTACTTAGCTCCCATTAGGATCTTTCTACATCTTATCATTAGAATAATGAAATATCATGAGGTCCAGCCAAAGTAACTGTTAGGTTGGGGTCTCTAGCAGGAAACCCAGAGACAGGGATTGGGGTTGGCTCTCGGGGACAGAGAGTGAGGAAATAAGACAGAGAAAAAGCACAGGAAGTTTGGTCTTAACCATCACATGAGTGCAGCCTGATCCACAGGGCTCTAGAACACTAATGAAACCATACAGGTGGTCCCACCATAGGGCAAGGACTGACCCCAGCCCCACCCCATGCACAATAATACATTTTAGAAATGTTGGAAGAATTGTAAATAATATAGACTGGCCCATAGCAGGTCTTCAGTAAATGATAGCTATTATTGTTGCTATTCCTTTTTGATGGTTTATTTGGGTACCAGATTCAGTTTATCTGTCTAAAATTTACAATTCAGTGGTTTTTAATCTATTTACAGAGCTGTACATTAACACCAGGATCTATTTTACAGTATTTCCATTACTTCATAAAGCAATCCTATACTCTTTGGTAGTCACTCTCCAGTTTCCTCCCAAACTTCTCTCTCTGGCTCTAGAAATGTGTCTCTATGGTTTGCCTGTTCTCAACATTTCCTATGAGTGGACTCATTCATTATACTGTTTGAGGACTGGCCTTTTTGCCTGTCATTTAGTCATTGGTGTGGCCTCCCCATCCCCTTCAGTAGGAGAGTGCTTCTGAGAAAAAGGCAGCTGTGGGCCCATGGCAGCCAATCCTCCCAGCAGCAGGAGAGTGGCTACACCAGCCTCCACAGAGGGCCTGGCAGGGACGCCAACAGTGTCCACCTTAGTAAGCCACATGAAAGGGCTGTGTTAAGAGTAAGACAGAAAATTTATCCAGTGTCATGAAAGAACAAAGGGTAACAGTTTCTCAGAAGTCTATAAAAAATTAAGAACTAATAAATGATTTAGCAAGGTATAAGATTAACAGGTGAAAATCAATTGTATTCTTATATGCTATCCGCAGACAGTTGTTACTAGAAATTGTGAAAACAATTGAATCTCCAGTGGCACCAAAAGACATAAAATCTTAGGAAGAACAAATAATGTCAAAGCCCTCTACCCTAAAAACTACAAAACACTGATAAAATAATGAAAGAAGGCCTAAGTAAGTGGAAAGATAGACCCTGCTCATGGATTGGAAGACAAGGTTCTTAATAGGCATTTTCCCCAAGGTGATCAAAATTCCAGCCGCTTCACTTATTGTCCTAGTTGACAAGCTGATCTAAGCAACCATAATAGCCAAAATAGTTGGATTGGATCAAAGTCCACCACCTCCCCCCCTTATTTTCTAGCAACAAATAGGGATTGAACCACAAGCAATAGGCTTGTGCACACCAAGCAGGTGCTTACCACTGAACTAGACTCCAGCCCTTGAGTTATTTTTTTAAGTGGTAGGATTTTGACACTCTTTATTTAAAGTAGATAAAGAAGTCTGACCTTCAGGCAGTTGCTCTTATTTGTAGTATAAATGAACTGCCTTGTGTTTCTTTCAGTAGTGTTCCTTGCATGGCAGATACACTCATCTCACCCAGTTGGAATGGCATCCATAGTTTTATAAACTAAATTACAAGTCACTCTGTTGTTGTTTTTATTTTTGAGATGCAGAGAAGCTTCCATTTTTTTGAAGAATCTGGAAATTTTGGCTAAACTTTGATGGACCAAACATAAATTTTTAATGGCATGCTTTTCTCCACTGCTACCGTTGGCCCTCCTCTTGTTCTTGTAAAGCTTAAGTGGCTCACAGCCGTGTCCACAAGGTTGCATTTTTTCCACATGTTCACTCTATAGAAGAGGGCAGAGTTTCATAGCTGAGACAGAGCCTGAAAAGAGGAATGACCCTCAAAAGAGGTCTCGCGGAAATGTCTGTAAGGTCCCATTCAAGTGCACACACATGTGGAGCTGGGAGGTTTAGACCAGGGAAAGCCTGGACCGGAAGTGCTGAGATGCTTGGTGCTCAGGGCAGACAGAAGGACACACCTGCTCCAGCACTTTTTAAAGTCATTTCCATTTCAGCCAGTCTTAGCTCTCTGCGGCCCTGGCCTCCCTTTTTCTGTCCTTTAGCCCAGCCAGAATCCAAACTGGAAACCCCTGTGCAGACTTTCACTCTCCTCCCCTTGAAAGTGCTCAGAGAGTCCGTCAGAGGATTGAAATGCTAGAGAGAGAATGTGGATGCTTGGCTGTGACAGGCAGCAGGAGCCTCTGTTCATGTTTGACTCCCCTGCTTCCGAAGCACACCTGACACTCCTGCTTCACTCGTGGTGTTCCCCAGGCCTGGTGTGTCTGTTTTGCCTCCACTGGGCAGCCATTTCAGTTAAGAGCCCTGACTGGGGCCAGACCCTGGGTTCAGATCCCTGCCCTGCCTTTCACAGTCCCAGTTAAGCACCAAATGTCTCTCAATGTCCATTTTCTCATCTGTGAACCTAGGATAACAACCTCACCCCTTCAGAGGGAAATTGTGGGGAACAAATGAGTTAGAAATGTTAAGTGTCTAGAATGATTCTTGGCAGATAATGAACACCCCAATATTATTATTATTACGCCACAGTCACGATCTCCTTCAGGTCAGTCAGAGAACTGGAAGAAGTGAGTGTACCTTTAGGTCAAAGCCTCCTCCTCCAGGGAGCCTTCTAACAGGCCTGCAGCACCATGGTCTTTGGCACTTTGCACCTTTAACATGATGGACAGGGCGTGTACTTCTGAGTCAGCCTGATCCTAACACGCATCCTATCTATGTGACCTGGTAAGGCACCTAACTTCTCTGTTCATCATGCCTTCATCCATGTCGTGGGGATAATTTCTTCATTGAGGGGTCCTCATGAGGCTTAAGTGAGATATTGCACATGCCAAGTGCTCAGCTCATCAGGAGATGTTCAGCAAATAAAGCACTATGAAATTGTGTGTCCCTTTCTGCATCTGTTATGCAGAATTCTTTCCATCACTACCGGGCTACAGACCTTGAGGGGTTTGTTTTGTTGTTTGGGGGGATTTTTGTGTGTGTGTGTGCCAGAGACTGACTGCAGGGGCTCTTGATCACTGAGCCACATCCCAGCCCAACTTTGAGCTCTTGATTGCTGGGAAAGGTGGGTCTCGCTGCACTTTACTCACCCCTGGCACCAGAAAGGGGTTCAACACTGAAGACACAGCCTCCTGCCTTCCCCATCCCCAGAGAACCTGGAAGGGCCCTTCCTCCCTGCACACTCCTAGCCCCAGGCAGTGGGGCTCCAGGAAAGGCACATAGCAGGGAGACTCTGATGAGAGTGGTTCCACTGAGATGTAGGGCCCCAGATGGTGAAGAACCCCCGCAATGGGGCCGAACCGGGCTTAGCCAGATCTCATGTTGGCGGCCTGTGCCTCCCAAAACTGAGATCACCCGCCACTCCCTTGCCTCATGGCCATTGCTGGCCGCTGGCCAGGACTGCCGCATGCCTATCCCCTGGCTCCCTGCTGAGCAGACAGACTCCTCTCCACAGCCTTTATACCCACTTTCTATAGGGTCACATCCAAACTCTCTTTTTCTTTCTCTTTAAATGAGTCACATTCTTTTTCCTTACAACTGAGGCGGAATAAATGAGTGTAACTAATGATTTACAACACAATTTTCACTTCTGTAGCTGGCAATGTAAAGATACATAACATTTCCATAAATGTGTACTCATGCTGGATAAAAATAAAAGGTATCCAATTAGAACTTGCTTACATTTTTCAGGCCCAAGTCAGTTTTTCACATCAGAATTGTACTAAGCAAATTTCTGATATTAGAATAATAAATTATACGGAGATGATATCCCAATCCTCTGACTGGTTTGAAGTGAGTTTGAATCAGGGTGGCTTAAAAATGGCTTTTTGGTATCTTCCTGACATGATACTATGAAGAAATAAATATGAAGCTGATGCCATAGAAAGCCATCCCCTGCGGACACAGCAGCTGTCTTTGCAGGAAATTCTTCTGGCAGTAATTTAAGATGTTTGTCATCTCCTTACAGCAGTTCATAATTCAAAGACAATCTATCTGTAATACTCAATTACGGAACCACAGAGGCGTGTCGGCCACAGATGACCGATCAACAGCCCAAATGGAAATTTTGCTCAACTGCTGAAAACACCACTAAAATCTGTCCCTGTCTGGGAGGCCACGATTGATTAACACAATCCGGACTCCATTTGGTCATGAATCAGTGCTTCTCTCTCAGAGGCTGGTAGGAAGCTGAGGTGGGTGAAACGTCCTAACAAAGCGAGGTCCCTATGCCTGGAAGTCACAGGAGTGTAACCTGGACAAGAGCCTGCATGTTGCAGAGCTCAGAGCCAGGCTGGACCTGGGCCCTACCCCAGCAGTGAGAAGCTAGCCCTGCCCTGAGAAGCCTCCTGGGGGGAGGATGGGTTGTCAGCATGTCCCTGCTCCCCTATAGACCTCTGCCACCCTTGAAAGGCATTGTCATTATTCATCTAATAGACAGGAAACAGTAGCTCTCAAGGTGAAAGGTGTATCCAAGGTCCCAAAACAGAACAGAGCCTGAGTCTGCACTGCCATTCAAGGGCAAGGCTTCTGACATCCTGGTGCCCAAGTTCTGAGCTAGCTATGTGGCTTCGTGTTGGTTTCTGAGCTTCTGTGGGCCTCAGTTTTCTCACCTAAATAGTACAGAAGGAGCCCTGAGACCAAGGTCCATTGGAAGGATGCAGTGGGATGAAGGCTGGAAAGGATTTCATGTCCTGCATGACACGAGATATGGCTGCTGCTCTGCTCCATCCAGGCCCACTCGTGGTCTGCTCTGCCTTGGTACCTGACCATAAGGAGTAATGAAGGCCAGACAAGAACATGTTCAGGTTCAAAACTCCTGGGCTTTCAAGAAGGTTAGAGATAGACCCAGAAACTCCTATCACCAGATACTGGTTCCAACCCAAGAAGCAGCTCCTTCACTCCCCCACGCAAAATTGTGTTTATACTAGACCAGCCAGGAACATGCCAGAACCTTGAAAGTAGCACCAAAGTCCAGGAGAACGGGTGTGTCAATCTTCCAACTTTTGAGACCAAATTCAGCCATCAGCCTGACCATTCCTTTGTAAACCTGTCACATGTTCATTGCTTGATTTCTCATTCAGGACCCCAAAATGTTAGTTCCTTATTGTAGAAAGGAGAAATCTCTTCTGTGAAGAGGCAAAAGGATCTGAATACCTGTGGTACATACTAGCAACTTGACCCAGCCCTCCTCAGGCATGCTTGCTACTCTGAGGATCCTCATCTGGTCATATTGTCTGTGTCTTAGGACTTAACAATAAGTGGTGAGACTAAAAGGAAGAGGGAAGGGCATGTTCTTACAGAGCAGGGCAGCAGTCCAAGGTCCAGGGAGCTCTGCCCTGACCATTTTTGGCCACCTGACCAGTCACCTCTAATGCTCCATCTCTACCAGTGCCAGTGAACATGAAATTAAAATGAGTTTTTGACACTAATTCCTGCTAATGTGCACTTATTTCAAAATTGCCAGGTATTCTTTCCAAAATAGTGCAGTTTACAACTATGAATTAGGCATAAAGAGACAAATTTCATAAGCATAATTTAGCATACAAAATATTTACTAATACTAAGTGTTTTCCTTCCAGCCACTCACAGCTCCCCAGGGCAAGTGTCATCTCACTCCCATTGGGGCCTCAGACAACACAGGCCTGAGGCTTTGACACCCCAGAAAGGCTACCAAGGAAGCAGTCATTTACACACACACACACACACACACACACACACGCATGCACGCACGCATGTGCGCGCACACACACACACCCTGTGCAATCAGGAGCTGTTCTCCCTCTGTGGCAGGGACTCAGCAGGCACCCAGCCCAGCAGTTCCAGCTGCACTTTTGAACCACACAGCTCTGGCCCTAGTGTGATGTGCCTGCATGACCCCTTTCCTTGGTTCCTTGGGCTGCCCCATCTTGTTCATGTCTCCTCCATGTTTTGCTCCTGCTCACAGTAAGCATTACAGTAATAAAGGCAGAGAGTGGTGCCCCTTGCTGGGCTTGCCTGTCCCACTGGAGGCACAGATGCATGCCTGCACCCTCTTGTGTAGACATTGTCTTTATATTGCAAACATAGGAACACTTTTTTTTTTGCAGCTTGCTATTCATACATAATATCATTGGTGCCTTGCAATGCCAGTGCATGTAAATCTATCTCTTTCCTTATCTGAAGTTTTGCTTTCCACAGTTTTTAGTTACTGTGGTAAACTGCAGTCTGAATTATGAAATGGAAAATTCTAGGAATAAACAATTTATAAGTTTTAATTTCCTGCCGTCCTGAGTAGCATGATGAAATCTTGCCTGGCACTGTTCTGCTCTGTCCCAATCTGGATGTGAATTGTCCCTTTTTCCAGTATCCACACTACATATGCCACCCAGACATTAGTCATTTAGTGGATTTCTTGGCTGTAAGCTCAACTGTTATGCTACTGTAGTGCTTATGTTCAGGTAACCCTTGTGCAAGGATGCAAAGGGGGCACCAGGACATAAAACATGGAAGGACAAATGGTGGCTCTGGCACTACATGGCAGCGCTGCTGAGCATGTGGGAAAAACCTATTGTGTATACAGCTCAGTTTCAGGTACCCACTGGGGGTCTTGGGATACACCCCCTTGAGTAAGAGGGGACTGTGAGCATTCAGCGATATCCCCTAAGTGAGCTGTACAGACAGTGGACGTTGTCCTGTTTATGCCCACAGACCTGACGCACACCTTGGGGCTCTTCTCGAGGAATGTCTGAAGAATAAATTGCCACTGAGGTGACTTTGCTGGGTGAAGGGGAGATAGTAAAATGTGAAGCGGGGGGCATTGCCACCTTGCCCCCTGGAGCGGGTTGCGGTCTAGTAAGTGGAGACAGCCCTTCTCTCCACCCTGGCTGTTTCAAGAAGGAAACTGAGTCACCTTCCTCTGCACCTGCAGGGTTGCACCTCAGCACCACACACCTACACCTGCCTGCAGGGGAGGCTCCCGGCCTTGCTAATTGGCAAACGTGGCTGCAGCCCCAACAGCTCTGTTTCTGGACTCCCGATTCCTACCGCAGAGCAAGGGCTGCGAGCCGCTCAGCATCCTTGCCTCACGCCTTTTTCTCTTTCTCCTCTTACTCTCCTTTTTTCTCCTTTCTTTCTCCCTGGTCTCTTTGTCTTTTTTTTAATTTTTATTTTTTAACCAGCGTTCTTAATCTCTTATCTGCTTTCTTGTTCCACAGAGTGGAACTTATGAAAATTCTTCCAATCCTGGAATAGAAAAAGAACATGAGAAAAAAAAAACTAAGGGCATCCGTTTATGGAGTTGAGTTAATGTCTTCCATGTTGATTCGTTCGCTAGAAAGCATGCACCACCCTAGCACAAGATATTCATAAATGGGGAGACAGGGTGGGAGAGAGATTGGGATTTTCTGTATTATCTTTGTAACTTTCATTTAAATCTGAAGTTGTTCTATTTTTCAATTTTAATTTTTAAAAGCCTGGATAAATTACATTTGGTCATCATGTCTCCTTAGGCTCCTGCTGGCATGGTTTCTTCGTTATATTTGATGGTGATCCTGATGGTTTGGAGGAGTACTGGTCAGGTGTTTCACAGGATGTCTATCTTCAGGAATTTTCTGTTTCTGGTGACTTGAGTGGAGTGGTGGGCTTACAGGAAGAGGACTCAGAGGTGGAGTGCCACTTCCTCACAGCCTTGCTGGAGTGCACAGACCCCTGTGAGCTGCGATGCGGGTGTCGTCCAGCTTCTCCACCATGGGTGCTTTTTTTTTAAAACCCCTCTTTGTACTTTGTGAAAGGAAGTCAGCACATAGCCCTCTCCGAAGGGGTGAGGAGCTAGGCTTTCCTCCCAGAGTGAGGAGTATCTACATAAAACATTTGCCTTTCCATATGGGAAATTTGTTCTTCTTTCTTCCACTTATTTATTTATTCAGTCATTCATGTCAGCATGGATTTGTGGAATTTTTTAATACTTTGGGTCATAATTCAATACTAATGTATTTTGTTGCTCAAATTATTAAGCCTAGGCTTGAGGCTCCTTAACTGATTGCTGTGTCCCTTTAACATACCCCAGCATTGTGGGGTGTGAGTCTTGAGCACTTCCTTGCTAATGGCAGTGCAAGATGCCTGGCTCATCTCGTGTGTTTCCTGCCCTGGTCCTGTCAGGGGTCCAGAGTTCTTTTTATTGGGGAATGGTTATAGTAGCCAGGATCTGTGTACTAAGTATTGCCTATAGTAGCCAGGATCTGTGTACTAAGTATTGTGGGAAGCAAGGACACATTGCCCTGTGTCCTTGCTTCCCACAGTCTCAGTAGACAGCAAGGAAGTGGATCCTGGATCCTGGCCTGAGTTTATATACTTCTATAAATGTTTCTGTGTGCAGCCATCTGCATTGATTTCAGGCAAATGTGAATTTATACTGATATTTCCAGCTCTAATCCATAACCACGTGGGTCATTTTAGCCTCCTCTCCCATAAATTTTTTCTGCATTTTTTATTCAGCTATAATCCAGATGCTATAAAATTTACCCTTTAAATTCAGTGGTTTTAGTACATTCACAAGGTTATGTAACCATCACCACTCTCTAATTGCAGGCCATTTTTACAATTTCATAAAGAAACTCTATACTCATTAGCAGTCATTCCCCACTGCCTCCACCTCTGGCAGCAGTGATCTAATTACTGCCTCTGTACGTTTGCCTATTCCAGACCTTTCATTTACATGGGACCATGTATTTTGTGGCCTTTTATTTCTGGCTTCTTTCACTTAGCATGATGTTTCCAAGTTTCCTCCTTGGAAACAGGAGGCATCAGGCATTGTAGCAGACATCAGTACTTCATCTCTTGATAGCTGAATACTGTCCCATTGTATTGGCAGATCACTTTTGTTTATCCATTATCATTTAGTGGGCATGTGGTCTGCTTCCACTTTTTAGCTATTATGAACACTGCTGCTATAAACTTATGTACAAGTTTTTGTATAAATGTATTTTCTCATTTCTCTTGGGTCCGTACCTAGGAGTGAAACACTGGATTGTGGCAACTGTATACTTCATATTTTGAGGAATTACCAGAGTGTTTTTCCACAATTGCTGTGCCATCTTACGTTCCCACCAGTTCAAATTTCTCCAAAGCCTTGTGAATACTTGCTTTCTATTGGTTTTATTATAGGCATCCTAATGGATATAAAGTGGTTATCTCATTGTGGTTGTGATTTCCTTATTAAGTATCTTGAGTGTCTTTTCTTGTGCCTATTGGCCATTTGTATTTTTTTTTTTAGAGAAATGTCTGTACACATCCTCTGCCCGTTTGTTAATTGGATTGTCTTTCTAGCATTAAAGTTGCAAGACTTTTTCATATGTTCTGGATATTAGACCCTTATGATTTGCAAATAGTTTCTCCTATTCCTTGGTCATCTTTTCTTCCTTTCTCCCTTTTCTTGGTAATGTTTTTTGAATCACAAAAGTTTTTAATTTTGACAAAAATGTAGCATACTTACTAATTTATCAATTTAGCCAATTTATCTAGTGTGCTAATTTGGTTGCTTATGCACAAATATTTTTTTAAGAATATGACTATACATTTTTTCTAACATACTACCAAGTTAATCAGTATTTTCTAACAAAGATGATCCTTTATACCTTTAATTTTTCTTTGAACTTTCAATCTTGACATGTTGTTTGAGTTTTTAATTTCACTTTTAATATTAAATAAATAGGGATTTTAAAAAAATCAGTAGTTAATTCAGTTTGCCAAAATATTTTATTAGAATTAACTCCTTGTGTTTTAATACTTCATCCTTTCCTCTGCTGAAATAGGAGTAATAATTAGGAGTAATAATTCTGTTAGTGATGATTTGGGAGTATTAAACTCTTAGTCTTTATATTTATAAACATATCCTTATTTTGCCCTCAGACTTAAATGATAGTTAAGCCAGGTATGAAATTTTAGGTTCGTAGTTATTTGCCCTGAGCAATTTGAAGGTATTCAAATTGATTCTGTCATTGCCGAGGTATCTACTCTCTAACTGCCATTCCTGTGTAATATTTTCACCATAATATCTTCTTAAGGTTTTTCTTTTTTCTCTTTGATATACCATAATTTTACTACATTAGATGTCAATCTGAAATAATTTTTATGTCTCCTACCTAGTACTTTTTATCTGAGGGCCCACATGTTCCTCCCTTCTGGAAAATTCTCTGGTATTATTTTTTAAAATTCTTCTCACTGTTATTTTCTCCTTTCCCTTTTTCCAGTTCCTCTTAATCATCTGTTGGTACCTCATTCCTCTCCTGACGTTCTTTGAACAGCTTCATATTGCTTGTGTCTGGGTCTCTCTGTTGTCTTCTAGCTCATTTTCCCCATTCTCCATTTTGGTTCACTAATTTTCCTCTTTGACTAGTGTCCAATCTATAATTTATCCCATTTATTGAGGGTTGTTTTTATTTAAATTTTTAATGGATATCTTTTATGTCCACCATTTTAAAATTTTTATTGCCTATTGTTTTCATTCAGTTTTTCCTGTTTTGTTTCATAACATTTTCTTTTTATGGATATTAGTCCTTCATTAAGGATTCTTGGACATCAACATATTGATTTTAAATACTTTCCAGACAGATTCATGTAGTTAATTTCATTTGAAGTTCGTGATGGAAGAGTTTATGGATTGTCTTGTTTAGCATGAGATTGCTTCACGGGTGGTAGAATGTTTTATTGCAGGTTTGATTTGAGGACTAGATATTCTTTTGTTTCTGTTGTTGTTGTTTTTGGTTTTGTTTGTTTGTTTTTCTTTTATTCTCTCTTGACTAACATCTCCGTGTCTGGTGGTTTTGGTCACATAATGGAAGTGGAGTAATATCAGGGACACATGGGTCAGTACATAGATGTGAGCCTGTGTCTGTCCTTCCTGGGGTGGTGAGGAGCCCTGGCCCAATGGTGTGCTGCAGTCACTTCCTGCCAGCTTGTTAGAACCAATTGTTAATTTTATATGTGGGAGGGGGATTGAACCTGGGGCATCACCCATGCTAACATGTGTTGTACCACTGAGCTACACCTCCATTCCCATGATTATTAGATCCTAAGGGATTTTGCAAACTGGTTATTAAACAGCTTTTAATTTAAGAGTAAATTATTTAACTTCTCCATTAAATTACAGTTAGCACTGTGTACTTAACCAACCACAGATCAAAAAATAGTTTTTGGAAAATTACATCTATACTGTACATATACAGATTTGTCTCTTGTCATTCTCCTACAAACAATACAGTATGACTATTTACATAACATTTACACTGTACTAGGTGTTACATGTTATCAGGAGATGCTTTAAACTAAGCAGGATGTGCGTTGATTAAACAAAGACACCATGTGGCTCCATGTGAGGGACTCGAGCATCCTGGATATTGGTATCCCTGGGGGATCCTGAACCAAGCCCCCATGGATATTGACAGACACTTGTAGATTAAAAGGCAAAGGTCATAAATACTCAGAATTCATCACACACTCTAGTTCTTTTGCTACTATGACTTGTCTCCACTGCCAGGGTGGTTTACAGCTTCTGCAGCTGTGTGGTGAAGACACTGTCATGGTGTGATGCTGATCATCTGTCCCTCCCCACCCCAGTTCAGTGACATCAAGTTGGCAACCCGACAACCTTGACTGGAGTATTCACACTGGAAATTCTCAGACCTGGCTAACAGGTCTCCCCACTCACACAGCTTCTGAGCACTGCCCCATCCCTGAGTGGCCGGTCCTTCCATCTCCTGTAAGCAGAGCTCCCCCACCAGCCTGTGTCAAGCAAAGGCCTGTGTCATTCCCCTTCTCAAGAAGGTGCTTTCCGCCTCTGACCTTCAAGAGCTTAATTCCAGCCACATTTTTGTCTCACTCATACTTTGCCTTTTTGTACGGATATTTACTGTGCTGCTGAGCCTACTCGTGTCCTTTGGTTTTCTTGGGTTTCATCTGTCATGGCTGTAAGTTTGGAGCAGAGGAAGGACATCAAATATTGAGTGAGTTCTGCTCTCTTGATTAGAACATGATAAACATTTTCTGAAGTTTTCGTTATCTTTGCAGTGCCAGGCATTGAACCCAGGCCTCACACGCGATGGGCAGTGTGCTCCACTGAGCTCCCAGCCTATCAGCACTATGGCTGTGCACGCATATCAACTTGGGTTTTCTTCTCTCCTTTGTCTCTTCCCAAAGTCACTCACCTTATCTTTCTTCTCTCATCATGTTCGTTCTTGTCCTAGTTACAATAAACTTATTAATAATACATTGTCTGTATGAATTATCCTTGAAAAGACTCTGGATGTCACATAGGCTGCTTCCTTAATTACACACAAAATAATGTTATGCATTTAATATAACAATGTTCACAGAATAACACACCGGTGCCCCCCACCCATAACCCACATGGGAATCCTGGGCCCCCTAATGTCCTGTTTCCTTCCTTGCAGGTGTCAGAGCTGTGTTCTCAGGCCACTACCACAGGAATGCTGGGGGCACCTACAAGAACCTGGACATGGTGGTATCATCTGCCATCGGATGCCAGCTGGGCAAAGACACCCATGGGCTCCGAGTCGTGGTTGTCACCGCTGAGAAAATTGTTCACCGATACTACAGTTTAGATGAGCTGAATGAGAAAGGAATAGAAGACGATCTCATGGAGCTGATGAAGCAGTAGTGAGCCTCCCTTGGTGGTCTGTCCACCTTCCTCTTCTATAATATTTTGATTTTGTTTTGTTTTTACCAGAATCAGCAGCAGCACACAAGTCAGCCCCTGCTGGAATGTAAAAGTGGACCAGGCAGGGTTGTGAATTTACATCCTTTGGCATAAACCAGAGAGCGGGAGCCCATCCTAAATTATATTAAAATAGAGCTGCCTTCTGTTGAAAAGGAGAGAGGGAGCCTGGAAATAATTTTTAGTTATTATGACATTAGACTGTCTCTGGATGTTTGTGTAAGCTCTCCTAATGGTGTATTTCTCAGCTCTGCTTTTGAATTAGATTGTTTCTGGCAGTGCCTGATCAATGTTTACCTATTGACCTCAGTCCCAACTTGGTATTCACATGTGATCTTTGATAATTCCTTGAACAAACTGCATCTGATTATATTAAATTGTGGTCATGACTCCCCAAAATGCTAGGCAAAGCAAAGGTCATCTCCTTCCCTTTCTGGCAAAACAAAAAGCTGTCTCTCATATTACGAGCCATGGAGACTTATTTTAATAAGGAGTCGAGTACCCCTTCTCTCTGTTAAATTCTAAGACTTCTGGTATTGCTGACAGTAGAACCAGAATACAGTCAGTACACATCAGGACTTGAGTTGGCCTCCCTGGTGGCTCCAGAAGTCACCTTTGCATATACATTGCCATTTACGAAACTCATCCAGAAGACGAGCACCGAGTCATGTGAGGTCATCCACAGCCCCTTGTGTTCCTCCACATTCGCACTTGGTGCTGCAGTGGGTCTGCAGATAGGTGTTTCGTGAGACCGGAATGCCCCGCAATTAATGAACCTCTTAATTGCATCTGCCTCAACAGAAAAATTGATGCAAAGATCTCAGAAGAAACAAACCAGAAATTCTGGTGGGGCCAAAACAGTGTGTCTAGCCACACCACATTGACACTGACTTCGATTTGGTGCAGCAGGCAAGTACCCTTGACCAAAGAGCCAGGCTGCCTAAAATGAGCATCCTTTTCCCATAATCTGCTCTGCTGCATCTTTGCACTACTCCTGGCCACTGTGTACTTTCACCCACATATTCTTTCTCAGCAGTTGGCCTTGTAGACACATAGCCAGGTACTCCAAGTTCTGCCAGGGAACTTTTATAGTACTCTGCAGTAGCATTTAACAGTCCTGAACTGACTTTAAAAACTGACTGGTTACAAATGAACTGCAAAGTCCATTAAATTAAAAAACTTTCCTGTTAAAAAGTTTTAGTCAATGTAGCAAAACTGTGAGAAATTAAATAGAAAGATAATTGGATATGTAAATTCATAAGGAACAAAAGACGAGAAGTTAATTATGCCACACATTGGTGACACAGCATAGCTCATTGTTATGCAGCACAAGAAAATTGAAAAATATTCAAAACTAGAATGCTCTTGTAGTGTTTTGCTGCATTCTTGTTTTGTGTTCATTTTTCTTTACAACAGATGTGGATAGAAGGTCAGAAGGTGAGTTCAACCTGGGACATAACTTGTTTGAGACCTGGGACCTGGGGACTCTTAGACTATAAACACAGGGGGCTTTGACTCCCCAGGAAAAATGGGAAGAGTCTGATCACAATGGACTGTAGTCTTGTTCTCCGTCCTATTCCATGTGCTGAATGGGGGAGATGTAAAGTAATGGGCAATGATGTAAAGTAGTGGACATGCAGCTTGGTAAATCCCCATCCCCAAAATTGGATAAGTAGAAGAACTGGTTCACAACACTCCAAGCATATATGCTAAGTAAGAGGAGTACTGTGAAATCCCCACTATCTTTCAAGTTAGGAGACCACGAGTCCCACAGTGGTGAAACGTTCATCATGAAGTCAGGAAGTATCCCCATGGTGCACATGTGTCCACATACCAGATAATTGATTGTCAATTCACTTGGAATATAAAAATGAAGGAAGAACTGTGTGAGAAGAAAAAACAGATGCTTTGTCCTCTGAAAAATAATAAAAGGCTTGACGAGCATGTGTGCTGTTGTTCTGGGTGTTTATGTGTTTCGGGGGCTTTGGTTCAAAAGGGTGGAGCGTGTGGCCCAGGCCACCAGCTCAGCAGTGGGAATGGACCAGGATGCAAGCAGTCCACCTCTGCAGCCCACGCTCCTTCACTGCCCTCTCCTTGGAGAATGTCTTTTACAGCCAAGCAGTTGGTACCTGCTCAGCCGCGACACACACCACTGTGTTCAGGGCCCTGACCACCTTTCCTGGGCAAGAATCCAGCATCAGCTGGAGGCCTGGGATTTCACGCTGGGATCTGCGGAGCCCAGACCAGGCCCAGAAGCCCTTCTCTGGTTATACCAGATTAGGGCGGCAGAACCTGAACAAGGAACAGATGGTTCCAGGCAGAGAATTTGGCCAAAGGGGACAGAAGTGAACCATCATGGGTCACAGGACATAGCGCCCTCCACAGTAGCAAGTGCTCTAGCCAGCGAAGCTTCATTTCTCACTCTGGTTTGGATATGAATGTGGTTTATCCCCAAAAGGTTTATGGTTGTAAGCTTGATTTCCAGTCTGGGGACATGAAGAGATTGAGACCTTTAAAAGGTGGGGCCTAGTGGGAGTCCCTAGGTCATTGGGGATGTGCCTTGGGAATACTGTTGTGCTCCCCCATCACTCCCTGGCTTCCTGTCTCACCATGTGATCTTGCCCTCGCCTTTGCTCTGCCTAGTGGGATGCTGTCTGCCACGAGGGCTTCACCAGAGCTAAGCTGATGTCACCAGGCTGATGCCTGTGCCACGCCTTTGAATCCCCAGAACTGTTGGCTAATAAACCTCTTTTTAAAATAAAGCTGCCGCGGTCTGGCTGGGCACAAAATCACGAACCACTCACACCTTATAGATTCAAACAGCAACTCTTTATTCCCGAACTCACACGGGCACTCTACACACGTTCTGTGCAAAAGCCACGTTCTGAATCCCAAATACTCTGAATCCCAGGAGAACTCAATGGGAACTCAAGGAGCGGGCGTGCCTGAGGCAGCAGGATACGCCCTATTCCCAGCAGGGTACACCTTAAACCTGGAACCGCCCTAAACCCAAGGAGCAGGATACTCCCTAAAACCTGATCCGCCTTAAACCCGGATCCGCCCTGGTCCTTGAGCAAGGTCACCTTTCTCAAGCATACATGCAATGTCACTGCAAATGACCTGGGTCCAAAGGCAAGCCCATTTCCACAATGGAGAGTCCTTCCTCTAAGCAACATGGAGTAGGCTGACAAAGAAATTGCCAGGCGTCATTCCTACTTGGCAATGGCTCTCAGCATCAAGCACCTAGCCTCAGGTATTCCTCTATGATGATAGAAACAGACTAATACACCCTTTGTGTATAGTTCCCATGTCATGTAAGAAACACCAGCTCTCTCCCACTTCTAGTGAATCACTTTAATTGTAAAAAACAAAGGGCTGCTAAAAGGGGAAGGCTTATTTAAGGTGATCTCAAATTGGATTGTCGAGACTCAGAAAAGTGAGTTTGTGAATGAGGGTGGAGTGATGACCATCTAACTGCATTTACTTTATTATTTTTTTAATTTTTATTATTATTTTTTGGTACTGAGGATTGAACTGAGGGGCACTTTACCACTGAGCCACATTCCCCAGCCCTTTTTATTTTTCATTTTGAGACAGGGTCTTGCTATGTTGTTTAGGGTCTCACTAAGGTGCTGAGGCTGGCCTTAAACTGAAATCCTCCTGCCTCAGCCTCCTGAGTCGCTGGGACTACAAGTATGCACAAGCACACCCAACTACATTTGCTTTTTACAGATAAATTCAACTCTTCTGTCATGTTTCTCCTAAGGTTGGGGAAAAGAGGGTTGTGAAATCTAGTAAATTGTAACCAGCAAGTGGAACACTTTATCCTATCTTATGATTTCTTGTGATTTTCCATATTATGAGATTGTCAGGCACTGACAGAAAGTTACAAAGCAAACACTAGTTTTAAGCCTGAATAGATGAATATGAGCATTTGCCTCATATACCTGTAAAAGATGCTGAGATGTATGCAACTGAGGAAACCATATAAACAATAATAGAGTTTAATATTATAGCCCGCGTTCTAACAAAGTCTTTGGAGAAAAGATAATCAAAACATCGAGTACGTTTACTTGAGCTCTTTATTGATTCTTCAAGTAGTGTTTCACACAGTTCTATGCAGTCTCAAAATTAACTAGCAATATTGTATTGGAAGGATTAGTAATAAATCGTCAAGGCACATTCTATTAAAAGCCTTCTGTAACAGACACCAGGGATTACTTATTCAGATAACCTTAACAGTTTGGGTTGTATATGGAAGAGATAGTATTTGACAGGTAGTATTTCTGTACAACTTCATAAAATACTGTCTTATGCCACTGCAGAGGTGTGTGTGTGTGTGTGTGTGTGGTGTGTGTAAAAATGGGGACTCCTTTTTCATAATAATGACTTAGAGCATTTTTATAGAAAATACTGACTAAATTTTTTTTCTCCAATTGATTTTCATTTCCTTTTTAAAAAAAGCATTAATAATTTCATACACACAAATACATACAAATTTGATCTTTCCCTTAGGTTTTGTTTTTTCTATGTAAATAAACTTGATTGAATAATAATGCTACCCTTCGTTATTCTGTTCTGACAGTTGTCTTTAACTAAAGTGAGCCTCTTTATTTTGGGGGACTCTGCACCACACTGAGAACAGAGTCCTTGCTGTGACTCACAGGCCCCACTCACGCGGCCACCTGCGCACCTCCCAGACCTCGTGTCCTGCCACCTTTGCGGCCTCTGCACCTGCTACTTCCTCTCATGGGCCCTGGCTTCTCATCACCATGTTGATCCCACTCAAGGTCACCCTTTCCCACACCACCCAGCCAGAGTTCTGCCACTGGTCCCCAGGCATCACTGCCCATCTCCTTGTCTATTTTCTTCATAGCACGTCCACTAAGAAAGGTGCTTGTGTTGTGATCTTTAAAGGTAACCTTGACCAGGATGCGAGCTCTGGTCACCAGGGACCAAGTCTGTGTCATTTGCCTCTGTGTTCCCAATGCCTAGCCCATGCCTGAGGGCAAAGAAGGGCTGCCACAAAACACTGGGCAAAGATGGTGGAATAAGGTGACTAGAGCTGTGTGACGTGGAGTCACATCCAGTTATCAACAGGAGCCCTCAGTCTCGGGGACGTGGGACTGGAGACTGGACCATGTTCCTAAGCTGTGTATACAGACAGAGTGCCCCTTATCTAAAATGCTTGGCTCACAGTGTTCTAGAGTTCAGATCTCAGTTGGATTTTAGAATATTTGCATAGACTTTCCTGGTTGATCATCTCTAATCCAAAAGCCAAACTTTAGAGTTTTGAATTTTGGAGCATTATGAATTGGGGGTTTTGAGATTTGGGATGCCTAACCTATAGTTCTTTGGGAATTGTCATCAAACTTAGGCATTTTAATAGGTCAATAAATTCTTAATAGCATTGCTATCTTTGATTCTCTGTTCACTGTGGTGAAATTGGAGAAATAAACAAGTATCCTTGACTCCTAATAATCCTAAGCCTGGTTCGCTGAATGAGTGCTGTGAGCCAGAAAAGCAGGAGAGCCAGAGACGGGGCTGACTCCAGAGTAAAGGTGACAGGGAGCTCGGAAGAGAGTGAGGGTGTATTTTGGGGGTGCTGCCCAGAGAAATTACATGGGTGAATACAGTTCTTGGGGAAATTAGCACTGCCAGAGACCTGCGGACAGCGCCGTGAGGCAGAGTGTTAGGGAGCGTCTCCTTCAGGCAGAAGAGGAGAAAAGGGGAAGCCACAGAAGTGAAGGAGAATCTGGAAACGTCAAGTGGGAGCAGCTCAGCAAAGAGGGAAAGGAATCGGCTCCATCTGCAGTTTGGTCCCCAGAGACAAACCTCTCCTGCAGGTTATGTCCCTCTGGCTCAGTGATACAGCATCCCTGGGCTCAATCCCTAGTACCGGAAGTAATAACAACATAATATTATATGTGATATATACATGTATATATATACACACATGCACACATAATACTACTGTAACATGTATATGCAATATGTATTATTGCTGCCTTTATAAAGGAGATCCTGCCATTTGCCACAACATGGATGGACCTGGAAGACACTATACTAAGTGAAATAAGCCAGGCACAGGAAGAAGAATATTGCATGACCCCATTTATATGGGAAATATGAAAAAAGATCAACTATAGAATAAAACTGATTCCCAGGGTCAGGGTGGGGGTTGGGAGGCAATGGGGAAGTTTGGTCAAATTTATAAAGTAGCAAATGGGCAGGATATAGGACCTAATGTAGGACATGAAGATTGTAATCAATAATAGTACACTGTGTTGAGGATTTTTGCTAAATGAGTATTACAGCTGTTCTTGCCACAGGGTGGTAAATGAGATGATATGTTAATTTGTTTTACTGTAGTAAACAAGTTTGTTATATATTTATTTTATAACATCAAATTGTAGACCTTAAATACAAGGGATGATAAAGTTTTTAGCAAATCCTGCCATTGCTTAGACCAAAGAAACTAAAGAATGAAGACCAGGTCACCAGACAGCAAGTGAAGAATCCAGAGGGGAGAGGGCTGGGGATGCAAATGCCCTGATTTTGCACAGGAACTTCACACTAATCTCTGGCTTTCCCCAAAGGGTGTCTGAGCCCAACAAGCGCAGAAATAAAATCTTAAAGAATTGAGTCAAGGTTTGACCCCTGCCGAGAGCCAGGAATAGCTCTAATCAAGTCAATTGCCCACTGCAGCAGATACCTCAGTGTTCTTCAGAGGAATATAACAGAATCCAAATTCTACACAAATAACATTCACAATGCCTGAGACCTCAAATTGTTTGACGTGCAAAAATAAAAAAGGAACAAAAATGGAAATAACTCTCAAAAGAAAACCAGTCAAACCCAAGATTCCCCAGAAGTTGAATTATTTCATTCCAGGGCAGTAGAGCATCTACTCTGATAATCTTGATAGAGATAAAATAAAATATGCTTAAAATGAAAAGAATGTATCTCTCATCTGAGCAATCAGAATATAAAAATGATCAAATAGAAATTTTAGAACTGAAAAAAAATAGAATTTAAAAAATTTTAAATTTACTAGATGAGCTAAAAGGGAAAGGAGAAGAGTCAGTGAATATGAAGATAAGATTAATAGAAATTATTCATTCCAAAGACAGAAAAGGGATTGGAAAATAATTAGCAAAATCTCAGGGAACTTTGGGTCAATGTCATCAGGTCTAATATGAGGTAATGATAGTCCCTGAAAGGAAAGAAAGAATAGAGCGGAAAATGATAAGTTGTAGCCAACAATTTCCCATTTAGGGTAAATAATAAGAATTTACAAAATTCCAGATGCTCAACAACAACAAAAACACGAACCATAGAACAAAATATTACTGGATTTACTTTATTTAAGATTTTGCTCCTCAAAGATGGTATTAAGAAAATGAAAAGTGAACCACAGGCTGGGAAGTATATACTTGCTATACATTCATTAGAATGTGAGGCTGTGAAGCTTGATTCACAGTCTTGCCTCAAAAGAAATTGGTGCCAAAATAAATTAGGGTACGTTAAAGCTGAATATTATCACATGCTTTTACCAATAAGTCAAGAATTTCATTTCCTTTATGAAGATATTTCCTAGAATAATTCCAAACTTTGTTTTTTAACTTAAAAAACTGAAAAACCGAAGGCCAAATCTTTTCCCTGATATGCAAACGCTAACTCACAATAAGGCAGGGGGGAGCAAAATAGAAGTACTTTGGATTAGACAAAGGGATATGAAGGGAGGGGAGGGGGAATGGGAATAGGAAAAATAAAATTAATCAGACATTACTATCCTATGTTCATACATGATTACACGACCAGTGTAATTCTACATCATGTACAACCAGAAGAGAAAGAAGTTATACTCCATCTATGTATGTCAAAATACATTCTACAGTCATGTATAACTAATAAGAACAAATAAATTTAATAGATATATAAAAATAATAAAAATAAAGACAAGAATACTATGTCCAATAAAACCCTCAAAAAAAAAAAAACAAGAAAAGAAAAAAGACTTCTGTAAACATCTTCCAACTCAATAGAAACATTTAAGGGGCTGGGGTTTTGGCTCAGTGGTAGAGTGCTTGCCTAGCATGTTCGAGGCCCTGGGTTTGATCCTCAGCACCACATATAAATAAATGAAATAAAGGTAGTGTGTCCAACTACAACTAAAAAAAAAAATAAATAAACATTAAAAAATTTAAATTTAAAAGTTGGCCAAGTACTCAAACAAACACTTTAAAAAAAAAATCTAGGAATGGCAAATCGTCATGTGAAAAATGCCCAATGCCTTTGCCAGTCTGGCTATACAAATTGCAGCCACATGGTACCATCTGTCACTCACTGAGGTGGCTGGTGTGAAAAAGATCAGCAATCCCAAGTGTTGGTGACAACCAGTGCAACTTTAACTCCTAGGTACTCCTGGTGAGAACATTCAACAGTACAACCATGTTGGAAAACAAGTCTCACAGTTTCTTTTAAAAAGTAAATCACGGGCTGGGGATGTGGCTCAAGCCCTAGCGTGCTAGCCTGGCATGCGGGCGGCCCGGGTTTGATCCTCAGCACCAAATATGAAGATGTTGTGTCTGCCGAAAACTAAAAAATAAATATTGAAATTCTCTTTCTGCCTAAAAAAAAAAAATAAAAACAAAAACAAATTCTTTAAAAAAAAAAAAAGTAAATCACCATATGAACCAGCAGCTCCACTCCTAGGTGTTTACACAGTTTACCTAGGAAAAATGTAAACATGTGTCCACACAAATTGATGTTTTCAGAAACATTTTTAACAATCACCAAAAACTAGAAACAACCTAACTCCATCAATAACTGAATCAATAAACAAACATGGTGCGTTCATGCATTGCAACACTAGGCATCTGTGGTTTCCTGGGAGCAGGCAGAAGGGCTAACCTTAGAAGGGGACACAGGGAGACTTTGGGGGCCATGGGAGTGTTGGGGACATTTTTGTGTAGTTGTTTTACAGGTGTATAAATGGCCAAAACTCATCAAAGTGTGCATTTTAAATATGTGCAGCTTAGTTTACATAAATTGCATTTCAATAAAATTGTTTAAATGGAATAAGAGGTAGAAGTCTGGGAGAGGGCCGTGCTCTTGAAAGGAGTCCCTATCTTGGAGAGGATTTTTGCCATGTGAAGTTGCTGCTCCAGGGCTCCAGAGCCTCTGGCCGCAGACCCAGGTTTGAATCCCAGCCCTGGTGCTGTGGGTTCTGGAGAAACTTCCTCTCCGTAGCTCAGTCTCCTCACTGACGAACAGGAGCAGAGAGAGCGTCCAGCCGATGGCGACAGCATGGGATCAGGAGTGGCCTTGCAGCAGTGGGGCTGTTTCCTCACACAGTCGGTGGTGCTGGGATGCTCTGGAGTGTTCCAGCAGCTCCCCGCCAGGTCTGTCTGTGGACACCTTCTTGGTTCTGTCTGCACGATGGCTGCCCAGCTCCAGGCCTCAAAGAACCGTGTCCCATGACAGTAGGAAAGGGGCGTGGGTGACCATTACCCCAGGAGACCTTTGTCCATGTGAGAGGAAATTCTCCCCCCCAGAAGCCCCAACAGGCTTCCACTCAGGTGCAATCAACAGAGCCAGCAATGCTGATGATACCGCCCAACAGCTGCCACAGGTGGCAGAAAAAGACCATCAGAACAAGGGGCGAGGCCTGTTGGTGGCTTGCGAAGGTGCGCCTCAGAAAGGACAGTGACCGCTGCCACACTACTGCTGAGGAAGTGACTCGTGCAGAGACAGAAGCAAACAGGCCACGGCCCACATTTCCAGGAGTGTGTTGACGCTGTGCGGTGGAATCCAGGGGAGGGCAGGGGTAGAGGGAGAGAAATGGACATGGGAGGTAGTCGGTGGGACAAGGACGCTGCAAGGGGGACATGGGTGTGGGGCACAGCCTTGGCAGTGAGGAGACACATTGCCTTTTAGAGGCTAGAACAGACGATGGAAAGGGCGGATGCCATAGTGGATGGAGACGTGGGGTGGTCATCATACTTGGATGGGCGGACCAGCTCTGAGTCCTGCAGATTTGTCTCCGTGGAGCTCTGGGTTTGTGCTTCACTGTGAAACAGGTGAGCATCTGGATTTGTACACAGCTCACCTCCGTCTTCCAGGCAAAAGCCACCATCTGAAAAGAACTGCAAACTCAGACTGCACCAAGTCCCCTCCAGGCAGATCATAGGGCTGCGTTTCGGGCACTGGAGGAGCAGATCCGGATGCGGCTGTCACCATGCTGGATAAAAGTCTGTCCTTGGTCTCCCACGCTGTCCTTTCAAGCTTTCATGGAGAAGTAGATGGTTCCATTTCATAATATCTTTGAAAGACTTTCTGGATTTGCTCCTTTTAAAAACTACTGAACTGGAACATCACACCCTAAACCAGATTCTGGCTGTCATCAATTTCCTGAAAAGCCATTAAAATGAAGTCGTATCCTGTGCTTATCAAGGGTGCCTGCACTTTCCTGTTCTGGTGTTTGTGAGACAAGATCATGAGCGCCCGAGGATGGGAACGGCCTCTAGTTGGCCGTCGGGTCTCCAGGACTGACCCTCATGAACAGCCATTGACCCCTGTTCATGTGCTTCCCTTGGCAGCCCTCCCCCACCATGGACCTTCCCTCCAGTTATTCATCCATTTCAAAGAGGCTTGCCAGGTGGTGGCACACTCTGTACCAGGCACCGGCGAACAGAGAGCCACCTTGGACTCAGGAGGTGATTTAAACACTGACTCTCACGGGTCCCAGGCAGGCTGCTCCGCTCCCTTCTGCCAGTGGGAATCTCATCCATGCCAGGAACGCTCATTACCACTTCTCTGATGACAGTTCCCTCAAAAACTGTTCAGAAGACAAGATGAACTTCTGCCAACCACCCAGCGTGACAGCGTCCAAAGACAACTCACACACAGCCTTTCTAAATTGTCATTCTTCTCCCTCCCAGAGCACTCCCTCCCTTGTTTTTCTCTCTTGACAAGTGGCAACACCCCCCACCCGTGTGCCTTAAACCAGAAGCTTGGGTTCTGCCTCTCCCCCAGCCCCGGCCCCGTATTCCCTCTCCTAGTACCAAAATGGCCCCAGTCCTCTTACACGGTGAACAGCAGGAACCCCCAAGTCAGGCTCTGACCCCACTCCCCTCAACCCCTGCAGACCTTCACCTCCTCGTCTGTAAAACATGGGGACCACAGAGGTGCCTGCAGGGGTTAAGTGGAACGGGGCTGGCCAAGGTGCCAGACACACAGCTGGTGCTCAAGGGCGGCCCCCTCCGTGGTGGACCATTGCCATCACCTCCTGGCCAGCTCCCTGGCTCACCTCTTCCCTGATCCTGTCTCACTGAGCTGCTCTTCTCACCCCAGCACAAAACCTGGTTCGGGAAAGGCACTGGTGGGGCTGACAGGCGCACAGAGGAGGGGTGTTGGGGGACCTTCCTAAAGAGAAAGTGCCTGAAGCTGAGCCCCGAAGGTCAGTCTGAAGTTGGGGGGAGAATGAGGCCAGGAACCAAGCTCCAGCCGCAGGAGCCCAGAGGCACCGAGAGGAGGAGACATGCATAGCAGGGCTCTGTCGAGCACACGGGGTGGTCGAGATGAAGCTAGAAGAGGGCTGGGACTCTCCTGTGGCCAGCCGATGCCCTGCCTGCTGTCCTTAGGCCTTTCCTGGTAATGTCCCCTGAGGTAGAGCAGCCTCTGCCCAGTGATCATCAAGCTTCACCCTCTTCTCCAGCTCAGTTCATCTGGCCACCCCCAGGAAGCCCTCCCCGACTTACTCCCCCACCACATCCCTCCCTGGTCCCCTCACATGGAGCATGGACCACGCAGTGCAGACACTGTGGCCTCTGCTCTGCTATGAGCTGTCCGTGTCACAGTCCACAGCATACAGTGTACAAAATGCCACCTCAAGGGCAGAGTCCCTCTCTGCCAATTCTGTGATGCACATTTTTTTCACATTTTAGTGTTTCCAAAATCAAAATGTGTCTTGCGACCCAAGTCCTCTTTAAAATAGCAGATATTCAGAAATACAGATATATTTTTAAATGGAGGGAAAGAGAAGTGGTCAGTGGAATGGCGCTGGCCCACCTGGGTTTGAGTCCTGACCCTGCCTTTCCCTCAGCGACTCTGTGGCCTGGGCAGGTAACGTTGTTTCTGGGATTTTGTTTCTTTCTCTATAAAATGAGAAATGCTGCTGCCTCATGTACTGAGGTGCTCAGATTAGCTCCTTAAAAATGCACGGATGCTTCATTCCTAGGTCAACATCATGGTGGTTATTAGAGGAGACCAGGAGAGTGGGCATGGTGGTGCAGGAGTGGGGGAAGAGAGGCCAGGTGCAGCACAGATCAGACCTTCAGCCAAGCCCATTGATAACCTGTCCTGCACCTTGTCAGTGAGGCAGAGAGCAGCCAAGACAGGGAGGGGTCAGGCAGATGCGTCTAAGTGTGTCTCTTGTATGCACTCAGTGATATTACCCCACTTTACAGATGAGGAAGCTGAGGCACAGGGATATCAAGGAAATGGGCCCAAGGTTACACTGCTCATAAGGGACAGAGGTGGTGTTCAAACCAAAACAATACCATTCCAGAACCTGTGACCATCTGCCATAACAATCCTTGAAGTGGCATGTTGGCATGTGCATGGTAGGTGTCTCCAGCCTCCAGCATATGCCTCACAGCTGATCAGGGTGACAGTGTGACAAACAGGACCCAGCTCTCATGTTGCAGCCACACCCTGGAAAGCAAATTCTCTTCATGGTAAAGTTCTATCTCCAAGTCTGTCTACTTAATTATTCAACTCAGTTAAGTATCTTTCTTTTTCCTCTCCAAGGAATCCTAGCAGGAGAGCCACACATTCCCTGAAAGGTCTCCAGCAGAGGGGTTTCTGAGCCAACCTGGCTCCTGCAGAGACTCCGCAGGGGTGGAAAGGAAGTTTCATTAGCTCTATTTACTTCTCCTGCCCATAACGGCCAGCAGAGTCTGAGTGGTGACGTCATGTCTCATTAGTGGAGACCTCTGCCCCTGGTCACAGCACCGCATCTGGCTTGTTTGTGTGCAAGGAGCAGTTTCACAGGGAGTGCGTTATGAACCAGCTCTCCCGTGGAGATGCTCTAATTGCCAGTTAGGAAAACAAGCTTTCTGATGTCATGCAGACAGTTGGGCAGCGTGTCCGCAGCAGGGAAGATGGTTGTTAACACTCTTTCCGGCAGGGTGGGCTTCTCTGAGGGTGATAACACCAACTCTGGGGGACCACAGATGAGCAGCCTGCCTTCCTTCCTCGGTCCCCGGCACCTTGCTGACCTTGAGTCCCGTCAGTCCTTCAAGGCCCAACTTGCTGTGGGCTGGGTCTTGCCGCATGTCAGACATTCAGGTTCAACACCCAGTGCTGTCATCCTGCCCCTCCGGATGTTGTTTGTTGTCATGAAATCAAACTCTCCTAAACAGAAGAGGCCCAATACCTAAAGGCTTGCAGCATATACAAATATGACCTGCTCCTGAGAAATGTCCCATAAAGCTTTGTTTAAAAGGGAAAAGAGGACAGGAGTCCTTCGAATCCCCCGTGGCAGGATCCCACTGAGCTTCTGAGAGGTTCGGATTTTTACCAGCGTTAATTACAGTCTGGCAACACAGCCTCCTCTCCTCACTCAGTGCCAGGAATCAGGGAGTGAAGCCCAATTGGGGCCGGGGAGGCACATTCGGGCTTCCTTTGTGTAGGGGGCCCCCATCTCCCCCCACCCCTCCATGGCCGTCCCTGGGCGGCCTCCCAGATGCTCTCTCCCTCTGCCCCACCCAGCTGCTGTCCAGCCCCAGAGCTCCTGCCCATGGACAGGCACGGGGGTTCCTTGTTTATGGACATTTTTCATCCAGGAGAGCCGGGCTGGTTGACCCAGCAGTGGGGTGTGCAGCGAGGTCTGGAGGTAGGGGGAAGAACCCCAGTGTGCACCCACCCACGTCCTCCTCCCGGGGAACCCACTGAGGGTGAAGGGCATCAGATCAGTCACAGTTGCTGCTCCCCTGGGTGGGGAAGGATTGAGTGGGATGGAGATGATGGTATTCTGTGTCCTGATAGGGCTTGTGTAGTGCAGCTGTGGGTACATCTGTCAAAACCCAACGAGGTAACAACTTCAGACCATGCTTTTCATGGTGTAGACTGTATATCCAAAGAGGAAAGGGGCTGGCGTGCGGCTCAGTGGTAGAGCTCTTGCCCCCCATGCGTGAGATCCTGGGTTGCACCCCCAGCTATACAAAAGGGAAAAAAGTGTCGGGGGATACAATAGCAATGGTGTTAAAGGTCTGCACGGCAGATCAGGGGTCAAGGTCTGAGGTGTAATATCTGAAATCTACTCTGAACTGTAACAAAAAGAAGCTGGATCAGCCAAGGGATGGGGATGAAGGGTGGATAGGCGAGTGGTAAAGCAAATCCAGCAGAAACCAACAGGGCAGAGTCGGGTTGGGGGTACAGGAGTGTTCACTTTAAAACCTGTTAACATTTGCATTATGCTTGGAAGTTTTCATTTAAAACTCTGTAGAAAAAGGTGTCTAAGCTCAAAAATTGATTTTCCCCCTGTGAAAAGACGCTAGCCATCAGAGGCACTTGTTGGGCGCAGGCTGTGCCCTCTGGACTCTACCTGCACATCCTACTTCATTTTCATGAGCAGCCTGTGAGTCCGTTCTCAGGTTACAGGTGCAGAAACCAAAGCTTTCCATGATCTGTGGGTCACAGGTATCAGAGCCAACATGCAGACCCCAGAGTCAGCTCTGTCCCACCGCCCACCACGCAGGTAAGGAGAGGCCACGCTGGAGGACCTCCACCTCCACCAGTCCAGTCATCCCAGCCTTCTCTCTGGAGAACGTGATGACATTTAGCATCCCTCCACCCTCAGAAGGCCCATGTGGATACCATTTGACCCACAAAACTGGTAGGTCTGTGGTCTTCCTGCGGCCCATCCCTGGACCCAGGAAGGTCGAGTCCCTTTGCTGGGGGCTGCACTTGCCCCACAGAGCAGCTCTGTCACATGCTCTCTGCCCTGGCTCCAGCTGTTCACCTCCACCCAGAAGACCAAGAACAGCTTTCCCACTCCTCAATCTCCCTACAGTGTGAAGGCCTCAAGGGCCGGGCCCTGTTTGGCCACCACTTTCTCAGCCAGTGCCTGCCTGTCGTAGGTGCTCACTTATCCACTGACCCACAGGTCCCTGGGTGTTAAGCGCTTCCCACACACAGGATGGAGACGTGGTGGTAGACAGCAGCTGTCCTGGTTTCTCTCAGGGGACTGCCTGTTGGGAGGCTGTACTGTGACATGTTTCTGAACAAGAGATCAGTCCAGCGTTCACCAGTCAAAGCAACGAACATTTACTATCTCACACATTTCCTGAAGCTGAGCGGCTCAGGCTCAGGCTCCTGCATGAGGCCACGGTCATCTGTGGGCTGGAAGGCTGTGAAGTCCACTCCTGGCTGGTGTCTTCACCACATGACTGTCCAGAGGCTGCCCGGTGTCCTCGTCTGATGGCAGCTTGCTTTCCCCAAAGGACAGGATCCAAGAGGGGACCCTGATCTTGAAGATGACAAGCCATCACATCTGTCCTATGCTGGTGGTGGCCGAAGACAACCCCGTCAGCCTGACCAACAGGGAGAGCTCTGGCTACCTCTGCAGAAGGAAAGAGGCGGCCCAAGATCACACAGGCCAGTGTGCACTTGCAGACCAAGACGTGCAATCCGACCTGCCTGTGAGAGACCTCGCTAGAGACCTAACCGGATGTAGGTGGGGACCAGGGTCTGCACACAGGGAGGGTGTTGGCAAGAGAGATGGGAGAGGAAAAAGGAGCCTGGGCCACTGGGTCAGTCCCTGGCTGCATGGGGTCACCTGAGGAGACCTAAGTACACAGATGCCCAGACTATCTCTCCAAAGACTACAGATGGCCTGGAGTGAAGCCTGGGCATTAGGCATTTTTAAGCTTCCAAAATGATTCTAACGCGAGTCACGTGTGAGGACCACTCTTCAAGGCCAGGGAACCCCCTATGCAAGTGTCCTGTGGTCAGACGGAGCCTGGCATGCTTGAGGAACTGAAAGGATACATGGGCTGGAGGACAGAGCATGGGGGAAAGACATGAAGTGGAGAGGTGACAGAAGCTGGATGACCCAGGCCTTCGTCAAGATCCAGTGGGTATTTCAAAAAGATGACTCTGGCTTGGGTCAGAGAACAGACGGGGGTCGAGGAGCCCAAGTGCTTGTGGTGGTATATTTCTGAATGATAAGACCATGGCCCTTCCTACGACAGTGAGGACTTGGGTTAGGGCAGCAGCGACAGCAGGTGACGTTGGCATCGGGGACAGCCAGAGGTTATATGCTGCCGGTTCTTGCAATCAAATCAAAACATCTGGTTTCACAAATGGGAAACTGGGATCTTAAAGGAGGTGGGGCTTTTCACAGGCCACTCAAGAAGAGGAAAGCGGCAGGAGGAGAGAGAAACCAAGCTGGCCCTGACAGTTCAGGGTTGTGGTCTGAATGGCGGCAAGACCAGGGGAGAGAAAGGGAAATGGTGATGAGGGTGTTGAGCCAAGATACAAGTCACGTCTGGAATATGTGCTCCCAAGTGGGAAGACCGAAAGGTTACAGGCAAGTTGAGAAATGGTGTAATTACAAAACTGTCCGAAATGCCAGCCGGGGTCAGCCTGAGACCTGTCCCTCCGTGCCAGGCAGGGACGCTGGGCGTGGGGGCTGTAGGAGAGCTGCCAGCCCACTTGACATCCAGCTCCTGGAGGGGAGGGCCCTGTCTCCTTGCCTCCCTTCTCCCCGCAGAACCTGACACCTCCTCTTCTAGGCAGCCAAGCCCCTTGACAGCTGGCCCCACCTCGGCGGTCACGTGGGAAAGGTTATTTCCAGCGCCCCACTTTTAGCCACACAGTGAACAGATGGGGTCCTTCCTTTTCCGGTGGTAATGATCCCCTGCCTTTAAAGAGGTGGCTTCCCAGTGTCTTTCTTGAGAACCGGAGATGGTGAGTCACATCTCACCAGCCTGAAATCATCAGTTCAAGGCCAATGCATGCAGATATGGGTAAACACTCCTCAGCTGAGCTCTCTAATGAACAGTGGCTGTGTTTATCAGGACAGGAGCCGATGCTGTGGGGTCTTTAAGGAACGGAGACCGGAAACAAATATCTCCAGTGCATCTGCAGATCATCGACTGGGCATCAAATTTTTTTGAAGGCATAGGGAAGAATATGTGATTCTAGAAGGTTAGAAGTAGGAATAGTGATGGCCAAGAAATGGCAGTTCTGCCGTCACCTCCCACTTCACGCCCAGGCCAGACATTAATAATCCATCACAGCACTACTGACCTCTGACTCCTCCTGAAGGCAGCATTCCAGTTCCTTACCAAGCATGGCTGTCCCCCAAGGTCTGCAATATCTTATGTAGTAAAACTAAGTTAAAAATTGAGCAGCTCAGTCACACTGTCCACATTTCAAGTGTATAATATCTGCATGTGGCTAGGGACCATCACAGGGGACAGCAGGGAAGAGACCATTCCAATCATCACAGAAAGTTCTGCTAGCATCATGGAGCTAATGGAGCTAATGTGCTCCAGAGCCACACTTCCAAAATGTCAGCCATCCACATGTCCTCGTCACAGCCAATCTCTTTTTAAAAAGACACCTACTTAATAGGAAATGGGACATTATAGTGGACCCCTTATCTGCAGTGGACATGTTCCAGGACCTTCAAGGGAGGCCTAAGACTGGATAATACCAAACTACGAACAGTAAGAGACAAATAATGACTATAAAATAGAACTTATCATAGCAACATACTGTAATAAAGCTTATTTAAAGCTTATGAATTGTTTGTTTCTGGAATGTTCCATGTAACATTTTCAGGCTGAAGTGGACTGTCAATCACTAAAACCACAGAAAGCAAAAGGGTGGATAAGGGGTGCTACTATTCCAACTGGAATGGAAACCCAATGTTATATCTGCTGTACTGAGAAAGGGTTGTAGACACAGGCATTCTGGGACTTGATTCTGGAAGAATCCTGTTGCTTCTTGCATGTTCTGAGCCTAGTCTAGCATATGTCCTTCCCCAGAGTCAATGTCCTCTTCTTCTCCATTCACTGTAGAACGCACTCTGCAGGCCCTTGCTCCTCTGTAAGGCCCCATGGCATCCTTCACCAACAGAACATGGCAGGAAGTGATGTAGACCATTTCTAGGCCAGGCTCTAAACCATCATAAGCTATGCTCCATGCTACCTCCCTTCCTGGATGTGGGGCATGAGGAAGGCCCCCTAACCTGGGGCTTGGTGGAGCCACTAGATGGATGAAGGCCTGAGGGACTGGGAAGAGCAGTGCCTGAGCAGAAACAAATCTTTACTGAGTGGAGCTGCTCAGATTTTGGAGTTGTTTTAGCAGCTAATCTTACTTATCCTGACTGTTCCACCAAATGCTCAGTAGTTAAAGATGTTCCAGCATCTAAGGCTCTTCGTGGAGTGGGAAGACCACTCCAGACTAAGGAAACAGCACCTAGAAAGGTCCTGAGGCAGGAGGAAGGGCAAGGAGCCACTGTAGGGAGAGTGGCAGATGGCGAGGGGGACAGGCAGCAGCACCCGGAGTGGGCAGAGCCTTCCAGGGCACGTCAGCCATGGGTCTGGTGTGGGTATGTGACCCAGCTGTGGGACAGTGGGGTGAAAGGGGGAAGTCTGCAGGCTTTGGGGGACCTTCCTTTCTGGTTATGAGACCCCTGTGTTTAGAGAACCCCTCCCTCCTTTCCCGTCTTTCTGCATCATAAGGTGTTGGTGCAACCTCTACAAGAGAAAGCAGCACAGGACAAGCACTGCAGGGGAGGGATCCCAGAGCCCACGCTGAATTCTCCAGGGGTTGAATCAGCCCACCCAGACTCCCACCTCCAGTCTGCTACCTCCAGTCTGCGCTCAGTGAGACAATGGCTGTCCTCCATCTCCAGGCCACGTGCAGCCAGGTGTTCTGGCTCTTGCTGCCCAACACTGTAGAGCCATTTTTAGAAGAGAGTTGTTGGGTCAGCCCAGGGGAGACGAGCTACCAAGGTCACACTCTGGGATGCCAGACCACAGAGCAGCACCCTCCACAGCACGGCAGCTCAGAAAAGCCAGTGAGCCAGACCTGCAGCTCTGCACCCTCACAGGGTCACACTGGACATGTGTCGACACTCTCTGGAACATCTCAGCCAGCCAACGGGCTGTGCTCCTGAGCTACCCATCACCTGCTGTCCACCACCTGGGATGCGCTTAGCACAGAAATGGGCCCTTGTAGCCGTGGCTCATGCTCCACCTCGGCTCCCTAGGGCCCATTCGGCTCACAGCATATTTAAAACGATGTGCATTTGCAAATGCCAAGGCCATTAAAGGGCAGCCGCGGTGGCAAAGAAGCAAATGAATATTAAATTAAAGGTGATTTTTAAAAAAAATTATCTTGAATGTTTTGCCTGGGGAAAAAAATGGATTTAATTAGAAGAGGTGGAATACATGGAAACTTTCAGAGATTTGGAAGCAGACTTGGAGATATCCAAGTGCCTCTCAAGTGGAGATGTGACCAGCATCCACTCAGTACAGGTCTGTGCAGGTCTGGCTCTTTCGATTTCCACTTAAATCTACCAGTGATGACCTATTGTCTAGAAGAAGGATGGCTGAATGGTTAAGTTAAGGAAGGATTTTGCCAGACTAAGCTTGGGCTCAAGTCCCAACTCAGTGTGGCCTTACTTCTGTTCTCTGAATCTTCCCACCACACCTGGCCCAGTAAAGTACTGGCTTGTATGATGGCTATCATACAAGTGTGTTGGTCAGCTTTCCATTACTGTAACAAATAGCTAAGGTAATCAGCTTATAAAGAGAAAAGGTTTGGAAATCTCAGTCAACAGTTGGTGGGTCCCATTGCTTTGGGGCCTACATTGAGGCAGCGTGTCACATGAGGATTGTGTGCTGAAGCAAAGACTCTCACCTCATGGCAGCCAGGAAGTAAAGAGAGGAAGAAGAGGGTGCGGGGCCTGTTAAGGGTCCTACCACCTTCCAACAGCATCAGGCTGGGGACAAAACCTTTGACATTTGGGCCTTTGGGCAGTGGGTGGGGATGATCATACAGGCGAGTAATTAGGGGCTGGCAGGCTGAGAGGTCAGGGACTGTCGTGGCTGTTGTTGGATTTTTATCTTTAGAGTTGAGCACGAAGTCTTGGACATCAAATGGGATTTGGAATCCTAGAGACAGAGACTGTGACATAATTGCTCTTGCCACCCTAGCTCCAGCTCCCTCCTTTTGGCTGTTGTTGACACCGATGGCTTTTTTATGGATTCAGAAGTATCACGGGTTGCATGCTCTGTCCTAATCAGCATCCGTCAGGAGACCCAGGCGCCACGAGGACAGGAAGAAAGGTTTCCAGAGACACCTAAGCAAGCCCGTGAGAGGAAGGTGGCAGGAGTGAGCATGGTCAGGGCTGGTGGCTTAGGCGTCGGCTTCTCCCACCTACTCCCCTTCTCTGAGACTCAGCTGCCTTGACTCTAAACTGGGGAAAGGAAGAGGCAGATCACAGCCACGCAGGGTGCTGAAGGCCAAGGTTTCTGAACCTCAGCACAACCGACCTATGGGGCTGGATGGCCACTTGCTGCCGAGGCCTGGCCTGGGCAGCATCACAGGGCTCTGCCCGCCGCTTGCCAGGAGTCCTCTCCCTCATCCCGCATTGCTATGACCAAGCGCATCTCTCAATACTGCAAGTGTCCGCTTGGGGGCAAGATCACCCTGGATGAGGACCCCTGCTGTGGGGAGGGGAGTGTGCAGGATAATTAGCAGAGCCTTGCAGATTATTAAATGTCCAACAGGCCAGCACTGCTGTGATTCATGTCCACATTTGCATTTGGAGTCTACCCCCTATAACAGGCGAGGAAATGAATCCAGAGCCAGGTTTTGAGCAGAGTTCTGGGTGTTTCCCAAGTCCACCCTCCAGCCAGCCACAGCAGCCGCTGCCTGACGCACCCGGGCAGCACTGCATGGGCTTGCACAGCCTGGGCTCTGGTGGATACCCCAGGGAGTCAGCAAAGAGACCTCCTGCATTGAAATCTGCACTGCCAACCTGCCAGCATATCAGACCAGGCTGGTGGCTCGGGAGAGCCCTGAGCAGCTCACTCAGCAAGGCCACAGCCCATCCTCTATCCCGAGGCTGACGAAGATGCCGAGAAAAGCTCCACTTCTGACCCACAGCAGACAATGAGTGGAGTCCGCTTTGAAATTGCTTTTATGCCTCCAACCGCAGAGCAATTATCTGACCCCCCGCTGCCTGTGACCAACATCACTCTTTCTGTGAGCTCATCGGGAGCCAGAGCTGTGTCTTCCAAAGTCGGGAGGGGACCACCTCCCTGTGGACCTCCTGAGCCCTATTCGCTCCTGCCCTGAAATCCACATTGCAATGCCCGTTGTTACCCACCCTCATCCCCCTCTCTGTTTGGTTCTCATCCATTCCTCTGTGCTGCTGTTTTGCTGCAAGAATTGTTCAGAACAAAACAGGTTTTACTCTTTACCTATGGCTAAGAGACACTCTTGACTCTCCGCCATCATTGCAATTCACGCCAGTAACAAAAGGTTTTCCAAACCTGTTCCATTGCAAGCCCTTTTCTGCCTGAGTGGCAAAGACTGGCTAGGAGCCCAGCCTATCCATTCCCTCTCATTCCAGGTACACAGAGGCACATCTCTCCTGCAGCTTGGCCTAGCGATGTGAGGGATTTCCAGTGAGTAGAGTGGGAGAGAAGGCTGCAAGCACTAATTCCAGGCCCAGTGCATACCCACATCCCACACACAATGCATCACTCGCTTTCCCATCTCAAGTGGGCTCTGAGGGGGCAGAGAAAGGCAGAACCAGAACCATGGACGGAAGGAGCCTGGGCCACTGAAGGAAGGCTTGTGTGGAACTGTTATGTGACCCATTGATACAATGGGATTTGGGATTTTTGTTTGTGTGTTTGTTACATCAGCTGGTGTTACTCATCCTGACTATTAGATGTAGACTGAATGTTTTCCTCTGAAGTCCATATGTGGCTTATTTGGAGATGAGGCTGTGACAGGTCTTAGGGTTTCCATCTCATGATTCCTGTCACCTAATACAAGAGAAAGAACTTCTGGTTAGAAAAATCCACAAGGACATCCCCAATTGGCGTGCTCAGGTCAAGTCTATGGATCTTGAATCTCAGTTACCTTTCTTTTATGATACCAGTCACTGGTCTTAGGGTCCACATGGGCAAAACAGGATGATGGCACTCAAGATCCTTAATCTAACATCTGCAAATAGCCTGTTCCCAAATAAGGTCACATCCGCAAGGACCTGAGGTTAGGATTTGGGCCTCTTTTTAGAGAACTCAGTAAAGTCCACAGTAAAGTCCCAGCTCTAGTCCTTCAGGGCGGTGTTGGGTCATTGTGCTTAGCCATAGGTAAAGTGGCCAGGGTTGTTTTTATTTGTTCTGTTTTTCTTTTATTTGTTGATCTAAACAAGACATTTGACATTCCACAAACGTAATGAAGAAAGGACCAGGCTCTGGGGAAAGTTTCAATTTCATGTTCTCTAGGAAGCCCTTTTCTGGTCACCACTTTAGCTGTCTCTGATGGAATTTCTCCTGCTTTAGTAAGTCCCCAGGTAGGCCACGGACATCAGGCCCTTCCTGTCCCACCCACAAGCACAGCATGTGACATGGCTGACTGTCTCCCTGGCCAAAGCCAGTTGGTCCAGAGGTAGACACGTGGCCCACACTGGGCCCGTCAGATTCTCCTTCCTGGGAGAAGCCTGGTGTCTCCTGGGCCAGACAGCATACAGCAGGGCCGCGGGTGGCCGTTCTTGGCTCTGAAGGTGATTGGCAGGGAGGATGAGGCAGATGCACAGGGAAGCCGTGGTGAGAGAGGGGGATTCAGGACTGGCTTGGGTGCAGGAAGCACATGCCAGCTTCTTTCTACTTCCCGTTTGTCCTGGGGGAGGACCACACTGAGGGCCTCTCAGTCACATTTGATCACTTGATCCCCTGGATCCTTTGGTCAAATCTCCCCCATGTTTATGTAGCCGCAAGTACTCCTGATGGTCTGTGGGCTGCCAGCGGAGAGCACGGCAGACTCTCTTCTCTCCCCATCAAGCCTCCTGTACATCCCTGTCCACGGCCCTGCTCCCCCGGACCTTAATCTTCTCATCTATGCACTATGAATAATAACAGCCACCTCATGGAGTTACAATAAAAATGAAATAAGATAATAAATCTAGGAGCATTACAAAACTGTTGAATACTATATATGACCCCTTTTCTGGCCGACTGAGTTTTTTAAGAGCAAAGACCATTTTGCTAATTTTCAGAAATGTTTAATTCCTCGTGCTCAGCACAGGATGTGGCCCATACTACCATGCTTGATAAATATATGTCAGTGAAATACATAGCTGATATTTAATGGGTTCTTGCTATGGATGACCTCATTTGAACTTAGAACCCCTTGAGGTAGTTAGATATTATCTTTAACTCCACCTTATAGAGAGGGGAAAAAAGCATCAGAGAACCTGGGTGAGTTCCGCAAGGCTGCACAGTAAGTGGCAGAAGCAGGTCTTGCAGACTGCTGCCTCAGCCCCCATCTAATATTCCATTAGACTGGACACATGGTGGGCTGTAAGGCAGAGTAGCCACCCCATGAACCTGGGAGGCACTAGCAGTGCCAAACCTCTGGACAGAGCCGCAGCCCAGGAGGCAGGGGCTGTGCACACTGGTTGCCCTGCATTTGTTATGGGAGATGATTTGGAAATATGCACATTGGACCCCCGCTTCCCTACAGCAGGGCAGGGGCTCCGCATTCCAAGAGCTCAGCTTGTGGAGGGAGCTCAGCAGTGAGGGCTGGTGACAGATGCATCCGAGGACCCTCAGACACCTCCATGCTCACCCACTTTAATTAGGTGGAGGTGTCAAGATCTATTAGGATCACCCAGAAATGCCACTCGGGGCCTGGAAACCACCTGCATACGTGCCAAGTCACTGCTTTCCTGCTCCAGCTAAGGTTTTATTAGCATTTATTGGTGGCTAGTTTTTTTTTTTTTAATCAGTTGGATAATACATCCACATTGTAAAGTTCTCCAGTAGCAGATGAGATATAATAAAAACCAAATCTCAGCCTCTGAGGACACCTGCCCACAAATGATGTTCACAGCCTCTTGTTTGCCTTCCAGAACTATTTTATTTGAACACTTTAGTGTGCACAGCATGCACAGACACACACACACACACACACACACACACACACACACGACCTTTCTGTGGTAAGACATGTCACATGTCATCAACATCACTCCACGTAGCACTGCTACCTTCTTTCCATGGCTTTGCAGTCTGCCATCACATCATGTAATGGGGCCGTGTTGTGAGCACTCCTCTGTTCGCACACACATCACCTCGTCAGTCATCTGTCTTTGCTTTGTGTGCAGTAAATCCACAGGAAACCAGTTCCTGGTGTTAGGATTGTACTTTTCATTTCCATACCTATCAGCACCCAACCCAAGATCACCAGCTCCCTGTTCCCAAAGATATGGGAGGATGTCCCGGGCGGGTCCCTTCATTCCATTCCCTGGCTGGTGGATCCACCCGGCTTCCTGAAGGTTCCATGATGACAGATGGACAGGAGCTGGTTCCCCCAGTGATAAACCAAGAGGGTGAAGCTGGCTGCTAAACTATTTTTCAGAAATCAATTGGGAAAAGCAAACAATGCATGGTTTTTACTTAAGCCAGGGAAGTGTTTAGGATATAATATTAAATGTCAAATGCAGAATGCTGAGTGGCTCTTAGTCTTGGGCTTGCACATCAACATCCATGGGAACTGGTTGAAAATATGCCTGGCGGGACCCCAGCCCAGAGAGTCTCTTTCAATAGACTTGGGATAGGGCCAGGGCGAGACTATCTTTTTAGCAAACTCACTGAAAGACAGTGGGCACCCATAAAATGCCATAAATGCCCTATAATCTCAAATATGATGAAAGAACAAGAAATGACAAATCTAGCAGGGTGAACAACTTTTTTGTCTCTGGATACCATAATAGTATGGTGTTTTGTTTTCCAAATTCCTACCCAGAAATGTTGATGTTCAGAAAACAAGTGACTGCTCTAAAGCATCTAGGCCCCCTCCCTCCTTCCCTCCCTCCCACTTCCCTCCTTCCTTCCCTGCTTCCTGCCTTCCTTCCCAGTGAGCCCAGATTGGAGACTGGAGAGGCAGGAGACTGTGACCACACTTGATACTGAGCCGTGTCCTTTTGTTCTGAAGAGCACCACTGGTGTGATTATCAAAACTCTGGAGGATTTAGAGGTGAGGGGAACAAGGGTTCATTATTCTGATTTTGCAATTTTGCTGTAAGTTGGGAACTTTAAGATTTCATAAAAGCATCTCACGTCACTTTGGTGGGATAAGAAAGCTTTTCTGTTGCCTGAATCCTAAGAAGCCACAATATGCCTCTTAACACTTTAAAACAGTCTAATAGTAGGCCTCTCTGGTGTACCTTACAGATGGAACCCTTTGCCCCCTGTTCTTTAAAAAGAAGAAGAAGTTAAAATAGCTTGCGGCTTCTCTGGTCTACTATTAGTATAAAATTGGCAGAGTAACATATTAGTATTATATGTTAAAACATTTTCTTTGACCTGGAAGTTCATTTTTTTTCTTCTGATTTAAAAGGACATGAAAATGTTTTATGGGCCCTGGCTCGGCGCCTACTGGGCCTGATGGAGAAGTGGGCCCAGCTGAACAGAGCCTGCCGCAGGGTGATTGTTCCTGTTCTTTATTCTTACAAAAAGGAGATCATGCTAAATATACCCCTCTGCACATTTCTTTGTCACTTAATATATCACAGCTACTTTCTGTGGACAAAGGCCAACAGACAAAAAGCTAATTCGTTCTTTTAAGAGCTGCCTACTATTTCATGGTTTGGACCCGGAGCAGTTTATTTGATCATTTCCTCAACAGACCCCCATCCCACCCCCCAGGGCACCTGACGGCCCCCAGGTCACCAGCCTGCAAGCCCATGGCTTCCACATGCTCTGCCTGGCCCACTTCTCTGAGGACCAAGGAGCCAGACCAGGAGCTAGAGGGCTGCCCTTTAAAAGAGGGATGGTGGGGACTGCTCCAGTCCTCGCCCATCAGGGGACACTTCTCTACTGTGCTCCATAGTCTCAGGGATCAGAAGTAACCCCTGTGACATCCCTGCTGTTGACTCTTCCCCTCCCGCATCCCCTCTCAGTGCGTGCTCCCAGGTAGATTACCTGCACCCAGCCTTTGTCTCAGAATATGCCCCGTGGGGCAGGGGGTGAGCCGTCTCTGTTGGTAGGCATCTGGATTGTTCTTAGGTTTTAGCCCACATTAAATAATGAGGTAATACACATGACTTTATAGACTGATTTATGTATTTATTTTGCAGTGCTGGGGACCAATCCCAGGCAGGGCCTTGTGCATGGTAGGCAAGGGCTCGACCACTGAGTTACATCCAGCCCAGTTGTGGACTGATTTTGTTATTTAGTTAGTTGTTGATGGACCTTTATTTGATTCATCTGTTAATATGCAGTGCTGAGGATCAAACCCAGTGCCTCACACGTGCTAGGCAAGCGCTCTATCACTGAGCCACCACCCCAGGCCTGGACTAATTTTTTAAAGTGACACTCAATCGTACCTATCATAGGCCTCAGTTATGTCAATACATGTTATTAATGGGTAAAGATTCAATCAGAAAATGAGTGTCCCCGTCACCTTCAATATTGGCCATTTCTGTCTTTGGAACTGTCGAAATCCTCTCTTCTAGCTGAGTGGAACTGCACCGCAAAGTGTCAACTGGTCACTCAATGCGGGAAGCACTAGCCCTGCCCTGGGAGCTCTGATGACTCTGGTGCCCGAAGTCCCCTCCCGCTCGGCCCCTCCCCCGCCCTCCCCAGCCTCTGCCTTCCAGGCCGTCAGCTGGTTTCAGATTTGTGGATCCATGTGTTCACTCCTGAAACAAATTCTCAGCACTGGAGTTGTCCGTTTTTGTTTTTTAATAAATATTGTCAGATATCTATTGTCTGCAAAAAGCCCTAGCCATTCTTGTCCCTGCACTCAGGTGGACTCCCTCGTCCCCAGAGATGGTCCCCTCCTCCCCCAGGGATGAATTTCCTCCCTCTTCTCCAGTCACCCTCGGTCTATACAAAGGGCCCGGAAAGGCTGTGTCATGGAGCCGGAAGATGAGGCTGGAGCCCTGACCCAGCCACTCTGTTCTTGTGACTACTGGTGAGTTTATTCATCTTTTTGAGCCTCATTTCCTCATTTGGAAAACGGGGACTTTAAAAAAAGAAAAAAGCTTAAAAAAAAATGAAAAGTTTTCTGTTTTTAAGTTTTCATTTTGACATAATCCCACATTTACAGTAAAAATGATACAAGGACTCCCCTTACATGCCTGACCAGCTTCCCCTCGTTTTTACCACATTTCATTTGTCTGACAGATATGAAAGTACAGATTATGTTCGTGTAAGATGTATATTATGGACACATATGACATATCTGACTTATGAAAGTACATTTTTATTTCCTGCGCCACTCAATAGTAGGATGCACACTGGTTTACTTGCTTCTTGCTGAGTGTGTGCTTTCTAAAATCAGGGTTACCGTCTTGTGTAACCACTGTGTGTTCATCACTTTGGAGATTCACACCGAGGTGGTGGTATTACCTAACCTACAGGTCAGCTTTCCCAACAGTGTCTATCAAAAACTTTTTCAAATTTTTTTTCTGGCTGCAGATCCAATCCAGGGTTAAGCATTACAATCTTTTGAAGTCCTATCTCTTTTACCTCCCTTCATCTAGAATGTTCCTCAGCCTTACTTTGTCATGACCTTGACATTTCTAAAAGCCACAGCTGATTCTTGTGCAGAACGCCCCTCCATGTGGCTGTGTCTGTGGCTCTCCTGCCCGTGGCTTCACGGTCTGCACCTTTGGCAGGAGAATCAGAGCCTGGCCTGGCGCACCTCTTTGCACACAGCCGGAGGGGTCCCGTGTTGGTCTGTCTATCCCGCTGTTCTTAACTTTGATCACTTAATTGAGGCGGTGCCTGCGGTTTCTCCTCTGTCCATTTACCATGCTTCCCTTAATAGTCAATGGTTAGCTCGTGGGGAGATGCTTTGAGCCTGTAGATGTGAATGACCTATTTCACATCAAATGTTCACCCTTCAATCCCAACTTCCATGGGTGACTCTCCACTGCAACAAGTATCACCGTAAAGTGTTGTGAGCTCTGCCGTGGCTCTCCACAGTGCCAGGGTCCATCAAGTAGCCATAAATTCACAGGTCGCACCACTCTCAGCAGCTGCAATTCACCGAACACCCTTGACTCACCTGAGGGTCATAAAACAGGCACTCACAGGTTCTTCTATTCTAATCTTAATTACTAGTGTCTGTAACGCTCAAGCCACACGTGGCACTTGACACAAGGCATTGGTTACAGAAAGGCTAAGAAAGGGTCGAGGTTGCCATGGGGCTTCAGGAGGCTGAACTGAGAGCAGAAGAAGGGAGCAGGTTGGGAAGAAAAGGTCGCTGCAGGGTCAGAGGGGATTACAACCTAGGGCCCAGACCACTGAGGGGCCAGGCAGTGGGGACAGGAAGTCAGAGGGCATTCGTTGCTGTGGTGGGTGATTTTCCTGGCCAAGGCTCATGATGAGTGACAGGCGACAGGGTCCAGTCTGGGTGTGTGTGTATGGGGCTTTTATAGACGGTAGGTGAGGGGCTTGCATCTGGGGAGACTGATAAGCTCCAGTGTCTGGTGTTCCTGGCAGGTTCTGGGAAGCCCGTGTCCAGGTTCTCCCCGGTTTAGTTTGGTCAGTTGGCACATATAAGTTACCCATCAGCCTGTACTTTATGGTGGTGCCGGGAAGATGGTGGTGGTTCACTGCCTTGGCACTAGTGCTTAAGACCGAGTCGCCAAAGGCCGACTACTGCCTTACAAAATGGAGCGACTCAGGTTCAGGCACAGCCTGAAAACGGGGGTTCTAGATGTCACGGAGTAGCTCACGGCAGGGCACAGGCTGCTTGCTGTTCAGGGTAAACAAAATAATAAATTGATATCAAGAAGTACGAATCATTTAAAGAATATTTTAGAGGAGATTTTCATCATATGATGCTAAGTATGAAAAGTAAGATATGAAACTATATTTGGTTAAATGCAATGTGGAATCTTGAGTTAGATCCTGGAACAGAAAAACATCAGGAGAAAAGCTGGGGAAATTCAAGTAAAATCTATAGGTTAGTTAATGGTGATATATCAGTATTAATTTATTTCACTTATCTATGTATTTTTATTTAATTTTTTGATACTGGGTGTTTAACCCAGGGGTGCTCTACCACTGAACTACATTCCCAACACTTCTTCTTTTTCTTTTTTTTTAAATTTTGAGACTAAGTTGGTGAGGCTGGCCTTGAACTTGCGACTCTCCATCCACCTGGGATCACGGGGGTGTGCCAGCACGCCTGGCTTTTTCTTGATTTTAGCATACCTTAGATATTAATCTTGGGGTAACTGAATGTGAGATATATGGGGACTCTCTGTATTATCTTTGCAAACTTTTTTTAAAGCTAAAATTGTTCCAAAATAAAAACTCGAATAAAAAATTAACTTGGGGGTGATCATGTTTATGATCTTCCTTGCAGTGATGGTTTCGTGGGTGTACTCAAATGTCAAGACATACTATACCCATAAATATGTGCAGTTTATTGTAGGTCAGTTATACCTTAATAGAGATTACCAAAAACAACTGTGAGCTCCCAGTTATGTTAAAATATATGCATAGGAAAAAGACGCTGGATGGGAAATGTCTCAGTACGAATGGGTGTTTCTCTCTGTGGCTCGTGGGACACAGGTGATCGTGACCTTCATGGTTCTGATTCTCTGGTTTCCAGTTCTCTATAATGGGCGCGCTGGACCTGAACAAACAGGGGAACCACTATTTGGAGGGGGGTGATGTGTAGAAACGGCTTTGCCTTCTTGTCCACACAGTGCCTGGCTGGTGGTGAGAGTGTGTAAGAAGGAAGCGCCGCCCAGCCGGCCCCTAGGACCCCTGGCAAGAAAGGGCCAGGAGTGGAGCTCCTCGCGCCCCACGTCCTCAGCGGAACCCCAGTGGGCCTGGGGTGGGGCCCGCCAGGGTTTCTCAGGCACCTGGGGCCAATCAGACTGGGGGTGGAGTCAGCTTTCCCCGGGACACAGGCCCCACGGGTTACCCCGCCCCCCGCGTTGCCCCGAGGCTTGGCCCGAGGCTTGGCCAGGTGTGGGCCATTTTTACCAGTCAATATTAATGCAGCAAGCTCAAGGCCCAGCTGCCCCGCTTCTGACTGTCCGACATTCCCAAGGCAGAGAGGTGAGCAGTCCCTTTTCTCCCTCTCCCTATCACGGACAGGTGTGCCCATGTCCCTGGTGACCCAGGGACCCTGGAGCAAACCCTGCGTCTTATTCAGGTTGGGAGCTCAATTGTCTGCTGAAGATTAAGGAGGAGAGGAATTGTCTGGGTGGTAGGAAGGGGCAGAGGCAGCAAGGGCCCTGAGGGGACAGAGGGAAGGGGTGGCTAGATGGCTGCGGCTCTGGAGGCTGGGAGCAGCCTCTTCTTCAGCCTGGGAGACACCCGAGTCCTGGCTGTCGCGGAACAAATGTTTGCACCTGGCTGGGCCTGAGAAAGCATGGGGCTGCTCCAGGGATTCCCAGAAAGTCACCCTGATGAGGCCCCACAGGGGACCCACAGGGGATGCCACCTGCCCAGGCATCTCTGGGGGTCAGTGGGCCTGGGCACCACAAGCAGGGGTGGAAGTAGAGCAGCCGGGGGTGGGGGAGGGCAGCTTTTCTTGGTCTTCTTGGAGCAGTGGACAAGTAGAGGCCCTTGGAATATGGCCCCAGGATGGGAAAGGGGCCAGGGTTGCCCATGGCTCCACGCCCTGCCAGCTGGGCTTCCTGGAGTGTGTGGAGGAGCAGGAGGTGCTCACTGGCAAGGAGGCAGACTGGCCTCGTGAAGACTGGGAGCTGGGGCAGGTAGAGGAGGGACAGGGTCTCATACAGCAGGGTTTCTCATGCTGCCCAGAGCCCGGTAGATGTGCATCCTGGGCCCCTCTGACCAACCTGCTCCGACCCCAGGTGGTGCCCATGCTGCAGCCTGAGAGCCACCTGCGCAGTCAACCTCGGGGTGGGAGATCAGCAGTCTGCCTGCCTGCCCAGTCGGGACAGACCCAGGGTCACACCCCAAAGCTCATGTGCATCACCGGGCCTCCTCAGGGGACTAGAGAATCCTGAGTAGGAAACGGGACCAGTGCTTGCACTTCGTTAGCCTCTAGGAGCCGGGTCTCTCCCTGCAGAAGGAAGGCCTGCCACAAAGGGAAGTACAGACCCTTGGTCCCACTGTCCCACGGCCTCCCGGGGCCTGACCTTGGCCTGAGGAGTTCCATCTGCTGTTCATCATGCAGTGTTCTCAGGTGGGCTGAGGAGTTGCATCGCTCACTAGCTCCCAGGACGGCGTTAGGAGCCACAGTCCTGGGTTGAAGCTGTGGGGAATCTCAAGATGGCAAGAGCAGAGCAGAGAGCCAAGGCCAGCTCCTGAGGAGAGGCCCAGCATGAAGGCACAGGCCACACCCATCCAGGGCCAGCCCCGCTGACACGCTCAGGATGGCCCTAGGGCGGCTCTTCAGGCACCGCTGCCTTAGTGCCCAGGGTAGGGATCAGAGCCAGGCGTTGCAGTGTCTGGACAGCACTTCACAGTTTGCAGAGCGTTGCTTCCTTTCACCCCTGATGACGCTTGTGGCCCCAGTGCACAGGGGAGAACAGGGTCCTGTGGGCAGGCAGGCCCAGCCCAAGCCATCTGCCTCCGGAGTCGCTGTTCCCAGTGAGCACACAGCGGGAGATGTGACCGAGTGGTTGCTGTCCACATGGCTAGCCTGTCACCCCAGAAAGGGTGCAGCAGAGGTCTGGGTCCTCTCAAGGCTCAAGCCCTGGTTGTCGCATCTTGTTTGCTCCCTTGTGTCCAAGCTCAGCTTTGATCCCAGGTTCCTCCCCTGACATCTGCTGGGTCTCCCTGATGCCCCCACAGCCCCTTCCCAGCACTGGCTGCTGCTTTAAAACAGTGGCAGCCAGCCACCCCAAACGTGAAGGAAACCCTCCCGTGGCCAGAGAGCCTCCAGGATCCGTGTTCTCCCAGCTCAGCTGTCCCAGCCTCCCTGCAGCGGGCGGTGCACCCTTCCTCTGGGCCTTTGCATCTGAGGTCCCTCTGCACTCTAGTTGCTCAGCTCTCATGGAAGCCACTGAGCTACTGTGCAGTGGTCCTCTGTCCAGTCAAGCTCAGGGTTAACAGCTATCTAAACCCCAGTGTTATTAATTTGTCAGCTTGTCTGTGAGCCCCTTCCCATTCAAGTCGAAGTGCTAAGTGCCCTCTATGTGGCCATGTCCCTGGCACCCTGAGAGAGACATACTAAGTGCGCAAGTAACACTTCTTCTACGTAGGTGCCACTCTCCTGTTCTTCTGATCAGAACAAGTCTGCTGTTGTCCTGGGTTCCCCCCATTTACCCATCTTCCACCTCCATCCTTCAGAAATCCACCTGGCCTTCTCTGATCTGATCCTAACTCGCACTGTCCCTCTCTGGACACTCGGTGGTCAAGCTGGGCTCCTCCTCTCTCCTTCAATAGTCCTCCCTCAATCCTGAGGGCAGGATCTTCCAACTCCAACACTGCAGGCTGTGGGTGGGGAATTCTTGATGGGCTGCATCCGTGGTCCCCACCGCTAGGTGCTGGCTGCATCCCCGGAGCTGTGGGAACAGAAGTGTCACAGACCAAGGCAGGTGCTGTGATCATCTAGGGGAACTTGAGGAGGCAGAAAATGTCCCATGCATCACAAGCTGCCGACCCGCAGCAAGTTGGTTTTTCTGTAAAATGACAACAGTGTCAGTTTCTAAGGCACAGACAGCTGTGAGAGCTGGACTGTGGAAAGGGCCTCCCGTGGGGTTCCTGCATGGGGGCCCCCTCTGTACCACCTGGGCCTAATGTCTAGAAGAGTCAATGCCGGGCTGGGATCCCAGCATCCCCCACAGGAGGCTTGGGAGCCTCTGCTGGGGAGGGGAGGAGCTGAAACAGGCCCAAGGCCGGGAAGAGCACTAGGGGGCAGGGCCCTAGGTGAGGGCCCACCTGCAGATCCCTTTCCTATCACTTATGTTCTCCAGCCTTGGTTTTGGTCAACAAGTAGAATGTGCAGGGTGTGATGGAGAGAGCCTCTTTGCTATCCTGGTTCTCATACTCCTGTCACTACTCACAACTTGCAGCATGTGAGCTCAAGAGGTGCCAGTTGGTGGACTAGCTGCGGGCCGTGCGGAGCCAGTAGCTGCAGGAACAGGAGGGAGCTGTTCTCGGGAGTGGAAGAACCTGTGGCTGAGGACCAGCAGGTGAGACTGGGGAGCCAGTGGTGCCGATCGCAGGAGCCACTGATCACAAGAGCTGTTCTACCCACCGCACGGGACCCAGGTAGGCTGTTCCCCTAGAACCACCACTCACAGCAGCCCCCGGTCACACAGCACCTCGGGTACCTGACATGGCAGGTGTGAACCAGGAACCGAGGCTTGAAACTCAGTTAAATATGACCACATATTTGACATTTACTGGAGACTGATAATGACGAGAATCTGAGCACAAATCCATCTTCTCCAGTGGTGTCATAAGAGCATCAGGACACAGACTTCATTGCAAAGCACTGGTCCTCCTTTTAGCAACCTGTCCACCCGTACAGTGCTAAAACGGTCCACCTTTGATGTGTTGGTTAAATGACCGTTACAGAAGTCCACCTGCTGCTGTGGACACTAATGTGGACTATGGGAACATTTAAAATCACAAAGCGGCTTTGTCATGTCCTCTGGGCAGCTCTGCTCTGGGGATCCCGTCCTTGTCGGTATTCCCCTCTCGGGCATTACTGTCGGGTTCAGTTTGGGCTGATCTGGTCGCCAAGATGGTCTCTTGTTCATTTTAATTTCCTTTTGTTTTATGAAATCGGCCATTTTCTCAGGTTTTCTGGCTTATAATTCTGGGAATTGTCTATCATTGGAGAACTTGTGGGTTATTCACTCTGGTTCGTAGATGCTCTTTCTATGCATGTTGCTGTTTTAGACTTGTCTGCCTTTGGACACTTTGGCCTGTGTTCTTTGATGGAAAAAGCACCAAGTTCTTGTGAGATCAGATGTGTCGACTCTTAGGTTCAGGAACCATGTTGTGTGAGGTTTCCTTTTGCCATGACTTCATTTGGGCTTGATTTGGGAAGGTGGTATGAGGTGAGCTTCTGACTCATGAGAAGCTTCTTTGAAAGCTGTATCTTTTAAATGAGTTTTTAATTATTCAGTGTGTGCATAGGCTGTCCTGGGTTTTGGAAGACTGGGGCTAATGCCCCTGAACACCCCAGGGCTCTGTCCCCTTCCCCAAGTGGGATCTCGCTATGGCCTAGGGTGTGCCTTTCCAGCCTCTTGCTATGCGTCCATGTCTGTGCCGTAAAGTACATTTTGTTCCTGGTGTGAACTGTATGATGGGGTCTTGCTCTGCAGCATGCGTTTTCTGGCTACTTGTGTCTTGGAGCTGTCCCCGTGTACTTAGACCAGGGTCCCTTTTTCCCACTCCTGCTCAGGTGCAGATATATCCTCGTTCAACCCTTCACCCATCATGGGCTATTTCTGGGCTGGGCTGTCACAGTGCTGCATGAACACCCCCACCAGGCCTTTGTGGAGGAGACACAGAGTGGAATTGCTCCACCTCCAGTGTGCACATGTTTTATTGACGACATATTCTGTGAAATGGTCACAGCAACTTCACACAAGTGATGAATAAAAGTGCATGATCCCGAGTTTCCAGTGACTTAATAGATAAAAACATGATTTCTTTAATCTGCAGTTCACAGCCTCCTCCTGAGGTTGAATGTCTTCGAGTCTCTGTTGCCTCGTCTGGGGATGCATTCATAACCTTACCTGCTCTCCTCTGCATTTGTTGTTTTAGCCACTGCCCAGGATCCTTCTCTCCTAAAACATAAATGCTAGGTACTCGTTTGTTGCCGATGTCTTCTGGTTGCTGTTTGGCCTCTGACTTTGTTCAACTATACCTTCTCATGCAGAATCTTAAGATTTGGATATGGTCAAACTTAGTCCTTTTTATTTTTAGCTTTAATAAATCTTATTTATAAAAGGCCTTTCATTCCTCAAAGTAGTGAACATTTGTCCATATTTTGTCATGTTTTGGTAATCTTGGTTTTAAAAATTATGGTAATGACAGGGTTCCGACTGTTTTTTTTTTTTTTTCTTTCATACATTCATAGCCAAGTGTCTGAACACTATGAAATAACCTTTCCTTCCCTGCTCATGGAAAATTCTCTAACACACTAAACTGGAAACTCAATCTGGGTTTACAGTCTCTCTCATTGATTTATTGGTGTGCTCCTACCTGGGTACCAAATAGTTATGCAATATGCTTTTGGTATCAAGTGGAACAAATTACAGATTTACCTTTTTCTTCCCCAAATTCTCTGGCTTGCTGGATGTGGTGGTACACTCCTATAATTCCATCAGTTCAGGAGGCAGAGGGGGGAGGATCACAAGTTCAAACTCGGCCTTTGCAACTTAGCAAGGCCTTAAACAACTTAGCAACACCGTGTCTATATAAAAGGGCTGGCGATGTGACTCAGTGGTTAAGTGCTCTGGGTTCAATCCCCAGTACCCCCCCCCCCAAAAAATTGTCCTGGTTCTTTTGAATTTCAGAAAAAAATTTATGAAGAACTTTTTAGGAACTTTGGGATGCATTAAATTTTTTAAATAATTTGAAAAAGCAAACTTTATAATATTACTTCTCATTCATGAACATGGTATATCTTTCCATTTGTACAAATCTTGTTATGGAGTTTTTTCCTCTTTAAAGATCTTAAACTTTGTGCAAATTTTTAAAAAGATAGTAAAAAACTTCTTTTAGAAGTTCTTTGTCAAAAACTAGTATTTTTACCCCAGATATGCATGCTTACACCTTTGATCCTGAGCATATGCTTCTGTTAGTGTCTCCTTGGGTACTTTATTCCCCAGATGGTGGCCATTGGGAGGCCTCTTATGGACTGGGAGGGTTGGAGGGTATGGAAGGAAGTGAGCAAGAATCCTGTCCTGGTCCCTGTCTGTCCTTGAGTTCAAGTCGTTAACATCTACTATTCGGTCATCTTTCTCCCTAGCAGCGTGACAAGGTATCTATTTCCTTTTCCTTCCCCTTTTTCTCTGGATTGATCTCTTATCAACTTACAACTTTGATTATAAACATCAGGGTTAGAAGACATGAAAGCCGAGCGCTCTTGGGTCCACTTGTCTTAAGGCCAGTTTCCCTTCCTTCCTTCCTTCTCCCTGTACCTGTGACTATGCTGGCTAGCATCTCGTCATCCCACCGTCACAACTCTGGCTGGTCATGTTCCCTGTCCAGAATGCCCCTCCCTCAGATCCCCGCTGCTCACAGACCACAGTGAGGCTGCTGTTTGAAAAGTCCTAGAGCTGCTATCTAGGCAGGCACCAGAGAAATGCCATCTTTTTGCCAAGGACATTGCCAAGGACATCCAGGTCCCTTCAGCTCAAACTTCAAGGCTGCCGCAGTTGAGCTAAATTGGGGTCACTGTCTCCCCATCCTAGTTCCTCCCCTTTCCACAGTGCACCAGAGCAGATGGCCATCATTTTCTGTCTCCCTCCTAATTAATGTGACTTCCTCCCCCAGGGCCTCTCTCAGCAGATGGCAAATGACGACCCTGTTCATGTCAAATGCTCCTCTGGGGACAGGAATTTGCAGTGGCTTTAAGGCATGCAGAGAAGCTTTGAAAGGGTAGTTCAGGGTGGGACCTGGTGTGAGGGACGTGCCAAGAACACCAAACAAGGCCTGTGTCTCCTTCATCCCCTCCCACCCTGAGTCCTGGTGGGCAGCCACTGTGGCCACCCCTCTGTGGTCTCCTCCAACCAGGGTCCTGGTCCAGGCTCCATCACCTCTGCTAGGAGCCTCTCCCTGGGTCCACCTGCCTCTTACCTTATCTTCCCATCTGCCCTCCACAGAGCGACACAGTGGGCCCTGCAGAGGCAAGATGGAAGCACCAGGTCCAGCCCCTCTGCCCCCATCCTAGCTTCCCAGAGCTCTTGCCTGGTGAAGTCCCACATCCTTCCTCCCAGGAGTCGGACCAGGGCACTGCCCCAGCCCCCCGCCCCCTTCCCCGGCTCTCTTCCATGACTTCTAGGGCCCTGGGTTTATTTCCTAGGGGCACAAACTGGGCTAAAACAGTAGAAATGTACTTCCCTGCTCTGGAGGCCAGGGTCTGAAGCCAGAGTGTCAACAGGGTTGGATCCTGCGGAGGCTCGGGGCGAATCTATTCTGTGCTTCTGTCACCCAGCTTCTGCTGGCCACTGGCCTTCCTTGGCTTCTGGACATATCGCCCTCTTCTGCATGTCTGTGTCCCTTCTCCTTCCTATCAGGAACCACTCATTGGATATCAGGTCCACCCTAGTCCAGTGCAACCTCCTCTTAATGAATTACTGCTGCAGAGACCCTCCTTCCACCCGGGTCACGTTCTGCAGGCCCAAGTGGGCTTACGTTGGGAGGAGACTTTCAACCCACTGTTGCTCCTGAGAATTCCCCAGAGAATCCTTACCAGATGGTCTTCCTCCTCTTTCCCCATCAAAACCCCCGTCTTATGTTCCCAAATCGGGAGAGGGGGGTGTACAGGGAGGAGCCCTTCTTTCTGATGCAAGAAATAGGGTGGGAGTATTGGAGGGCTTCCATTATCTTTGTCCTGCCCTTGCTTGCCTAGTGGCCCGGGACAGTCACTTCCCATGTGGAATGGGACTGGACCTGATGTTCCCCATGTGCACGGTCAGGTGAGGTCCCAGAGTAAACTAGGCTAATGTGCCATGTCAGGGAATTGACAATTGATGAAACCCTTAATCATCTTTTTTTTTTTTTTTTTTTGGTACCAGGGATTGATTGATCCCACGGAGCTTAATTAAGCCACATTCCCATCCTCCTCCTTTATTTTTGCTAAGTTGCTTAGGGACTCGCTAAGTTGAACTTGACATCCTCCTGCCTCAGCCTCCCAAGCCATTGGAATTACAGGTGTGGGCCAGCAGGCCTGGCTATTACACAGTTAATGGTGTGGATTAGGGGTTTGTGGAAGGTGTGTATACTAAGCAAACAACTTTTTTAATACCCTGTCTTAAACTTTTATGCAACATAATGACTTTATATCATCATAATTTATGGGTGGCTGACTTTGATACTTAAGGGATACCAAGGACAAGACTAAGTAGCATCTGAGGACTAGCACCTTGCAGGGGAAGGGTTGGTGTCTTTTTGGTTGTACACAGAGTAGTCTCGTCATGTTAGGAAGAAGCTATTGCTTCTATTTGGTTTAAGGAGATGCTTCAGGTGCCAGGTTGACGAGGTGGACTCGTGGTAGTTAATGTCACGTGTAAACTTGGAGGGTGTTTTGGGCGAGTTCAACACCTCTGTTGGGAACTTGAGTAAGCAGACTGCCCCCACCTAACCCTGGTGGCCCATGGTAATCACTAGAAGCCCTGAGCAGAACAGAAAGACCAGCCTCCCTGGCATGAGGGGACTCCTCCAGGTGTCCACACAGTAGTCAGCCCTTAGCCGAGACATATTCGTTGCTCAGACAGGTTCTCATTTTCAGTGCAAGAGGCCTGCTCACTGTGGCCGGGCTCCATGGGTAAGACCTGGCACTGAACTTGGGGGGAGGTTGAGCTCTGATTGCTTTGTTAACTCAAACTCGGTGGAAGCCCTGCACTTCTGTAAGAGCTGTCACATGTGGTTGAACAGGTTATGCCCAATTCCAGGATGCCCCTTGATGGGCAAGTGGGAGATAAAACCTAACCTCTGTTCCACTTGCCAAGCCTGGGAACGTTAGTTAGGGCTGCATCTGCTCAGCGGGGGAAACGGGGCTTTCTCATTTGCAGATATGTATACCATGGGCTAACGGTAACCTCATCTCGGTAACATACAATGAAAGCTCTCAATTCCTGTGGAGGACTGAGGGAAAGGGTTGGTTTGTTTTTGTTTTTGTTTTGTTTTTTTCCTCCCTCTCCAAATCTCCAGCAGAAGCCTAGAAAGCAAGGCTGTGCTATGTCTACATAAACTGACACCCTACGGCCCTGTGGTTATCTTCTGGCCACACACAGTGATGCACACGGACAAGATGTGCTTAAAAATGAAGGACTTCATTTATAATTCATGTTGCACAATAGAAGTGAAATGTTACGCGTAGGTGCCGCAGGACGTGGGGCTTCTCCCTGCTCCTCCTGTGACAGCCAGGGGAGCTTGTCCTCTGACTGACTGACGGGTGGGGGAGGTATGTGGTAGACCCCTCTTGACCCAGCTCGGTCCCTGAGCGGGAGTAGCGTCCTCAGCAGGCAGGGCACCCTGATGAGTCCCTCTCCCCAGGCCAGGGCCCTGTGTGTCTCAGAAACCAATCCCCGTCCCCTCCTGATGAGCTGGAGTCGACCACCTTCACGAACAGAACTGAATTCAACATTGTCGGTGTGAACGTGGGGGCTGCGCTTCCCCTGTCATACAGCAGTGACAAATGTCACAGCACCCACGAGTGCCCAGTGGACAGTCTACAGAAGCACATGAAGCAGTGTGCCTCCTGCACAGTAAGCGCTCAATGGGCGTTGGCCACCGTGGCCCTGACAAATGGGAGAAGCCTTGTCTCGATGCTTGCTGCAGAGGTGGCCGGGTCAGGACAACCTGAAGCCGGCACCGATGGTAATACTTGGTTCTCGGCTTGTAAATCTTTTATTGTTTCTTGTCAGATGTACGCGACAGTAGGGTGTGTTTTGACATACACAGTGCAGCCCGTTATGATTCCGATCCCCTTCTTGGGGTTGAGCAGGGCGTGGAGCTACACTGGTCATGTGCTGATAGACGAGCCCAGGACAGTGATGTCCGACTCATTCTAAGTAAATCTTGAAGTTACAGTAGAGCCTGCATCCACGTGTGTGCAAATCCCGAGGGGCAGCTCGATGATGCCCATGTAGCCATGCCCTTGTCACGGGATGGAACATCTCCACCTCCAGAAAGAGGCCGCCCAGGTGTGCAGAAATAACACAGCGAATTCCACTCATTTGTGCAGTCAATGTGTTAATTATAAAGAGCAAATTACACTTCACTGACAACTAACTACATTAAATTCTTTCTCGTGTGCCTATTGGGTATTCCTGTGTTTTCCTCTGAAAGGGAACTCGGTCCTTTGCTTGTTTCAGTTTGGGCTTTTTATTATTGATGCGGACTTCGTTTATATATTCTGGACACAAATCCTTTGTTTATTTTGATGAAGTATATTTGAACATCTTAAAATTTTTGACTTTCTGCGCCTCGTCGAAGAAACTTCTGCTGATTGCAAAACTAAGATGTCTTCTTATAGTCTCTAGAAGCTTTACAGTTTGGGCGGTTTTGTTGGCTCTTTGCTGCAACGTCCTTTCTTGTGTGGGGGCGGTGTGGGTTTTGCCACGTGGGTGTGTTTCTCCAGCGCCATTTACAGACAGGACCATCCTTTCCCCAATTAATATTTTTGGTACTTTTTTTTTTTTTTAAACTGATTTTGTTTATTTAAAGTCTGGGTCTTTATGTCAAAATTGTACTACTTTTCCAAAATTGCTCACCTTGGATCCTTTGCATTTCCATATAAACTTTGCATGAATTTCTACCAGAATAAAAAGGGCTACAATGGATATTGCATTGAACCTGTAGGTGAACCGGGAAGAACTACCATCTTTGCAGCGTCGATTCTTCCAATCTACGAACATGATGCATCTCTCCACATACTTGGGTGGCTTTCTCTTGTTTTTGGTGTAGAGTTGTTTATTTATTTACATTTAATAAAAAATTAATGATGGTAAAATGTGGAACAAAATCTATCATCTTACTCGTGCTGTGCACAGAGCAGTGGTGTAATACACTCATAAGGTTATGCTAGCTGTCACCTCCGCCATCGTCACAGCTCTTCACCTGGCATAACTGAAACCCTGGGCTCCCCCAGCAGCCACTGTTCTACTTTGATTTTTTTGACTCTAGGTGCACATGGAAGTGCAGGTATCTCTCCTTTTGTTTGGCTTCTCTCCATCAGCAAGGTGCCCGTGAGGTCCTCGAGGTCAGCCGTGTGGCACGTGGTCAGAAGCTCCCTCTATTCTAAGGCCCCTAGATCCTGACTGCTCACCCGACCATCTGTTGGGACACAGGCAGTCCCCTCGTTTTTTGGCTATCCTTGCTGCTGTCGTGAGCCTGGGCACACCCATGTTTTTGATGCCCTCTTAATTCTTTTGGATGTGCCCCCGGAGGTGGAATTGCTGCCTGGTGTCTTAACTTTCTGAGAGCCTGCTTCCCGTTTTCCACGGCAGCCATGCCATTTTGTTCTACCACCAACTGTGCCAAGCGTCCAATTTCCCCCTGTCCTTGAAGGGAAAAGGTGGTTGTTTTTTTTTGGGGGGGTGGGGTGGGGGCAGAAGTCATGTCAGTGGCCAGTGTCTTGTAATTTTCATTTCCCTTTCTCTAATGGTGCCGTTGGGGCATCTTTCCATGTGTGGCTTGGTCACTTCAGTATCTCCTTGGAGAACTGTCTAAGTCCTTTGCAGGCTTTTGGATCGGGTTGAGTTGTAGGAGCTCTGTATATTTGGATATTAATCCCTTATGTATGATTTGCAAATCTTTTCTCATTTGGTGGGTTGCTGTTTTGATCAGTTGAGAATGTCTTTTGAGGCACAGAATTCTATCTTCGTGAGGTGCTATTTTTTTCCTTTGCTGTCTGTGCCCCTCATATCCAAGACATGATTGCCAAGTCCAGTGTCGGGAAGCTTTTGTCCCATGTCCTCTAGGAAAGTTCTGTGGTGTTCTGACCGAGGGTCTTCATTCCATTTTTTTTGAGTTGATTTTTGTGTGTGATGTTAGGTAAGGGTCCAGCTCTGACCCTCTCCCGTGTCCACAGTACCCTGGGTTGACCATGGGGTCAGCTCCTTGGTGAAGGTCGTTTGACCACACGTACAAGCCTTCACTTCTGGGCCGTCCTCTGTTCCATCGTCTGTCTTCACACGGGTACATCTCAACATAGGTTTTATGTAGCTGCTAACATTCACCCCAAGGATTACATGCGTCAGTGCTAAAAGGTGTTTTGAGGATTTTCTTCCCCAGCGATGCATTGTTGGCCTAATAGAAATGAGTTGACTTTTACATGCTGAACTCATTCTGCAGCATTGCCAAACTCATTTATTGGAATAACCATTTTGGGGGTAGACTCCATAGGATTTTCTTTATGCACAATAATGCAACTTGTGAATGAAGACAGTTTCGTGTCTCCCTTTCTAATTTGTAAGCACTGCATCTCTTCCTCCGCTTGGGCTTCTGCGAAGACCTCCAGGGCCCAGCAGAAGAGGTCAGAGCAGACAGCGTCACCCTGTGCCCGACCTCAAGGGAAGCTCGCCTTTCTCATCCAAGTCTGATGTTACTGTCGACTGCTCATTGATACAGTTTATCGGTTTCTGGGTGTTTTTATCACAGTCATTGACATTTTCCCAAGCTTTTTCTGCATCCAGTGAGATGATCAAATGGGTTTTCACCTTTATTTAATACGGTGAATGGCATTTTTCAGAAGTTGAACCAGTATTACATCCCCGGTACAAATTTCAGATGATATGGTTTGATGTGACCTTTGAATATTTTAAGGATGTTGAGATGCACATCATGAGAGAGATTGGTCTATAACTTGTTCTCTTATGCCTTCACTCAGTTTTGTAAAAGTTGGCATTAAAAAAAAGTTGGGAAGCCCTCCCTCCCCTTCTGTAAGAGTTTGTATATCATTTATATTGTTTATTCCTTAAACGTTTGGTAAAACGCACCAGTGTAGCCCTCTGGGCCCGCATCTCTTTGTAGGATGCTTTTAAATTATAGATTCTATTATCTTAATGGACCTAGAACTGATAAGGGCCGGGTGTAGCTCAGCAGCAGAGCACTTGGCAGCCCAAGGGCTTAATTCCTGGCACTGGGTGCGGGGGGTGGGGGGATAAGATGTTTTATTTCTTTGGAGCCACTTTGGGTTATTTGTTTCATTAAGGAATTTCTTTATTTTTTCACCCAAGTCAAGCTCATTGGGCTTTCATTCCTGGTGTTGTCATGTGTTCCCTCAGTCCTTTGATATCCTCACCGGTCTGGCTGGTGGCACATGAAGTGTATTAATCTTTACAAAGAGCCAGCTTCTCATTTTACACTATAATTTTCATCTGATTTCCCTTCTTTCCTCCCTTCTGCGGGCTCTGTGTCTAACAAGCGCCTCTTTCCCTAACTTCTTGCAGGCACAGGCTTGTGCTGTCCACTTCCACGTGAGCTCTGCCCTAGCAGGGACCCGGAGCTCCCCTCTGGCTCCCCTGGCGTGGGTGAGGCTGCTCGCCACCGTCCTGCAGGCCACCAGCCCGCGTCTCCTCCCCGCTCTCTGCTTTGGTTTGGGTCCTTTCTCTTGCCCGGGCTCCAAGTCCGTCTTTCCCTTTTCTGCAGCGTCTGTCCCACCCAGTGGGAAGTCTCATTACAGAGATTGTACTTCTTTCTGTTCTGAGACTTCCCATCTTTAAAAAACTTCCATTCCTTATAGGACATCATGCAAAGTGAAATCGGCCGGACTCGGGAGATGGAGGGTCAGTGTGTTTCCTCAGGTGGGAGCTACAGCCAAGAGGAGGAAGGGGGAGGGTCAGTGGGGGCGGGCAAGAGGAGAGGGGGTGCAGAATGGATTTCATAAAACCACATTATGTGCCTATAAAAATGTGCCCCGGGGAGCTTCACCTCTGCGTGTGGAAAGCACCCTCAAGGAGGGTAATGGATGATCAAGGAGAGTCCTAGTGAGGTGAGGAAGGAAGGATGGAGTGGGTCAGATTCACATTCCCATGGGGGAATGGGAATGCAGCTACTCTGTAGAACTACAGTGCTCCAATAAAATGTTTCCCATTTCTCTATCAAGATCTCATTGTCTCACTTTTCCTTAAATTCTTGAATATTGATGAAAATAGTCCTCGTCCACTGTCTCCATACTCGTCATCGTTTGTGGGCTGTTTCTACTGACTCATTATCCTCTGGGCTATCGTGGCATTTTCCTGCTTTACTGGGTGGTACAAGTGTCTCGTGGTGTGCGGGGCATTCTGGGTTGTATATCTCCTGGTGTCTGGATTTGGTTGTCTTGGTAGAATTTTGTTTCAGTAGGCAGCTGTTTGCACAGTGTCCTCCGTGGTAGGAGTTACCGAGTGCTCCTCCTGAGCTGTGGCTTCTCTGGGCTTCTTCCAAGCCCTGTGTCTGCAGGGTTCTCCGTCGGCTGGAGCGTGAACGCTTCCTGGCCTTGGTGAGCTCACATCTCCCTAGTAATTGTTCTTTCCCAGAAGTTCTTGGCCCAGAGGCACAAAGGGTTAACCTTGACGTCCACAGCTGAATGTTCAGTTAAGAACTCAAAGGGACACCAGTGAAGATTTCTAGAACTTTCTCTACCCTGCCCCCCCCCCTTCAGGACCTTCCCCCTCAAATTCTAACCAGTTCAATTGCCTGAGGCTCCAGTTGCTGACTTCTCAGTTCCCTCTACTCGGACCATGATGTGCCAGGCAGGACACCGGCTTCTCCTGGCCCCTTCTCTGGGAACCACAGTCCTGCAAGGCGTGACGTCCAGAGTCTGAGCACACTTCTCTCGCTGTCTTGCCCAGTTTGGGTTGTTTACTGCAGGAGGACTGGGCAGGTACCTGTTTGTCACCAGGTCTGGGAGTGGAACCTTTCACCTCTACCCAAACAGGTGAGGAAAAAGTGCTTGGTGGTGAGAGAAGCCAAGAGGGTCGAAATGTTTGCTCGCCTCCACTTGAAGAACCCCGATGAGTTAGCCTCCAGCTGTGCAGCTGGCGGGTATTTTCCTGCTGGTGCTTCCCGCCTCCTTGACGGTGGAAACGGTTTGGCTGTGGGTCAGGTCTTCACACTGCGCTCTTCCTCATGCTCTGCCTCATGTTCCTAACCTAAAGCAGCCCTGAAAGATGGGCCTGCCTCTTTACAGGCAGAACGGCGGAGTGTTGGGGACTCCCACACTGACGGCCGGCAGCAGCCCAGAGCCTTGCCCCTCCCCAGAGACGCGGTGTCTGGCTGCAGCAAGCACCTCCTGTTGTCACGGGGGCTTCACACACATTCACCTTGGAGCCGCGGGAGTCCGCCAAGTCTCTCTCTCTCTCTCTCTCTCTCTCTCTCTCTCTCTCTCTCTCTCTCTCTCTCTCTCTCTCCCTCTCTCTCTCTCTCTCTCTCTCTCATTCTGGGTATGATTTCCAACCTCCATTGGCAGAGGACTTGGCCATGGGCATCTCGCCCCTCTGAGAGGACACATGGACTTCAGAGCGTCTCACACCTGGAGGGGACCCAGGAGGACTAACAAGTATGGGTACACTTGTGTCCCCAGTGAGGAGCAGGCCATGGGGAGTCCAGAGGGCGGTGAGCAGCTGGCCCTGTTCTTGGAGTTTAGTACAGAGCTAGAAGCTGGACCTTCTTGTGAAAGTCGGTGTCCCCCAAGGTCTCGGGTCTATCCTCTAGAGGTTGTGATTGATGTCACTTGAGATGCCCCTAGCTACATGCTAAATGGTGCCGAGTCACACCTGGGTCATTCCTCCTGCTTCCTGCCTCCTTCACCTACGCTTTGCTGGGTGTTGGTGAGGTGTGCTTTGTTTTTTGTTTTTTGTTTTTTGGTTTTTTTAATCGGGATTCAGCCAACAAATTTTAGATGTTAACTTGGGATCTTTTTCCCATGTTATTTGAAAATATGTAACACGGTGGCCTGGGCCCTGGCCCCTCGGAGCAGGCGCCACCGCTGCCTGATCTCCCCCAAGTGGTGCTGACTTCTCACTTTCGAGAGTGACGGGCGTTTCTGAAACAGACATTCAATTAGAAAGTGGGTTTAAAGAGTCCAGAGCCGATAACGATGCAGGTGGGAAAGTGAGCTGCTGTGTCGGTCCCGGCTGAGGCAGTGAGAGCGGCCGGGGCCATGCTATGGGTGTGACTCCGGTAACCGCTGCTGGGTTCAGAGGAGGTGTCCCCAGAGCTCCAGTGGAAGAGCTGCGGGAAGGTCCTCCCAGGGGATGGCTGGGTGGTGGGGAAAGGCAGGGGCTGGAGGAGGTGAGCACTGGGGTGCCTTCAGAGCACACATTTTGTATCGGGAAAGTGGAGGCCCATTCTGCTTCCTGATCCTGGCCGCAGCCACGCCCCTCCGCCGCCTCGGCTGTGCGGAGCTGCCCTCTGCAGTGGAGCAGCATCCCTGGTCTCTGCCCACTCTTGGGTCCCAGGTGTGACAAAGCCATCAAATGGATATTCCCAAATGTTCCTAGAAGACGATCTTCCTCCTGTTGAGCTGCTCTTCCAGAAGAAGTGAGCACCAGTATTTGGTCAGCTCACATCTCCCTAGTAATCGGGAGCGGCGGCAGCCAATGCCAAGGCCCTGTGGCAGGAGATAGAGCAGAATGAGGGGAGAAGAGGGAGGCACAGAGTCGGGGCTGCGGGGAGCCCAGCCACCGTGTGTCACTGTGAATTATGCACAGGCGTCCCACACGGTCTCATGTTGAACGTGTGCACTGGCTTCTGTTGGGTGTGTGCCAGGAAGGAGCTGCTGGCGGTAGGATGGTGCACGCAGCCCCCGGGACATGCGCAGCAGCCTCCCAAGAGGGTTTGTGGGACTCCCCGTTGCACCACGTCCTGGCTGGTCCTTGGCGTGTGCTTGTGGGGCCTTGCAGGAGTGGGGTGGGACTCACTGCAGTGGTGGTGGCGGCTCCCTGGTGACTGATGGCAGGTGAGACATTTGCAGGTCCCCATCTGTGAAGGAGCGCTCCAGCTGGCTTCTTGCTGCTCTGTGGGCATCTGGACCCAGCGGTTCTGGGCTCGCTCACTGCAGACTTCCTGCCCTGGAGGTGTGAAGGCTGCTGCTTGGTCAGTCTCATAACAGGACACAGGATGGTCACCACTGTCCCCGAGTGTCAACCCGTTTCTGTAGACGGGAGCCCAACACAGTGCGGCTGACGTCTCTGTTCGAGGCATCGCAGAGCTGGAGTGGGTGGAGGAGCCTGCTGGGCAGAGGCCTTGTGGGAGGCTGTGGGGGGCGCTGCTGGCTCACCTGTGGGTGGCAGAGCTGGGCCCCTGGTGGCCGCAGAACCAAGGCCTCGCTGGCTCTCGGTTGGGGGCTGTTCCCTGCCCCAGGAAAGAAGGCCCGGGCTGTGGGGCTTCACCTGGTGGCCCCCGAAGGGAGCTGAGTCTAGGGCAAGAGGCCCTGAGGCCACGGCCAGGTGGGCTGGGCTGGAGTCACTGAAAGGGGCACAGGGGACATTCTGGGAGGAGGGAAATGCTTCGTGAGGCTGTCACTGTGTGTGCTGCTATGCGCGACTCTGTGTCCCTCGGCTGTGCGCGTCCCTCAGCTGTGCGCACGTGTGCGCGTGTTACGTACATTACTTGGGGTGTTGCAGGGGCTTGGAGTGGACCCAGCAGGAGGGCCCTTGGGCCGTCCGATGGGCAGGGGATGGGTTTGGCCAGCTCCTGTTCTTCCTGGGCTGCTGTAGAAGAGCGCGCAGTGACTCGACGTAGCAGTGGTTCACTCTCGGGCAACTCCAGAGGCGAGAGGGTGGAAGAGGGGTGCAGCTGGGCCCCACTCCCTCCAGGGCTCTAGGGAGGCCCTTCCCACTCCACGTGTCCTGGCAATGCTTGGCCTTCCTGGGCGTGTCTGCATCCTTCAAGTGGCCTCCACGGCATGTCTATGTCCTCTCCTGGATTTAGGGTCCCTCTGACATGGTGTGGCAACTACACCTTAACCAACTACACCTTAACCAACTACACCCTAACCAACTACACCTTAACCAATTACACCTTAACCAACTACACCTTAACCAACTACACCTTAACCAACTACACCCTAACCAACTACACCCTAACCAACTACACCTCAACCAACTACACCTGCAAAACCCTTGTTTCCAGGTGAGGCTGATTCTGATGTTCCAGGTGGACCTGAATCCTAGGGGGACAGGATGCTCGGGCAGGTTTTGGAGGCTGAGTGGAGGGGACTTGGTATGTTGGCTGCGGTGGGAAGTGGGGACAGAGGAAGGGAAATTGCCTGTGACGCTTCCCCGTGTCCTAGGGCCTGTATGGCTGAGATGCCACTTAGACATCGCAGTGGGTGTCTGTGAATCCACAAATAGAGTTGGGAGGGTGTAGACGGTGACCATGCAGCAGACCCTCTAGGGAGAGTGGAGACAGAGGAGGCCAGGCACTGTCCTTGAGCTTCGACCGTGAGAGGTTTTGAAGGGAGGAAGGCAGAGGTCCCAGCACCCAGGGTACCCCTTGCCAGTTACGGTGGTAAGAGGTGTTGGGAGAACTCGGTTTTGCACGGCGGAGGTAGATCCGAAACTCTCTGCATTAGGGAATTGCTGCTCAGGTCGCCTGGTTCATCTCATGTGGACAGGGAGACGCTTGCTTTTGGAGGAAAGAAAAGCTGTCAGGGTGTCGGGGAGAAAATTTCTGGTCTTGGGTTGATGTGGATTTTGCTCCTCCTCCTGGGGGTGTGTGTGTGTGTCCCACAAAAGCAAGCTCTCAAGGCAGCTCCTCTGCAGTGGCCCAGAACACGGGGGTGCTCAGAAAGACGGCTGTCCTGTGAGCCCCATCTTGGAGGGTCCCCAAGATGCCCCTCTGAGCACAGAAATGGGTCTTGTGAGTCTAGGATGCTCATGTGGCCAAGACGTACCCTGTCCCGTGGCTCAAGGCCGGGCCTGGTTCAGGGTCTGCTGTGCAGGGGTCCAGATCTGGATGAGGCGAGGGGACCCAACCTCGCCCGTTCCTGGAGCACCTGCGAGGCCAGACGTGAGCCAGGTGCAGCAGTGGACAGACGTGGACCCCAACGCTGACCTCCCGGCCATGACGTGGAGAGCCAAGGGCAGCTGGCATCCTGGGGGCCTTCCAGGCAGATCTGCTGGTGAGGGTGCGGGTGTGCCCTTTAACCAGGGCAGAGGTGGGCCAGAAGGGCGGCCGTGGCTCATGGCTGCTGTGCTCCCGCAACAGGACGAAGCCAGCACAGCCCCTCCCTCCAGAGACCCAGCGGGGGCTGCGCCCTAAGTAGACCTCAAGACGGGCAGGTCAAGGGGTCTCTGAGTCGCTGACGGGGACAATGGTGGACCAAGAAGGCTTCTCTGGGTCCAAATTCCTTCCCCAAAGGAAAAGGAGTGAGTGGGGCAGAGGATGGGAGTGGCCAGCGTGGGCACAGCTCAGGACAGGGACAGGTGAGCTGGGAACGGGTACAGGGGCGCAGGGCGGGGGCAGCCCCACCTGCATTAGGAAAGCAGCTCGCTGGGGCCCGGGGGCAGTGGAGGGGCGGGGACCACAGCTGGACAGAGCCCGAGGCCCGGGGACTCCTGGGCAGTCCCTGGGGAAGCCTCTGCTCTGTCCCCTCCAGTGCCGGGGCGTCCCACACCAGGAGGGGCGTTTCCTGCTCCCCCATCTGGTTTAGGGAGCCGGGGACTTGAGTGAGAGACCCCTCCCCCAAGGAGCTGAGGTGGGACGGGGGTCATTGCTCAGGGAGACCAGAAGCTGGGGTTGGAGGTCCGTGGGACGGAAGTTCAGTCACGGTGACAGGGCCACTCTGCCTGGACAGGCACAGAGTGCCGGACACTCTGCCTCCTCCAGCTGCCCGAGGCCTGGCTAATATTCCGGGGGGACGGCTGGCCATCCAGGTATCTGGTAATTGATGCCAGGTGCAGTGCAGCCACACACCCCTGACCCCATGAGGACAAAGGACACAGTGATGTCAAGTGTGAGGAAGGACCTAGGGCAGGCAGGACAGGTGGCACCCACGTCGGGACACTTGGTGCCCAGGTGAGCTGAGCGGATTCTTGCCTCCTTCCTGGGGGAGGTGCATCTCCCTGAGCTCTCGTTTCTTGGGCTGGGGGAGGGGAGCCTCCTGGGGGAGGCCACGTCCAGGCTGGGACACTGCAGCCCGAGCCCTCTGCGATGCCACCGCTCCAGCAAGCCGGGCTCCTGGTTAGGTCTGCAGTGCTGTGGCCTCGGGCACGTGCCTCCGACTCTCTGGGCCGTGGTTTCCTCTGGTGTCGCTGTTGTCACAGCTGCTTGGAGCCTGGATGTCCCTTTGACAGATGATGAAGGGGCGGCTTTGGCCCTGCAGCTCGTCTCTCGGGGCTGACTGGTCCTCGTCATTCCAGGCGTGCACATGCCGCGAGAGCTGGAGCTCGGGTAGGCCTGGGGTTGAGCGGCGCTCAGCAGGCAGTGGCAGGTGAGTGCCAGTTCCGCAGCTCAGGGCTCCACACGGCCACCGCGCACCAAGGGCCCTGCCTCTGGGCTCGCGTCCTGGGGGAAATGGACAGCTGCCCTCCCAGCCAGCAGGGAGGGGCCAGCAGGTGGCTGGGCTGTCGGGCACTGCCCCTCGCAGGGTGGCTGCTCTCGCTGGGTGTCCCAGTATGGGGTGGGGGGGTTCTGAGGCCCCCCTGGGGATTCTCGCCTGGAGAAGGGCCTGGGGTCTGCTCTGGGGCTCCCAGTGCCACTCTCTGGGGCTGGGTTTATGCGAGTAGTGACGGGACTGTTTGTTGGAAATCACTTCTGTCCTCCCCGGGGAGTTGACCAGGAGGGGGAGGACTTTAGCTGGGTTGTGACTGGAGAGTGGCATGACACCTATTAAAGGTCACATGGGCTCTGAGGGGACGGGACCCATGGGACCTGATGGTGCCCTGTGGAGTAGGGAGGAGACAGGAAGCGGGAGGGAAGGGGCTGCTGTGGTCCCAGCTGAGCGCAGGGGGAGCCGGGGAGTGGGCTGCTCCCTAGAAAGGTGGGGGAGTCGGCTGATGGGCCTCGGGGCTCGGCGAGCTGTGAGACGGGCTGCTGGTCGGGCAGCGGGACGGAGACGGTCTGACAGGCTGGGGTCTCTGGACTGTGCCATTGCTACAGCAGTCACCGTCACCTCCTGCAGCGGGTGTGTCCAGCGCAGGCTGGGGCCGGTGTAAGATCACAGGTTTGCAGACTTGCAACCCCCGGAGCAAAATCCGCTCTGAAAACGGTGCTGCCGAAATGTGGCCCCGAGGGTTGAGTAAAATAGACACGGAGTTCTAAACCTACCTGTGGCTCACGTGACATTGCTAGGGTCAGCAGTGTAAAGATGGCACAGAGGTCACCCAGGATGGGTGTGGGACAAGAGCAGAGGCCTGAGGCCTGCAGCACCACCCTTGTGGCCCCAGGGACTGTGTCCCCTTGTGGACAGAGGGACCGCAGAGGTCAGCGGGGGCAGATGAGAACAAGCCCAAAGCGCTGCCCTTGAAGCGGGCTTGGGGACACTTCCTCTGTGCTATGTGACAGCCCGGGTGTGTGGTGAGGGCCGGGATCTCTCCAGGCGTGAGTGCAGGGGTTCCAGATGCCTGGGGAGCCACGGTGGCTGCAGCCCGTGAACTGATGCTGGGGACGTGGCGTGAGGCGTTGAGGTGGGGGCAGCTGCCCTGGGAGCACTGGCCTCAGCTGCTGGGGACGGAGGAGCGAGTGGAAAACCGATTCCAGGAGGGCAGAGTTGCAGGGGAGAGGCCGAGCCGTGGCTGGGGCATGGTGGGAGGCAGCTGTCGCCACCCTCGGGGCTGCATGCAGGAGGACTGTTTGCCTGTCGTGGGAGGGGCCCCTGCTGATGGCTCTGGGCAGATCCTCCCGGGATGCCCCCTCCTCCCTACTCGCCTTGGGGACTGTACCCAACATAGGGACTTTGGAGGTCACATTCCTGCTGCAGCTTGTGGCTTTCAGGAGGAAGGTGGTGTGAAATGGGGAAATGGAGAAAAAGGGGTTGACAGAGGGAAAAAGAAAGGTTGACGGGGAGGAGAGAAAGAAGGGACCCTGTGCCCAGCAGAGCGCCATCCCGGGAAGTGGCTGGGAGCAGAGTCCCTGAGCAGTCGGGGACAGTTTGCTCAATACCAGGCTGGAACTCAAGGATGCGGGAGCCTGGGAGCAGCTGGGGTGTGGCCAAGGTGACCCAGGCTGTGCAGGACGGAGCCATCCCTAGGTGCTCATCCACCTGGGACTGGGTGGCTCGGTCAGCACTTGGACAAGCACCCACGGTGCTGGGCTGTGGAAAGTTCTGGAAGTAAGCGGGGAGCTACAGGGCCTGGCATGGCACTCACACCACCCACCCTCTCGACTCCGCCTTTGCCCTCCACCTCTAGTGTTCCTGGGCTCAGGGCTGCCTACAGGGACACCCTTGTGGCCCCGGGTGAGGACCCTCCGTCCCCTTGGGCAGCTCTGTCCCCAGAGCCTTCCCTGGCTGTGACTGGTATGAACTTTGAAGCCCAGGTATTTAGGGAGGGGCACAGGGCGTGGCTTTCTCTTCCTTGGGTCTCAGGTTAAAGGCCACTTTGCCCAAGAGGACTCCCAGGTCTAGCTCCTTGGCTCTTGGCCACTAGTGGCTAGAGACCAGGGACTCCACCAAGCAGGCTGCAGGGCACGGGCCACCCTAGCAGCACTGCCCAGGCCAGCAGTGCAGGGGTTGAGGCCTGGTCTACGAGAGACCTCTGCCCCGCTAGTCTTTCTCCAATTGCTCTTTATCCTTTGGTATTAACTTGCTGCCATCTGAAATTACCTAGATAGTCGACTCAACTCTGCCTCACCGTGAATGTACATCTAACACGGGGGGGTCCCTTTTGGTCTTGATCCCTGCCCAGTGCCTGGTATACAGTAGGTGCCTCGTACTTACGATTGCTCCTGTCCACTCACTCAGATGAGGGTTTGGTTTTCTTGGTGTGGAATTTTGATCCTTCAGCTCCACCCAGTGACATGGTAACTCTGGGATTTTATTCCATTTAATTCAAGCAAAATTGGGATAAGTTGACAGAATCTGTCCAGGCTGTCACGTGGACTGGCGAGGGAGCTTTCTCGGGATGTTTGTTAGCAGTCCACCTCAACCTTGGTGGCTGATAAAGAGCTGAGACCTCAGAGTGAGCATGTGACTTACAAAATGTCGCCGTTTTTATTTTGTCACTGTAAAGAGGTTTAATCAACCAGATTGTAACAAAATTACCACAGCTTATTCCAAAAGAAAATTTTAATACAAGAGATTTTAGAAAATTAAACATTTTTGTTTAAAAATTCTATCGTGTAAACCATAACGTAAGAGGGTAGTTGGGAGCCTGCCCGCTGAGGCCCACTCTGTGCCCTGGTCACCTCTGCCCAGGCTGGGGGGCCCAGGGTCTGTGCTCAGGTGAGGCCCACCCACCATGCCCAGGCTGCGGTGGTCACGCCATCCTTTCTAGGTGACTGAGATGACGGAAGGCCAGTTAGTTCCTCTGCCACCCTCGGAATCCCCGCTCTCCAGGCAGAGAACCCGGGGATGGCCTGCATGGGTCAGCTAGTGGCTTCCAAGCAGGTGGGACACGGGCAGTGGAGAGAAGCAGAGCCCTGGGCCTCCAGCGGCTCCTAGTGGGTGTCCCCAGGGCACAGGTTGGCCCACTTTGAGAGAACGTGGATTTCTCTCCTAATACAACCTTCAGGTCCAGGGAGGCCTGTTGAATTTGTAATAATCGAGGGACAGGATTTTGAGCCCCTAAAATTGAGACGCGGCTGTCGCAAGACACATGGGGGAACCGGAGCCCTTCGAGGACTGGGGCGAGCTGTGGGGTCGGAGGGTGCAGCTCGTTCCTATGATCCAGTAGCCGAGGCTTTGTTACAGAAACATAATCAAGAGACTGTTACAGAAACATTAAAATGAACTTTTTGGCACAGAAAAGTTAGATAAAATATACAGTGCTACCTTTGTGCAGGATTAGCTGATCGGAATAGCAAATATTTAACATTAGCTTTATGATGTAACGCACAATATTTTGAAAAACGTTCATTACAAAAGACCTTGTTTGTAAGTGGGTGCCAGGTCATGGTCTCCCGGCCTTGTCCAGGGTGAAGTGCTGAGCTGTCGGGACAGTTATTGCCTTTAGGGTTGAGACGTGAGCATGAGGCTCTCCTGGGACACCCCCAGCCAGGCTGCCGCGTGGGGCAGGGCTTTCTTGGGCAGGGTCTGGCCCATCAGTCACACACCAAGGCCAGAAGGTGCTGCTGGAGCCAGGGGGTCCAGAGGCTGACAGTGGTGGGAGGGCGTTTAGGGGGACCCCAGAGAACAGGGCCTGGCCTTCATGGGACAGGTCAGCTGGTGTCTCTAGGCTGCAGACAGGTGGAGCAGGAACCTGGCCTGCAATGCTGTGACCCCATCCTCAGAGTGACAAATTGTCCCATGCAGAACTGAGAGAAAGCAAGGGCCCCAGATTCCAGCATCAGGAAACGCAGCCCACAGGTGCTGTGCAGGACCCACCAGGAGGACCGTGGTCATCCTTCCTATGCGTGTGTCCGGCTGGCACCAGGTAGGCCTCTGTTATCAACCAGATAGATAGAAAGGTGGCAGGTGGGGTGTTGGGCCTTTAAAAAACAGGCGACGAAAGCTCAGAGTTCAGTGGGGGTCACATGTGCGTTGAACACCTGTGAGGGGATGACTGGCCATTCCAGGGCTTCCAAGATCAGAAGAGGTGGGCAGACTGCAAACCATGGGTCTCTTGTAGCCTCTGGGCACATCCTCTTACAATTCACATGGTGGACAGCTGGACCCACTTTCCATGAATAATTAAAGGGCAAGCAGACAGGTGACTGTGGCTCTCGGGCGATTTTTCTGAACTTCATGTGCAGAATGTTGAAGGAGGTTCCTGGTGGGGTGCTGGGGAGAGCGAGGCCAGTGCACCCCTTGCCTGCTGATCGGGTGTCTGAGGAGGGTCCACCCTGTGGAACACAGGACGAAGAAGCCATCTCGGTGTAGACCCCTGGTCAGGGGCGATGGTGGACAGTCCTGCAGCCAGCCCCTGCCCTCGAGGGCTCTGTTCACAGGGGCCAGGGCTGCTCTGCTCAGTGAGGCCACGTACGGCAGCAGTTCTGGCACCTGCAAGCTGCCAGCAGGGCCCCACGAAGCCCTTGGCTGCTTCTTGGTCGGCTGGGCACGTTGATGGCTTCCCTGCCCCCACTGGGGACCCTGCCACAGGAATCTTCTGTGATGCTTCCTTAGGAAGTGCTCTGTGCTCACCCCGGTGGCTCATTGAGATTTCAGCCAATGAACTGAGGGTTCAAGCACAAGCCCACGGTGGCCTTGCATGACCCCTCCCTCACCTGTCATCCATGCAGGCCACGATGGCCCAGTGGACACAGGGCCACACGCTCTAGCCCAGCCCTTGCGCATGCCCTCGGTGCAGAGGTGCCATGATGCGGAGGACCGAGGGGGCTGCTGCGCTGGTCATCCTGCTCCCTGTGACAGGAGGGACAAGGGTTCCATTCCCACTGAAAGGGGACAGATGGCGCATCACAAACTGTCTTTGGGGAACAATCATGATCTGTTCAGGTGCCGTTTATAGATGGATCTGGTCCCCCAAGCCAGGTCCATGACCTGAGGCCAGCAGTGCCAGGCCTGGGTTGGAGGTGCGGAGCCCACACCCAGCCCGACGAGCTGCATGGTGGCCTCAGGGTTCCTGGGTGGTGCTGCTTCCTGCAGCCGCACCCAAGTTCAATGTCACCAGTGGCTCCTTCACAGTCTGCGGGAATGTCTGCCCACAGGAGTGATACCACGGGGTGTCCAGTGACCACTGATGGAGGGTGACAGAGCTCTGTCTGTCCAGAGGGTACAGCCAGGTGGTCAGGTTCAAAAGAGGCCAATTCCCTCGTGGGAAAGAGGCTTGGGTGGTTTCCGAGGGGACTGCCTGTGGAGCCTGGGCACTGTGCATTCCACCTGGGGACCCCAGCCCGAGCAAGGAATAGGTGGCTGTGCTGCCCTTGGCAAGCAGTGGCCAGGTGTGCCAGTCTGTCCAACGAGGAACCGCCGCACTCTCAGGACAGGGGCCTGGCAGCTCTGAGACTGACCAGTTTAATCAGGGTGGCATGTGGCCGGCAGGGAAGGTGTGCTCTCTGGGTTGACCAGGTGGACGTGGTCATCACTCCAAAGCGTCAGGCCAGCTGCCGTGGCCAAGTCAGGGACAGAGTGGCTGGGATCTGGATTCTGCTGAGGTCAGAGGTCACCGCTCTGGGGCTCCACGTTGCGCGTCTCCCTGGGATGACCACGGGACAGCTTGGGGAAGCGGGAAGCCGCTTTGGGCCGGCTGTTCTTGTTCAGGGGCTCTCCGGGAGGGGTGATGTCACTGTAAGACAGGAGAATCGGATGGTTAGGGGCTCACAGGCATGCGGGGGGACAGCCACTACTTAGCACTCAACGTCCCATTTCCCCACTCAGCTTTGTCACTGAGGATCCACCCAAGCCAGCTGTGTGTCTGAGCTGGCTCATGAGGCCACATTCTGGACCCCATTTTAGGGTCATGAAGTAATGCAACCACCTTGATCTCCCAGCAAGGGCACATTTCACAGCCAAAGAGGAGAAACTTCTCTGGAAAACATGCATTTAAGGTCATAAAAGATACGCAGCAAGAGATGGGACCCACAGGAGGGGACACTGATGTCACCAAACGCCTACCCAAAAGGATGGCCTGCAGACAGGAACCCGCCGCCTTTGCTATCCCCAAGGGTAGTTACTACTCAGCACTGGAAGGACGCGCTAACGCACAGTCTGGTGGGTGTGGCGGCAGCAGCTCCTGCTGAGCCCAGGTGCAGGATTGTCCTTCTCTTTGCCATCAGGGCTCTTTAGTTTTGTGAGAAGGGGAGACGGGGGTGACCTCTCCCACGAGCTGACACCTGAGCTAGGGTGTGAACTCGAGATGAGGGTGGACTTGGCCACAAGGTCTTCTGGTGGAGCGAGAGGGTCTGCAAGGTGGGGGTGGTCCCGGCAGCAGAGCTGTGGTGTGCACAGGTCATGTGACCCAAAGACGGTATCAGAACAGTGGACAGAGTGAAGATGGAGACGGGGTCTGGGAACCACTGATGTGTTCTAATCCCTGTTCCAGGGGGTGACGCTGGACTCAGTGATGCCCAGAGTGGCTTCAAGGTCATGTTGACCGTGGCTCTGAAAGCCCAACAGGCCCATCCCCTGTTCCTCACCTCAAATCCATAACCAGCCTCCCGTCCTGCCCTCCAGGCCCACTACAGTGCCACTGGCTCCTGGGAGTGCCCAGCGCCCCGAGCGCCAGGCCTGTCTGACTCAGGCCGCCTCCGGTGTGGGCCCTCAGCAGCCCAGAGCTGATCCTCAGGAGAGCTCTGGCCGTGTTTGTAACACCAGCCTCCTGTGGACTGGGGCTGTCTGAGTTTCCATAGGGTCCTGCACCCTCAAGATCAGGTCCCAACAGTCCCCTTTCAATACGGCTGGCGACTCTGAGTATCCTCCCAGAAATGGACGCCTTCTGCTTGAAGGGTCTGCTCATCAGACACCAAGACGGCTCCCTCCCCCAGGGGAGAAGATATGGCAGGAGTCCTCCCGCCCCCTCCTTATCTCAGCTCTTCAGCTGCTCTGCGCTTTTTGAAACAGACCCCTTCATTATTTTCAGGAATAGGTAGCACAGAAAGTGGTGCAAAGTCGAAAAGCAAGTCCGCCTCACCCTGTCCTCCAGGCAGCCAGGGCTATCATCTGAAAACAATTTTCAAAGAATCTTTCTAGAGCTATTACTGTGCCCAGGAGCGTACATGATAGAGTGGATGCATATTGTTTGTTCTTTCTAAAGACAGGGGAGTATTTGCTGCTGCAGCCACTTCTCCCTCCTGTGACGCAACCATGGAGAGCTGTCACTTCAGAGATCAGCCGTGTCATTCTGGTGCCAGGGATGGCAACTTTAAAGGGCCAGAGGTTAAGTGTTGTAGGCTTGGGGACCACCTGGTCTCTGTTGGAGCAATGTGTGTGAGTGGGAGTGGCTGCAGCCCAGTAGCGGGTGGAAGGCAGGACCTGGCCAGCTATCTAACCCCTGGGCATTAATCACAGCTGTATGACCACACGGTACCAAGGAGGCAAGGCTGCACCTTGCTCCTCACCCCCAGGTCTCAGGCTAAATGCTGGACAGACCTTGCTTGGCGACTCCTTCAGCCCAAGCAGCACCCGGAACCCTAGCACGCCAGGCACTAGATCCCCCTTAAGTGGGTTTAGGCCACGCTGTTCTCTAGAGCTGGGTGTAGCCCTCGGGGTGGTGCAAGGGAGGCAGCGGGCTGGGCCTCCCAGGCGAGGCCCTGTCTCCACCCCTCACCACCATGCTGACTTGAGTAAGCGCCAGACCTCCACCTCCGAGCTCTTCCCTCTGCTGTACGTCCAAGACCTGCCCAGCTGACCTCACAGCTGCAGGCCCAGTCCCTGCCCACCACCCCTCTCTTGCCCCACACATACCTGGTCCCCTTCACAGTTGCCAACCCAACTTGTGCCTGGGGTAGAGTTGGGATCGCCTACTTTTCCACCACGCTGGAGCCGGGCCCTGCCTGTCGAGTGCTGTGTAGTCTCCCAAAGCCCCTGGCACGGCAGGTGCTGCAGGACCCGCACCCAGGGCCCAGGAAGACGGGTCCAGGTTCTGCTGGAGCCCCTCTGACTATCTCGGGTTCCTGCCGAGTTGGAACCAGAGGATGTGCCTGGTGTGGCTTGGAGAGGGGATACGGGCTGGTGAGTGCGCGAGGCTTAAGGGAGGGCCACCAACGGTGCCACATAGAGGGTTTATGGCACCAATTCTAGAAGAAATACAAACTACAGTGCACTGTCCTCTGAGATGGTGGCCTTAGAAAGTGTGGGACCACCACTGAGGACTGGATGGCAGCAGGCAGGGGAGCTGGCAGGATCTGTTTTCCCGAGCTGCTGGGTACAAGTCACCCGGAGCCTTCAACCACAGTTGGAGGTCACGGGTCCAAAACGGGCCTCCCAGTGCTGAAATCGGCCCAGACGCAGCCAGAAGGCACAGGTGTCCTGGGCAGCCTCCTCCCTGTGTGGCACGGTGAGGTCTAGGCCTGGTGCCATGCAGGCCAACCCTGCGGCCACCCTCTGTGGGAGAGCGTTTAACCCTCCCGGTCGCCTGCTGGGATTGAAGGATATCAACCCCGTCTCAGGCCAAGAGGCCGAGTGTGGGGGGACCTGGCCCAACACTTCAGCGTCCCACCTGTGACCTGCTGAGGGCGCCTCCTCGCAGGACTGGGCTCTGGAGCCACAAGTTACTGCTTTATTATTTACTGGATGTGGGTTGAAGAGTGAGCCCCTCCCCAACACTACATGTCAGGGGTCTAAGGCACCAGGCGGTGGCTTCTCTCTTCCTGCCACGATGGCCTGTTGTGAATTGTCAAGATCCCTTTTCTTAGGGGGCAGGAGAGAGTGCTGGTGTCTGGTCACATCGCACCTTGGCCACTCGCCGTCCGTAGGCTACCAGGGCAGGATGTTCCTTTCTCTCCTTCCCAAGAACATGTGACTGGAGGTGCGACACCTAGTCCAGACGCAGTGAGCACGCATCCCTGGTAAACACCAGTTGTGTTATCAGCTGGACCCTGCGCTCCCTGGTGACATCTCTAGCTCTCCTTACACCCAGAGGACAGCGGGAGAACTGACTTCTCTGGGCTCCAGTTACTCTCGAGTTACTGAGTCTGACTGTCACACTCTGGTTCCTTATTGCCCAAACTGAGTAACGGTGACCACCCTCTAGAGACTTGTGAGGAACCTACAGCATCCAGCCGGGTGACGGCCCCGGGTACGGGCGCAGCACCTGCAGTGAGGCCCGGGCCGTGGGGGGCCTTCCCAGGTCACCTGTCTCGCCGACTCCCTGCCCCACTCAGGGCCATGGAGGGGCGCTGCAGCAGCAAGGCCACACTCTAGCCACCCGCCCCCTGAAATGCCACACCAACAGCCCTGAGACTGAAGGTAGGGAAGGGCCTCCATGGTCACTCCCAGGGTCAGACGGGGGCCTTTCTCACCACCAATGGCATTTTCCAAGAATTAACTGATCAGCTTCATCCTCAGCCCAACCTGTTCAACTGGCACAGCCCTGAAAACATGCTGATGTCACCTGGGGGCTCGGCCCAAGCCTAGGAGGACACAGGCTTAGCCCCAAGATCCACACTTGAACTTGGTAGCACCTCCCGTTGCTGCCTCAAGGAACCTGTCACTCAGCTAGGAGGTGCCCATACTTCTGCTCTCCCAAGAAAGATGCCTTATTTCCCCTCTCACTGCAAACCCCACGCCTGCTCAGGTGACAGCGCTGCCCCCACCTTGGAGGTAAGGAAGGTGACGGGGATGCAGTTATCATAGGTGTCTGGCTACTTGGGGGAAAGTCCAGTCTTTCTGCTGCCCCCCCTGGGCAATCTTCCCTCCTGCCTAGGCTCAGCCAGGCCTGTCCTGCTTTTGAGAGTGCAGATGGCCAGCCCCGGCGGGTTGTGCTCTCTACGGCTGCGCCTTCGCCTTCGATACTTTAATGGCTCAAAAGGCAACATGTGGCCCCAGGAGAGACTATGGGGGGGGGGGGGGGAGAAAGAGACCTGACTGTGTTTACAGGGTGAGGGGGCGTTCTCAAAGCTGCCTTGCTAGGGTGGCCCTGGCCTGGAGCTTTGCACTCTTGGGCTAGCTGTCCCCAACCCTCTGTGCACCAGCCACCCCCTCATGGATTCCAGCATCACCCAAAGCCCCACCACTGGCGAGGATGTGGCTGGTCCCAAGCTGCAGTGCAGCTTTCCCCAGTCGTCGCTGGCCCCTGGCCAAGGTGCAGAAAGCCTTGGAGGCTGGAAAGGCCTGGACCTCATGTTGGTGCCTGCAGCACCTTTGCCTGTGGCTTCCGGGGCCCCGTTTGTGCACAGTCTTCTGCCAGCTCCTCCTGTGCTCAGTCCTAGATCCCTCACCAGGCCCGGGGCATGACAGGGCCCCTCCAGGCTCCAAGGCCACTCAACGGCTCTGGGGGGCTGACGGGCATCTCTCACACCACCCTGTTCCTCATGCCAACACTGAGGACATGTCCCAGACTCCTCACATCCCCACTGAGCAGATCTTGTTGGGTCTGCCTTCAGAGTGCAGCGGGTCACGGCCAGCCCTCCCAGCCTGGCCAAACGCCATCCTGTGACTGTTTCCTTCTTCTCCTCTGGGGCTGGCAGGGTGCCCCCTTGACCACAGATTGCATAGGACCTGAGTGTCCTCCCCCGTCTGGCCTCGCACTGCCGGGGCCTTGGCATGGGTGTGCCTCTGCTGCCCCAGCAATCGCCACCTGACACCCAGGTCCTCCTGGCCACTTCCTGCTCAGTGTTCAAGATGGGGTGACGCACACAGCAGGTGCCTGCCTGGTAAGCACCACGGGGTGGGCAGTGGGCTTCAGGCTGCCTCCTTGCTCGTTTCCAGAAAACCAAATGAGCATGGTCTTCAGCTTTTAGTGTTTAGACTGATTTTCATGTATTTTTGAAAGCTAATCCTAATCGCTTATATGTTAAACTTCCTTTGATAAATGTCTCTAATTTTATCATGTTTTGTTAATTTTCCAGTCAAAACAATATTTTTAATCACAGCGGTTCTAGATGTATCAGGAAACACACTTCTCCCTAGTAATTGTTTATAATTATCCATTGATCAACCCACAACTCCCCCCATTATCCTTCCTGGGTTGAACAATTCCCCTCTGGTGTCCTGTTTCAGGTTAGCTGTATCCAGCTGAGTTATCTCTGCCATTTTGCAAAAATGGACAGGTCACCCAGCCCTCTGCACCTCAGCCACAGACTGAGGACTCGAACCCAGAAGTGCCCCATACTTTCTGGTCTTTGTGCACTGAGGTTGGTGGGGCTGTGGCATCAGGCTCTTTATCCCCACTCCGCCCTGTGGTGCCAAAGTGGCAGGGCCCTCGGACTAGCCAAGACTGAGTTCAGGGACAGTGGAAGTTGCAGTGACACAGGAGGGGGCCACATGTGGGCAGCTGCTAGAAGCTGGAGAAGGCTCCAGAAGGAACTAGTCCTGCCTCAGCCACTAAACTCGACAGAAAAAACCATCAGAAGAGCCGTGGTCCCAAGAGGTGGGACAGACCCCCAGTGCTCCTCTTCCTCCCTGTCCTCTCCACTGGCCCCACATGGGCTCATTTGTGGGAAGGATGTGAACCTTGACCCAGTCGTCAAGCTAAAGTTACCTCAAGTGAGTCACAGAGCTGGGTGTAAAGTTAAAATATTCAGGAGAAAGTCTGTGCCCTGGTTTAGGCAGTTTCTTTAGACATGACATCCAAAGCAATCCAGGCTGAAAGACCGTACCTGACAAAGGACTTGAACTTCCCAAACTTAACTGTGTGAAATGGGCAGAAAACATAGAAAACCCGAGGGGCAGGTGGCGCCAGGCAGGCTCACGAGGTGCTGCCCGAGGAGAATAGTGCCGCCTCCTGCATTACTACCAAGAAACACCGAGGATGCAGAGCAACGGTGTCCCACTGCTGTGGGCGGGGGGGGCAACGTCACTGTCACTCTGGCCCACAGAGCTTGCCAGTCGCCGTTTACCCAACACCCCACTCTCTAGGAAAATGAAAACTCTAGCAACCTCTACTAGCAACATCATGTCTTATGAATGGAAAAGCTGCGCTGCGTCCACTCGTGGACTTCACGTCTGACCTGCCCTGCAGCCTGGGGGACTCCCACGGGAACCATGCCGAGGGCAGGAGGCCGTATACGATCCGTGGATGCACCATTCTTGGAAAGACAGAGCCCAAGGATGCAGGAGCGCGAGGATGGGGCTGGAGAGGTCCAGCAGAGGCAGCTGCCCACACCTCTGCATGGGCACTGAGAAGAGCTGGACAGGCAACCAAAGGTGGGTTCCGGCAAGTCAGCCTGAGTGTTTAGAGTAGAGGCGAGCAGCCCTCTGCCCAGCCCTGTTCCGGAGGCGTGGCTCTTCCCTCCACGGGCAATGCCACTGCCATGTCACATGCCCATAGGCACCCTCCTGCAGCTGCCTAGGACAAGCCACTGCTCCGTGGTGACCCCATCACTCCCTCACCCACCTGTCATTTGTTGCCATGTGACTCTGAGGTGCCCTCCCCCCGATCTCTGCTCAGAGGCAACTGGGAGTTGGTATCAGGATGAAGGCCCACTGACTGTCCACTCTTCCCAGTCGAGGCTGGCCAGGAGCAGCACGGGCAACATGCTCCTGTCACATAGCGTCAACATGCCAGTAGCTGACTGATCACCCAAGGCGGCAAGTGCTGTTATTGCCCTAGATGTCGCCTATCGCGTGTGAAAGGGCGTTGCCCAAGGAGAAGAAAGCCATTGTACTTTGCTGGGACAAGAAGTCAGTCTGCAGAGGGCAGCCAGCCTGCTGTGCGGGTGGCTACGCCTCTAACTTGCTTCCTTTTCTTCAGACGACTTTCAGCTGCTCTTGTGTAAGACATGGGGCAGGGTGGGCCGTGGGGTCATCGCCCTGCAACTCGGCGTTTGGGGTAAAGTGACTGCAGTGAACACAGCTTCCTCTTGGAAGTCACCTGCTAGGTGACACTTTTCAAGATTCTCTCCACAAAACTGTAAGGTCTTTGCCACAAGCTCCCTTTTATAGATGGGATACTGAGGCAGGGGGCCAGGTCTTCAGGCTGATGGGTAACGGGACTGGCATTTGAACCTCAATCTTGCCTTTTGTGTCACGGGGCTGTTTGAATGCTACCAAAAATTAATGACAACCCAGCCTTATCTGTTATGATCAAATCGGACCCTCTGCACCCTGACCAGTTACTGAGGAGAAAAAAGGGCCTCTGTGAGGGAGGCAGGGAGACTTGGCAGCCTGGTCGCTGGGAGTGAGGGCTTGGTAGAGGGATGCCATTTTCCAGACCTCTGAGCCTCTGCCTCCCTAATCAGCGTGCTGCTCCCTGGGGACACACGGAGAGATACGTGGTCTCTTGATGTCTCCAGGAGCGTGCCTGCCAACACCTCAGAATGAGCACCTCTGACCTGTCTCTAAGGAACCCAGAAGACAGAGCTGTGCCAGTCCTGCAAATGACAAAAGGAATTGTCCTTACTGCTGCCAGAGCTGACCTAGCCGGACCTCTCCACGGGCCTGCAGTTTAGTGCTCTAACCTTTGCCAGGACCTGTCTCCAGACACGTCTTACAGATGAGGAAACCGAGGCACAGCCACTGGGAAGAATCTGAGATCAGCACATAGCAGGTCTGAGTCAAGCCGGGTCTACAGCCCTCCCCTCGTCACCCATGCCAAACGCCCACTGTCCCCAGTCATGACAGCAACTTCTCAACCCGTTCCAGATGAGCTGGTGGGGGACACACCTCACCGCTGCAGGCCCACAGTGAACACAGCAGCGCACAGGACTCCTGCACCCTCCAGCAGCTGCTCCCACAGATGGCTAGCAGAGTCCTGAGGCCAAACTGCCGCCTTTCTGGACCAGGTAGATGGATAAAGGAGGGGCTGCTGGTCACCTGGGTCCTCATCCCCCAGGCCATAGCCTCTGGAGTCCCTTAACTGGCCCCGGTCCCACCTTCCAGCAGTCTTACCCTGGAAGTTGACCCCAAAGAGGGAGGTGGTGAACAGGATCATGGACAGCACCAACCAGTAGCCACAACAGGGGGCTTTAGAGCTGATGGTGGCAGGCCACCCCAGAGTGCCTCCCCAGGAGAGGCAGCAGGTCAGGTGAGTGACAGTGCAGAGGACCACACTGGAGCTTCTGAACTTGGAGACTGCCACCGTTAACATGGTTCAGAGCGCTCTGTTGCACGCTGACGACGTGGTGACCAGGCCTTGGCCCCACATCAACCCCACTGCCACTCCCCTCTGTACCCTATCCCCGTGTGATACCATGGCTCAGCCACTTCACTTTTTGAGGCTCATTTTTCACAGCTGAGAAAAGAAAAGCACTGGAGTCGGGAGGACTTCAGGAGAAGGCTCCTGGTCTCTCCTCTGGAAGTGGGCAGGGCCAGTGACCTCTTTTCCCGTCTCTTGCCTGATGGCAGAGGCCCAGGGGACACAGCTGCTTTTTACCAGATCCAGAGAGTCAGCTTCTGTGGCTAGAGCAGCCCTGGTCCATGGTTCCAAAAGCTGCCCACAGAATAAACCACCCCCTGTGCAAAGCCAGGGCCAGCAGCCCTGTGGCCTCAGCCAGCGAGCTCTGGCACGGGCCTAGTGGGGGGAAGCCTTGTCCGTCCCCACCTGGGCCTTCCCCCTGAGACAGCCAGGCCTCAGCTTTGCTGTCCTGGATGCCTTGCTCTCTGCTGGGATTTCCCCCTCCTCCCAGGGATTCCTTTTGAATGACAGCAGCCCCTGAGCTGAACACTCTCAAGACCTCGGCCATCTACCCATGTGTGCACAGACTCGGGCTGCCCAAGGTCACTCTCCTCTTTGGCAGAGCTGGGAACTATGATTGACTCCAAACCTCTGTACTTTCCAGGTCTGCCTTTGGGGCCACAGAACTGGCATGAATCAGTGAGGCGGCCAAAGGAAGGGACCGGCTGGAGCAGAGGCCAAACCAGGGCACGCTCGTCCCACTGAAAGTCACTCACACTTATTTCCCAACTGTCTACACGAGATGGTCTGCTCATTCCAGCCATCTTAAACAGCACCTGCACTCCCTCCCCACACTGGGCTATGATGAGTACCCCCAAGGCGCTCCACAATCCACAGAAGCAATGGGAGTCAGTTCCTGAACAATGTCATTGCTGTTAGCAGATATTTGCAAGGCCAAAGGTCTCAGCTTGGACAAACCCTGGATCTGCACAGGTTGGGCATTCCATCCCTGAGCTGAACTTCACCTGTTCACTGAGAAAACAGCAGTTCACATTTTTGAAAAAAATATACAACAAATTCAAGTGTGGTGGCAGTGCAGCTGTGGAAGTTGGAGTGCATTTCCTGCTGAAATCCCAATGGGAACTTTGCCTCCCACCCCAACTTCCTCTCCACCTTCAAGGAGCAGGGTGACTTCCCAAGGAAGAATGACTGCAGAAACTCAACACTAAATGACAGCTCCTCAATCATGGACGCCATCGCCCATTTGCAGTCCAGTCCTGAAGGATGACTCTCTGGAGGACAGGACCCCTTCACAAATGGTACCTGACCTTCCCCTTGGGATGTGCTTACAGATGCACGTTTGCAGGGTCTGCCTTTTCCCCAACCACAGGCCAACACGATCAAAGTGAGCGTCTCAACAGAAGAGGGTGCTGGGGGCCGCCACTCATCTCTATTTGGGGAAGTAGACTCTGGTACGCTCCTGAGTCACACCAATACAGTCCCCAGTAGAAATGAAGTGGCCTACTTCCCACCATCCTACCTGCTGCTGGCATGGACAAGGCAGGCAACTGGAGGTCCAGAGGTTGGGGGTGGGTAGAATTCACCCTGCTGCTTCCACTCTGATATGTGCGGATGGCAGATTGTTTAAAAGTCACAGTGCCCCTTGCAGAACACAGTGGAACACACAGAAAATGGAAAACCATGTGCAAAAGCAGATCCTGCCTGAAAGTTCTAGGGAATGTCTTCATGAGGATAAACGAAAGCAAGTCCTACCCACCAGCTTTGGTGTCGCCGAGGACCTTGTGCCCTGGAGTTGAATGTTGGGCTGGCTCCCAGGACTGACAACACAGGGGCATATGGTACGGCAAAGGCTCCATGCTCAGTGGGCACAGGTCCCCAGTGACTGCAGCTAGGGGCCATGGAGGGACAGAGCTCACCGATTATTCATGAAAAGCTTAATATCCGGTTCACCCCCCCCCAAAAAATCTGATGTCTTCTAAGGTTTTGATGTGGGCAACTACTTCAAATAAGAAAATCCCACTGCCCCTAAAAACAAGTGGGAGGGCCAGGCTCAAGACACACATCCCACCTGGATGCCTAGTGAGGTGACAGGTGACTGGCCAGGGGATCACTTGCTCGCCAGTACTGGGGAAGACGACACTTGGCAGTTTAACTGCCATCTTAATGGCAACTCTGGAAGCTCTCTTCCTAAGAGGGTCTCAGGAGGATCAGAGGAAATAAGGCAGTGCCCCAAGGATGGGGTGACATCTTAGGCAACAGGCCCACCCTGTTGGATCCTGAAATTGGTGAGAAAAATCTGTCAATGTGGAAGAATACTTATGCTTTGAGAGGTTTAGTTCCCTAGCCAAGAGGTTTTTTTCCTTAAGGGCAAGGAATCCAGACCTCCTCCTTGCTAGGCTTCAGTGAGGTGCTACTCTTGCTGTTCGGGCCAGCAAGGCCAGGCATGGCTGTGCGCACCTCCCTTTGCCCCCAGAGGAGACAACTCGAAGGCTGAGCTCTGCCTGGAGCTGGGAGGAAAGCCCGAGGAGTGAAGATGCTCCATTTCAAGTGGGGTTTGGACCGGTGTCAACACTGTCATTTGTGTTGTTTTTTTAAAGCTCTTGAAATTGAACCTTGTGTCCTCCATGCTGGTTAGACACCCAAGGTTTCTTGCTCAGCACTTCTGGGTCCAACCCATGCCCAAGCACCTGTGAACAGGCAGTTTTTCCAACTCTGAGGTGCTGCTGGGTAGCCCTGGATGGGAGATGCCTGGACTGCCGAGCCTGCAGGGCCTTTGCTAAGACTCATCTTGGAGCCATCCCGCCTTTCATCAGGGAGGTGAGCCAAACGTTCACCACTCAGCAAGAGGTCAGCTCCCCACACACCAGGGCTCCCACGGGAGGTGGACGAGAACTTCTCATGAACCAGTGTGGTCCCAGACCAAGGCATCACAAGCAAACGCCATGCTCCAAAGAGCTCCCTCTGCCCGGGCACAGTGCCTTTTATCACAGCAGCACAACACAACGGTCTCCTCCCAAAAGCCCTGAAGTAGACCCAAACTGCCATCTTGGCTGCAGTGAGAGCAGGGAGCAGGGCAGCCCTGCCAGCATCTGCTGCAAGTTCAACCTGCAAGTCCCAGGCACATCCCCCAGGAAGCAGCCTGCGTCTGAGGTTCAGCATCGCTGCTGAACGAAACGGCCCACACCCTCCACATGGCATCAAAGGAATGGGGGAAGAGGAACCTGTTTCCAGCCCAGCAAGTCACAGTCCAGTCCCACCTGTGGACACCTCCAGGTCTTTTCTATGGTTCCCACAATGACAACATCTTAGACATAACTTCACTGCTTTTATAGCATCCCAGTTTTTACAAAACCAAGGTGTCATTTAGTTCTCCCAAGTCCAAGGATGTAAATGTCTCAGGCTAGGAGGAGACTGAGAACAGGGGACTCCTCAGGGGCAAGGTGGCCACCAGCTGCCACAGGAAAGTGGGCAGAGGAGAGGTGCCGGCAGCTGCAACGAGGAGACCCAGTTCAGAGCAGCACCTGCCCTGTTAACAGGCCACTGTGGACTGATCGTCTGAGGGTGGGACATGCAGACCCCTGTCAGAGGGAAGGGCAGGAGTCTGACCCTTGTCGCAAGCTTGTTCATATTTGAGTGTTACTGGGGTAACACGCCAGCGGGAGCTCGAGTTTGCTCAAGCTGCTCTAGTTTTGCAACATTTGGAAGCTGAACAGAACACGAATCTTTACTTTGATGGAGTTATTAAAAAATAAAAAACACAGACCTGAATTTACTTGGACTTCGCATAACCCTCCTTTCAGGGTCTCAGAAGCACCAAGGACAGCTCCCTGGGCACCGCTGGGCCACCAGAGCCAGACAGACCCCTTTTTCCCCAACTCTCAGAAGGACAAAGCAGCAGCGCCCAATCCCAGGTACTCACACAAAGAAGGGCATCAGCTGGGTGAGGGTCTCCTTCTTGGGGCTGGCAGCAAACTCGGGCACCATCTGGATGACTTTGTTCATGACGCTGCGCAGGTAACTCTGGAGCTGCTTTCTCCGTTCCTCTACGAACTTGGCATCCTGAGGACAGACAGAAGGTGTGCTGGGTGGGCTCCCCTCACTGTCCAGGAGGACCCCATGGAGCCCGCCGCATCAGTTCACCCAGCCGGCTCTAGGGCGTCTCTCGCCACTGCTTTATGAACAAAGTGCGACTGTTCACAGGTGGGGGACAGCTGGCCAGAACCTCCGGCAGTGTGCCCGGATGATGCCCAGCCAGCAGGGGTGGCTGCTCCCTCCTGGGCACAGCAATGTGCCAAGCGTGGTCTCGGGACAGAACCAAGAACATGACTTGGGTATCGTGTGCCGAGGCATTCACACCCAGTGAAGAAGACACAAATCGAGGACCACAAGGTAAACACGTAATTACTAATCACGCTCAGTGCTATGAGAGGAGATTAATTCTGCTTTCAGTTTTTAAAAATATTGTCATTAAAAATCTTTAATGACAATATCATTGCTTCAGGAGGATTTTTTTATTAACAATTTCCACCTTCTCTTGATAAAACTAGGACATCTGGTGGCACCCTGCTGGTGTGGTGCACATGTGCCCTGTCCCCTACAGGACTCAGCCTAATAGGGGTGGCACTGAAGAGCCCCTGAATATGGGGGTAGGGGCACTCAGAGGCTTGAGTTCCACACCCATCACTCGGCCCCCTCTCCCCAGCACCGCCTGGCCTTCTTAGACACGTGCCCAAGCCAGCAGAGGGCGGTGCTTGGAGCCGTGTGACACCGTCCCGTTTGAAGTCCTCGACAGTTTGGAGGGAGGGGACTACAGATTCTATAGCCAGCCCCACCGCGCCCCACTGCACTGGTGGGCCCTGGCTCAACAAAGCCACCCTGGGCTGTATGGGTGCCAGCCAAGGCTTCCTCTGAAGCTCCTTCTGGGCTAAAGACCAAATGGGGTGTGTTAGCGACGAGCAGGGAGAGGGCAGTGGCAGGGTTGTTTCAGCCTCACAGCAACATGAGGAGTGTAGTCTGATGAAGGACAGGTGAGGACAGGCAGCCCAGAGCAGATGGCACCTCACCCCCGGCCCTGGGGATTGCGGGGGCACCCTCCTCTGCTCCCAGAGCTGACACAAAGCCGGTCTGCAGCAGGAGCTCAGTAGAACCTGTCTAACGAGGCCATGTGCTGAGACAGCACCTAGAAAACCTGCCCAGCACCCAGTCTCAGCCAGAGCATTCCTACGAAGCCCTGCCAAGGCCCTGGACCTGGCATCTCTAATCCACGGTCAGCAGTTACCAAATGAAGACACAGGATGCCCAGCGCCACGTGAACTCCAGACAAACAACAAATGCATTTCCAGCCAAAGTATTCTCCCAGAGAGAACCTGCCATGCCGCACGGGGACACCACACTGAGAAACTGTCGGTTGTTCATCTGAAATTCAAACCTCACCAGGCACCCCCATCTCTGAGCACCAGGAAACTGTGCTGCCAGCAGGAGCCCCTTGGGGCCACCCAAAGTCACCCCCTGATGAGTGCATCTTTGAAGACCTTCCCCAGAGGATGGCAGCACTCGAATGGCCATGGGTCACTAGCATCACTGCCAGCAGGGTCCCTGGCCAGGCTGGAACCCCACATCACCTGGAGAGGCAACTGTGGATGAGGAAGACACCTGGCCCAGAAAGACGAGGGCCCTCCCAAGCCAAAGCCACTGGGGCTCTGCAGGCCGGGCTGTGTTCTCTGGTGTCTGTCACGGATGGGAGGTGTGCCCCAGATGCTCCTGTGAGACAGTGCAAGAGCGTGTCATGAAGTAACGAGGTGTGTCCTAATCAGACCACAGGGGACAGGGCGTGGCTAGAGGAAGTATGTCACTGGGAGTGTGCCTTTGGGGTTGATGTTTTGTCACTGGTGAGCAGAGCTCTGCTTCCTGCTTGCCAAGGGCTGAGCCGCTTTCCTCTGCCATGATGTTCCCCCTCATCTCGGACTCAGAGCGGAGTTGGCCGACAATGAACTGAACCACTGAAACCAGGAGCCAGAACACTTCTCCTCTGTTGTCCTCGTCAGGTCTTTTGGTCCCCGAGCCCCCACCCGTCATTAAGCGATTACACACCCTTCCTCAGGAAGGTGGTCACTGCGCCAGGTCAGAGCTGAACGGGGCTCATCAAGTCTCGTTTTTAAATCTGCACAAGAAACCCTCGAAGACAGTTTGAGAGGCTGCTGCAGGAAGACGAGAGCTAATCAGCCCTGGAGGAGCCTGGGAAGATTCCTTTTTGGGAAGGGGATGCTCAAAACACTCTCAGTAACAAGAAGAGATCACAGATGGTCTCTCAGGCTTCCTGTGGGGCTAGCTGAGCCACGGAGGCCTCCACCCTAGAGTCTAATGCCCTCAGCACTTGTCTGAAACCTCCCCTCACCCTACAGCGACTTGGCAGAGATGGGGGTTGTCCCCTGGAGGAACCCCAAATGCCCAGGCCTCACGGTGCCAGGTCCTGCTGTGAGCACAGCCACCGTGGCAGCCGCCTCCACTTGAAAACCAAGCGCCGGTTACCTGAGCTGTTCAAAGGAAGCAACAGGATCTTGACGTCTTCATCTGGGCCCTCTGTGCTGGACCGACCCAGGCTGCCACCTGAGGCTCACGAGGGGGAGGGTCTTGCCCAGGAGCTCCAAGTGATAGCCTCCCTCAACCTGCACAAGAAAGATCTGCAGCTTCCCCTACACCAGGCTTCCGTTCAGATCCCACATCCAGGTTGGCTTTAGCAGAAGCCACCTACCACCTCTGTGCCAAGGCAGGCAGGGCTGCGTGACCTCCAGCCTCTGTCCTGGATGCCATTTCTCTGTGGTCTCCTCCTAATCTCCACCTGAGTCTCTGCACGTAACTGGGTAGAAGGTGACCTGACGGTCATGGAAGACCTCAAAATGAGTCATAGAAGCCTATGGTTTCCTGTGGCTATGATTTTTTTTTTTAAATGAAAATCTTTAAAGACATCAAGAAGGGAGGGAGATGGGAATAGGAAGGACAGTAGGACGAATCAGACATAACTCTCCTCTGCTCATATAACAAGAGGTGTATCCTAACCAGTAGATTGACCCACTTACATGGGTTAACTGGGTGGTAACTGTAGAGGGTAGGGCATGGCTAGAGGAAGTGTGTCCCTGGGAGTGTGCAAGGATGTGCAACTCCACATCATGTACTAGAATGGGACTCCAACTAGAGTAAGTCACACTCTGCATGTTTATAATATGCCAAAATATACTCTACCATCATGTATAGCTAAGAAGAACAAATTTTTAAAAATACACATGGGATTAGAATAAAACTAAAGATGTCAAAACAGCAAATTCTTTTTAACGAATCCCTGTAGCGCTTCGTCTAATGGTCTCCGCCCTTCTCCCCATCTGCTTCATCGTCTTTGCTAGAGTGTTTTAAAGTAGATCGCAGCCATCATGCCTACCTGAGTGTACGTTTCTAAACACTTAAGAACATTTTCCTATTTAACCACAACACCATTATCACCTCTAATAAAATCACTGCTAATTGGTTGATGCCATCTAATAGCTAGTTGTATTTAGGAGCATTTGGGTTTCCAGAGCTGCAGAGCCTCCTGCCTTTCTGCTTGGAATCGATTCCCTCTTGGGGAGGCTCGAGTTCTGGCCTGGCAAGGACAGTCCCGCCATTTTCTCCACAGGCGCTAAAGGGGGTTCACAGACGGTGTGGTCCACGTCTATGTTTTGTGTAAACTGAGCAATGTTTAAAAACAATCAGGAGACTTCTATACAAAATCCAGGTTCTTGGCTTCCCTATAAAAAGGATCAGTCCTGCTGGTGGGCAACAGCTGGTCAGCAAGGACGCTCAGGAGCTGGAAGCACAGTGCCACCGTCCTGCCCAGCTACTCCCCTCGGTCCCACCCCTGTGCGGCCTCCACGAGCCTGTGAGTTTGCAGCCCCTACTTTACCCCACATGAGTGGCTGCGGCCTGGCAAAGCTGCTGCAGGGGCCACAATGTGCAGGATCCACATGACTGGGTCACATTCCCTGAGGCCGCGCGGTGCCACCTACCAGCTCTGAGCCCTGGTGTGTGAAATGGGAAGAAGGGAGTGCCCTTCACAGGTGAGTGCCTGGGGGCCAGCATGGCCTGCTGGGCTCCTGTCCCTCAAGGCATAGGATAGGGAGGGGGTGCTGGGGAGGCTCCCCGGGAGGACTGCCCACATCGGCAGGCGGGATAAGGAGGGCTTTCACTCAGAAGATGCTGCTGCCCCAGCTGCCTGGAGGAGCAGCAGCCAGGTCCATCAGGTGGTCCACAAGGGCACCCTGGGGAGGGGTGGCATGCCCAGAATGGGAAATGCAGGAGGGAGCCTGCCACACAGCTGCAGAACAGAGGCCTGCGAGGAAACACTAGTCCAAGGACAAGTAGATGTGGGGGATGGAGAGGCAAGGCAGGCCGCCTGCTGCCGAGGTCCAGAGGAGGGAGGACGAAGGCCCCAGTGGAGGAGTGGGATGGAGAAGGAAGGTGGCTTCTGCAGCCATCTGGGCAGGGAGGCAGAGCGCAGAGGACCATGTCACAAGTAAACCCGTCCTGCAGAGACCCGTCTGTCACATGGGGCACACAAGCGATCACTGTACTTGCCAGGGACCAAAAGGGAGTTCTCCTTCAAAGAATAGCCTGACAGTGCCAGGGACCAAAAGGGAGTTCTCCTTCAAAGAATAGCCTGACAGTTACAAGAAACAGCCCCCTAGGAGACATCTCGCCTGGGAGACACCCTGCAGCCATCCATCTCCCTGAGACATCCTGCGCTATCTCACCTTGTGAAGACTTCTAGCAACTGCCGATAAGAGAGCTCCCCCCATCCCCAGCCCATAAATACCCCTGTGTGAACAATAAAAGTTTGCAGCTTGATCAGAACTTTTGTCTTGCTGTCACCCTTCGTGTCTCTTGTCCCTTCATTCCTCCCCATCTAGGTTCGCTGCCCACGTTGATGTGTCCTGCCGGTCGGGACATGTACTCACAGGGGCTTGGGTCATCTGAGTTTTTTGGTTGTGCTCCTGGGGCAGCAGCCCCAACAGATTGGAAGGGATGGACGGATGCCAGCCAGGTCCCTCTGGGCCGTCTAATGAGTCCTTGCTGCCTGTGGCCCCACTGCCATTGTGTGTGGTGGCCCGATAGCAGTAGAATTGTCAGTCCCCACTTTAAAAAAAAAAAAAAAAGGCATTCTAGACTATTTTAATGGGAACTTTTTCTCTCCAGAAAATGTATTTTGAGCCTCAAGAAAATAAAGACACCATCAAAATTAAGAATAACTGTTCTAATGAAATTCATCTGGAAAAATAAGAGATCCAGAATAGCTAAAGCAATCCTTAGCAGGAAGAGTGAGGCAGGTGGTGTCGCTATATCAGACGTTAAAGTATACTACAGAGCAATAGTAACAAAACAGCATGGTACTGGCACCAAAACAGACTGGTAGACCAATGGTACAGAATAGAGGACACAGAGACTATCCCTCAAAATTACAATTATCATATATTTCACAAAGGTGCCAAAAACATGAACCAGAGAAAAGATAGCATCTTCAACAAATGGTGCTGGGGAAACTGGAAATCCAAATGCAACAAAATGCAATTAAACCTCTCCCTAACTCTCACCACACACAAAACCTAACTCAAAATGGATCAAGGACCTAGGAATTAAACCAGAGACTCTGTGTCTAATAGAAGAAAAAGTAGATCCTAATCTTCATGTGGGATTAGGCCCCAACTTCCTTAATAAGACTCCTATAGTGCAAGAATTAAAACCAAGAATCAATAAATGGGATGGAATCAAACTAAAGTTTCTTCTCAGCAAAAGAAACAATCTGAGGTGAACAGAGAGCCTACATCCTTGGAGCAAATTGTTACCCCTCATACAGATAGAGCACTAATCTCTAGGGTATAGACAGAACTCAAAAAGCTAAGCACTGAAAAACAAATAACCCAATCAACAATGGGCAAAGGACCTGAACAGACACTTCTCAGAAGAGGATATATAATCAATCAATAAATACATGAACAAATGCTCATCATCTCTACAGAGAAATGCAAATCAAAACTACTTTAAGATATCATCTCACTCCAGTCAGAATGACAGCTATTATGAAGACAAATAACAATAAATCTTGGCGAGGATGGGGGGAAAAAGGCTCACTCATGCATTTCTGGTGGGACTGCAAATTGATGCAGCCACTCTGGAAAGCAGTATGGAGATTCCTTGGAAATCTGGGAATGGAACCACCATTTGTCCCAGCTATCCCTCTCCTCAGACTATATTCAAAGGACTTAAAAACAGCACACTAGAGGGACACAGCCACATCAATGTTTATAGCAGCACAATTCACAATAGCTAAACTGTGGAACCAACCTAGATGCCCTTCAGTGTATCTAGGATAAAAAAAAAGTGGCATATACACACAATGGAATATTACTCAGCATTAAAAGAGAATAAAATCATGGCATGTGCAGGTAAATGGATGGCGTTGAAGAAGAATGCTACATGAAGTTAGCCAACCCCCAAAAAACAAATGCTGAATTTTTTCTCTGATATGAGGAGACTGACTCAGTGGGGTAGGGAGAGGGAGCATGGGAGAATTAGATGAATTCTAGATAGGGCAGAGGGATGGGAGGGAAAGGAAGGGTACAGGGGATTAGCAAGGACGGTGGAATGTGATGGACATCATTATCCAAAGTACATGTATGAAGACTTGAATTGGGTGTCAACATACTTTATATGCAAACAGATATGAAAAATTGTGGTATATTGTGTAATAAGAATTGTAATACAAAAAACACACAAGTACATGCATAAAGACATGAATTGATGTGAACATACTTCATACAAAGATGAAAAATTGTGCTCTATATGTGTAATAAGAATTGTAATACATTCCGCTGTCGTGTATTTAAAAAAATAAAATCAATGAATAGTAATCTAAGAAATAAAATTAAAGCAATAAAAAAGAATTGTAATGCAAAAAAATAAAGTACATGTATAAAGGCATAAATTGATATGAACATACTCTATATACAAAGATATGAAAAATTGTATTCTATATGTGTAATAAGAATTGTAATGCATTCTGCTGTTGTGTATTTAAAAAAATAAAATCAATAAAACTAAAAAAACATGATGGAATGCTGTGAACAGGTAACAAGCAGGGCCCTACACTTTGCCCACATGGTCCTTGGGCTCTTCCTGGCAGAGGGCCACACACCACCCCCCAGGGCAGAACCCCCCTGGGTACCCCTAGGACCACCATGACATAAGATAAACAGAAGGTCCAGTCCATCAGGAGTGTCTCTTGAGAGAGAACCATGTCAGAGCCAGCTGATATGACAATGTTGTTGGCTAGAAAATTCCAGAACTTTGAGAGAGACTCAGAGACCCCAGCATTGAGGTCTTCTGGCCCCGAGACAGCATCCCGTGCCCACTATGACAAGACTGGCCCGCCAACCCCGTTTCTGTTTCCAGAGCACAAAGGCAGGCCAGGTTCTGGCCAATGTAAGGTGACAAGAGTGAGGCAAGCAGAGTTCAGGCCTAGCCGCAAAAAGGAAAATCTCCTGCAAGTCTCCCTCTTCTCCCTGCCCCCTTCTGGGAGAACGGAGGCCCCATGTGAATATGGCCGAGCCATGCGAAGAAAGGCAAGCTCCCGGAGTCCCCAGCTCTAAGTTGGATCTGGGACCTGAATAGGAAACTAACTCATGTTGCAAGCCATCAAGTGGGATCCACGCCGCTTGCTGGTCAGAGGCACCTGTGTCACATTTGCTGGCTCACTCACCACACCTGGGGCACTGGGCATCCAAGGAACATGCCCTGGTAAACAGAGGTGTCTCATCCTTACAGAGCTTAGGTCCAGGAGACAGTAAGCAGGACATGAGTGCGTAAGGATGACCGCTGGGGCAGAGACAGCTTTAGCTGGTGAGGAAGAAAGGAAGCGCCTGGGAGGAGGCCTGAAGAAGAGGCCTGAAGAATGAGAGGAAGGAATCCCAGGAGCAGAGGCCCGCAAGGAGCCTGCTCGGCTCCTCCAGGGAGGGGATGCTGGTGGCAGGGCCCAGGCTGGAGGCCAGGGAGCTGAAGAGGGTGGAGGAATTTGAGTTGTAATTCAGACCTAACCCAGGAGGGACTTGCAGAAGGGTGCAATCATTGATCTGATCATTCAACTGTCTGGTGACATGTTGGCTCACTCATTCATCCATCAGACATTCCTTGAAGGCCTACTGTGATCCAAGCTCTGAGAATAGAAAGATAAATAAGCCTGGATCCTGCCTTTAAGGAGCTTACAGTTACTTGGGATCGTTATAAAACAGTGCAACAGAACCGCACTACACACTTGATAAAGGCCTGCTGGGGGCACATGGGGACCATGACTGTGTCGTAGTAAGTACTAGGAGAAGAAACATCAGGGGTGGTGGCAGGAGGAGTGGTCGCTATCGCTTCTCCTCTGCCAGGCCCTGGGCAAGGCACTGGAGACATTCTGTGTCACTGTACTCTGTACTCAGCATCCCACTAGGTCAGGGCTTCTTAGCATTCCCATCTCAGAGGGAGGAAGCTGGACTCAGGAGTCAGGCACCAAGGACTCAGACACAACCACACAGGGACAGGGTGGAGACAGGAGTGGTCCAGGCCCTTACTGCTCACTCTGCTGCAAGACAGGGAGGGCAAGGTGTTCCAGGCAGAGAAGAGCCCGAGATGCAAGTCTGTGGTGGCCTGGAGGGATAGGGACCACAGGACTCAAGAGTGGGGGCAGTGAACCTGAGAGTCGGAGGGGGAATGCTGGGGGGACCCTGGGAGGCCACACTAGAGAATCTGGACTCCACCCTCAGGGTGACAGGTGTTTAAGCATGCAACGACAATCAGCCTTCTAGGAGACTGGAAAGGGTTCTGACACTTGGGTTTTAAAAGCCACTCTGCTTGTCCCTGGAGTGCTGAGAACCTGCCTTCCTGTTTTCAAGCACTAGGCCCCGGGAGGTGGGGATGCAGGCCTGATTTTGCCACTTGAGTCAGGGGGAGCAGGCCACAGTCCTCCACAAGTGCACATAAACCTGTGGACTTTGCTGTATCGCAAGTGTAATGCCTAGACTCGCTCACTAAGGCCTGAGCAGCTGTTTCTGGAAAGAACATTATGCAATTGCTAATTGGGAACCTGAGAAGAGAAATTCCCGTTATCGCCACTTTGAAAACCCTCCACGGAGACATCTGCGAGCGATGACTAGCGGGCCATGCCGACTCTCCTAGCTGCTCCCAGACATCACCGCGCCCCTTACAAGCTTTTGAGTGGACGTGTTTATCGAAGCTGTCTGAAGTGTCCTCACCTGAGAAACTCGGGGGAGATAATGAAACTGCAAATGCAGCAAAAGAAACTGCCCTGATCTTTGCAGGGGGCCCAGCTCCGCCTGCTCACTCAGGAGGGCCTGAGGCTCACAGGGGGCCAAGCAGCCATGAGCCACCTGGACGTCATATCCAAAGTACACGTATGAAGACTTGAATTGGGTGTCAACATACTTTATGTAAGAGGTCTTCGACTGGCTAAGGGGAGCTTTTCCTGGGTGGGTGGCCAGCAGTGGGAATGCGCCGAGGGTGGCAGACAGGGGAGGACGAGGACTTCCTTCTTGGTTTTGCGAGGGGAGAGCAGAGCGCCCTGTGTCTCTGTAGCACCCGTGGTGAGACCCTCCTCCTGGAGCCTCTAGAGAGACCCACCAACTGAGAGGCTGAATTTGCTGTCCCTCCCCTGAAGGGACAAGGGAAGCCTCCTATGGGCAGGGAGATGGAAGAGGCTGCCCGAGAGTGAAGCAGGAGGATACGGCTGGCAGCCAGCAGCCAGAGCCCCGCACTCTGGCTCTTGCCGCCAGGCCCGCCTCCTCACACCAGTGCTGCAGTCAGTCCTAAGGACAAGACGTGCCGGCCATGTGAACAGCAAGGGAACCCCAAGCACTCGTTGTACCCCAAATCCTGGCCTCCTGGTGGGATGGGAACAGCGGGAAGAGGCTCCACGTTCAAGATCTGATCCTACCCACCTCCCAGCACCAGAGGCCCTTCCTCTCTGCCCGTCTGCCTCTCCAGCCCCACCCTCTCCCTGGGCAGGAGAGAGGAGCCTCGCGGGATGGTTACAACTACTGCTAACCGGGTTACTAGGGGCAGCCAGGCCTTATCCTTGCCCAGCCCAATAGCCCCGGTGGATCCTGGGCCACCTGGAGGAAGCCGCAGTCCTCACTGGGCACCACGCCCACCCATGACCCGGCTCCTCTCGTCCTCTCTGACCCCAGGCCCTTCCACTCTCCTCGCGCCATCTGGGCCTCCTTGAACGTGCCACAGGCACTCCAGGCCCCTGCGCCTGCTGATGTTTCTACCTGGGAGGCTCCTTCTCCTGACAGCTCTCAGGCCACATCCACTTTCTAAACATCTCTGCTCAAATGTGTCTCCTGAGACGCTTCCTGGCCACTCCGAGACCAGAGTCGTGGCTTCCTACCCCTTTGTTTTCCGCACAGTGGTGACAAGATCTACCCTGAGTGCCTGGTGGTAGTGCCTGGCATCCAGGAGATGCTAGTAAGTATTTATAATCAAACTCTCCGCAGACCACCTCTTCATCTGCATAGGTCAGGAGCATCTGAGCTCAGGACCGTTCCACTTCCACTTGACAGACATGCACACCAGGGCACAGAGGAGCTGAGGAACTTGGCTAAGCTCATACAGCAGGCAAATCGGACTTGGAAGATGAGTCAGGTCTTTCTGGCTTCTCCCTCTAGAGGCCACACTCACCCACTTTGCCAGCTCTGCTGTGAGCGTCTTTGGGAACGAAACGCCCTACCCAGTTCTGCACTCAGTTCCAGTGAGACTCCAGGGTCACCAGAAAAGTAGGCCTCTGCACCCCTAGCGGGAGGGTAGTTGGAGGGGGAGGGAAGAGGACATATGGAAGGGGTGTCACATGCAGATTTTACCCACTGAACTCTCCTCCTGAGGCCCCCCAGCCCCAGGTACCATGGGCTTCCTCTCTCTTCGGTCTCCTCTGCCCTCTCTCCAACCGCATGGCTCTGTTGGAGACCTGTTGGTTCTGCAAGGAGACTCCTGCCCGCCACCGTCCTCCCTTGGTCATGGTTGGCACAGGCTCCAGAGGGAGCCCCAGACAAACCCTACAAACCAGGGGGCACAAAAACCTGGTACAGAGACGTTTCTAGCACTAAGTCAGACAGACCAATCCCTTCCTCTTAGGCCCGTGGGGATCCACCTTGGCTGCTCTTCCCGACAGGAGTGTTGGGCTGCCTGAGGTGGGGGGCTCTCTTGCTCCTGCCCTGCAATGCTGCCCACGTCTTCAGGGAAGTCAGGGCCCTGAGGGCCCCGGTTCCCTCACTTGTAAAGGGAGTGGGCGGGTCACCTCTTAATTTCTTTCCTCTGGAAACATCGAGAGCTCTTGGCTGAGGCAGCCTCCTTCCTTTCATCCAGGATCAATTAAGGCACAGAGAGAGAACCCCTTAAGTTCTCAGCCCCCCATATTCCTGCTAGTTTCAGGGCTTCTCTGTAACACAATAGGCACTGCCCAGTCCCCACAGCCCCTCCAGGACACCACTCAGCTAGAGTGATACCAGGCACAGAGGCCTGATGTCACAGCGCTGCCCAGGCCTCGGGAACCCCGAGGTGCTGCAGGGCTGCTGAGAGTCCCCACTCTGCCCAGGACAGCGGCCACTGGCAATCGCCACAGTCTGTGCAGACTTCCTGCCTATTTCCTTACTCGGCTCCAGAGCCACGTCCCTTCCCCAGAGTTCCTTGGATGTCCCCTTTTGCTCTTTTCCCTCTCTATTACAGGATGGCTCGAGAACGGGAACAACTAAGCCGAGCAGAGGAAGACGGAGGGGATCACGGTCACAACAACAGCCAGGGCCTGAGCTGGCCCTTGGGGGCCTGGTGAGGAGGTCTGTCTCACCATCCCCCAAAGATGAGGGCCTGAGCTCACCCCCAGGGCACTGCTAGAACCAGCTGGGCCGGGTGCTGGGATCTGAGTCCCGTGGGCTAACACAGAGCCCTGCTCCTAGCCCCCTGGCACATTCACAGGAGGAAAGCAAATCAGCGTTTCTTAGAGGCACTGAGCTGAGCACAGTCAGGGTTTGGGTTCCCTGGGGCAGTCTCACCCCACTGTGGGATCCTGGGGGAACTAGGACCCAAGAGGCTCCTTCCTTTTGCCAAGGTCACACAGGATGCACAAGGGCCAGGACTCAGATTCTAGACTCTCTGACCCAGTCCCCACCCCGTTGTTCCGCTAGATTTCTGCCCCTAACTCCGTGTAGCACAGTGGTGGCAAAGGAAACCAGGAGCCCTACCTGTTACAGCAGGTAAGGCCCTCCCAAGGAACTAAAAACATCCTCCTGACAGACACATAGGGAAGAGTGGGCACGGCCAACCACGGCGTGACGTCCTGTGCACCCGTCCTCCCACCCGACACAGCACCACCTCCCCAGAGCCCTGATGACCGTGTCCTTCTCAGGTCAGTGAGCAGAGGCGCAGGCAGGCGGAGGCCTCCCACCTCATGGATCTGATCCTTACAGAGCTGCAGGGGGAGGGAACCCATGTCCCCTGGTTCCACCTCAGCGCCTGGTGGCAGCCCTCAGGAGGGTGTGAGGGGCTGCTGAGGACTCCCTGCCTCCGTGTGACTCCCAGGAGGTGGGCTGCCCCAAGCCTGGGTTCCAATGGCCCCTGGGGGGACCCTGCATGTGAAGGGAAGGAAAACCAGACTCAGGAGCTCATCACAAACCCCGAGACCCACTCCACACTTCCTCCACAGGAAAGGCCGGGGCTCTGCACCTGCGCCAGGCTGCGCTTCCCTCCTCCAGGAGCTCCGTCCTGAATGCGGCCAGGGGCAACGTGGCCTCCGCCCCAGACCACTGCTTGTAAGAGCTCATCATCAAACAGAGGACGGCAGACCACAGCCCCTGGGCAGGCGGCTCAAGGAGGGAATGCCCAGGAAGGAGCTTGGAGACGACAGAACAGCATCCACAGGGTCACCAAACTGTGCTGGGCATCAGACGGAATGCGAGTCCTGCCAGCCATCTGCAGTGAAGACCCACCCCATCAGAGGCCGGGAATGAGTGTCGCTGTCTCAGGAGGGCAACAGGGGAGCCATGGGGGGCCACATGGGGGCTACAGGGGGCTGAGGCACACTTACACCCACACGATGCTGACGCCGCCCTTTACTGCAAACTCACTGGGTGCAAAGCACCATGGGATGGGCTTGCCGCGTGCTCTGCCACCCTGCCACCGCTTCGTGAAGTAGTTTCTCATGTCTCCACTTTCCAGATGAAGACACTCAGCTTCCAAGACAGTCGGGCCTCCTCCAACGTGACCCCACTGTGAATCACTGCTGTGCCGGAGTTCAGCACCCCTGAGGCTGTCCCGCCTCTTAAGACCCACGTAGCCACAGCCACAGGACACCTACAGCTCTGCTAAAGCCAGAAAAAAAGACCAACTAGCTCTGCAGCTCACATGGGCTGAACCAGACACCATGGTTCTAAAACTTCCCTCGTCCCGGGCTGCGGGAGGGTGGAGCATGCGCTTCACAGCAGTGTCCCTTGCTCAGGGTGTGCTGGATGCGTGGCCTGAGTCCCCACAGGCAGGAACTGGCCTGCGATGTCTCTGCACCCGGTGCCACCTGGCACAGGCTGGGCTCCCCGTGAGACCCTGTGGCAGGAAGGCAGCGGGCTCCAGGGAAGCTGAACCCTATTTTTCTCTGTCATCAACTCCGCGCCCAAGTGAGGCCGGGAGGAAAGGGAGAGGCTGGCTCAAGACTCATGGGAACGACTCTAAGGGGAAGGACGAGTCCACATCCAGATGTGTCTCCTCCAGGGCAGGCAAGCCCCATGGCAGCAGGGTCGGGGTGACACAGGCAAGGGAAGGGGCGGTGTAGACAGGCCAGCCACTGCTCGATTCCCAGAATGTGGCACTGTGGGAAGGTGAGGCCATTACTGCCAGGTGGCTGGGAGTTTTATGTGAAATCTCAGATTTTAAAATATCGAAAATTTGTTTTAAAAAAGTTAAAGACTACGAGGAGCAAACAAAACACAAGCCACATAAAGCCACCAATTTAGCCCTGTGATCTAATTGGATACTGCTTTAATTGGAGCACTTTCCACTAACTCACAGTGGCCAGGGTCAGCAGGCAAGGAGCTTAAGCACATCACTCTGGCTCTGGGGACGTCCTTTCCCCACCTGTGCAGTGGCCATGGCCAAGGCCCGTCTCAGAGGATCAGGGCTTATCCCAGCACAGGACACACAACACATAACAAGTCTCCTGTTTAGAAGAAAACATGATTCAGGATCCTCATCAAAAAACTACCATGTGTTGGAGCAGATGAAAATATTGGGTCAAATTAAACGTAGTGGCTTAGACGACCCAGGAACTCCACTCACAGTATCTACTTCGAGAAATTCCAGGCCGGACCACACACGGGGTGACACACAGAGAGATCCCTGCAGCTGTGTTGGAGTGCGGGACAGTTGGAAGCCACACAGGGGCATCTCTGGGGGAAAGCACAAGTGAAACGGGGTGATGATGCCCAAAATGTGGAGGACAGGCACTGCAGCAAAGTGCAGGGAGCTCAGCCCCAGGGAGCCCAGGCACACTGCTGAGCGAAGCAGGAGGAGGACGTGCTCAGGGTCATGCAAGTGAGTTAAGAGCACAGACAGACGACATGGAGAGCCCCTCTAGAAGGAACACGCACTGTCAGATACAAACCCCTGCAGCAGCCACTTGTGGTGGGGACAACAGGAGGTGGGGGAGAAGGGAAATCGACCAGGGCCTCACAGTGACCACAGCACAGAGTGGCAGGAGCGAGGAACAACACAGACTCGCTGTTTTGTACCCGAGTCCAGAAAGGAAAATGGAAAGGAGAGAGAGAATTATCATGTCCACACCCGTTTCCTGCAAGGACCTCCCTCCATGGCACCTAGGGACTCACACAACCTTAGGTTCTGGCACATTCTGCCCTGAAAAGCTCCCAAGTCTCCTAAGCTGAACTGAGTTGTAGAACTCCAACCAGGAACTCAAGAGTGCGCCTGACATTTACGCCCTGTCTCCCTGGGGACACCCTACCCTTCTGTCCCCAGACTTCTTAGCACTTGTTCTGGCTGTGCAGGCCCCCAGGTCAGCACAGTGACACAGACATGTACTGCCACTCCCCCATTATCAGTGCACAGGTCCCACCCCCCTAGGCCTTTTTTATAAAAATTCTCTTCAACTAAAAAACCTTGACTGAGCCTCTTCCATGTGCCTGGTTCCATGCTAAGTCTGGAGAGATGGGAGGTAGAGGTCGGACACCCTATCTCCTGGGAATCCTGAGTTCAATGCAAACCAAATGCAAATCAGATGAAGCAAGAAAAATAAGGGATTCTTCTGCAGTTCTGCTTAAGAATGTTATTTACCCTGGGCACAATTTCTAGGGTCTCCCCAGAAGACGGAAAGCAAAAATAAAATCAGAGTCAGGTAAGCAACCATCCTAGCTAAACCAGAGACGTGTCCCCACGCAGGGCTTAGCTTCCTTATCTGTAAATCCAGAGGGTGGCAGCTGTTGTCACCCATGTACTGACCCACTCTGAGCCAGGCCCTGTGCTAGGAGCTGGGACCCAGGGGTGAATGAGGGACCAGGACAGAGAGCTGCTGCTGCTCACCAGACACCCGACTGTTCCTTTCCATTTCCCAGCAGCTCGGCAGTGAGGCTGGGGCCACGGGAGCAGGGCTGGCCAGTGGGTGGTGAGACGTGGCGGGACCCAGTTCCAGGAGGGTGGACTTGGATCTGGCGTCCCTCATTTCTCTCTTCAAAGGAAATGCGGCTAGAGGTAGGGTAGTACCCTCTCCCCTAGTGCTCCTTCAGATGTGCTCCACGTTTCTCTTCAGTCACCGATGGCCAGCAGTGGCTGAGCTGGGATTGTCAACTCCATTGCACAGATGGGCCAGTGTGGCACAGATCTGCAGGGTTGCCAGGGTGAACCTGGGCCTGGACTTCAGATCTGAGAACTAAAAGGGACTTCAGAGGCTTTCAAAGGAGGTTGCTGCAGGTCGATGAATCTTCACCCTTTACCTGGCGTGAATCATGGGGAAAGACGACCACAGCTGCCTTCTACTGAGAGCTCACTGAGCGCTAGGTCACTGTGGACATTTTCCACGTTATCTTATTTAGTAATTATTAGAGTAATTGATAATTAAAACACCATCACTAAACCCATTATACAAATGAGGAACTTGAGGCACAAAGGTGGGAGATACTCATCCAAGGTCAGGCATCCATTGAGCAATGGAGCTCTTCTCGGTGCTGACTGGTGGAACAGTGTGGCCCAAATACAGACAAGGAGGACCTGAGGGGGCCATGCTTTCCCTACTGTCTTGAGGATCTGGAAAAGCAGCGGCCACCTCTCACCCTGCTTCGGTTCGGGCATTGTAGGCATGCCTGCTGGCCACCAAAAACCGGAGGCGTCTGCTGCGTCCCCACAGCTCTCCTGGAGAGAGACCCGCCTGGACCCTAAGAGCAGGGCGTGGCAGAATCCCCGTCCATCTGCTGCTGGGCCTGAAGCAGGCCTGTGAGGAGCCTGGTCAGTGCTTCCTGCTGGATCTCCCAGTGTGGGCGGCAGGGAGGAGCGAGCGGAGGCCGAATGAGGACTGAGCCATGTCAGGCCCACTTGGCTGGCGCATCTCTCCGGCCTCCCTCAGAGATTTATGTGCCATCGTCAGAGGGCAAAGGGAGGCGCTCACACGGTGGAATACCACACAGCAGCGCACCAACCAGCACCGCCACTGCCACCTGTGGCTAGGCGTCACCACGTCATGCGGAGGGAAAGCGGGATATGAGGGAGCACACGCTCCGGGAGCACGTAAGGTCTCCAAACAGCCAAACCACTCCTCGGCATCAGAAGTCAGGCCCCAGGGCCCTTGGGGGAGGGCGTCTGGAGACCCGTGGTCTAGCCCACGTCCAGCACTATTGGCACAGGTGTGTTCAGGGTGTGAGGCCACCTATCTGCATGTAGGCCTGGAGGCCCACTGGACCTCAGTGTAGACACAAGGCCACCAAGACCCCAGCACCATGACAACCAGGTGAGATACAAAGAGAGGAGGACAAGGAAGGAAGGACCAGGCCTGGGTCCACCCGAGTTATCACAACTTTTAGAATAATGGAAGCCAAAGTAGGGCGGTGCCCTGTGGCTACAATCTGGGGGTCCCCATATGCCTGATGCCCTGCTGAACAGCTGGGCTGGGTCTTCACAAGAGCCACACTGGTAGCACCTTCACCCCGGGTGACGGCTCAGCATCACAGAGGCTGGGTGACTTGCTCAAGGTCAGACAGTCTGAATCAAGGCCAGTGAGGCTCCCTGGCCCAAATTATGAGCCTCTGGACCCCACAGCTTCTAAACACCATATGGTTCCTGAGCAAAGTGCCAAGGACAGGGGGGTTCTGACCCGGGATTCTGAACCCCAGGAACTGGGACCAGGGAAATAACTCAATGGCTGCAATCTCAGGCACCAAAAATATTGTTTTCCAGCATGCTCAAGATGAACCAAGATTGCCCTACACAGCCCTCAGATATTAATGGGTCCACTGGAGGGGAAGGGAGCAATTATTCTCAATTACTCAAGGAGAGAGTGAGAGCTGAGAAGCACTCTTCTGTGTGGTGAGTTCAATCACTTGTCCAGAACTATGAGGAGAAACAGATGGAGCACAGGATACGTGTGTGGAGAAGGCCCTCAGAGCTGGAGGGAGCGATGCAGTAATGCCATTCCCATCATCGACAGCCCCAGAAATATTGTGGGCAACACGGAATGCCCAGCAGAGAGAGAAGTGTCTTGTAATCACGTCAATTACAAAACCAATGGGTTCCACGTAGAAACAGGCTCTCAAGCTCAGCCAGAGGTGCAAGAAGTGGGGGGAATGGCCAACGATGGCCGGTTCATTGGGAGGCCTAGATCCCACGTGTGTCCAGCAAGCCCTCCTTGTCACCAGCCATGGCTAATGCAGGGACCTCAGGGAACCTCCTGTGGTCTGACAGCTCCACGGGAGAACTGAGCAGCTACCCATGACAGCACCCTGAAGTCCCAGGAAGGAAGGCGGCTGGGAGAAAGGACCAGAAAATCAAAGCCAATGCCACACACCGATTTCTACACAGCCTGCTGTTTGCTCCGTGCCTCCTGCACCCCAGGCACTCTGACAGGTTCTGAGACAGAAACTCAGGGGGCCAGGCTCTGCCCCTCAACTCCATGGTGTCACTGGGGAGGGAGAACTTCAGGACTTTCAAAGTCTGTGACATAGGACGGCCAAGAGGATGCTCTTGAGCTCGAGCTCCCTGTGCGCTGCACACAGAAGACATGGGGACAGAGTGGCAGATCCATGTCCAGCGGCTGGTTCTGGGCTTGCTCTTTATAAATGGCCACGATTTGTATTGGGTTTTAATTTGATATTACAGAAAGTCTCCCCAGGAAATCCACTTACTAAATCCACACGCACAAGCCAGACCTGAGCCCCGCAGTGCCTCTCCCGAGATGCTCTCTGGCCAGATGACTTGGGCAACACTTTCAGAGGCGTTTACTGCATTAAAGAGAAATCCAGATGTGGCCGTAGAAGGAGCCCAGCGTCTCCTCTTCTTGCTTTGTATGTTAAGCACCAGGACGAGGTGCACAGTGGCTGGCAGAGTTTCAAATAAAGCACAAGCTTCTGAGTATGGCTTGATTCCATCAGAAAACCTGTGGTTCTGGGTGGTGACTGGGTTCCTGTCTTCCCTGTGTGTGTGGCAGACACCAAGTCCTCCTGACCCAATTCTGCTTCCCACTGGGGGTCTGACCTTGACCTCCCACAGGCAGTAGGCCCTGCACCCTTTCTGCGCCACCTCGACTGCAGCAAGCCTTTCCTCCAACTGCCATGGCACCCCGGGAGGCTGATCCGCTTGCCATTCTCCCTGTGAGGCCCCAACTTCCAGAGCGGATACCAGGCTCGACTCGCCAGTCTCTTCTGGCCCGGCGTCACGCCTCAGCTCTGGGCACATTCACCAAGGGCAAGACTGGTCGGCCACGGTGTCCTGTGAGTGCCCGCTGACTCCCACCTCTGAACCCTGCTCACGGGCCTGCGGCATCTCAGAGGAGCGCAGAGCAGCCTTCCACAGCTCAGCGCACACCCGTGGCTCCTCCACCGCGCATGGTGGTGTGTGTTTTTAATGAGGATTTTAATGCATAATTTCTCCAACAAGTTGAATTATCTCAGCTCCCGGGAAAGCGATTTGCCTCGCCTTAATGCCAGATGAACTTCAGAGACTGAATCTATTATCCGAGGAGGCAATGACAGTCTCTCAACACTCATTTGCTCACTGAGCAGTAATGGAGGCTTTCAGTAACATCGCCCAAAAAGTGAGCCCTCCACCCATGCCTGCAAAGACCCCTTGGGCCCCGAGGCCTTCAGGGCCACCTTCCCATCTCCAGAGCTTGCCTGCCTCTCACCCATCCTGCAAAAACGCCCAGCCAAACGCAGAGCGGAGCAACCTCCGGGTCACGCTCTAAGTTTTCTGCCCACTTTTGGAATTCAAATTTTTGGAACCGTGAGATCCAGTCAAGTGAAGAGAAAACACGTAGCAAAAATTTTCATTCCATTTCTGTTTGTTTATTCATTAATTCAGGCCATGGGGGATCTCATTATGTCAGATACTCTGCAAGGAGCAGGGACAGGGCAGTGCCCAGAACAGACCCAGGCCCCGTTTCATGGGCCCTACACCAGAGCAGAGAAACAGAAAACAATTGAGTACGTGAAGAAGTCACTTCAAATAGTGGTGCATGCTGGGAAGAAGACCACGCACGGCAGGGGTATGGGTGGGTGAGAGACGCTGGGGCAGCACAGGCACTGAGGCTTGGAAGGCCTCCCTCTGGAGCAGGAATCTGAGCCAGAGCTGAAGAACCAAACGAGCTCTCCTTGCAGAGGTCTAGAAAAGGCCCTTCCAGGCAGAGGTATCCCCAGGTGCAAAGGCCCTGAGGCAGGAACCATGTGAAGTCCTAGGAGGGTGGTGTGGTAAGTGGAGAGGGAGAGGTGGGCATGAGAGGAGGTGGCAGAGCAAGGCAGGGTACATTTCAAGGACCCTCAAAAGCACACTAAGGAATCCCCACTGTAAGTACCATGGGTGCTGGTGGAGGGTTTTATCGTACAGGGACACAATCTGATTTATGTTGTACAACTTCACTTTGGCTACAGGATAGAAAGTCGATTATCAGAAGGCAAGTGGAAAAGGGCAGCCACCGTGGGGCCAGCACCAGAGACGACAGCGGCTTGGGTTACACTAATCCAAGCAGGGTTTAGGGAGGCAGGTAAACTAAGACTTTCTTTGGAGAGTCATGCTCCCTGGGGATGGTGACAGCCAACCATGGAGATTCTGATTCTCACTAAACAAAGACATTGAAGGACCTCAGAAGATGGAAAGACAACATCCTACGTTTTTAGAGAGGCAGAATTAATATTGTCAAAATGGCCATGCCAACAAAAAAGCACTGTACAGAGTTAATGCAGTTCCTATTAAATTCTAATGACGTTTTTCATAGAAATAGAAAAGTAGTCATGAAATTCATTCAGAAAAATAAGAGACACAGGATAGCCAAAGCAATTCTTAGAAAAGCAAAGCAGAAGGCGTCACAATTCCAGACCTTAAATTATACCACAAAGCTATAGTAACAAAAACAGCATGGTATTGGCACCAAAACAGACATAGTACAGAATAGAAGACACAGAGACAAATCCACATAAATACAGTTATCTCATATTAGACAAAGGCGCTATAAACATACATGGGAGAAAAGATAGCCTCTTCAACAAATAATGCTGGGAAAACTGGGAATCCATAGGTAGCAGAATGAAATTAGACCCCTATCTCTCACCCTGCACAAAACTCAACTCAAAGTGCATCAAGGACCTAGGCATTAGACCAGAGACCCTGCATTGACTAGGAAAAAAGTAGGCCCAACTCTCTATCTTGTTGGCTTAGGAGCAGACTCCTCAACAAGACTCCTAAAGTGTAAGAAGTAAACTTAAGAATCCATAAATGGGGGCCACAATTGTAGCTCAGTGACGAGCACTTGCCTAGCACACGTGAGGCACTGGGTTCCATCCTTAGCACCACATAAAAATAGATAAAGGTATAAAAAATACAATAACACATTTTAAAAATGAATCAATAAATAGCTAAAAAACTACTTCACAGCAAAGGAAATAAGAACGTGAAGAGAGAGCCTACAGAATGGGAGAAATCTTTGCCACCTGCACCTCAGATAGAGCATTAATCTCCAGGATATATAAAGAACTCAAAAAACTTAACACCAAAACCCCAAATAACCCAGTCACTAAACAGGCAAAGGAACTGAACAGGCACTTCACAGAAGAAATATTACTGGTCAACAAATATATGAAAAAATGTTCAATATCTCTAGTAATTAGAGAAATTCAAATTAAAACTACACTGAGATTCCATCTTACTCTAGTCAGAATGGCAATTATCAAGAATGCAAGTAACAATAAATATTGGTGAGGATGTGGAGAGAAAGGTACACTCACATACTGCTGGTGGGACTGCAAATTGGCACAACCACTCTGGTAAACAGCACGGAGATTCCTCAGAAAACTGGGAACTGAACCACCAGTTGACCCAGCTATCCCACTCCGTGGGGAGCAGAGCTCCCAGCTCCCATGAACGTGGAACATGAGCCAGAACACTCCTTTGTCTGTTTAGGTCACCAAGATCCTGGAACTGTGTGTTACCTCAGCCTTCCAAAGCCTGTCCTGACCCACAGAGGTGCCACATCTGTGACGAGAGTTAACTGGCTCTCCATTGTGGCTTAGCTACGAGGAATGGACCTGGTGGAGTGGTGGACTGACAGGTCAGCTACTTTAACCTGGGTGGGGTGTCAGGCGTCCCAGGACACGGATCCCTCTAGGAGGCTCTGAGGATCTGTGCATCCACGTTAACCACATGCCTGCTATGCGCAACAGGAATTCTTTGATAAAGACAAATGCTGAGTCCCGAACTATACCGTGCACTCATTTTATCAATTAAAAATGGGTTCAAATTGGGGTCCAGATGACATTTTAATTCTGAGACCTGCAGACAGTCACCAGTGATGGCATTACGGGGGAAATAACAGAAAGCCAAGCTACAAGGATATTTATCTGACCTGGAAAAAAGGCCAACTGCTCAACATTTACCTGACTAATGCTCAGGTCTCTGGATTCCGGAGTCTGTTAACAGGCCACGGCTCAGGGTACCGCAGCACGCAAGCTCCAGCTCACCCACAATCCATCCACCCACTGGCTTTGGTGTGCACCCCAGTGCTCCATGCAGACCATGGAGTCACCCTGAAGCTGTCCAGTCAAGGGGAAGATTCTGATGCGGCTGTATTTTCTGGGCCAGTTTAGAATCAAAGCACTCCAGAAATCGTGCCCTCAGGGTCTCAGGCCCAGACGGGGCTGCCCGAGTCTGACCTTAACCGAGTTCATCCGTGGCCTCTGCTGGGCCTTAAATGTCCTGCACCCGACTTAGTCCTCCTGACAACGGGAAGAATTGCTCAGACGTCCTGGGCAACAGCCCAAGTGGACTAAAGGGAAGGGGGTACATCTTAGCCCAGAGGCAGAGGAAGAGGGGTCACAGCACAATCACTGTCCAACCAGCCAGTGACAAGTTAAAGGGCAGCACAGGCTGGAGAGGACCCCCTGTCCCGGGGGAACAGGGCAGTCCATCTGGTCACTAGCCAGGCAGGGCACTTGCACAGGCCGTCATCACTGGGCCAGGGCCAACCTGCCTCCCTGAGTGCGGACATTTGCTGATCAAGTTACTGGGGCACAAGCAGCCACTGCTCCAGTGACACCGGATTCACAGAGGAAAGCCCACTGCTACTGGCACTCAGTCCCAGGACCTGCAGGGACGAGTCCCCCCTGGTCTGGAGGTAAGGGAGGGTGGAGGGAGGCAGGAGGCCCTGGATGGCCCTCTGCAAAGGGAACCTGCTCAACGGCCCCATGCAGACAGGACGGGCCCAGCGCTCCATGCCTTCTTCCTAGGTCACTCAACGCCAGGAGCGCCCTCCGCTCTCCAGGCCTGAGCTCAGTCCCCACCCTGTGCTCTCAGGGCTGGTGTTCATGTTGGACTTGTTTCATCTTAAACAAGGTTTGTGTAACTGCAGGACTCGGGGAGGTGCAGGGTCAGAAGGGAGGTGCATCTAGCTCGAGGGCGTGTGGCAGGCTGAAGGGTGCCCCAGGCCGTCTCCATCCTCAACCCCGTCACATTCCCTGGCAACAGGGACTTAGCAGCCATGACTCAAAGAAGGGACCTGAGATGGGAGGTGAGCTGGAGGGGCTCACTGCCATCAAAAGGAGGCGAGAAGCAGAGGTGACAACAAGGACACAGGCAGAGGTCACAGTGACATGACTGCAGTCCTGGAAGACAGAAGAGGGCCACGAGCCAAAACTGTAGAACAGCCAGACTCTCTCCTGGGGCCTCAGAAGGAACCCCCCCTACCAACACTGCAATTTTAGCCCCATCAGACCGATTCTGGACTTGTGACCTCTGTGACTGTAAGATGAATTTGTTCCTTCAGGCCCCTGTGTTTGTTATTTGTTATAGCAGCAATAGGAAGCTCATACACGACCCTAGATCCTCCACTGTCTGAATCCCCTCAGTGCAGCCTTGTGCTGGATGGAGGTGCCTCAGCCAGATGCAGACAGGGTACGCTCAATGAGGAGGGTGTCAGGTAAGACCTTTGCTAAATGAGAAAATCTTACGATGATAATGTGCTATGTAGGCTGACTTCTGTTTTATGACATTTTTAGGCATTCTGGATGGGTCCCAAGCTTTGTATGAACCTACAAGTCATTAGGTTAAATCAATATGTAATTTTCCGTCCTCTTTTCAAAAGAATTATTGTACTCCTTGCTACGAACAAGTTTTGTACGTGTTTGGGTTCAGTTCCACTGTTTGTTCTTCACCAGAAAATTGAAGCATAGATTTATTCTCAACCTGAGAGAATCTGCTTTAAAAACCATTCCTGCTGAAACCCAGCAGACCTCTAGGGGGTCAGATTCCTAGCATTTTAACCCAGAGATCCATGCCCAAGTCGATGAATCAGCCAGTGACAGAGGCTGTCCCTGTGGAATTCCAAGGGCAGGCAGTGGGTCAAACTCTTGCTATATGACAGACGTCCGAGGAAATCCTGCCAAGGTCCCCCTGGAGAGAGACGTGGGAAATCCACTCGGACCTGGCCCCTGTTTTGCCCATGGGACAGGACAGTGGTCTCCGGCTGCGTCCCACTGCCCCCGGCATCAGCATTGCTGCAGGCTGGTTAAGCCACACTGCAGGTCTCAGCCCTGGAGCTGGGGATCAGCAGGTCTGAGGTGGAGCCCGAGAACCTGCAATTTTAGCTGGGGGTGTAGCTTAGTGGCAGCCTGGTGTGTGCAAAACCCTGTTTGATTCCCAGCATCACAAAAAGGAAGAAAAGAATATGCATGTCATCACGTCTGCCAAGCCCCAGGGGATGCTGATGGGCCAGGTGGAGGCCACTGCCGCAGTCTGGCTGGGCCCAAATCACGAGCCACTCAAGCAGGAACAAACTTTATTTCCGAACTCCCGCAAACGCCACCCACGTGGCTTTCTCCGGGACACACCACACACCAACCGGAACTCCCTCCACCGGAACTTCACCCACCCAGGCGAACTCTCCAGGAATCCCCGCGAGAACTCGACGGGAACTCCGCGAGAACTCAAAAGTACTGGCAAAATGCTAGGCGCCATCCCAACTCGGCTGTGGCTCTCAGCAGGCCACACCTGAAGACCCACCACTGTCCCCCAGGGATCAGGCTCATACAGTCTCAGCTCCTTTCCTGAGGAGGCTCATGGCTCCACCTCATGGGATCGGACTGCCCCTGCCCTGCCACCTAATGCGCTGACCTGCTGCCTGAGCCCCGCTCCCCAGCTCAGCCGTGGACCAGAGCATCCAGAGAGCCCCCGACCCCTCAAGGCCCAGGCCTCGCTCCAGAGCAGTGAAATCAGAATGGGCCGGGAGGCGGGGGGCAGTGGATCCCAAGGCTCCAGGTGGCCCAAGTGCAGCCAAGCAAACAGGCGGGTGGGCAAGGAGCTGCTGCTGCAGCAGATCATGAATAGGCTTCCACGCCAGACCCAGCCCATGCTGTCCTGTCCAGTGCTGGCCCCTCATACGGTGACAAGAAGAGGTGCTCAAGAGCTGCCTGCTCGACCAGGGTATACCCCTCTACCAGTGGGGCTGTGGGTGCACCTCCCCTCAGGGCACTGGGACCAACCCCTGGAGCAAGCCAGGTCACATGCATCACTGTCCTCTTGATGGGGTGACCCTACGATAAAGAAAGCCCCCAAGCAAGTGCTCGCCCCGTGGCGCAGCCAGGTGAATAGCGCAGCTGCGGATGCAAATGAGAAAGGCCACTGTCCAGGACAGCGCCCTGTAAACTGGACCCACAGGCCAACCCCAGCTGCCACCTGGGCATCCGCACTGTCCAGAGTGTCCCTGCCACCGTGGCGGGTAGGGGGCCTGTGGCAGAAACATGTGGTCACAGAGCCAAAGCGTCTGCACTTGGCCCTTCCTGGAGCTGTTGCTGCCCCCGCCCTGGGAGGGACAGCAGTGGCTACCTAGGGTGGCCAGAGCCAGGTGACTATTTTCTCTTTTCTATTTTTTCTTATTTTGGCCAACTTTCTTTAGAAAGCATGTTTTCGGGCAGCGGGAGGGTGGCTGGCCCTGTGTGGGACGTACCTTGTTCCCGATGGCCTTCTTGGGTGGGAAGCTGTAGGCCCGCACCTGGGGGAACCTGCTCTGCAGCTTGTGGTGCAGGCTCCGGAACTCCGTGTATCTCCGGTAGACGTTCCACTCGTCGTCCTTTATCCGGATGTAGACCTGCCAAGGAAAGCAAGACGAGACATGGACTCCTCGCTCTCACTACGCTCTGCACCAGGGGCAGGGTTTCACAGCACGCCACCCAGGAAAACCAGCTCTGCGAGAGCAGGGCCAAGTCTGTGTCACCTCCATGGGGTGCCACGCGCATGCCACAGAGCAGGGTCTCGGTGGCACTGGCTGAACAATCAGGCACATGAAAGACAGGCAAAGACATCACACTGTGTGCCATTTCCCCAACGGCAGCAGAGACCACAGTGCACTTAGCAGCAGACACTTCCTCATTGTCCCGTGGGTGCTGCTGCACCAACAGGCTGCTGGGAACAGCGAGGCCACCTCACTGGCCACCTTCTTCCCATCCGCACAACCAAGCTGAGAGCAGCAGGTCACCCAGCAACTGGAGGGGCCATGCAGACCTCCGCAGGGAGGAGCTGGGCTTGGATTTGGGATTGACACCAGAGTCGAGATCTGCTCGACAGCTCGGAGGAAAGGTCACCTCCAGATGGGATGAGCACCCCAGGACATAAAACTTCCTTATTTTAATTAAATTGTGACTTCCCAGTGAAAGCTGTGGGGGCACCAATGCAAGGGCTCCTTCATCAGCATTGATTGGCCCCAGCATCTCCCAGGGACACATGGCAACCACATCCCAGAGAGCAACGCACTAAGAAATTACCTGAGTCGAAACAGGCCAGGGAGTAAAATCCCCAGTGAGAAATGGCTGTTGTCATTTGCAACCAGTGGATGTCAATACACGTGTTAGGAACATCTTTAACCATAAAAATAGACATCTCTGATGTGAGTGATGAATTCTGCCTCTAGGTGAAACCACCTGTGAACCCCAAATGTGGACAACATGTCCTTGAACATCAGTCAGGGTCTCTTACAATATATCCCTGGGAACACGGGCAAGGAAAGTGTGTGCCAAAAACTTCAATTAACGGGTAGAAGTTTCCAGTGGAATTAGATGGAGAAACAGGAGGCCTATCAAGTTACAGAAGTCCCCAAGCTAAGAGAGACAGTAAACATACTGGTGACAGACACCAAGTGCTCTCGACTGGCCTGAGGGATCTAATTCAACGTGATGAAATTCTACAGATCAACATGGGGTCCTATCACCACAGGAGGGCGCAGCACAGCAGAGACCTGGGGAACAGAGGAGGGCTCGGTGCTCCAGCTAAATGCACCAGGAGGAGGGCCACCAGGAAAAGCCCACGTGACCTGTGTCCTCATTAAAAGACATGAACTTCCAGAATAGAGGAGTTGATGGCTCGGCTCCATTCTAAATCACCAGTCCTACTTGATGGGTTTGCTTGCCACCTATTATGAGATGATCTTTGTTCAGAAAGGCCCAGATCACATGCCACTCAAACTGTGGTCCCTGGACCAGCAGCACTGGCATCAATGGGAAGATGTCAAAAATGCAGAATCTTGGGCTCCACCCCAGACAAACTGACTCAAGACCTGCACTTCAACAGGAACTCCCAGTGGATCATTCACACTTTGAACACTTTGAGAGGCACTAGGCCCGAGAAGGTGATATTCAAATAATCAGAAGAAAGATGGCGACCAGGAGGATGACAACACCCAGGAACCGGGGAAGCAGGTGAGCTCTCCCAATCCCTGGAAAGGCTGCCACGGCAAAGAGGAGAGACCCGCTAAACGTGTCCAGGGGGTTTCAGGAAACAGACTTTCAGCAGGTGGAGAAGACAAGACCAATTTTAGGAGGAAGGAATTTCTAGCAGCCAAAGCTGCCCGAAGGGAAAAGGTATGTGTTAAAGGTTTCTTGTCTTGGTTGTGCACACAGTGGATGGCGACTGGCGGGATGGATATTCTATTTATATACTGAGCCCCAAAAGCACCTGGAAGGCTAGGTTAGTTATTGAGATCTGGACCTGAGATTTCCTCAATCCACAAGTGACATATAAATCAGTTAAATAAACCCAGAAGAGCTCAAGGGACTTTAGTGCATTACTCTCGAGTGACAGCAAGTGCCAGTTACCCATCTAGTACCCACTTCCCCCTGATGTTCTTGGGGATAGCAATGTATTCAGCTAAAAAAAGAGAAAAAAACTTTCAAACTAATTTTTTTTTTTATGTCTCCCTTACAGGTAAGAGTGGCTAATGAACTAAGAGCAAAAATCAGTGGGAGCTTCTAAGCTATATAAGAAAGTTCTCTAGAGAGATCTGTCTCAGCTACCAAGTATCATTTTGCTGTTCTATCTTTTTTTTCCCTCAAACACAGATGTGATGACTGGTACTCCAGGAGCCATCTTGTGATCATGAGGTGATCTTGAGAAACAGGAAGGACTCTGGGTCTCTGAGGAGAGTCATCCCACCAATTATTAATTAATCAAAATAAAAAATTTTAAAGATTTTTTTTAGTTGTCGATGGACCTTTATTTTACTTATATGTAGTGCTGAGAATCGAACCCAGTGCTTCACACATGCCAGGCAATTGCTTTTCCACTGAGCCACAACCCCAGTGCCACTCCCGAAATTTGTTTCAACAACAGAGAAATAGTCCTTAATTGTTCAGGCTAATGTCTTAGGGGTCTTTGTACTAACAGCTGAATGCAATTCTGATCTGATACGTTTTTAAAGAGACCATATCAGCTTGGGTATATTCTTATAGAAGCCCAAACACCCCCTAGAGTGTGAAAAATTCACACTTGTTGGATCATCACACATAGCGCAAATTATTCAGATCAGAGTAAGCAAACTATGGTTCACAGGCCAAGTGCAGTCACGTCCACTTGTCTGCCTGCCGCCTATAGCTGCTTTGAAACTGCAGTGGGGCCTGGGTGGCTGCCCAGAGACCACACAGCTGGCAACGCTCCAACCATTTACTTTCTGGCTTTTCCAAGAAAGTTTGATTACTTCTGGTCTAGCTGTTCAGGAAGTCCTCATTATGGTTATTTCTCCTCAAATCCATTCAAAATCCAGTGTGGAGAGGGTAGGCCCTTTCCAAACCTCACCACCGAGACCCAGGGATACCCCGTGTACAGGGGCTTCCTGGGTGATCCCAATGAGTGGTCCCTTGGGGAGGCCCTGATGTAAGGCCCCGGCTCAGGTGTGGGATGGATGAGCCCGTCACCTCCCTGCCCGTCACCTCCTTGTCTGTACAGGAGCAGGAAGCAGCACCTCCCTCTGCAGTGGTTTGAGGACCATGCAGGTCTACAGGTGACGCAGCTGTGCCTGGGGTCATGCAGACCCCTTTGCAGACGAGCTGGCAGTGAGGAGGCTGAGGCCCAGGGCTGGACTTGGTTAGCCTAGCTGAACCAAAGGGCATGCCCAGGCCCGACAGCACCAGGGCATGCGGCTTCCTCATGTCAGGCTGTGACTCTAGCAAGGACACTCGGGTGGCAAATCAGGAGCACGAGTCCACCAGCCCTCTCCAGGCCCTCGCACCTGACAGGGACTCAGAGCAACTACCGTGCGCGGGGACCAAGCAGTGGGACGAATGGATGCAGGGTCACCTGCAAGGATGGGAGCTACTGTGATCTTCGAATGGTGGATGCCAACCCACACCTTGGAGCCTCCCAAGCACAACGGTAAACATGGCCCTTGATGTGTGTGGTAAACTCTGCTGGCATTTTTCATTTTTCATAAGGTGCATTTAAGAGCCAGCTGTTCACTGCCCTGCTGCCCGCTGGGCCCTCCCAGGGACACTCCTCTGCTGCCCACGTCCCTCCTTCCTCTCCTACTCACACACCACTCCTGGGTCTGCATGTTTCGTTTTTAGGATGACACCACCCAAGTCTGGCGCTTTGCTGACTGCCCATACGTGTCTGCACCAGGATCTGTCCTGTAACCTGCTCCTCCTTCCCCAGAGCCTGGTCCCTCCCAGGCAGACCCCCAGATGTTGACCCCAGATGCACATCAACTTAGACCAGTTCTGTTCTCGCCCTCCACATCCAAGGACCCAAAGACGGGCCTGCTGCTTCCACCTCTGAGCCCCTCCAGAGTCTCCCACTCTCTGGACCACGCCCAACCTCCAGCTGTCCTCTGGACTCCCACGTTGCCCTCCAGGCCCTGCGCATGTCCCCTGCTCAGACTCCTTCAAGCACTCTCCGTGAGGGATGGTCCTGCTGGTGGCAAGCCTCGGGGAGAGTGCACACAGCTTCTGTGGGCTTGGAAGATTCTGGCACCACCTCATCTCATTTTGGCCCCGCCTCTTGCTTTGGCAAACCTAGATGGTGCCAAGTGGCCTGCATTTCCTATAAGACTCTTTGATTTCTTTTTTTTTTTTTTTTTTACTGGGATTATAAGCCAGGGGGGCTTAGCTACTGAGTAACATCTGCAGCCCTTTTTTTAATGTTTTGAGACAGGGCCTTGCCTAGCTGCTGAGGCTGGTTTCAAACTTGCAATCCTCCTGCCTTAGCTTCCCTGAGTTGCAGGGATTGCAGGCATGAGCCACCACACCTGGCTAATGTCTTAAATTCTTGAAATGTCTTTAAAACCAGAACGATGCCTAACTTGCCTGCATTTCTGTTGAACATCCTATGAGATGCTCGGGTCAGATCAACTATCCTGGAGACGGCAGTGCTTGGCCTTCCAAGCTCCTCCTAGGTGCATCCCCTCTATGGGGACAGCAGATGTTCAAGGACTCTGAATTTCAGTCATCTGGCACTAGAAAGGACCTTGGAGACTGCGTAACAGGGCTGGTGTGACAAACATCCCCATCCACCCCATGCTGTCCACTTGAGAAGGGTGCCAAGGTGGGTTTGGGTGGTGCTGCCACCTGGACTCAGGAGAAAACGTGGAATGGAACCACCATTTGACCCAGCTATCCCACTTCTCAGTTTATACCCAGAGGACTTACAATCAGCATATTTCAGTGACACAGCCATATCATGGTCTATAGCAGCTCCATGCACAATAAACTATGGAACCAACCTGGGTGCCCTTCAGCAGATGAATGGATGAACAATGCCATTTCAAATCTTAATAAAACATATAGCTCTTGGCTGCAGACCAGCGCCACCTAGGGAGCACCTGTGACAAGATGGTGTCACTAGAGGCAGGCACCCTCATGGTGATCCTCAAGGTAGTACCAGGATCACCCCTTTCCTGCCGAGGACCCAGTCTTGAGGAGGCGACATCACTTGCCCAGGCAGGTGGGACAGAAGGATGTGAACCCAGAGCCGTCCCCTGCCAAGTCCTGATGCTTTCTACCACTGTGGGTCCAGCTCAGAAGCCCAGGGGACCTGAAGCCAGCAGTGCAGGCAGCCAGCAGAATCGAGAGCCTGCCCCTGAGCAGACCATGTGACTTCAAGGAGGGTCTCCTCCTACCTCACCTGCTCAGGTACTCCTCCCCCTTCAGATCCCATCTAGTGCTATTAAAATCAGCCGGGATTACTTAAGGGGGGGAGCCTCACAATAATGCTTGAGCACCCAAAACTGGAAACCTCGCATTTGTCCTCGATTACACTTCATCAATCATAGGCCTATTTCAGTGGAGAACTGAAAGACCTTATGCTCAAAATTGTTGGGGTTATTTATTTATTTCTATTTTGTTGAAAGTGCTCCCCCAACCAAATTAACTTTGACTGGTCCCAGTTCCCTCTGGTTGAACTGTAAAGGTAATTCCTTGGAGGGATAAAAGGACTCAACCTCTTCTGACACCAAGTTCCCTTTTAACACGAGCAATAAAAAGCCACTTCAAGTCTGATCTCCTGGAGTCAGAAAAGAAGAATAAGAGAGAAGGGTAACATCTGGGATCAGGAGTGGGGCAAATCCTCTCTTCTGTTTTAAGAGGAAGTTCAGGTCTTGAGATTTCTTTTCCACCAAGAAGGACTGCCCCAGTGATGCCCGTGATGACACAGGGAGGTGGAGGGACGCTGAGGGTGGCAGGTAGAGGGACGCCGAGGGTGGCAGGGCAGAATCCTTAGTTCATCATCGAACAGAACCCAGAACCAGCGCCTGCCCGGACAGGGCCACGGGGAAATGCTTCCTTTCTGAAGAAGGGAGTCGGAGCTTGTTTGGGTCCAAGTCCCGGTTCTGGTGTTTCAGGTGTGCCAAGAGAAGGCCCAGGCTCTTGACAAAAGCATGTGGCCCGGCAGGCTGATGGCACGGCCCCCAGGCCTGGGCTGTGCCGGGGAAAGGCCTGGCTCCCCCCGCCCCCTGCTTCCTGGCTGTGGTCTTGGGGATGTTACCCCACCTGGAGACTCGGCTTCTCCGTCTGTAGAATGGGGACAAGGCCAGCTTCGCTGGGTGGCTGCCGTGTCTGGCAGGCAGCAAGCAATGGCAGCTGTTAATACCACAACCCCTGTCACCTTCATCATCCGCTGCCTTTGTGTACACGAACTTCCCCATTACAGAATTAGGGGTAATTATAGGATGTGCAATCACGAAATTAAAGCAGGTAATTACCATGCCTAATTAATTGTCGAATGCAGGCAGGCGAGGAAACACAAACAGCGAGCCCAGGGTGTGGCTGGGACAGCAGAGCATCCCCTCTGCCCACAGAAAACGCAACAGACAGCGAGCTCCAGAACGGCCTTCTCCAGGGGGCTTTCCAGTGCTGAATGAAAGCTGATAAGCACTCCTCGGGCTTCGGGCCCAGAATGAGCCGCATGCCCTCTGCCTGCTGGAGGCCAGCTGGGTGCTTCTACAGCCCTGCCACACGGCACCCACGGTTCTGGCTGGTAGGAGATGTTTGATGGACACGGTAAACCTCCTCGAGGATCAGACCCCACAGAGAAACCCACCGGCACGAATGCGGCAAGAAGTCACAAATAAATGCACCTTTACATGCTGCTGGTTTAGGTCCCAAACAGCAGGCTTCCCCACTTGCTCAGCATGCGACACCTCCCTTTCCACTTCTATCCTAATGCAACCTCTGCCTCAGGCAGACCCCGCACCTCAGAGCCAAACCCTGGGTCCCGCATGTTGTAATAGTCAAGAGTGAGCACACACGTTCTTGGACTTGGGCACAACAGCATCCCACTCAACAGGACCTTTCTATGCCAGACAGTGTACATAAAAAGTTCCCCCAGATCCCTGAACTTTTATATGCCCTCAAACTCTCTCAACCAGTGACTAAGAAATGTGCCCAACATGACCTGGGAGGCAGCGGAGGCCAGAGCTGGGCCTTCAAGCCAAGAGGTACCAAAGCCCAAGCCGCATCTGAGAGAAGAGCAAGTGCTAGGAACTGCAGGGGGCCGGTGCCCTTCATGAGGACTGTCAAGTGCAAAGACAGCCGATGACGTTAGGATAACAAAGATTCTGTTAAAAATGCCTTTAGGTTCCTAATTCATTCTGCTTCCTTAATAGCCAAAGAGTGAAATGATTTGTGTTTTGGTTCGCGGCCCGTGTTAATGTATCCTAGCAAAACTTTCCTTTTAATGAAATGGCTTCATGTGTTATTAACTATAAGTGTCCTCAGTGCTAGAACAAAAAGCCTGAATTACCGTATGACCACGCTGATGGAGTGATGTTATTGCAGCCAAATGCTGAGAATAAGATGAAGAACGTAGCCAAAGAAAAATGACTTTCCAGTTCAGTGGGTTATGTAAATGAGGGAGGCGAGTAAAAGACAAGATGCGTTATTTACAAAGAATCGCCCGCACAGTCCCACGGGTCTTTTAAAGGTGGGTATGGAGCAAGGGCGTGGAAGTGGAATGGACCAGCATAGTCTCTGCTTTGCCTGGGACAGCAGTATCAAGTAGTGACTAAGCGACAAGCAGACCCTTCATCTGGGGATGCAGCTCAGTGCACAGTTGTTGGCTGTGCTCCCACCCAAGCTCCAGGGTCCCTGGACACTTACCATCTATCTAGAAGCTTCTCACAGTGGCCTGGTCGGTGGTACCCAAGGCCCAACCTTCCCACCTGACTGCTTGCATTTCAGGGGTTTCAGAGGTGATCAGAGCTGGCCCAGAGATTCAGGGCATGTGCCTGTCCTTCAAGACCTGAGCCAAGTCTGGTGTCTTTCCTCCATCAGAAGGGATGCTGCCTCTTCAAGGTGGCCTCTTCTGTGCCAAGCTAGGGCTGCCTCTGGAGCTATCGTGGAGAGCAAAGCTCATGATCCCTGCCCTCCTGGAGCTCAGGGGCCAGGGAACACCCCGACTACCACTGATAATCACACATGGACGTAATTTCCAGTAAGGACTAGGGCTGTAGGGAGGGGCCAGGTTCTTTCACTGGGTGAGGCCAGCAAGCGGGGAGAGTTAGCCGAGCAGGGCTGCTGACCTAGACCACGACCACACCTAAAGAGAGACTAAAGGACACAGATATACATGGCAGTGGGACGTGATTCAGTCACTGCTCAGCTATCAGAGCACCCTGCCATTTGTGACAATGCGGGTACACCTGGAAGGCGCCGTGTTAAGTGAAATAAGCCAGACACAGACGAGTGCTGTGTGGGCTCGCTTACCCGAGCACTCCAAGGTCCAGCTCACAGAAGCCAGCACAGAGGGGGCTGCCAGGGGCCAGGTAAGGATACTGATCAGAGAGGACAAAACCTGAGTTATGATAAGTTCTGGGGACCCAAGGGACAGCAGAGTGACTACAGTTAGTAATACTGTATTATGTACTTGACGTTTGGAAAAGGCCGATTTCAAGTGTCCCTACACATGTGCACACTCTGTTTGCTGTGGGTGGCCACGGCAGTGCTCTGTGGCAGTCATTACACAATGTGTACATGTATCCAAGCTTGGCATTATTACAGCTTTGAGCATATACAATTTTGTCAATTGAATATTCTAAAATTAAAAACTAAGATAAAAGAGATGATGGGCAGGGCGTTCCAGCCGGGCTGGGCAGTGAGGGGGAAGCAAAGGCTTGGTAGCTACATTTGGGCTCCAAGAGCAAAGAGCAGAAAGCACCACACTCCTGACCCCCTTCCACGGCATAGTGACAGTGACCACTGGTGGCAGCTGTGCCCAGGAGCCTGACAGCCTAATGAGAGTCATTTTCAACTTGGGTGGCAGCAAGAGGGGACATAGACTCATCAAGTGCAGGTCCCGGAGGACATGTGAGACAGCCCCTGGGGAGCCCAGAAATAGCTGGAGCCACTTTGATGGGAACTAATTTCCGGCAATCAAGCTGCTGGGGGCTCCAGCGATCCCATTTGGGGAATGTGAAAGGAAATGTGACCTCATGCTGCAGTCACATGTAGCAGCCTGGGCGCGTGAGTCATGCACATTACACCCTCTCGGCCACATGACTGCAGGAGATGCTCACCGGCAAGACACCGGCCGTTCCATTTGTGGCACCCATGTTCTGCATGGAATGGAGATTTCACTGGGAAGCAGGGAGAGTCTTCTGCATCTCTTTTCAGAGATGTAAAGACCAGTCAAGTGTTCCTGGGGTGCAGAAGCAAGGAGGAGCAGAAGCCAGACCCTATGCATTGTGAAATAATGGGATGCAAGGACTACTCGTGATATAAATATGATCACAATCATGTGTGCATGTGTGATTATATCCCAAAATAAGACCAGGAAACAAATCAAGACACTAACAATGTTATTCTGAATGTTGGTAGACTTTTGTTTTCTTTATGGCTTTTCCAAGCTTTCCAAATTTCCTTCCTCCACTGAACACTGACTTTGGTAATGGAGAAATTCTTGTCAGTACGGGGATCAAATGAGAAATGAAATAAGTGGGCAATGGGCCTTCCAGTCGACACCACGAAGACAATGCGTCTCTGACCTCCTCCTCTCCAAGTGCAGTTGGACGTTAAAACAGAGATGTTAGAAAAGGTCTGGCCACATCCCCAAATGGAATGGGTATTTGTCATTTAGGAACAAAGACAATATCCAAAAGGGACCAAGAATACAGAATGGACCAGGGACATGGGACTCGGGCATGAGCGCTCCCAAGGACTGGTGACCAGACAGTGCCATGCACCCCACCCCTCCCCCCACAGGAGACCAAGGTGTGTGAAGCCAGAGCCCAGGCCCAGGCATCCTGCAACACTGACCTGTACCCCGTCTGAACTTTTTTAATCTGAAGAAGTTTAAAGGAAACCCCTCTTGGAAGATCTGATGCTCCAAATTGTTTCAGCCTCTCACAGAGCTGCCGTGACGGACGGGAGGCCACTTTCACCCACAGCCCTAGACCCCAAGCCTTACCACGGCTGCTGGTGCAGGAATCAAGGTCCAAGGGCAGAATGCATTTCTCTTTGCCTGGAGAGAAGGGGCCAGGGCCGTGCGAGAGCCCGATCTCCAGTTAAACTTCCCCGGGCAGGAGGCCAGTACTGCCTCTAACCAAGGTGAGAAAGCAGCAAAGCACCCTGATGAGGCGGCACACTCACGGGTCTCTAAACTATCCCGGTGCCTAGTGTTCATTGAGCACCTACTATGTGCCCATGCTGCACTCAGGCTGGCCGCATGGGCGCTGGCAAGGCCTGACAATCTGGACCAGGGGTTATGAGCACAGTCAGGAGCAAGCCTGGGTTTCATGTTCTGATTAGACTTGATACTCCCATTAGCTGTGTGACCTCAAGCAATTCACTAACCTTCTCCACATGTCTTGACCTAAGATGGCATCCACCTGCTACATGGTGTTTAACATCAATCACGTTGCAAGGCATGTAAATGCTTACTGAAAGTTAACTCTTACTAGCAAAAGCTACGTGCCGGCTCTAAAGCAGTTCAGGCCCTAGTGAGGTAGACAGTCATGTACATAGAAACTACGCCTAATGAGACAAGCACTGTGACAAACAGCTGTACCTCAGGCCCTCAGACAAGTGGTGGTGGCATGCATCCCTGGAGGAGGGGGAGCGGCAGGCCAGGGGCCGGGAAGTGACAGGAGGGCAGGCAAGGCCAATGCTACAGGAGGGGTGGTCTGCTGGGTTACACTGTGACTTCCAAAACCCAATGTGCTTGGGGATAGGAAATCAGGAAGAATAAAATGGTTACAAGCAAATTTGGCATCCGAAGACACCGAGGAGATGGCCACCCCCAGAGCACGGCTTTTGGCTTCCATTTCTGAATGAAGAGTCTGGTCACGTGGGGTTTACTGGCCGCACCTGGCCTCCCAGAAGTAGGTTCAGTGGTAAAGATGCTACGGCCAGCAGCACCTGCGTGAACCAGTGGGCGAGGGGGGTGATGATTCATCAAGGCGGCCAAGAGCAGGTCACCATCTAGCATGACTGGGAACGACCCTCTGCCTCCTAGTACCTAATCCTCCTTTAAGGAACTGCAGCGTCTCTTGCCATGTGACTTTTAAGGCATGCCAGGCTGGGCTCCATCTTGCCACACACCTGTCGCAGGGCCCAAGTCTACACCAGAGCTGGTACTTCTGTCCCGGAGATGAGCTGGATCCCACTCCAGCTCCGAGCCTCAAGGCTGCATGACATCCGGCCAATCGAAGCCCTGCATGCATGACAGGGGGACATGTCACTCAAGCTCAGCCAGCCAGGAGCCAGGGTGTCTGGGCCTACCAAAGATTTCCAAAGAAGGAGAATACCAAAGAATAAAGCCAACCCAGAGGGAAGCAGAACAGAGAAGGGACGGGGCTGGGGAGGGACTGACTGAGCTCCTGGACCAAACCCCGACTCGATTCCTCAGCCGTGGAGGACACCAAATGACTCTGGTAAGCCAGGTTAAGTAAAGCCTTTGCTTCTTGTAATAAAAAGAACTGAGACTAAAGAAGAATTGGATTGGACCAGTATCTAGGTAGCTTCCCCTGGGTAGGCGTCCATGCAGGGCCACCTGGAGAGAGCAAGACCCTGCCGAGATGTGGCTGTGCGGTGGGCATGCAGGAAGCGACGATCCCTAGAGAAGCAGATGTCAACAGGAAAGTGCGCCACCCAGATGACACTCCTTGGTGCCAGGCACTCCCGGCCTTAACTGGCCCTTTAGCTAATTTTCACCAGTCAGAGATCGTTCTTGGACAGTAACTCTGGGAACTGGGACAGGAGGTGTGCCTTGCAGCAGGTATCAGAAAGACACACCTCCTGTCCACCGCGGAGACGAAGTCATGGTAACTCTCCAGCAGAAACCGGGGTCGACAAGTACAGGACTATGGGATCAGGACTGGCCCTTCGTCAAATGACGACAACCTCTGAACCCTCAAGAAGCATGCCTGCCCGGGATTTGGGGGCGCATGTCCAGCCAGGTTTTCCTGGCCCCTCTGCTGTGGTCATTCAGGGTCTCCATCTGGTCTCTTCACCCTGCCCCAGCCTCCCCTTCCTCTTGGCCCTGCGGACACCTCTCCCCATCAGATCAAGCCATGGAGGCTCTAGTGAAATAGTGCAAAGAGGATGGGTGGACACATCACAGCAGGTGAGCTGGGTCCACGGGGCTCAGGGATGCACCCCACTGACATTTACTCCACAAGCAGCCTGTGGCCTCTTCCTGTGCTACCACACAGAGCCCAAGATGAAGCCACCAACTGACACACTCTGCCCAAGCGGCGCAAGGCAGCCCAGATGCAGGCTCTTCTCCCAGCTGCAAGACTGCTCATGGTCTTTCATCTTCCCCTTTGAAAAGCATCCAATTTAAGAATTTTTGCAGTAATCGTTTCAGAGTAACGAAAAACAAACGGAACAATAGAGTATGCAGACGTGCCCTGTGCCCTCCATGCACTCTGTGACGTGAGCTCAGAGAGACATCGAAGAACCGGCTCCACCCCCCACGGCCTGCACACACCCACCAGCCCTGGCACGGCTCAGTGACCCTATGCATTCACCCCTTCTCACAACAGTGCCTGCGACACAGCTGTGCATCCGATGTCCCAGACAGGGAGGGACAAGTCCCATCTCCTAGGCTGGCAAAGCTCACGGCAAAGGCTTACTGCGGGCCACACTGTCTGGTGCACAGCTTCTGTAATGGCAGGTAAGCAAGGCGTACATGGGTTTGCCCAAGCCAGAGCCAGTAGGTGGTGGAGAGGTGAGGCCAACCTCTTTATAGCCCCAAACCTTTGTTTCTTCCTCTTGTCCCCAAGAAGCAGGGAAGGACCTCTGGCCCTAGACAAGGCATCCTTCAGACCACCATACCCTTGCAAAACCCAGGCTGATGCCTCAGGATCACCAAGAGTAGGAAGGGCCACCCCAGAGAAGAATGTTAAAGTGCAGGCTGCCTCAGCTGAGCTTGGGGCCCCATTGCCTGCTGGCTGGGTGGCCTTGGAAAACCTACTTCCCCTCTCTGAGCCTGGTTTTAGCATCTGACAATGAGGATATGGCTCGCACCTACCCAATACGGTGATTGTGATGGTTTAGTGACGTGCATGATGCATCTGTCAAACTGCTGTTAGTGGTTCTGCCAGGAGTTGAAGTGTTACTAAATGGAGGTACAGTTACTCAATAAGGAGAAAAATGGAGGACAGACTATGTAAAGGCTCAGTGCCCACCAAAGAGGGAGGCCGGCAGCAGAGGAGGTCCAGCGTCACCTCTGTCAACTGGATGCCAGCACTTCTGTGCAGGTCACTGGCAGGTAAGATGATGATGAAGGCCCTGGGAGAGCCTTCCAGGTTCCCATCTGGGGAAGCTCCCGAGCAGCCCTCGTCACCCCAGGCCAGCCTTGGGAACCTGTCCCCTGTCCTAGACCACAGATCCCTTGGGAAAAGCTCACACAGCCTGTCGATCTCTCCCTAAAACAGGAAATGACACCCCTCACCTGGTGGACACACCCACAGGCACCCACAGCCCTCACCAGGTACGCATGGCTGTGCACACGCAGACTCCCCTTAGGAGCACATGCTCCCCAGCACGCACACACAGCCACAGGCACACTGTGGACTCATACACACTCCCCTACTGCCACCACGTCCAGCTGCACACACAATGCTTCAAGTCCACTCTTGCAGATCACCCCTGGATGGTCACTCAGCCATGTCAGGGCAGGAGGCCCAGCCAGCCGGGTCCAGAACCCGAGTTCCTGGGTTTCCACCTGGGGACCCCGCTGCTGCAGCACCCTAAGGGCGACGCTCACTGGGTGCACGTCCACACTTGAGGACTCCCGCAGCCAGCCCAGCACTTCAGAGCCTCTGACAGATGAAGCAGGAGACTCAACCTGGGCCTTTCTGGCCCTAGAACAGTCCAAACAGGACTGTCCTGCTGCTGCCTGAGGACACTCGGAGCCCTGCTTCTAGGAATCCCTCGGGACACACAGAGGGATTCTTAGATGGGGCAGGCCACTGCCCTCGGTGGCCACAAAACCGCTGGTGGCCCATCGTGGCTCACCCAGAGAGTCCTGTAAGACCTTCACAGTGGCCTGGCTCAGGTTTACGTCTAAGCCCACGGGTCAGGCAGCAAACAGACCAGCACACCACAAGTCTGGGACTGCTGACCCACGCCAATGGCCATGGGCAACACAAACAGGCAAACAAAGCCTCAACTACTCCTGTTCCTGGAGGAGGGGTTGCTTGCAGGGCCCAGGCCCAGCTGGCCCGTGTGACCTAGGTGGCCAGGCCTACAACAGCAGCACTAATAGAGAGCACTTGCCCGCCAAAACCCCCACCCACCACCCTCCATCCCCAAACCTCCTGAAAACCAAAGGCTCTTGGTAAGTTGAGGACAAACTCATCTGGAGGCAAAACTGCTGAACCAAAACGAAGGTGTTTGTGAACATGAGTCACTGCGCTCCGCGTCAGCGCTCCGTGTCTCTGTGGAGACACTGACGTGTGAGATTGCAGGGCGCTGCCCTAGACCCACTTATCATGACTTACTCCTTTCTAAAATCCAACTTGAAATATGAAAATAAATATATTGAATTCTGCTGACCTCAAGAGTTCTGAATAAGGAGTTGTGGACCTGCAATAAGAGTCCAATAAATGAATTGAACTTGGTGCTCTGCTTGGAGGGTGAAGAGCAGGCTTGGTCAGAATTATACCTGAGAGCCTCTGTATTTGCACATGAAGTACAGTCAACACGGTGAGACTCGGAGCCCTCCACAGGACGCTGCTATATCAATGTCTGATGCACACAGAATTACATAAGGCATAAGGGCAACATGAAAAACACAGTTGTATGAGATTTTTAATTACCTAAGAGAGGTAGACCTTTAAACACCACACTCTGGGAGCAACTACTGGCCCCAATTTTTCACTCTTGCAGGTGTTTATGTTGGTTGCCATGTGACTTTGCAATTTTCCTATTAAAAGCAGGGTATGACCTTGAACTTGGCCATGTAATTTGCTTTGACAAATAGAAAGTCAGTGTGAGTCAGGCAGAGGCCTGGAAAGCACTTGCATGGCTGGACTGGAAGTCTTGCACCAGTGCCATTACCAGGGGGACAAGCTCCAGCTGGTCTGTTAGTTCAAGGAGACGGACATTCATGGGAAGCCCTGGGCCAACTGCTCTCTGGAGTCAAGCCAGCCTAGTCCAGCCAACCCCCAAATAATGCAGACATGTGCTCTAAGTCACTGAGTTTGGGATTGTTTGTTACACCACACTGTTTGGCAACCACTGACCGATGCACTGGCCTAGGTGAACTAAATGAGCTGAATGCGTGACGTTAGTTACCGAGAGCGACTCCGGTCACTATTCCTTACTGCACTACCTCCCCCACATCTTACTTCATCCTCACAGGAACTGCACACATCAGGAAACTGAGGCTCAGAGGGGTTACGTGACTTGCTCACATTCACACAGCTATGGAGCAGGGCCTCAGAGCCCGAGTCATTTGGCCGTCTTCCCTCTGACCTCCATCTTGTTGGAGGTAAAGGGGAACAAGGGACAAACTAGTTCTCTCCATGGGACGCTGGACTGGAAGGAGGAGAAATGGCAGCTCACATTTATTTCTGAGTGTTGGCTGTGTATTCAGGATCGTGCTGAGCCCTGGAGAAGAAACACTAAAGACAGTACTGCCTGTCACTGCCACCAGCACCACTTACCAAGTACCAACTACATGGTAGGTGCTGGAGCTGGGCACTTGGACGTGAAGCATGTGTCATAGCTCAACCCCAAGAGGCAGGGACTATTGGCATCCCTATTTCACAGACAAATAAAGTAAGGCTCACCCAGATCTTGACAGCAAAAGTCCACGTGTACGATAACTGCGCTCAACTAAATCTTCAAACGTCCCATCCAAACTCCTTGATCATGCTGAACCCTATGCACATATCTGATTCACTTAAAGGATGAAAGCAGAGCTTATCTGGCTAATGAAAAGAGAGGGACAGAGCCCCACTCATCTGTCACTACCCAAGGTGGACTTGAGGTGGACCAGTATAGAGCCAGGGCATCATTGTCCTGAACCTGAAAGCCCATGATCACACATGGAGATCAAGGCCTTGCCCCTTGACTGGCTGAGGCCCTTCTCAGCCTCCTCTGGGCCTATGTCTGCAGCCTCATCCCCCCCACACACACACTCCACCTGAAAGCTGGCTCCCTCCATACTGAGCTGCCCACAGAGACCCCTCAATTCTCCCTTACCTGCTGGGTGCTCCTCCCTGGCTGCCCTCTGTCCATGCTGGGCCCTCTGCCTCCAGTGCCTGGCCCTCCTTTGTCTGCTGGACAAACTCCACAAGTTTCTCACCAGCCTCCTCAGCTCCTGCCGCCCTAACCCCACACCAGGTAACACTGGCCTCTCCCTCCTTTGGTCCCAGTGGGCTCTACAGGTGTGTTACCCCTCCCTGCCCAGGATCTGCTCCTGCCACGTGGCTGGACATATGAGCAAGTGCCTCACATATTTATTCACGGACCACTCTTTCTTCTCTGCACTAGAAGGTAAGTACCACAAATGGGTGCCCTAGGCCCCAGACCAGTGTCTGGCAAATAGATACTTGATAAACAGCATTTGGTGAATGAACAAATGACTCAACAAACACCAATTAAACACCTGCCTGCTTTTGTGCCTTTACAGATCTCTCCCTAGCAGACAAGGAATTCTCTGAGGGCAAGACCCCTGGCTCGTGCTCCTGGGCCACCTCAGTTCCTAACAGTGAATGGGTGGATGATGACAGGGTGTCTGGGTGGACGAATGAATGGAAGGGAGAGAGGGAAGCGGGGCAGATAAGAGAGGGAGGCAGTGGTGGCTGGTCCTCTGTGTCCCAGACACCAACACGCACAGGTACATGGCCGTCCTTGCTGATATGTATCTGACGGCGAGCAATGGCTGATGACTCTAACAGTCAAGGCCAAGGCCTGTGTGGATCCCTCCTGCAGCCCCTGAACAAATAGACGCTTCATAAGCCTACTTGAAGTCACCCGACACTCACAGAGGTGAAAAACGACAAGTGAGAAAGGGACTGCATAAGTCAGAGGGAGAAAGAGGTGGGCGACGGGATCCAAAATTCAGGGAGGGCAGAGACAAGGCGCAGTGGCTAATGAGAAGGGAAGACATGGAGCCTCTGCAATGGCTCAGAGAGCCAGAGCCGCAGCAGGCCGCCACCGCCACCTAGAGGCCACTCGTGGCAAAGCTGAGGCCCCGCAAGCCAGCTTCCATTGCTTGCTGGGCATGTGGCTGACCAGGAACAGGGAGGTTCTGAATTAAAAGGCCTTTGACAGGGCAGACCCAGGTCTCGAAGGCCCAGAAGGGCAAGACCTCTGGTGCTTTAGGAAATACCAGGTGTAGGTCAAAGTCTGACTGGACACCCAAGCAGGGCGACTCAGAGCTCAGGTGTAGGTAGAGCAGGGAGCTCAAAGCTGACTGACAGGCTCAGGGCTTCTGGAAGGAAGAAGGAAGAGGGAGGAAGCCAGGCGTGGCCTTCTTGTCCCAGCTATGCCTGCTGCAGCAGACATGGTGACAGGGTGTGGTGATGTGAGAGCCACTTACCCCTGTGCTGGCGGCTCGCCAGGGCCGGTTTGCCTGTGGAAACTGTCTGGACCCTGGTGTCCACCTGTGAACAGAGGTGGGGGGGGGTGCTGCCTCTCAAGTTTCGCTTCCAAGAACCTCCTCTGCATGCATGGCCCTGGGCCTTGAGGGAGTCCGTGCTTAGCAACTTGCCAAAGTGAAGGCCACCTCCAAGTGCTGTCGTTCCCCTTACTATCCGGTGTTGTCACAAACCGGAGAGATGACAGCTACCGTCAAGACAAGGTGCTATTTCACGTGAAAGCCCAACTTTAAAAGGATAGACCTGTGATCTCCTATGGAGCGGAAGTGACTGTTCCTACCTGCCAACATCTTGCCATGGCCCCCAGGCCTGTGTGCTGCACACTCAGAGAGGTCCAGGACCACAGCAGCGGGCCCTGCCTGGATGCCAGTGCCAAGACCCTCCTCTCACATCAACACCCCAGAGGAGAGAAGACGAATCATGGTAGCTCCCAGATTCACCTAAGTGACCTCTCCTCCAGGAGCCACCCCTCCATGCCCCCTGCCCATCCTGTGGGACTCTGCACTGAGCTCCCTGGGTCTCAGGCCTCTTTTCATTGCCACCACTGCTGGGCACCTGCCTGTGCCTTTCTGAATTTATCTGGACCACAGCACCTGATGCTTTAGCTTGCCTCTGTGCAGTGCAGAGACATCAGGGTTCTCGTTCTCAGCACTTCTGACATCTAGGGCCAGAGGATGGATATTGTGGGGACTGTCCTGTGCATTGCTGTCCTGGGCAGTAGTGCTGGCTTGTATTCACTAGATGTTCCCTGCTACCCCACCCCTGCTATAAACACTAAAAACATCTTCAGGCAATGCCAAACAAATGTTTCCTTAGGAGCAAAATCACCCCAGCACAGAATCACTGAAGGACACTATCTCAGAGAAGTCCAGCAATTTGCCCAGGGTCAGACGGCTAATGCTTGTGCTAAGCACCTTACAGCTGCTCTCATATCTTGGGACAGCTACTTCCATCCCAGAAAAGTCCAAAGTGAGGTTCTGAGAGTCTTGACACCTTGCCCCAAGTCCACACCTGGGAATCATCTGGCCTTTTCTAGATAGAGTCCAGAAGAACCGAATAGCTATAGCAGTTCGCCCACAGCCAGAACATGGCTCCCTCATCTCAGGGCAGGGAGAGAGGGACGCACCAGCAAGGCCACTTTGGTTCTACCCCACCAGGTTTCTGCAGCAGTGCAGTTGCTGGTGGCGGCCTTGAATATTTATTCCAGGGCTCAGAGACTGCTGTATGGGGTATCTTTGGTTGGTAAATAAAACAGAGCAGGTCGGGGTCATCCCGTACACTGGGCAGCCACCAGATCATTAAACGACCAGTTACAGGAGGTGGCTGCCGCTCAGTGTTCGTCACTGAGACTCCTGACCCCGTGCACTCCTCCTTCCCCCACCAAGAACGCTGCCTTCAAAGGAAACGAGCTCTAAACTTGGTGGAGCTGGTGGGGAGCTAATTTTCCATTACAGTGCATCTCGTTTTCTCAGAGCCCTGAAACTGCGTTTATGAACCTAACATGTACTTCAGAGGAATGTGGCGAGGAGTAATGAAGACATACATCTCAAGGGCCTGGGACCACTGGGTAGTGTGACACTGAATAAATAAAAGTGGCAGTGCTCCAGAGCGCTCCAGTCAAGGGCAAAAGCGACTTCTGGGGCAGTCGGCACACTCTCTCCCTTACTTGTAGGTCAGCCCTCTGTTTAAGGTCACGGTCAAGGCCTTGCTATTCCCAGAACAAGGTCCCCGCTGGACTGGCCTTGCCACAACCACTCCAACTCCTTGGATGGGCAATGACAGGGAAGCCAAGTGGGCAGGGTCTAGTGAATACAGAAACCCACACAAACCAGTGTGGCTAAAAGGCAAAGCAGGGTGGGTGCTGGTGGGAAACTGTAGCGCTGGATGCCGGGTGTTCACCCTCATCCCTCATCAGGTAGTGTGTCATGTCAGACAGACAGACTTGACTGACCCAGATGCCACGTCGGAAGGCCCAGCTGTGTCTAGACTCGGCAGCCACCCTACTAACTAGCAGCCCAGACTGAGGACTCAGTGAGAACTACGGTGGGGTCAGGCTTCTCCAGGCGACTCTGAGGATAAGAGGATAATCTGGAAAAACTCTGCCCCCCGCCCCACCCCATGACCTGCTCAGAACCTCGGGCATTCCACCAGATGCTGGGCTGCACATGAATAAGAGATGTCACAGCAAAAAATAATTACAAGTCAGGTGAGAGCATTGGCTGGTGACTTTTTTTTTTTTAAAGTTCCAAATTGCCTGGACAATTCCAATAATTTTCACTTCATGAAAAAGATGTTCATCAGCACTGGAAGGCAAAATGTGTGTCAAACACTGCCAAATGCTCGGTCACCTTTATCTATGACCATGTCAGCAATTTCAGCCACGGGAACAGGGCAATTCCCTGGAGTTGAGATGGGACAGGGAAAGTGGTCAGCAGGAAACGCATGGGCTCTGAAGTGACAGACATGGGTGCAAGTCTTGGTCTCGACACCCATGGTGTGGCTTGGTTGGCTTGGTCAGCCTGCTCAGCCTCTCAACCTGAATGTGCGTCTATGAAATGGGAGCCAAGTGTCACTGCTGCTAACTGCAGGGCCGCTGGGCGCACAGGCGCAGCATGGGCACAGTGGCCAGCACGCTTGGCAGCAGCATGTGCTTCCTCCCACTCCTGAGCCCTGTCTCGGGGCCCTCCTGGGGTCAGCTGAGGGTGGCCACAGTCACGCCAACCTGATTTGAGATGCTCTTTACCTTGGGTAACCATTTGAACATGTGCTCCCAGAGCCTGCCCTAGTCTCTCCTGACGACGGTGCCTATGACACTCTGATATATGTCAAGAGGAGCAGGGATGGGGACAGGAGGGCTCTCTGAGCAGCGGGGCCGTTTTCATTTTGTTCAGCACAACGAAGCTCTCTACTCAGTCACTATCCCGGGAGAGCGCGTGAAGGGCTAACCTGCGTGTCTCAGCTCTGGCTGGGAGGTTCCAAAATCTGTCCCATCAGACCCTCAGCTGAACCAACCACTTCCACGACCCCACTCTGACCACAGGAGGAAACGGGTTCTGCTGTAAGAGCGAGGAGAGCAGGCTGCAGCCTACTCAATCCCCTTCCCATTTGTGGAATCTCAGCCTTGGCCAAGTGCTTTCTCCGGGCTTCCGTTCCCAAAGCTAAAAAATGAGCTTTGAGAAGAGGTAAAAACTGGCCCATAAAGTACTGAGAGTGGGTGTCAAGGACAAGGCTGCACACCAGTAGTTTTTGATTTTAGACTTCCATTAACCACAAATGCCCACTAACTTGTATTTCTGTCCATTTATAGAAAAAGGCAAGGTATAAAAGTACTCCCAGTTCATACTGGTACCCATGAGCCTTCCTTAGCTACCCAAGTGCTTTAAGAACCGACGTGTTGTTTGAAGGAACGGTGCTGGTCTACAGCATTTGTTTTAACTATTTATATCCAGCCCTGTTATGATACAGAATGAAGCAGGGTGTGATAAACAAGAGCGCTTCCATGTGAGAGCATAGTACACACAGGGCCAGTTCTAAGTGTTCCCTGCAGATTATCTCATTTAATCCTCACATCCAGGGCCCATCGAGGTGAAGTGATTTGTCCAAGGTTACACCACTAGTGACAGGTCCAGCTGTGAGGTGACCTTGGCAGTTGGGCCCCAGAGACCTTGACCTTGAGCCTGACACGTGCCCACGGAAGAGCCACTTAAGACTGATGGCAGATGCAAACAGTGCCGTGGGGACAGGAAGGACGAAAGGCAGTCAGTCACCCAGATGGGCAGATCTAGCTGGGTCTCAGAGGGCTGGGGGTGTGTGTGGAGAGAGTCCCGGTGGAGTGACATCTGAATTCCATGGAGACCTCAGGGTGGGAGGAAGTGTAAGTGTGTTTCAGGAGTTTGGCTGAGACGAAGGAGAGCAAAGCATCGACACTCCGGGCCTGATGCGGGGCGGACGTTTTTGGTGCTCTGGTTCACACCGAGAGCATGGCCCACATCAAATGTCAGCGGGGCTGTCCTCATTTGGCAGGTACATAAGATGTTCTTCCCAAGAAGGTGAAAAGGTGGGAGAGGAGATTGTTCCAGAAACTGAGGTGTTGGGAGAAACAGACAAGAAGAGCTCAGCAAGTCACCTTCAAGAAAGGGAGGCGCTACCGCTAGTGAGAAGGGCTATGTGGAGCGTGCGTTCAGTGGCGCCATAAGAGACTGCCAGCACATGGCTGCTGTTGCTCTGTGAAAATGCAAGTGTCCGAGTTTAACTAACACCAACCTAAGAAGCTGGCCTGCAAGAAGCCAGGTGCTGGTATGATTCTCCTCGCATTGCTCGGGTGGACAGAGCTTCTGCCAATAAACTCAGCAGCTCAGATTCTGGGGACAAGGCCCTCCCTACTGTAAGGCGCAACAGGGGCCAACCTAGCCTGGTACCACCAACACCTGATTCACACCTTGACAGGTGGGATCCCTCTGATGAGGACCTGCTTTCCCAGGACTCTGCCGGTTCCCACAAAGGCCAAAGGAGGAACGGCTTTGCTATTGGTACAGAGCAAGTACCCACCATGGCGCCCAGCACTCGTACTGAATGGACAGACGAGCGCAGCAAGCACCCACAAAACGTGCGTGCACACGGCACTTCAGTGTTCCCATTCTGTGGCAGTAATGGCAGGAGCCATGTTTTCCCATCGCCATGACAACCTACAAGGTACCACCTCCACAGGGCCCACTCCTCCAACCTAAGACAGTCACTGTGGGTGCCTGTTAGAAGAGCCTTCAGCTCCCTGCTCTGCTGCGCGAGCAAATACTCGGTGCCTCTTTGAGCGCCGGATCAATCCTGAATTATCCATTCAATTAAAGGAGGTTAATACATTAAATAAGCCACAAGAAAAGCAACCACCACCACTGACTGTGCTGTGCTTTTAAGATGTGGGGTGGAGAAGCCGAAAGGAGCTTTCTCGTTTCAGAACAAGCGCATGAGCAGCAATGGCTTTGGCTGCTTGTCCAGTGGCCGTGGTGGGAGGAATGGGCACTCCACGCACCCGTGGCTGCAAGGCCGTGCCTCCCCTCAGGGCTGCCAGCTGCCTGCCCTCGTCTGCTGGATGGAAGCACAGCTCCCTCCTCAGGCTTGACTGAGGCTAGTTTCTATCTGCAAAGCACTCAGTGCAGGGCCTGGCACACAGTGGGCACCAGGCTATCAGCCACTTTATGGGTGACACCTACTTGTGAGGTTGGGGAGGAAGCTGAGGGACTTCAGAAGGGAAGTCCTGGAAGGGCGGCACACTGAGGCCCCCTCTCCAGAGATGAACAGCTTAGCTTGGATCCCAGAAGAACCCCACCTTAATCAGTCTTTGGTGAGTTGGGTTCACTCAGCACCCCGGCTTATAGCACTGGGTACTGTGTCTGCTGTGTCACAGTTGCTGGGCCTGGCCCTGCGGAACTCTAATGTGGGCCCTCATTCAGCTGCAATACTATGCTGTGAAATAACTGATACCCCCACTTCACACAGGAGGCTGTAAAAGGCGAAGCTGGACCAAGGCCAGACAGCTGGGAGAGGCAGAGTCAGGATGCGCCCACATCCCCAGCCCTGAGCTGACAGCTAAGCCAGTCAGCTCAGCCCGTAAGGTGTGGGGGCGAGAGCCAGGAAGCCAAGACCCCATGTCTGGGGGCTCCTGCCTGCGCCCCGTGTTTACACTTTCACGCCTACTGCAGTGCCAAAGCTATAGCACTGCCATCGTGGAAAAGGGGCAATAGGCTCAGAGAGGCAAAGTACATAGACCAAGGTCACAAGGCGAGGGCGAGGACAAGGCTAAATCAAAGACAAGCCTCAATACACACAGGCAAGTGAGGACCTGCCGCTCCCCACCCCGAAGACATCTCCCTATTACCAGGGGGTGCCACCTTCCCTCCTGGTCACAGACGATACCGTGGATGCTGGCCAACAGCTATCTCATGCTCTCCTTCCAAAAGAGGGAGACCACCCCCAGTGTAGAGCTTGCAAATAACAGGGGTCTTCTCAGTCACCTTTATGACAAGGGCAAGAACAGCCCGATGGCTCTGGAAAGACTGGTGTCACTGACGGGGTCAGGAAGGCTATGTGGCTCTTCCCTGGTCCTGGCCTTTGTCCTAAAAGCTTGGGCTGCCTGGGGGCCCAGAAGGATGCACGATGGCACTGGCAGCTGATCCCGTCCTGCTCTCCTCTCCACCCACACCTACTTGGCATCTCCCCCTCCCAGCCATGTCAGCCTGCTTCTTTTTCCTCTAGAGGGCCAGGCTCCTGCCCACTCCAGGCCTGCATTCCAGAACATTCTTCCCACCTTACACCTGGCTAGCTCTGACCCAGCTGCCAGATCGCAGCTCAAGCACCACCTCTTCTAAGGGAATGTGCTCTCACAGGGTGGTGGGCCTTGTGCTCAGCTGCCCCTGGGCTTTCCACATGTCTGCTCATCGCTGTGGTTGTGTATCCACAGCTAGCTCTCCACTCTGAACAGAAAGCTCCAAGTTCCTGAGCCCAGGACTCACGTCTGCTGTGGCTCCCCACTGTCCACCTGGCTCAGCAGCCGCCCTCAGCCAGCCTGAGTCGAATGTGCCCAACCCGGGTGGCTCCTGTTTGGGCAGGAAGATGGGCCTGGAAGGGCCTTGGGTCCCTGGCAGAGGATGAGGGGGTTGAAAAGAAGGGAAGCAGAGCTGGGTGGAAGGAGGAAAGGAGAAGAAACACAAGTGGAAGGAGAACCGGGGGACTGAGAGTCTGGCCGAGCTCTCTGGTCAGGAGAAAGGCTCCCAAGGCAGGAAGGGGTCTGGCAGGTCTGCAGGGCCCTGCCTGCAGAGGCTCACAGGGCTGCAGCTGCTCTGGTGCCTCCTGGGCTGAGCAGGTACAAATGAGGTCAGTGAAGAGGCCCTGGGAAGCAGGCCAAGAGGTGAATCCCCGAGCTGCTTAGAAAGGTGACCAGAAACTCCACTATCACAGCAGCCTCAGGAGCGAGCCACACCTCCGAGTCCAAAACTCTAGATCTGCCCCACGAGGGGGCCAACAAGTCCACACTGGGAGAGCTGGGTTCGGCAGTGAGTGCATTGATTGTAGGGACCTGGGCAATGAACATGTCAAGCGGTGGCCCCAGATTGGTTCAAAAGGCCAGCCCTATTATGTTGTAAACCCTAGGTGCTGGCTGGCAGCATGCATTTTTAGGACTGGTGGGTTCTTCCATAGGGAAGGAGATGGAAAGAGACCAGGTGCTGGGGTGCTCCTGGCCCCCCAGAGCTCTGCCAGGGTCAGATGGGGAAAGGACAGGGACCACCAAAATGGGGACAAAATCAGCGTCCTAATTGCCAGCCCTACCCTGTCCCTCCCTTGCTTTGCCTGTTTGACTCGAGTCAGGGGACACCTGCCTCCCAGGAAGCCCCCACTCCTGAGCCTGGCATAGGCATAGGCCTCTGTCCTCCCTGCCCTGGGGCTCCTCTCACTGCAGCCCCTGCTGCCTGGCAACGGCCTGAACACGATCTTTTCCCCATGGGACAGTGAGGAGGGCACAGGGGGCACAGCCCTTCCTGCTCCACCAGCCCAGCAAGCGGCACCTCAAGGCTGAAGAGAATCAACAAACGAGTGAAAGCCAAAGAGGAGGAGGAAAGGAAGAGAAGAAGAGTGAGAGAAAAGGATGGAGAGAAGCAGGGGAAAGACACTGCCCCTCCCTTCCGTTTTGGCGGTGCTGAGACACTGAGGATCCAGGAGCAGCTGGAAAGGCCACAGTCTTTGTGCACACGCTGTCGTCCTGCTCCAAGCTGGACCCCACACGGCCTTCCTAGGGTCCGACATCTGCCTTTCACACGTTCAGAGGTCAGACTGAACCACAGCTACGCTTCTGGTCCACCGAAGAGGACAGCGGGGCTTGGAGCAGCAAAAGGACAGAGTCAAGGTCACCAGGCAGAAGGTGCCTCGGGACGAAGGCTGGCTCCCGAGGCCAGGGTCTCAGGCCCCTCTGCAGTCCTCCCACGTACAACGGGGCTCAGGGAGGGTGCTCAGCCACCCGCCCCGAGCAAGGCTGGCAGCTGAGCAGTCAAGGATGCCGACACCCATGTGACTCCTGAGATGGCATCTGGCAGGGAGAAAGCGGGCAGGGGCTCACCCCCCACCCTACCAGGCAGCAGCACACCTTGAGCACAGAGCGTCACGTGTCTTACACCAAGCTGTCACTGCTCCTAGTACTAAGAACAGTGCTTGTTCCTGTCTTCATTCCTTCCCCTCTGAATAGAAACACCTGTGTGGCTCCTTAACCTGCCGCCTCCTGTTGAAAGCTAGTGCCTGTCGCCTGGGCCTGGGGAGGAGCCGTCCCCTCGCCTGCAGCAATGTGACTTGCTGGGGCTGGAGCAGCGTGGCAGCTCTCCTGGGCACTGCCAAGAAAACGGCTTCACCCTCTCTGGAAAATGGACCTTGAGCAGTGTCCGCATCACCATCATTGACCCCTGGAATCACAAGGGCCTGACTGAGTGCACCAACCACTCTCTCACCTGATCCTGGCAGCCAGCCCCAGTGTCTAGCCCAGGGTAGCAGAGCAGAAACCTACCATTCCAACCTGCCTCAGATCCAGCGAGGCCAGATGAATTGATCAAGAGCATCATTACCACATACTGGTCAGCCCTGTGCAGGGAGCTCCAGGGTCATGGGTGACAGTGGCAGTCACCATGCCAGTCAGACTTCAGGGGCGCAAAGTCAGAGAACCCAGGGCTAAGAACACAGACCCTGCTCCTGGGTGCAGCTGCCAGGAAGAACCATGTGCCGGGGAGGCACACAACTCCACACTGGCTTTTTTACACTACTCTGTAACTAATGTCCCAGGAACGTCTACAAGTGTTTGCAAAGGTGGAGGTCACCAAAGCCACACCCAGGGTCCCTCCAGCAGATTCTCAGAGCCTTTGCACATGCCCTCCTCCCACAGGCATCCCCAAGAGGTGATGGAGAGGGGCTGCGCCTAGTTTACTTGGTCAAATGAAGCCCTTGACGGTCTCCTTGCTGGCCATCAGCCTGATGAACCAAGTTGGAGAGATAACTTGGAATTTTAAGATGCAGGCAGAAACGTGCTCCCCCCAAGTACCTCTGTTCCCCACTGGGCCAACTCCAGGTGGGTCCTATCAGCTCCTTGTGCTGATCTGTCAGTGTTGGGGGGAGTTAGGGGCAGGTAAACACACCCCTCTTGAGAAACAAGCACAAAAGTCGGGTGGAGACAAGAACCCTCCATCCTACTCAGGCCTAGGAAGGACAGACTGGTGCAAGGTCAGGCTCCTGCAATACAGAATGGTCACTGCCCTCCTGTGTTTATGTACAGTAATGTTGACATCACAGACACCTAAGTGATGGTTCCCTTCTCTCTGGGACCCACAGGGCTACTTTTTATTTGTAACAGACATACCAAAGTGAAGAGCACTGGAGGGGCTCTGCAGGCACAAGGTCAGGCCTGGAGGAGTCTCTGCACTAGCCTGTCCTTGCAGGTGAATGTGAACGTGTTCACAGGTCTGGAGTGAACTGAGCCTGCCTGTCCCCTGCTCTTCTGGGGTCAGGTCAGCAAGGTGTGGTGTCAGATGCATGAAGCCAGGAAAGCCCCAGCTGCTTGGCAGGGCTGTTGTAGCAGGAACTGGCTTTGTATGGGTCATGGCAAGACCCAGCTGGAGGGGTGGGGGTGTTCCTGGACATACTGCACTGGCCCAGAGAAAGGTCACAAAAGAAAGGACAAAGCAGCCCCTAATGGTCCCCCCCTCCCCCTGCTCCCTGAGTCCTGCCCTTCCCTCACCCCAGGCCACCAAACACCCTGCTCTGAAGTTCTAGGGTACAAGTTCCAGGACCCAGGTCTCTGACCTTAAGAGCTCGCTGGAAGCACCACTTCAAGTTTCTGGCAAACAGAAACAAAACTGCTACTGAGGGTTTGCTAGGCTGCAGGCACTCTGGCCAACAATTCCTGTGATCTTATGAACCTGTTCCCATTATTGTCCCCAGATTGCAGAAAAGGAAGCCGAGACCTAGAAAGGTCAAAACAGTCACCTGAGGCCACATGGGGAAAGTTAGTGGGATGGGGCTGGAAACCAGGGTGCCCAACTCCAGAGCCCAGATTCTTGCTGCCCATTATGTCAACTGGCGTGGTAGGCTGCCCATAAGCCCAGGCCTAGGGCTGGGTCGGGGAACGTGTTGGGGAGGTAACTGCAAGGTTGCCCACTGTGAGGGCCTCAGATTGGGGACAGGGCACACCAGCTGGTAGGTCAGCCAAGCAGAGAATGAGCCTTATGCACATAGGAATGGAAGCAGATGAATTAGAGTCCACAGAAAGTGGGCCAGGGTAGCTACATTTTCTCTGGTTGGTTTTCTTGACACCTCTGGGCTCTGGGATTGTTTTCGTAAAACACAAGAAAGCTGAAGAGGGCCTTTGCTCTCTGCGATGCTCATTATTTCCCTATTAGAAGACGCTCTAAAGGGCGCATTCCAATTAGTAGACATTAAAGCAGAGGAAGGCTTGTTATGCAGGGTATTTGAAGATACTTCTCTCCCTTTTTCTTCTCTTTTTATTTCTTAACTGTCAAAAGCTGCCCAGAACTGTGGCTAACCAACAGGTAGCAGATGTAATTACTCATATCAGGACAGACCTCCACAGGGGTCTGAAAGGAGCAGGGGGAGGTGCAACTCTCCAGAGGATGTGGTGGGTTTGGCCTGCTTGGCATCAGCTACAGTTTGAGTCTGAATGTCCCCAGAAGCTTGTTCCCAGAGAGGCCACACTGGGAGGTGGTAGACCCATGGAGATGTGTGGCCTTTGGGGAGGTTTAGATCATTGGGAACAGGCCTCAAAGGGGACATTGGGACCGTGAACTTTCTTCCCTCTTTCATTCCAGGCCAAGAGGTGAACGGCATGCTCTGCCACACACTTCCGCCATGTTGTACCGCCCTGCCACAGGGTCAAAGGCCACGGGGTCAAGTGATCATGACCTGAAGCCTCCAGAACCATGAGCAAAGATCAATTTTTCTTTTATAATTTGCTGATCATCTCAGGTGCTCTATTCCAGCGCCAAAGAACTACTACAGTGCCCTGCATGCCCAGAAGCCCTCCCCATTCGACATGGTTTCTGTCATGAGAGCCACCTCCACCCATACCCTCCCACCATGAGAAGGCCCAGATCTGGCCAGTCACTGTCCCATGGGGCCAAGTCCAGGTGAAGGGAGTCCATCACAGCCTTCCCTAAGGTCAGCACATAGCGAGTCCTCTGCCGGCTGGCCCAGCTCAGCAGGGAAGTGGAGATGACACAGCGCGCTGCCGTGGCAGTCCTGCTTCCTGGGCCCCGCCACTGCTGTCCTGCGCACCTCCAGGGTGTTCTTCCAGCCACACAAGCTCACGGCCCCTCTCCACCTACCCTCCATTTAAGATGGACATGTTTCTGGCATAGCACGTGAAGGGCTGGACTAAGATGGCCCTGGACTTGGACTGGACAGTAAGGGTCTGACCCAGGGCGTGTCAGGGGTGAACTACAGCCGTGAGAACCGCCCGGCTGCTGCCTGTGCTCGCTGCCATTCCCTCTCAAGGGATACTCTGCTGTCCCTCTTTCCTGATCACCCTTCCACCTGCCCAGGCACCCTCTGCAGGAAGCATGTCTTGGCTCAACGGCCCCCAGGCCCACCCCAGCTGCTGGGGCCTCAACCCCAGCCTGCTCCTGGCTGGAGCTGCTCCTCAACCCACCACCGAGTACAGGGCAGCAGTCACACAAAGAATGTGTCAGTTTCCCTCCAACCTCTAAGTTTCCCCAAGGACAACAGACAAGTGTTAGACCAGAAAGATGCTGTAGTCCCTGCTGAACCTGGGAATGAGGAAAACAGACACTCAGTCAGCTGCCAATAAACCCAAGGTCATAATCCTGTCCCAAACAACAGAGAGGGGCCTTCCCTGAGGACCCACCCCAGGCAGCCTCTATCTAGTCATCTGCTCCGTCTCCTTCCCAGCGCTAGGTGCAGAACAGAACCACAGTGCTCCTTGCCCTGTGTGCACCCAGCCCCCACACTGGAGAGCACGCTTCTCGGAAGCAGGCATTTTCTCTGCCAGGTGCATCTGTTGTCCTCAGGGCACAGAAGGTGCTAGATACACTCTGCTGGTAGCCCAATGGAACATAGAATTGAGTGGTTGAAGGAACAGACAGATTTGCAGAAAGAAGCTGGACAGCTGTCCCTCCCAAGTACTGCCTGACCTCCCGTTGCCAGCAAAGTGTGTGGGAGCAGCTCAGGGGAGAGAGGCCACAAGAGTAGTATCCTTGAGTTCTTAACACCCTCAAGAGGAAAAGGGGTTTTACTTAACTGTTTCAATTCAGGGAGAAGACCTACACTTTACATAACAAAGATGGAACCCTTTTCTGGAACATTTTTGCAAAATATCAACTTTAAAAAAAATATATATTTTTCAGTTGGACAAAATACCTTGATTTATTTTATGTGATGCCGAGGATTGAACCCAGCACTGGATGTGCTAGGCAAGTATGCTACCACTGAGCCACAACCCCAGCCCAAAAGGTCAACTTTTTTCTTTTTTTTTTTTTTTTTAAAAAAAAGGGACAATGAGTCCATCCACCTCTTCGTGTGCTCCATCAGAGTTCAGTTTTTCCATGATGCCACAGAGCCGAGGGCATCAGTCATACACTGTGGATCAATAACTTCAACTTGAAAAAAATGTTCCAGCCTCAAAGGAAACAGCACAAAGAAATCACAGTCTAATAAACCTGCCACTCTCCTCCTCACCAGTCCCATGGCTCAGCTGACCGGGCGATGTGCTCAGGTCTGCACTGACTCCACTTGCATCAGGGGTGCTGGCCACTCCTCCCACCATCCCCCTGGGCCTGGCTTCTCTCCTCTCTGGACCCAGCAGCACACCTGGCCCATTGCCTCACCCCCTTGCCCATCTCACTGACATTCAGGCCTGATTCACCTCTTCCTCTAGGAAGCAACTTTATCCCGCCACCACCACTCGCAGATGGAGTCTCTCCTCCTCCCCCAATGGCTCCAGCACAGAGCTCAGATACAAATAATAAGGATGCTGAAACTCATAACAACGGCCATCGACACTGAGCATGAGCTGTCCTGCAGGCACTGTGTACTACGGGCTCCAAGTGTGAAATGATTTTGATAATTTGAGTCTCAAACCACTTTATGAGCTTTGTACCACAATCTGCATTTTACAAATGAACAAACAGAGGACAGAAAAGTTAACTTCTCCAAGGCTGCAGATCTCTCAGGGAAGAGCTGAGATGTTAACTCAGGAAGGACAGATTCCACAGTAAGTGTGTCTTATCCCACAGTCGAGGCTCTTGCATCTTCTGCTTGGGGCAGCACAGGGTATACCAACTGACAAAGCATCCCCTAGAGGTTGGGGACTCCACAGCCATTATTTGAAACTTCACAATGATCCTACAAGATGGGCGACACTGCCCTCGTGGTGTACATGAAGAAAGTATAGACCAAACAGTTTAACACGGGGGGGGGGGGGTCAGCACTGGAATCTGTTTCTCCCCAAAGGCTAGGCTGTTTCCATGACATCACACGCAAAGGCTAGGCTGTTTCCATGACATCACACGACCACCCTTCTCCTCACACCTATGCAGAAAAAGGATCAAAAATAGAGAACAGACCTGAAGGACAACTGGGCTCCTGAAACTGTTTATGACAATGAGACTAAGAAAAATCCTAAGTGTTGAACCAAAGGAACCATCAAAGACACCATACCATTATCATATCACTATGTCACCCATACCCCACAGAAGGCGATTTTGACATATGGGTGGAGCAACACAAGAAAAGATTCATGTCAAATTAAATAGGTCACAAAAGCTTGTAGATGATACCATCTAAAGAGAACATGCACAAAGGAAAACCAGGCAGATGTTAATTTCAATTGTATCTCTGCAGGTCACTTGTTTTTCCTGCTAACTTTCCTTTATTTTCCAAATCTTCTGTAATGAGCTTGACTATTTTAGCATGTGTAAAAGTTTTCTTTTCACTTTTCTTCCTTAAGAAATTGGCTGTTATCAGCCAGGGCCAAGCCCTCACTTATTTCCATCCTGGAAATGGACGCCACTGAGCTCTGATTAAGGGTAATTCAAGCCTTTCAAAAGTCCAAATTGTCTCTGTTGATTTTTTTGAGGCGAATAATTACGTTTTATACTAAACTTATTTGCAGCTCAAACACAGCTCAAAACCTTGTTTTGATTACTTGTTTAGGGAAAGAGTAACGTTAGAAAATGCCTAAGAATCACATTTGCATGATGGGTGATGAGGCAGGAAATTAAAGTTGGGGGAAAGAATTAAAAAAAAAAAAACAAACCCTGAATATTCATCAGCATGGAATCTAAGGCCTCCCCTGCAGTCACGCTCAGACCCAGGGAAGCCTCCTCCTGCTGCAGTGGCCTACAGGTCTACAAAGGCAGGAGGCGCTGCGGCCAGGGACAGGCTCTGGCTGGCCGCAGCTGGGCATTCGCTCTGCTAGAAGGAACCTGCCCTCAGGAGGGTTCTCTTTCCTCCTGCAGAGGCAGCTGGCGTTTTTCAGGGTCTCCCAGGCACGGGGTCAGTTTGGGGGAGGCACACTGGTGCTCTGCGTCAACAGAGGCCAGCACAGAGAAGCCGGCTGAAAGTCATAAGGTCAATCGCCACCTCCCCTTGCTGTGGCTTCCTCCCAGCTGGTCCCTGACTGACTGCAGGCACTGATGGTCCTGGCAGAGCCAGTCTGGTCCAGGTCACTCTTTCTTAATTAACCACTAATGATCAACTGGATACAGAACGACAAAGGAGCAATTCCCAGAGCTGAGGTTCCTGTCCTCCTGTGAACTATGTTCTTGTTTGTTTCCCTGTTATTTGTCAAAAAGAAATGTCTGATTTTAGGATGAAGTGAGAAAATACAGAGGGGTCGGGGGAGAGAGAACACTATCTCACCATCCAGAGAAAGTCTTCCAGTTTTATTAGAGGTTGCAAACTGGCATTCCACACAGGTTAAAAAATCTAATTAGCTGCCAACATTTAAAAATAGGAGGTTTGAACATTCAAATCCAGGTTTCCATCAAAACAAGAAACAAAGCTGCAAGAGTGGGCAGAGTCTGAAATTCCGCCAAGTGGGCCCAAGGCCTGGGAGGCAGCTGGCCTGGTTCCCTTCCCACTAGGGCCCTGCAGATCCGTGGGCTCGCTACATTTGGTCTAGATCTTTCCATTTATTTTCCTATACTAACATACACATTTAAAGGGTTTTTGTTTTGTTTTGTAAGTATAAATTCTCATTAGTTTGCTTTTCTCCCACTTTGGTTCATTTAGTAAATAACTGAGCTGACATTTAAGACCCAATCATCCTTTTTAATGGCTGAATAACACATATCTTCCTGGATTTTTCTACGATGAGTAAGCACTGCTTCTTGAGATACACTATTTCATATTCCACTAGACTGTCTACATTCCCTCCTTTGGGAGGACTGCACCTCTTGGCTCATCATTAAGCTCAATGTGTATCTTGTGAAAGTGACATGCATCACTTCCAAGCAGAGGTTTTTGGAGCCACAGCATGGCTGCCATCTTCTCCCCTACCTCTTCCACAAGAGTGACAGGCCCCAGCTGGGGCTGTCTCCTCACTTTGGAACCTGATCATGGCTGACCCACGAAAAATATGTAGCATGAGCAGAAAGTAAACCCATTATAAGCTACAGAGACTTGAGGATTATTTATCATAGCAGCATAACCTGGCCTAGGCTAATATACTAAAGTATTAAGATAGCAAATAACTAAAGATACTAAATAAAATCCTCTTTTTCAAACAATCGGTCCAGTCACACCTCTGAGACGAACTTGGACACAAGTCTCCCCTAGGCAGAGCTGCGCATTGGCCTGCTCGTTCATGTACCAAGTGTTACTGGCAGGTGGTGGTCAAGGCCCTGAGGGAGAGCAGACAGACAGCGCTCCTGGAAGCCAGAGCGCCCACAACACGTGAGTGAGCCCAGCATCACCTCACAGTGCCTCAGAATGTGACAACGGCTATCAAGACCGCTTTAGGGGTGTTGGGGACAACCTGGGGCCTGGAAGTCAGGGAGGAGTCAGTCCTACAGATACTGGGAAAGACACATTGCGAGACGTGGGGCCAGAGGGCTGCGAGGCCACAGACAGCAGACCTGGACAACAGACACCACGTCCCTGCACCTTCCTGACCAACGCGGCTGTGCCCTCCTCTCCCAAGACTGGGCTAGTTCTGCCTACCAATGCCCTCCTGAGGCTCCAGCCCTATGTGCAGGTCCATCTCTGCACCCCACAGGGTCTCCTGCCTAGTGCTTCCCCTGCTGTCCTGCAGTTACCGATTTGAGCGCTTTCTCCCATCCAAGTCAGAATCTTAGGGGGGACAGTAATCACACCTTTTGTACTATCCCCAGTGTTAAATCAAAGCCTGACCACTGTCCAATTCAATTTCATAGTTTTAATTAAGTTATCTTATGCAAGATTCTAGCATTGGGGGAAACCGGGTGAAGGACACATGGGGTTTTTTGTTTTGTTTTGTTTGTTTGTTTGTTTGTTTGATACCAGGGATTGAACCCATGGGTGCTTAACCACTAAGCCACATCCCCAGTCCTTTTTTTTGTATTTTATTTAAAGACAGAGTCTTGCTGAGTTGCTTAGTACCTTGCTAAGTTGAACTCACAATCCTCCTGTCTCAGCCTCCCAAGCTGCTGGAATCATGGGCATGTGCCACTGTGGCCAGCTCAGTACTGTTTTCAAAACATCTTGTGAACTAAAACATAATACAGAACACACTAGCAAATACAATAAATAAGGAAATGAATGAGCAGATACATAAGTAAAACAATATTTCACAGGATCTAAGACACCATCAGCTGTAAGACTCAAGCAGATTTCAAAGACGTTAAGATTTGAAAATGATGCACATCTCCCAATCAAAAACAGCTGAGTGTCGTCACTTCTCCAGTGGTCTGGGGTGCCAGGGTGGTGAGCAGCTGCAGACACCCCCCACCCCCAACACATACACACCTGAGGCCGGGCCTGCTGCAGGACTCAGGCCCCCTGGTGGTGAGGGTGGTCAGGGTATTTATTTGGATCCTCAAGGTAGAGCATGGCGTTGAGTAGAGAGACGGGTTCACATCAACTGCCACCTTCACTCACCATCACTGTTATCCCTGTTGTCATTGTCATCACACATGGTTGCCATCATTAGTTCCTACTGTCTCGCCCTTCTTAAGACAGCTCAGTTAAGAAAGAGGCGGCATTTCCCTCCTGAAAACATAAAACTGGAAGGCTGCCAGACCTAGGGCTATAGCTCAGCTCTGCTGCTTACCAGCTGTGTTACCTTGGCAGGTTACTGAACCCCTCTGATCTCAGCTTACCCATCTGTAAACAGAGATGAAAATACTTTTCATGAGGTGATGGCAAGAAATGAGAATTACCTGTATGAAAGGCTCAGCATGCTTCCTACTACCAGGCCATGCACGTGTTTCCCTGTCCTTTCCTTATAAATAGATGAATGCAAAAGTGGGCGAGGAAAGGCAGACTAGTAATGTGACAGTTACTATGCAGCTAAGCCAGCTGCCAAGAGCAGCCCGTTTGCCTTCAACTTCCTCTGGTAACTGAGGCATTCAAGCTGTTACCTCTGCACCTGCCTCCCATCCTCCGGCCACAGTGGACTAGCAGTATCCTCCCCAGAGTGGAGGCTCCTCAACCCCATCCCTGCCACTGTGTTCTAGAGCCAGAACCGTCCCTCAGGACAGCAAATGACACATTTCTACCCTCCTCTCTCAGCCACCATGTGGCTGCCAACTCAGCTGCCCTTCCAGCTCCAGACAGCTGGAGTAGTCTCTCGGGTCTCTCTGCCCGGAAGCCCGGTGAGAAGTGGGGTTCACAGACTCCCTGGTCAAGGCTACAGTGGCCCAAGGAGATGATCCCTCAAGGTTGGACTGGGAGGCCGCTCTGTACAGGAAGAGGGTGGAGAAGCGCGGCACCCAGCACAGCCCACCTGTGCACTGCAGGACCAGCGCCCCACCCCTGGGCTCGTCCTGGATTCCTTCCCCCAGAAAAGAGAGTTGGGGGGAGGCCCACAGGGACGGGGATGCAGAGGCTCCAACACCAAGCTGGGGAGGCACTACTCCCCACCACACAGGATGGCTTCTCTAAACCCAGAAATACAACAGTCGCCATTCCCATGCTGCGGCTTGGGGAAGGCAGTCACTGCATGTGCCTGAGCCGCAGGAGCTGATGTCCTTCTCTCGCTGTATCCCTGGACCCCAGGACCAGCAGCAGCTGAGCAGCAGCAGCCCTGCAGTGGGGCCCCGGCCCAGAGCTGCAGCCTCCAGCTTAGGCCTTCTAGCTTCAGTGAGCTCCAAGAGCAAGGGACAGGCGGGCCCTGGTGTTCAAGGTTACATCAACCGTCCCCAGGGCTGCCAGGCCACCATGTTTCTGAGCACTTATATGACCACACCCCACCTACACCCATAACTGCTTGGGCACACGCTATGGCAGCTCCACTTACTGGGTCCTTCCCACTCAACGAGCAGCCGAGTGCTGTGCTAGGTGCTCCAGAGGCACCTCCAGCGGAACACTCACGCAACCCGTGGGAAGTAGCGTCCCCATTGTAGAGATGACAACATTGTGTCTTTAGCACAATGACAGAAACTGTCACTGAAGGACGTCTAGCCACCAAGTGAACTAAGTGGCAGATCCACGATTTAAATCCAGGCTGCTCACGTGCACATCTGAATCACAATCTCACGCGCCCAGAGACCCTGGCACACGTTCCCGCTCTGGCACATCACCTGCTCCCCTCCCGGGGCAGCTCTGTGTGTGTAAACCACCCGAGGCCTTGATCATGACAAGCTAGGTGAGTGAGTGGGTGACTGGACCCACGGAGAGAGGAACAGGCGGACACCCAGACTCCTCCGCAAGGCCTTCAACGACCCAGCGCCTGGAGCCCCGGGCCTCACCTCCCCTCGCTCTGCTCTCGTCACAGTGGCCTCCTGCTCCTCTAGAACACCATCTACCACAAGGCTGCGCTTTGTCCCCTCTGCCTACAAATTCCTCTTCTATTCAGTTAACTCTAAATCATCTGGGAGTTAGCAGATATCCTCAGAGCATCCCATCCTTACCCCTAGTCTAACTGGGCCCAGGCTGACAGAGATCTGGGATCCTGTCCGTATTCCTTCCAGAATAGTCTGTGAAGATGTGCTTGTTTGTATACCATTTCTACCTCAGTGTGTGGAATCTTTCTTCTCTGATAAGATACGGGCTTCAATGGGAAGGGAGAAAGATGCTGCTGCTGCTGCTCATTGCTGTGCTCCTGGGATCCCCCCTTCAGTGGCTCACCCACTGGAGAAGTTCAGTTCAGTCTACTACCTGACACCCCAAACCCTCTAGCTGATCCTGAGCTCACTCCCAGATATCCCAGTTGTTGCAGCAGGTGCGGACTCCAGGGTCTTGAGAAGGTAAGGACATTATGGGAATGTCTAGGGATCACAGCTGGATGCAAGGCCCCTAACCATGGAGCTCTAGAGAAACCAGTCACCCTGAGACCACAAGACAGCAAGATGCCTGAAGCAGGTGAGCCTTTCAATCAGGGCTGGGCCAATTACAAGCAAAGAAGAAAGCTGGAAGAACCAGTGAGGAGACTGAGGCAGGACCAAAGCTGAACCTCAAGGAGGAGGGTTTGGCAGGGGCTGGGAGAAAAGTTGAAAATCAATCCAAAGACAGGACTGTAATGAGATGGGTGTACTGGGCTACACGAAGGTGGGAGAATCGGAGTTGAGAAGATAAAGTCAAGACAGCCAACCTGGGTCCCTGCACTAGAACATCCAGCCAGCCTACCTGCTCTGGGTCCTAGGGTGGCAGTGTTCACAGTGGTGAGCAAAACTGACACACAGCTGTGCCTTGGTGGAGCTGGCCTTTTACTAGGTGAACAGAGGGTCAGAGTGAATGGCACCTCCTAAGTTTGCCAGTCACAGCCTCCATGAGGTGCACACTAAAGGTCCCCAGGCTGAGGAGGTAAACATGGGAGTCATGAGATGACAACTCATGAAAACCCGGGTCCCCCGGTTTTGAGCCACCTTGGCAGGGAGTATGAGTTCTGCTGTGTGCCCACTCTCTGGGATGCCCGAGCATGGGGGCAAGTTTTTGTCTCTAGGCCAAGTCTGCTGGCCACTAAGAGCCCAGACAGAGCTCCTCCAAGGTATGCAAGGAAGCAGGGGGTGGTCAGCATCTCTGCTTCCTGTACTGTGAGGCCTTAAGATGGACTCCTGTGTCCCCACTTTTAATGCTGTGATTGTACACTGGGTGAAGACAGAGAGGGGCCGAGGTTCATTTTCAAGATCTGAGAGTCAACACATTTTTCATGAACTTATACACTTGGAAAGGGACCTCAGAGGTTGGTTAGTCCCTCCTGCAAGGAACAAAGGTCACGTGTGGCTGAAAGAGAACATCAAACATCCACAAAGAGGATTTACCTGCTTCCAGATCTTGGAATAGCGGATGCCCAGGTCAATATTTAATGAGACCATCCTGCCTCTGAAAAGCTCTCCTATATCAAGCAGCCAGTGACCAGATTAGTCTCTACCATTTACAATTATATCCCCAGGACCTAGCCCACGACAGGATGGCGAGGTGACCAGATGGAAAGGTAGGCAGAAAGATGAAAAGACAGAGGGACAGGCTGGAAGACAGATGAGCCAAATTTGTTTGTGCCCACTTTCCGTCCACTGGCTTTCGTTCTGTCCTCTAGAGACTGTTGGACTTTGGGTAGGAAGACAAGTGGTGGCACTTTTGAGCTATGCATGTGACCTTAGGTGAGTTATTTACTGCACATTCTGCACATCTCTTTTTCCACCTCTAAGATGAAAAGATGCCCACAAAATGCCAGGTTTTTGAGATAATGAAACCTGCCTAGCACAGCAGCAGCTCAGCCAAGCAACCCCTTTCTCCCAAAGATTGTGGAGCTCAGGAAACAAGAGAACGAAGAATAAATCTCACAAAGTTTAAAGATGAGCAAGAGCTGAAACACTCAACAGGATTCCTGTTCAAAGAACTCCTACAAATCAGCACGAAAGCACTGAACCATACAATAGAACAGGGAAAGGACATTAATGGGCAATCACAAATAAAAATAAAAATGGTGAATGAAAACAGACATGTGCCCAACCTCCATAAATAATGACAAAAACATAAATTCACAAGTCAATGAAATGCAATTTTTCTCTCTATTGGACAGTGAAAATGTAGAAGATGGATAATACCCCATGTCAGCAGGACATGAGGACAGACCACTGTGCTGCCTTGCTGATGTGACTGAAAACTGGTTCAGTCTTTTGGGAGAGCAATTTGGCTGGGCCCATGAAAATACGAAATGCACACTCTACCTGAACACGTCCACCCCGAGCATTTCCCCTCGAGCCCTGGCTACGGTGTATACAAAGAGGTCTGCACAAGGACAAGACTGACAGTTTTGTTTGCAGGGGACAAGAAATGAAAACCATCAACCATCCCTCATGCTGAATGTTCACATAAACCATGGGTCCTTCTTACCAGGAAGCACTCAGCAGGAAGTAAGAGCAAGGAAGAGGGAGGTGTACCTAACAAGGAGGAAAGCATGTGCCATATGATCTAATTTGTGCCCCAACATTCAGAGGTCCAGGCAGAGAAAGGGTTTCCATGCAGAGAAGTTACTGCCCCCTGGAGACCTTTGGCAACGTGTGGAGATGCCCTGGATGCCCACTAGCAAGGAGAGTGCAGTGGAGAGATGCATAAATGTCATCACCACTTTGGGCTGGGGAGCTGCCAGCAGCCCATAGGCATTAGGGGATGAATGCTTTGGTGGCCTATCCAAGGACAGCTCTTTTGCTGGTAAGAGCATCCTTAGTGCCCACTGAGCTGCAGCTCTAGGAGGGGGGTGCCCTGAAGGCCTCACACCACCCACACACTACGGTCAAGGTCACCCGCATGGCCCAGACTGTCCAAGCCAGTCAGACTCAATTCCAGGACCATCTCAGCTGTAGGCGAGAAATAGGCCTTTTCCACTGGAGATAGCTGAGGCCAGGAGACGTCTGGAGTTTCCCACCAGCATCTACCACTACAGCCTGGCTGTGAACACAGCCAACTTTAAAGACACAGGAGACAGAGTCCTGAATTTGTGCTCCTCCAAATCATGCTTCCCCTCTAGTCTTTTCCATTAGGTCAGTGAATGTCAGCGTGAGGAGGGTTTCCTTCTGCCACACCAGGCACATCTCAGGAATCTTGGTTAGAACACCAGGGTGTCAGCCAGCTTCCAACACTTCTGACGTAAGGTGCCCTGAATGTGAACCGGGTGAGACGCAGGCACATCCTGCTTGAAAGGATGTGGGACTGCTCAGAGTCCAACCCTACAACCAGCCCTGAGCCAAACTGCAGCTCCAAGAAAACCTGCCCACGAGGGAACAAGCACAGGAGGGAACTGCACTACTTGCTACAGCCCAGGGGCTCTCGGCTGTGGGTATTCTGGATCAGGCCATTACATGCTGTAGGGCTGCCTGAGCACAGCCCATGCTCTAGACGCCAGTGGCACCTCACCCTAGTCACCTCCAGTCTAGTGGAGTGACATGAGACAGACTTAGACAGGTTTGTAATTACCACTCCTGGGGAAGCAGACATCTAATGTGACTCTGCACAGGTGGCCCCAACTTAGTCCCCAGCATAGAACTGACATCAAGCACGTGGAGGACCTCAGAAACGGGACAGAAACAGATGTAGATGACCATGCCCAGAAACTCCAAGACACAACCTGGAAAACTGTCCCCCCTCCCCATCTCACCGACTCCACTCTAAAACAACTTTGAGAAAAAAAACCAAGGTTAATACCAATGCCCTTCATCTGAGACTAATTTTCTTTTCCCATCAAGTTAATGTAGAGGATATTGGCATATGGATTTATAGCAATTGTTTGTTTAAAAAGATATTTAATGTTATTATTGTATCAAGAATGAAAATATTGCTAACCAATGAACAGTGATTTTAGATCTGTACCAGAACAATAACTGTCATTAAAAAGTCCCAGGTAAGGGCTGGGGATGTGGCTCAAGCGGTAGTGCGCTCACCTGGCATGCATGCGGCCCAGGTTCGATCCTCAGCACCACAAACAAAGATGTTGTGTCTGCCGAAAACTAAAAAATAAAAATTAAAATTCTCTCTCTCTTTAAAAAAAAAAAAGTCCCAGGTAAGGGGCTGGGCTTGTAGCTTGGTGGTAGAGTACTCGCCTTGCCTGTGGAAGGCACTAGGTTCGATCCTCAGCACCACATAAAAATAAAGGCATTGTATCCATCGACAACTAAATAAAAAAAAGTCACAGGTGAATATTAACAGGAGTGAGCGGGCAATCATGCCAGGGAATGTTTGCCCACCATGCAGGGATCTGCCAGTTTCAACCAACTCCCATAGGCAGACAGGCTCGGGCTGTCACATCTGCACGTGGCTCAGGCTTCCAGGAGAAAAAAAGTGCCCTTCATGCTTCAGGTAGTCCTTTCCCTTACCAGAAGCTAAGAGAAGAAAGTCTGCAGCCAAATAGGAAGAGCTAGCCATGAGAGGAAGGCATCCCACTAGCCAGGGAAAAAAGACTCAGCCCCTTGCAGCCTGCTCCCGAAAAACAGGCACGTGGGGAGTCAGGAGTTTGTTGAATGAGTAAGTGACAGGCAATGACCCCATGCTGCTGGGCTGTACTTGTCCTGTGGCAGGCTTTCTGGGGAAGAATGAGGGGGCACACCCTCTCCACCCTGGGCTTCTGTCTCCCCACAGGCTGCTGCAAAGGGGCAGATTCAGTCTTACAAAACGGAGGACAGGAGAACCAGAGCTGTCCCCATACTCTCTCTGGCAGCTGTCCTGAGCCTGGCTGCCTGGCAGGTGACAGTTGTGAGAAGAAGGGAACATCTGGCTTCACTCGTACAGGAAGCCTAGCTCCTCAGAGAAGCCACACAGGGAAGGTGGCCTGTCACATCCTCTGCCCCAGATCTCCCTCCTGGCAGGAGAAGCCATCTGCCTGGGTCCTAACCAAGCCTCCTTACCCAGCCTTATCTCCCTCCCTGGACAAGCTAGACCCTGTCCTGGAGGTCAGACATCTCATTCTTCTGCCCAGTCACCAGGCCAGACAGAAGGGCTGATGGCCCCAAGTGCTGGGCTGCAGTGTACCAAACACAAATACCAGACTTCCCGCCTGGAGCCCTTGGGGCTGAATTAGCTCCACTTCGAAATTTAAAAAACCGTCTATTCTTCTTGGACAGAGGGTCAAAGAAAATAGAAGCTTGTCCTTCCCGTGTAATTACAGCCTGATGCAACGTATTGTAACATGCTGTGTATGGGTACAGAACTCCAGAGAGTGGCAGGGGACCCCATGATCGTGACTCTGGGACAAGCCTGCTGAGCTAACAGGGAAGACCATCTCGGCCACTGCGGGGGTCCTGCTTGCTCCCACCTTCAGGAAGCTGTGGTGCCTCTGGCCTGCAGAAGGGCCAGCTCGTGCACACTGGCACAGCTGCTGCCAGCCTGAGGCTCCCGGACATCTGTCCCCATAGCACAGAGGCAGGCGAGAACCCTGGCTGCCCCCACCCCATGTTCAACAAGACCAAACCACCGAAAACCACCGAAAACCAATGAGCCAGGCAGGGGCAGCAAGGACCAGCAAACAAGAGAAAGATGAGAGGAGACCAGAGCCCGCTGGCTGCGACGGGAACCCGGAGAGAGAAGCTGCTGGAGGGAGGCAGATTAATTAACAAGTCACTCTGGGCTTTTCCTCTCCAGTGGTGGAGGGGTGACAGGACACAGTCACCCCTAGGGAGGCCCCATTCCAGCCATGATGAACGAAACGTGGTGAACACAAGACGCCTCTGATGCCGTCTCACGTTTCGCCTGTATTTAGAACAGTGGCCACCGCCACTTAAGAGCAGGACACACACAAGTGTCCCCAGGGCCCTTGAAGCTGCAGGATGAAGGAAGAGGCCCCGGGCAGTGGTGCCAGCACCTAGCTGCCTGGCACCTGTGCCAGTGCAGTAATGCCCACATCTGCACTTACAGCACAGGGCTGCCTCTGCGGCACGGAGAGCACCCCTAACCCACTGCACTGCCTCGGAGGAGCTACTTTCTCCCTTCCTCTTGTTCCTCAGCCTCCTCGATGGAGGGATGGGAAGAGTTGGGCAGGGGGCTGTCCCATTGGGGGTCACTAGGCTGGAGCTGTGGTGGGAAGCAATGGTGCTGGAGCTCAGGGGCCCCCAAGCCCACCCCACTGCACTGGTGGAGACTGAGGCTGGAGGGAGCACAGTCTGGACAAGACAAGCGGGGAGGTCTAGAGTCCCTCTGCAAGGCTTGCTCCTGGGCCGTGTGGTTGGACACCTGGAGACAGAGGCTCCGCCTGTCGGCTGCTTACAAAGTCCACATCACTTTCTCAAATTTCTAATCACTGAGCAAGCTTTCAAAACAGCACACACAAAACACACCCACGCACGCAGAGGTGAGCACCACGCTTTCTTCAAACTCCTCTGCTCTATGACTTCAAATCTTTAAGCCTGAAAGAGTCTCCACTCCATCAGTTTCTCACATTCCCAGGGACCCATCAATTCCACACTCTGGTCTTTGCAGCTTTCTCTCCTGTGCAAATATTAGCTTGTCACCAGGATCAGCTGCCCATGATAGCTGTGACAATGAGCAATGGGTCAATAACAAGGTGGGCAGAGGCCCTGGTTGGATAATGGGAACAGCCCAGTCCCAGGGAAAGGCACTCTCCCGGCGGATGGCTCTGTGGTGGGTGGCAAGCTTCCTGGAGGCAGCAAAGACAGCTACAAGGCAGGAACCTGGGTGTGACCCAGAGGAAGTCATGCACCCACGGTGTCACCTGGCTTCACCTGCCACATGGGCATGGCAACAACAGCGCTCGGCTCACAAGTAGTGAGAAGGGTGAAATGGCAAGGGACGTCAAGGTGCCATGGAGAGATGCTGGCTGCCCAGGACCAGCTCCCCCTGCGCAGCCTCCTCGGAACCCCTTGCAGCCTCTGCCCTGATCTGCTGCTGTCTGCTGCTGGAGCTCCCGTCTCCTTGCCAGCCCCCAGGTCCCCTGAGGGCCCACAACTGTGGAGCCAATGTGGAGCTTGAATAAAGCAGAGGCTAACTCAAGGTTCTGGACACAGGAGTGTGCCCAGAGACATTCAATAAATGGGGAAACTCTTCTCATGCCACTTCTAGGTTTTCCCGAATCAGAAGTCAAGTGGTTACTAGATTTGAGGCAATGCTCACATAGAAGCCATGTGCCACACACTGTGCTCAGCACCTCAAAGGCTGTCACATGTTGTTACATCCACAATGCAAGGTGGTCATGCTCTGTCCTTCCCACTGTCTCTCTTTCTGCAGACAGATGTCCCTTTACTCAGTAGCATCTGCCAGGAGAGGTCCCAGTCTTCCTCCAGATTGAGGTCTGTGAGGGCAAGGTCAAAGCCAGGTCTGGGTCACCACTGGCTCTACAGACTTTAAGCACATGCCTGGCATTCAGCAGGCCCTCATATCAGCTTGCTCGCATGAACAAAGGCATTAGACTGTGAAATAAAATATGACTTTTTTTTCTGTTGGGAAAGGCAAAAGCAGCACAGAGAATGATGGTAGCACCTATGTTCAGGGGAGGGAGAGACTTTGATGTCTTCTCCTTTTTGTTTTGACCCTTGTTGGGCTCTCCCAGGAGCCCTGAGCAGTGCAAGAACAGTGGGGGCTGATGTGCTGCAATCCTGAGAGGCTGTGATGCTTGGCTGTGTGGGACACAAAGTCTTGAAGACGACAGTAAGAACCAAGGCAGACACAGGCATGCAGCACAGGCGCCAAGCTGGCTGGAAAGAAACTCAGACCCAGACAGCCCATGTCTGCCTCAGTCCACAGCCAGCTCTCTACCTTGCAGTCTACCCTGCACACAACAGATGCAACAGGGAGGCCCAGGCGTGAAGAGGCAGCTGCTTCAGCCTTAGAACTGGTCCTTCCCCCCAGATCTCGGCTGGTACCTGCCGAGCCAGAGGCTTCTCACAGCCTGCAGTAGTGCAGCTGCGGCTGCAGTTTCTACATGTGACCCAAGTGTTTCATCTTTCTGTGAGCGAGGAATCCCATCTCTCTGTGGAGCTCCACACCAGACACACAGAAACAGGCTTGCGTGAAAGTGGAGGAGGATGGAAAGAGGACTGGAGAAACCCAAAGCCTGAAGTCCAAGGACATGACCATCCTCTGAACCACAGGCGCCCCGTACAGCCCACCAAGGCTGTGGTCCATTATTAATAGGAAAGGTAACAGATCTTTCTGCACCACACTGACCAAGGCCAGTATTTCTGGCAGCTAAATACAAAGGCTGAAATTAATTCCACACAGAAGACGAACTCCAGCTGCACTTATGCTAACCATACTTTTCAGAGGGAAAGACCCGAGGGCCCAGGGAATGAGTGTACTGAGGTATTACTCCACACCAATTCAGTGGCTGTAATATTTGCTGAAGAAATAAATAGGGGGGCAGTTGGAAAGTCCAAGATGCCTTTACAAACACTTCAGTTGGATATTAACATAGACCTCAAACTTGCTTGGAAGTCAGGGTATTCGGAAAATAAGAGCAAATATTTGTAAAGATATAAGCTAGAAATTTATTAATTGCAAATTTAACTGTCACGTAGAAGTGACAGAAAAGCAAGCCATTTCTGTGTATTCAGAGAGAGAGGAGGAGCAAGCCTGAGCAAGACGAGCTGGTAGGCTGCGTTTTGCTTTCTTTTCCATTTCACTGGTTGCTGCCCCCCCTTCTAACTCGGGCTCTGGCCTGCTAGCAGCCAGACACTAGCTGTCCCAGCGCAGAAGAAATGAGCGAGAACTCAGAACTGGCAACGCCCACTATCAACGCTACTTTTGTTCTGAAATTTGGTCAAGTGCTGCCACTGCTCACTTCTAGCGGGGCTGGCATACACGTTGTCCCCGAGGACACAGAGCACAAGCCTTTCTTACGGAGTCACACTTGCCCCAGGCAGCACTCTACGTTCCTTGCCAGGACCCTTCCTACTGAAAGTATCTCCAGGGCTCTTCCACAACACGGGCTGTGAGAGCTCAGCAACCCCAGGCTGAGGGTGAGCACCCATTTCCTCTGTGTTTAGGAGTACAGTTTCTAAGCCATCCCTCCAGGCGGGCTTCCAGGACCTGACGTGGCTCAAGCGAGATCCTGAGGGAGCGTCCCCGAGAACATCTATGGCCAAAGTCTTCATGGAGGACCAACCCTGCTTCGATACCTTTCTAGAGAAAACTGCCTCAGCCTGGCTCTGTGACTCAGAGGGTTGGATGGATGTGTCCGTGCACTGCAGACACAGTGGTCCCACAGGAAGGTCCAGGTGTGGCTGCAGGTGTGCCCTCCACCTTCTGTTTAGAATGAGGGCCACTGTCCCAGCTGGGTTTCTAGATTTTTTTTTTTTTTTTTTTTGTACTGGGGACTGAACTCAGGGGTGCTTTACAAGTGAGCCACATCCCAGCCAGTTTTATTATTTCATGTTGATAAAGGGTCTCAACTAAGTTGCTCAAGGCCTCTCAATAAAGTTACTGAGACTGGCTTTGAACTCGTGATTATCCTGCCTCTGCCTCCCAAGCTGCTAAGATTACAGCCATGTGCTGCCGTGCCCGGCTGTTTCTAAGATTTTTAAAAAGCTTGATCTATCCCTCAGACAGTAACTCACAAGCTCTGCCGACCAGTCAGAAATTGCTATTTGGACTAAAAATCAAAAAGACCACTGGACAAGACTGCCTTTGTTTCCTCACCCGTGAGATGGGGATAATGAGAGTTTCTCACCTTGCAGGGTTGCTGTGGACTGAATGAGTGCCATTTTACAACACATACATGAAGCAGCAGAGGTGGCTACGACTTGCATCTATTATTTTTATTATTAGTCTTTAATCACATTCTAGTTATTCTTTCCTGTCTCGATTTTTTGCTGTTTTCACTATTGTTTATTTAGTATTTTTCTTTAAGCTGACTCATTTCCTTTCTACCTAAAATTTATTTTAAAAAGAACATCACCATGGCAAATGGGAAAACAGACTTGTGTCATAACCAGAATGCAAATATAAAAATAAATACAACAAAAGCAAAGCAACGTAAACTCAAGCCGACTCTGGCCACAAGCACTGACCCCCAGCCTGCCTGGGGACCCCAAGATGAAAGAGTCAGGGCGCAAAGCAGAGCCCGTCTCCTCCAGGCACATGGATGCTGCAGTGCTGCTAGGGGGGAAGGGCCTCTCCCTGCAGGTCTGAGGGCCCCCAGAACCTTCTGTGCAGGCGCCATGTTCTAGGTCTCACTGTCCAGCACACACATGTATTAAATGTCTGAAACATGGTTTGTGTGACCAAGGAACCGAATGCCTCGATTCAGTCTGCTTTAGTTAATTTAGACCTCAATACTCACACATGGCCAGTGACGGTCCCCTGAGGAAGCTATACAGCCAGGCTCTCCACGACATCCCCGTCCAGTTGGGGGCTAAGCCCTTAGTCTCCTTCCAGGGAGGTCTTGTGAAATTAGGCAGTGATTTGTCATGGAAATGTAACAGGTTTATTTACCAAATTTTTTATTATTGCTTAATCAAAAGTCCTAGGTAGACATTGCCTTTAGCGCTCTTTCTGAGGAACTAACACTTTATCACCAGCACTGGAGTTATCCAAACAGCCATGCTTCCATTTTTCATACCGACTGCCAGGAAGCTCTCAGGAAATTTAAAATTCCATAAGAACCACCGTGTTGGATCCCGTGATAAATAGACTTTCCACTTGCCTTCTAAGCTCTCTTAGATATTTGTTCCTTCTCTTTTCTTCATCCTTTTATATATGTTTTTTCTAGAAATTATCTCGAATCTTTTGAAATTAAATGGCATGCATTTTTTTTAATCCTAAAACAAATAATTTCCAATGGCGCCAGGATTTAAAGGAGTCCTCTGCTAGCTAGTATCAGTTATATAAAAAAAACGCTGTGCAAAATCATCTGAAATGCTTCCAAACATGCTCCGATTTTGCTCCTGAGGCACCAAGCAGACATCGTTAGCTAAAAAGAGAACAATGTGTGCAAGAGGTGCTGTTGGGCCTGCTCCAGCCTCAGGACAGGCTCCCTGAGCCGGGGGTGTGGGCTTAAGCTGCTCTGGGTGATGAGGGAGCTGCCGAAATCTGGGCCGCAGCCTGGTGTGCCGGCTGAGCCATGCCCTGGAGAGCTCTGGAAACAGTGAAGCGGGGAGAGAGTGGCTTTAAGGCCACTGTGGCCACTGTGGGAACAGTCTCCCAGGCAACAGCAGATTTGCTGTGCCCATCTCACTTCCTAGCTGACTTTCAGAAGCTAAAATCTCTAGATCACTTCATGGGATGGGGACAGGGGATGGGGGGTATGAAAGGTCAAGGAAACCTCTCAAGTGATAGCACATTTTAATTTTGCTCTAAGATAAAACTGCCTCCTTCACCAGACAACACCTCCCAGCACTGCAGTGACTGCAAAGCAGAACTTGAAGGTCACTCAAATGACCCACTTTGGGTGGGTTTTTTATTTTGTTTTTGTTTCTTGTGCTTTGGGGTAAGAAGAGGATATTTGCAAGTCTGTCATATCTGGTTCTCTTTTTAAACCAGAGCCGAGAGCATGTCATCAACACTCAGAATCTCCCAGTACATATGAAAAGTGTACCGTCGCCCAGCTGAATGTGTAAACTAAAATGACTTTCTTGTGCCAGACTCCAGCTCATTGTCTCTGAGATTCTAATATGCACAAGTCATGCTTATATCTGAGACCAAACAGGGCAATCGTCTGAGAAGGCAGGAAATGAAGCACCTCTTCCTAATCTCACAGCAGTTTCACAAGATAAGTGCTGCCACTTCTACTTAGAGACAAACAAGTTTTACCTAAGGTCACAGGACTTAAGCCAGGGCTCCTATTTGCAACTTCAGGGTCCTTTTTCACCATCCTGCTTCCCTGGAGAGAGGTCAATCCCTGCTAAGAAAAATGGCAACCCTGCCCAGGTCTCCACAAAGCTCAGGGGAGTCAAAACTTCACTTCATGAAATCATTGATTTAAGAGGGGAGCAGAAGCAGGAAGCAGCTCAAGAGCGGTGCTAAAACGAGCGGTTCCAGAATCAGCAGACACGAGAAGCTATTGTCAGGGTTCAGGGTAAGAAAAAAGTCTGGAAGTGGACAGGGCTCAGAGGGGCATCAGGAAATCAGAGCAAGAAGGAAAACGGGGTCCTCCTGATGCAAAGTCACTGCCAAAGCAGACAAGGGTCTGCAGACCTAGAAACCCAAGCATCTCCTGGAGAGGCCACCTCTACGGCAGGGAAGCAGAGATGTCCACAGTCTGAGCTTGTCAAGTCCCCCTTGCCCCTTCTGTTGAAGACAGTGGCCTGGTTTTCCTCTGGGCCACCACCTCTCCCCTTTCTCAGACATGAGGTCAAGGTCAGTCCCAGCATCAGCCACAGTACACGAGCGAAACTGGGCCAGCCAGGAAAGTTGGTACCACCCAACCCCAAGGTTCAGGAATGGACCCGAGATCCCAGACAGACCAGGGAGCTGAGGCCCAGGACCCCGCCAAAGCCTGGGGCTGCTGGGAACTCCCATCAGCCGCAGAGACCCAGCCATGCTGGCTGCGCAGCAGGAAGAGGAGGCAGCAGCAGGCTCCTGACCCCAGGCCAGGCATACCTGAGGCCCGACCTAGCCCAGGACTTGTCACCACCACACCAGCCAACAGATCCCCACGTCTGCTCAAGCAGCCTGATCTCAGTTCAGCAGCTGTCACCCTGGGAGACTCAACTGGCACTAGGCTCTCCCCCACTCCTCCTCACGGATAAAGGGCCACACACACCTCCTCAGGGTAGCTGGAGGGCTGTGGCCTCCTTCCTACTATAGCACCCCAGCCCCAAGGGGGCTCAGCACCTGGTTAACAAACAGGGCTGGCGTTAGAACCCCGAGCTCACCTGATACACGTGGAATGCATTCGCTGCCTTGCCGCGGAGGAACACCGATGGGATCCAGACGTTGATCAGCGCCCGGTTAGATCTGACCAAGAGAGATCACACTGTCACTTACAGAAACCAACAACTATACAGAAACCAGCACAGGAAATAATTTTCTCCTCTAAAATTCTGCACAAAAAATTCATACAACATGTATTGCTTGATAGTGAACCTAGGGACCAGTTCAAGTCCCACCCCTCATCTCCCAGGACTGTTTTCAATATATACAACCATATAAATTTATATAACATGTTATATGTTGTAAGTTTACACATGCAGTTTATTTTTTGAAATGAGAACGAGCTGCCCTTCCATTCCTGCCTGCGGAGGGACCTTGGCCTTCAGAAGATGTCTTGGACCTAGGATGTGTCTGATGCTCAGGCTCCACCTCTCCTTGGGGAGAGCAACAGGGATGTACAGGAAGCCATGCAGAAGGACACCAACAGCTTTAGAGCACCCTGTGGAGCCACACTGTCTCTTCACTGCACTGACTTCAAACTCTCACCCCCATTTCATGTGAGACTCCACAAAAGAGCTCAGGAGACCAACACCATGGCTCTGAGTGACAGCTGTTTGGGGCAGGAGGTGGGAAGGATACCAGAAAGTAACAAGTGACAAAACCAGGATGCCAGGCACAAGTACTCTTTCGACTTTTCCAAAAACACTGTGTCTGTGGGTCTAATGAAGCAAGATTGATATTCAAATACACGGCCGTGGCCACGGCTGTAGCTCACCACAGTGTTGTCCAAGTGTTCTGTTTCCTCACTGACCTCCTGTCTGGTTGTCTTATCTATCAGTAAAAGTGGGGTCCTGAAGTCTCCAACTCTTATAATAGAGTTACTGCCTTCATTTCTATTTTTACATCAAATGTTTTGGGGCTCTGATGTTAGGTGCATACGTGCTTAATGTTGTTACATAGAAATTATTTAATTAGCATTGGTGTGTCACCAAGTGCTATTAGATCTAAGGAGAGTGAATGCCAGGGGGTGTGCTGCCGTCTGGGCCAGGCTATGGGGACAGAGTCTGGCAAGCTGAGGAGGGGTTGCAGCTGGAAGGCTGCTTCTGGCAGGGGAGTTAACGTCTGTGAAGACCAGATCAGCAGAGTTTGAACCCCAGCTCAAGCCTGTCATCTGTGAGACGACACCCCTCTGAGAGGTGTGGTGGGACAGTTAGAGAGCGCCCGGACAGAGGAAACGCTGGCACGCGTGGGCTAAGTGAAGAAGACGGCAGTCCTGGTGGTGGGGAGACCGGGAACTACAGGAGAGGAACCGGGCAGCGTCTGGTGTGCAGGGAGGGGAGAGGGCAGGGCTGGAGATGGAGTCAGAGGTCCGCGAGGGCCTTCTTTAGGGGACACATGAAGGACTTTTGCCCACAGCAAGTGTTCGGTAGAGTAGTTCCCCAGGACCTCCCCATCACAATGACTGGTCTCTGGGAACGCCCTCCCACCTTCCACTCCTCCCAGTTTCTCCCACCATATGTGTCTCCTCCAGTGACCATTCTAGTAGCCTCTTCCTGCTGACTGCCACCCACAGGCCAATGGGAAGCAAGTCACCCTGGACTTCCATCCTTCACCTCCTCTCCCTGCCCACCCTGATATTACCCCCCTCCCATGGTGGGGCCCCAGCAATAAGGGACCCCTTGGTGCCCTGGATTTTCTATAATCTCATTCAAATGGCTCCCAGAACCCTGCAAGGATGGTATCAGGAGCTTCACCTCAAGTCCCAGAGAGGTTCAGGGACTGAGGTTTCAAAGCAGGTCGCCTGGCTCCAAAAAATGTTCTTTCTGATGCCCTGCCCTGAGCTCCCCCTTCAGAAGTGACTTTTCCCATTTGACCCTTTCTGAGAAGAAGGCTACATTTCCTATTTTCCTTGGAGACAGGGTCCTGCTATGCTGCCCAGGCTGGCCTCCACCTCCTGGGCTTGAGTGAGGGGAGGTTGAACCTTCCTCAACAGGCCACATCTGAAGGACAGGGAAGAAGATTCTGCCTGGCCCTTAACCCAGGACTCACACCACGTCCCAAACCCAAGGAAACCTGAATAGAAATCATCTCAAGACCAATGGTTTCTCCAGGGTATCAAGAGGCAAATGGAATTAGAGCTGTGCACAGATCACGGGAGGCTCATGACCCAGGAGATGCAGACACCAATACCTACAAGGGGCTGCTGGGTGAACTGACAGAGAGCCAGGGGTACAGCCGACCCAGCGCACTGCCCTGTGTGAAGGGGACAGCTGCTCCCTGCCCTGGGGACTGTGGCCACAGGGATGGGAATCTAACTTTCAAATGAAATTTTTAAAATTCAAAATTTTATGTGACACCTTCCAAATCTGAAATGTCAGCCAGGGAAAAAGATTTTCAAAAACCCAAGGGGAAGATAAAACACACCAGAAGGCCCGGGCTGCCAGAGAAGCACCCTCCATGACAACCGAATCAACCTGATGCGGGCTTAATGGCGATTTCTGTTTCCCCGGGGGGTCTTCTGGGACCTGAGCCAGCAACAGAGTCCCGTCTCTAAAATACCCCTCGTGAGCACATGCCATGGACTTACATTTCAAAATCCGACAAACTCTGATCTTCGGATGTTTGACTCAAATCTCCGGGCACCTGCCACCAGGGGAGGAGAGAGGAAGAGAGAAAATGCATACGGTTACCATGGTTTGCATAATCACGGACAATTTCTGCCTCGCAATGATCCCCGAACATTTCCTGTTCAGAATGAGGTGAAGAAGCAGTTACTAGAAAATAGTGAGAGATTTTGTGCAGGGATGGCTGGAGATAATGTTGCAGTAATAAAATATGCCACCATGAGCCATCTCAATTATCTTTACAGGAAAAGGACTGCTAATCCTATTGAGATAATCACAGGCATGTAAAAGCGTGTAATTTTGGAGCTATAAAGGGCTAATTAGGATCTGAGATGCAAGATATCAGATGGTGATGGGGAAAATATCCATTGTCACCATGATGGGCATCACACAGACACGCGAACACCAAAGGCCAATGTCTACCCTGAAACGGCCCTGACCTTTCCCCACAATGTATGAGAAGTTCAGGCAGCACCTGGCTTCTCCTCACTCAGAGGGGCCTTGTGAGGATGTGATGGGGTAAGAGAAACCAGGCTTCAAGGTACAATGGTCCCCACCAGGGCTGCCCAGGGATGCTGATGGAGACAAGGGTCCAGCAAGCACTCAACAGCCTGTGGGATCCTGAGTGAGCCCCACCCTTTCAGCCTTGATTCTGTCCCAGGGAAACCAATCCTCAGGACTGTCCCAGGATTCACAATTGTTCTATAAAGCAGGTTGCAAAATGTTCAGCACAAGTAGATGCTCCATAAACAGCGATGTTATTCCAAAACCCAGGAAAGTTGTTTCCTTGAGAAACTGAATCTGCTAGGGCTCTAAGATGTGGGCCAAGGCTAAGGGGAACCCAATGGAATGGGGAAGAACATAAGGTAGTGAGGGGAAAAGAGAGACCCTTGAACTCACACCTTCACTTTTCAGGACTTTAGTTTATCCACAATCTTGCCAATTCCATAACAACCCCAGGGATGGGTGCTATCCCCCAACTTTTCGGAGGAGGCAAGAAAGGATGCGTAACTTGCCCAAGATCACATCAGAAAGCAGACAGGAACCCAGGCCTTTAAGACTTCTAAGTTTCCTCTGTCAGGAACCCTCAGCAAAGAGGAAAACCAGCTCAAAGGCAAGGCTTGAAGCCCCTCGGCCTGTGTGGAAGGCTGGACGTGAAGCAGCTCTTCCTGAAGAACTAGGTTCTGGCTTTGAGGGTGGGAGTGCAGTGGCTATGGAGCCTGGGCCCAGGGTCAGACCCCTTCTTCCTGTGTGGCTAAGAGCAAATCACTTCTCTGTGTTGCTCTTTTCTCAACTGTGAGGTGGGTGTAACAGTGACATGGGGTTGTCCTAAGGATAGAGTGAGCTGTTATGTGTAAGATACCCAGAGTAGAGCCTGCCGGGAGAAAGATCTCGTATCTCTGAGCTCTGATAGCAGCACCTGAGAAGGCAGGGTGGCGTGTTCTTTACCCTTCAGCAGTGTGTTCAGACACAGAACCTGGCTGGCTAGCTCAAGGGGGCCTTCCCCCTGTACATGGCAGCCACAGGGAGAGCCACCAGGTTGAGCCCTCCACAGACATCTGTGCTGAGCCACCAGCTTGGGCTGCAGGCAGATGTCCCTGTGATGGCACTGCGAACGGACTTCTGCAAAGCAGCCAGGAGACTCCTGCCTTGCTTCTGGTCAGAGCCCCAGTTTCCTACAGTCTTATACCCCAGGGGTCCAGGGATCTGCTGGGCTGGGCATTGGTGCCACCCCACTACTGCAGTGACCACCACTTTCCTACAGGTGACTGCAAAGAGATGGAATATTAGGAAACATGAGGCTGCATGTATCAAGATCCAATAAAATATCCATGTCCTGTGACCCAGGAACTCACAAACAAAATTCATCTGTAAGAAACCCAAAGACACCACCAAAATTTATGTCAAAGATCATCCCTCTTTACACTGCTTAAAGAACTTAAAGAAAAAGATTACAATCTAAAGATCCAACTGCAGAGAAGGGTTCAAGAAATTATGATGTCCACATGAGATGGCCAGGTTGAAGAAATTTCAAATAGGCTTTGCATACACATGTATATGTGCGTGCAGACACATTGCACGCACACACATTCCTGAGGCTACAGACCTAAAAGTAATTCTGGAAAAATATGTAATAAATAGGAAAAATGGCTACTACCAATAACAGATTAGGGGTGAGATTGGGAGGAAAAAGGCCCATTTTTCATTTCCTCTTTCAGTAAGATTAAAAAAAAGTATGGCTTAAATTACTTTAAAAAATGTAATCATGCTTCTGAAGAATGCACTAGCTTTCTCTGTTATTATGAAAAGACATCTTAGATAGATCAGTAGGGGAAGCAAAAGCAGGGTGCAGATTAGGGCCAGAACGCTGCCTCGGGGGCAGACGTGGGGAAGTGAGACGATCCCACTGAACTTGTTTCTGCATCAAAAAGCTGAAGACGTGAATCCAAGAGACCAAAGAAAGTGGTGTCCAGGGGCAGGGCCTGGGAGCACAGCACTGGGAATGAGGCTACTCGCAAATACTCTGATGACATGTGAGTTGTGAAGGAAGTTAAAGAAATTTAATACAAATGTATTAGCTTCCCCCAAAAGAGTGCTTTTGATAAATGTTTCATGAAAGAGATAAAAAACTCTAGTCTCTGTTTAATAACAAGCAGCTAGAGACTGCAAATGTCCAGTGTGATCCCCAGCTCACTTGGTGTTGGCAGGGTTGGGGTGAGATGCAGCCAGATGACACAGTGGTGGCCTCTGAGAAGGAGCCAGGTGACAATGGTGGCTTTATCTAAGAAGCCAGGTGATGACAGTGGCTGTATCTGAGAGAGATGCCAGATGACAGGGGCCACATCTAGGAAAGAAGCCAGCTGCCTCTGAGAGACTAGTCTGTGATTTAGATTTGGAACTTTTCAGCATTTTCTACATCAAGGGCGTGTTAGTTGAGTGACCACAGGCAGACACACGTCCTGGAGCAAGCTCAGTGTGCATCATGTGGTTTCTGTATCTCTTTCCCACCCTAGGCATCTCACCAAGATGCAGAAGGCCAGATGGAAGGGGCTTTGCCTTCGCGTTCACTGATCAGGGATGGAAAAGGATGGAGCCAGGATTCTGCACCCACGTGGCCTTCCACACACCACACTCCTCTCATGGAGTCCAGTGGGAGGGGCGCGCATCTGCTCCTCAGCAGGACTGTAGGTAGCGCTCGGCCATGGAACTTCTGAATCTTCCCTTGCACCTGGGGCTAGGCAGGCTCTTCTGGGCATGGTGTGTAGATTAAGGATCAGACTTGAGGAGGGACTCACAGGCTCTGGGGACACCAGTTCCCTCATGATGCACAAACACCACCTCCTTTAAACACAGCCACAGCCCAAAAAAGCTTCATTCCCAAGCATCTGAGCGTAGGCGTCCCACAGAGCAGAAACAAAGGGCAACCAAAAGGATGGAAGGAAGAGACAGACAGGGCGGCCATCTTATGGACAGACATCACTTGACAATTACAAGCAACAAACAGCTTCTTCCAAATGGATCAACTCAAGGTCCTGATCAGTTTCCCCTCCAGGCTGCTGGTTTTTGGAGAATCTTAGATGGCCAGTGCATGGGTCTGGCGCCAAGTCCTTTTGATTTAGACATTTTTCTGCTAATGCTGTGGTCTTACTGGGAGTAGCAAGCCAGATGTTTGTGTGTCTACCCGAGTGCACACGAGGCTGCTTAGAAGAACCAGTGAACTTGCAAGCCTCTGCGGAGCATGAGGCCAGGCTCCAGGGCAGTAGCAGGGTGACAGTGGCAGACCAGGCTCAGTGAGCATCTTACAACTGTCTTTTTGCTGCCTGCCCAGAATGGCGCCAGAGCTCCCCTGGAGTCCACAGCAAACGTCCAGAAAGCTTCCTCTACTTCATATGCTGGTGACAGAAGAAGGTGGGGCAGAGACTATTTTATACAAAAATATCAACTTTCTATTGATATTAGCCACCAACATGCCCTATGGCCTCCTGAAGTCTGGAGGATCTTGAAGGACTCATCTCGGGGACGTGGCCTTCTCTTGGTTCACCTTCCATACAGGGCATAAAGAAATGGGCAGCTCCCCCTCTGTCTGTGGTCTGTGCAATCATGTGGCAATAGCTGGGTGCAGGGAGAGCAGAGCCCAGTGCTAGGGAAACAGGGCAGCAAGAGTCCTCGATCCTCCTGGAGCAGACGGCACCAGCGTTGCATGTGCGAGGACACGGAGGGGCAGAGAACTGGGAAGAATTCGCTCCTGGTGCAGGATCAGTGCTTTCCACAATCCTTCCCGACTTGGGCTCCCCTGGGCCTGAGGGGCAGGGACGGGCCATGAGGGCAGCTCTCTCACAGGCCTTGAGCTCCGACTCCCACGTCAACATGGACTCCAGCACTGGCTCAGCCTGCACCATGCTTGTCACTTCCCCAAACTTGGGCAGAGCCTAGAAGTTCTACAGCTCTACCAAAGTGGAGGATCGTCCAATGCTTAATAAATGCTTATGAAGGAGCGAGGAGGAGGAGAGAAGGGAGGGGAAGGAAGGAACATCAGCCAATCTGTCAAAGCCATGGACAAAAAAGCAAGCTCCCTCCCTTGAGTGGAATCAGGATCTGGACAGGGATGGCAAAAGCCTCCTCTCCTCAAGAGATGCACTCAACTGCAGCCCCAGCTGAGTGCTTTCATGTCACAGCTGGTCCCAGGTCCTCCTCTCAACAGCCTGTGGGCAGAGGTGTCACCTCCACTCACAGACAGGACAAGAGGGCTCCATGTGAATAAACAGGAGGAGGAATGTTGTCAGGAACCCACCCAGTCTCCTAGCCTGCTCAGGAGCCTCAACAATTTCAAGTGCTCAACTATCTCCAGGTGGGGGTAGGATGCATGAGGAATTCTGGTCCATAATTCCATCTACATCATAGTGGACGGTCAGCAACAATGGCCGGATGAATAAGGATGCCATCTTGGATGTCCAGTTCCGTGCGGCTCCAGATCACTGCATCTGGTTTACACCATATGAAGCAGAAGAACCACTCAGCTGAGCCCAGTCAACCCACAAAATCATTTAAGAAAACTTAAAACACTTAAGCTGTTAAATTTGGGGTAGGTTTGACACACAACAAAGACAGCCCACAGAAGTTGCCCAAGGCCACTGGATTCGTGAGCAATAGAGATGGGACTCGAATGCAGGTGTGGGCCCAGAGAAGAGCACCCTGCCCACCACACCAGGCTGCCCCTTGATGCAGAGGCCCCTGCCTGTGCACTTAGCCTCCACAAGTCTCGGAAGATCATAGAACCCAATTGGTATTGGTGAAGCACCTCCAACAGGGTGAAGCCCATCTGAGGGGAGCTGCCGCTCTAAAGCAGATGTCCACAGGTGAACAGTGGCTGAAAACCCTAAGTCTTTTGTTTTTGTCACTGCAGAATGGCTTTGGGTAGTCCCAGGCATGGAGAGCAAGGCCAGACATCTGACCTGGTCCTCTCTGACCTCTGCCCACACAGTCAATGCCTCTAGACCCTGAGCTGAGCACAGCAGTTCCCAGGGACAGGGCTACCTGAGTGTTCTGAGCTCTACTCCTGGGCGCCTGCCACAGCATAGAGAAGTCACTAGGCATCAGCAAGCCCTGGTTTCTTCCCTGCTTACCACATGCCACCCAGTCTTTGCTGCCATTTTAAAATCAACAACACAGGTAAGAGGGCTTTGACCAACAGGGTTTGAGCACCTACTGTATACAACACCTTCACCCATTTCCTCCCTCTGACCATCGTGGAACCTGTGGCCAGTGTTACAAGTCTCTTACACTCCCTCTTGTCCTCACCCTGTCTTCCCCTCTCTTTTCGAGGCCAGTAGGTCTCATTCTTCAGTCTCAGCTGAGATGTGAATTCCTAGGAGGTCCCTTCTCTAACCACCACATCTAAACAGGTTTCCCAATGCCACCCTCTGCCACCCACAATCCTCAGCTTGTAATTACACCATGCTGAGCTGTGCCCTGGACCCCTCTGCAGTCAGACAGCAGGCTCCCCATCCCCATGCTCACATTGCCTACCAGTTCCGTGACACCCAGCAGCTGGCCCAGCACTTGGCACGCTGTGGATACTGACTGTGACTGATTCAATGAATGAATCATCATATAAGCTCAGTTTCCACACTGAAACATCCATCAATTTTTAAACTGCTTTGTAGCAAACTCAAAATCTTCATGCATGGTAATAAGTTAGTTTGGAGATTTAAAAAAACCACACACACAAAGAAAAAGAATCTTCCTCTCTTCTAACAACAGGGCACTCAGATACACCACTCAAAAGAAGGCAGGAAGGAAGACACAACAGGGCAGCAAATCTTTGTCCCCAACCATGAAATGGCCCATGACTTGTGTTTTCCAGTCACTTTCTCTCTTGTCTCTGTTGTCCAACAGCCTTCCCTTAGTCAGTTAGCTCTCTACCAAAAATGGTGCCTGTTCTCCACCCCAGCACTCCTGCCTTCTCATGTCCTTTTGCAACAAGGAACAAAGTGTGGAATGGCATGGCTCTGGCCTCCAGCTGGGGTGACCAGGCTCGGGCTGCTGATCTGCTCGTGAGGCTGGCCATGTGCAATCCTTGCCTCCAGGAGGCAGCTGGCCTGGGTCTGGACCACTTCCTGGGTTCCATGCTTGTCTGTTAATTTGTTTGTCACATATCTACAGTTAGAGGCAAAGAATCCATGTGGTTTTAAAAACGGTCAAGGATTTTAAACCTTGGCTGGGAGTAGGCAAATGGCAAATAAGAGCTTAAAGAATTTTCATTTTATCTGCTGGATATCCCAGAAACCCAGACAGGCTATCAGACTTCTGTGAATTCAGTTTTGATGCATCTTTTTTTCCCAAAAGATAATGACAGTCTCAAGGATGATGTTCTGAGTGCCCATGATGGCAGCAGGCAACTGCGATTGCTCAATGAACATTCCCACTGGAGGGACAGATGAGCAGATGTCCAGACAGACAGATGGATGAAGGGATGGTTGTAAGAGGGAAGGAAAGGGAAGGGTGTGAGAAAAATATCTGAGTTACTAAGAATGGACCTCTAGTTCCTTTCCAAGTAATTAAGATGCTCAGACAACATATGTGCGAAGACAAATCTACAGGACTTTCACTGCATTGAAGCCTGGAGACAAGTAATGAAATAGCCACACAGAATACGACACCGCCAGACTGTGTGGCCACTAAAGGAACAGCACAGGTCTCCTCTGCTAACAGGTCTCCAGGATAGAACGTCAGAAGCAAGATGCAAAGCAGTGTGCCAGGGAAGCTACTATTTTCGCAGGGAAGCAGGAGGTACGTCAATCTGTGTGCTGGGATGAGAGCCGTGTGTCTGTGGGCACTGACCATTTTTAGAAACTGCCAATCACGGATGCCTGGGAGGGAAGGGCAGCCAGAAGTGAGGGTCAGAAGGGAGCGGAAGATTTGCTTTGTTTTCTATAAAACTCTGCCTTATAAATTTTTATCATGTGCGAGTTATTAACCTTTCAAAAAATAAATGGAACCACCATGCAAGTTTCAATGAGAAGAAAAACTTATGTCCATAATGGAAAAAACCAGAACAGTGGTCGACTCTGGGAGGGTGGCCATGGGGAACAGTAGGAAGGGGCACGAAGGGACACCTTGGGGTAAAGAAAAGCGCTACATAGACCCTGAAGTGTCTGGAGGAAGCGTACTGGTGTGTGCAATTTACTTTGAAATGAATTTTTTAAAAAATGACGAAATGATAGGTGTGTGGAGGGGTACGCAGGTGAGTGGTAGGCGAACAACAGATGATGGATGGACAAAGTAACAGGCACAGTAAATGTGACGGTGGAATCTAAGTGGCAAGTACACAGGTATTCACTAAAAAATTCTTTCACATAACTGCTTTTAAATTTTTAAATAAGATGTTGGAAAAAATAAGTTTTGCTCTACCAGGCTAGAACAACTGAATTATTTCTATTCTCTGTATAGAAAATGATATAATAGCTCTGTCTTATCAAGAGGCTATTGGAGCATATAGCTTCAAGAGAAAAAGAATGACAGTGCACCAGGTGGTTACTGAAACTGTGTTCTTCTGGATTCTGTGGTGTATCAGCTCTTTAATCATGATTTGCTGTGATTTCTTTCCTCATTTTGAATATTTTTTTTAAAAGACTAGTTCTGACCTGGCCGTGTGGCCTTCAACTAGTGGACACATCTCTGACTTCACTTTCCTCCCGTAAAACGGCAGCTATGCTGGGGGCTGTGGCAGGGCTTCTGCAGGAGAGCTGCCCACCTAGCACCTGGCAGGTCTCAGCAGACAGCGCTCAAGGGGGTCAACAGTGGTCTGCAGCATCGAGATGCCCTGGAAACTCTGGCTGAGGGCATGGCAGTGGGGCGATCAGCAGCCCTCACCTCGGCTGAGGGGCCAGCTGCTCCTTTGCAACATACCTGTGCGCTCCTCTTACTCAGTCAGACTCCAGAAGCTTGCACCAAGTTCTGCTCAGGAGTCACACACCAAGCAAGAACCAGGAAGATGACAGAAGGAAAGAGCCCAGGCGCACGTGATCATCAAGAGCTGGCCTTGCACAACCCAGCAACACAATCAACCACACAGTCCTGGCTGTGAGGAGGAGTCACAAGGCAGGGTGGGAGGGAAAGTGGATTTGGAGCAGGAGGGGAGAACAGGCCCTTGGTCGCTGCTCTCAGTGGGGAGACTCTGGAGGGACTTCAGAGGGGGAAATGCAGCAGCTCGCCCACCAACCAGGCAAGAGCTGAGCGGCAGCAGGACACCAACAGCCCCAAGGCTGCTGCATACACAGCCCCAGCTCAGCCTTGCATGCAGATGCTGCACCAGGCCCTCTGCCAGCCCTTCTCAGAACAGAGTCGATGGCTCACCTATAAGGAAAATCTTGGGATGAGGGATGCCTCAGTATACACAAGGCCCATAATGGTACCTGGCAACAGGAAAAAAAAAAAAAAAAAAAAACCGCATGAAAGCTAGTATCTTTCTATCCTAATAGACAGTTCTGGAAGGATGAGCACCAAACTCACTGGAATAGTTATCTTTAGGAAAGGGAATGGAATCCAGAATGGGGGGTCAAAGAGATTTTTAACTCAAAGTCTGAATATTTACATTGAGAATGTATTGTGAGAGTGTATTCATATATTATTTGTTTCTAAAACAATAAACAAACCAAAAAAATCTCTTTTTTCAATAATAGTGGCTGCAATGGATTGAATGGAGGAGGGAGGGGGCAAGAAAAAGGGACGGGGTCTGGCTGGCTGCTGCCTGGCATCCACTCCTCTCCTGGGGCAATCATCCCACTGAGAGATTTGACCCAAGAGTGGGCATAAAATAATGTGGACCAATCAGCATCTCCCGCCCTGCTGCTCTCCTGCCCTCTTGCCCAGGACTGCCAGTTCTAGATTGCTCAACACATAGTCCAGTTAGATCAGAACAGCCCTTGGGGTTTCTGCTGCCAACACTGGGTAGAGATTCACTCTTCCCCTTGACAACTAGGAGGCCGGGATCACTGCAGCTACTACTGTTTCTGTGAGGGTAGCAGGAAGAGGATGAGAATAGAGTCGGGGACAAATGGACCGGGGTTCCAAGACACTGCAGATCTCAGGGTTCACATTGGAGCCGCAGCTCACCCGATTCTAGATTTCCCACCATCCAAGGCAACAGATCCCTCGAGTTTCATCTGGACTGTGTCTCTGCATCTTTCCCTGGAAGCGTCCCGAGATGACAACCAGGAACCAAAGGTCTTTCTGACTCTCACATCTTATCTTACCTTAGTCTGCAAGTTTTCCTAGCAAGTCCGAGGCCTGAAAATGAAAACCCCAAAGGAACCCTCAATCTCTGCTGCCAAGGGGAGATCATGAGCTCGTCAAGGACTCGGAGCACGTAGGTCTTGCTTTGATCCTCAGTTCAAAGCACACACCTGAAACTCAGGGAACTGAAACCCACACACATGAGCTGCAGAAAGAGATCAGTAAGATAAAGCTTTTGTGGATCAGCTTTGAGTCTCCAATCAGCATCGTTCCGCCTCCACTACAGTCCACTCAGTGCCTACTAAGTGCAGGCACTACGTCACTCGGCTGAGTCCTTAGAACTCCTGGGAGCCAGGTGACACCTATGGGAGCCCTGGGCCATGCATCAGCAGTTCTGCTCTCTCCTCCTGGGGTGCAGCAAGACTACGGCCCACCCCATCAAGTCAGATGTGTCCACAGGGACTTGCTTTGCTGATGAATTAAGAGAGGAGTGATGTCTCATTCCTGGGTAGAAGCTTTGAGACACTGTGTGTTCAGTCAAGCTCTCGTCCTCCTACTTAATACCCAGCTAAAATACAAGCAGCAGAGGCCCTGCCAATCCATGAAGGACGAGTAGCAGGAGGGAGGGAGAAACCCGTTTCTGTTTATGAATTCTTGGGGTTGTTACTACAGCATAACACAATCTACCCTAATATACTACAATCCACTTTATAGATGGGAACACTGAGAGAGAATCTTGCCTGAAACCATAGAGTTACTGAGCAGAAAGGCTTGTCCAGCCCTGGAGAACTGAGAAAGCCTGGTCAGCGGTCCTCAGTTTTTCAGGAGTCAGGACCCTCCTTGGAACCAGCCGACCTGGGGCTTGCCCACTCCTCTGGTGGACAGCTTCAGGAGCAGGCAGACTCCACTAGCCAGCTCTTCCCTCCCCCACAGCTTTTCCAGTGAGGTCTGGCATTTTCTGACAGCCACCACCGAAGACACGAGTCCTCTCTGACTGATGGATAATTTCATACTCTAATTGGAAAGGATTTAAATTGAGACGTCAGGAAAATCGGGGGTGGGCAACATATTTGACACACTAGCTTCTTATTCTTGACAATAGGAAAAAAAATAAAAACAGCAATGTGACCATCTTGAGTCAAGTTCAGGGCCCTCTGTTGGTATGTGGAACTGGCAGAGAACACCGTTTCAGGCAGCTTCACCAAGCGTTTTCTGGACATCCGCAGTGGGGACGCAATGGAGGAGAAGTGATGACGAACATGCACCCGTTCAACAGCTGCTTACCGCCCTGGAGCAGGTACAGGGAGCCCGGCCAAGCACATGGGGACAGACAGGAAACGGCACATGACCAACTCTTTGCCAAGAGATGGTGAGTGCTAGGAAAGAAATTCAGCAGGACAGAGGCCTTTTACTCAGGACCACGACAGAATGGCATTCTACCCAGACTTGGGGTGATGTGGAGGCGTCATCTGATTTAAACCTCATACAACTCTCTTAACTGGGCCTCAGTAGTCCATTTAAAGATGGGTACACAAGGACTAAAAAAAGGACTCACCAGCTCCTCACTTACTTGCCATTAGGACTTGGGGCCTTACTCATCCTACCTGCACCTTAGTGTCCTCATCTCTAGAATGCAGACAGGAGCATCCACACCTCATGGGCTCGCTACCACGTTTACAGCACTTGGAACAGAATTTTGTATATGATAAGTGCTCAATCAATGCTACTTTTGTGGAAAAGCCAAAGGACAACCATGAGCTAGTATTGGAAGGAAGCAAGCTGGTGGGGGGCGGGGAGGGGGTGGTGGTGAGGAGATCAAGTCAGCACAGTGGTGTAGGCCTGTAATCCACCAACTTGGGAAGCCAAGGCAAGATGATCACAAGTTCAAGGCCAGCCTCAGAAACTTAATGAGGCCCTATCTCCAAATTAAAAAATTAAAAATAAGCAAAAAAAAGGACTGACAATATAGCTTAGTAGTAAAGTGCCCTCAAGTTCAACCCTCAGTGCCAAAAAAAAAAAAAAAAAAATCAAAATGCAGTATTTAACAGGTCCACTTGCGCTTTCTTAAATACTGAACCAGACCCTGAAGGATGGGGAAGACTGAAAGATTAAGAGGAAAATAGAAGCCAAAATATATTCATAAATTAAGAAGGAAATCTGACTTATCCCACTTATGCTAAACAAGAGTATTTTATGTGCACACACATGCATACACACCTGTATGTATATGTACACCCATAAAAACATACATGGAAGGATGTGTGCCAAACTTTCCACAGTGGGATTTCTGTGAGAGGGACACTTGTGTTCTGTACTGTACATAAGTTGTGCATTATTTTAAATTCTTTCAAAAAATGGGCTTTGGTTTTTTTGCATATATATATAAATAATCTTTTTTTGGGGGGGGGGGTACTGGGGATCGAGCCCAGAAGTGCTCCACCTCTAAGTTATATCCCTAGCCCTTTTTAATTTTTATTTTGAGACAGGTCTCACTAAATTGCAGAGGTCACCCTTGAACTTGAGATTCTCTTGCCTCAGCCTTTCAAGTAGCTGGGATTATAGGTGTGTGCCATTAGGTAGAAAAAAGAAAATTTAAAGCACATCTTTCAAAAAACCAAAGTTGGAAAACCAAGTGCTGCAAATACATGTCACAGCAATGGTAACTGCTAGGACAGGGGGGATTGTGGGAAGAGAGCAGACACAAGAGGCAGGAAAACGCAGATGTCAGGTCCTGCTGTGGCATCTGTCCAATTATTTTTAAAACAAAACTAATATTTTCCGTGATATCTGATTATCTTTCTACATAAAAGTTGAAATAATGCATCAAACACCAAGTCGTTCTCTTTTACATTGTAACTTAAAAGTTTATCAAATCTATAGAAAAGAGTATAAATCTTTTTTATGCTCTTTGTAACCATGACTTTCCATGCATAAGTATTATTAAATGTAAAGTTTTATAATTTTCTTAAGTTTAAAGAAAATGATGCCCATGCAGTGGTACATGTCTAGTCCCAATAACTAGAGAGCCTGAGGCAGGAAGATCGCAATTCAAGGCCAGCCTCACCAACTTAGTGAAGTCCTCTCTCTGGGGATGAGCTAAATGTAAAAGTACCCCTGAGTTCCATCTCCAGTACCAAAAAATAAAAAATATTTGTACCAAGGCTCAGTGGCAGAGTGCTTGCCTAGCACGTGTGAGGCACTGGGTTCAGTCCTCAGCACTACATTTAAAAAAAAAACACCCAGAGGCATGCTGTCCATCAACAACTACAAAAAAAAAAAAAAAAGAATTTTTTTTTTTTTAAAGAAACAGCAATGTTTTAGAAAAAAGAAAAATATCTGCACCATATGGAGTGATTGGGGCCAACAGGTGGATGCAAGTTTATCAGGACAGGCAATAATTTCTGCTGAGGGCTTGCAACTCTTATTGGCAAAGGCAATAACATTCCTGGACCCCAGAAAAAAGGAGAGAAGAGGAGGAAGGAGGAAGAAATGAAATGAGCACTTTCCCAGAAAAGAAATAGAATTCTAAGGGGGGAAGGGTCTAAGGTATTTTTAACTTTATCAGAACCCTTGGCCAAGTCAGACCTCAAAACGCCTGGATGGGACATCAGTCACATCCGACGCTCTGGCCCCTTGCTTTGGTGTGGATGAGGAAAGCAGAGCAGCAGCCTCCTGGGCAAAACGGCTACAGCTCACGAACAGGCAGGATGGGCACTACCAAGGTGCCACCCACCACTCGGGAAGAGGTCATCTCCAGAAGAACAGGTCAGGGAGTCGATGGTGGGATTTATGCCACTAAATCAGGAATCCCCTTATCCCTTACCCTTCTGCTCCCATGTGCTCACGTACTCTGCTCACCCCTAAGAAAAGAGAGAGCCACGTATCTAGGCACAATCTGCTCTGGACCCAAAAGAATTGCTGCCCAGGGACTTCAACTCCATAAAAACAATCAGAAAGGCAGCCTTGACTTTTACTAGAAGACTCTACACATTCACTGCAAGGAGAGAAGCAAGCCTCCCACTATCAACCTTGAGATGCCCTTGAAGCTGCTCACTCCCAGCTCAGCAAGGCTAATGAAGGAAGGTTCTGGAGAGAAGGAAGTCGAGATGGGCTTTTATTTTTCAAGAAAGATTTCCTTTAACTAGGAAGATTAAAAAGTGACAAGCAACTGGTGAGCAAGGTATGACTAATCAGAAGAGAACTCCATCATCTGCAGAAGGTAGTGTGTTGAATTAAGGATAAGTACCCAGAACATGTCTAGTTAGAGGGTCTGTGCAAGCGCAGTCCTGTGGATAGTACTTATCCTTGGAAATACTGTGTGCATTAACTTAGCAGAAAGAGAAACAAATTAAGTTAGGAGTTGGACGAATGTGTCTTGGTCAAGAAAATTTGCAGAGTGTGGTAGAGACAGAGTGGAAGGGGCTAGGTGGGTCCATATGTGAAAGATGACAAAATGAAATGGTTCAGGGCAGCACCACAGTGTGACCTCTTGGAAGGAGGGGCCACCTCACCCAGCAGGGGTCCCATATGGTTGCCCCCAGCACAGGACCTCTTCCCTCAACACACACAACCTAATTACAAGTGCTGAGTGAACTACACCTGGGGACAAAGCAGCCAGGGCCTGCATGACCCGTGTGGCAAGGTGACGATGAGGTCTGATAACAGTCTCCATGGAGCAAGACCAAAGGCCAAGTGTCAGAGCAGGCCTTGCTTGTACCACCAATGAGCCTGTGCCACGCACTCAGGATTGTAATTACTCCAAGCCGTACACCCAGGTCAGATGGAATCCAAAGGACAAACAGTGGCGCTTTCTGGAAGGCCTTGGGTGGTAAGTAGGAGGGACCTGTGAACTGCAAAAGCATCTTGGTCACTGTCCATCACTACTGCTGGGTGTGCGGTGAGCAGTCACCCCAAGCCCTGCACACACAAACCTCTGCTAGAGGTCAGAGACGAGGTAAAATGTGGGGTGCAAGTGGCCTCAGAATCCTGGAGTACCCTCCTTCAGAATCCGTGGCAGGGAAGATATCAGGATTGTCTGGTCTGGACCGTCTCCATGCCAAACCATGACAGAGTCAAATCAGAGATGGTGTCACAAATGTGTCCTGGTCTTTGGCCTCCCCAAGGGCAGAGGCTGGATCTTCCACGCCTGCTGTATCTCCGCAGTGCCTCGCTCCACATAAAGCAGTCAATGAAACAGGAGTGAGTGACGGGTGGCGCAAGCGGGGCCAGCAAAGCTTCCCTGCACTCCCAGCTGAAGTCGCCTTGCAGTGCTCAGCTCACAGATCTGACTGCCCCTCTGCCGATGCTTCCTGTTTGCTTCAGTGTGGCCCCAGCCACTCTGGGGTGACTCTTGTACACACCGCGTTTGCCAATCGATACTAAGCCGGCTCTTCATGGAAATGTTTTTTCAAAGCTCCACGCTCTTCAGACTTGGCCAGCCAGGCTCGGCCTACCTCAACCTACCCCAGCCCGGGAGCTCCCAGTAGGAGCCAAGTACCGGTGGGAATAAGCAGAGCTCAGGGGCCAGAGCCGTCAGAAATGAGACCTGGCAGTTAATAATCCCTAGAGTCCAGGATGGTTTACACCGATATGAAAGGTCATGTGACTGATCACTTGGGGTATTTGCCCCTTGACAGAGAAACAGCTGGGCCCAAAGAGGGGGCTTTTATCCCCTGGCACCGAGAGGTTTAAAGTGGGTTCTGTAAGCATCTTTCCCTACGATTTTGTGTCAAAAACTAATTTCTGAGTTAAGCCTCTATATGAGATATACTTTTGGTTGCTTCTCTTAAATGGCACTTTTTAAAATAATCTCTTCCAAGACGGCATACGATTAAAACCCGGATGTCCAAGTACTGAATTAAAAAGCCTCTTAAAATTTGGAATGCAATGTTTAGAGCTGCCGTGGGACCACAGGCAATTTGGTACTTGATCATTAGATATTCCGGTAAGTGCCACCCAACTGAAAAATATATTTCCTATTAAGCTTCCATACTTAAATAGCATCAGCCCTCAAATGAGATCTCTCCCTTGGAAGGTTTTAGAGATACCAAGAAAGTCCCAGGAAGCATTTTATTCTGAAGTGAACCTTATTACAAAACTTGGGATGGGGTTTTTCCATTTCTCTCATCCCCTGAGTTTTAAATGACTTGTCTTTCTCTCCCACCAGCCTGGGGAACCTCAACAGGAGGAAAGTGTCCCATGGACAAACCAGGCTGCTCACAGGGGGGACTAACAGAGTCTGTTGCCCAGCAAAACAGGAGGGTGTCTTTCTGGATAATCCAACATGCAGGTCAGCAGTGTTACCCTAGACACTGCAGGTGCGGGTCGGATCCATAGGCTGTATGCACCAGGCTGAAAGGAGGGACCTGAAGTCACAGTTCCCGCCTCAGGGAAGAACAGAAAAGTCAACACACAATGCTGGAGCAGGAGGTGCCATAGAGACAGGCCAGGTCTGCAGCAGGGAGAGAAGGGGGTGGGGTGGGTGTGGGTTCCAGAGGCTGATCCTACATACCTGCTTCACTGAAGTCCACACAAAACATGAAGGTCTTGAACCATCAAAAGGATAAGAGAAAGATGTGCAGTGTTGGGGGGGGTGCTTATGGTGAATGGCAATAACTGTTGTGCTGTATAGCATTGTAAATCTTATTAAACAAGATATAACGGGGCCAGGTGCAGTGGCACACACTTGTAATTCTAGCAGCTTGGGAGGCTGAGGCAGGAGGATCATGAGTTCAAAGCCAGCCTCAGCAAAAGTGAGGCCCTAAGCGACTCAGTGAAACCCTGTCTTTGGATAAAACACAAAATAGGGCTGGGGATGTGGCTCAGGGGTCGAATGCCCCCTGAGTTCAATCCCGGTAACAACAACAACAACAAAAGACAATGAGGAGGAAGAGAGAGGGAGGGACAGAGGAGACAAAAGGGACAGATGAGGGAGAGGCAGATAGAGAACTAGATGTGGACCAAAGAGAACAGAGAGAAAGGGGAGTACCTCGGAAAGCCAGTAAGAGCTGCTCACTGAAACCAATGTCAAAAGGCTGTCAGAGCCTGGGAAATCCAGTGCCCTGGGCACCTGAGGAGGCGGAGGGAGGCCATTGGGATCCAGGATGGGACACCTGGCCCGCGGCTTACCCTGTGGACTGTGGGCAGGTCAATGTACCCCAAGGCCATTCTAGGCCGTTCTAGGTCAATGTACCCCAAGGCCATTCTCCACTCCTCCTGGCCCTACAAATTCAGCACCAAGACAGCCCATGAGATACAGCAGGCTTGGGCGAGCTCCCTGCTAGCTGGCATGTCAATAACATGACATTTAACTGTGCCCTAGTTTTTCCAAATACATTCCTGAGAACACAGTTCCAAGAACATCTTAGAAAAGTTATTCCTTGGCCAAATAATTTGAGGGATGCTGCTACACTCAGGCCCAAGGCACCACGCATAACTCTCTGGGAAGTCCTGCAGGAAAGCCTGTCACTCCTCCTCTAATTTTCAAACATCTTCCATCACAGGCGCCTCGCCCAACGTGGACCAGGTGTGCCCACCCTCTCCATCACTGTCCTGCTTTTAGAAAACGGCTGTCTCCAGATTCCAAGTGTTCAAAGAACCCTTTAACATCAACACAAATGACTAATACGACTAACAAACACACTCTGGGGCACCATGTGAACAGAAGAGATGGAGGTAAGGCAGGTGCGGGCAGGAGACCCGCCTTGGAGCACCCTGCCAGGGGGTTTAAGAGCACCCACGGCGCTCTGCCTGGGGCACAGCAGACCCTAGGCTTTCCTTGAAAAGGACAGGGGTAGGTGGGGGTGGGTGAGCTGCCTGGGCCTGGCCTCGGAGCCCTGGGTTCCATTCAGAACTACCATGAATGAAGCCACCAGCTTTCAGAGCCACAAGACCTCCACACCTCAGTGTGCTCTGCTGAGAAAACAACCTCACGGGGCAATGACACGGGTTGACCCGAGGCGAAAGGATAAAAATGCACACCACCCACACAGCAAACCGCAGCACCACACCCGCGCAGGCGGGTGAGGGAGGGCAGGTGAGGGGACTGAGCCAGCTGCACCAAGGTCATGAGTAGGGGCAGTGACCCCACACACGGCAAGTTGTGCAGACTTCCTCCCTCCTTCCTTTCTTTTTCTATCAGGGGTGCTTAACCACCCAGCCATGTCTCTGGGTCGCTCCAGCCCTTTTTGTTATTCTGAGACGGGGTGAAGGATGTGGAAGATAACATCCCCCAAGAAATGGAGAACAACAGCCCCCCCCCCCCAGGAGGGACAATGGGTCCTGGGAGAGAGAAGGTAGACGTTAGCTCTGGGCTGTAATCTTTCATCCTTTCCCAGTAACACCGAGTCCTGGAGGGGAAGGCAAACATGTCGGCTCTGGGCCTGCTAACAATGAGTTTCAAGCTTTTACAACTCTTTCCCCGAGTTAGAATAAGTTTCAAGCTTTCACATCTGTTTTGACAACTTACATTTTTAATCTGCCAACTTGTTTTCTGACTGCCCAAGCCTCTAATGATTAAGTCACACTAAACATTCGGCTGTGACGGACTCTCATTAGGACCCATAAAACACAGAACGCGCCACTTGCCACCCCACCACTGCCTGATGAGGGCGGCTGCTGATCTGAGGTCTGCTCCCATTTCTGGTTATTTCTGCTTACACGGGGCCCTGCTAAGTTGCTGAGGCTGGCTTTGAACTTGCAATTCTCCTGCCTCAGCCTCCCAAGCTGCTGGGATGACAGGTGTGTGCCACCACACCTGGCCAGGCCTCTCTTCTGCTTCAGTGGAGGTGACCAGAAATGGGACAGAAAAAGAAAGCCGCCTAAGGGGCAGACAGAAAGAGGAGCCCTGTTTCCACCACACAAAGCCACGTTTGCTCCCCTGTGGGAACACCCTGGATTTAATGAGCCGCTTCGTCTGGCCTTCACCGCTGTGACTTTAATTGACCTCTACGTCTTGCAGTCTTTACAAGGTTCTATTTCTCTGTCTCCATTTATTATTCAAACTAGGAGCTGTTCTCCCAGAGTGTAATCAAATCCTGCTAAAAGGGTTTTAAAAGAAAAAAAGAAAGAAAAAACCAAACTCCAGCATTCATTCACATCTTATACCAGAGGAAAAAAATAATGAGAGTCCTAAAAATACCTATATTCAAAAAAAGAAAAGGAAAAAAATTCAACCCTTAATCCCATATTCCTTCTCCTTAAAATAAGTAACTGAGCTTAGAGTATGACATTTAGAGCAGAAACTGTGTCCCTGCTCCTGTCTTTTGCTTAATTACCATTGGATCTCTGCAGTGATCCTCTGCTCTATGAAAATGAAGTTATCGTGAAACATTTATTGAACACCTACTACTTGCCAAGCATAGTACCAGACACGGGAGTTCGGAGATGAAAATGGGATGGGCCCTCGTCATGTGTCTGGTACCCAATTCACTGGCAGTGTCCTAGGGACCCTCCTAAATGGTTGGTGCCATGTTCATGCCCACTTGTCAAAAGAGGAAATTGAGGTTCCACATAAGCACATTGGCTTGACCCTTGAGTCCCTGGGGTACTTGGATGCCTAGGGGAGGTCTCACCTGCCCCCCAGAGAGCCAGGCTAACTGGAAAAGAAGGGGGCAGAGCCTGAGATTCCCAAGGACACGCCTCTGACAGTGCAAGGGAAGAGACGCCTCCCGAGATCATGTTGGACTGGAAAAGGCCTCCTTCCTTCTGCCCCGGCTCTTGATTCTGGGGAAATGACCAAGGTAGCCCCGAAGCAACAATGACAAGTCAAGGCTGTCCCTGGGGTGCCATGGAGATGACCAGCTCTTCCCAACAGCCTTCAGGTCCTTATGACCACTGCACTCTTTCCTGCTTCTTGCCATCACAGCTTGCCTACAGGAAAAATGGTGACAAATAGAGCCAACTCTATGTGAGTGGCCGTCCTGGACCTCAAGGGATTCAGGCTGAAGCTGGGGAGCACAAGTGGAGGGAGAAGATGGGCCTGCAGTCACAGAGGCCTAGGGAGACTTGGACGCCATCTGACTGTCCACTCCACGAGGTGACCCACAGCTGAGCATCTACCCTGAGGACCAACTGGGATTCAAAGGAAGCAGAAAGAAGCGCAGAGTGGTCTGCGATGGATCAACGGAAAGTCATCATGATGGGGAGGGAGAGTCCCCGACAACACGCCGCAAGCAGAGCTAACCTTGCCAGGGCATCGGGAGGGATCCTGAGGAAGCACGAGGAGATGGTGGGAGGGTCACCAGGCCCAGAGCGGCATTTCAGCAATAGGGAGACGGAGCGTGAAAGCCAGGAGGACAGGAGGCCCAGCACCACGAGGGGCACCCAAGGAGACATCGGTGGGACCAAGCCCTTTATAGTGCCACATTTATGAGAGGACAATGCCTGACATGTTGTTGGAACCCGCTCAATTGTGGCCTCCTAAAGAAAGCTGGCCCCTGGAAAGAACTGTCCTGCTGCAGGCAGAGGGAACTAGAAGGTGGTGGCAGCCCTTCCCAAAGCCAAGACCCTGCAAGACAAGAAACCTGGGCCTTCGAGTCCACCCAGAACCTTCCAGCCTGAATGCAGAACTCCACAGGGTGCGAGCCAGTCTCTGCTGGAAGCCAGCAGGGCAAACCCTGTGAACCCCTCAGCAGAGGGCAGGTCAGGCCTGCTCAAGGAAACCAGTGCAGTTCTCAAAAAGAACGACAGACCTGCATATAAAGTGAGACACAGATCTCTGAAGTGCTTGTTAAATGAGGAAAAAGTAACAGAGAACAATGAATTCAGCAGGCTACTGGTAATTAAGATGCGGAGGTGCGTGCCGGAGACTGACTCAGGCACCGCTCACCTCTGCAAAGATAAACCCAGGGCTCCTAACACTTCTTGCCTCTGGGTAGAAAACCCAGGGGCCACAGTGAAGAGGAGATTTGTTTTTCACTGAAAACCTTTTTTAACTACTTGACTTTTTTTAGCATGTGTAAAATAAGATTTGTCAAGAGTCCAAGATTTTGAAACTTCAACTGTTAAAAAAATAAAATAAAATCGAATCTTAAGTCAGACCCAGATGTGCCACTTCTCACGGTGGGATGCTGGGCCAGTCACCTCATTGCTAAGCCTCAGTTTCCTTTTATGCAAAATGGGGATCATAAATAATTAATTGTAGGGTGGATGAGGGTTAAATAAAGCACAGATGCTTAAAAGTATGCAATCAAATTTTTGGCAGACAGTAGTTACCCAGTAAACATCAGCAATTAATATCAGTAGTTCACCATTCATGTTGGCTAGGTGACTGCACCAAGTTCCGTGGTGACAGTAGTCATCTACCATTCTTTCAGCATAAAGGATACCACAGAGTCCAGAGTGGGCCTACTCTAAGGAACAGAGTCGCGGCTCAATTCTTGTCTGCCCTCAGGGCCCCTCTCCCACAAGGCCTGCCTTGGAGGAGGCAGGAACACTTGGAGTTGGGTGGAGACAAGAAGCCTTGCCTGCTCAAGTCTGCTCCACTCACAATGGGGAAAAGAGGTCAGCACCAGGACTCCTGAACCCCGCAACTCCACTGTGCTTTCTTAGGGCTGCAGATACATGGACAGGTGGAGCCACAGTGGACACTGCCCAAGTCTTTAATGTGGAGAAGCCACTGCAGAGAAACCCTCAGGACTTGTTCAGAAAGACACAGACATTTAATGCACGGCCCCCAATTACCCCTGCTCCCCAAATTCCCTGGAGTAGGTGCAGCATGAAGAGAGAAGACAGACTTCAGATCCGAGTTTGAACCCAGCTGTGTGCACACTTCTCAAAGACAGGGCCCTCTCAGAACCTCAGTGGACCTGTGGAATGGTGGCGTCACTCCATCTAACTAACCCGAGCTGGGAAGGGGCTAAGTGGTGTACCGAGGAAGAATGACCCCGAGTTGATAGTGCAGAAGCTGCCTGAGGGGATGTGAGTTCCTCAGATGAGTCTCCTTGATTTAATGCATATTGGAAATTTTCACCATGATTAAAAGTGAGTAATCAAGCCAAAGGCCGAGAGGGGATATTTACAACACACGCAAATGAAAAATAAATGAAACGATCCGCAAAGAGTCAGGGAGGAAACAAATAATCCAAGAGAAAAATGGGCAAAGCTTTGAAAAACCAGTCACAAGAGTGGAAACCAAAACAGGCAGCAGCAAACCAAAGGGCGGCCAAATTCCCTGTGGCCAGGAAATACAGCCCAGATGCTCGCGCACTCGAGTGCTGGTGGGTGAAGAGTGCTGGCGGAGATCTTGCACAGCTGGAGGATCACACGAAGGTTCATCTACATTGCAAGATGGTGGACCTAAAAAAAGTTCCACATGCCAAAGCTTGGCAACTCCACACCTGGCCACTTAGAGAAACAGGTGTACGATGGCCCTGGGAAGTGATGATAAAGGGCTGCTAATATCACAAAGAGGGACAGCAGACCTTATCCTCTCCTCGCATACAACAACTCCAAGGATGGGGCAAAATTAAACCTGAATTCAGCCTACAGTTCCAAGTGCCAACCTAAGGAAATACAGGAAGGAGCGTGTCTAATGGCACCAGAGGCTCAGGGGGTAAATGGTGTGAGGCAAATGACCTGGTGTCTTCAGCAAACAAGCTGATTGGGGGAGAGGTGGGGAGGGGAGAGGGAGGACAGGGAGAGGGAAGGAGAGAGGGAGAGAGATAAGGGAGGAACAAAGAGGAACCACAAAGAGGAACCTGAAGGAGCAGCTGAACACAGAGATGGAAGAACGGTGGGTACCGAGTTCTAGGGGAGGAGGAGGGAGTCGGTGATTAATGGCGATGGTTTCAGCTGGAAGACGGGGTGTTTGCTGCATAACATGGGATGGGCTGAACTACACATGGTCAGGATGGTGCATTTTATGTTATATATATATATATATTTTTTTTTTACCATAATTTTTTAAATTATGGAGGACAAAGACACATAAGAGACATATCAGCCAATTATAATATGTGAACCTCATATGATCCTGAATTCAAAAAATTATGAAATAATGGAATGGTTGGAAATTCAAACACCAATATTCGATGGTGAATGGGAATTATTGGTAATTGGAGGTGATAATGATACAGTATTTAAGTTTTCTTAGTTTTGGACATATATAGCACAGTGTAGAGAAGAAAGTAAGAATAAGTAACTTGAAACAAGACTGGCCATGACCGAGAACCGCTGCACTTGACATTGGACGACATATAACAGTGCGTTCTAGTTATTCACCTCCCTGTGGGCTCCAACCATTTTACACAATAAATAAGTTTTAAAATGAAGAAGCTGCTACATGCGGGCACCAAAGGACCAGTGTTGGACTGCTCACAGTAATGGGTCTCAGTAGTAAAATGCAGGGAACAACCTATGAGCTTATGACGGGATAAAAAATATTTCAGTGTTTCATTAAACACAAAGTGAATGAACTAGATTTAGGGCTTCTCAACCAGAGGTGCCTGTGCCCCTAGGGGGACACTGAGCAATGTCAGAAGCCATATGTGGTTGTCACAACTGGGGGAGGTGAGGCTACTGCCTTCTGGGGAGTGGAAACCAGGGACCCCCAGTGCAAGGGGCAGCCCCCATGATGGAGAACCACACAATTCAAAGCATCAGCACTGCTACGCTTGAAAATCCCCATGCTAGATGGACATGGGATGCACTCCTCAAACCACAATACTGAATTAAAAACAAGTGACAAACAGATATGACACATACTATCACATGAGTCAAGCAAAGAACACAAAACCCAGGCTACTCGTTGGAAAATAAGTATAAAAACCTGGAGGGGAAGGCTCTGTGCCAATGTCAGACTGTTAGAGTAATAGGGCACGTGGCTGCAGAATTTGAACCACTGCATGTATTCCACCTCTTCCCACCCGTGAAAGAGCGAGGTCCCAGGGTCCTGTAGTTCACTCTGGACAGTGGGGACAAGGAGCTGCCTTCTGGAGTGTCTGTGCTCTCCCACAGCCTTGATACTACCAGTGATGCACACACCAAACAAATCAATGGGGCTGTGGGCCGTGAGGCCAGCAGATGGGGAGGGAGGGCAGATGGCAAGGCTAGACCCGCCAGCAGGGAGCACTCACCGGGCCCCGGAGGTCGATGAGCTCCTGCCTCATCTGGGACACCAGAGCTTCCTTGGCCACCAAGGCCCTGTGCAGGCGCTCGTTGAACTCGATCAGCTCTCCATGCATCTCTGCCACCTGGAAAAGACAAGCACCACACCTTAGCACCCAGAGGCAGACCTTCCCCCATGGCCTGTCCCCGCTCCTATGTCCTTATTCCTGCTGTGGTTCAGCAGGGCTGGGGCTAGAGACGATGGCGTTGCTTACCTAGGAGATACGCAAATCCACTCGAAAGTAGAATATGGTTTGATTTGCTTGATTTTAACACTTTGGAGGTGCCAGGCCACAGTTCATGGTCAAAATCTGGCTGTATCTAACCATATCTAGACCTTGGAACATAGGCTCGATTTTTCTAGAAAGGTGTTTTCTCCCTAAGCTGTGCCACGTGTGTCCAGAATGTCCCTACTAACAGCACAATGAGAGTGACTGCAACCATTCTGAAAACTAGGAACGCAGAGCCAGAGTCTTCTCTAGGGTGGTGCCAACTATGGTGATGGACACAACAGCCAGTGCACAACTATATCCCAGTTGCTGCCAATTGTGTGTCAGGATAACCCCGCCATATGTGCCTCCTGGCTTCACCAGAGGCTTTCTGGGAGGCAGAGACTGCTACTCCCACATCACAGAAAGAAAAGCTGCATATCAGGAGTCTAAGCTATCTGCTCAAGGTCATGCCATTGGCAAAGGGCAGACCAGAGCCCTGGCTGTGCGCTATGATCCTGCCATTGCATGGTGCCCAGATGCACCCCTCAGGCTCGCAGTTAGCAGGGGAACTTCTCTAAACTGAATTATTTGGGCTGACACCAAATAAATGAAAATGGAGGTGGCTATATGGTAGGCTATATCAATGTACAGCCACTCAACTACAGTTTCTTTAAACATTGTAGAGAAACGTGAGGTGTCATTCTACTGTGCTGTCACAGAACCCAGCAAGAAGACACCCACAAGCACCTTCCAGGGCAGTTGTGGAACGTGAGGTGGAGGAGACCCTCACTCAGCCCGGCCCCTGCCCTGCCCAAGAGCTCAGCCCCCTGAGCTGACAGAGCCCTGAGTACCGACTGAGGAGTGCTCACCCACGGGGCTACTGGGCCTCTTGGGGTAGGTTATGGGAGATACAAACCCATTGTAGGAATGAGGAAGGGAGCAGCTCTGTGGGGGACAGGCAGGGCCACTAAGTCGGGTCTCCCCTGGAGCAACAAAGGGAGGCCTCCCTTCTGCTCCTCCCTCATACTAAGGGCAAAAGGCACAGAGGGAAAGAGGGGCACCGGGGTCTGCCTCAGGGCGCTCCCCTCCCGTTCTCTACTTTTCCTTCCTTTGGTCTCTCAGTCATGAGTACTCTCTTGTGTATCCCAATGAAACTCTAAAGAGTTAAACTCCTTAAGAGAGTCAGACGTTCCTCACTGAAACAAAAGAGCCATTGCGCCATCAGCACAAAATGTATCCAACTCCTGTCCCTGGGACACTTATGTCAACTCCAATGCACTCCCTTGTTCCAAGGTGTCCCCCCAAACTATGTGCAACACTAAGTGAAAATTGCCCAGAGATAGTGCAAGAAGCATGCAATTAGCCACGGGAAACATCACTGAGCCATTGCATCAGCTTTTTTCTTTAAGACCCAAAATTAGTATTTCCCAGTTGCCTTACTCCTTTTGTGTAAGGAAAGCTTACGTCGATCCTCTTTCAGCCTTTAACAAACCAAGACAGCATCTCTAATAACATCTGAGTGAATCCTCACACAAGAATCACACAAACCCTCCATGAGCTTCCTCCGGGCTGTGATCCACTTACTACACAGCCACCAGGAGCACACAAACACCTGCTAATGGGCCCAACAAAGTTCCAGTTTAAATAAATGCCACTGTCATTCCAAAAGCAAAGACAGTTTTGTAGTCTTGCCTCTCCATTGTTTGGCAGTGGGATCAGAGTGCTGCCGCAGCTGCCCATCAAAGCACGAAACACCGAATGTTCCAGGTTCAGGTGCTGTTTGTCATGAGCTTTCAAAACCCAGGTTCCCTTTTGCAGCCAGAAGATGGAGTGGACCACATTCAAACACCCATTTCACTGGGCAATGAGGGAGGGACCCAATGCAATGGAGAAGACATAACTTGATGAAATAATTTCATCATGAAACTGTGGCATCAAGCCCACCTCCAAAACTGAGCTTCTCTACCGCATGTTCCTGTAGTCAGTCACTGGAATATACAGCCTTCCTCTTACATAAACCATGAAGCTCCCCGTTTCTCAAATAATCATCCCCAAACTCTGGCACAACTAGAAACAAATTCAAGACTTAGAGACGCCTCGGAGATCACAAGTATTTCCCAGTAGGCTGCAAAACCACTGCCACCTGAAATTTTCATCAAGCTTGCAGGGCACACACGGGTCTCCTGTGATCATCTTATTTACAATGGCCAGAGAGAAATGCAGGAAATGGGTTACAGAGAGAAAATGTTGTTCCCATCCACTCTGCCCCAAGTAGCAGTGTTCTTCCAAAGTCACATCTCATATTGTCACCTTTTTTTCAATACCTTCAATGTTTCCCCCACCCTAAGGATGAAATCCTAACTCCTCTCTTCAATCCCACCTGTTGCTCTCAGTGTCTCCCTAATGTCACTCAGCCCTACAGGATGCGAATTCCACACTCATGCTAAGATCTAGGAAGTCACCAGGTAGCAGAGGAAACTGTAGGTGCAAAGGCAGGTACCAGAGGCTGGCAGGAAGTTGAGAGGGGGATAAGGTCAAGCTTTGGCGTGAAACAGGACTGGGCCCATTTGGCTACTGACAGTGTGCTTGGTGCAAGACAGGGAGCCCCCATAAGCCTGAAGCTCATCATCTACAAAATGGGGATCAAACTCCACTCTGGCCTCACTGGGCCACCATGCAGAGGAAACAAGAGTGCACTTCACAGGTGTGGCAGGGTGAATGCTGAGCACAGGAGCAATTTTCCACGACGGATACTGATGTCGGAGACATGGTAGAGGAGACCAAGAAGCAGGTCTCTAGAGATCAGCTGGAAAAGGGCCCTCCCCAGAGATCGTGCCTCCTGAACAGGATGTACCACATTAAGGAGCTGGGTGGCTGTGGGGAAACTCACTGTCCCCAAAGCAAGAATGTCATGGAGTTGCTAACCATCTGCCAGGTCGCTAACCACACAATTCACATGCTGTTACATTTGGTCAGACAAACCTCGATAGAGCCACTTGAGGGAAGAGGGGTGTCAGAGAAGGGCTCTCCAAGAGACACTCAGGAGTCACCATCTAATGGACCTTGTGTGCCACACAGCCTTCAGGGGCAAACCCCTCCCTACATCCCCACCAGACACATGTTCTGGATCGTCAACGCTCAGGGCCAGTTTGAGATTCATGACTCTTTCTGCTCTTAGTGGTTTTGTTCCATGGCAATTACCCTGAAAATCTTTAGGAAGGAAGTGCCATTTATCGACACCAATGACAGTGACAAATCAAAAGTCAAAGCCAGGTGGAGAGACAATGAACATGGCTGATAGCTCCCAGCACCCAGGATGAGCCAAAGGATGAGGCATGGAGACCTGGTTCTCAGAAAGGCCTGAGGGGAACCAGAGGCTAGAGGAAGATGTGGCCCTCAGCTATGCCAGGAAGGTACACAACCCATCAGGGGCCAGCCTATGAGTCGCCCTTTGGGTTTCATCCTCTGGCTAGAGAGAAGAAGCTACAGAGATGTAAGGAGTTTGAGTACCAAGGCTGCTCAGGTTCTATCAATGTTTGGAAGTCTCCGTCTTTGGCTTAGCAAATCCCTGCTGCACGGTCACCTGCCTGTCTTCTTGCACATGCGCTCAAAGCACGAATTCAACTGCCAATGGCTAGAACTTGCCTAAATGCTCACAGGGGACTGGTTAACTATCCCAGGGTTCCCTACATTCCTACTGACTGCCCCTTTGGCAGACAGCACTAATCCATCACAATATCCCTTTAGAGGATCCCCAGGCAGCCTTGACCAATGAGTCAGGGGCTTGGCCTAGCACATGACGTCTATTTAGTAGCCCTAACCTAGAAGACGGGGGATAGTGTCTTCCAGAAGGTGACATCTAAGTTGGGACTTGGAAGATGATGCCTTGAGAGTTTCAGGGGAATGAGAAATCTCTTCCAGCTGGAGTATCAGGGAAGATGATCTCCAAAAATAATGTGGTTGAAAAAGCTTTAAATCTGAAAATCCCAGGGATTATCATAATTACCTGCCAAATCATGAAAGGATTATAAATTGTTTTTTTTTAAGCCTCTGGTATTTCTTTTCATACTAGAATGTTCCATGCCATTACATCCAAGTAAATAATGCCTCACCCTCTTTGAGCTAGGAAAACAGATGTTTCTTGCTTGAGAATGAGACACCTCTCTCTGTCCAAGTGTCCATAGAATCTGAGGCTGTTCTGGTCACATCCTCAAATTCTCCACGAACATTTACTTAGATGGTTCAGAATCCATCTACCACCGAAGGGAACCCTCCACTGTCTTCTGGCCCAGTTCACAGTGGCTGTGGGAGGCGTCTGGAAACCCTCTATAACAACTCCCTGGCACTAGCCAACATCCACACTGCCCTAACACACTTGTGAGCACCAACTGCATACCAGCCCTCTGCAGGCTTTAGGAATCCCCACAGCCTCCCTGCAGGTGGGCACACCTTCCTCACAGGTGAGGCTGTCAAGGTTTGAAAGAGCTGAAGGGTCAGGGTCAGGAAGAGACAGAGTAGGTATGTGGACCTGTGGCCCTACTCTCTGAGGCCTTTACCCAGACATCCTGGGTGGGTCAGAAAGCTGACTCCCTTTGTGGTCATAGAAGGTAAGTCTATCCTACCCAATAGAGGGGAGGGGCATGGTGTGGACCAGGGGCTCAGTCCCATCTGATCATGAGTCACCTGGAGGGTTTCTTTCTGAAAAATGAAGATTTCTGGGCCTCCCTTCGTTGACAAAGGGGGAATCTAAGAAGTACTTTCTGAAGGCCCTAGCGACTGCAATGACCAATCGCTGGCAAAGGCAAAGGGGCAGTAGTTCCCAGACACAGCTTGGAATTGCAGCTGGGCCATCTTGTTATGAAAAACACAACTTTCCAGTCCACAATCTGAAAGACAAGATTTCACCAGCTCCTCCACAGGTCAGCTCTCAAACTCCAAATTCTCACATGAACAAAGCCACAAGCCAGAGAAAAACTGCCTGGACCCCCACTTCTAGCAACAGACGGCAGGAACTGTCACTGGGTGGTTTCACTGCTCTCAGCCAGTCTACACAAGCGAGCACCAGGCAAGGGGAGGCCATGGACCTTTGTCACTGCACACAATGCTGGCCACCAGTGTGTGAGATAAGACCAGGTGGAAAGTGAGTAGCACTTAGAGAGGTTTAAAGTAATCTCCTAATGCTAGGAATTCCTGGAATTTCATGGTTTTCCTAACTTTTTAACAAAAGTATCAGTCTAATGAATTGGAATTTTAAAAGCAATTAGAAAGGCACTCATCACCATCCATACACTATGTCTGAAGCCATGTCTTACGTTTGTTATGATGACAATGGCAAACAATATCAATGGGGAAAAAAACTAAACACAGCCTCTTTGATAGAATTTGTTAAGAAAGAAGAAGAAAAAAAAAACAGAACAAATATCATCAATTTCCACTGTTCTTTCAGATTTTTTTTGAACTGAAAATTGAGCCCAGGGTGTCTTACCAGTGAGCTATGTTCCCATCCCTTTTTATTTTGAGATAGCGTCTTACTAAGTTGCCGGCTGGCCTTGAACTTGGGATCCTCCTCCTTCAGTGTGTCCTTCTGCCTGGACACATTTGTGAGCACCAACTGAATAGGAATCCCTATGGCCTCCCAAGTAGCTGGCATTACAGATGACAGGTGTGCGCCACATAGCTGCCTAAACGTTATTTTCTTGTAGGGTGTCACTCTGGTCTTTAAAACTAAGAAAAATGAGTAGTGTTAGCTGAAGTGACTGGTGTTCAGTCCTAGCCCAGGACTCAGAGGCCTGTGAAGTCATCAAAAACCTGTAGCTGTCATCAGTCTCTCTGACCGCAGAGCTGTGGGACCCTCTCAGAGATGCCTGACCACACTGACTTACCAGAGGAGGAAGGTAAAGATTGGGGCCTGGGTAGGAGCCCAGGGTCACAGAGTCCATGAATGACAGTGAAAGAGGACCTCCAGCTATATGGCCCCAAAGCCCATGCTCCTTCCATCACACGGCACTTCAGGTGACAAATGAGCCAGGGAGAGAAGTAATACACCTGCCTAGGAGTGGAGAATCCAGGATCAGGGAGGTGAGTGCCTATTTCCTGCCCAGACCACAAGGCCCTCAAAAGAGATGAGGGGGAATTGTTGAAACTGAGGTGCTCTCCCCGCGTAAGGGGTGATGGTGACACGAAGTGGCAGGGCAGAAAAGGGTAGGCCAAGGGAGCCTTCCCGCTGCACCAGGAACGGTCCCAGTTCTCTCCCACACCTCCCCACCAGGTAAGGCCTGCTGCTGTCCCTAATTGAGTAGCTGAGGAAACTGAAGCACAGAAAAGGTAAGCAACTTGCTCAAGGCCACACAGAAAGTAAGCAGCAGAACTGAGACACACTGCTGAGCCCATGCTTGTGACCACACTCCTTCATCCTGCCTGGACCTCACAGTGAGAGGCTGTCTTCAGCTCTCACTGCTCGGAGCCACTGAAGTCAGTGTGGCTTGTCACAGGCCAGCTCGTAGACTCCCCTGTTAGGGGGGTTAGAAGCACACAGGTAGACAAGAACCTTAAAAGCAGGGCCTCCTGTGGAATTCGGGCCCAAAGGACACTATAGCAAGGATCCTGAGATACCCCCGCCCCCGGAAGCCAGGTGAGCCTTCTCCAAAGGGACTTTGCTTCACGTTGAGGTATTTTGGAAATTAGTTTCTAAATGAAAATCCCACATGAAGACAGTCCAGGGGGCTGTCAGATGTTACTTCTGGTTGTGCCACAAGGAGGATCCCTCTAAGGAAAGAGGACCCAGATGGGGGACAGAAAAATACAGGGCGTGAAGGTCAAGTGCACTCCTGTCTCTCCACTGCTGTGACCTTAAGTGAGCAGTTACACATCTGTGGTTCCTGGGATCTTATTTGTAAAATGAGAATGCTGTCTGTCACCTACTGGACAGGGCCGTCAGGAGGTACACAGAAATCACAGTGTGGACCGCACGAGCCTGAAGGAACGTTACTATGCCTCCTATGGCACAGGCTCCCGGCACAGGACAAGCCTCCAGGGGCAGACTCACCCCCACCTTCCAGAGGAGGAAAACCCTGGGGCCCAGAGGCCAAGCGAGTGTCCAGAGTCGAGGGTCCTTAGGAAGGGGCTTGGTCCGACTCCAGCACACAGGGTCCTGCATCTGGTCCTTCCTTCTGGTCCACCTTTTGCCTCAACTCCGCTGTGAGCAGGGCTGACCCGGGGAAGGCACCCAGGAGCCTTCTCAACACCATGGTATAAAGCCACGGGGCAGGCTCGATGGGGACCCATGAAGTAGAGCCGCCCTCAAGGGCCACTAACACAGAGCCACCAAAGCAAGTGAGTCTTGTAAGTAACCCTGGTGGTAGCTTTGCATTTAAAAGAGTCCCCTAATTTCCTCAGTAACAAGACCCTCTGTGCCCCAGAGAGCAAACAGCACTGGCCGGGATCAGCCCTGAACGGGGGACCCCAGCACCAGCTCCACTGGTAAGGGGAGCCCAGAGAGACAGGTGCCCCATAACTGTCGTAGCCTGCCTGAGCTGCTGAGCCCAGGTCCCCAATATCTGCCCTCCTTCCTCCTGCAACATGGCTATTCAGCAAACACTCGAGTGAGCTGTGGAGATGCAGAAGAGCTGCTGTGAGCGGCCCAGATGACCCTGTTCGCATGAACGAGCAAGGGCAGAGGAGATGGAAATGACAGTGTCACAGCAGCACCCAGCACCTTCTTGGTGGCTGTTAGATAAATGGTGAGGAAAAGGCAGATGCAGAACCACAGACCCAGCTTTGTGCTGATGTGCCCTCGCCTCAGAGCAACGCAGAGGCCTCCGCACCGCTGTGCGGGTTTAAAGCAGGTGCCGGCAACTCTCACCGAACTGCTGGGCACAACCAGGAGAGGCCCGTGGCACAGTAGGCACCATGCAAACTCCAGAGCTGGCGGCCGCCCCTTCCCAGATGCGACCATGGGCAACTCACTGTCAACCTCTTTGCATCTCAGTTCCTCGCCCACAAATGAGGTGAAGAACAATGCGAAACTCACGAGGCTTCTGTGAGGTTTAAATAGTCCATACAACAGAAGGCCTTGGCTTAGACTTAGCATACACAAGGCACACCAGTTATGCTACCGGCTGGCACCACGTTAAGCAAGCACCAGCAGAAACAGGCAGTGCCCCTGGTCCTATGGGAGCCACACCCCTCAGCTCCCTCAGACCTGGCCCCTCCTCCACCCGCTGCCAGACCATGGACTGCCCTCAGCCTGGACAATCAGCCAACCCCCGCTTCCCCACCCATGCTCCAAGGGCCCTCCTAAACAGACACGCTCACTCATGGCCCTTCTCTGCTGCCCTACAATGACAACGGCAGATTAGCTGATACCTGCAATTGCTTCAGAATAACGCTGGGGTGAGTAGGACTGGCCCTACCCTGACGAGCGCTGGCCGGGTGGGACTGTGCACTGGCCACAGAGCTACGCTGTACTATCTTGTCTATGTTCACATTTCTCCATATCCAAAGTTAAAAACAAAACAAAACAAAAAAAAACCTTCAATGGCTTCCCATTAATTTCCTTGGGCTGGGAGAGAAGCAAGGAAGAGAGGATGGGTGGGGACACATTTCAAGGGAAGGGCTGACGCCAACCAATGAGCACCTGCCCAAACCTGCTTCCCTCCTTCCCTCATGCCCATTACAGTTTGGATGTGACATGTCCCCCAAAACCTCACGTGTGAGACAACACAAGAAGTTCAGAGGAGATGATTGGGTTGTGAGAGTCTTAATCCCCCAGTAGGGACTAACTGAGTGGGAACTGAAGTGGTGGGCGTGGCTGGAGGAGGTGGGCACTGGGGCGTGGCTTTGGGGTATATATTTATCTGTCAAGTGGAGCGTCTCTCTGCTTCCTGATCACCATGCCAGCTGCTTCCCCTGCAAAACCCTTCCACCATGATATTCTACCTCACCTTGAGCCCCAAGGAATAGAGCCTGCTCTCTATGGACAGAGACCTCTGAAACCATAAGCCTCCAAATAAACTTTTCCTTCTCTATGATTGTCCCGGTCAGATCTTTCAGTCACAGTGGTGGAAAGGCTGACGACAACACCCCTACATCCCATCCACTCTTCAGGCTTCACTACTCCTCAGTTCACTCCTTCAATCCAGCCATCCCCCTCCTCCATGACGACTGCTCAGGAGCAGCATCAATAGCCGCTGATTGGGAAGCACATTACATACATCAACACACCAGCCTCGATGCACAACCTCTTTTGTGCAAGTGCCTGAGTGGCCACGGGGCCTGGGTTTGGCGAGTGGAACACCCCCAGGGCCACACCCGACTAAGCAGTAAACAATCTGCACTCCTCCAACTACATGGGGTGGCCTTACATGCTACACCAGTGTTGGTGCTGCTCCTGTTTACAGAGGAAGAGATGAGGACTGCAGGGCCTACAACAACTGTGCACGGTCACACGGGGATGGCTGCAAGAGCCGACAGCAGGCCATGCCCTACTCGATTCGGCACACCAGCAGTTGGGCCTCCTGCTGGCATGGAGCACAGGAGCCCACCTGGCTCCACGAGTCTGATGGCCACTGATGGCCCAAACACAGGGGAGGAGAAGGGGGCCAGGCTCCCCTCTGTTCACACAGCACACGTGACCTGGTGCCACACCATGGTTACAATCACACCATTACAAGTTCAAAACATCGCATCCGCCGGGCCTGGAAAAGTGGGTCAGGAATGACTTTAAAAGGCTCTGCGGGCCTCCCCTCAACAGCACTGCAGCTGCAGCTTGCTCACAGAGGACGGCTATTGATTTCCTGAGATCCCAGGCTGGGCAGCAGCTCATGTTGGCCCGTCTCCCCCCAGGACAGAAAGCCTCTTCCAGGCCACCAGGCAGGCAGCAGAGCCAGAGGAGGAGGAAGGCACAGCTGGGCATCACCAGGAGCAAGCACTCTCTGCTGGGCCCAAGGTCACACAGTGTTCCTGACCTGGCTCATCCACAGTCTCCTGCAACCCACCCAGGGCACGGCTCCTTCTCAGAAATCCACCTTCACCATCGGAGAATTCTCCCTCATTCGCTCCACAGACACGTGTCGAGCAGTTATCAAGGGCCGGGCCATCTCAAACACAGTGATTCAAGCAGCAAACAAAAATCAAGTCTCTGTCCTCATGGCATCCCCATCCCAGCTGTCACTGCCGTCTGACAAACATGCAAACAGAGGTTTGCAGAAGCTGAGCTGCAGTCAGAGCAAAAAACAGAGCCTGCTGTGGGGCTGGGCCCAGGGCCTCCCACAGTCACCCTCCTGTCTCACAAGGCTCCCTCAGCCAGGCCCTGCGTGCCTCGGTGCTTGGCTCTGAAGCCACTCATCCACTGGCTGTTCAGTCACATGCCTGCTTTGGTCAACAACCACTTAAGGGGCGACTGTGCACCATGGACAATCCTGGGCGTCAGTGTGCCAGGACCCCACTCTACATTCAAGGAGTTCCCCGTCTTGTGAGGATACAGCGGATCAAGTTCCCATATGGTGTAACCAGTGATACAGCAAGAACCCTCAGGTCCCCAGGATCATAGAGGAGAGGTGTCACCCAGCCTGGGGCCAGAGAAAGGGTGGAGGACTTTACCCTAAACTGAGGCCTCAGTGTAGGACAAGGGCAGCCAGCACAGAACAGGTTCAAAGCCAGGCTGCTCCCCAGCCTGCCTCCCACCTGCTCTGTCTCCTCAACTGTAATAGTGCTCTGTCCTACTGAGTGGGACATAAACTGGTAAGACCTGACTTGAGAGCAATCAGCCTGGCACAGAGCAGGGGCGCACCACAGGGCAGCTTATTATTATGCCAGAGAATTGGCTGCCAGACCCAGCAAGTTACATAACACTGGGCATCCAACGCGGGCTTCCCAACACTGAGGTTTCTCCAAAAAATATTTCACCGTGAAGTGCTGCTTCTGCATTTATTTTGCAGGGTGGTGCAAAGCACAGACTTTCTATAAAGATATAAATTCTGAAACTATGTGGCTCTTTATGATATTCTAATGTTTTCCAGAAATCGGGAGGTTGGCGAGTCTGTTTAATCATCTGCCTTTGGAAGGAATACGCAGAACCCTCCTGAATATTTCAACCACAGCTCAATAAATTATGTCCAAGTTTCAAAAGAAAGACAGTAAATGAAAAACATTAAATTTCATGAGCGTCAGAACTGTTTTTCTCCCTTGAGAGTCCCTTTGTCATACCAAACCAAGCTCACATAAGACAGAGCAGAGCCCCTTCAGGGGGCAGCTTTGCTCCTGCTGAGAAGGGGACATAGCCCTTTATTTGTACAAACAGGAATTTGTGCACAAAAACACCTGCAGAGAGGGTGTGGGGCCCCTCACTGTGCTCACGCATACACCAGCAGAGTTGGGAAGTGACTTGGAGGATGCACTTGGAGCTGGATGGGTCCCACTCTGCCAGTGACCTGTTGGTGACCTTGGGAGAGTCCTTCAACCTCTCCAGGCCTGTTTCAGCATCTGCAAAATGGCAGCCACAGAAACATTCACACCATGTGGTTGTTAGGAGGATTAAGTGGGTCAATATTTAACTAGGGCTCAATAATGTACTGCCATTTTGATTCTTTGACCTTTGACTGGTGCACAAATGCATGCACCTGTGACACTTCCTTCAGCCCCACAGCCACCATAGTGGAAAGAGAAGGTGGGATGGTTTTGAAAAACAACATGGGATTTAAAGCAGACACACAGGCCCGGAATCTGGGACATGCTGGCTGCTGTCCCGTGGACAGGAGTGGCTACTATTCCTGTCCAGTTGTGAACACTGAAGCCTCTGCCTCACCAGCAACAGGAAGCTTGTAGCCTGTTGTCTTGGGGACCTGTGGCCACAGTGGACATCATACATGCTGAAGCACTGAGCACACGGGGAAAGGTCAGTCACCCCCCTCCTCCTCAGTGGCCACAGGAACACAACCTTCCCTCAGGGTCAATGAACTCTGTCCATAACACTCAGTGAGGACAACGCAGCAGTAGCCCAGCTGTCTGCAGGTCCTGGAGAGTCAGTTGGACCCAGGAGGAAGATGGAGTCCGCTTCCCAGAATCTGGAGGAAGAAAGGAGCTTGTGCTTCTAGGACATCAAGCTGGGCATCAGGCCAAATGTCCTCACTTCCTGGCACAGCACCCTGAGTTGGAAGTGAGGTCACCAGCCCACAATGGCCCTCCCTCTAGGAGAACGACATGGAGACTGGCACCCACCACCCTTGAGCTTCCCATCCCCTGTGCAAAGCGGGACACAAAGGCTCCAGGAAGAAGTTACGTATGTCACTTCTGAGTCACAGTACAGGACACAGGGTGTGCAACCCTGCTGCTGCCCCTTCTGCTGCCCCATGGGTGAGAGAGCCTTGTTCTCCAGATGGCATGGCTACAGGAGGGTGTCACCACATGGACCAGGGTGCTCCCAGCTTACAGCTGGACAGCCACCATGGACACATAATGCCCATGGGAAACATGTGCCTTTATTTTGTTAAAGAATGAGACAGGAGCTCTTGATCTGCAACAGAACCACCCTACCCTGACCAACACCAGCCTCTGCTCCATAATCCTACATCTTCCTAGCTCTCTCACAACCAGCCTCTATGAGGAATGGCACAAAGGCCACAGATGTCTGTCAAAGGCTGCTTCACAGAAGCCACAGGGAAGTGACTTGGAGGATGAAAGAAACTGGACTCAAATCAAGTCAACACCACATCACCGTGGCCCGGAGTTCTGGAGGGAGAACCGCCCTATGCTGGGGTTCCTTATTCACCAAAACATAGCTCCATGGCCCAACATCAGGGTACATATAGGCTTGAGGTATGCCATGGCCACGAAACTGGGATAGTGCCACTTCTATCAAGGGAAAACAATAACAACCTAGTAAGACATCACCAAGATACCTGTGGGCCAGGCTGCACCAAAGGTTTCTGTACTAGGGGTGCTAACAGTTATCCTGTTGCTGAGCTCACAGGGTTGCCTATCTCTTGTTTAACCTAAGAGTCAACTAAGATTACTCTCTCACTAGTCATATAATCTAATACTAATCTAATACCAACATACTACAACAATAAAATCCATAGATAGCGAAGTAGGTGAAATATCGGAGAAGGAGTTTGGAATATACATACTAAAGTGATTTAGGAATTAAAGAATGACCTAAGTGAGCAGATATAGGCAAAAATCAAACACTCCAACAAAGAGATAAGAGAACAAATTCAGGTGACCATGATCACACCAACAAAGAGATGAGAGCAAATACAAGTTGTAAGAGATAACTTCAAGAGAGAGAGAGAGAGAGATACTGAAAAAAAAAGAAATCCTCAAAATGAAAAAAACAAAAAACCAATAAGCCAATTATAAGAATCAATAGATAGCATCATTCACCCACACACTAGATCACCTAGAAGACAGGACCTCAGACAATGAAGACAATCTTGAAAATAAAGTTGACCTCAGAGTAAAGATGGTAAGAAACCATGAACAGAACATCCAAGAATTATGGGATACCATCAAAAGACCAAATTTAAGATTTATTGGGATAGAGGAAGGTTCCGAGATTCAAACCAAAGGAATGCATAATCTCTTCAATGAAATAATATCAGAAAATTTCCCAAGCATGAAGAATGAATTAGAAAATCAAATACAAGAGGCCTATAGGACACCAAATGTACAAAATTTCAACAGATCTACACCAAGATACACTATAATGAAAATGCCTAGCATACAGAATAAGGTTAGAATTTTAAAGACTGCAAGAGAGAAAAGTCAGATTACTGATAAGGGAAAAACCAATTTGGATCTCAGCTGATTTTCCAACCCAGACTTTCAAAGCCTGGAGATCCTGGAACAACATATAACAAGCTCTAAAAGAAAATGGATGCCAACCAAGAATCTTATATCCAGCAAAATTAAGCTTCAAATTTGATGATGAAATAAAAACCTTCCACGATAAACAAAAATTAAAAGAATTTACAGCAGGAAAGCCTGCACTACAGAACATTCTTGGCGAAATACTCCACAAGGAGGAAACGAAAAACAACAATGAAATTCTGCAAAGAGAAGAACTACAATAAAGGAAAAGCCAACCAAAGGAGAAACCAAGTCAAGCTAAATATCAAAAATAAACAAAAATGACCAGTAATACAAATCATGTCTCAATAATAACCCTAAATGTTAATGACCTAAACTCACCAATCAAAAGACAGACTAGTAGATTGGATTTTAAAAAAAAGACCCAACAATATACTGCCTTAAAGAGACTCTTCTCATAGGGAAAGATGCCCACAGACTGAAGGTGAAAGGTTGGGATAAAATATACCATTCATATGGTCTACGTAAGCAACCAGGGGTTTCTATCTCTATATAAAATAGATTTCAAGCCAACGTTAATCAAAAGGGATAAAGAGGGACATTTCACACTGCTTAAGGAAACCATACATCAACAACACACACACACACACACACACACACGCACCCCCAAAATATCACACTGTATGCCTTAAATATATACAAGTTATATTTATCCACTATACCTTGATAAAGCTGAAAAATTTTTTAAAACTTTAAAAGATCTACATCTAACAACTTTGGTGCCAGGGTGACATGAAGGTGACATGGACGGGGCTTTTGGAGGGAGGATAAACCTAGTTTTGCATCTCAGCTCCATTGCCTCTACCTGGGCAAGTCTGAACAGGTGGCACTATTTCTACGTACTCGGTCCCTTGCATGTAAAAGGTCTACTCCTACCTGCTGTGTAGACAGTCAGGAAAACAGAAAAAAAAGCCCTCAAGGGTCTGGCCAATGCTGGTCCTCCATCAACATTCACCTGCCCTCTGGGCTTTCTCTAGTGCCAGCCTTGGGGTGATGATGTAGCTGGCAGCCCACTCAGGGACCCAGCCTGGATCCTGGCTGGCCAGCGTCAGCCACCCAACCACATAATAAACAAAAGATAAAAAAAAAAAAAAGAAAAGAAAAATTCTATGGGGACTAGGAGAAGCCACTAGAGTCCCGTCAGTCCCATGGAAGCAATTATACTGTACAGAGACACAAAGGCCAGGTGACACACAGATGCTTTGCCAGAAATACATGGGTCTTAATGTCCTGGGAGTCTCTGTCCCCAGCACAAAGAAGTTCAGAAGTTGACAATTTGACACTTTTCAAAGGAGGTCTGCTTCAATGACAGAAAAAGGACATGGTTTTCTTACACCTCTAATTTCCATCTCTAAAATGGGAAAGCAAATGATTCATCGCTTGACATTCCTTCAGCACACGCAAAGCAGCGTAAACGTCAACACCAAGCACAAGCCCCAAAGAGGAAACACTGTGTCCCAACTACTTTTCTCTGAAAGGCAAAAAAAAAAAAAAAAAAAAAAATTTGAGTGTCACAATAGCACAAAGAGCTGCTGGTAAAATGTGCCAAGGGGCCCAGGCCAACCCAAACACTATCATGACAGAGACAAGGGCAGTGCCAACAGCTTCATGTCACCTGCTACAAGGTTGTTGCCTTTTAAAAATTCCTTCCAAGAGTGCTCCGCAGTCAGGTTTATCTCTGGCTCCCAAGCTGTAGCAGAGGCTGAGCAGAGACTCTTTTCCATACCTTAGCTTTACCCATGAAACAATAAATTCCAAACCAAGACTTTCTTCCTAAAAGCTGAAACACCTGGAATATGAAAGAGTTTCTGCCTTCTGTTAGCTACTCCAAGAACGAGCACTACCTCTGGGTTTGTAATTATGCCTAACTTAATTTATTCAAAAATGTAAATATTATATTTTTCTGCATCCCCAAAGGCCAACTGCTCTTTTGATTTGACAAAGGTTTATTAAAGACAAAGAGTCAGGCCACTGTTGCACATTCAGATACAGACAGGCCACCTCATGGTTGTGGTTGGACTGGGGGCAGCAAGGGAAGGCAAGGGCAGTGGTGGGGAGAGTCCAGTGGCCTGGGTTCCAACCCTGATCCTCCAGCTCTGAGCTGAAGACCTTGAACATGCAGTCATCCTGGCAGGGCCTTAGCAGCTCATTAGTAAATCAGGGATGGTTGGGGTGCACAGCTCATGGAGGGGAGGCCCTAATGCTGTCTAGCATATAATTGGGGTCCCAGAGCATTAGCTGCCCTCACCCCCCATAATCACTGATCAGAGCCTTTTTTGATGGACGACTTCTTACACTCCATGCAGCAACTATTTCAGGCAAAATTAGAAATTCTTCTCCCCATCTAAAAGACCTCCCACCCCCCGTCTCCCCAGAGTACAAGGCCCTCAAAGATATGTAACCCAGCCTCTATGACAACGGCAAATGATGACCAGCCTCCCTGGAAACTCCAGAGAGGCAGAGACTCCCAAGACACCACTTCCAGAAGTACTCCTGAATGTCCCACTCACCCATCACCTGCTGCAAGTCATTTCCCACAGGAAAAGTAGTGAAGTGACAATCAACCCCCCATGGTGTGCACCTTGGTAAAGTCCATTTTGAACAATGCTCAACGGATGACATCTCCATGTGTTTGCCTGTGAAATCAGATCTGAGGGGCTACAGTTTTAAAATTACAGGATGGGGTGCTGGTGACATAAAGCAGAGGGGCCAATGCAAATGCCTTCAGAGCCCCGGCAGGTCAGAGAAGGGAAGAGGAAGGCCAAGAGGGAAGGCAGGGTGTGGCGAGGACCAGCCTGTGGGCAGCCACTCGCCGGCCCAGGTGAACACAGACCTAACAACAGGATCCAACAGCGGACATTCCCATTTAAAAAAAAAAATAGAAATTATGAATTTTATCAAAAATACCCTGATGGTTCAACTTGTCAATGAAAATATTAAGAACATTAAACTGGGCATGGTGGTGCATGCCGGTAATCCCAGTGACTTTGGAGGCCAAGACAGGAGGATTGACACTTTGAGACCAGCCTCAGCAACTTAGCAAGACCCTGTCTCAAACTACATTAGCCAAATGAAGTAGCTCTGAGGGCCAGATGTGGCCCAGTTTACCAGATTCCTCTCTGATTTAAAGGAGTCTCACCAAAAAATTTGTCTCTGAGAGGAAAAATGCTTTGTAATCAGAATAGGGACCCCTTTATCTGTCTGCTTTACAAATCCAAGAAGAGACAACCCTTGCGAAATGCTCCATACAGTGTCTCGTCACATTCAGACACGGCCCTAAAGTGGCCCTGTCTACCCAGGAAGCCAGTGCTTCACACAGACACGGCCCCAGCCCCACAGCCCCCGTTAGCCTTCAGAAGACCGTGAGGCTGCCCCAGCTGGATGAGCTCATCCAGGTGCCCTGTGCCATCCAGGCTTCCATCATCTACTGCACCCAAATCAACATCCATCCTTCCACTGCCTGTCTTCCACCCAGAACTCCACAGCCCGACCTGGATGGCTATAGAAGTGACAGCCTTTTAAGTGTGATTCCTCCTCGTTTCCTCTGAGCTAGAAAGACAAAGCCATCTTGTCTGTTCCTTATAGATGTACAAAAATTAGACCATCCCAAAACTTAATAGACCCATCAGCTACAAAAGGAAACAGCCAATGTTCCCATGAGGTGGCATCGGTGCCACTAGATGGCACAGAGAACAAGGGACCTAGAAATTCTGGGTGTCTAATTTGGCAACTGCACTTGCCATTCTCAATCAAGTCTCTGCAAACAATTGGAAAGGGCATGGCTCAACCCCTTCCCCAGTCACTCCCCATTACAGAAGTACACCCCCAACCCCTGTGCCGGACTCAGGCTACATAGGAGAGACTCAAACAATGGCCTAGGCCAGACCTTATCACCTGGTTGGAGAGAGCCTCATCAGACAACAGGCACCATGAAAAGACTGGAGAAGAGGGAGCCTTGTTCAGTCACTAGACCTACCTCACAGACACCTGATGACAAGCTGGCGGACAAATGAGCAAAGGGACATTGAATCCAACACATCCATATCTGGTCAATAATCACATTATTCAATCAAATCATTGATCAGATTATTGAATCTCTGAGCCTCACGTTTTCTCCTCTCTCAAACAGAGACACCACGACCCCCCCTCCCTGCACCATCTCAACATTGCTATAAAACTGAATCCACACTAGCCCTGAGCCCATGCACCCCAGGTGCTGAAGCCTTGCCTCCCTTCTCCAAGCCCTGCCTCTGAACCACCACCAGCAGAACTTGCATGACACACACCCACCATGTGGGCAAGGCAGACCAAGAGGGTCTCAAGGTGACCCAGCAGAGGAGCTAAGTTGGAGGTGAGTCTTGAAGGGTTGGAACAGATGGAGTTGTGGGGAAGGATGGTCATGGAAGCCAGGAGGAAGAGCAGCAGATAGGATCCTGAGGGGCCAACCAGGTGACCAGTCTCCAGAACAATAAAGGCTGGGGACAGAGAAGCAACAGAGATCAGGCTTGGAAGGTGACAGACAAGGCCTCCACCCTGAGGATGACCAGGAGCTGGGACACAGGTGAACCTGCAGGTGGGCCTCAAGATGGGGTTCTGCTGGAGCATCTGCCAAAGGACCCTAGGGAGCCCGACACCATCCCACCACATACTGGGTCCTTCTCAAACTTTTCTTCATGGTCTTAAACACAATAAGACAGAGGAAGATTTAGAAGCATCACTTTAACAAGCAAAAGGACACACAGCAAAGAGAGTAATACATTTTAAAAACATTGTCAATAAGCTGCTTTAACAAGACACAACTACTAAATGAGCAACCCTAGCTAGATGCATGTGTCAACTTGCTCAGAATCCATGTAACATGGGAGAGCTTCATGCAGAGGGAAGCCAGAGGCAACCAATGGCAGTAAAGGAATCAGGCACATGCACACACGCAGGTCGCACACAGGAATGTGTGCCCACACCCCACACACACACAGCCCTGGTTCTGGGGCACACTGAAAGCTCACCTTCTCTCTCCGTCAACTTTCCACTGAGTACAACAGTAGCGATGTTAACAGCAGCAACAAAAGTAACTACAGTAGTCCCCCTCTATGGGTGAGGGACGGTACCTTGAGACATTCCAGCAGTGACTGAAACCAGGCATGGTACCCAAAGCTATATGTAATATATTCTCCCTATAAATACATACCTATGATACAGTTTAATTTACATATAGGCAGATTAACAATAAAACAATGATAACAAGATGCTTTAATAGAAGTTATTTAAAACTTACAAACTGTTATTCTGGAATTTTCCATTAATACTTGTAAACCATGGTGACTGTAGGAAACAAGTCATGGAAAAGAAAACCATGGAGAGAGGACCCCTGTATGGAATTTTTATTCAGTTCAATTTTAAGACAGGGCCCTGCTATCTTGCCCACGCTGGCCTCCAACACTTGGGCTCAAATGATCCTCCTGCCTCAGCCTTCCAAGAACCTGGAACTCTAGGCACACATCATCATAACCAGATTTTTTTGGAACAAGATAGGGTACAAATAACTAAAAAGTTAACAGTCTGGGGCAGCCTCTGCATCTGTTTTTGGCAGAGAGCTAGGCTGGGATAAGGCCTGCTCAAGGGACCCACTGGAAGGCAGAGAAGGCACCAGCTTTCCCCTGTCCTATAACCTTAGGTCTCTGCACATGAGGTTCTGGGAACAAAACTAAGCTGTCAAGTCCCGCAGCCTGGAGATTTGGGCTAGAGCGGCTAAGAGCAGACACGCTTTGTGGAAAAGGGCCAGGTAGGTCTGGGCCCCTGGGCATCTGAGCCTCGCCCCTGCCCAGGATTTGGGGTGGTGCTGCCGGGTGAAGCCACCACCCCTGCCAAACATAGAGCAGGCCTTGATGCAGAAAGGACCTGCGGTTGGCTTTGCAAGCCTAGAGAAGATTAGGAAATTAATTGTTGCCAGTTCAGAGAGAACAGTGAAGAAGCCTTCATTGCACCCAAGAGGACAGGTATGAACGGACCAGACGTTACCCACCAGAGTCTCTGTTCAGGAATCAAGTGCAGGGAGGGCAAGCTTCTCCACATGAACAGGAAGCTATCCTGTAACTCATCCTGTCAGCTGGACCATACTGATAGCATCCACATCTAAAACCATTTCAGGTGACTCAGAGAGCCAGCATGCCACCAGCATCCCTGAAACTTGCCAGTGCACCCCCGAGACACTGGGACTGTTCTTGGACCATTCTTGGACCAGTGCTCTGGGATCTGATTGCCTGGCTCTGGCACTTGCCAAGATGCCACATTAGGCTATTATTTAAATCCTCCACGATTCAGTTTCCATTCTGTAAAATGGTGATGAGTGTCCACCTGTCTTCCAGAGCTGTCAGAAAGATTAAATGGTTCATGCATGCAGAGCCTGGCTCATAGACGCACTGTGTGAATTTTAACTCTTACTACATATAAGCTTCAAGTGCATTTCAGAGGTGAGGCAGTTGAGGCTCAGAGAGGTTAAGTTACTTAGTTGAGGACCCAAATGGGACAGCATTTCCTGAGTGCCACTCTGCACCAGGTACCAGGCCAACTCATTTCATTGCTTTACTCCTGCAAAGTCTCCTGCAACAACAACAGGAAAGTTTAAGCCATCACTAAACTCTGGAGCATTGCCCAACAACGGGTCTTCTGTTGTTCCCACAATCACACTGGGAAACCAAGGCTCAGAGAAATTAAGGAGCATGCCCCAAACACAGGGAACCTGATGCCACAGCCTGAGCTCCAGCACCTACTCAGGACACAGGCTGCTTCAGATGCTTTTTGGAATAAGACAGCTGTGAACATATTTTGTGTGTGTGTGTGGGGGGGGTGGTTGGACAAAGGACTGAACCCAGAGGTACTTGGCCACTGAGCCACATCCCCAGCCCTATTTTGAATTTTAGAGCCAGGGTTTCCCTGAGTTGCTTAGCACCTCACTATTGCCAAAGCTGGCTTTGAACTCATGATCCTCCTACCTCATTCTCCTGAGCCACTGGGATTATAGGCATGTGCGAGAACACCTGCTTTTAAACACATTTTTTTTTGAGACACTGAATAATTTTTCTTCAGTGATCAATATTCCCATGTTTAGATATAATCTTTTCATTATTGTGCGTTTCTGGTGCCTTCAGCATGTAAGACAGCAAAATGCATTTTGATTCACTGTACACAACTGCAGCACACCTTTTCATTTCTCTGGGTGTACATAATGTGTCGCACCATATGTACAGTCATCCATGCATCTAGGTGATGATGTCCATCTTATTCCACCATCTTTCCTGCCAACCTGCTGACCTATACCCATGTAAACATATCATAATCCCTTCAGAAAACTACCCTTCTGTCAAGAAGCAAGAACTATGTGCTGTTCAGGCACATGTCCAAAAAATGCCAGTGAAGTCAACTGGCAGCACCTGAAGGGCAAAGGGCCAGTTTGCATGTATGCAGCACCTCTCCTCCATTCTCGCATGGTCTAGAGTGGGAGGGCTAACTGCCCATGACCATGGGCTAGAGAAAGCCAACACATACAAGATGTGTGTGCTCAGCATTTGGCATCCGGCAGTGCTGAATAGCACACGCTCCTGTTTGCTGCAGAGGGCTACACAGGGCACGAGTCACTCCAGATGCTTATGCCACTGAAAGATGCAATTGCAAAAGGCCAGGTCCAAGGTGGGGTCAAGACTACTTCCACCAGACAGTGCTGTGCAATCCCAGGGTGCATTTGCCAGACACTCTCCAGAGGCCTGGGGCAGCACACTACAGGCAGCCAGAGCTCCCCACGGAGGGAGAGCTGAAGGGGATGCAGGCTACTCCTGGCCATCCAGCACCCCCTCCCTATCTACCCACATGAGCACAGGGATTTTGTTTGGGAACCATGAGGCACCTCGCCCCAGTGTGCATGGTATCAGGGACCGGCATAGGTGCCAGGGCCTGGCCAGGCCAGCTGGCACTCCTCCAGCTCAAGGACACACACTCAGCTCAATAGAGCACTGAGACTCTGCTGTAGTTTGGCCCCAATGGCTCATGTGGTGGAAGCTGGGTCCCCAGGGTGGTGGTGTTGGGAGATGGTGGGAACCTTTAAGAGGTGAGACTTGGTGGAAGGTCCTGGTCACAGAGGGAGCTCCACAAGGAGGGACCAAGGCAGCTCTCACGAGCGTGGACTGTTCTGAGAGCTCAACCTCTCATCCCTCTGGAAGCTGTTTTGTGATGTGATCTCTCCTCACACATGCCACCCACCATGAGGTGATAGACTCTTACCAGCATCTGCCTCCAAATCCATGAGCTGAAATCAACCTCTTCTTTACTAAAGCTAGCCTGCCTCGGGCAACCACACACCTGAATGCAGACTCCGTCCCGGGTCTTTGGCTGGGGACACTAAGCTGCTAGGATGAAGACACAGGCTGCCGGTGGTCTTTGCTCCCACAGGGGAGGAGCCCACTGAGGACGAAGTCAAGGCAGAGCACTGAACCTAGAGAACCAGGGCACTGGCACCCTAGTGCTGTGCCACTTAGAATCCTGGGCTACAACCCAAGCCATCACTCTTAGAAGTATGTCATGGAGCCACTCAACTACCCCTCTGCTTAAATCACTCTAAGAGGAGCTTCTGGCAACAACAATGTCAACAACAACAACAAAGTAAAGCAGGAACAGAGACAAGAACGCACGAATCTGCAGAGCTGTGGCAGAAAGTTACTCAGGCTTGGCGGCACCCAGAGAGGGGTTGGCCACTCTTCAGAAAAGGCTTGGACAGGGTGACACTGAGGGGATGGTCAGCCCAACACACTGGTGCTCTAAGGACATATGGTCAGCAGTCTGGTCACATCCTAGGAGGTCTCCCATCAGCAGCCTTGCCTCCGCTGAGGGTCAAGTGCTCGGCAGGGCAGGACAGGGCACAGCCTGTGCTCCTGTTTCCCGAGAGTCCGTGAGTGGTGGTGTGGAAATCCTGCCATTGGGGAGGTGGGAAGATGAGGGCTTGCTACTTCGTCTGCAGAAGAACTTCTTTTACAGTGGGCAGAGATAACTGGAAACAGGGTCGAGTTACTCTTAAGAGTGAGCTGCTTTAATAAACAATCTGTATCTGAAAGACTGGGGGAGCCTCACAAGCCAGAATCATCTCTGGCTGAGGGCGCTACTAACGGCAGTAGTAAAGTGACAAAAACAGCAGTTATCACAGGACAGCTAATGTTCATGGAGGTGTGCTCTGGGGGAGGAGGCATCATGCCAAATACTATCTGCAGAGTTTCAATATATCTTCCCAACACCATAAGGCAGGTACATGTGCCTTCATTCTGTAGCTGAGTAAGCCGAGACTCAGGAAAGTGATGACTGGCCCACGGACATGCCACTGGAAGACACTGAGCAAGATCAGAGAACCCACAAGAGTCTTTGAGGGTACCTATGCCACCAGGTGACACTGTCTGAATGTGGTCCTTGAGCAGGGCTGACCTCATCAGGAAGACTGGAAATCAACAGGACTGTACCAGGACCAGGCTGGCAGCTTTGAGAGCACTGTGACCCAGCATGAAGGAGGGCATGCAGACCCAATTCAAAACAGTCCGCTCGCCAGAGTGGCTCAGCAGCTGGCCCGACTTAGAACCCTTCCTGGCTGGCTTCCCTGCGTGCCTCAACAGCCCCACATTCTCTGGTTTCCGTACCCCCCCCACACACTGTCCATATGCCTAATATTCCATCTGCTGTGTGCCAAGTCATACCCCCATAATCCATATACTGAAGTCCAACCTCCTAATACCTCAGAATGTGACTGTTCTTGCAGACCGGGTCTTTAAGGAGGTAATTAAGGTTAAATAAGGCCATGAAGGTGACCCCAATCCAATTAAACTAATGTCCTTATACGAGATCAGGACACAGGCACTGAAGGAAGTCCACGAGGGGGCGACAGCCAACTATAACCACAGGGCCCTGGAAGGAACCCATCCACCAACACCTTGAACTCAGCTTACTACTCTCCAGGACATGGAAAAACACTTCTCTGTGTGTCACTGGTCTGTGATGCATTGTCACCATGATCCTAGACTAATTCATCGTCCAAACTGCTCAACCCGGAGGGACTTGCCTCTGGCTGCAAAGGCTGAAAGCCACTCGCAAGACTGAACAACCAACCATGGCCTGTGAAGGACTCTTTATGGGGGTTTTCATCTCATCCAAGAGACAAGAGACTTGGACTCCTGAGCCAGAGGGGCTGTTTTCTGGACCTGCTTGGCGGAAGGAGAGGCAGGCAGGCAGTCAGGACATAAGGGACCCAAGGAGCTGGGTCATGAGGTTCCCACAGGAGGGCCCCGTTAGTTCTCACAAAGCACTCAGAGTCCCAGAAGCCTAAGCAGAAGACTTAAGTGTTTCTCTCCATCTCCAGCAGTCACCCCTCATCCCCAATCCAGTATTTCCAAATGGTGTTTGACCTTGGCCCACAGTAGCAAACACTTCCAAACAAACAGGACTGCCTCCACCTTACGCCTCATACTGGGCACCACTGCCCGAACCAACCTGCACACCACCTCAGCTGCGTGCCGCCTTCACCCACCACCACTCTCAGGGATGCAGACCTGAGAGTGGCCGAGATTTGAAACCGGCCACCTGAGCGCAGAGTGAATATGTATGTGTTGGTACCCTTTGCCCTTGGACCACATCCAGCCCTGCTGCTTGGTTTTGGGGGTTTTTTTTATAAATAAAGTTTTATTGGAATACACTCCCACCCATGGTTTAGCCCCATCTATGACTGTCTGAGACGGCGGCAAAACAGAGCAGATGTTACAGAGCCCACGTTGCCCATAAAAAGGAACCTCTTTGTCCTGTGGCCCATAGGAAAGTTGCCCACCTCACCCTGTGCTCCCGCCCCCATATCATTCCCAACCAGTCCAACCCTCCCTGGGTTTCCCCTACCTAACAGCCCCTCAAACCCAGACAGAAGGGGAAAAAGAAGACAAAAATTATGTTTGAATATAATCCCACTGATAAAGAGCAAATCTAATTCTCTGAATATTCTTTTGTTCTTGAAAATTGCCAAGATGTCAACCTCTCAAAAGATAATAAATAAGAACCAGCAAAGTGCTTCCCAAATATTTAATTAATGTATTTTATCTGCTTCACCACCTGGGAACAATGGGCCACAGGTTGGGAGATCAAGTCTAAACCTTCATGTTGAATTCTCGATTTTATACATTGCTTGTCACAACCTTAATATTACTTAAATGTAGTTTTTTTCCTGTTATTATTAATTAGGTTTTCCCTAACAGTCAGTATCACAATTAACCCTCAAAGAAGAGCTGCCAGAATGTATTTAACTAAATTTTGCAAAAGCAAACCTTTCCAAACCACCTCATGTTGGCTTTCCACTCCTTCCTCTATGCCAAGTTTCTCTGTCAAATTACAATTTGTTATGATACCAGGCACATAAATGCCTTCTGACATCCTAACAATGCTGCTCCTCTTAACGGTGCCCTTCGGTGGGTAAGGTGGAGTGACAGTCAAGATTTAGACATTTAGATGTTCATTCAGCCTCCCTTCCACAAGGGCGGGCCTGCAGAACCGAACAGGTGGGGTCAACTGCCCCCGCCAAAGGAGTCAGTTGAAATCAGGGGCAGATACATGCTGTGTGCATCTTCCCCAGGGCAGTTGTTTCTCAGGAGTGCTGTACTACACTTCCCACCATAGAGGATGGCAGAAAGGGCCAGGAGGAAAAAGGTACATCTGGTGTCCTGGGTAAAACTTTGTAGTGGTTGTTATTACTCTTCGAATTTCCCTACCAGATGGAGACAGTGGGGTTTAAGAAGGGGATGTCTAGGAAGCTTGCATGGTTTCATTGATTTCCCAGGGAGATGGATCCCAGGTCAGGAGCACCATTTGTTAGCTCTGAGCAGTATTCAAGGCACTATTGATCACCAAAGGATGATAAGATGGGCAAAGAGCCACGATGCAGTATCAGGGTCAACAACATAGAGGTGGAAGGAAAGCAGGATCCATGGACAGGTGGGCTGAGGCCGAGACCAGGAACAGGGTCTTCTTACCCGGAATGACTTAAAGATGACATTAGCCAGATGTCAACATTTAAACCAAGCGCATCCCCGCAGTGTGTGGATCAGCAGAACAGAGGCAAAGGCCACCCTTTGTGGATGCTCCTGTCTTGCTCAGAGTCCTCCTGTGGCCTCTATCCCTCACCTAAGCCACCAGCCTGAACCACGCATTCATTCTGGTGCCACTGCCTTCCAGCATCCAGTGGCCAGTGGTGATGGGCCACTCAGTTTTCTGAGGCTAGAAGGAGGCTGTCCTTGATATAAATGAGTGAGGCTCCCAAGGTCCACAGAGAGGCCCTCAAGGAGGCAAAGAGCAGCGCTGGTCTCATTTAGAGGGGGAAAAAAAAATGCTGGTGGTTCCACCATCTGGATCTCTGCAGACCAGTGTGATCTCAGGTGCCACAGATAAACCAGGGTGCTTGCTAGACTCTATGCAGTCAGGTTTTTCAGAAAACACACTTAAAACCCATCTTCCAGAATTTTTCATTAAAAGTTCCAGACAGCTCACATGACAACTCAAGCCAATAATAACAGAAGTTAGTGTGTATCGGCTACATGTTGTATAGGAAGATATTTGACAATATTGCTCCTTAATCCCCCCAAAACTCTAAAATAGGCCCATTTTGCAAAGGAAGAAGCTGAGGCACAGAAAAGCAGGAAGACAGCACCACCCAAAGTCCCCCGCTTCTGACCTCAGCTCTCAATCACCACACTGCTGTCCTCCAGCATATGAGTCGGAGCCCAGGCTGATTTTCGGTGGTGCCTGGACCACAATAATCAACACTGATCCTGAGAGCAAAGCCTACCCCTACACAGCGAATTCTCAGTGTTGCTGGAGATTAAAGAAGAATGTCATGTGGTGCTCATCTGCCTTTGCCCTCTGACCTTTAACATGGGTGGGCAACAGTTTCTGTCTAGAAACTAGAAACTACTTTGTATTCGTCATATTTTTGCAGTTATTTTCCATGGATGACAAATGATCCTGCTTTCCTTTATATGTAAATTTATTTTATATCAGAAAGGGGGGGTTAAAGAAAATGATCTCAGTAGTGGGGGGCAGACACAGCAAACGTCCTGACAGTAGACCAGGAATGATTCAAGGCAGCAGTGGCCAAATGCTGCGGGCATGCCATGACTCAGGTGAGGACGGTGGCACTGGCATGCAGGGTTCTAGAGGTGACCCACTGAGACACCCAGGAAACATCAGAACTCTGAGATTCATTCTTACTCATCAGCTGTATGGTTCTCATTTTTGTCTTGTACTTTACAAAGAACCTCATTATGTAAATGTTCACACGCATTTTGCAGAGTGACTTGATAGATCTAACAGTTGGGAACACCTGTGCTTTTATACAAGGCAGAGTCCCAAGACATCTGGAGTGAATACTGCCCTCTTGGCAGCCTCCCCAGCATCCCCTCACCAGGTCCTCCCTGGTGAGGTCCCCGATATCCACAGGGGACAACAAGTTCCCAGGGAAGAACACAGGACAGAGGTCGAGCCAGTCAGGGAATCCTCCCCCGATGCCATAACAAGATGAATGGCCCCAGAGATACCACCCCAGATCCTCTGCTAATACCAGGATAAACACTGGTTCCCATCTTCCAGATGGGGAGAAGCCTGACAATACTGGAGCCATTCTTGCTCAGTAATGGCAATCAGGTGGGAATAAGATCCCCCTGAAAGAGAAGCAAATCAGAGTTGCTACAGAAACAGCCCAGGACCTGCCACCCACCACAGCAAAGCCCTGCTACACCTGGATTTTCCACATTCATGAAAACTGTTCCACCGGGCAGAACCAGGGGCCCTAACAAACCCAGATTCTGAGGGCTGGGAGCACAGCTCAGTGCTTGAGTGCTTGCTCACATGCAGGAGGCGCTCGGTTTGATCCCTAGCACCACCACAAATACAAATTCCAAGGCACCTCCCTGGCAAGGCTGTGACATCCCCATCCCCTGTCCTCCCATCCCATCAAGGATATCACAGCAGTGTCTGAGCTCCTTAGAGCCAATGCACCGCCTGTGTCTCCTCACAACAGATCTGCCACTCACACACTCACTCCATCAGCCCAGGTGCTTCTGAAGGCTCCCTGGGGACCTGGCAAACCCCAGTGTCCCCGGGCTGACAAGGCCTGCCTGCTCACTCCCTCTTGCCAACCCTCATCTCAGCCCTGATGCCCATCTGCTCCCTGAAGCTGGTTCTCTGATCGCCCAGTGAGGACACAGCACACTCTCCCACCTCCCCAAGGCTCTAAACCATGGTCCACAGAAGAAAACAGACACTGTCACAAGCTGCATGTGTCCTTGAAAGCGTGCCTGCCCTCATGACTGCAGGGGTGTGGTGTCAAGTCCCAACAACCAGTGTGAGCTCTGAGAAGTCTCTCTCTCTCCTCTCCCCAGCCAGGCTGGCCTGAGTTTGAGAAGTCATTCCTTCTCTGCACCGTGCACAAAGGCCAACAACGCGTCCCCAGTCCTGAGGGAGTACTAGGGAAGACAGGACAGGGGCTGCCCTGCCACACCAGGCCACGGGGCACCAATGGCAGGGGCAGGGGGGTAGTGTAGTGGAGGGTTGAGCCCAGGAGGTGGTACGCAGGTGACAGCTGAGACCTAAGGATAAAGTGGACCAATCTGACATGGCTACAGTAGCCTGGGCCTCCTAAAGGAGGTCGGACATGGAGGCTGAAATACTTGGATGTATTTTTCCTTGGTTTGGACTCCTCAGTCCTAAAGTGGCAGTGAGTCACAGGGAAGGACAGTGTGGATAGGCCGCAACAGCCCCACGCCTCCTGAGGTGACCCCAGAACCACAGGTCCCAGATCTGCCAAACTAACTGCTTTTCATTTAAACAACTGGAACATGATTCTCTTAAAAAAAAAAAAAAAAAGAGAGAGAGAGAGAGAGAGAGAGGAAGAGAGAGAGAATTTTTTATTTTTTAGTTATTGGTGGACACAACATCTTTGTTTTGTATGTGGTGCTGAGGATTGAACCCGGGCCGCACGCATGCCAAGCGAGCGCGCTACCGCTTGAGCCACATCCCCAACCCCATGGAACATGATTCTTAATAGGCCATGAGCAAGCACTCAACCATTGAGCTGTGCTCCCAGCACTCAGAATCTGGGTTTGTTAGGGCTCCTGGTTCTCCCCAATGGAAGAGTTCACAAGAATGTGGAAAATCCAGGAGTAGCAGGGCTTTGCAGGAGGCTATGGTGGATGGCAGGTCCTGGGCTATTTGTGTAGCAGGAATTTGAAAAGAAAAAAAAAAAAACAGTCACTGTCCTTTTGTCCTCAATTGCAACTCTATTGTCATATCAGTCTATTTCTCTAGACTGAGGTCCTTGAAATGGGGTGTATAAGGAACAATCTTCTGCTTCCCTAGCACCTAACAGCACCTGGTACACAGCAGCTGGTTCAGAACATTCTAGAAGGGAAGCATGAGAGAGAACTCACCATTCACACACACAGATGTTCCTCCACTTACAGTGGGGTTATATTCTGAAAAACCCTTTAGCGCGGGAATTATCCAAGTCACGATGCATTAGCATACCCAACCCTCCAACATCATGGCTTAGCCATGCACCACCCACAGCACACTGCGGTGGTCCTCTTATCTCCCAGTGAAGACACAGCATTCTCCCTGGGCCTGTGGAGGTTCCCCCATGCCACTCACAGGGCTGGCTGGGAGCTGCACTCACTGCCACTGCGAGCCTCTCCAGAGAGGGTCACCTGGGAGAAGACCAAAACCCAAGCATGGCTTCTACTGAACACTATCACTTTCCCACCATCTGAGTCAGAGACCATCTGTACATTTAGTTAATCTTAGGATCTGCCAATGAGGATGCAAAAATAAACAGATGCAGTAACACATTCACTGTCCCCAGGCCCTGCCCTCCAGCTTCCAGAGCCCAAGGCCCAGAGGGAGCAGCAGCCACCAGCAGGAGCAGCCACCCTAGACTGCAGCCCAGGAGACGGTGTGCTGGTCTCTTCTCTAGGCACGTCCTGGGCTCCTGCTGAATGTGAAGGTACAAAGAGAGAACTTCTGAGGAACAAATCAATAGTGACTGGGTGCCTCTAACCCAGAGGGCAGGAAGCAAGCCGGGCAGGAAAAGTCAAAGCCAAATTTATTTACAAACAGGTTACAATATGATGTTCTCCAGCTCCCGTGACACTAGCCATGGTTCTATGATCTCCTTTCAACCTAAAAGCCACAATGAGTCTTTGAAGGCTGCCCCTCCTCAAACCCTCCAGCAGCTTCCAACAGAGCAGGGACGGGGAGAGGGAGGAGGGAGGCCCCCCTGCAGCAACAGAGAGAAAGACAACTATTTGAGTAAGAAAGGACCTTTTAACCATGATGCTCAGCTCATTTGGGTACAAGTCAGTGCAGTTCGGGGAACCTGTCCCAAATCCTCCTGCTCCACTGGCTACGGCCAGACCCTCCAGCTTGCCAAGTGTGTTCCTGCCTGGCCTTCCACAGTCCCCGCCTGGGTCTCTGTGCCACGAGCATGGCTTCTCAGAGCACTCCCGCCCCCTCCAGCAGTCGCCAATCACGTGGCATGTTTACTCCAGAGACTCGACTCCATCTGGAACCAGCCTGGCTGTGTACACAGCAGTGCCTTTGCTGACTGTCCATCTCCCCACCACGGGGTCATGTGCACATGAGCAGAAGTCCCTTGCCCGGTTCAGCCCTTCCGTGGCATCTGACCCAGAAGAGGTGCTAAAGTAACCCCTACCGATTTCCTGAATGTGGACAGTCTTCTAGAAGAGCGTCCTGCAAACCATGAGCCAGGAAACCATGTCTACCCTGTTGTCCATTCTTTTAAAATCAAGTTTTACTGGAAGTGTATTAAGTCATCAGAGACTGGAAGACTATAGAGAAACCCATCTGTCACAGCTCTGGAGGTTGCAAGTCCAAGATCAAGGCCAGCGGAGTTCACCTCCCAAGGCCTCTCTGTCTTTTGCTGTGTCCTCGCATAGCCTTGTCTGTCTGTCTGTCTGTCTCTCTCTCTCTCTCTCTCTCTCTCTCTCTCTCTCTCTCTCTCACACACACACACACACACACACACACACACACACACACACACGTACGTCCCTGGTGTCTCTCACCAAGGCCACCCATCATAGTGGCTTAGAGACCCACACTGATGACATCTAACCCTAGTCACCTTCTCCAACACCCTCTCTCTAAATACAGCCACACTGGGAATCAGAGCTTCAACACATGAAATACAGGGCAGGGAGGGGATACACAGTGTCCAGCCCATGGCAGAACATGGCCACACTTGCCTGTTCACACCATCTCTGGCCACCTTGGAGCTCTGAAAGCAGAGCCAAGGACCCAGTGAGAGGATGCACAGTGGGCTCTGGCCTTTCTACACATGGGGGCTGCTGACCCTGGCCTAAAGCAGGGCTCTCCTGTGTGGAGCACATCATGACCCCTACTTTCCCAGTGGCTCTCTGCTAGGAGACCCTCTGAAGCCAGGTCCCATGCACGAGGAGACCTTCATTTTGCTTCACAGTCATCACTGGTCTCATCACCAACAAGATGCCAGCGGAGTCGCCCAAGATTCCCAAGCACAGAACTGGAAATCAGAGCACAAGCCCCAAAGTCATGATTAAGACATACCCAGCAAAGCAAGGAACAGAACTGCCTGTCAAATGACAGTCCCAGAGCCATCCAGCAGGACATGTGGCTGGCTACACCACGTCTATTAATAACTCAGAAGCCACTCAGGGATTACTCAGAGGACAGAGGCGTTTAGTGTCACGGGCCTCCTGGCATGAGGCAGAGTGACAGCGTGCGTGTCAGGCTTTATCCAACATCTACTGTGGACCAAGACACAGGGCTGTTCCTCGCCTGTGACTTCTTCCTTTCTGCTCAACCCCAATTTCAATTAGAATCAAAGAATTTCAGATTCAAAAGCTCATAGGGAAGAAGATGCTGAAGACCCTATTTTTATTTTTATAAATGAAGATTTCAATAGTGCTTCCCACACACCAACGTGCTTCTAACCCCTTCACTGAATCCTCAAAACAAACTAATGAGGAAGGCTCCATGATGGCCCTCATCTCACAGAAGATGAGACAAGGGCACAGAGCGGCTAAGAACCTCAGCCAAGACCACACAGCTGGCAAGCCATGGAGCAGAGAGGCAGCCCTGGTTGTCTGGCTGCCGTCTACTCCAGGCCCTCACCGCTGCATTTCTTCTCTTTCAGATAAAAACTATAGGAAAGGTCAGTTGTGGTCCACTCTTCCAGATATTTCTAGAATTATTAGAGCAATAATATTTAAACAAATAATTAGCTTAGAAACCAAAAAGCTAGGCTTGGGCCCGAGACCTCCACTTAACAGCCAGCTGGTCATCTTCAAGCCTCGGTCACATCGGCTGTAAAGCAAGTACCTTGCACAGCATCAGAAGCCATTGTCACAGGGGCTCGACCAAAGTGGTTCCAATTTACTGAGCATTTATTATATGTGGAATCATTGCTTAAACCAATATCAAGAGGGCAATCACTCCCCATCAGGAGCTGGGCAAGGTGTGGCGGGTACTGTGGAGAGCAGAACTCAACTGTCCCTGTCCTCATGGGCCTTTCCATCAAGTAGTAAAGCACATGTGAATCCAAAGCTTACACAGATAACCACAGAACCATTCAAGATATGGCCTAGGATGAGGTAACAGACTAGAACAGCCCTATTTTAGTACTGGTGGGTCATGGAAGGGCCCTTTTCAACTGGCAAGAATGTACCAGGCCATGGTGGCAAGGGTTTCCCCAGAAACAAGAGCATATACAAAGGCCCTGAGGTTAACCTACAGTGGGTCACCACGTTAGCTTAGTGAACCAGGAGATAGGTATGATATTCTATTTTACAGTGGTATCAACCAAGTTTCTGGGAGATTAAGAAATGTTTTCAGGATCTCAAAGCTCCTATCCAACAGTGCCAATCCTTCCAGACTCCAAAGGCCATCCCATCTCCAGTGGATCACACACCCTATGTCTCTTTTAAAGCTGAACAAGTATTGGGCAGAGCTGGTTTCCTATGGTTTGGGTACCCACAGGAATGACGTGGAACCAACTTCAAAGTCTTCCACCTCTGAAAGTGGATGACCCAGCCAAAAAATCATTTTCTCCCACAACATGGACATTCTCTGGCCACAAATCTTTTCAACAACAGGACCATTCAGAAGCCCTCCTGCTCAGTCCCCACACCAAGCAGAAACACCTGATATTCAGCAAAGAAGGGCCAGGAGGTGGCGAAATGAAGCATAAAACCTAAGCTGCAAACCAAACCTGCTCCCTTGCCTTGCACACACCAGCCCTGCTCCTGGCTTCTGGGTCTTACGTCCTGGCCAAAGCTGCCTCAGTGGGACACCTCATTTTCATCTACATTTATACAAAAGCTCTTCTTGCAGAGGAACAAAGTATTGTCAAAAATAAACCCCAATTTCCTGGGCTGTAAAGGGACAGCCTCTGCATCTAGTCAAAGGCTTTTCAATGCAGCCTCCACTAAGCATCTACTCCATCCACCCTGGCAGAGCACCTGGAATTCAGAGACAATGAGACTTGAATAAATGGCAGCATGGTGAGTGCTGTGCTAGGAGAAGTCACGAGGAGGATGGAGGGGGTATCCATTCCACAAATACTGGTCAAGCACTGCAACAGAGCCTGCTAAAGATCCCGAGTAATAAAACCCATCAAGATGCAGCTACAAACAGGGAGACCAGACAGAGGAGACACTTCCCAGCTTCTCTTGCAGCTCAGTGCACATGCCTAAGCTCTTCCCATGGGTTGGGGAAGGCAAATAATGTGGGCACTTTCTGGGTCACGCTGGGTGCAGCCCAGTGGTCAAGCATTTGCCTGGCATGTGGGAAGGTATGCATTCAAGCACTGGCATCACACAATGGTAATTATTAATTAAAATAAAGCAAGCCCAGCAATGCAGCTGCCCTCCAATCCTAGGTGAAGAGACAGCAGGGACCACCACAGTCCCCACCTCCCCAGAGCTCACCTTTCACCTGAGACAGATGACACCCAAGGAGTCAGGGATTTACACTGTGTTGTTCTGAAGGAAGCGAGGGCCGGAGATAAACCTGTGAAAGCATGAATGATAGCAGTGCCCTTTCCAAGAGCTCAGACCCGAGGGCTCGGGAGCCAGGCCCGGAAGAACATTCCAGTACAGGAACTGCAAGCAACAGCCCTGAAGTCTTTCAGAATAACTGAAAGGAGGCCACTGTAGTGACGATGGGAGAATGAGACGGGAGAGGAGGCACCTGGCCCTGTCCGAGACCCACCAGGCAGGGTCTCCAGCAATGGGTGGTGGGAAGGCGTCTCAGGCAGGAAGAACTTCAGAAGCAAAGGCCTTCACGACTTTCCCTGGGCCTTCCATTCCCACCCCCTCTGCCCTGGAAGCCAGGGAAGGAGGCCTTGACACATTCCAGCCAGGAAAGGAATGGAAAAGTTTCCAGAAAACCAGAAACACAACTCCTCCTAGTCCCCACAGAGTGTCACCTGGCGGACCTGATGTTGTAACGACACAGCCCTGCCCCACAGGCTTGCTTGCCAACCACCAGCCCTGGCTATAACTTCCGTCTCAGAGGCATCCCGAGTCACTTTCTTTTTACAAGTTATAACTGGGTTGTACCCCACCAAGCCCTGTCCGCTTACGCACTGCCTTCTCTCCTTCCATAGCCAGAATCTAACGAAGAACACACTCACCTAGTGGCATGTGCTGCATGCTCCCTGTTTGGATATGAGGTGTCCCCTGGAAGCTCACGTGTGAAGCAATGCAAGAAAGTTGAAGCAAAATGATTGGGTTATGAGAACCTTGACCTAATCAGTGTGTTAATTCCACTAGGGATTAACTGGGTGGTAACTGTATGCGTGGGATGTGGCTAGAGCAGGTGGATTATGGTGGGGGGTACCTTGGGGTATATATTTTGTCCTTGGCAAGAAGAGAACACTTTGCTTCCTCCTGTGACATCCTGAGCTTTCCCAGAGTGCTAGAGCAGGCTGTCTATGGACTGAGACCTCTGAAACCATGAGCCCAAATGTTTCCTCCTCTAAAATTGTCCTTGTCTGGTCTTTTGGTCATGGCAGGGGAAAAAAAAAAAAAAAAGCTGATCACAACACAATTCTTCTCTGACCGAAGGATCTGAGTGAATCCCCTGTAGGGGGCGCTGTTCCTAAGCGGCTAGGACGCCCTGGTCGGCCAGGCTTGCTTTGTCTTCTTGAAACAGCTGTATTGGTGTGTAACTGACACAGGCAAAGTGATCCGTGTACATACGTTACATACGTCAACCTCCGCCACCACCAAAATGGTGAAGGTGTCCACTGCCAATCCCCCTTCCGTGCCCCATCACAGGCAACCAACAACAGGTTTTCTGACTTTATGTAGTTTGCATTTTCTAGAATTTTCTATAAATGGAATGCTACAGCATAGATTCTTTTGGGGCCTGGCATTTTTCCCCCCCCTCAGTGTGACTATCCCGCAGTCTGTCCTGCTGCCATCTGTACCAATGGTCCTTGCTCCTCACTGCTGAGCAGCATTCCACCACTTGGACATGCCACGGCGTTTCTCCAGGTGTGGGCTAATACAAACAAAGCTGCTCTGGACATCTGTGCACAAGTCTTTGTGTTTCTTCCTTTTCTGCATAAAAACCTAGGAGTGGAATACTAATCTTGCCTTTATTTGGTTCAGTCCTTTTCCCAGTTCAAATACTGGGATCCGCATCTAGATGAGTGTCTCCAAATGCTGTACACGTATGATCTCTGAGGTGTGGGGGTGCCAAGGTGACCAAGGCAGTTAAGTGCATCAAGTAGTGTTTCTGCTTTCTGATGGCTCCCCGACTACTGTATATTCAGCTCAAGAAGAATGAAGGCAAACACAACGGGCCCCACACTGGGTCTTAAGCCGCATGAGTTGAAGGGGATGCACGTGGGCTTCAGGCCAAGGCCAGGAGGTGACCATAGGCACATGCGCTGGTCTCTGACCCCACTGTCCTTTCTAAGGGAGAGATTTCCAACTCCTCCAAACCACTCAACACTGCCAACAAGAAAAGAACTGGTGTGAGCAAAGGAAACTCACTGAACACATTCACCCCAAGAGTGAGAGTTGTAAAATGAGGACAATGGAACCCACCTCGGGAACGGCTGCTTGAGTTCATTCACACACCACAGGCTTAGGAAAGACCCACCTGCACCAGGTACCAGGGTGGGCTCTGTGATACCCTGGTCAACACACTGCTCTCTACCCGCACCGAGCAGACAAGCGAATGAAGAAAGAGGGGGTGTAAACCAACCTCTGTGCTGGGAAAGAAAAGCAGGAAGGGCCAAAAGCACAATGGGGGCAGGGTATTCTGGAGGGAAAATCAGAGAAGGGCTCCAGAGAGGGCACATCCACGCACAGGCCCGGGAACGCCCTTAGACACCGAGCCTGGCAGCACTGTTACACTGTCAGCTAGAAGTGGAGGTGCAGAAGGGGGACAGGTAGAGCTGAGTCAGTTCCTCATCTAGACATTGTCACCCAAGCACCTTGAGGCACCATATGGGACTCTCAGCTGCAGGGATGAACACACTTTGTCCATGCCAAAGGTCTTGTGTGCTGATTCTCAGAAGTAGTCCACCTCCTCCCTCCCCTCTCTTGGGGTACCAAAATTTAAAAAACAAAACAGCGGGGAATCTTAGAGAAATTTCTGTCACTGACAATGGCACAGAGAGACCTTTCTGCCACCTCTCTCTCAAAGCCAGGTTCTTTGAGAACTGCCTTCTCCAATGACACCCATCCTACTCCCCAGTCAGTGGTAATCCGTATCTCCCCGACTCCTTCCTACAGGCAACAAGCTCAACAGTCTTCTCGTGCATTTAAACAAGTGACGACCTATATGAGCTCACAATCACCACACCTCAGTGGCACTCTTGCTGCTTTTGCTCATTCAACAGATAAACTCCACTGAGCATGGTGGCACAGGTCTATGACACCAGCAGCTCAAGGCACTGAGGTCCAAGCATCCAAGTTCAAGGCCAGCCTCAGCAACGGAGCAAGACTGACCCAAAATTTCAAAAAAAGCAAAAGAACTGAGGATGTATCTGAGTAGTAAAGGATTTGTCCACCACTAAAGTTCAGCCCCATTACTGGAAAAAAGAAAGTCAGTCCTGACATGTTGTCAAGATTTTCCAGCTGAGAAACTCATGGCTTATCTTCAATCTGTAGGCACCTAAAAATACCAGGCATGTGTAAAGAGCAATAGTGACATTGCACAGGCATTGCGGCAGCCCACCTTCTGACACCCGAGAAGTCAGACACTTCTTGTTCGGTTCCCTCTTTATGCCAGGCACCCAAAGCAGCACCTAGCACACAGCAGGCATGCAAGAGGAACTCGCAGAGGAAGTCCGCACATATAAAACAGCTGCTGGTGGCACAGACCCAGCAGGAGTGTGCTGAGGATGAGCATCAACATCTGTCCACGGCCCAGGGCAGTGTTGGGCCTCAGCCATCACCCAGCCTACAGGAGCCAGCTCAGAGCTGATCCCCGTAGAACAGAGAGCAACCACAAGCTGGGGTCAAATCCAGGAATGCTCCACGCCCAGCAGGGAAATGCTCACGATACAGAACAATCAGAATCATATACAGCAGCAACTGCAGGTCCCAAAGCCACCCTAAGTGACTCAGTGCAATGGCAGCTGGTGGGGACAGATGGGCAGCAGACCTTTGCCTGCAGGTATCATGGAGCCAGGGAGATGCCAGCTCCGTGGCTGGCTGTAAAAACCACAGTGAGGGTGGCTGGTGGGCCAGGAGTCCAGGTCAGGGTTGCTGAAGTGGATTTCACCAGCACATCCATGTTCACACATGAGATACACCCAACCCTGGGCCAAAACCACTGTGCAGGTGGTCACAGAGCCACTCCAGGCTCTAACAGATGGGGGACCACACAGGACCTGAAGTGGCTCCATGTATTCTACCTCCAGCACATGTCTCGCCTCTTCTTGACCTGGACATACATCCAGCAGACGTTCACCTCCACCCCCCAGACTTCCCATCTGTACCAGAGGATAAAGAGGAAGGAGCACAGACGAGCAGCCAGCCCCCAGCCAGCACGCACAACACACATGAGGCCAGACTTCCACACGCCTGGCACAGTCTGTGACGTTGCTCCCTGAATGGCAGCAACTGTATCTCATGGTACAGTAGAGGACACGGTCCTCTTTGTCCCCCTCAGCACTACCATCAATGCCACATAGCATCTGCTGGACACCTGATACCAGTAATCACTCATCCTCACAGCAAAGTGTAGCTGCCCTTTGAGGAGGAAGAAAATAAAGACCTGAATAATTAAGAGTACCCTGAATTTGAACACATATCTGTTATCAAAGCTTTTACGGCCGCGCATGGTGGTGCACATCTGTACTTCCAGCAACTCGAGAGGCTGAGGCAAGAGGATGGCAAGTTCAAAGTCAGCCTCAGAAAAGTGAGGCACTAAGCAACTCAGGGAGGCCTTGTCTCTAAATAAAATACAAAATAGGGCTGGGGATGTGGCTCAGTGACCTAGTACAAGAGTTCAATCCCGGGTACCAAAAAGAAAAAAAGAAGCCACTACTGTTTAGAGTTCTCTGAAATCTCTTCTTAGAATAGCCTGTTCTAAACTACATAAGGAAAAGGAAACAGGTTCAGAAAAACGGGGGCCTGATTCCCAGTCCTGTGCCAAGCCCTCCCCTCTGGGATAAGAGCCTGAGAACCCAGTGCAGCCCCTCCCAGTCCTGTGCCACGCCCTCTCTGTAACACTCTTCCTCCCTCTCCAGGGGCAGGTGGCCCTCCAGAGCTCTTAAGACAAAGCTTTGAAGAGCCCCGAGACATGGACCCTGCCAAATGAGACAGACCAAATGAGACAGCCTATGCCAGCTAGAACCTAGTGCTGGCAGTGAGTTCAATGGGGCAGCTAATCCACCAGGTCTACTCTTTGCTGTCTGTTGGAGCCCTGATAAGTATTTGCAAAAATTCTCCAAGTGTTGAGGAAGCAATTTTCAACATTTGTCCATTATCCGGTTAGGCCATGACACTACAGCGAAGCTGACATCAGTAGCAGGCTAACCAGAACCAGTCCTTCAACTCACAATCTGCCCTCAGTTCTGCTGGAGGGAGGGCACAGGAGGAGGAAGGGCCACTCAGATATCCATACCGGCAGCCTAGGCCACAACAGGCCAAGATTTCAAAGGCCATGTAACATTCTAGCTTTGCAGTCAGCCACTGCTATTTCAACAAAGTGCATGATGAACTTGAAAGTCTGTTTTCAAATTGAACAAGTTATAGTTTATTAGTTCTCGGCCTTGACAAAAGGACAGAGATGTGACCCAATTCTAAGTGGGAGCCCATCTTTCCTACTAAAAGCCTGGGGAACCACAACCAGGAAGATGTCGCACCACGTCCAGGTTCTCAGCATGTAGAAGGCCCAGTGTCAAGAGCAAGGCAGGCCTGCACAGCCCCTGCATGAGGGTCACGGTCAAGGGAGTCAGAAGGCCCCATCATCGTGGTGAGTGACACTTTCACACATACAAGCTTTTGAAAAATCAAAATAAATGCTAAAAAATCTCTGACAAATAAAATAGTAAAGTTTTAGATAAAGGGCAGTGCTTTACCAACAGGGTTTGGCCCTGCACTCTGTTGAAGGTGGCAGGGCATGCCCAGGAAAGCAAAAGCCCTGGAACGCCAAGTCACGGGCACCCACAGTCCAGGTCCTGGGCCCTCGACATGGCTAGCAGGTCTGTCACTGTGGACAGGCTCATGGTGTCAGTCTCACCCGCTGTGGTCCTGATGGCGCACTGATCCAGGCAGGGTGACCTTCAGGGTGACCTGCTCACCCGACCTCCTCCCCCTCTGCTCAGACCTGCCACCAGCTTCTGATAGCCCATTTCTTCCTGTATGGTAAAGAGGGGCAAATGGGCTGCCAGAAAATGAAATTTGGCAAGCAAATATATCTGGCTCAACTCACAGGGGATTTTGGTTTTTTTAATATAGTTACAATCGCCGAAAGGCTGGGGCTGCGGCTCAGTGGTAGAACACCTGCCTAGCAGGTATGAGGCGCTGGCTTCAATCCTCAGCACCACATAAAAATAAATAAAGGTATTGTGTCCATCTACAACTAAAAACTAAAAAGAAATTTAAAACTTTTAAAAATCAGTTGCCAACATTTTAAAACTAATTTTTTTTCAAATTTAAATAAAAAATCCAGACATGTGGCTTTTCTTAACAAAAGGAATGTTCTGCCAACACAGCCCATGTGCCCAGATGGCGGACAACAGCATGGCCGGGGAGGGGAGAGCAGTTTAGCCTGCTCTCTGGCTGGCCTCACCCCTCGTGCCTATGCACCCCAGCGCTGGGGTTCAGTGAACATAAGCAAGCCACACACTGGCCTTTGGGCAGTTTCTAGTCCAGAGGGAACATGAGATGCTTAGAGCAGGTGGAATAGAGAACATGGAAGAGACCATGATAAAGGGAAGTGACACATGGAGAGCGGGAAGGTGGTGTCCAGTGGGGGAGGGGTTGGCACCCGGTCGGGAAAAGGCCGTCAACAGGGGTTCCAGAGCGAAGGGCCCACAGAGATGAGGGGAGCCTAGGTTCAGGCCCGAGACCCCTCCTCAGAGCCATCTCTTGAGGAATGTACGTCTGCATGCCTCAGCTTCTCGTGTACAAAAGAGCACCCACCTGATGGGGGGCCACAAGGACCAAATGACACAGCGCATGCCAAACATTTAGCACAGTACGTGGCACAGAAATGCCCGACACCTTCCAGACAGCATCACCTCCCTCACCTCCTCCACCGGGAAGATAAAGACTGAGAGGGGGATGAGCCCTTCCACGACCCAGGCTGTCCCAGGCCCTCTGGGACCTTTCCTCACCCCAGGAACATGCTACTTCCTGGCACAATGACAGTGTACTCTGGGACCAGACCATTCCATGCTTCTGGAGCAGTCTCCACTTCTTAAAAACATACCTACCTACATTCTCCACATTTCTCCACAGGGCAGGAAGGCAGCACCTCCTCTCCAACCCCGACGCCAGGCAGGCACTGCCTGGCAAGTGCAAGAGCACAGCCCTGTCCCCACCTTGACATCACAACTGTGAAACCACATGAACGCCTGAGGAGGCTCAAAACCTAGACAGACATGCGTTGCACTCAGAGACCATAAATTCTAGTTTCCTTAGACTCCAAATCATCAGAAAGCTGAAACAACCAGATTTTTTATAGTGTCACACTATGATAACTGATGTTCGTAATTATGGCCCCGAGGCACAGCACGTTCCTTAACTGCCTTCTAAATTATCGAAGATCAAATTATGTTCGGCACATTTTAGCGTTAAGTGTATTTTAATTATATTCTCATTCTTGGAAAATTAGTAACACACACGGCTGAAATAGATGATCTAGGCAGCTCTGTGAATAAAATATTCTGGATAAAGCTCAGGATTTCCAGAATGTTCTCACAAAACCACACTCTTCCCTCTTTCTAGGTAAATGAGAGTTTAAAATGGATATCCTGCCTTCTTCCAAGAGAATATGGCCATTTAAACACCAGCAAATTATGGAGTATTTTTTGAAGTAAGGGGAAAGGAGATGCAATAAAATAGATGAAGGCAACGAGAAGGTTGGAGCCAAAAACATGCCTTAACGTCTCGACTGTGGCTGAAAATGAACCCATACTTCTGCTGAGCCTCCTAGCAACCAAGGCAAAGAAGAAAATATGACCACTGGTACCATTACCAGCATCTAAAGAGTTAGATCCAATGACTACTTAGTCAAGAGAATTGTTCTGGTATTTATGCCCAGAGAAATCTCTCGCGCAGAAACAACTCACACCATGCCTTATAAGCACGCACACCGAAAACACAGTGATGGTTCTCAGCAGTCCCTGGGTCTCCTAACACCCCGAGGTTGAAACTTCTAGTGCCACTGAAAATGGGTGAGACAGACTGGGCCAGGGGACCGCAGGGGAGCAGGCAGTAAGGGCTGTGATGAACCAGAAGGGGCACATCAGAGCTGAGGACCCAGCTGTAAACTGGCTCTGCCAACTGCTGCCATGTGGCAATATGGGCCCAATGCTTCCCAATCATCTCATCACAAAATAGGTCAAGCATACAGAAGAATAAACGGCACATACAGGAAATGAGGAGCAGAAAGTAAATGCGTACCTGTGTCCCATCACCCACTAAGACACGGAACCTTCAGTAGGTTTGAGGCCCCTCCCCCCGTGTCGTCATTGCCTTGGCATTCTTGCTCATCATCCTTTGCTCTTCTGAATGGTGGCCACAGTGCAGCTTCCTGACCCACCTCCTTTCCAGTCCACGGCTCTCATCTCCCATCACTGTGTCCCAGGGCACTTTCTTCATATCACACCCTCACGTCCACGAGATGCCCCACACAATGCGCCAGAGCTAAACCTTGTCCACTTTATCGTCGCACTGATCTCAATGCTACGCTACCCCACCCCTTGCTCTTTTTGTTTTTAAACCTACTCCCTTGCTAGTGGCACGTAAGTTGTGTACACATTTTGCCACGAGCAATGATCGAAGTATCACTCCGTCTCCCTCCTGGTGCACGCAGGCAAGGGTTACTCTAGCACGGGGCCAAAATCTAGGTGTTCGCCAAACTAATTCTAATTTTTTAAAAATTGGGGGCTCACTCCACAACCACAAGTAAAACACACCATGGGCCAGATGCCTCCCTTGGCTGCCAGCAGGCAGCCTGCAGCATGGATGAGCAGCCCCCTGGGGAGCTGCAGAAGAGGCCTGCCATAGGCCGTGAACTCACCAGGCCGCATCTGCTCCTGTCCATTAGCTGCCAAGTTCAAGGACAACAGCATCTCATGTTCAGACAACATAAGTTTTGGGCAAGTACTTGTGAATGTCATTTCTTGAAAATCAGCTTTTGAGTACTTTTGGGTAGCAAGGACTTTGACCTTACAACTCACTGACACGACCCCACTGGGGAGCCCAGAATGGAAACACCTTTAGAAAGTGTGACTGGTAAGATTTCCTCCAACATTCATCCATCCTAAAATGTGGCCCCAAGACATTCCCTGATGCTTTCTAAGAAGTATTTTGTAGCAGGAAGTTTACAAATACCACAGGAGCTATCATCTGAAGGTCTTTTCCTCCAAAGTCATACCGAAATTCAAGCTCCCAAACTGATGGTGTGGGAAGAGTGGAGCCTATGGGAATAGATCAGATTATGAGCACACAGCCTTGCAGTTAGTAGTAGTTCCTTTAGAGACAAAGGGACTCCAGAGCAAGGTGGGGTGGCACATGCCTGCAATCCCACCAACTCGAAGGCTGAAAAGGAGGATTGCAAGTTCAAGGCAAGCTTGGCAACTTAGTGAGACCCTGTCTCAAAATAAAAAATTAAAAAGTGGCAGGGATGTGGTTTGGCAGTGAGCGTCAAGTGTCTCTGGGCTCAATCCCTAGAAATGCAAAGAGAGTGGGAGGACCTCAGAGTTAGAGTGCTTGCCTAGCACACAAAAGGCCCCGAGCTCCATCCACAGTACCACAAAAACAAAGACAAAGCACCCAGAGAGACCTCTCGTCTCCTACCACACAAGGACACAGCAATTGAGACACCAGCCTCCTTGTTCATGGAATTCCCAAACTGGAAACTGTAAGGAATAAATTTCTGTTGTTTGTAGGCTATCCTGTTTATGGTATTTTGCTATAACTGTCAAAATAGACCAAGATAGTGGGTAACACAATCAATAGTAAGTAGAAGAGCACTGTACTAAAAACATGTAAGGCTGCCCCCTCTGAACTGCAGAAGTTGATTTCTATCTTTTGAAAATCGGTTTGACAAAGGCTTAGTGGAATGCAGCCACACCGTGGTTCACACTCAGGAGCTTCCTGATACCTGGGGAAGCTGAGCAGTTCTGACAATGACCTGCCCACAGGGCCCACCGTCTGGCCTGTACAGAGCCAGGTGCCCGTCCCTGGGCTTTCTCTTCTGGTCTCTCAACCTAGCCCTGGCTTAGGTCATCAGACACCACACATTTAGACTCCAGCAGAGAGAACCTTATGCACACTAGACCCCTTCCTACGTCACCTACTAAGACGGAATCAGATTCCAAGCAAATCATCTTTTTATATGATCAGAGTTTACTCTCAGATGAGAGGCCCTGAAGTGTGGTGCAGAGGATGAGGAACAGCGGCACAATGTCAGATAAGGAGGGAAATGATGGCACCAGCAGGGACACACAAACACACACGACAGAGAGCCTCCAAGGAAGGTCGAGATCTTTCCTGTCCATAGGACTAGGGCCACTGACTGCAGCCCTCCCAGAGAAACGCTAGACCATTCATGCCACAGATAGAGACTCAGTGCCTGTCACATGCAGAGTGCAGTCCTTGAGTTGGTATGTAGCAGGGGCAAAGCAGATTGCCACCATCTCTGCCTCCCAGGAGGGAGACAGGCAAGAAGGAAGCAAGGAAAGACATAAACCAGGTGACTGGAGATCGTGAAGGTTCAGTGAAGAACATAAGAGGGTCATGTGGAAGCTTACCCCAAAGGAAGATGCCGTCTAAGCAGACTAGCCGAGGACAGGAGTGAGCCAAGCAGAGATGGGGGCGGGGGACGCGGGGAGCGCAGGCTCTGTGGATAGAGTGAAGGTGGCATGTTCTAGGAAGACCAAAGGGGACCCAGAATGGAAGAAACAGGAGGTGCTGGTAGGTGGGGTGAGAGGGCGGCAGACACAAGAGCAAGGACAACTTGGAGCCAGCTCAGGGACAGCAGGTAGAGTCTGCTGACATACTCCAGGCAAAAGAAGTTGTAGGTTAGGCCTATGGTGAAAAATGGCTGGTTTATGACATGCCCCAGAGAGCGGCCACCACCACCACTCAGTACCTAGGTGTGGAGTGAGGACAGAGGAGGACCTAGGTCTTTTAATTCAGTAACTACTTGGAAGGAAGGTGAGCCATCCGCAGAGATGGAGAAAACTGTAGGAAGGACATGTTGAGAGGGAATCCTCAGCGGTCTGTTCAGTGCCAGGTGCCCTTAGCCCAGCAGTCCCTAACCAAGGCCATTTTCACCACCAAGGACAGGGTTGGCAACATCTAGAGATAGTTTGGGAGAGAGGGATGCTACTGTCACCCCGTGGGTGGAGTCACTAGCATCCTACAAGGCACAGGACAGCCCCCCACAACAAAGAACTGACTAATCCTAAACACCACTGAGGCCCAGCCTAGGAACTTAATGTCGACCATGCAAGTTCCTGAAAGGCCAGTGCGGACGGTGTGCACTTGGCTTTTCTCCGTAGTTGCTCTCCTGTATCGCCATGTCCTCCCACTAGTGCTCTGTGGGAGTTGGAAAGGGACTGAGGTCAGTGGGTCTAAGTGAAAACTGTCAGAACGATTAAGTCATTCAAGGCCAAACCCAAGGCCAAGCAATGAGAAGAGGGGGAGGAGGAGGAAGGAGGTGAGAAGAGAACAGCAGGTCCTCCTCCACAGGAGTGGCCCGAGCCGGGGAAGCCAAGCAGCAGCCACAGAGCCCAGGCAGCAGCAGAGGCGCACCAGGCAGGACAGGCCTTACCCTGTCTGGACAGCGAGGGAAGATGGGGATCCGGAGAGTTCTTTCCACTCGTGGAAAAATATGAATTAAAACTACATGGAGGGCTGGGGATGTGGCTCAAGCGGTAGCACGCTCGCCTGGCATGCGTGCGGCCCTGGTTCGATCCTCAGCACCACATACCAACAAAGATGTTGTGTCCGCCGAGAACTAAAAAATAAATATTAAAAATTCTCTCTCTCTCTCTCTCTCTCTCTCCTCTCTCTCACTCTCTCTTAAAAAAAAAAAAAAAAAAAAAAAAACTACATGGAGCGGACATTAGTCAACTATCAGACCAGAAAAGACCCACGAGACATTTCCATTTATGCCATTAAGAAATTTTTCAGCATGTAAAAAAGGTACAAATATTAAGTCAAGGTAAAATTTAAAAAAAATATATTTCTAAATTTTACTTGGAAATGCATGTATGAATTCATAATATATATTCTACTGAGCAATGAGGGAGGGAGTGAAGGAAGGAGGGAAAGAATTTCTACCTTTGACAGCTGCAAAGTAATAGGAAACAGTACCAGACCTAATGAGCAACGCTGAACAGCCCGTCACCCACACTGTAAGTATAAATACCTTTTTCTAGCAAAGGAACCAGGGTACCATGACAAATATCCTACTCCAGGCCTAGAGCATGAAGAAGAAGGGGCCCTGACACCCCAGCTTTAGGTTTTGGTGTTCAGCAGGAAAGCAGAGATCCACTACTCTTAAAGATTCAGGGCCCAACTAACTACCATCCCATGGGCCAAAGACAGGACAACTTGAAATATCACATTAAAACATTAAGTTTAAATATGTAAATTCACAGTGCTATTTTTTAAAAAAAAAAAAAAGCCTACTGGTCACATCTAGAGGATGTACAGGGACCAACTCACTATTCTGAAAAGTGAATAAATGAATGAATCTAAGCCTTGGTTCCCCTCCCCCATCTGCATTATGCAGAATCAACATAGGTGACAACTGTAAACGCACCAGGAATATTGTACACATGCCACACACGAAACCAATTGACTGTTGTCATTATAACCCACACTGTAACAGCTGCACCTCCAGGGACACCCACACCAACTACCCCTGACAGATGCCACAGGGACAGCACAGCATGTCTGACCTTTCTGGAGGAGAATGGAGATTTTTCTCACTCTCAATGGCAGAGAAATGCAGAAACAGTATGTGCATATAAATGGCTCTTGCTAAGGGTCTAAATGTTACAGACATGTTAACTTCTTTACAAAAACACTATGAAAGAGGAACCATTAACATTCTCACTTTACAGATGAGAAAAGTGAAGTCTGCAGAAGTTCAAAACTTGCCCATGATCAAGTGGAAAATGGCAATGAAGCATAAAATTCCCAAGTCTTGCTCAAACTCTGGCTAAGTGTGAAGCACTGGGGAACGTGACAGAGCAGCCATACAGAGCCAGGCCCTGGAGCATGAGGGACCTCGCAAAAGAACAGTGCTGCTGTGGGTGCGGCTGTAGCCCCCCCCCCCCAGCTGTCCCAGGCATCGCTGACTGTGCACTGTGCAGCCACCATCTACATATCAGGCGAGGGCACAAGTGCTCCATTCCCACTGCCCAGCGGGGAAGAGTGAGGTGCAGCCAATAGGAAGGTTGCCCAGAGCTGCTCAGGGAGAAAGGTGGACCCTGAACTGAACCCAAGGTCCATGGCTTACATTTTAATTCCAGCTTTACTAACATACAACTGACAGAAATGGTATACATTCAAGGCGTACAACATGACAATTTGATATAATCAGTTTAATTAACACGTCCATCATGGCCATGGTTACCATTTTGTATGTGGTGGTGGTGAGGGACCAGTGGTAAAGGACAGACACTTAAGGTCTATTCCACAGTATAACTATAGTCATTACACAGGAGTTTAGAGCCCCCAAAATGTGTTTGCACCCTCTGACAACACCTCCCAGGTCCCCACCACAGCCCTGGTGACCACCTTCTGCACTCCTAGTTCTCACCACTCCTCCCAGGGAGGCTGCCTGTGGAGGCAAAAGGTGAAGGACCAAGGAGGGGAGGAAGCCAGGGGTCCAGAGGACAGGACCTCGGGGAACGCCAAACCAAGGGAGAGCTTTGGCTGGGGCTAGGCGTTACTTCTGTTTGGAAAATAAAACAATCACATAAATAGAACAACAAGGAAAAGTCAAAAATTCCTATTCTCTAGCCCGGATTTTAACACTTAGAAGTAGTATCCCCCCGAGCACTGGTTCTCAACGGGGACATGTGGCCAAATCTTTGTTGAAACCAAGTTTTCAAGTTTTTGCAAAGATGGTCTCTCTTCTCTATCTTAAAAGAAGATTTTTTTTAAAGCCACCTGGAGGGTGTGGGAGAGAAATTGACAGAACCCAATTTCAATCTCCTCTGCTAAAGAAATAGCATCTTTTGCCCACAGCAGGGCACAGAGTTGCCTGCGTGGCCCAGAGGAGCAGCGGGTGGGGCGCTGTGAAGTTCCGTGGAGGGAAAAGGAACTTTTCAGTGCGCTTGTCACTGTGCAGGAGCGGCTGACAGTTGGCTCTGGCAGGCTGAAAACAGAACCTGTGAGTCACACCAGGAAGCCTGAGGAGACAGGGTATATTCGGCTCTCGACTTCACCGGTTCTAGAGGTAAAATTTACCTTTTTCAACGGAAGTTGCAGAAAAAGTAGGATACTGAAGGGGGAAATTAGCCACAAGAAAAGCTGTGAGAGTTGTTTTCTGGGAAGAAAAAAAAAGTAAGAAAGTTGTGAGCAACTTGGCAAACCAAAGTTCCTGAGTTGGAGGAAGGGCAAAGAATTCTGGAGGCCTCTCCAAAGACACCCATGGAAAAGTCGTAAGAGTAGAGGCTGAGCAAGCAGGACTTCAGGGTCCTCTGGCGGGTGTAGGCCTCCCTCACAGGAGCCAGTGACCACACTGCTGGGAGACCTCGTAAAGCCAAAACTGGGGCAGGGAGAAGTGAAGAACCAGGGATGTGGGAAGGAAAGGACCCTGTCCCTGGGGGTCTGGCCACCTGAGACCTGCGCTGAAGGCCTAGAGGAGTCCAGAGCAGTTCCTTGGTGGCGCTGCCCCCAGCCATGTGACAGCAGCCAGGAGGAAGGCGGGGAGTCCGCCTGGAACACAGAGGTCCAGCCTCTGCCCAAGAGGAGCTGTCCTCAGCCCCAAGCAAGGAAGACGGGCCAACAGTCAGGATCAGAAACCAGGGACAAACAGCAGTGCTTTCTGCTGATACATAAGCCGAAGGCTGCCCAGATTCCTCTCCAGACTGCAGGGTGTGGGGTGGGAGCAACTGTGGGCTCAGCGCCAGGACTCACTCACCCTGCCCATCAGAGCAGGCAGGCCCAAGAGAAGACAAGGCTATGGCAACCTCACGCCCCTCGGAAGCAATGCTATCTGCGACCCCAGCAGGTCACCTCCTGATGCACCCCACTCAGGAGGAGAGGGCACCATAATCAACATGTGAGGAGTCTTCATTTGATCCCCAAGGGCTACACATGAGAAATGACTGTTCCCAGGCTATAAACGAGGATACCTGAAGCTCTCAGAGCTGAGCAGGAAACAGGCACACGCCCAGAGCCCTGATTTGGATCCTTGCATTCTGACATTGTCTTGTCATTCGAATTCGTGGCTGTTTTCAACTGAGAGGTTATGAGCTTCAGGTCTGGAATCGGACTCCCAGTCCTACCATCGGTTCCACATGTGAACTTAAACATCGGCAAGTTACCATGCCTCAGTGTCCTTCTCTATAAAACGAGGACAGGATAATGCCACAACAGAATGACTGTGAGGATCAAATGAAACAAATTGCCCCAATACCCGCCTGGCCTAGCACAAGCACTGGACAACTTAACAGAGAGCCAGCCAGCCTGAGAGGGATCCCAGCAATCACTGAGAAGGATACCTGCAGCTTCCCAACACAAGAGAATGGCTCAAAATTAATAAAGAAAAAGGGTTCTTTTTGCTTTCATTTTTTAACACACTCAAACATGCCCCCAAAGTGGATTAAATAAAAACGTTCAATTTGTTCTTTCTACAGAGCTATTAGATCAAAGCAAGTTATTATAGCTGAGCTACATAATTCGCTTGATTAATTTTGCTCTGTGATGAATCAGGAGAAACAACAAAATCTCAAAGTTGCTCCCAATCCAATTTTGAATGTCTTTAAATCTTGAGAAAAGTCTTTGGCTGGAGGAAGTACACAAAATGCATCTGGAAAAGAAGTGGTAAGCTTCACCTCAGATGAGGGCCCCCACTCTCCTGGTGACATCTTTGTGAGCCAACACACTGAAGAACGAGGTGAAAGGATCTCAGTACCAAGGCTTCAGAACTGTGTTTGAAGCCCAGTGCCACCACTCCCCTGCTGTGTGACCTAGGATCCTCCACGCAACCATTCTGAGCCTCAGTTTCTACCACCCCTACCTTCCAAGCCCAGCTCAGAAATGAACATTCCTGCGTCGTCTTCTGAGACTCCCACTCCTTGCCCTCCATTACCAGCCCTCTTCTGTCTTGCTTGCTGCTACAAACTCCTCTTGGATGGTGCTGACCTTCCATAGGACATGTGTCCTTAAGTCAAGGGAGAGGGTTGGTTCATCGGGGTGCCCACGGATGATCTGGCCCCCACTCTTCCTTGTAGTCGCACACCTCCAAAGTGAACCTGGCCATCAGCCTCCATGGTATCATTTCCCCAGGTGCCACCCCCTCCCGGACCTTCATTCACAGTGTCTCAATGGGTGCTTCCCTCTCCTCAGCAGGAGGCAGATGCTGGCAGCAGCTCAGACGCAGGAGTGGAACCTAAACTGGCTCCACCACAAGAACGCAAGGCTCTGCCAGGCATGGAGAGACAGACTCTTGCTTTCTCCTCCAAATGTGAACCTGGAAGAACTATTGGCCCAGAATTGATCACAGCCATCTGTGCGCATGGCGGGAAACCTACCAGAAGGATTTCAACCCAGAAACGGTAGAACAAGGGCTAGAAAAACAGGAAGCTGGTGACACGGCTCCTGGCCCAGCCCTACAGCCAGATTCTCCCTTTCCACAGACCATGAGGACGGACGGTGCTCTGCATCATAACCAGCACCCTGACACCCCAGCGACTCAGACGAAGGTCCACTCCTCTTCTTCCCAAGCCTGCAGTGGACCCTGCAGCACGACAGGGAGGCTCCCCTCTAAGCAGGAACTCAGGGATCCAAGCCAGTGTCACCTTGCAGTGATGCCACACAGAAGCAGGGCTGCAGGAACACCAAGAAAACCCACCTCAACTCTAATGTCCTTCAGCTGAGGTGACTCTAACCACGTCTGCTTACAGCCCTTTGGCCAGAAGTGGTCACACAGTTCCAATCTACACATAAAGGACACTGGAAAATGTGCCTGTCCTGTGTGTCTGAGGAGAGAAAAATGAGGTGGGCCTTGATGTGTTTAATCTCTGCCAGAGCCAATTTGAGCCAAGTTTTCTGTTGCCTGCAATGAAAAGTCTATTAAATAACACATGTGCCAGCCAGGTGCCAGGGACGGTGCTGGAGGCTGGGCTGAGACAGTGAACAAGACACCTCAACAGCCATCACTGCGCCACTCCTGGAAGAGTGGAAGGACATGGGAAAAGAGGTAAATAAGAACAGACGGGAAGGGCAAACCCATAACCAGCACCACCAGGATCAGGAGAGAAGACACTCGGCACACACGAGACAGCGTGGGGTCTGAACCTCTTCTTCAGGGGTGCAGGGGGTGACCAGCAAAGGCTTCCAGGAGGAGATCTTAAAGACAAGAAGTCAGCCAGGGAAAATGGGAAGGGGAGGCTCTATGGAAAGAAAACAACGTTCTGGGGAGAAAAGCTTACCTGTGTAAAGGTATACACTTGGGAAACAAACCAGCTCAGAATAAGGTCTGAATGAAATAGAGCTGAAGACGAGGCAAGAGCCATAGCATGAGGGTTTTATATCAACGCACAACGTACTTCCTGTAGATGAAGTTAGGGAAAAGGTGAACCACTGGAGAGTTTCGAGCAGGGACATGGCCCAAGCAGTCCAGCCAGGAGTAGTTCTTCAACGTTCTACCAAGAGCACTGAGCTCAGCCACCCTGCCCCAGTCTCCACAGCTCCACCCCTTAAGCAAAGAGCCCTCGATGTTATGAGCAGGCTCAACCCACCCAGCACGTAGGACAGCCCTGTCCCTTCACCAGGCACATCCAACTCTAAGAGGACCATACCCCCTGAGGCCCCTCAACCAAGACCAGACACTCCTGCTGGGGGCCCACAAGTAGCTTCAAGAAACCACTTCCCACCTCAGGGAGGAAAGCAAATATAAAACAGGACCAAAATAGTGTGGGTCTGAAAAGCTGAAAACCAGCCACTATAATTACAAGTATTTTTATCTGTTGCCCAAAAAAGAGTGTCGGATCACGTTCCAAGTGTTCTCTGTGGAAGTTCATCTGTGCGTTCCCAGTGCTGCAGACCCCACTCTAGGCCCTCCCATCAGTGAGGCCTCGAGGGAAACAGAGGCTCCACAGCACACACCAGGCAGAGCAAATGGCATGGAGCTGAGCCTGGGCACCATCGCCCACTGAGGACGGAGACCATGCCGTGAAGTAGTGGGAATGAGATGCCCAAAGATCTCCTGGAAAAGAAACCACAAGATCAGCAAGGACAAATGCTCTGGGAGCAGGGGGCCTGCAGAGAGGCCCAGTTGTGACCTGCAGCTGTGCATGCTCTGCCCCAACATGATGGGTAACTGGAAGGCCAGGAGAGGAGGAAAGAACCAAGGGCCTCCAAAAGCAAGCTCTGGCCCTTCTGCTGCCCTGGACAGGTCACACCAATGCTCAGGAACAGGCAGAGGACAAGAGGTGTCTGATGGGACTGGCATCTAAAAGAGCATACAGGTTTGTTTATGCCGATACGTGCTCACATTGGGAACCGTCTGCCAGCTGCCATTTTTCTCCTTGCCCCTTCAATTATCCCTGTGGGCTTGACAAGCTACGAGCTCGCAGGCTTGCCACCGCTTTCACTGTCCTAACTCCCTTAGCCAGCCGACAAGCAAGTCCCAGCTCCTGTTCCTAGCAGGTACAGGGAAGGCCACAGAGGGTAACAGAAAGAACACCAAGTGTGGAGTCAGCCAAGGTCAAGTCCTGGTTCAACACCGGCAGGGCAGCCTCCTGAACACAGACCAGCGACTTATCACTGCCAAGCCCCAGTTTCCTCATCCATAATGATGCAGCAAACATTAGACAGTCTATGTAATGCAATTAACACAGTGCCTGGAAATAGCAGTCAGCATAAATAGAGGGTCACTATCAACATCATTATCATTGGCATTTGTAGTTGCTGTCATTAAATGAATGTCACCAAACCCTAACAGGTTACAGGGTCCCAAGTGTAAAACAGACCTCAGAAAGCACCAGTGGGAGCAATTCTCCAGGATTAATGACCCAGTTTTTCAAACTAATAAATTACAAGTAAAACAGAAAGAGAAGGGGAGATAGAGGTGGGAAACCTGTAGATCAAAAGACAGAAATTCATCCACCAGGTGCCGTGTAGCTTCTTATTCAAACATGATTTGAACTGGAAACTTGAACACTCACCAGATAGTCAACGTTAATGAAGAATTACTGTAACTTTTGGGTGTGACTTTTTATTTTTAAATCCATGCATCTTTTACGTAAAAAAAAAAAAAAAAAAAAAAAAGACTCCCAGTTACATCTCCTATCGGGACCCATAGGAGACAATGTGTAAGCCAACACTGCGATGTTTCCATGTCCAAGGTCCCAATTGATTCGGGAACTTTTGCGTTTTATTAAAATGATGATCACATCCACAGCTCTCTGCAGCATGTCATTACGGGTTTACTTCTTGCCAGCTTGATGCTTAAGCTTACTTATCCATAAATAGCAAACCTGTCATTATAATGAGAATAAATACTGCTAATATACCATTTATTTCACCAATGAGCAAAAACCTTGGGACTAACTACACTCATCCAGTAAGTGACGAGTATCCCAGAACCTGAGAAACCAGTCCACAGCTGGCTGAGCCCTGCCATATGGACAGAAGCAAAGTTCCGTTTGCAGAGGCTGGACAGGCAGTGCTGGGGCACAGGGTGGCAGAGAGAGCAAACGGGGGTGCGGAATGCCAAGCAAGACTCAGGGCAGTCAGAGGGCAGCACAGAGGAAAACTGAACTCCAGTGGGCAGGGTGTGGAGGAGGATAAGAAGGGAAGTAACACATATCTATCTTACATCCTATAAGTTGGGACACTTCAGTGGCAAGCAACAGAAACAGATTCTAAGCTAAAGTCAGAGAACACTGACTGTAAACAGTGGGGAAAGTGGGAGCATCTGGCTCAGAAGAAACTGGACCCAGAACAGCTGTGGCAAGTGCAACCCAGGGATACCAGGGGAGCCTCAGCAGGTGCACTGTAATCAGTGTGTGGAACAATGCTTCATGTGGCTTTTGGCCGAACAGATGGCCTCCCCAGCACCTTTGCATTCCTGTGACTCAGGAATTGAATCCCAGCTGCCCAACTTCAGACCAAACGCCCATCCTGAGCCAAGGGAGGGCAGAGTGCTTGGATTTTCTGACTCAACAAGGCAACTGAGAAAAGGTAGCCCCCAAAAGGACATAGGAACCAAGGGAGAAACGGGCACAAGGGCACTTCCTGTCTGCTCCAGGTCATAACCTGGATCTTTGTGCTCAATCCCCAAAGCAACCCACTAGCAGCTTTTATTGGCTGATTGGGGCTTAATATCCTGGGTGGCCTACCCAGGGACTCATGGGAGAAAGTGGCAACCTGAACTCAGTACCACAAGGGACAGTGTGTGCCCTGCAGGCCACTAGGTAGAATCAAAGTCCAAATGCCTCCAATATCTGACATTCTTATTGAAGCCAACTGCTAGAATAGAATGCAAGAATCTCCAGAAATGAATCTAAACCAAAGAAATTGCACTTAAAAGATGCAAAGAAGCTGGTGTTGCATCTGTCCTTGAGGATCCAAGGGCTTTCTCTTCAAACCCCTTAGTGAAAACCAATCCACCTCTTCTGATGCCTTACATCAGAGCCAGGGAGTTTACAAAACAAACCCTGGGCACCGTCACTGCAGTCCAAGGAGGGAGGAGCTCTCTTTGTTTCTGCTGTGCTGGGGCCTCGCACATGCCAGGCAACCCTCTGCCACTGAGCCACATTCCCAGCCCCAGAACAAGAAGAAAAAAGTTTTTCACCTCCGGTCATTGGCAGTTGACGGTCACCCACTAGTGACAGATGTTTCTGTGGTGCTAACGTTAGGTTCTGAGCTGCCCTGACCCTGGGCTCAATGCCACCAAGAACAAAGGTGCTGTGTGAATGGGCAGTGGGGGCAGCGGTTTTCTTGATTCCTAAGATGAACACAGAAGTGAAATGCTCAGGAGCTCCCTTCACAGTGGGTGAATCGCAGGTTTGGGTGTCCCTACAGCCGTGTTATCTGACACGAAGCATGGCCTCTTCTTCCGCCCTTTGAAGTGGAAGAGCCTGCGTCAGCCTCTCACAGGCGCTCACTGCTCCACTCCCACAGCGGGTGGACATCAACCCAAGAACAAGGTGGCAGGGCAACAGCCCCAAGCACGGCGACAAGGGCTCCATCCAGGTGAGCTGAGGGCTCAGCCAGTGCCTTGGCATCATGAAAGACTACAGCTCATCACAGATGGAAGAACACTGGCAGAAACTGGCTATGCAACCAAGGAAGAATGAGACACAGTCTGGGCAGGACGTGCCCTGTGAGGATGTCTCTGCTTCAGGCACATAGCTGGCTGCTCCCAGGGGGAGTCACAGGCTGGTCAGAGAAAGCTTGACCCGAGCCCCCAGTCCCCCATCTGGCAGCTCAACACTGCCACTGCCATCAGAACACCAAGTCTCACGCCCCACTGAATCAGTCTTCACAGAGGGGCTTGTGACGGGGGAAGAGAGGCCATGCAGGGCTGGACACGCTCCCCAGTCACAGCTCACCTTCCCTTGAGCTCACCCGAGTTGGAACTCAGGTTGCTGCTTAAGCTGCCCCCTTTGTTTAGGGGTAGTTTTAAGAACCACAGAAAGCATGGCATAAAAATAGGAGATCAAACTGAGAATGAGCTTAAGGCATCCGCTTCCAGACCCACCCCCATAACCCCAACTCCAGCATGTTCCCATTAACAATTAGTAGGTCTTTTTCTAGTTATAAAATTAACTCACTGGAGAAGTCTTAGAAAGTACTGGAAGTCTCCTTATAGACCTCCATGTGGACATGAATCTACAGACACAACCTGTAATACTACCCCCAGCTGAGTACCACAACATCATACACACACAAATAATAAAAACCTTGGTCCCAAGCTTCACCAATGATTGTGCTGACAGTGGATGGTTCATGATAAAATGCTACCGTGCCTAAAGACTTCAGTCCGTATTCATCAAGATCACTTTCTTCAGGTATGGACGATGAACACTGTCAAATTTCATCACCTATCCAAATCAATTCTTTTTAATATTTTTAGTTGTAGACGGACATAACTATTTGATTTATATTTTTATACGGTGCTAAGGATCAAACCCAGTATCACACATGGTAGGCAAGCGCTCTACCACTAAGCCACAACCCCAGCCCAATATCTGGTTTTTCTTCTTTAACTTCTTGGTAAGATGACTTACATGGATGAATTTCTAACGCCAAACCATCCTTCAAATCCTAAATACACTATTTTGTAAGAGCATTGATCCTTTAATAAGTGGCTGAATTTGAGGAATCTCTTTCTAGAATCTTTGTACATCCTTACCTAAATGAAACAAATGCATAGTTTTTTTATGCTTTGTCAGTTTTTAATAGAAGAGTGATATACCCTGGAACCGAGACACACACATGCATGTACAGAACGCTGCGAGGAAATGCAAACAGCAGAAGGCTCTCTGTGGGTGCCCTGAAAGTGTTCCTGGAAATCGCCATGAAGCCGTGGAGGCTCAACATCACCAGGGAAGCCGTTCTTTGATTGCTTTTTCAACTTTCAAGCACAGCTTTTTGGCTCTTTCGGGCAGTGGGCCTCACCTTCAGTTGAATTTGGCATCGAATGCCATTCCAGGACACAGCCCAGCTCACCCACATTTCCAGCTCAGCAGCACAAGCCTGAATGCAGTGTTCTCTCCTGCCTTTATCCTCCAAATCTGAGTTTCATTTATTTAACTTCTAATGGTACATATGTGCGCTTTCCCTCATTTCCTTACCATAAGTGCCAGATGTTTCCAATTAAGTGACATTTTTCAAAGAATCAACTCCACTTTCCTTTGTCTATACCGGTTTTATCTGTTTTGTTCTGTTGAGGGGGCGGGGCTTGATTGGTCGTCTTGCTAGTGGCTTCATTTTAGCCGACTAGGCCTTGTCCCCAGAGGTTCCCAGAGCAGAGATCCAAAATAGACGTGCAGCCTCCTCCCAGGCAACCTTACCTCAATGAGCTTCCTTTCATAAGAGCTTGCGAGCTCTTCAGCAACCTCTCCTGGCTTCTGTTCAGGGACTGTAACTTCGCCATCAACGTTCCAAAGATTTGGCACAACTTTAGGAAAAGAAAGACAGTCCATGAGAATATTACCACTAATCAGAAGTTACTTTCCCAGTTAAAAACACAAAAACAAAAACTTCCTTCCCAAATGGCTTCTCCAGAGAGAGGAATTTATAACACTAAATCATCCTTCAAATCCTAAATACACTCTATATTGCAGGTGCATGGATCCTTTAATATGTGGCCGAATTCGAGGAATTCACAAGACGTGTATGCACACACACACTTACTAAATACTTGCACACCACAGTGTTCTCACGAAAGTATTCTATAACAGTAAAGTGAGGATAAACTTCACTTCAGAACTGTCAGGAGAGACGCACAGGAGTCTGGGACAACCTCATCACTCTTCCATCCCATGGAAGCCATCACTGCCCCAACAACACAGGGGCCTGCACTTGGATCTTTTACGTTGGCCAAATTTCTTTTTCAACAACATTATACCACAAGGTAGTGCCTGCCTCCAATCCAACGTAGGACGGTAATGGGGTTCTGGTGACATGCAAGACCAAGAATTGGCTTCTGCGAGCCCTCCGAGGGTGGCAGCTTCTGTGAATGCTCTACTGGCAATGCATGAGTGACCACGAGGCCATGCCACAGGGAGATGCCTCCCAGGGCAGGGCACAGGACCCACAACCAGGTGCACATCCATGTGTATGGGCTTTTTCCAAAGAGCAGGTAAAGGAGGACTGGGAACTGCAGCCACGTGGTTCCCAGGAAAGTGGGACAACCAGGGCCGGAAGGAGCTCCTCCGGCAGGGGTGTCCCCCAAGAATAAGGCTCAGCCTGAGCCTCAGCATGAGGCTGTTTCCCGTGTGCTCCCCATGACAGTTCTCCTGATGCCCTGGCAACCACAATGGTGAGGATCTAAGGCCCACCCCCGTGACCTCCAGGAGGGAGCGAACATGAGGAAGGCCGAGCAACACTGGAGTCCTGACGTGATCGGTGGCCGTGCCCAGCCACCCAATGACTACAACTCCACCAGGACAGCTGGCTGGGCCTGCTGTGCCAGTGGCGTCCCAGCAACAGAATGCCTGCGCGATGCCGGTCCCGTGCCAGGGGACTGCCGCTGCAGCCCCTGCTGCAGTGACCCGGGGACAACCTATAGCTTGAAATAGTTATTTACAGAAAAAAAAAAATGTAAAAGACTTCTAGTGAAAGACCAGAGCTGGAACTCATTAACTTGTACCCACATTCTCTCAAGATCCCATTAAGATATCAATTTAAATTTTTAAACTTACCCTTAAGGAAAAAGAGAACTACAGAGGAAACGACTGAATTACAGAAGCCGAGAGTGAGGTAAGAGAGTTCCACTCCCAGGTAGAAGTGGACAACACCCAAATTCAACCTATTAAGATGGAAGGACTCATGAAAGAATCACAAAGTGCTCACGCACACTCTGGGAAAGGGGAGTGAAAGATGGGCCAGAAACCAAAAATGAGGGGCCACAGGCCTGAGTGACAGGCAGACGGCAGAGCAGCCTGGGCTTGTGACATATGTAACACAGCAGCACGGGCTGAGCTGAGGGCCAGGCAGCTTAGAACAGCAAGAGAAGCGACACCCTGCGCCTGGGCTTCTCCCACTCTGCCCCTCTCCACCCACTCCCTCCCACAGCGAGCAGCCAACACGCAGCTGCAGGGAGCAACAGGAGAGGGTCCCCTGTGAGCCTAAAGTGGCCAAGAGAGGAGAGGAGATGGACCTCAGGATGATACAGCCTGACCACATGCTGAGACCCCACAGTCTCCATGGAGCTGCCCACCCACCCTCGGGCACTGCTCCCAACATGAGAGCACAGAGCCAGGAATCACCACCCTTGAGAGACGGCAGCTCAGATCAAAGACAGGAGCAGAATGAACAAATGCAGCTTCTAGAGAGAGATGGGGGACTTCAAAAGCAAATTACCAGCAATGCTCACAGAGACAGAGGGGAGAAGACGGCGTCATAAGACAAGAACAGGGAAACAGTTTTCAAAAAGTGAAAACAGAGAACTAAAAAGCTCTTTTCTGCAGCTAAACCATGATAGCACAAGGGAACACTGACTAGAATGCAGGAGGGCAGGAAACTTCCAGAAAACAGAGACAGCAGATAACTAAGTGGAAAATGAGAAAGGAAACACAAGAAAGGGGGGAAGACGACCCAGAGCAGGAGCACGGCGAAACATCTCAAAAACCCCGCGCCCCAGGCACCACATCAAGACTGAAGGGCTCAGTGAGCACGCGGCTCAGGGGGAGGCCACAGTCGCCTTCTCAGCACCAGGGACACAGCACAGACGCAGCTAGAGCAAAAGCTCAAGTGTCACCTGTCACAGAGGGCTTCACACTGGAAATAGCCTAAGGTTCTAAAGCCCTTTGGCCAACCAGGGATCAATAGAAAACATCTCCCACCTCGAATCACATGCAGACACAGCCCACAGACACTCTGCCTCCCACGACAAGGAGGAAACAAATCCAGTAACAGTAGAGCACAGAATCCAAGTTACAGGGGATGAGCACACAGTGAGCCGGAGGATTTTTCATAAAACCCCAAAAGTGGCAAGACCCCAAATGAAGAAGGGATGGACAAAGCGCGGTCTGTCCACAGCATCCCACTCAGCCACGAAGAGGAATACAGCGCTGGGTCTTGCTGTGACATGGGCACACCTGGAAAGACTCCCAAAGCCATGCATCATGAGGACCTGTCCTCCTGAAACGCCCAGCACAGGGCCCTCACCAGGAGCTGGGACAGTCACCGCTGATGGGCCTGCAACTGCTTTCGGGGGTGATAAGAAAGTTCTGGAATTGGTGTATGATGGTTGTACAACCTCATAAATGTAAGTAAAAGCAGCTGAATGGTATGGTATGAATTAAATCTCAAAACGCTTATTTGAGAAATAAAAACAAAAGTGAGTCAGAGCTGGGAGCCACCAAACAGCAGGCTGCTAGCTGGGGCAGGTCAGCAGGCCCCAGAGACATGCTTCAGGATGCAAGTGACAGATGACTTAATGTGCTTGAGCCTCCTGAGGGGGTTTCCATACTGAGGGGGACCAGGAGATCAGCCAGTGATGAGCACAGAGCACACGCATCAACGAAAGGAAAAAGAAATACAAGCTTTAACTCCAGGGATGCCGAAAGGCTGTGCAGGAAAAATGACCCTGTACCCGATGGCTTGGCACGTTCAGGTATAATAAAACAATCCCTGATACTGGTGTAAGCTAAATGATGCCGTGACTGTGCCCAAGGGGTGTGGGGGGGGGGTGTGTTACCCATCTTCCACAGTGAGAAATCAATAATGCCTACAAGTGAAAAATCAGCAAGAGGCAACAGTCGTTCCGAGACACTGAGGCAACGACTGAAAGAAACAGTTTTAACAGTTTCAAACAATTGCTTTTGGGGAGCAGGAAATGGGGAGGATGGCAACCAAAGGTCTCACCTTTTTTATAATAAGGTTAAGAAAACAAATGGCTTTCATCAACCTGCCTACATCATTTGGGTTTAAAAAACACAAACTAAACTTTTATAAAACATGTGAGTGAGAATTTGAGGGACGCTTCCTTTAGAAATGAGACAGAAACATTAGACATGATGGCAGCCGTGCCCCTCAGCACAGCAACCAAGTGGATGCAAGCAGGAGGGTGCCCGTGGCAAGACAGACCCAGCTGGCACGCAGCACCTGGTACTAATGTGCATCCAAAATGTCTAACTCAGAGCTAGCCCCCATCTGCCTGGCTTCCAGATGTGCTGACCTTCACTGGGCCTAATTACCTCCCCCCACAAGGAGATCCTGCTGATCAGGAAGACATGGCCACCCAAACCACCACGTGCCCACACACCTCAGTGATCAGGCTACTGGCCTTCCAGGCACCAGCCCTCTGGGCAAGCATTTTTTAAAAATCAGCAATCTTCCATGCTGGGGGAAGCAGATGCAAAAATAAGACACTTAACCTTCACAACTGGGGACAGATCCTGGACAGTCACAAGTTTATAGAAGGTCCCTTAGAATCTAGTTAACTTTTCCTGCAACTCTGACCTCCTACTGGCCTGGTTCGGCTACTGCAGCTTTAATAAGTATATCAGACACTCTTAATTCTATGTAGGAAATAACATAATTAAACCTAATTCCAACGTGTCATTCTTTCATCACCAGTAGGCCACCTCAGGCACCGCATGGCCCCTGCCTCCCCGTTCTCATCTTCTTGTGTAATCTCTACCTGCTAAGTCTGCACTGGATGCACGGACTTGCCTCTAATAAAGTATATCTAGAAGAATTGAAGCACTGTTACTCTGAGATAAATTATAAGATCAGGTGGCTCCTGGCTGGGATGGCCTCCCCAGCCACCATCTTGTGAGGTGCCTGTGAAAACAACCCCCTCATATGGAACTGACAGATCCAGCCACAGGCACAAGGTCCTGGGCCTGCTACCTGCACCCAGCAACCTGGGCAGCAATGAATCCTCCACCACCAAGTCTCAGCTGACACCTTGATTTCACCTCATAACAGACTTTGCAAATAGAACAAGGCTAATCCATGCAAACCATGAGGTAGTAAGTATTTGCTGGTTAAAGCTGCTAAACTCTGAGAAGTTTGTTACACAGCAGCAGATAACCAATACGGGACCTTAAACTGTCAACAGGTGCTTCTGGAGAAACTGTTTCATACCCTGGAGTTTTACAAAAGGCGAGGCAGTCCCGGATGGCTCAAGTTTACAAAAGAGAAACCTCAGCAGCAGACTTGCCCAGCCTGTCTCCATGCCCAGGGATGCCTACTCACCAAAGAGGGACGCACTCATTAGCTCAGACGCCTGTGTCCTCCCTGTGGCCAAAGGTGAACATGTGTTGAGGGACAGAGGCCATTCATCCTGCTAGGAGAGGGCCACACAAGCACAACGTCTGGTTTGCTTATTTTCAAGCCCAGATGATTTCATTAGTCTTGGGAGAGAGTGGGCACCTTAGTGTTCAAAGAAGGCAGCACAAAAGAAGTGTGGGCAGTGCCCAGTCATCGGAGTCAAGGCAGCAGGTTAGCGCGTTGGCCCATGCTCTCTGCGCCCCACCCAGGTAGCCTGTTTGGAGAGGGTCTGCTGTCATTGAATTCTGAATGTCAAATCTAAACAACCGCAGACATTTTTGACTAAATAAATAAGCAAGCAAGCAAGGGCTGCATTTAAAACACTAATCCAAACCTGAAATCCATATCCATAGTTAGTTGGTCCTCGGGAAAAAAAAAAAAAAATCAAAATAACAGACTGCTTCAATTTACATGATACTTTCAGGTTTATAAAGCACTTCAAACCAAGAAACTCATTGGGGCCTCCAAAGATGACTCAGTCTGGCCATTTTAATCTCCCATGGCCTGTCTAAATAGGATTCTCCAATAAACTCCCTCCCCAGTTAACGCCCACATCACTCACAGGAAAGTCTGTCCTATGTGCTCTCCTGTCCTCAGTGGTCAGCAGTGTTCTCCTGCATTTCCATGATGGCTAAATTACAGAAATCAGACTTCAAATGAAAAAATATAATGATTTGGCAAAAACAATAAGCCTGCTCCTTTTAAATTCAGAGATCGGAGACATGGAAACTGCAGTCAGCACAAAGATGTTTACTTTAAATCAAGAAATGCTTTTCCCATTCCAGAAAAGCTGTGGGTTACTCAGCACCATTAGCAGGTCATTTGAAGTTGGAGACCAGAACGCAGTTTTTCCACCTCAGGCAGCCTGCCAAATCTGTTTGGGGGCATCTGTGATAAGTCATCTGAGATAAAGAGACAATACGCTGGTCTCACTAGCAGGCTCCAGAGAACACATAGGGTTTCTGCCTAAATTATTTTAAGCAAAACTTCAAATACCATGGAGAGCAGCCTGGCAAACAGCATGAGAAGGTTAATGTTTTGCTTTCAATCTGAAAAACTTAGCAGGACCCAGGGTGCAGACAGCGTGTGGAGCTACTGCTGAGCACGGATGGAGGATCATTTCAAATTCAGAGCTGGCTTTCGAGGACATTCTAACAAAAGTTGGTGCACCTGGCACCAGTAGGAGCAGCCCATTTATATGTGAGGGGGAATCTGGGGCACAAGGCTCCTCCCTGGGAAGGTCCCCACGATCGCTAGAGCACCCCTGTGTATGTTTCTACCATCACATCCTCCATCCTCCATCCTCCAGGTGCCCCTGCAGCCAGCGGAGAGCAAGGTGAGCAGGACAGCGCCCTCTGTGACTAGACAGACACCTGGTTCAAAGTCTGCTCCACAGCTCACCAGGGGGTGACCTTGGGCAAGTCTTCCATTTCTTCACAAGTGACTAAAGATTCACTTCATGTCAGAAGTGGATACTACAAGTACAGAGATGTTATCAAGAAAAAAAAGAAAAGGTCAATGCCAATATGAGGCTTGCATCCTGGTGGGAGAGTCAGAAAACCAAGACGTGAGTGTCTAATGTGTTGGGCTGTGCGAAGTACTGAGGTGGGTTAAAAAATGAGAAGGTGGTGATGCAAGTGTGTTAATTAAAAAGATGTAAGCAAGGCCTCAGTAGGGAGGTATTAACCGAAGAGAGACCAAAATAAAGCAGATGAGCCCTGGAAGGGCCTGGGGGCATTTCAGCATTCCAGGGAACATACATGCAAAGGCCCTGAGGTAGGCAATAGTTTAGTGTGTTCCAGGAACAGCAAGGAGACCAGTGTGACTGAAGGATCATGAATGGAGGGGAGGCCCCTCACCTTCCATAGCATCACATAACATAACTGCACCACACATCATCTTCCTGCAGACTACGCAACTCGGCTGGTTAGGCGCCTATTGCAAGAAGCCATGGACTGGGGGCCTGGGCTGAGTGAGCACAGCAGGTGTGGCAAGCAGGGGCAGGTAGCTGAAAGGGAAAGTCAGCCTCGACCTGGGGTGTCAGCCAAGAGAGGAGTTCAATAGGAAGAATGGCGCTGTCATTTTATGGAGCTAGGAAAACTGGGGGAAGAGCAAGCACAGGGGAGCTGGTGAATGAGGACCTGAGCTTGGTTTGCAGGCAAGTCAGACGGCTGCACAGCCTGCCACCGAGAAGCAACATCACGAATGCAGCAGGATAAGTGAGTCTGGAGTCCAGGGGAGAGACCAGAGCCAAGGGTGTGAAGTCACCATCTAAGAGTGAACACAGCAAAGACGGAGAGAGCAGGAGCAGGGAACACACGCAGCATCTGGAAGCTCAGCTTCCTCCTGCTGCAACCTAACGGTCCAGAGAGACAGAGGTGGCAGCACACGCCACAGCAGTGCCCCGAGCAGAGTAAAGCCAGGAGTGCAAGGCCATGACATGACCACTGCCTGCCCTTTGCCCTGATCCTCTCACCAGCCACCATGCTCAGTATGTTCCTACGTTGCATCCTCAAAATTCAAGTGCAAGGTCGATATGATTAAGTCCAGGAAAGCGAGTGTCTGTGGGGTTGTGATTTGCCCAATTCTAAACAGCAGGGCCCACACTTCCTCCCCAGCCTGGCAGCAGTAACCTCCCCCGCCCCACGCCGCCCCCGAGGCACACGCCCCTGCTTAAACTTCTGTCCAGCACCCTCTGTGACTGATGGGAAGTCTCCCGAATTCCCTGAGCCACTGCAGCAGATGCCCAAGTCATTGGAGGAGGGAGTGGCACTCTCCCATCTACAGCAGGAGGGTCAGAAGCACACTGCCAAGTGGGAGCCATCCCAGAGGACAGAGCCCTCATTCTGTGGAGAGCATGCGACCTCAGGATGGCACGGAGCATGAACCGAGGACACCAGGCTAGTGACAGATTCACCAAGTATGGAGAAAATCATGTGATCAGATGTCACAGGTGAAGCTCACACGTGGTGAGTATAGAAGGAAAAAAGCTCGTTTCTCTGCGGATTTCACAACCCAGCAGGGCCTGTTGCACACATCACTACTTTGAGCCTCAATTTTAATAGTGCTGTTGTGGGAAACAGTCCAGATGGGCAGCAGCAGCAAGCAGCACTCGGAGAGCAGGAGAACACCAAACTTCACTTTATGCCAGCAGCCCAGAGGAGAACAAACTCCAAATTCTGAGCCTTGATCCCCAGTTCCTTACAACACTTATAGGTTACTAGGTGTCATCTTAGACGCATCCTACCATTGGGGCTATTTTCCACTTTTAAAGAAATTCCTAATCCCCAATTGAAGGCCTTTGCAGGGTCTCTAATCTAAAGCATGCTCACAGAAATAGATAATAAAGGGCTCTTTCCATAAGCATCTGTTGAATCTCTAGCCAAAGCCTGGTACAGGGGTATCTGCATTTCAAAAGAGGAAGTCAGACTCCTAGGGCAGGTATTTACAATGCAATAGGTAGGGACCCATGGTTAATTAGGTTCCTGAAGAAAGGCTGACAGGGAGGGGCACTGACCCTTCCCCCAGGCACTGAGTCTCACTGTAGCATTTTTATAATTTCATTTCACAACCAGGTCTGTTTTTGCCATCATAATGCCTCTTATGAGAATCGAACAGGGCAAAAACACAAACTCTTGCCCAAAGCATTAAAGACAAGGTGATTTCTAGAAAAGACAAACATACGGAGAGCCTGTCTTCTTTTCACAACCAGAAAGTCTCTCCCCCACAGGTTTCCTCTCCACTCGATCTTTGCAGAGGAAGATGCTCACCTGTTCAAATGCCGCATCCCTCCTCCAAGAGATCAGCTAAATATATAACACATGCACAGCACAACCGGGAGCGGCCGCTGCACAGCCCATTTCCACCTGCTCATGTGAGGTGCCTTCCAGAGGCTCTGATGGAAACTTCGGTGAAGTGCTTTTCCCCTGCGTGAAGGGCAGCCCAACAGTGAAGACCACCTGTCTGCTGGAATAAACCACGCAGGCTACGTGTGCCAGGCACAGCGACCCCTGCCTGATCTAAGCTGTGCTAGTGCATTTACGCAACAAAACTCTGGACCCTGGCTGCACCCTACAGGTCCAGGAAGGATCAGCCTGTTGGCAGAGATGAGGTGGCACAGAGGGCTCCAAATGTTGTTCTTCAAACAGCTCACCCAAGACTGCAGGTGCATCCAGTCTGAACATTAATCAGAAGTGTAGAGAGTGTGACGTGTCTAAGTGGGGGAAAAGACATCCTCTAGTGAGGTACAGGGCAGTCTGCACACAGACCAAAGGCACCCTGGGCTGCCAACCTGGCTGTCATGGAGCATGGAGAACGATAACTAATGTATTTTCATTCTAAACCTTTGAATCATTTTTATTTGGTGCAATACACATGTGTGACTTCTACAATTCAATTTGAAAGCAGCAGAGTTACTCACAGAGGGAGAAATTGTGCATTAGTAAGCCCTGGGTTTATGGGAAGTAAGACCTTCCACAGGAAATTGTAGTACATCCTGCTCTTAAGACCATGGAATTTCAAAAGCCCATGACGAGGATTTTTTTCAGCTGCTTCAATTCCATAGATATTGTGCAGCTACACACACACACACACACACACACACACACACACACACCAATAAAATGAGGTGGACAACACAAAAGGTACAGGGGGTACAGTCAGACAGACCTGGGTTCAAATCCTGGCCACTTTCTGCAAAGTGTTTGGCTGCCCTGGGCATAGTCTCCCACTGGGTATAGAGAGGATAACTGCAGCTACCTTACAGGGTAGTGTTGGCAGAATAAAAAGGAAATGGAAGCCAGGAGCACTGGCCCAGCCTATACTCCCAGCTACTCAGCCGAGGCAGGAGGACTGCTAATTCAAGGCCAACCTGGGCAACTTGTTGAGACCCTGACTCGACAAAAAATTTTTTAAAAAGGCTGGACTATAGTTCAATGGTGGAACTTTCCCAGCACATGGGAGGCCCTGGGTTCCATTCCCAGCATCATATACAGGAAATGGATGAAGCAATTAACAGAGTGCCTGGTGTAGAAAGCATGCTCCATACGTGACAATGTAACAGTAATTAACAGAACATCAGGTGGTGACCTTGACCATACCTAGATGAGAAGCTCTGAAAAGGCCAAGGTTCCATCTTGCATCTCTGAACCCACAGAATAGCCAGAATCAGATGAGGCAAAAATTAGACTTAAAATTTCCTGAAGAATTCCTGGCCCATGCCTACCTTGAGACTCCATACATAAGCTTAACAAATCAGTCAACAAGACAGCATTTGCCACTCCTGCTGGGGATGCCATCCAAAGAACAAGGTGTGCTTCACAGGCATGTTCAGCATAAGTGAGCATTTCTGCCTATTTTTCTTCTTTAAAAAGTTTATTTTTCAAATTATATAAGTAACACATTCACTGCAGGCAAAAATACCTATTTTTACATTGCCCTGCCCCAATTGTACACGTGCCCAACTCCTGCAAACCAAGGCACAGGTGTGGGGTTCAAGTGTCAACCCAGCCAGCAAATCACACATAATCCGTTTGATATCTAGAGAGTTTATATTCTCTCAAAGGTGTGTCCTCTCTCGCTCGGTCCATGTAACTGTTCAGGAAGTTGGACGACTGTAACGACAGGACATGGTGCCAATGGCAGTTGGCTTTTACTGATGCTACAAGTGCTCAGCACTTCTGTGAGCCTTTGCATGTCCTGCGACATTTCCTCCTTGCTCTGTGTACACAGGAGGGAGCTCAGTCTACAATTTAATACACAGAAACAAAAGGCTGTTTCCCAGTTGCCAGGATAGCTTTTACTGATGCTACAAGTGCTCAGCACTACTGGGAGCCTTTGCCTGCCCACGGGTGCAGGATTCTGCCAAAATGCCCTGGAGTCAGAGCAGTGATGTTTCAACCTTCTGTGATCATATTAAAAACCAAAGCACTGAAGCGACTACACTCAGGGCATGTCAATTTATGGTATGTGTATTCTACCCATGTTTTTAAAATTCAAATGCTTAAGTGCAGAGTGCAGGAAGTGCGGGTCACCTTTGCCACAGCCTGGCCTCCCACCCATCCCAAGCTCCTCAGCACTGTCCCAGGCCTCTTCCCAGTCACATCTGCCTGCGCGTTTGTGTGTTCAGATATGCCCGCAGTTACACAGTTCAGCAGCTACTGTTCTGCTGCTGTGTGGCCGTCTCCATCCTGCAGCACACAGGGCCAAGCTCTCTACCACCACTACACTCCAGACCCAGCCCGTCTATCCCGTCAGGCTTTTACTGATCCCAATTCAAACAGCACCACAATCCACAGCCTCCTGTAAGAGACACCTGTCTCTGTGCACATGTGTAAATATTTCTTTGTGGGGGACTCCTTGGAATGGAGCTGCTGGATGAAAGGAAATGCAGTTTAAATTCTAATAACTGGCAAATTGCCAGGGAGTACTCTGTGACCTTGACCAGCTAACCCCCCTCTGTGGGCTTCAGCTTCCACAGTTACCAATTTTTTTTTTTTTTTTTTTGCCTTTTTCCAACAAGATCCAGAGCCAAGCAGAGCTGGGATGAATGCTCAGGCCTGAGCTCAGAGCAAACAGGCACTTCCCCCAGGAGGCCCAGATGGGGGAGCGCAGGAAGCAAGCAGAAGGAGAAAGGGACCAGGAGGCTGAAGATGCTCTCAAAGAAACATGATCTGGAGCCACTGGAGGGCGGGAAAGCTGAAAGTCAAGGACGCACACCCCCAATGAGAGAGAAATGGGAATCTCAGAAGTTGAAAGCAGGTCAGCCACGGGGGTCTGTGCTTTGCCAAGACACTTTTCCTGCCAACAGGTGACACCAGAAAGTACCTACAGCAGCTTGGGAAGGAATCCCAAAGCCTCAACACAAAGGCAGTCAACAAAAACCAGCTGTTCAGAAGATGAGGGATAAGAAAGATGATTTTTGTTAAGAAATGTTAGAAAACCTTCAGACAATTAATGCTGAAAATCTGCAATCTGTCCCTGTTCCAGGGACCTACAAGGAGAACTGTATCAAGGATGCCATATGAGATAAACCATCAGCCCTGAAACTCAAGGTTATGGCAAAGTCTGTTTCACAGAGAGAAAAAGATGATTTAGAAAGAAATCCCATTGAAAGCCCCCTTTCCTTATGAGTCCCGAAGAACGCCACAGGGTCAAGTGACAGAGGAAAAGACAAAAGGAGTCACAATGAAGCACACAAGGATCCTAAGGGGACAGAAGAGAAGACCAAGGTAAGGTGGATTCTTATGGGTCAGAGCCCAGGCCAAGTGGCTGCACTCACGGGGCAGAGGCAGGGAGGCCAAAGGCCAAGGCTGCACATGTGGGAGACAGGAGAAGAGCAGGCCTGTCCATGTGACCAGAGTGGCTCTGAACCACAGGCCATGGACCACCCTTATCAACATCACTGGGGGAAAGAGATGGGAGAGGAAGCCTGCTAAAATGCAGATCCCTGGGCCTCTAGTCCCAGAAATTAATCCAGTGGGCCCCAAGGGAAGGCCTAGGAATCTGCATTTTAATGAATATGCAAGAAGATTTCTGTGCACATTAGTTTGAGGACTAATGAATTAAGTAATGAAAGACAAAGAAAAGGAAGTAAGCCCCAAATACCCGGTACTCCAAGAGCCTCTCAGGCCCAGGGCCTGAGCTCCAGGCAGAGCTACTGGGCATGTGGTCTGGACCAAGTGTAGGTCGGGCCTCTGTTGCAGTGCCTCATTAGCTGTCCGCTGCAAGGAGGTGGGGCGGAGCCTCTGGCTGCCAGAAGTCATCCCCCAGACAGTGAGCATACACCTGCGTGTTTCAGGAGACGAGCTGCCCCTGCCCTGAGTGCAGAGAGGAAGGTCATGTGGTCCAAGCCAGAGAACCAGTAACAAGTTTCTCCAAGAAGCCGGGGCCTCACCCCATGGCCTGTCTCCCTGCTGCTGAGTGAGGGAAATTCCCATTATGTTCAAGAAAAACCAGAGAAAGCACACATCTGTCCATGGCCGCACTGTGGGCCAACTTATTTGTTTTTATTAAAAAAAAAAAAAACCTTTGGGGGAGGGGAGGGTCCTGGTCTGATATTACCACGTCTTGTCACCTAGGTCACAGAAGAGCTAGCAAGATCTGCAAACTTTTCAATTTCTCTTCAGAAGATGACACCCATCAACATGTCAGAGAGTCCTTAAGTAAATAAGAAACCCAGGACCAAAGGCAGCCAGAGTTCAGTGTCCCGTCACTCCACACATCCCGAAACACAAACAGCTACCTACTGCTCTGAAGAAATGGCCTACTAAGAAAAATAATGAAGAGGCTGCAGAACATGCCAAACTTTTGCCTAAGAGAATGAAGGCTCTAGAAAGACACCAGGGACAGACTGCCAAGAGAGGCAGGCTGTCCTCTCCACTGGCTTCCACTTCTAAGTCCAGTCAAAAGAAACAATTTTTTATTTTGGTACCGGGGATTGAAGCCAGAAGCATCCTACCACTGAACTCCATCCCCAGCCCTAATGAAAGACAAGATCTATGCTAAGATGCTGAGGCTGGCATCAAACCTGCAATCCTCCTGCTTCAGCCTCCCAGGTAGCTGGGGTTCTAGTCATGTGTCACCCTGCCTGGCGCAAGAAACAAATTCTAAGAGTAACCATCAAATAAGATCAGACAAGAAAGGAAAAGAAAGGGAGGGAGGGAGGAAGACAGGCAGACTCCTGGGAGTCACAGGGCAGCTCAGGGGAGACACACCCACACCACCAGCATACTCAGGGCCGATTCCAGCAGGAGGAGAGCAGAAAAGACTCAGCCTTAGGCAGCAGCACGTAGGCCAGCAGAGCCAGCCCCCTCCCACAGGCAGGGCGCAGATCCAGACAGCAGCTGGACCACACTCTATTTTGAATGACTCCCACATACACCTGCGAGCTAAGTGCATTCTTTTCCCACGTGAGAAAGAGACCTGGACATATGGAACATGGTAATAAATGACAAACCAGAGGCTATTTCAAAAAGCCCATAAAGATGTTCTATAGGCTGACAACTTCCCCGAAGTCCTAATTTTATCTAGGAACCCAAAACAAAAAAAATCTGGAAGAAGCAGAGGGCAGAAGCAAGAGGTGGAGGAATCTGGCAGGGATTTGTAACTCAGCAGACAGCAGAGCCTGCCGGTGTGCGCTGGACTCTCCGGTCCACTTGCTGCAGGCTCGCTGTACCCAACCACTAGAGTGAGAGGCAATGACATAAGACCCAAGTCCACCTCCCTGGGGACCCAAGGGAAGTTCCCAAGGGATATGGAAGTCCTCCAGAGACTCTGATTATACTTAAGAAATAATTCTCGCCACACTTGGCACCTTTAACTGAGGGACATCTGAAGCAGAAATTCACTCCCAAACTTTTACAAGTCCCATGGGACATGGGCAGATGGAAAGAAAATACTTCCTTTCTCCAGCTACGAAGGTGGAAAGGGGGAAAAATACATGGATGGTTCAACTACAATTTTTCCATTCATGATGGTATGAAAGGGAAGCATTCAATGGGACTTGTACTTTGAAGCTTAAAGTACATTCTTTTCCCAGGCTAGGGATGTGTGGCCTGTCCTCTGTCAATGCTGGGCAGTGACAGCCAGCAGCAGCTCCTGGTCAGCCACAGGAATGTGATGGCAAAACCAGACCAGGTTGTAAAATAAATAATAAAAACATTATGGTAGGAAACCGGTACCTGGGGAAAGGGTCAGTTCCCCTCACCCCTCTCAGCCTTTCTTCAGGAAGCCCCATCAACTGTGGGTCCCTACCTCTGGACCCTAAATAACTGCCCTAGAAGGCCGACTACTCCCTCTTGAAATGCAGATAGCCCTGTGCCAGGCTTTCAAGGCCATAGATCTAACAGATGCCTGTGAACAGAGCTGCATATCTATCTGTGAGTGTGCTTCATGTTAGAGACCCTGCACAAGGCCCTCAGCCACACAGACCCTGCACGAGGCCCTCAGCCACACAGACCCTGCACGAGGCCCTCAGCCACACAGACCCTGCACGAGGCCCTCAGCCACACAGACCCTGCACAAGGCCCTCAGTCACACAGACCCTGCACGAGGCCCTCAGTCACACAGACCCTGCACGAGGCCTTCAGCCACACTTTTTTTAAGGAAAATACCCAGCCCCATTGATAGGATGGGTCTAAGATGATACCAAATAACCTATAAAAAGTGTGAAAACTGTGGATCAGGGCTCAGAATTTGGAGTTTTTTCTCCTCTGGGCCTGCCAACATAAAATAAAGTTTGGACATCTCCTGAGTGCTGCTTGCTGCCTCTCCACTGGTCTGTTTTCCACAACACAATCACAAGGGCAATGGCCAACACTATCCACTTACAGCATTTTCAACTTACAGTGAGTTCACCTGGACATAACCCCATCATAAGTGGGGCACCTATAGTTCACTCTCCACAAAGGCTCTGGAATTCCAGCCTGGCTGTTGATGAATTTGTTCGCAGTGCATAAACAGAGGGTGACTGCTGGGGGGCAGGGCCCCATCCGGAGGGGACCAGGCCCACAAGGCTGCTACCTCCTGAGTACTTACCTCTGGGTGGTAGAAAATGGAGAAGTAAACACTGAGAACACTCGGTACGTGGTATCAACCTGGGAGGGCTCCTTCCACAGACCTCTGCAGAGACCTCAGCACACCAGAACTGACCGACAGGACACTCAGGGGAGCACCAGGATTAACCAGAGAGAGGACAGCAGGCACCAGCACCAGTACCAAGGGGCTCCCTCTAGGAACAGGGAGGGAGCCTGGTGGCTGAAGCACTGTGCACAAGGGGAGGCAAGGCGACAGATAAGGGACGCCACGCAGGCAGGTGGCAGTGGGCCTAAGGCCTCGCAGGCCACAGGGAACATGTATGTTATCTCAAGAGGAGGCAAAGTCAGTGGGCTCCCGAGTACAGAGGGCATGTAATGTGACTCCTGTGTGCTGTTTAAATCCGCAGGCTGCAGCGGGCAGAACGCACTGCAGAGCAGCAGCACTGGAGCAGAGAGGCCACCTGGCAGCCTCGGCAACACTGCAGACCCAGGGGGAACAGTGAGGATAGTCAGTTGGGACTTGATGGATTGGAAACGTCAGTGAACCGCACAGAGAAACAAAGGATGCCTCCCAGATTTCTAGTCTGGGCAGCCAGGTGGTGGCATTTACCAAGATGGGTGTGGGAGGCAAGATGGTTCCCAAAGATGCTGTGACCACAGATGAGACGAGAGCCCAGACCCTGAGCTGGGAGAGCATCTGGGTTACCCCATGGGCCTGAGCCAACCACAGGAGCCCCGAAAGCAGGCCACAGACACGGAAAATAGTTGGCAGAGGAGGACAGAAGAGATGCAGCAGGCAGGGAAGTTAGGTCCCAAACACGACAAGGATGTCACATGCCACTACTGGTTCTGGAAAGCGGGGGTAGGGATGGAGAGAGGCCTCCAGGAGAGAAGGGGCCCAGCTGAGAGGCAGCCAGGAAACGGAGGCCTTCATCTGTAACTCCTTGGAAGTGCCTTCTGCCAGCGCCTGAATGAGCAAGGAGGGGTTTCCCAGAAGCTTCCAGAAAGGAAGGTGGAACTGCTCACACCTCGGCTTGGGCCAGGGAGACCTCCAACCTGCCAACCTAAAAGACAATGACGCAGCACTATTTTAAGATACTAAGCTCCCAGCCATTTATTACCTCAACAGGACGAAGGGAACAAAGCGCAGGCGACAGAGGGAGGATGGAAGGTCGGGAGCAAGTGCTGTGGTTCAGCTGTCATCTTGGAGGGGCCAAGGGGCAGGCAGGGAGGGGTGATGAGCATGCGGCGCTCAGGGGAGAGCACAGACCCTGGCTGCAGCATCTACTCCACCGAAGGCCAAGTCCAGCGAATACTGACAGACAGCGCCACTCGGCCTGCTGCCAGCCTGCTCCCTTTGCAGCCAACCTCCCAGAACGCTTCCCCAGTTGCCGTTTCCAACTCCAGGCCTCCTCTCTCTCCAGCCTCTGTGGAGGTAACTGGTGATAACTACTGAGGAGAGCAGCAGAAGAGCAAGCTGGGGACCAGAGTGGGGAACTGGCTCTTGTCAATATAGTCAGGATCTGTGTTGCCACTGAGTGTCTAAAAGAGCAACCGGCTTGAAGCCAGTTGAGTTGGCCCAGAGGGCCCCCAACATTTGCACTTCAGGCATCGTGGAGAGATGAGCCGTACCTGCCATGCCTCCCCGCCTCAATTCCCAACTCATCAAATCATGACCAAATACACTCATGTAATTTTTAGGGTGATTAGTTAAGAAAAACTAGTTAATGGAAACATGTCCCTACTAGTTTAAGAGAACAATGTAGGCCCCAGCATGGCCTCCTGTAGCACTGTATCCTAGTCACTCTTCTGCATGCCCACGTTGGAACAGATTCACACACACAAGGGTCTTCCCTCGAGGAGCTTAGGTTCCAACGGGAGAGCTGGACACGCCGACACACAGGCACGTGAGGTCAAGCAATGCAAGAGAAACTACACAGAAAAACAGCAGTGCCAGGGGCCATTCCAACAGGACGACTTCTTGATACAGTGATATTTATGCAGGAGGAAAAAAGCCAGGCACAGGTCAGGAGGAGGACTCCAGGAAATGTGGGCAGCAAGACCAAGGGCTGAGAATGAGGAATGATGAAGAGCCAGCAGTGGAGGTTTCAGGCAGCGATGGGAAACAGGAAAAGCAGGCCAGGGCTGGACCTGGGGTTTGAGGGCCCTGCACAGGATGTGGCTGTGTCCCAAGGACAAAGGGAAGCCCAGAGGCGGGAGGGCCATACTCTGACAGGGCCCGCTCCCGTTTTCAGTGAAGACTGGCAGCAGCAAGGGCTGCTAGCTGCACCAGCAAGCACATGACAGCGACAGCTGGACTGTGGAACGAGCTGCAGCAAGGAAGGGCATAGGGTGGGTCTCATCCTTGCTTGCAGGGCATCCCATGCTGGGAGACCTCATGTGGGGTCCACCTACCTTCCTCTAGGGGTAGGGTCCCATTTCATGTGGTCTCATGAAGCTGCAGGGGGACTGGTGCAACAGCTGGTGTCAAGAGTCACTGCAATTGTACCCACTCCCCATGTAGGGGCCTGATCTAAAGGAAAACAAGCCCAATCTGGAAGCCGCTCGGAAGGGCACTTTTTACACAATTCATTGAGGCTGAAAATAAACCAGGCAGGATCTGAACACATAAGACAAGGAGACACCCGTTAAGGAAGGCCAACACTTCGCTCCCCCTCAGACCTGTTACTCAGAGCAGCTGTCCCCAGCCACACCCCAGTCCCAAAAGGGCCTTTGACTGGCTGCTGTGCCCCTAGGACTGTTTTTCTCAGAATACCACAGATTGTGTGGGAGGCCATCCTCACACGTGATTCGAGTTACCTCCCTGGTTGGGCGAAAGGCGCTTAGACATAGCTGTGTCAGAGCTTTCCCCACCCTTCCCCAGGTCCAAGGGCTTGTCCACGCAGAGGCGTGTCTGGCCACTGCCTCGAAGACCCAATCGTCGCCCCTGACCTTGGGATGCTGCCCCCCTTAACCTTCAATGGATGGAATTTTCCCCTGAATTTTTTGTTCCCCAATAAAAGTCCACTCCCTGGCATGTTCTCTCTCTCTCTTGCTAGCCTCTTCAGTAAACCTCCCTACCGAATTAGGTGGCTGGAGGCTGGAGCTAGGAGGAGCCATCCTGAAGCTGGTTTAAAGGTAATTAGAGTCTTGTCTCTTTAATTTAAGACTCCCTAGCGTTTTACTCACGAATCAAACCTTCTTTAATGAAGCCAGTGCTGGTCACCGGGCAGAGATGACTCTTCAATGCTGGTCACACAAAGGCCATCGGCCTTTGACTCAGGGACCCAACTATTAATGATCAAGTTTCAAGTTTTGCACCGATTTTAACCTAGAGACTAGTCCCCAGTGTGACTCCCCCAGAGCTGAGCAGAGAGCTGTGAGCTGTCTGCCCTGAGGGGCTGCTGCGTCCCCAGACCACGCACAGTCCTGTTCAACACCTGTGCCCGCGTGGCACTCTGGGAGACCTCAGGGACACGGCCACCTCTGAAACACGCACATGAGTACAGACCAACCCAAAGTCCAGCTCCAAGGAAAGGGCAACAAGATCCACGGAAGCAGACTCCTTCTCAGTTACCACCTGGGCTTCACAGGAAGGCATTACCAGAAAGGAAAATGTGAGTGGAGTGCTTGCTACACATCACTGCGTCACCTTTGGTGGACTGACCTGTACCAAAGCCCTGCTGGTTAATCATCATTAACACCCCTACTGCTCAGGAAGCTCCTAGCCCAAGGTCAAACAGCAGCTAAGTCCCAACACCACACTCCTCCGCTGCCCCTCAGCCTCTGCCCTTCCCAACAGCACCATCAACCCGAGCCGCCAGCACAACTGCGGTTCCAGCAAAGAAACAGATGCCGCTCCCACAGGCCGAAGCTTCAGAAGTCCTCCTCCAAGGCTACCCTTCCAAGAGCAGCGACACCAGCTAGACGACAATGGGTTTTGTTTGGTCAAAATAGAAAAGGGAAAGACAGATATTTCTTTAAGCACTATATTTTTAAAGGTGTTTAAGAGAATTTAAACAAAAAAGAAAACTAGAAAAAGTCAACATCTCTTATGTCAGAAGGAACTGAAACAAATTGTCAACAAAATTCAGAATCCCGTCACATACACACAATGTTTTAGTCAACGATGGGCACATGTGAGGTAGTTCCAGAAGGTTATGTGCCTAATGACTTCAAAGCCACCTTGGTTTGTAAGGATGCAATGCTGCACAATCACAACATCATCCAACAATGAATCTCTCTGAACACAGCCCCGTTGATCAGCACGATCCTGACAGTCAGGTGGCCTGGGCCCTTCCTTCACCAGTGTGCTCGCTACTGGGTGGATCTTGAACGTCCCCCAAGGCCCATATGCTGAAGGCCTGGCTGCCAGCCTGTGGCACCCCCCAAGAGGGAGTGGAACCTTCAGAGGTAGGGCCTAGTGGGAGGAAGTCAGGTCGCTGGCCATGTTCCCTGGAATGGGCTGCTGAGGCTCTGACCCTTCCTCTTTGCTTCCCAGCACCCAAGTCTTTGTTACTTGAGATCCAAGCACAATTCCAAAATTGTAGACCCAATTTTTACTATCATTGACATATTTACTGCAGTTTGCAAACTGTGCTTAAAAGAATCCTAGAGAGGGCTGGGGATGTGGCTCAAGCGGTTGCGTGCTTGCCCAGCATGTGTGGGGCGCTGGGTTTGATCCTCAGCACCACATAAAAATAAAAATAAATAAAGATGTTGTGTCCACTGAAAACTTTAAAAAATAAAATATTTAAAAAAAATCTGTCTCAAAAAAAAAAAGAACCCTAGAGATATATTTTTTTGTCCCTGGTAAGCAGAGCTCTCTTTCTGCTTCTGGTTGCCATGTTTCAGGCCGCTTCCCTCTGCTACACCCTGCCACCATGATGTTCTATCTATCTTACTCTGGGCCCAGAGCTACAGAGTTGGCCAACCAGAGACTAAACCTCTGAAACCGTGAGCTAAAACAAACTTCTCCTCCAAGTTCTTGTCAGCTCTTATTGGTCACCATGACAGAGCTAACTAAAACTCCATCTGAAGGCTGCCACGGAATGACAGACAGGGGCAAGAAGTGGGGTGAGCTCTAAGCTTTCTACCCCCTGCTTTCTTCCCTTCACAGATCAAATGCTGAAGATTCTGACAGCCCATTTAAAATAAAAAAGGTCCACGTTCTCAAAAGAACTCAAAGTAGGATCTGGAAGATTCGGCGCGTCCTCATTCACAGCTACATTACAGGCAAAAGAAGGCCAGCCAAGGCTCTGCCGTGAGGCACGCAGATCAATAGTGTGTGCACCCACATAAATCCTGCCAGCCTGAGGAGGAGGAAAGGCTGGCACCTGCCACACCACGGATGAAGCTGGAGGCCATGGAGCCGGCTTCTCCCACTGCCCCAGGCCCACCCAGCTCTCTGCATCAGTGTTCTGACACTGATAGCCGCCTTCCTCTCTCTAATCCAGTCTTTTGGTTCAACCAACCAGATGTGTTAACCGCGGGAACACAGCTGATGGACTTTTATTTCATGAGATTTATGTCAAATTGATGTGGAGAACACAAAATCAGAACCACAGTATGGGAAATAAATATGAAAAGCATTTCTAGGTCATCTACACAACCAGAGGCAGCATATATTAAAAGGGGAGAGAGAAAGAGAAGTTTAAAATCATATATATTCCCTCCCCTGCAGGCAGAAACAAGTCCTCGGAAACAGAAAATTGTACTTTTCCAATAACCCTAAATTGTTATTTATTTCTGAATCCTCACCTGTTACTGTTCAGTTCCCCAAGGCTTCTACACACTGCCAAAAAGAACTGGGATTCTAGGTCTGAATTTATACTCCACACGCACCCACATATACACACACCGATCCAATCTACAACCTTTTTTCATCCACCTCATCCACCTTTTATTGTATTTAAGTTTTCTGTTCAAAACACTGATTAATTTTCCTTTCAGTAAAAGAAATGGGGAATGCAAATCCTTTTTCCCCAGAGGCCTTTCCATCTCTTTCCTGTTATTTTGAGCCTTGCTGCCGAATTGGAAAGCCAGAGCCCTGTGTGACACTGGGGTGTCACACAGGAGAACACGAAGGGATAGCAGGAAGGACAGGAAGAAGGCCGGCCCCAACACAGCTCCTGACAGACTCCAGCATGCCGCCCAGTCCCCACCAGGCAGGCCAAAACAATACCTGCAAGTGTGGAAACAGACTGCTGTGGCCTCCTAATAAAATTTCAAATGAAGCAGGCAGCCTGGGGACAGGCTTGTGCACAGCATGCAGAAGCATGAGCACCACAGGACACTGGGTGCCAGCCGGCCTTGTGACTCCAGCCAATTCTGGGGCAGGTCAGCATTGAGGAACCCGACAGCTTAAGTCTGTCTCCCCTCAACTTCAACAGCAGAGATGACCAGAGATAAAGGAAGAGAGCAAGTGGACTTCCAACTGCCTGCAAGATTCATCCAGAGGTCAACAGTGCAGAAGAAAAGGTTGAAAGAAAAATGCAAGAGCAGACAGAGAGGTTCCAAGAGAAATAAATAGGTCAAGGAGGGGAGAGAGGGATGGAAAGGAGGAATAGGAAATGGGAGGAAAAAGACACACACACCCCCAGACACAGGGGGAGACAGGGAAGGAAGGGGGAAAAGAACACAGCAGGAGGCAACTGGGGACAGGCAGGACCCTCATCCCACAGCGCATACAGCAGGCATCTTCTGAGCACCTACTATGATGTTCTGCAGGGAGACAGACTGAGTAGTTTAGTCCTGGGTGTGAACAGTTCAGTGCAGAAGGGAATGAACAGACTCCCCACCTAGAAGACCCCCAAAGCTTTGGGCTGGAGCCAAGGGGTGTTTACTGTCTAAATATTAAGATGTTTTGATGCATAAATGGTGGAAACACTAGTTTACTAGTTTAAAAAAATAGATATTTCACCAAAAGTATAAGCAGTGATAACAAAAACAGATGAGTTGGGGGCTGTGGTAGAGCACTTGCCTTGCATGTGTGAGGCCTTGGGTTCCATCCTCAGCACCACATATAAATAAATGAATAAAAATAGAGGTCCATCAATGTGTAAAAAAAAAAAAATGAAAAAATTGACGAGTTGAACTTCAAAATTAAAAACACGGGTGCTTCAAGGATATCATCAAGAAAATAAAAGGACACCCAGTGGGATGGGAGAAAACATGTCAATCACATCCAGTGAAGATCTAGTGTGCACAATATGCAGAGAACTCCTGCAACTCAACAATAAAAAAGACAAACTAAAACAATGGGCAAAGGATCTGGAAAGACAGTTCTCTCAGACAAATGGCCAGTGAGCCGGGAAGAGCAGCTGCACCTCATCAGTCACCAGGACATGTGACCCCATCCATAGTGGTGCCACTGTGCTGTCCGCCAGGTTGCCGATGATAAAAAAAAAACGCTGACCAGCATGTGCAACCTCAGCCGGGACCCTCACTCACTGTTGGCCCAGGGCAGTCACTTCTGAAAACATTCTGGTGGCTCTTCCAAAAATTAAACAGTTAACGCTTGACCCAGCAATTCCACTCCTAAGCACTTACCCAAAAGATACAAAAATCACTTCCACTCCGCTTGTAACCTTCATGTTATTTACAATACACAAAAGGTGGAAACAACCCAGATACCTACCAGCAGATAGAATGGCCAACAAAACATGCTGTATCCCCACAGTGGAGTGTTATTTAGCTATAAAAATGTTATTCTGACATGTGCTACAATCTAAGGATCTGTCTACTGATGGACAAACCTTGAAAACATGCTAAGTCAAAGAAACCAACCTCACGCCACATTATACGATTCCAGTAACAGAAACTATCATCCAGAGAGACAGCGAGCAGAACGGAGGCTGCCAAGGGCTGGAGGAGGGTGGACGGACAGCGACAACCAACCAGTACGGTGTCTGTTTAGGCAGCAGATCCTGTACTAAGATGGGGAGTGGATGTACAATTCTGAATCCACCAACAACCGTGAAACCCACACTTGGTTTGTGTGACTCAACAGCAATGTGACCTCATCTTCATAAAGTTGCTCCCTCGGGGATCACTAGGCCTTCAGAGAGCAGCACGAAGGAGGCTTTATCCTGAACACGCAGACTATCAGGAGGCCTGACCCAGACCTCTGTGGGCACCTCCATAGAGGCATCAGAAGAGAACTGGTAACTCTGCCCACATACCAAAACTAGGAACCCATTTTAAAAAGAGCCCACACCCTGATTAATGACACAATCCCAAATAACCCATAGGGAAAAGCCCTCAAGACCCACATTCCAAGAGAATGAGCCAATAATTCACCAAAACGAAATGCAATGCTTAAACACAGAAAAAGTCACATCACCATAGGAAATACAAATGGCTCATGTTCTGCCTAGTGCAGTTCAAAGGGTATCATCCATTAACACTGGCTGGAATGGCCACCAGGGTCAGCTTGCTGGTGACACTAATGCATACAGTCCTCTCAGAGCAATACGGAAATCGACAGCAGGAGTCAGAAAAACCTTGGCACTTCACCTGGCAACTCTGCTAGTGGGACCAAACCTTCTACATAATAAGTGTGGGGACATCCACACACACAGGACACCCCAGGAACATTTGGCACTTGCTGCAACTCAGGTTATGTGGGTCACGTGAGGACTGGAAAGCCTGGTGATGGTGGGCAGGAAAGGCCAGGCACACCCCACAGTGGGTTCCACTGGCAGAGGGGAGAGGTTGGGGAGGAAGCCGCCTCCGCAGCTCCCTCTAGTGGCCGGCACAGAGTGCGAGGGAACCACTGGGACCCACCTGAATGATCTTCCCACACCATTCAGCCAACCTCCACCTCAGTTTCCTCATCAGCCAGTTTAACCTTTAAATGACTTATTACAAGAAAAACTAAATTCATTTTTCTTTCTCATTTTCTTTTTAGTTCAAATTTTTTCAACTGATACACAAAAACATCGAACCTGTATAGATTAACGTAATGGGGTCCCTGGTCTGCAGTGTAAACGTATAAATCACTTCCATCTTCTCGAACACTCGGCATCTCTTTGGGGAAAGAACATTCAAACTCCATCGAGCTTTCTGAAATGTGCAGTGTGTTGTTATCTGTCGCCCTACCATGCCAACCACACCGGACTTCCTGCTCCTATCTGACTTAGTGCCCATTTGCCAACTCTCTGCTCCTCCCCCAGCTCTCCTCCCAGCCCCTGGCAGTCGTGTTCCCCTGGCAGCCGTGTTCCCCTGGCAGCCGTGCTCTACTCTCAACTTGGATGAGATCCACTTTGGATTCTGCGTGAGCCGGGTCATGCACTTCGGGTCTCTGCACCTGGCTATCTCACTTAACAGCCTTCAGCTCCACAAGGCCGTCCCCATTCTTCCCGTGGCTGGATGACACTGGTTACGTGTCCCCGCTACATCTTCACTCCCTCACCAAGCTGTTCCACGTCATGGCTGCTGTGAACAGCACTGCAGTGAGCACAGGGTGCAGACACCTCTTCAACCTCATGATTTCATTTCCTTTGGATCCACACGCAGGAGTGGGGCCTCTATTTTAGTTTTGCGAGGATCCTCCCCATTTCTGATAAGGGCGACACTGACTCACGTTCCCACCACGAGTGGGCCAAGGCTCCCTTTCTTCCACATTCTCACCAGCACTTGTTTTCTTAGGTATTTTTGATAACAGCCATTCTTGATTAGTGATTTCTAACATTATCTTACACCTGTATTTATCTGAAGTCCTCTTTTGAGAAATATCTATATAAGTGTACTACCCATTTTTCAATCAGCTTTTTGATTTTGCTTGGGAGGGGGTTGCTATTGACTACCTGGAGCTCCTTCTATGTTCTGGTCATTAACTTTGTCAGATGTATAGTTCGCAAATAAATATGTCCCCTCTGCCTGAGGTGGTGTGGCCAGGGTGAAGTCCCAGCCTTGGGGACTCCATTCACTTAAAGTCCAGGCTTCGGTGTTAGCTCCCCACCTGTGGAGCACCTGAGGGAGCCCGATTCCAGATGCCAGCCATCTCTCGCTCTCCCACTCCAGTTGGCCTCCCAGGGCCAGCTTCTCCGCACTCCCCGGGGCTGAGCCTGGGCTTAGCAGCTGCTCAGAGAGGCCTTCCTGGGCCTTGCACTGAAGCAGCCCCACGGTTCCCTTTCAGCATCCCAGTCATGTTTTCCACAGTACGCGACGTACATCAGGGTTAGTTTTATTTGTTGTTTGACTCGTTTCCAGTCTCTCTACTCATCTGTGAGCTCCGTGGTGGCAGGATTCCTCAACAGTGGCAGAAACCCGGAGTCCTGCAGTGCCTCACACTTCCCATGCAGTTCAGTGGGTCTTGCTGAAGGACAGATTCTGAGTTTTACAAGGCCCCAGTCACAGAGGCCAGCACTGTTGGTCCAGAGACCTCACTTCAAACAGGGAGGATGGAGAGAATGCACTCTTTTTCCCCTTAGATTTGCCTAAGATTTGTACCAGCTCCCAGGACCTAACAGAGGACATTCAACAACTTGCTGACTAAATAGAGTTGGTCATTTTCATGTGTGTGACTTTCAGCCCTCAATTGCTATAAGAAAAAGACCCTTAAAAAAATGACCAGGTAGCTGGCCATCCAAATTATCAGCCCAGAACATGAACACACCCCAAGTGTGGACTGCCCACCTCCCACAAGACTGCACTCATGGGTACTGCGATGAAGATCATTTGGGTGGAGCCAGAGATCCAAAACCAGCCATGAAGAAAACACAAAGGCAAGAAATGTGTGTGGTAAAGTGAGCCCAACAGGCCTGCCCTCTGAACCCCTGGCTCTGTGGGATGACGAGGCAATTCAAGGAGGAAAAAGACCAGCTGCTGCCAGATGCCCAGAGGACAGCACCCACCCACTGCATGCCCCCCTGTATACGCAGAGTTGTGACAGCAATGCTGGCTCACACAAAAGCCACTGGGGGTTGCCCGCTGGGCCTGGACCCCCACAATCCTGGTTCACAGTCCCAACGAACCCAAGCATCACTGTAGTCCAGACTTCCCTCTCAAAGACGGCCAAAATCGGGTCTGAATCAAGGATGTTCACCAGACTCTGCCACCTGCATGCAGATCCAGTAGCCACGAGATTGGCCATTAGAGAGATGTCAACAAACCTAAGGCTCCATCCACGCCATTCCACTTCCCTGGAAGCCAAAGCCCCTATTCTAAAATAAACAGCCTGTGGCTCCATGCAAACCCAGTCAGCCCCCAGGGCTGCTCCTATCAATCATACAGTCTCCCTCTCTCTCTCCTCCTTTTAAACTCCCAGAATTACAAAAACCTTAATTTTTAAAGAGTTTGTCTTAGTGCGCATTGAGTTTCAGAGGGCCATTAAAAAATCATGAGCACACTCTCCTACTGCAGGACATGATTCATGCTTTCTGCCAACACACACCTCACTTTGGGGCCTCTGCTGGTTACAGCATCCCAAACTCCCAGACAATATGAATTCCCTGTCTTTTGCACCTTTCCGAGTGGTTGCACATTAACACTGAACACATGCAGCACTTTCCAGGTCTCCAGAATGTTGAACAAGGCTGTTGCTTAGGTAATGTAAGAGCAAAAGACTCATCATCCCTAGAATTAATTATTAGGATGGCTGCAAAATCATTGGTATGCAAGGCACTTGAAAGTTAGGATAAACTTGCCTTTGCTAGAATGTCGGAGGACAAGGGCTGGGTGCTGGCTGTTTTCCCAGGGTAAAACCAGAGCTCCATCTGTCTAATACAGCTTAGCTAAGAGGCTGGAGGGCCTTTTTATTAACTCCAGTGTACCTCTACTATAAAGCCAACTGCAATGAGGGTGGTAAAGCAAACTATCGCTGGCTGTAGGAACGTCAATGCATTTAACAGATGAGGAAGGCTTGCCGAGTTCAGAAATCAAAGATTTGTTTGGGCTTTGCTGGGATTTGGTCAAATCCCTATATCAGCTCCTCAAATCTTCCAACAATTCAGGAAAGACCTTGAACTTGCCCCTCAGGCTCTACCTTGCAACTGATCCAGAGGCCACTGTGGACTTTGTAACAGTCAAGGCATACAGATGCCTTTTAAAGGTAGCATGTGCACACTATTTCTGAACACCACCAAAGGCTTTGTCAGTTAGAATGAAGGATACCAGAAACAATTTTTCTTTTCCTCCCTTTGTGGTGCTGGGGATCAAACCCAGGGCCTTGTGCATGCCAGGCCAGTGCTCTGACACCGAGCCACACCCAGCCCTAGGAAAGAACATTGATTGAAATAAGTGGGGGTCCAGATCCCCAGACCAGCTATTGCTTGTGTCTGTATGCTCTGCTGCCCTTGCCGGGACATCTGGGAAGGTCAGAGCCTTCCTGCTTCAGAGTACCTCAGCTTCCTGCTGAAGTGGCCCGTAGACAGCCACTGATCCAAGTCCCCAGCAATGGGAATGCATCCTGCTCCTCAAGGGCTGCCCGCTGCACCTTAGGTACATTCCAGAGAACTACAGACGCATCCCAAGAACTCAGAGCCGGACACTTGCCATGGTAGATTATCTGTTTCTGAGCCTATTTTTTGTCAAAGCAAACCAACAACAGCAATAGAAAAAAATCTTAACTAGAGCAAAAAATTCAACAATCCCCCTGCTTGTACACATGAAGGGGGTTCGGGGGGCTTGTGTGTTTTGGTACTGGGATTAAACCCAGGAGTGATTTACCACTGGGCTCCATCTCTTGCCGTTTTCATTTTCTGAGACAGGGTCTTGTGAAGTTGCCTAGGGCCTCATAATTGCTAAGGCTGGCTTCAAACTTGTGATCCCCCTGCCCCAGCCTCCCATGTCACGTGGACGGCAACCACCACATGGGAGCTCTTCAGAACCCTTCAGGAAGCTCCGGCCATCTCCCCTCCCATCTCCCACCCACCTTCAATCCTCCCACAGCTGTCACACTCTCCTTCTCGTCCCTGGGTCAGGCACTCTCCCTCCATGATGCTCTGGTCACACCTGGGCTCTGCTCAGGACACCTGGGAGAATACATTCTGCCATGTCGGGACAGCTCCCTGCGAGGCCGAGACCTGAGGCAATGCTGGGTCCCCCATGGGCATCCAGCAGCCTGCATGGGGCCCGGCCCATGGCAAGCCACCTGGAAATGTGGGCCAGAAAGCAATGAAGCAGGGAGGGGGAGGAGGGAGGTGAGGGGGAGGAGGGAGGGGGGAGTTGGGAAGTAGAGGAGGCCCCACTAAGGGCAATTCAGTCAGAGGCCCGCTGCCCTCACCTGGTTTAGTAAAGAAAGAGGCTGGAGGGAGCAGAATGCGGAGCTGTAGTTTAGTGGGTTCAGGCTCTGCAGGTGGCCCATGCTGACAGGTGCACAGCCCTGAGAACACCCCTCCTCTACCCATCTGCAGACTTCCAACGGCCAGGATGGTCAATTTCATGTTACATGTAGGTTATCACAGTTGAAAATGTATTTTTAAAGAATCAGCTATAATAGTTCATGTTTAATGAGAATTTTCCCATGTGTTTTACTTTATAGTCATTATCCATAGAAGTGGCCCTACCATTACCTCAATTTTACACATGAGCAAGCTGAGGTCTGGAAGGGCAAGCAACTTGCCCAATGTCACACAGCTGCTAAAGGACAGAGCTGGGGTTCGCCCTCACATGAAACCCTGCCCTTGACCACAGCTCACACTGAGGAAAGGCCTTCCCCAGTTGCTAGTACTGAAAGGAGGCGACCGCTAGTTCCAGATGTGGAATCCCAAGATCTGAACCCAATCTGCACTTCTACCACTTGCTCGTTGCAGAACCCAGTTTGAGTCTCAGGATTTTTACTTATAAAGTAAAAAGAAAAATACCTTCAGAGTGACCCCAAAAAGCCTGCTAAGCATCAGTGAGCAGTCAGCACTCACAAACCACAAAGCTTCACCCAGCAACGCAGCAGTGGGCCCCGTCCCTCCTGCCAGCACAGGAAGGCCAGGAGGGGAGTCCCAAATCAACACTCCTTCCCCCAGGCACACAGCTGAGGTCACCTCCATCCCATCATGTAGACTGCAGGAAAAGGAAGAATCAAGGAACCTTTGTCCCAACCCCTGCTGTGGTTTGAACTGTGAATGTCCCCCAAGGCTTGTATGTTTAAGCCTGGTCCCCAGCTGACGGCACTAGAGCCTTTGGGGCCTAGTGGAAGGAAGGCCATGATGAGAGGGTGCCCTTGAGGGGGTATCTGGACCCGGCCCTCCTGACCGTGTCCTGGATCCCTGTTGTGACATTCCATTTCATCACAGGCTCAAAGACCACAGGGTCAAGCACCATGGACTGAAACCTCTGAAACTGAGCCAAAACACCCCCCTTCCTCCATTTGAGTCGATTTTCTCAGGTATTCCATCACAGTAGCAGAAAGCTGGGTAACGCACCAGCCCAGCTCTGCCTCTCCAACAGTTGCCAGGTAAGCACCATGATGGGAGCCAACCAGGAACAGCAAAGAATGGGGTGAGGGAAACGGCAAACACACAACATGGAAGAGGGTCATTCTTTAGCTTTAATGAGATGAGGTCCCGATGCCCCGACCCCTGAGCTTCCCATGCCCCTCCCAATCTCTCTCCCCGCTCAGCCCTGTCTGAGCAACAAGCTCGCCATCCTTCCCACTATCAGAGATTACTACAGACGTCATAATTGAGGGAATAAGATCTGTACCAAAAATCAGACCCACGAGAACAAGGACGGGCATTTGTTTTAAACGAGGAAGCTCAACAGCAACAGGTGTGCGCAACACTGATTGGCAAACCTCGTGGGCAAAAGCCAGCCTGTGCTCTATTTTCGAACACTTTTTACATTTTAGGAGTGGGGAAAGGAGAAGGAAGAGGAGGATGAAGAGGAGAGGAGGAAACAGTGAGAGGAGAAGGAGTCAGACCAAGCAAAACCCTGACCATATGGGCCCTTATCAAAAAGGTCTGCCCACCTCTGGTCCCAGGAGGTGAACCCCTACTTCCTGTCACTTGGGAGCACAACGTGGTTTATGCTCACTGTAGAAGAAAACCAAACACCAAGGGGCCCACAGACACAGGCCGAGAGGACACTGAGCCACTCCCCGAGTGAAAGGCCAGCTGTGCAGCACCAGGGGACACATCAATGTGGGCCAGAAAGGGGGCAGCATGGTGGGCATCCAGAGCCTAGAGTAGGGCCAGGCTTCCTGGGGCCCTGCAGGAAGGTGGGCCCGAGACCACAGGGCCAGTGGTGGTACCCTACAGGAACCAACCCACCTCTCTGGGGGTTCCCGACAGCCCCCAAGGAAGCCTGGCTCCACACAGGCAAGAGGTGAATAGGGGCGACACCAATGGATAGAGGAGGAGGGCAGTCAGGCCTATAAGGGGTGGGACGGGCACCATGGTGTCACAGCCAACACCAAGGATGCTCCCAGGGAGGTGTCCAAGGTCCCAGAAGCAGAGCGGGCCCCCTAAGGCAGGATCCCCTCCTGGGTCATTCTTTAGCTGTAATGAGATGAGGTCCCAATGCCCCCACCCCCTTCCCGATCTCCCCCCACTCATCCCTGTCTGAGCAACAAGCTCGCCATCCTTCCAGCTATCAGAGATTACTACAGCGCGCCTCACAGACAGCGCTGAGTGGGACCAAGGAAGGAAAAAAAGCACTTCTCCATCCTATGATTCATATACGGGCAAGTGCTACAAACAATCCAGGGCGCTGGAATTGATTTGCTCCCTTGCCAGTGAAGAAGGCTGAGCATCGAGGCAGACTGTAATATGGACGTACTGAATGTGTACAGCACATATTTATTCATTTTTAGAAATTCTGCCGCCCCTCCTCCCCTGGACTCTGACCATCCCACTCGGCTGCTATTCTTATCTCTTGCTCATTTGCGTAATTTTAACGCTGCAGAATATAGCTAGCCTAAGAATATTTTTTTTATAATTACACCCATCACAGGAACTGTCAGTATCTAATGAAGGATAATTTCAGCTATTATAAGAAACTTAAAAGATCATTTTCATGAATAATTCGTAATATGAATCACTAAATTCAAACAATGTCAGAAATCCCCCCACCCCCCACAAAAAAGGGAAAAGGAAAATATTTTAGGTGCCTAAAAGTCACTGTCCCTGTAAAGGCAGAGTTCAGTTTCCGACGTGCACAGAAACCAAGCAACACGTGGGCAGGTCAGCACGAGAGGGGAAGCAACAGCCCATCAGCTCACAGCGCTGCCCTCTGTTGCTCTTTCCCCAGGTGCCCCAAGACTCAGGACGAAAGCCAAGCCTTTTAGCCAGTCCCAGGGAGCTCTCCCCGTCCTGACCCTGCCCATCTCTCCAGCTCCTCTCACCTCCTCCTGCCACCCTGGATCCCACGCAGACCCCTAGACTCCCGGGGCATCTATGCAATATACTCATTACTTTCCCTCTAGGAAAGAAAACCTGCCTGAAAATGAGATGGACCACACCAGAGACAGAAACAACGCAGAGTGATAAATCTTCCTGGTAAACTGATCTAGCCACACCTGCACCCAAGGCTTCTCCGTTCTGAGACAGAATACGTGTCCTGTTTCCTTCAGTGGGTTTCTACTGGGGAAAGTTATTACTAAAATAAGACTTCAGGCTCAGCAGACCTTGATAATAGCAGAGTCGCTGCTCTAATGGCTGGTCTGGGTCAAAGCCAGCCAAGCAGAGCACTCAGTAGGCAACCCTCTGGGAGTCTAGGCTGGGCAGGTGGTGGTGTAAAGGAAGCGTGGTCAGGATCCACGGACGAGTGCCTGGCTAATCCCAGAAGGGGACGGTGACTTCTGAAGCAGCTCGGCCAACGGGTGTGTCCATGCTGCGTGGCAGTAACAAAGCCCCCAAATCTGCTTTTCTCAGAGAAGTATGAAAACCAAAGGACAACCTGATTTGCAAAGGAAACTGCTGTGTCCCGCTGTGTCCCTCACAGAATATTGCCCCTTTCTACAAACTAAGTCTTCAAACTACAGGCCACACCGCCTTAGTGGGGTGGTCAATGTCATCAGGGAGTCACAGCTGATGCTTCTTAACAGACTAGAGGAGGGAATAAAACACGAGAATGGTTTGCACATGGTCCCAGGAAGGTCCGTCTCAATTACACGTGTTCCAATGTGTGCTTAAAAGTATGTCTTACTGAGGACTGAAAACCACTGTCACAAAGCATGTTGGATTTAAAAAAAAAAAAAAAAGTGAAATCAGAGATGACATCTGGTAACATGACACACTGGTTTCAAAAACTAAAGGGCAACAGGCAGATGCTGCCCACACACTTGGGCTTTGTGACTGCACTTCCCTGTATCCTCCAAAATCAATCCAGGACAGGAGGATGCATGGGGAGGAGCTCGCTGCATTAGTCTGTAGTACAAACCCCAACCTGAGCACCACCCATCAAGACGACTCTAAAAGTTCCAGCATAAGCACACGATGTCTCCAATACACAGTGTTAAGAAGAATGACCTGGGGCTGTAGCTACTGACCAAACGGACACTCGCCACAGTGAGGCAACCCACTGTTGCCCAAGGAAGCAAGGCCTGCAAGCTCCTCCTCAAAAAGCCAGGTGGCACATCTGGGCTCCAGGCCATGTGGTCCTTGCTGACCTTTAAAGTCCTCCGCCTCAGCTCCAGGTAGACAGAGGCAACGTAATGAGCGGACGTGGCCGAGCTCTGGAAGAGCTTCGCCCACAGAAAGGTGGCACGGCCACGGACCAGTGTGCCAGCCCTGTCCAACTGTAACTCCACTTGGGGACAAGTAGAACAGGAACACACCTGCAGAGTGTAGGTCTGCGTGGTGACATCCATCAGTCAACTCCAGTCACCCACAGGGCCAGCCCCGAGGAGGGTCATTAGTGTCACCTAGCTCCACATTGCTAGACTTGTTAGAGGACACACTTTTTTTTTAATTCTGATAAAATATTCCAATATTATTAAATAAATATTAACAACTATATGAAATAAGTTTCTAGTGATTGCTTTCACTAAAATCTATTTTCTGTAATATATCCAGCCAATATTTTTATTATAACAGGCCCTTCCATAATTCATAATTAATTGGATGCCAACTTTCATGTGAGACCTTCCAGCTAGAAAGTGTCCCAAAAGGTGGAAATGATAGCAAGTCATGAGAAACCAAGAAAATAACTTTCATTCTCCTTCGCAGTGAGAAGGCAATCGATAGAGAGGAGTGGCCTAAAATTTAAGCGTGCAAGCCTGGAATGCCCCATTAATTGAACCAGTCAGTGACCATGGGGTGAGGGGTAAGGACAGTTTATTCAAGTCTCAAATAACATGACAACTAAGCATTAGGCCAAGATGTGGGCCTGGGTCTAAATTCTACTCTAAACATTCCCTTGACACTGGCCAAATAGAGCACATTCCCATAGAAAATCCAATCCTCGTGCCATAGGGGCACCCTCGACTCCCAGGAAAATGGGCAGAGGACAGAAAGCAGCTGGCCAGCACACTGCTTCGACATAAGGAGAAGGAAGACCCCTGTTCCACCCCAACAGGTGAGGGCTGCCAGAGACATGCTGTCCCCGGAACCCCGTAGGCTTCAAAGAACTGGGTGGAGACCATCTTCCACATTCCCTGTCAAAACTGACCCATTACTGCATCACAAGCCACGCTGGACCTCCTCCCCTGTGGCTCAGTCACAGCAGAGTGGCTGCCAATTCACGAGTGTGGCAGAAGCGGACAGGATCTCGTAGCGGCCACTCTCTCCTCAGCAGGACACCAACGTGGATGGCTACAAGCCAGCTGGGAAGATATGAGTCCTCCCGGCATCCCTCACAGGTGGTGTGGCCACACGACAGGGTCAGAGGTGACTTCAGAAGCCATGTTTAGTGCACCTGATCCACAATGGAAGGCCAGAGGCAGGGGACGGGGCAACCTGCTAAGTCAACTGATAGCAAAGTCAGCACAGAACTTTCTGGGCCAAAACCCCCCGTCTGAAGCTCTGCGCCACGGTGGGCTGCAGAACGCAGGCTGTTCTGGTTCCCTCGGGGGAGAAGTGAAGGAAGCAAGACGCAGCAGACAGCCTGCATGCCACCCACCCACTTCCCTCACCCTGGGCACAGGTATAACAGGCTGCCAGCAGGGACCGGATGTTGTTTACCTCATAACGCACCATGGCCTGCTTTCTCTACTGAAAGTTATGTCAGTTATGTGTCGTTGGTGCTTGGATCCTCGGCTTTCTTCTCAACCCAAAGGCTCCAAGCCCTCCAGATAGGGGCTGTTCTCCCCAGAGCACTGGTAAGGGCACAGGGCACAGCTGGGCCAAACTGGAAGGGCATGCGCCAGAACACGAAGCTCAAGAGCCTCTCATTCTTGCTTTCTCCTTTATCACTTCCCTCTTTTTCAGTCTCTATAATGACTACTTTAAACGCGCACACACACACACACACACACACACACACACACACGTGCGCGCGCGCGCACGCACAAAACTCAGGCTGCTTTTCTTGCTGAGAAACAAGCCAAAAGAGGTGGCACTGGATTCAGAGGCCCTTTGGCCTGCGGGTGTGCGCGCTCACAGCCTCGCCAAGACATCCTGGGCCACAATGAGGCCTCACAACTGTGCACGGAAGCCCCTGCAATCCACTGGTGGTCTTAGGATGAGACGAACCCAATGCAAATGAAGGCAGGAATAATTAAGGCAGAGTAGTGCCTGGCCTAACTGACTGCACCTAGAGGGAGGAAAACGGTCTAGAAAGACTGGGTCCCTAAAAGGGTGAGAGTATTCAGAAATAATCAGTGAGAAACAGAAAGGTAATGGGCACCTGAGAAGGCATCCAGGTATAGCACATGCTGAGAATGTCCCCCAAACACTGTGCCACCCCGCACATGCCACGGCTGACGTCCTCATGCCCATCTCCCCATCACTGGATCAGCCTTCCAGGGTGAAAGGCCAGGCAAACCTCTCCCCAGCCAAGGCCACCCTGCCCACCCAGGCACCAGTCTGAGCTCAAGATGGGCAGACACGGTACACTATTTACCTCCACATCCAGGCACCCACCATTCCCCCCGCAGTGTGCCTTGGGAAAAGCACTCGATGATAATTATAGTAACCAAACATGTGCACACAGGGCGTGGTGGGGATTTTCACCCAGTCTGGCCCTACTATATGGCACCTCACAACTGAGGCACCAAGGAAAGAAGCAATGGGCCAAGTCCACTCACATCCCTAAAATGGGACCTTACAGAAAGGTTACCTATTCCAGCCACAGACCTGGCGTTTGGGCTTCATCCATATGAGCTGTTCAACTATAAGGTGCTCAATAAGGTCATTCGTGCATTCACCCGGTCATTCACCATATACCTCCTAAGCACCATGAGGAGCCAGGCTAGGTACACAAAGGCATGAAAACCAAGCCAGTCCCTTCTCCCGTGGACTGACAGCTGGTAAATGTCTCTCAACTATGTTGATAATGAAAGGAAGAAATCAGAACTTCCAAGTATAAAATAGGCAGCGGTACCATAACCCTGGGACTGGCCAATGAAGGGAAAGCAGAGAGGCACATATGGGGCAGGGAGAGCCGACTGGTGACCAGGGTGCACATGCCAGGTGGCAGGAAGGTGCAGACAGAGTGCGAGGACACACCAGAGAGAGGAGGGGACTATGACTGAAGTGCCAAGAGCGAGAGCAAAAACTCAGCCTCTCAACAGCCCAGGCCTGAGGGCCAGCTTCCTCTCCTTGGAGGGTGTCTAAAGCTCCACCCAGTCCAAGAGAAAGCCATTTAGGCAGCCACCCAGCCATTGTCACCCACTCAAGCCAAGTGACTAGCTGCCTCAGGAGAGCTGTAACTAGAAACTTCAAACAGAGGGGTTTTCAAGACCGGAGTGGCCTTTATCACAACAAGCACCTGCCAGACTCCAGGAAGGAGAGCGGCTGAAGATCAAAGGGGCCGACAGACACACACACACAAGAACTGCAATGCCAGGCTCTGAAAACCAGCCGTGGGGCTAAGCACACAAGGCAGGAGTGATGCACTCAGATGCTCCAGTGTGGTTTTTGGGGTCTTTGTTTCCTACCAAACAGTGGAAAGGAAGTAAACAAAAATCTCGAATTGGTAATCTTCCCAGCCAAATGTTCCTGCAATGACTTGAGAAGAAAACATCCCCTGGGGTAAAATCAGGTTGAGCAAACATTCACCCTTACAGAGACCCCCAGGACACACAGCCAGGCCTAGAACAGGGGCCTGGGTCTTCTGGAGACCATGACATAGCAGCTTTGATGACACTTCCCAGGAACGATGTGCAAGGGGTGGCCTGGGAAGACTTGAGCAATGCCCACTCCTCCCACATGACTTCTGCCAGCCTCACCCTCCCCAAACCACCTATCCAATACCAATGGTCCCTCCTCCATCATGTACCAATTAAGCAACCACATTTCCCAGAATTCTTTGCAATTAGGGGCAGCCAAAGGGCTTTAAGTACAAGTAATAAAAGAAAAAGGGATTTCCTCAAAGAAAGCTTATTATTTTTAAAGCTTTAAATCCTGTAGAGTTCAACTGTACAATGCACTCCGTGCTAGTCTAACCTCCTGCTTCTACCAGTCAGAAAGTCAGATGCAATGGCTGGAATGCCAGCTGTCATAAAGGAAGCATGAAGCCATCGTGAAAATACAAGGGCATGCCAGGGGCTGGGTGAGGTGGTGCCACCTATAATCCCAGCCACTCAGGAGGAGAGGCTGAGGCAGGAGGATCACAAGTTCCAGGCTAGCTGGTCAACTTAGCAAGACTCTGTCTCAAAATTTTAAAAAAAAAAAAATTCTTTTTTTCTTTAAAGGGGTAAAGATACAGCTTAGTGTCAAAACACTCAAAATAAAAAGGGGGGGCATGCAATGAGGACAACAGAACAAGAGCAGCTTAAGTCCCTGATGGCCACCATACATTCACTTCCACCTAGACTAGACTGACTATGTCCAGACTTCTGTTAGGTAGAAGACAACCCGTGTAGCAGTCATGCCACAGGATGCACCACCAAGACCGAGACACAAACCTTCAAGTGCACAGACTGGTGTGATGCCCAGTAACAGCAGCAAGTCTCACCACAGTAGTTTTCACTTAGCAACAACACACAGCGGGTTCTTCCACGTGAGCGACTCTCTGGAACCCTCACCAGCACCTGTCCTCTAATTCATCCGAGTATGCACTCAAAGGTCGAGCAACGCCTACGCGCCAGTCAGAGGGGTTCATGGGACGGCTCGGCCTCCCCGCCTGGGCTGTCTCCCTCACCTTCAGCTGTAGGGCCTTCTCTTTTCAGCATCTGGACAGCTCCTACATATTTCTTCAGCTGGACTTTGAGCACCTCGTTTTCTCTGCAGGTACAAGAATGTTAAAAAAAATAAATAAATTTAAAAATTGGCAATTTAGACCCAAAACAGGGGAGGGGGAGTGTCTGTGTACAGAAAAACACACACTTTACATCTTACAAATATTAACATTCTCATTCCAGAGATCATCGCTGGAAAGGGCTATTACCAAGCACATATTTGTGGAATGCCTTCAAGAACCTTCCTTCTGGAATGGAGGCAAGCACCGGCCACAATGCCGCCAACTCGGGACACTGACACTCGCCATGCCTCCCGTCTGCCCAGGGCCTGTTCAGTGTCAAGCCCTCTGTGATATTCTCCCCTTCAACAGCAGCATGTACCAAGCACCGTGCATTTGTCCCAGGAACATGCTTAATATAGTCACTAACTGCTCCATGCACTAACACCACCTGCCAGGCCCCAGGTCAAGTGTCTGTACACATCTGACTAGATCCTTGCCATTTCACAGATGAGAAAACTGAGGCACCAAGGAGAGAAGCAACTGGCCAAGTCCACTCACATCTCTATGCAACATCACACTATGGAACGTGGATCCCATGCTACCCCAAGATCCCGCCTGAGTCACCTCCCCAGGTATACTGGCTGAGGATGGGATGTGAAGATCAGGGGAGCAAGCTGCACCACAGAGTGTAGACTTGAAGGATGTCATCTCACCAAGTCACACACACGCACGTTCAACCATCTGTTCTTCCTTCAGTGGAAGAATGCACTGTGACCCCATGGATTCTCCCCACTTGACAGGAAAAGAGTTGGACAGTCTCTGCCCAAGATCATATTGCTAAGAGTGACCAGTAATACACGCTGCCAAGATCCAAACTCAGGTCTCTGTCCCCAAGGCCCAGGAGCTTCTCCTTAGGAATGCAGACTTGGTCTCTCAACAGAGAAGTGCCCCCTCCATATTGTTTCTGTCCCGGCTCCACCACAGGACATGAGCTTGAGTCCTTTAGACATGCCATAAGACTTTTTCTTTCCTCACAATGAAAAGAACTCAAGACTTGGTTTCTTCCCTCGTTATAAAAATAAAAAGGCTCAGTACAAAAAAAAAAAAAATCAGATTATGGAGAGTGAAAATGAGCTGAAAACCATGTACGTCTTCTGCTCCACTCACCCTTCACCCTCAGTAGCCCGGCATGGGCATGTGCTCTCCTCAAATGCCCAGATGATCACTAACACTCCACACACTCCTAGACCTGACTTCCACAGCAGGATCATACTGTAAGTTGTTCTGCAACTGAGTCATTTCATATAACTTTTTACCAGAGTGAGCCACCAACTCCGCCATGTTTGCTCAGCTGGAAAACTCTGAATTGGCTGGTTCTGTGTGCCCGTTCTCAATGCACCTGGCTATAACTCAGTCTACAAAGACAGCACCTTCTGGGTGTTATGCTTCTCTGCACCGAGTTTTGGAAGACAGAGCATCAGGATCAAATGCAGAAACTATCGTTTACTTAGAATTCTATATTCATCTTAAAAGCCTAGAGAAAGTAAGTCACAAAGAAGTCACTCCATTGTCCCCGTCCCCCTCCCCCTAGGCAGTCTGTCATGGATGTTTCTATGGGTAATCACACTCTCTCCACCTGTGATATGAATAGCAAATATTTAAAACAAGTTGTGCAAAGGTTTGTGGGAGGGAAAGTTCCCCAGTGTACATGAGGGTACAATGTGTTCCCTTGGAATCCTTTAACCAGAACTTTACCACCCATCACGACTGGCTCCTAATTGCCATGTATAAACTCAAGTCACAAATCATCTTAAGAGTAGAAAAAGAAAATTTATATCCGTTTCTTCCCACATGTACTTAAGACTTAAGGAAGAACTTTGTTTTGGCAGAACCCAGGGGTGCTCTACCACTGAGCTACACCCCAGACTTTATTTTTTAAGACAGGGTCAAAGTTGCAGAGACTGGCCTCAAGACCATGATCCTCTGAGTTGCCGAGATCACAAGTGTGCACCACCATGCCTGGTTTGAAAAACATTTTCCAAAACAGGTAGGATCCACCCAAACCAACCAAAGGTGTGGCATGTTGACACTCGGTTGCCAGGTCTCATCTCATGGGCTACCAACAGATCAACGGCCAAACCCTTGGCTTCCTTGTTTATCTTCAACTCTGTGGTCAGCACTAAAATGTTTCAGGTGGTTGCTTTATTCCTATTTGAATCAATCTTTTAATAGTGTGTTAAGACAATGTCTAAAAAAAAAAAATCACACCTAATACAATGGCAAGAATTTTAATATAAATTAAAAACAATGAGAAGCTGTGGGGAGTGTATCTCACCACTGGACGACACCTCTAGGAGCTGGAAATCCACCCCAGACAACTCTACCACTGAACTCATTTGCCTTTGTGAGAAACTAACACTCATGGGCCTCTGGGACTAGAGAAGTCCTTCCTGAATGACACCCAAACTCCCAGCCACAGTACCAGCCACTCCAGGGACACCAAGTCTTGATGCTTAGAAAGGACCAACCCCTTTTGGTTTTTAATTTTTATTTTGAAGTAATTATAGATTCACAGGAAATTGCAAAGATAATGCCATCAAGTCCCGTACACCCAAGCCCTGTTTTCCCCCAACAGTTATATCTTACTCCAGGGCAATATCATGCCCAGGAAATCCACACCAGCACAATGTATGCAATGTGTGCATGTAACATGATCAGTCTCACTGCTATAACTGATGCTCGTAATCATCTTTTGCCACAGTTCTTTTTTTTTTTTTTTTTGGAGGGGGTGGATACCGGCACTTGACCACTGAGCCACACCCCAGCCCCATTTTGTATTTTATTTAGAGAGAGGGTCTCACTGAGTTGCTTAGTGCTTCACCATTGCTGAAGCTGGCTTTGAACTCATGATCCTCCTGCCTAAGCCCTCCAAGCCTCTGGGATTACAACTGTGCACCACCACATCCAGCTCATAGTATGTCTCTTAAGATAGAACACAGACTTTAATGACTATAGCATCAGGCTGTGCCCCTGCATAAAACAAACCAGATGGAAGACCCAGGCACTGTGGCACACTAAGGAGGTCTCGGCCCCCTCAGCTCAGACAAAAGGGCTCTTGTCCCTTCCAAAAGTTTTTGTTTTTTTAATTTACCATGTTTCTAGCCTAAGAAAATAATCCTCAAACTTTAAACAACTAATTTGCAACTACTAAACCGCACTTTCATTTGTACACGAAAAATCAAATGGAATTTATCATTTTTTAAAAAATACTTTTTTTTCAGTTGTAATTGGACACAATACCTTTGTTTTATTTGTTTATTTATTTATTTATTTATTTATTTTTAATGTGGTGCTGAGGCTCAAACCCAGGGCCTCGTACATGCTAGGCAAGTGTTCTATTGCTGAGCCACAACCCCAGCCCCCAGGATTTATCATTCTTAACAGTACACAGACCTCTATTAGGATTTTCAGATTAAGATGCCTCTGACTTCACCCTGACAAGCCGGTGGTGCTCCATCAAGAGAAAGACAGGGATGCGGCTGATGCCCACCCCAGTGGGGACCGTCTACCCAGGGCCAGGTGGTGTTTAGACAACAGAAATGGAATGGTAACAAGATACCAGACCCTGACCTTCATGGAAGTGACATTTATCATGGCAAGTGGTCCAACCAGTTAGGGAACGGGTAATATGGTCTCAGATAACAATAAATACTGCAAAAATAAAGCTAGGGCAAGGATGGAATGTGGGAGTTTTTAATACAGGGGAAACTAAGAAGGGCTTTCTAGAAGGTGACAAACAAGACAAGATCTGGAGGAGGTGAGGCTCCACACCATTTCCTTGAGGGACAGTGCTAGAACATATGGACCTCGGTGCTGGTTAAAGTTCAGTTTCCAACTGAGCAGCTGGGGGTCGAGGGGGGTGGTGCTGGGACTCCGTAACAGCCTAGGCATGTCTCCAGGACCAAGCTCAGGCAGAACAAAGAGACAAGGAAAAGCCCCAGCCAGCCTGAGCTTGCCAGGGAAGCCAGGCAGCCGAGGAGGCCAGGAATCACAAAGGCCCCTGCAGCCAGGGCAAGGGGTGCGGGTTAGTTCTGGAGAAGGGTGTCCAGTGCAAGTGCTAAGCTGGGTGAGGACACATGCAGTGAGAGAAACGCTGGAGTGGGCAGAGGAGATGCCAGCCACAGCAGCCGCCAGGATGGGAAGGCTGGGGTGGTGGCTGGGGAGACGGAAAGAGCATGCAGACACTCATCCACAGGATTCCAGAAAGCCTCGCCAACTACGGCTCCCAGCCCCAAATATGCCTGCTGGCCACCCCGCAGCCTCCTTTAAAATCACCAGGAAAGCAAGCAAAGCATTGAGTAGGTGGCAAGTACCTCTCACACAGCTCCCTGTGACTGCAATAATTAATGTTTGTAAGTCAAAGCAATTACATCTGCCCCAATGTCAGAATAAACAACCAGCAACCTCGACAGCACCACTCAATGGATAATTACTCCAAACAAAACTAACGAACCTGTTAAGTGCACTTGGTAATTCACAGGCATGGAAACAACACAAGACGACACACAGGAATTTTACTTTCCCAGACGAAAGCATGGCATGAGGGTGGCTCAATTCTACTATCTGCTGGGTACAGCGGGTCCCACCTATCGATACCAACCATTAGAAGAACCTAAGTTGGGGGCCAGGCTGCCCAGGGCAGTGGGCACTGTTCCAAAACAGGCAGGAAGGGCGGCACAAACCACCTGGCTTTGTGGGGTTTACAGCCGCTCCTAAGATCTCAAGTTCAAGATCACTACAAAAAGCTAAGAAACCATTTCCTCCAAATTGTGCACACGGCTGATGGCGTCCTCTCACTCCAGCTCCAACCACCCCCTTCACTTTTCCTAAGTCATTGGACCTTTCAAAGCTACTGCCACGCAGAGCACAACACATCTCCTTGGCTTTCTTTATGGGAAACTTCAGCTCACACCCTGCGCCTCCCTGTGACAATACAGCAGCCACCAGCCACCGCTGTCCAGCAGGAGCTGCAGAGGGAGGCCAACAAGGCTTGCTCAATTCTTGCAGACATAGATACTATGGGAAGCTTTGTCATTTTCCTGGCAAATGACCAGGCGACAAGTGGCAGAGCTAGAATGCAAACCAGGCAGTGAGACTCCAGAGTCCTAAGGGACCCAGTCCCCTCTGCTGCCTTTGAAAGACAGTGAAGAGTCACAAGAGATCTGGGGGTGGAAGGGCCCTGCCAGCCAGCCGGACGCACTGGAGGTGAGAAGGCCAGGGTAGGAGGGAAGGAAAGTGAACCTTCCTCAGGCCACCTGGAGCCGCCCCAGGCCCTGCACAGGCTGCCCACTCCACTGGATGCTCGGGGCTGCCAGGCTGGACCCCTCCCTCCCTCCTGCAGCTGCCAGAGCAGCCCAGATGGCCACTATCACGGTCCCCACACCCACTCCACCATGCTCCTTCGGCCATGTGTCTTAGCCGAGGCTGACCTGTTCCTCTCAGCTCCGCTTCCCCATCTGCACCCACTCCACTGACACCTGTAATTTCCCAAGGGCAGCTCAAAGGCCAAGCTTTCCCAGAAGCCCTTCCTGTTGACTCCCCTCCACCAGGAGGGTTTGTGACAGCCCCTCTTCCACCCCGTCAGAGCCTCGACAGCCTCTACTCAAATGCCCTGCTGTCACACCCTGGTCTGTGCTCATCTCCCCGTCTAGCCTGTGAAGCCCTTGAGAGCGGACGTGCCTTAGGTATCTCTATGTAGCCCTCATAACCATGAGGGACAGCCACTCATCCGCACCACAGGGGACTGGCTCCAGGATTCCGAGCATACCAAATTCTCAGGTGCTTCAGTCATTAAAAAAAAAAAAAAAAAAAGCACAGCTTTTACATGAAGCCCACATACATCCCCTGTACTCTCTAAATCATCCCCAGATGACATGAGGCCCAACACAAGGCAAGTGTTTGCTATAATGTATTGCTCAGGAACAGTGATGAGAAAACAAGTCTGCACATGTTCAGAGTAGACACCTCTACCACAGGCCTCTGCAGATGGTCCTTCTGGGATCCTCAGGGCCAACCCTATTACCTGTGTCTGCACTGGATGAAATGAGGAAACGCAGGCTTAGCACAGTTAGTAACAAGCCGAGGTTCTCCAGAGTAGAACTAGGACTGATATCAGGGCAACTGCAATGGCCGGCCACCCACGCCCCCTAGAACTAGGCCAGGGACCTTCCAAATGTGGTCAGAGGGCAGAGCATCCCACAATGGAATCAGCAGGGGGAGCATAAGCACAGAGCTGATCCCCCCACAACCCTGCTCTCCCGTCCTGAATAACTCAGTCCAGAGCCACTAGAGATGAGTCACGTGAAGATGGAAAGATCAAATAACTGGATGTCTCACAGTAAACTGGAGCCAGGCTGCTGCTGTTGGACAGGGAGTCACAACACAAAAATAAGAAAATGGGATGTCACCACAGTGGGGCAGGAGTGCAGTTCAAGGGATCACTGTGAACTCATGAGGACATTTCAAAAGGACACAGTAGGGTTCTCAATTCTAGGACAATTCAGCATCAAACAATGATAGTAACTGGGATTATGGGATACTAAAATACAAGAATCCATAAACTAAGAAAGGGAAAGTTTCATGTATAATAGGATATTTATGACCCTAAAACCTCCCTTCGAAATACTTCTTATTTGGAAAGGGGAAAAGGGTAACCTCATAGCAGAGAAGGGTGACAGACAGCACCTCAATCAGAAGGTCAAAGTGAAGCCCTTCAGGAATGGAACACAGTGAAGTCCTTCACCACCCACCACCCTGTGCTACTCCCAAAGATGCACAGCTGAACTCGACCCCCAGGAACCAGCCAACGAGTCCCGTGGAAGGCACGCTGCAAGACAAACTGGTACCGTCTTCAAAATTGGAAATGTGGTCAAGTCAAGGAAAGAAGAGCCGTCCCAGGCTGAAGAAACACGACAATTACATGCACCGAATCTGTCATTCTGGTCTCAACCATTTTGCAAGAGAGGACATTTGGGGGACAACTGGTGAAAGCTGACATGGTAAGGATTAGCTGGTGGAAAAGTGTCAGTGCTGGTTTTCCAAGTTTGACTGTTGTGCTGCAGCTACAAGGAGAAGGTCTTGCTCGTAGGAAACAAACATTCAGGAGTGAGGAAGTGAAGGGTGCAAAGCCGACCCCAGGCCCCTCTGCAACTGCTGACCTGGGTGGGGCCTGGTGTCTATATCTTAAGAAGCCTCCAGGCCAGACTCAATCCTGCAGGCACTCGCCACCCTGTGCCTTCCAGACACACCACGATGGCAACACGAACCAGACATGAAGAGTCCTTCTCAATCAACCCTGTCCAGCAAGTCTGTGGATCGTCCTTTCTTTCCAATAATTTTCTCAAGTAAGACAGGGCTGGAAGGTAGCCAGGGGACTCAAGTTTCAGGAAGTCATATTTCTCCCCAGCTGCTCTCCAGGTTAAGCCATGTGACCCTTCACTGTGACTGCAGTGGGAACGGGGCAAGCCTGGGGGCAGTGGCTGGCTCCCCGTGCTCTGCTCTGCTCCCGTCACCCCTCTTTCTTTCATAAATCCCATCTCATTAGTTACCTGGCAAATTCCTCTCAGATTGGCATCCCAGCCCCTACACTTCAGATCCAGAGCCAGGGAAACAGCCCCAACAGCTCCAGTAGCTCAGGAAAGCAGTTAATCGCTGACGACTCACTCAAAATAACCCGAGCACAACAGGGAATCACAGGGTTCCAAACTCAACAGCTGGAATCATACTCGACTGTCACTTTACTCATTCAAAACTCATGGAAGTGACTTCTTGAGGCATTTACTGATAAAAAAGCAGCTCACTTCAACAGTTTGTGCCATTTAGAAGTGTTTGCTTTGAGTCAGGCAGGCCTGATGAGCGCTCTTACTCTGCTTCTGTGTGACCTTGGAAAAGTGACTTTACTTCTCTGCACCTCAGTTTATCACTTGCTATGTGAGATAGTAAAAGCACCACTGTCTAAATATAAATATATATGACATATCTGGCATATAATAAGTATCTGGCATATTAAATTTTACCTGTTATTAATTATCATCATTGTTACTTGTGAAAATCAGGGTCCCATTGTCTTTATATTAAAATCAAAGTAGTCCGGTTCCTCCTGGGGAGCAAGGGCCAGGGAAGAACATGGAATCATGCTCAAGTCGTTCCCTGGAATTATTTCCAGGTCAGGCTTCAAATACTGAGTCCTCTTCCCCCAGCTAAGTTCTCTGCATGGTGAGTGAATCTCACCCCCTCAGGAAATGCTGCACGCTGGTTCAGGTCCCTCTGGGGACGCAGCATTTCAAGATTTTACTGGAAGTTGAAGAACTTGGCTTCCTTGGAAGATAGTTCTGGAAGCTCCAAGGTTTCCCAACAAGTGACTCCTTTGGGAGGAGAAATGCAAACAGAAATAATTGCTGAAAGGATGGAGACACACACACACCCCCCAGAATAGGCACAAGGCACAAGGAACAGAGGTCAAACAGCCACTCGTTTCCCAATGGGCCCTTTTAAGAAGAATATAGAGCAGAAGATGTCGCAAGCTCTGAGTCCCAGGCCTCCAGGGACCAGGCAGGTAGCACCAAGGAGTACAGCACACCAGGGGACACACAGCAGGGGTCCTACCCTATGAGTGGACATGGACAGCAACAGACACATCCAGGCACATACCCACGACTCATCGCCAGGCTGCAGAAGTATAGCCTTGTCCTGTCAAGATCCACGGCCTCTCAGGAGAGGCTGCAATCTGGATTTCTCCACGAAGCATTGAGGTCTTTAAAATACAGATTCACCTTTTGTAGCAGAGGTGAGAGGGAGCTGAGGGATGCTTTACCACTGAGCCACATCCACAGCCCTCTGTTTTGAGATAGGGTCTCACTAAGTTGCTGAGAATATCCTGGAACTTTTTATCTTCCTCCCTCAGCCTCCAGAGTCACTGGAATTATAAGCATGTGCCACCTCACCCAAACAGATTTGCTTTTTTTTTTTTAAGTTGTAGATGTAGACAATACCTTTATTTTATTTTTATGTAGTGATGAGGATCGAACCCAGAGCCTCATACATGCTAGGCAAGTGCTCTACCACTGAGCCACAACCCAGCTCCTAAATTTGCCATTTTTTTTAAAAGAGAGAGTGAGAGAAAAGGGAGAGAGAGAGAGAGAGAGAGAGAGAGAGAGAGAGAGAGAGAGAGAGATTTTAATATTTATTTCTTAGTTCTCGGCGGACACAACATCTTTGTTGGTATGTGGTGTTGGGGATCGAACCCGGGCCGCACGCATGCCAGACGAGCACGCTACCACCTGAGCCACATTCCCAGCCCAAAATTTGCCATTTTTAAAAACATCTCACATACCAAGCTAAACACATCTGTGAGCCATAGCCTGCCTGGGGCCACCGAATGGTATGTCTGCTCTTGAATTTGACCTCTTGGCACTGAGCTTTGCCATCTGTGAGAACAGAAGTCTACATGGTATTAGTGTCCCTTTATTAGGCCAAGAGGAAATGAGTTCAAAACCCTTGAGATCCTGTCAAAAACACATAACCTGAATCAAATCCTGAGGAAACAGCTGACAAACCCAAATTGAGGGATGTTCTAGAAAGCAACTGGCTTGAAGACGAATACAAAAAAAAAGCCAAGGTCATGAAAGAGAATCTGTGGGAGCAGAGCAGATTGGAGGAGATGAAGGAAAAGGAAGGGGCAACATGACCCCCCGTCCTGCACCGGATCCTGGATCCTGCGGAGAATGGCCACACAAGCCTTCGCTGGCCCACAGGACACTGCAGTAGTGTCCCACTCCCTGCATTTTATACCCATACTCCTATGAGGACGCACCCCTGTTCTCAGAAAAACATACACTTTAGGGGTAAGCCACGGTGCTGCAAGCCACCAATCCTTAAATGAATCCATTTAAAAAGAAAGTTCACATAGACAGACACATACACTGATCTGAAATACAGCAAAATGCTACCAACCAGTGAATCAAAGTGAAGTATATTGGGCAGTTTAAGATTCTTGCAATTGTTCAACAAATCTTACTTCAAAATAAAAAGGTTTTTTTCTAAAAAAGAAAGCAACACCTTCAGGGAAAAAAGCTCCAACCTGGAAGAGACAATTTATAACAATGGTCTAAGGGAAATCTGTCTTGCAAATGTAAATACAGCATAATAAATATTAAATAGCTCCTGGGAATAGCAAGACCCGACTACTACTATCACATGGATAAGGTAGCCACTCATAGGTGCAGTTCCCCTGCCTCCTGTGTGACTGTTCCCACAGGACCACTGAGACAGAACCTACAAAACACTTGGAGTAGCCTTTGAGTACAAGGAGGTACAATCACTATGATTATCTTGCAGCCTGCACAGGAGACAGGGAAAGGCCTAGAAGGGTCCCTTTCTTGCAATGCAGAGCAGTGTTTGGGGATCTTGATCCGCCTGAAGTTGTTAGTGAAACAGCATTTGAGGGTTAGACATCCCACATCTGAGCATCAAGTTGAAAACTCAACTTGGTTCTAGAACAAGCCACAACATTCTCATCAAATCTTAGCTTCTTGAGAACACCAGCAGGAAACATGGACTCCATGTGTTCACGTATATCATTTTCACAAACACACACATTTGTATGTTTGAGCTTACTTAGGAGGAAAAGTGAAAATAAAGACCAATAAACAAAGTATGAAGAGGCAGTAAATCTCAACCAAGAGCTTGGGTAGCCAAGTTCATCATCCTAGTCTTACTCTTTCCAGGTTTGAAATTCCCAGGATAAAAGTCAGGGTAATTTTAAAAACTAAGAAATGTTTGACGAATAAATCGATCCCTATGCAGTTCACAATGACATTTAATGTCCCACTAACGGTGAGCAGATGAAGCTGCTGGCGAGCAGCCCTGGGGCTGAAGAACCCCTCTCAGCCCCCCACCCCCAGGAACCATCGGCAGCGCCCTGGCTGGAGGCTCTGCTCTCAATCAACAAACGTGGTGAGGAGCCATCAGAGAGATGGCTGCTGCGAAGCCAAGTGAGCTCTAATCCTGGGTAATGACTGGCCTAGTCCCAGCTGCCTGTTGGCCTTCAGTGACCCCCTCTCTGGTGGCGCCTTTCCTTTGAGCTTTGTCCAGTAGGATTATTACTAACAAGGGATTTATTAGATATTTTAAATGCCCATTTAGAAAGGGATTCTAGGAAGACGGCAGTGACAGCAACACAATTTTTTAATCTCCCTAATCCTCCCATTAAAAGAGCAGCTAGACACCAAAACCAAAAGCCCGTGGACAGCATTTGTAACAAAGATGGATGGCAAAGTTCCCTGCAAACCCCCAAACATAGCAGGTGAAGCAGACTAACAGTCAGGAGACCCACAGGACGGCTGTGCAGAGAGCACCTCATCTGATGGAGGCTGAGAAGAGAACCTCCAAGCCTCCTGCGGGCAGCGTGAGAGCTACTGCAGCTCAGGCAGCCTTTCTGCTCCCAGAGGCTGTGGAACACAGAGGGCCTGCAGCCAAGTCTGAAGTGGCCTCCACTCACTCAAAACTGGCCCCTGGGACTCTCCAAGACAGGGCTTCAGAGTGCACAAGCACAAAGCTGCAGAGACACTGAAGATGAAGGGGACAAAAGATCCAGCAAACAGCTCAGGAGGAGCAAATCCAGGTGGTGTCAGGAAGCAAGCTTCCATATTGCTGAGCACGGCCCGAAAACCACAGAAGAGGGAGCTCTGACCCCGACGGTACCACCTTCCTCCAAAGTTGCCTTACCCAACTACACGCCAAGAAGAGCAACAGAAGGACCCAGGTAAATACCATCTAAAAAGAGGAGCAGGGAAGAACAAGAAATCCTCAGGTGACCTAGACTTGCCAGAAATACCCATGCAACCCTCGATTCCAAAACCAGCTGAAAGACAAAGAAAAACAATTCAAGACCAGAGAGAACAGCACACAATCAGAAAAACTCCACGAGGAGGGGACCAAACTCGGGAAACTAAAGAAGTGCTTCAGAAATGAAGACAAACCTAGAAGGGTTAAAAAAAAAATTAAAAGGAACAAAGTGGCTACAGATGATTCAAGAGAAAGTGGCATACATGAAGATGGCAAATGAAACAGAAACCTCTAGAGACATCAAACACCTAACACCTGGTTCAAAGAGCCTTGTGGAAATAAAGGGACTCAACTACATGTTGCAGGAGCACTCAGTGTGCCTGGGAGCGCCACCTCTGCATGACTAACACCGAGACACACTCGAGCAACTTTACTCAACTAAAGAGCACTCTTTTGGGCAACTGCCTTCAAGGGAAGGAAAATGAGATAACTGCCCAGCTCCAACAGCAACATTCAAGACAGTGTCATCACACACTGAAGATGAACTCAAGAAAACGTGACCCAAAGATTTAAGATACACAAAATCGGTTTACGTATACAGAGCACAAATGAGAAATGACATGTACGAATATGGTTCCCACAAGACCTCCCTGCAGGATGAATCACAGAATAAACTTGAGATGACCAAAATGACCAGTAAGATGGCAACAGGGGACTGGTGAGGTATAAATATAAGCCCGTGGGACTAGGTCTAAACCAGGATGCAAAACAAGAGTGGAGGACACATTGGCTGTGTGCTCAGGAAATGTAGATCTAGGATGAATATTTTTCAAGAAAGGAAGAAAATAGGGTAAATACATGCTTAAACTATTATCTATTCTCTGCAATTATATTGTAGTAGCATTGTTATTCTGACACACATTTATTGTAAAGACAAAATACCTCATGATTTCATAGTGAAATTTCCAATTCAAATTCAGTATTACTGGGTTATTTAACCTCTTATATTTTATTTGCATGTTCTTTTCTCCTCACACAAAGCTTCTCAAGGATATGCAGGTGACAGAATTAGGATATGTCATAATAACTCACTTGCTCTACCACAATATGTATACAACATATATTTAGAAGAATAATCTGGCTATTACCATAGGAAGTCCACATGTCCATCCAGCCAAATATACTCAGATTCACAGAAGCACTCAATCGAGACTGCACTTTGTAAACTGTCTGATCCCCTGGGTGCTATTTCAGGGTCCACAGAGATGGGCAGCCACAGTTAAAAGCACTGCCTTTGCCCAATGAGGAGCAGGGTAAAGAGAAGACACCACGCACGCTTCAGAGGGTCCCTTTTTGAGTCATTTCTGTTGTCCAACAAAAACACAAAAAGGCTCACTTTAAAGGTGCCTCCTGATTGTTTGGGGTTCCAAGCCATTTCCAGGATCCATGATGCCTTTTTGTCAGAAGCTGTGGAACTTGGTTGGCGATCAAAGCCAGGCTGGTTTGCAGAAGCCATGGGTATTTGGTGGCTGCCTTGAGGCCTACATCCCATGGGACCACAGGCCACAGTGGCCCTAGTGTCACTCCCAGATGAGCTTGGCTCAAGCCTCCCTTCTCTTCCCACTGCTGGGGCTCCCCTGCCTCTCCCACACCAGCGGCTCCTAGATGGTGCAGACCAAGGGGAGTATGATCAGGAGACAGAACCCACCCCCTGCTGCCACGCCCCATAACCAGCATGCACATCCTCAGAGGGCCCCTGCCCAACGCACCCTCTTGAGCTCACAGCATCTCTGACCCCCAGCCTGGCATTTTCTGCCCTTGGTTCCCTCCTGACATCCAGTGAATACTGATCAAATGAAAACCAAAATGACACGGAGTCAATATCAGCCACTTCCCCAACAGCTAGGATAAAAATGTGTAAGACGAAGGGTGACAGTCATCACCAGGTAGGTCCGTTCAAGAGCTGAGAAGAGCTAGTGAGAAAGTCGAAGACACTAGGCATCCAGCCTAGGCATCCAGCGCTCTCCCGACCAGGATGAGAGAGCCACCCGGGCAGAGACATTCACCCGTGATGCTACTGACCCCTAGAGTGGCAACCTTCACCCGGCTGACCTCAGACACTAGGCAGTATGAACAAATGCAGGAATACTACATATGAAGCACCGGCTACAGAGTTCATTCATTCACTTGATTGAAACAATGTAGCAATTAGCACTTCATGTGGTAATGTATTCAGCACCACTGAACTGGCATACTCCTGTTGGCTGAATTACAAGATATATAAACCCCATCTCAATAAAGCTGTTTTAAAAAAATAAGTGAACACCTACTCTACACCAGGCAGAGATGAGCACTGGGAATGTGAGAGACTATGATCACCAAGGTCTGCTTCAAATCTACCCACCAGGGGAGAGATCCCAAGGACAATCTGGAACAGCCTAAGCACATCTGGATTAAAATAGAGATAAAATCCTATCACTGATAACTGCACAGAAGATGCTCCATCCCATGTTACAGCTAAGCAAACTGAGGCTGTGAGTGGGTAAGCCACTAGACATCTGCCCAAACAGGGACAGAATAGATCAAATCCCAAGCAGCCTCCCCAGTCAGCATATTTCCCCTACATCACAGGGCCCAAGACACAAACCATGGGGAGCCAGGGCCTCAGAAGAGCAAACTGAAGTGGTTGAAAATAAGTGAAGACTAACATTTGATAGCAAAACTAGGACACCATCAATCCCTCTCCTGCGATTCTCTCTCTCTCTCTCTCTCTCTCTCACACATACACACACACACACACACACACACACACACACACACACACACACACAGTGGGCATGTAATATATAATTTCTTTTACAAAACGGGAAGTGGGGCATGGGAAGGTTACCACTTGTCTAAAGACTCAACTAGTTAACAGTACGCTGGGATTTGAACCTGCACCTGGTAGAAGCTGGGAGAAGACACATCACCACCAGCCCCTCGATCCTTCAGCGCTGCCACAAGACATCATGGCCTGGGGGCCCGAAACCACAGACACTTGTTTCCACAGTTCTGGAGGCTAGAGGCCCAAGACCAAAGTTTCAGCTGGCTAGGTTCCTCCTGAGCTGCCCTCCTCCACATTAGGTATGAGGACGATGTGTCCTCGTGTGACCTTCCCTCTGTAAGCGAGGGCCTAATGAAGTCCTCTCCTCTTCTTATAAAGATACCAGTTCAGTTGGGTTAGGCCCCACCTGCATAACCTCAATTAAATTTAGTTACCTGCTAATGGGTCCTATCCCCCTTTATAATTACATTGGGAGTTAAGACTTCAATATTTGGATTTGGTGGGGGCATAATTCAGTTGGTAACAAACAGTGAACCACTTCTGACATGAGACCAGCACCCCCTATAAAGTTATGAGAGCGCAATTAAAATACAACCTGGTCATAGATTAGAAATAACAGATAATCTGAGGACACCAACCAGAAATACGAATAGTCCCCAAATAATTGTTCCCAAACCAATTTCCTTTGGAAGTCACGTAAGCAGTAAATTAAATGTAATTTTAAAATTTTCTTTTTGTTGTACCTCTCAGGAGAGGATACTAAGCTATTCACTAACCCAAGAGAATGGGTTTTCTTAAATATTTAGGAACCCCCGCCACACACACACAAATCCCAAGAGCAAAACCACCAAACAAAATCTCCTTAAATATGCTGCTTATTGGGGGATGGGGGGGCACTCAGCCAGCTCTAAACAAGACGCAGCAGATTCTGCTTGCAAGTTATTCTGTAACCTCCTAATCTCTTTATTATACATTATTTATAAAGCATCAACAGTGTTATCATGTGGAAAATCAACTTATTCCTTCGGTTTTTAAATGAGCTCTGAAACTTGTTTTGTGCAGGCTCCCACGCTCTTCAACCATTGGTGAACGCCGCACACCGTGGCTCGTCTGCCAGCGCCAACTCCTCTTGCAGCCCAGCCTGGGTCCAGAGGACATGGAACTGCTACAGAGTTGGCCCAAACCCAGCAAAAAATAATCCTCCACCTCCCATCTGCAACAACTGGGCTCTGCTCCTTTTCCTTTGGGCAAAGTCAAGGCTAAAAATCTCAGAGGCCGTATCTTTCTGCCCTTGCTTTCTGCAGCCAGCTGGTCACAAGGTAACCTACAGCTGCTTGCTCTCCTGATGGCTTTCACTCCACTCCCCACCCAAAGGAGAATTCCCAGCAGCTCCAGAGCACAGAATGGAGTGCTCTGGCACATTGAAGGTGCCATGGAGATGGCTCTGAATCACCAGTGGTGCACCAGGGGAGACTGCTGCCCTACTCTCTGGAGTCGGAGGCAGGAGCTAACAGAGACTGCCCTTGGCCAATGACAACTTTGAGGAATCTGGACCAGCTTTTGTGCAATCAATCACAAGCAGCAGAGGGGCAGCCATACCCACCAAACGTCAGGAAACCAAAATACATTTTTGTTTTTTGGTACTGGAGGCTGAACCTAGGGCACCTTTCCACTGAGCTACACCCCAATCCCTTATTTTTTATTTTGAGACAACACCTAAGTTGCCAAGGCTGGTCTTAAAGTTTGTGATTTTCCTGTCTCAGTCTCCCAAGTAGCTGGGATTACAGATATGCTCCACTAAGCCCAGTATGAATTATACTTCTTTTCTTCTCCCAATAAGGAAAAAAAGGATTCAACCCAGGGCCTCACATGTGCCAAGCATGTGAATTACATCCCCAGTCCTACAATGCAGTTATAAGGAAACATCTCTGCAGCACCTCAGAGGTTGAGGCAAAGCCCCACCTGCCCTCCTCATGCGGGTGCCCAGGGCACCTGACCCTGGCTGGCCCATCCCTCCGGAACAGAGCCAGGGGAAGTATCAACGGTCACAGACCCAGGGAGGGCCCTTTAAGCGGGGAAGGTGGTGCTCATTTCTCTGTGATCCTGCTCGGCAAGAAGGCCAAGCCCAGCTGCTGAAGGCCATGCCTGCCACATCTGGGAGACACTGGCCTAGGCATAACTACATAAGAATGACTCAGAGGCCCACAACTTTGCTGTCATTCTGGATCCAGATCTTTTGAAGCCTACACCAGTTCCTTGGGCTTCTCAGTTACAGGAAATTGGGTTGTTTTTATTTTGTCTTTTTGTTTTATGTAAGTAACTTGAATTAGGATTTTTTTTTAAATTTTTGGCAACTAAAAAGTCCACAGGCACACTGCTTCCTGAACAGTCCCCATTCCCAGCAGAGATGGCTACAGACAACAGAGTGGAGCTGCAGCCTGCACTAGCCACCCTCCACTCCAAGGCAGAAACACAGGGCCTCTGGAACCCAGCTGCAGCCAGACCTGAGGGGCAGGTACCCTCCTGGGATAGCCTATTTGGAACAGCATAGGCTCATGACAAGAATTCTGCCACTTCAAAAGCCCACACTCCCGTAACACATTAAAACCAGACTCTGGCTGCTCGAGGTGACCGCAAGATGAGACTTGTGAATGCTTTCCCTCCCTTTTAAGAAAGTTCAGCCTTTCCAAAAAAGCTTAGGGAAGTTACAGCAGACCCCAGAGCCTGGCTCAACTTAGTGCTTTTGGCACATGAAGATGACATGGGCAGTTTCCTGCAAGTCCTAATTAGTGGCAGCAATAATACAATTTTATTGTTTTGTTTGGTACCACTGATTGAGCCCAGGGGCACTCAACCACTGAGTTAGAACTCTAGTCCTTTTTATTTACTTACATTTTTAACTTTGAGATAGAGTCTCACTAAATTGAGATGGCTTTGAACTTGTGATCCTCCTTCTTAGTCTCGTGAGCTGCTGAGATTACAGGTGAGCCGCTGAGATTACAGGTGGGCATCACCGCACCCATCGGAATAATATAATTTTATAGGAATACCTCAGCTTTTCAAAGAGCCAGTGTCATTCAGGGAGAAATGTTAGTGCTCTCCCAGAGCCTACCAGAAGCTAGAGAATCTGAGATATAAAATTCTCATAGCTTCTCAAGACCCTCAAAGCACCATCCACGATTTTTCTGCTGGGCTCCTGCTCAGACCTTAAACCAGACTCCAACCCCCACAGCTCCTGCTTTGTAACCGATCAGCAATCCCAAGCACTTCACAAACAGTGCCAGTCCCTGGGCATTCTTTATGTGATTCCTGTGGCCTGAGCAGCTCTTACTCCCCGAGGAGCATGCACACACCTGCAGGCGACAGCACACCCACGTGATCATGCACTGTCATCTGCACACAGGTGTACACCCATGCCTATGCCTTCCACATAGCTCCTTCTCATCCTCTAAGGCTCCAGTAAGATGTCACTCCTTCTCAGACTGTTCCCTGAGCCCCAAGATATATCATGTATCCTGTAGTTACTCATACCAACTGCTCTACTTTTCAGGTGGCTTATCCTCCAAGGGTTCATGTGCTGGGAACTTGGCTCCAGTGGCAATATTAAGAGGTAGGACCTCATGGGAAGTCCTCGGGTCACTGTAAGGTGCCATGGGAAGGCATTAAGATAGTTCTCAGGGGACCCTGAAGTAGGTCCCATGAGCCCAACCCCGAATGGCTCTCTGGCTTCCCGACTCCGAGGCGATCACTCCCTCTTATGCTTGCTCCTGCCACGATACCACCATGCATGAAAACAGCCCCTCTGGAGCTGAGCCAGCCCCATGTCCTCGCACCTCCAGAACTGTGAGAAAAATAGAACTCTTCTAGAGGCTTCTCAACCTCGGATTTCATTTCACTAACAAAAACCAAAGCAATACCCCAGCCATCAGGCAGACAGCTCCAGGGCACTCAGTAGGTGCTGGGTGCCTCGCATCTGCATCTCTGCATGTGCACACTGGAGCTGGGAAGTAGGCTCTCATCTCGTCTCCAAGTCTGAGAGCACCGAGACTGCAAGGGTAAGTGGCCTCCCAGCTCAGAGCAGCAGCAGGGCTGGCTCTGCCTGGGGGCCTCACTCCAGTGCCACACCATGTTCCCAGTCTCCCACCCACACATCTGTGCATCAGATCCCCACTGCCATCATGGGCCTGTCTCCTACTGCGTGCTCACCATGGTTCCTCCACGGCAGGGATCGGGCACTAGCAGCTCCCACCATCTAGAGGAGGACTTCTCAAGTGGGTAAAGGGCAGTACTGCAATCCCAGGGGACACTGAGCAATGTCTAGACACATTTGGTTGTCACAAGAATGGAGGGAAGGGCACTTCTGGCATCTGCCATAGGAATTATGCACCCCAAATGCCAGCAGTGCTAAGGAATAACCCCAGCTCCACTGTGGGCAGCTCATCTCCTCCACTGTCCCCAAAACATATGATAAACGAATAGAGTCCTCCTGAGTATCTGTCACACTCTCCCACTCATAAACCACATCCATGCGAGTCCTGCCTACAAGCCAATCTCTCAGGCAGAGAGGGCAAAGGCCTGGCCACAGTCCAAGCCTCCCAGCCCAGGTCTCCCAGCCTGTGTCCACCAAAAAAAACCCCACAAGGCTTCTTGGGGTCATTTCTGGAAAGAAATCCAAGTTCCTGTACAGTTGGTGCATTCTTGTCTTAATATCAGAGCCTCAGGTCTTCCAGAGCCTATGTACAGATGAGGCAGCCTCCCTTGCACTGCGAGCCTGGAGGCGCTGCCCTGCCGAAGGCCATCGCAGACACCTACCGTAACTGGGCCCCCATCATGATGCAGCTGACATCTTTGAAACCTCTCATTGTGTCTAACATCTAAAAGTTACAGCTTTATTGCGATAATTCACATACCATTCACCCATTTCAGCAGTGGAAGGTAGGGTCCAGGACTCTGGCGCTCTTGCGGCAGAGCACGTGTGTATGTGTGTGTGCACTGAATGGCATATGACCACTACTCCTACCAGCAAACACACTCCCACCAGGATACACCAGCTCATTACCACCCTCCAGAGCCTGATGCACTACAGCAACTCTGGTTTTGCTTTCCCTTCAGAATCAGCAGAGGATGATGGCCAAGGGTTTGGGCCCTGAAGCAGAGGTCAGCAAGCTCCTCTGGTGAAGAAGCAGATGGTCACTGTCCCAACTGCTCAACATTAGTGCTGCAGAAGTCACCCCAGATAATTCCTAAGTGAACAGGTGCAGCCGTGTTCTAATAAAATGGCTTATGAAACAAACGGAGGCCCTACAGGCCAGAGTTCACAGACAGTAGATCTAAAAACACTGAATTTAAACACTGTCCCTCCACTCGCCTGCCATCTCCTTCAGCAAGTGGCAACTTATCCTCTGTGCCTTCGTCTGTAAAAAGGTGTAATACTAGTATCTACCTCACTGGGCTCTGGGCAGCTTAATTCTCCCCAAAATGCCTGAAACACAGTAAGCACTCAATAAGTGTACAGAAGTAATGATCACCTCCCAACCACAGGCAGTGGATGGTGGCTGTCATGATGGTGATGAGGCGGCAGATGACAATTAGGGTGGTGATGGCTAAGCCAATCCTGACAAGACAACCAGGTGAACCCAAGGAAGGAATAAAAGGTTTGGAGAACTCTACTGGGCCCAGAGGCTCTATGACATCTGATGCCTGGACAGATGGACCCCAGTGTCACCTGCAGATGACCCACTGACAGCTCAAAGACCAGGGAGTGCCTCCCGCTGTGTGCCAGACCACCAGGTAGAGCCGGCACAGGGCACTGGAATATACTCCTCAAGAGGCAGGAAGACAAGGAAAACCACGTGGCCTTTCCATTTCCAAACGGGATAGTGACCTCGCCAGCTGAAAGCCATCAGGAATGCAGCCCACCCAGCCAGGTCAGCAAGGCCAAGACCTCATCACAGCATCCCCCATAAAGCAAGAAATCCCTGTGGATGCAAAAGAGACGTGCGTGGAACTACAGAGCACCGTGGGGAATGGCAAGAGGGCATCCTGATCTGCTGGCCCTACAAAGGCAGAGCCACGGAGCCGCCCAAAGCCAAGGTCAGAACAGAAGCATCTTCATTTTCATAGTGAGGCTTGAGCTTTATTTACTAAATAAACAAATTTTTTAAATGTTAGCTACACTTGATAAATTCACAGCATTAATGTTTCATCTCTCAGTGCTCCATCTGTTCTAAAAATACATGCATTAGTGGGCTAATTAATAGGACTCTCCCAGGTAGGTCAATTTGCAGAAGCCAGAAGATTGTGAGTGTGGATTGTACATCTCCTAGGAATTTGGGAGCAACAACCTGGGAGAGAACATGGCTTGGGGAGTGGAGGTGTAAGGAGCAATGGTCTGAGGCTTCTAGACGAAAGTGACAGTCCCCCTGTCCTCCTTTTTACCTAATTTTAATTTCTTCGATTTCACTAAGCCAGACATTGGATTCTAATGATTGAATGAACAAATACTATGTTTTCCTCATTTTAAATATCAATACACTGATGCTTAAAGCTGTTGGTGGCAGTTATTTTGTGCATGCGCACACACAGCCTCCAAGACAGGAAAGCCATGTGGCACCTCATATTTGTCAGGAGTTGTGACTATTGAACAATTTGTCCTCTTCTTGGTCCCCTCACGGTGGCCACCTAGGAAGTAGGAGGGGAAAAAACTACAATGACAAGATCCAATGACATAATTAACCCTGACCTGATGAAGCACCACACGCCTGTGCCCTGCACACCGTGAAGTTCCGCCACAGTGCCTATGCCTCGGCTCTGGCCAGCTCCCTCTGCTCACAGAGCTCCTCCGTCCCCACGCCCACCTGGCCGACTGCTCCAGCTCCGAGGCCTTGCTCAGGCTCATCCTGTGGACACGTTTCCTCCTCCGTGCCCCAGAACACCCTCTGCGTAACTCCCTCAAAGCATTCGCCACTTTGCACCCCATCGGGGCTCCTTCATTCACCCCCCCCCACTAGACTCCCTGCTCTTCCACAGAAGGGGCCCTGCTCCTCAGCTCTGCAGCCCAAGGACTTTGCTCAGTGACTAGTACACACGAGACGCTCAATAAATGTTTGTTTCACCAGTTAATTAAGTCACTTATTTTGGTGATTCTCCAACACATTTTTAATCAAGAGTCTTGTCTCTGATACTAGTAATAATGACGATGATGATGACAGTAATAAGTGATTCCTTAGTAACCACAGGGAATTGTTGTCAGGACCACACTGATGCCAAAGAAATACAGATAAACATTCAAGTTCCTGATATAAAATGGCATAAAATTTGCATACACCTATGCACATCCTCCTGTATGCTTTAAATCATCTCTCTCTAGATTATTTTTTAAAAACCTAATGCAATGTAAATGTTATGCAAATAGTTGCTGCACTGTATTGTTTGAGAATAATGACCAAAAAAAAAGAAAAAAAAAATCTATGTGTTCAATACAGGCGCGATTTTGTTCCCAAGTATTTTCACTCTACAATTGGTTGAACCTGCTGACATGGAACCCATGGATACAGAGGGCAGCCTGTAGTACTAGTAATAACTGACAGGAACTAAACACTCACCACCACTAAGCACTGTGATAAGCACTTCATCCCATTCCGCTGGCAACCTCCCAGCCCTGCTAGGAATAAGGTGCGAGAGAGGAGAGAACGAGTCCTCGAGAGCCGGAGGTAGAGTAGCCTATCCCAGTCAGTCTGGCTCTAAGGTCAGCCCTCTCCACCAGGTTTGCACACCAAGTTCTTCACCATGTCCCATGGCACCTGTGCTAGCATTTTCCCAATGTTTTTAAACTTATCCACTTTTTACATCACCTTGTCCTGAGCAATAAAGCCTGAAAAGTCATACATTTGGTGGGTTATGTTTTATTTTCTGACTCAGTCACACAAACTTAACTATGGAGGTAGGGGTTGGCCCCATGGTAGAGAGCTTGCCTGGCATTCATGAGGCCCCAGGATCCACACCTAGTACAGCAAAAACAACTCAACTATGGAAGGAAAAATAATGTTTATCTGCATCTCAGGAAAAACCCTCTTGTTTCCCAAACATGTGAAGAGGGCCCAAGACCCACATCCCACTGGCTAGCTTCTGCCCAACCTCACTTGCAGACTGAGAACATTCACTGGATCTAACCAGTACAGGTGGAGCACTGTGCTGAGCCCCTCACAGAATAGCCCCCATTTCTGCTCTGAGAAGAGCATGCTCCACTTCCAGCTTCTCCCACGGTGCTCCTCTGGAGCTGACCTGTCCACCTACCTCCCCTCCAGGAACGGGTGTATAATTCAGAGTGGGCAGGTTAGGACGTGGCTCTCCCCAGCAAGAGGGACTCAGGGATGGGCACACTCTCAGGCCCAAGATGAGCCAGTCAGAGTCGAGCCTCAGGATTTGAGACCTTAGAAGCTCTGTCTTTCCTTTGGACATATATATATAGAAAAATGGAGATAGGAGGTCTGGAGCTCCTGTGGCCATCTCAGTCCTGTCAGCAGAAAGGAAGACCACCCAACAGAGGGGCAACAGAGATGGACCCTGGATCCTGCCATGCCTGAAGCCAAAGTCTGTCTAGGTCAATGCCAGTTCATCAACCCCTTTCCATTTCAGTTGATTTACATTAGATTTTCTGATGCTTACCATCAAGAGCTCTAGATGACATGCTGCCCTGCCAAAAGAAAATCAAGAAGTATTTTTAATGTTGGAATGGCAGAAAATAGACCTACAGGAATAGGTTTATAAAAAAAACCTTTAGCTAAATAAGCATTTAGAAACTCAAGAATCCATTCTTTCGGCTGCACACATCACTCATCCTCTTTACTTAAGCAGGTACGAGCTGACCCAAGAACAAAAAGGACAAGTGAGTTATCTTTTCATGACTCCAAATCACTGAGCCACCCGTCTTCCATGTAAGAAGTTGATGCGTCTCCATGAGTCCTGAGAGGTGCTCCTGCTCCGCTCCTCAAAAGGCTGAACATGACCAATCCTTGATTCATGCATATGATGGCAAGGCGAACCCAGGACGGTCATGGGAGAAGTGAGTCAAGAAAGCGTGAGCACACCCCGTGTGACTCTTGCTGCCCAGAAAGAAAAAAAAAAAAAAAAACAAGCCAAGTGCTCAGACCGACCCCGTGCACGGCGTTTGAATGCCAGCCCATTCCCAGTGAGAAGTCAAAAAATATTCTCCACCAAGAACACACACTCCTCGGCAGCACTAGGCGGGAGGAAAAACAGAGCAGCCACACTTCCCCAAACCTCCAGCCTCCACAGTCCCGGGCTCCCAAGAGCATTGTGGAATTCCCTGCCACGTGACTCGACTACTGCAGGGTTTGCTTCCTGGCCCAGTTAGTATCTTATCAACCAAAGAAATCAGGATAAGCTAGAAACTGTTTTCCAAACTCCTGGGGGGCTCAGTGGCCTAATCCACCACCCCACCCCACCCACCCTGGCCTGGCATCCTGCTCTAGGTACAGGTCCTTCTTTCCATACCTGTCACACCCCACACGTGTCCACCTGGGCACCTCTGTACGTGCCTTCCTTCTGTCTGGAAGGGTCTTCCCCAGATCTTGAGAGAGCTGGCTGCTTCTCCTCCCTCTGATCTCAGTCCTCTGTGGTCCCCCAGCAGCACACCTCCCCAACAAGGGGAGCAGCCCTCCCACCAACCGATACTCCCAGGGTTCCATCGCCTTCCCTTCACCACCCAGCGGCCTCTTCTGAGCACGCACTACCTGGGACCTTGCTTTTCCACCACTTATCGCCATTTCTCCATCTCCCCCTGACCTTCCCCACTAGAAGTTTCCATGTGACAGAGCCTCTCTTGACCTACACCTGCTCCCCCTATGCACAAGAAATAGCACCGTCATCCCCAAGTCAGAAATAAAATCTGCATCAGCTGACCACTCGTCCTCACAGAAGCTCCATGGCAGGAACAGGCTTGGCCCCGAGCAATCACAAGGTTCAGCTTCAACACACACATGTGCCTAAGACCCCAGCCAAGACCTGCTCTGAAGCCAGAAGCTTCTGCACAGTCCCCTGCCTCTGCTGTTACCGCCCAGCCCAGCCTTCACACCACCCTCCACGAGAACACTTACCCAACCACGTGACCTCCTCAATGCAGCATCCTCAGTGGCATTTTGCTCCCTACAGGACAATGACCAAATGCATGCAGGACTCTGATCTGACCTCTGCCCAGCTGAGCTTGCCTCCTGCCATCCTCCACAGACTAGGTTACAGAGTCTAGTCCCTCAGAAACACCACTCTCCTCCACAGTTCTCAAAAAAAATTTCTGCCGTCAGCCCATCTGCCAAACCCCTGACCACCCTTCAGGATGCCACTCCAGGGTTCCTCCCTCCAAGGCTCACATCCGACTTTCCTAGCAGGGTGAGCTGATCCCATTGGGAGCCCCATCAGCCAGTCCCACGGCTCATCAGAATGAACAGACAATGGATCCCACCTGCCCTCCAGGGCCCCAGGGGCTACCTTTGTCTTGTTTCACTATTGTAGCCACCGTCCAGCAGTGACCAACACAGGGCAGTCATTTCCAAAAGTGGGCACCCAGGGAACATTCACCCGCCCCAATGTGAACAAGAGAAAGAAAGCCCCTGGGCTTGTGAGCTTTTGGACCTAGTTGGGGGTGGCACGCTAAGCCCACAGGCCAATTCCAGCCGGCTGCATTTCTGTTGTTCAGTAACTTTACTGAGATACACTTTACCTACCTCAACTTTCTGCCGATTTTGTAAATAGTGTTGGAGGAACACAGAAGGGCCACGCAGGGGATGCGTCCTGTGACTGCTTTCCTGCTGCAACAGGAGACTTCAGTCGTTGTGACGGGGACCATATGGTCCACAGAGCCAAACATATTTACTTTCTGGCCCTTAACAGAAAATGCTTGCCAACCACTGATGCACTCAGAAGGATTGAGATGCCATGGCCAAGCCCAGCAGCCAACCAAGTAAACGATCGTTTCAGAGGGTCAAAGTGCTTTAAGGGAGGTAATACATGGTGCCAGGACCATGTGGGGAGCGGCATGACAAGGCCCCACTGAAGCAGTGGCAGCTGTGCCGAGTGCTGGTAACGTGAGCTGGGCCAACCAAGCGGAGGGGGGGGGGGGAAGCGCTCAGGAAGGGACAGATCAAGTGCAAAGGCACCAAGTTGGATCAAGCCAACTATGTGCCAGTCACAGCCCAGCAGAAAACAGATGGCAAGGACCAAGGGGGTGATGGAGAGTGTCATCGAAGAGACTGTTCAGAGAGCCAAGGTGAAGAGAAACCAATGGGGGATTGGCCCCATATTCTGCCAGGCCTGCAGGGAAACAAGGAAGGTCCTGGACCCACTGTGACACAGGCAGTCACACAAGAACTGTGGCCTCCAGCACAGGAGCACAGCCACTGTCAACCCAAGGCCTGGCCAGGAGGGAGCTACTAGAATAGATGCCCCAACCTAGACTTCCTCCTGGGAGGGCTTCCCACTGACCAAACTGGCCAAACTCAACTAGAAGCTAGGCAGGAGGGCCCAGTGATGATGGCCATCACGCTGCACACCCCAGGCACAAAGCAAGGTGGTGAGGAAGAGGGTGGAAAGTGAATCTGGAGGGGAGAGCACAGTCAAGAAGGCCCCTCTCTAATCTGGAGGTCAGGAAGGAGTCAATGTGGCTTCAAGGCCATCAACAGTTCGTGTATTGAGCTAGGGATGTAGCTCTGCGCTAGAGCACCTGCCTAGCATGCCCCAGGCCCTGGGTGCCATCCCCAGACTGCAAAACAAAAACAAAACCTCATGGAATGGGGCAAGGTGGCAGATACTCAAGCCCCTCAGGGTGGAAAGTATTATACAAATCACAGATGAAAAGATCATCATCGTCACCATCACCGTGTCTGTCAAGAACGTGAACAGATGTTGTGACACACCGGCATTCCTGAGAGGAGCAGGGAAGCGTGGAGAGCACGATCTGCGTAGCTAAACCACATGCGCAGTAACTGCGCCTGCACAAGACCACAGAGGCAGTCCAGATTCTAGTACTCAGTACCCAAGGGCAGCTTCCTTTGTCCCCACATTGGTGTCATAATGCCGCCAAGAAATGGGAAGCAGCACTAACACTCCAAGTTATTTTTTTTAACAAAATAACTTCAATAAATGGTGGTTAATAAACCTGTATGTGCTTCTTCCACATACTGAAGTATATGATCCAGGGGTCTGCGGTACATTCATGGGGATGAACAACCATCATTACTGATTCTAGAACATTTTCATCAACCCAAAAAGAAGCACTGTATCCATCAGTAGTCACTGCCAACTGTCCCCACCCCATCCTCAGCTCCTGGCAAACACTAATCTATTTCTGTCCCTATAAATTTGCACACTGTGGACATGTCATATGAACAGAATCATATGACACCGTGTTATTTTTCAAGACCAATTTTCTGGCTGTGACCTTTCAAAGACGGTCAGCAGAGTGCATAAGCCCCTTGGTCACGTAACCAAGGAGTAGATACACAGGACTCAAAGATCCCGAGTCCAAACCAAAATGAAGGCCTCCAAGGCTACAATTTCTTGACATTAAAATCTAACATTTATTCCTACAATGGCCACCTGCAATGTGAAGGTGGTGGGGTGGAGTAGGGAGGGGAAGAGAGGAGAGTTCCTTGGGCCAGCAGAACTGGCCTTGGGCAAGTTGTGGACATCCAGCCCACCAGTCCGGTCATGAGCACCATGCCTGCCCCCATCAGTCATGATGCTCTTCCTGGCTGTGCTCAAGCTCATTACCACTTGGCCTTAGAATCATTTGTTTGGGATATGGGACTACCCTACCCTTTCTAGAATGGGACTTCCTCAGGGCTCCACAGAGGCAGGAGAGGAAGAGCCAACTCTGATCCAAGAGGCCACCTCAACACTGACTGTTGTGATTCATTACTAATAGACTAGGACAGGAGTAGCAGCACGTGACCCCTACTTTCCATCCTTCCCTGCGGGCTCATCAGGCACATGAGCCCAGTACACACGAGGCGGGCCTTCTCTCTGTTCCGGCAAGGACTGCCATTCTGCTCCTCCTTTGGCTGGGGTTAACAAGCAGCCATGGCTTTAAGCAGATGTGGCCACAGGACCAAGAGTCTTACCAACTCTTCTGATGAAACTTCAGCATCATCTTTTAGAGAGAAAATTTTAATCCAAAATATCTGACACCAAGGCCAGGCAAAGAAAATGACGCCAGTCCTCCAAATCCTCTCGTATCTGCTCAATACTGCCATCTGCGACGACTAGAAATTAGCTTGCCTCTGTTCGGAGAGGCAGCCAATCACACAGCGCGTGGACCCATCATCTCTGGAAGAAGGTGGGTGGGGAATATAGCCAACCCCTGCGGCTCCCAGCGTGATGTGCCTGGAACCAGCTATTAGGCAGAGGGATTAACTTGGCTGGGAATCTGCATACACCTGTAAAGGTGCCAGCTTTGCTGGGAACCAAAGAAACCCTTTGTGAGACTGGTATCCTCAGCAGGAGGTCACTTGGAACCTTCATTGGGGTTAATTACTAAAATAATCACAAGATGCGCTTTCTACCAACACTCACCCCTCATATCAACGAAAGAGTCTCCCTGACAGAAGGGCTGATCTAACCAACAGGTAGGAGTGCTGCAAATTGCATTCTCCATCCACGCCCCAGGATCAGAGAGGTAGCAGCAACAGCCCACAGACAAAGATTTTCATTCAAGTCACTATCAAGACAGCAGCTGGGGCAGTGGAAGAGACGTCGACTCTCGACAGCCCATTACTGATGGAGGCCCTGCTGCATCCCTCCCCTAGGCCCAGTTTACAAATGAGAAACAATTGCAAAGATGCCCAAGGTCACACAGAGGAGGTGAGGGAACAGCCTTCCCTCCAGGCTGCCAACTGGAGTGCACTTGGTACATTCTGTCCACTGTGCTGCCCTCAGCCCCCAGCCAGGGCCAGGGCCAGTGCCCATGTTTGAAAGGAGACAAAAAGGAGCCATACAAAAACAGGCCACAGACATGAGAATGTTCGGGCAGGGCCACCAGGGGCCTGCAACTGTGGCACAGTGACAACGTTCTAAGTTCTCACCCGAAGACCTACAGTTAACCCAGCCAGGCACTACAGGGTGGTGGGAAACCTAGTGCATGTTTGGGACTTTAAGACACAAGATGAAACCCAAGGGATCCTGTAGTCTTCACAGCACGGTGACTCTGCAGTGGCTCTCGAAGGACAGGTGCAAACACCCTGGGACAGAGGTGAGATAGCACATGCAAAGCCCCTCTGGCAGGAAGGCCCAGAGCATGGCCCTGTGTGGCGTTCACCTTCACCAGGCAGGGAGCAGGCACCTCCAAAGCCTGCAGCCAGGATAGGGCTCTGAGCCTGAATTCTTCACCTACTAGCTCACAGGACCTGAGCGAGACAAAGTAGCTCAAGGCCCTGCTGACTCATCTGAAACACACGCAGAACACAGCCTGCTTCCTAACAGGTCTCCAGATCCACAGCAAGCTGTCAAGGTGAAGGACATAAAGGAGAACCTGGCACACAGTAGATGACACCATCACAGAGCGAACACTGGCTGGAGAAGGAGTTAACATCACACACAGAGGTGTCTGGGAGAGCCGACGCCCAGGAAGTAGTTGCTGTGAATGTTCCTGCCCTGGCCCAGCAGCACCCTAGGCAGTGAGAGCAGTTGAATGACACACATTATGCCCCCAAGCCCCTCACTGTGGAAGATAACTGCACACAGCGCCTACTCCCCACCTGTGCCACCATGAGGGCTCTGCCTTCCTGCCCTAGGGCTTTCTCCAGAAGTACAGGAGTGGACCAGCCTCCTCGGCAAGACAGTGTGGATGCAGAGAAGGGACCACTAGAACCTCAAGTGGCAAACATCAGCTAATGGGGGATGCAGTCGGTGGCTGAACACCCCACCTCTGGGGGTCATTCCGAGGTGCATTCTCCACTCCTCACAGGACCCTCCAGCTGCTCAACGCGACCATCTCAAGAAAAACCCCGGCACGCACTGTCCTTCCTCTCATCTCACTCCTGCCCTCTCACCACAGCTCCTGGGTCAGCTCCTGAAGTCCAGTCCTTGTCCAGACTCTGCTTCCAGGAGAAGCCAGACTAGAACGTCCCCGACCACCTGCGCTCACTCTGCAGAACCCAAAGAGCCACCTCTGGTTTTGGCCAGGGTTCTTCACACAGAACAGCTCTGGGGGATGGGGGGACCACTCAGTTCCCAGAGGGACCATACCATGGGCCCCTACATTTCCATTCGCCTGAGACTGGATAAAGGGACAGCCCCGAGAAGTACTCGCGGGCTCTGATGTCAGCTGCCAGCTCTTCACTAAGGTCTTAGGGAAGACTCCTTGCAGATGAGGCCATGAGGATGGAGAAACAAAAGGGAACCCAGTCGCAGGTACTTACAATTGGTGTGGAAGAAGACAGGGTGGCCCTTCTGCACTCCAGGACCCAGCTCACACCTGCCTCTACAACTCCCTGCGTGAAGGGGCAGGGAGGGAACTCAAGGCAGGGCGGCAACAACCACGGGCAATCCAGGCCCTCCATGAAGGTTCCTGAGACTGGAGCAAGTCACCTCCCAGCATAGGTCCCTTGCTTACAGTGGCAACACCACAATAGAGGGGGCCCCCCAAGACTGGTGGTCACTTAGAATAATCCTGCTGGACATGGACACTCCAGACCCAAAATGCTCTGGAATACAGTGTAGCCCATCCCTTTCATTCCCACCTAAACACCAGCCTCCTCTCCGGCTCCACACATCTCTCCCCGAGAGGCAGCTGGTCCGCGGTTACAGTCGGCCTGGTCTGTCTGTGGCTTTCCTAATGATAACCTCATTGCCATAAACAGGGGCTCTTAATCCAGGCAATCAAAGGAGTCTGGTGTCTGTTAATCAGGCCAGAGCTTCTCTTCCGCTTACTAATACCCATTTCCTAGGCTCACCTCACCCTTGTGCTCTCGAGAAGATAAACATTCTCTAGCTCTTCATGTGAGCTGCTCCCGCAGAGGCTTCCTCAATTGTACACAATCTTCTAACACAACATTATTGTACCAGAATATACAGAATATTTCCATGCACACAATGACATAATTACACTACTGCAAATCTGATAATCAAGTACATTTCCTCCCAAGATGGAGTTTTCTCTTCTGATTAGCAAACTCAGCAGCACCAGAGTTGCCTGGGGCTATCAGACTTGGCACCAACAGAAGCAAGTGAAAAGTCCAGAAGTGAGGCAGTGAGCTGCAGCAGGGTGGAAAGGTATCGGAAGGCAAGGATGGTTCGAGCCACAGACTTATGTTCCTCAAGTACTGCTATAGGGTTCATGCCTGAGGATAAAAAGATAGAGACAGGGAAACAGCCAGAACTCCCTTTTCCATAGGATTCCCAGACTGATAAAGGAGACAGACTCTAATCAGAGACACAATATTTAATTATAAACCAGAGTAGGTGCTATGAAGAAAACAAAAGGCTGCCAGAATCTACAAATGAACAGCCTACACCATCTTGGGACTCCTAATGGGGCTTGGGAAGCTGGGACCAGCTTCCTCCTCAGGGGTCTCAGAGTTGGTGGGGAAGGGGACAGCATGCTCTATGAAAGCCACCCAGACCTCGAAGATCCATTTTCACCTCCAAAAGGAAATGTTTTCTCCCTTTGGGGGCAATTACTATAAGCCTGCTGCCAAGTTCTCCAAAATACACATAATTTCCAGTGCTTTTAGAATTCTTTTAAGCAATGGAAGGAAGGAGGGAGAGGGAGAGAGAGGGAGAAAAAAGAAGACAAACTTCTAATTATTTATATGTCAATCTGCAAAAATAAAAAAGGACTTTACATCTGATGTTCGTAATGTTTAGCAGAACACTCCCAGTTAAACACCTCCTAGCAGTTCAACCTTCAGAGCAGGAAGAAATCATCTCATAATTCAAACCCGAAGACAGAAGACGAGCAGAACTGGAGCACGGCAGACAAATCGCCTTCTGTTTGTCTTCAATTTAGAGCTCAACAATTTGTCTTCCTGTCACAATGCTTTGCTACAGGAAACTTTCTGAAAAAGCTACATTGAAAAGTTCACCAGGAAGAATCAGGGGAAGTTTTAGGAAAAGGTGAAACAGGGGAAAACCACAGGGGGAGCCCTGGGATAGCACCCAGACGTGGCAGGGACAGGCTGAGGAGCTTCGGGTACGAGATGAAAGGCTCAGAATTGGGCAGCATTCCACAAGGTGAAAGGCCCCACACACACCTGAAATTATGACCTCTTTAGAACTATGGTTATACTTGACCGGACCCAGCCAGGGCTAGAGTGAAAGCCTCAGTAACACATATGGCCACAGAGACCCTGAACATCATGAAGCACCATCCTGGCCACCAAGAAAAGCAGATGTGGGGAGTTTCTAGCAGAGTCTGCAGGCAGACAGAGGCCCCAACTCCAGCCCTGCCACTGTGCACAGGACCTTGGGCAAGAGGCTTCATACCTGTCTCCCTATTGGGAATTGAGCAAGCAGCAGGACCCAGCTCATCAGCCACCATGAGAATTAGCCTTGTTCAAGGTATGTGCAGAATTCCTGGTACAGTGACAGCTATTAAAATGCATTCTGTCTATTCCCCATGGGCAGCAGTCATGCCAGGCACCTGTGAGGTCCACACTATACTCCTTGCTGGGCCCGACTTGGGCACCAGTGAAGTGAAACAGGGGAAAACCACAGGGGGAGCCCTGGGATAGCACCCAGACGTGGCAGGGACGGGCTGAGGAGCTTCGGGTACTCATGCAGACCAATCTCTGCGCAGGACTCATGGCCCACAGTGAACATTCCGGAATGGAAGAAAGTTTACATTCAGAAAGAGCACGTGCACACACGTAAGGTACAAGAGCAGGTAGTATGAGAAAATTCAAAAGCTGAACTGGGGGGAGATGTGGAGAGCGCAGCTCAGGGGTAGAGCACCTGCCTGTCATACAGAAGGCCTGGGTTCCATTCCCAGCACTGAGTGGGGAGGGGCACAGTGGGGAAAACTGACAGAGCAAGAGGGTATGGCTGCTTCAGAGATGCCCTCTCCTCAGAGTACGGCAAGTAACAGCTAAGCAAAGTCGTGGGGCCTTCGAGTTACAGGGAGAAGAAACAGCACTGAGGCTTAGCAGGAAGCAAGCAGGTATGGGCTGGGAGGGTTTCAAGCATGGGAGGGTATGAGCCAATATGTGCTTGAAAAAGTGACGTGAGAACCAACTCAAGGGAAAACTTATCAAACTTAGATGATATCAAGGGGCACTTTACCACTGAGCTACATACTCAGCCCTTTGTATTTTATTTTTTATTTTGAGATTGTTGCCGATTTTACTTTGTAATAGTATGTGCGGTTTTAAGTCTTCACATGGCAGATTCGTGTATAGCCAAGTATTTATAGACGATTGGCATGTGGGACTTGCTTTAAGTATTCTAGCCAAAAACAAAGCAGAGGGTAGGCAGGCGAGGCAATCAAGAGCAATCGCAGGTCAAAGCTGCAAAGACAGGTGAAGGGTGTAGAGTTTAGTACAGCGTCCATCTACTTCTGAATTTTTGTGTTGGAAATGTCCAGAACACTGGGATCCTAATTAGAAAGACATACTTCAGGGCTGAGGTCGTAGCACAGTGGTAAAGTGTTTGCCTAGCCTGTGTGAGTCACTGGGTTTGGTTGTCAGCACCACACAGTAAAATAAAGGTCCATTGCCAACAACAACAACAAAAAAATTAAACAAGAAAAAGACATACTTCATGTTTATATGTTAATATACGCTACCTCATAACTAAAAAGAATAATTTTTTTAATTTCTTAAAGCCAAAAAAGAAGCAAACACAAACAGATGTTAAGTTTTACTCTGTGGCCATGGAGCTATGGGGAAAAGGCATCCTGGCCTGGCTAAGGTCCTCTGAAAGTCAAGGTCACATCCCCATTAGCCATGAACTTGGGTGAGAACACAAGCCATGACCATCCTCGTGCTGTCCAGCCTACAGCCACCATCTGTTAAATGACCACATCTCTTGCACAGCTGTGCAACCTCCACTAAAAACAAAGAAGCCAAAACAAATTAGCTTCAATCCACCCAAATGAACCCAAATCACAGGCTCTGATCCTGCTGGTGACCAGGCTTGAAGCAGCCTGACACGGTGACCCCCGGTAATTACAAAGCGATGTGACTCTCATGCACTATCTGGAGACTCAATCACTGGGCAAGAATTAGCTCATTAGCAGCTGTTCCTGGCCCATATCCTCTGCCTCAGGGCTCAGGTCCTACAGTTGTGGTGCTGACTCACCCTTCTAAAGAACCGCCACTGAATGGCTCAGGCAGCAGAGGAGGGACAGGTTCAGAGGGAAGCAAACATCCTCACTGAAAACACTGGTGCCAGGGAGACGCTGGGAGGGTCTTCAAATTGCAGGAGCTATGCAAATAACTCATCTGCATAATGCTAATTTAGCCCATAACCCCAAGTCCCAAAGCCCACTGGGAAGACAGACTTGAATCAAAGGCCCAAAACAGAGTCCCACTTACCACTGTGGATTCCACTCTGTCCCTCAAGAATCCCTCCCCTGTTCTGGAGCTGACCAACCTCCTCTCCTGCTAGACAGCTCAAGAAGAGACTCACTCCAGGACTGGCCTCTTCCATGCCCTTCTCTAAATGCCCAGGAGGCAGAACAAATGGGATCCATTTCTCACCCCCTCAAGGCCTTAGCCAGTGCCCCACAGTCCGAAGGAGGAGTCCCTGCCCTCTGCTGGCACCTGTGGAATCTGCCCCCAGGATGCCCTCCCTAGTCCCTTCCCCAAACACCCTGGACTCAATTCCCTCGAGCCACAGCCACAGGGCTACCCAAGGCTTCCGTGGTGCCCCATCTCTGGTGCCCCCTCCTCTGCCTGAATGGCTCTCTCTGCCTGGGATCCCCTTCTGTGGGCTTCTAGAAGGTCACTGTCAGCCTGGAATCCTGAGGACCACCCTTGACTCAAAGTGGGACGAGATTTCCCAGCCTCCATCTATTCACTACTGTACCTCAGACCCCAAGCACGTGTCTTGACCTGCCCAATCTCACTTACCTGCCCCCACAAGGTAGGTTCTATTATGCCCCCCATTTATTGATTTTTAAAAATTGGGGCTCAGAGATATAGGAACTGTCCTAAGGTTTCAAAGTAAGTGCTGAATGCAGAGATTGGTCAAGGTCCGTCTCACTCTAAAGCTTTTATTAATCACGTGGAGACGATCTTACACATCGATGACCACAGAACAGAATTCAAGCTCCCTTCCCGCTCCATGGAACCAGACAAGTGGATTTTTCAGGTAAGGGTTCACCATATGTGAGGCACTGAGCCCCATGCTATTTGCCTACCAAAACATCCCTTCTCCCATTTCATTTAGGATGACAATGTACTCTACCAATAAACAATTATCAAATTTGTTAACATCACTAACAGTTCACGTCACTGAGAAGTAAGAGGAACTGTTTTGGGGGACTTTCAGGTAACCACTTTTTTAAAAAGTTGACCGGGGGGTGGTGTTGGGCAGTGCTGGGATTCACTCAGAGCCTCTCACATGCTAAACACCCAGTCTACCACTGAGCTGCACCCCCATCCCTGACACATATCTTTTTCCCTTCCTCTACTGAATCTTGCCTGCTTCCCAGGATGCTGATGTGATCGCTGGGCATCTAACAGCCACTTAGAGCATGGAGTGATCTGAGAAATGCAAGCCAAAGCAGCGGAGCAACAACACAGGAGTCGATGGCAACACTCCTCAGCTTGTTCATTCACTGAACCAATTTCTCCCGAGCCCCATGAGACGAACACTGTGCAGGCCCCTTGGAGGACAGCAGTGCACAAAGGGGACCAAGGTCCCTACCCTGTGAGGCTTTAAGGGGAAGAGGCAGTGTTGAGGAGCAAATGTTGACATTAGGGTATGAGAAATACTATAGGGGGAAAAAGAAGAGCACACCAAGAAGGAAGGAGATGGGAGAGAGTGCAGGAGGAAATTTGAGGGACGAAGGAGTGAACAGTGAGCAAGGTACGGACATCTGATGAGATGCAGCTCACACCACTCCACAGCACCTTGAGAAAGGCAAGGACCCGCAAGGTGAAGGCGAGATGTGCCAAGCACCCAGAACCAGCACAGCCGAAACAGCTCGCTCCACACTACCAACGCCAGAGCAGGGTCTCAGAGGCGCAGTTATTGGGTGCCTTTGTCACAGTTTCCAAGGTGGGGGAGGCAAAGACAAGTGTGGTTGCAGTGCTGGGGATGGAACCCAGGGCCTCACACACACTAGGCAAGTGCTCTACCCCTGAGCCACACCCCTGGCCCTGTCTTTGTTCTTAAATGGCACAGCTCCCAAGGGGCTTCTGCAGCCCAGGAGGTGGCAGTCCGGGACCTCTACTTCAGCCCCCCCAGCTCAGCTCTGAGGTTATACTTGGTGCTTCCAGGTGAGAATGCATCTGAAGGAGGGTCTCTGCTCAAAACAATCTGTGATGGCTGTTTGCTCAGAGAACAAATACTCTGCAAACTTCAAGTCAGACTTGACAGCTGCCTGTCTTTAAGAAGCACTGCCATTGCTGCCAAGAATATCTACCTCCACTAAGCTTCCTGTTGCTCCAAAATAACAAGAAGTTGCTTGGCAGTGATGTCACACTGCCACTGTCACCGCCTGCAGGGCATTCACATGCTGGCTATATTTAAGACCCAGGCTTCATGTTCAGTGACATGGAAATTGCCACCTTGTGAACCGCACCGGAAAGGCAAGATTTGAAAAATTGTTTCCTAGGAAAAACCAAGTTGCAAACTCTGCTTCTCTGAAGGCAAAGAAGGAAAGCCAAGGCTAAACCCAGCAACCGGCCCCAGGCCCTGATTGCAGCCGGCTGCTTCACTTTAACCGGGAAGTCACATCACCACAGCCTCTCCCCCTCCCAATTATTCACTTCTCCAGGGCTCCTTTGTTATCCCTCAAAACCGTTCAGTTATATTTACTCCTCTGGACTTAGCTACCTGCTTCACACTAGAAAGGACAGCAAAGGGGGTAATAATGAATGGTAGGTGCACTTCCCGGTGGGTAATCATCATGACCTTTTAAAGAGCGCTCTATCTTGTTTACTGGTTTCCATTATTTTCTATCTCCTCCTATTTCTGTGCTTTGTGGGGAAAGCCATGTTTCAGTCAATCTCTCCCTTCTCCCTTCTCAACAGCTGTATCTCTTTTGCATCCTGATGAGCCACTCCAATCCATGTTCAGCGCAGATTTTGTGGGGGAACATCTGGCATCAGATACTAACAGCTCTGACGCTTAACCATTCAATGCGAGCACGTGCTCCAAAACGCAGATGTTTGTGCAAATATACCTTGCTACTTATTCCCTGAAAATTTTAGTTCATCAACAAAACCCAAGTCTTTGATAGGAGTCTAAAATAATCAAAGAAAATAAACAGGCACCTGGCTTTCTCCTGGTGTGCAATGGCTATAGGAGATGCTGCAATGCGCCTGTCCTTCTAACACGTACATCAATCGTTTGACACAGGAAAAACACCTGGGTGGGCTCGGGGCAGCTCAGAGGTAGAGCACTTGCCTCACATGCACACAGCCCTGAGCTCCATCCCCCATATAGCAAAAAAAAAAAAAAAAAAAAAAAAAGGAACCATATCTAAGAAACTTAAGCTAGGTCCCAAAACAGGAAGGAGTTTTTATGAGACTCCCAGTGGCTCATGGTATCTGAGAAAAAGCTTCCATAATTTCAAGTTTAGACAGCCCTGCATTTGGTATTTACAAAGTCCACACCACTATTCCCAAAGGGAAAGCCAGCCAGGAAATCATTCATGCCACAGATTCCTTCACCTCCACGGCCCAACAGCAAGAGCCAGGTGGGGACGACCAAGGATGGCACCAGCCCGAGCTCTAGTGAATGGCTCTCTGCATCACCCTGGAGCCAAGAACAATGCAGAGTTTTTGCCATTAAAACATTCACACCCTGTGCCTGGGATCCCAATCCTGGCAATATACACTAAGAGAAGAAACTGACAGCGAGAAAGGGCAAGAGACAAGGAAATTCATGGCAGCCTTTACTGCAGGCTCAGAAGGGTGGAAGCCTGGGCACGAACCCAATTGGAAACTGCCAAGTACCTGTGATGTGCTGTACAGCAATAGAAATGACAATGGGCCAAACTGGCCAACATCCTGCTGTGGGGTAGGGAGGGAGACCTCCTTATTGAAAAGGATTTAAATAATATGAACTGCATTCGTCTGTTTGGTATTACTCTAACAAAATACCTGAGGTGGGCTAACTTTTTAAAGCCAAGAAGTTTATTGGGCTCACAGTTTGGGAGGGTGAGAGTCCAAGAGTAGACAGTACCACTGACTTGGCCTCTATGGAGGGACTAGTGCAGAGGGTGTCATGATGCCAAGCAGCATGGATAGAGCAAGATCACATCTTGAAACAGGAAGCCAGAAAGTGATTCAGGAGTTGAGCTCACTCATTAAGTCACTCTCAAGCAGCTAGTGGGTCTCTCAAAAGCTACCTTAATCCCTCCACAGGGCAGCTCCACTAGTGACCTCAGGACTTCCCACTAGGCCCCACCTCATGAAGGTTCCATACTGTCTCCCAATACCACTGCTGGGGACTAAAGCTTCCTGCACTTGAATCCTTGGGGGACAAAGCACATCCAAACTGTCACACCAACTGAGAGCCTTTACAGACACACTTACCTTAGAGTACAGGAATTCCACTCCAGAAACCCAGCTGAAGGGACTAACAAAGAATTAAAAAACAATAGCTTCAAGAAAAAAATACGTTCATGAAAGTACTAAGTATTTAGAAGAGAATAATGTGAGAAAGACGTCTTCAAACACAGAAACCCCTCCTTACCCCTGGCAACCATCACAAGTGCTAGTCCAGCCATGCAAGGGAATGACAGATTTGTTAACTGCTTACCACAAAGAGCTGTTTTGCAAAACTGACCGTCACCTTAGAGATTCAGAGTGATGTGAACTATGTAAAATGAACAGCCACATGAAATAAATGGGAACAAAATTCCTCATAAATAAAACATTAGCAATAACTGAGTGCAGGTGGTTTTCTTTAAACTTCTGTTCTTCCTCGACTTAAGGATTCCAAGTTGGACAGCACTTGTACATATCCAAAGGGAAGCCCCTACTTAAATATAATTTGAAATCTGTGTAGAAACAAAAGAAAACATCATGAACAGAATAACAATTGTATGGACACAACTAGTGGTGGCCAGGCCATGTGTGAAAAATGCACTCAACAGCCCCAGAGTGGGTACTGTTGATGTCATGGAATTTAGGACTCCTTCCCCACCAGGAGTTAGGAGGCTTTTATGATTGAAAGATTGAAAGGTTATTTTTTTAAAAAATGGTACTAGGGATTTAACCCAGGGCCTCACATATGCTAGCCAAGTGCTTTACCACTGAGCTCCATTCCAACTATGAAAGGTGATTTTTTTTTTTTTTTTTTTTTTTTTTTTTTTTTTTTTAAAGCACAGAAACAAGAGCTGTCTCCAGACATCTCCAGTGGCTGGTCACAGCAGGATCCCGCAGTGGAACCTACTTGTTACACTTCAACCTGAAAGCACATGGCTCCACGTGGAGTGGCAGAGGAAGCAGCAGAACGGCAGATCATGCCAGAACTCACACGTAGATCATTAAAAACCCACAAAGTGAGCCACATGTCGATTACAGTTTACTTGGGAATAAAATCTTAAGCAAATATTGCAAATGTCATGGTGCTAATCACAGTATGCATTTTTTTTTCAAATAATGCAACACAAAAAAATTGACTCCCAATTTGGAGTTACAATCTCAAGCATTTCCACCCTCCTGAGACTACTATCTCTAATTTCCTCTTTAAACCACCACCAGCACTTCTCTGCCACTGGCTGCCCCATGGGACTTATCAGCAACGCATGACACCAGACCTAGGCCTGCTGAATCAGATGCTGGATGTGTATAGGGTGCCCAGAGGCTCGGTCTGTGCAGGAAAGCTTGAGGGGTGCTGATTTAAGTCAACATCAGCTACAAGGGAGAATTTCCTGAGCACTCTGGGTCTCAACCCTAAAGATTCTGATTTAATTAGTCTGGAAGGTCACCAGGACACAAGAGTTCTAAAAGCTCCTGGAAACTAAAACACACAGCCACATCTAAGCAACACATTCAGCTCTCAAGAGAATTCTTGGTTAAAAAGTTAGTTACATCTGACCATCAGCAGGCCAGATTAACAGGAAATGACTCTGCAGCCTTGAAATGGAGGAATCATTTACTTCTGTGAAACCATAATAACCATCTCGCTGGCTTTCCCCGAGTATTTCAACGGCATAGTCTCTGTGCTTGGCACCTTCATGCATTCTCTCTTAATATCCTCAAGACAGACTGTTCTATCCTGGCTGTCTAGATGGGAAGCTTAGGTACAAACTCCCCATTTGAGATCGCACATCTAAGAAGGGGTGAAGCCCCTGCCTGACCCTGAGGACATGCACCCCCTTCAACCGTGTGGCCTGGGTGCCCCACAGTCTTGAGAAGCATGGCTCCAATTCAGGATTCAGGCCTGCTCCACTCCATGGCATGATACTTCCTTCTGAGAATGGCCAACTAGCTGGGAATGGGGGCACATGCCTGCAATTCCAGCCACTTGGAAGGATCACAATCAAGGTCAAGCTAGGCAACTTAGACTCTGTCTCAGAATCAAAGTGTCAAAGAGGCTCAGGATGTAGCTCTGAGCACACTGAACCTTGAGGAGAGCGGCAGCAGAGGCGGGGTGGGCTGGGCAGTAGGAAGCCAACAGATAATCCAGTGTGGTCAGGGCCCAGAGGGCTCCTGAACACAAAACCCTGATGGCACATTTGCAAATGGTCTTAAGAACAAAGTGTGGGTGGAGACAGTGCTGCCCTCTAGAGAGGCAGCACCCACATGTGGCCATCAGGTGGTGGCAGGCGCTGGCAGCACTACAGTGGAATCAAGGCCAGCGGTCCCGAAAGGCCAAGGCAGCCCACAGCCAGACCAGGCTCCTGTGGCCAGTTACAGAGGTGAATGAGAACCTTGTCTACCATCTGAACCTGAAATGTAATCTCAGACACCAGACGTACCGGGTTTCCCTCCAGGGTCCACCCCTCCCTCCACTTTCTCATCTTCTATACTTCCTGAAAAGCCCGACTTCTGATCTTCTTACCTCCTTTAAGTCCAAACTCATGCATTACAAGCAGATCAAGCACACTTAACTGTGTTTTCTAGCACAGCTGTGCCTGACCAATGTATATTAAAATCTACTTTTTATCATAAATGACTTTCCCTTTATTCCCCCTTTCATGTTGGAGGCAGGGTGTTATACTGACTTTCTTAAATCACTCATGTAGGTAAGTTATATTAGCTACGAATGTCATTTCATTTCAAGATAGTAAAGGAGCATATTTTTTTTAAAAAAAAAAAAAGGACACCAAGTCTGCTAAAATCAAGTCTAAAGATGCCAAAATAGCTATGGCGACAGCTCAGGAGGTCGACTTTTACCAGATACAAACATCTAACCAGGAAAAAGCACAACAGAGAACACAGCGGAGACCTTCCAACTACCAACGAGAGCACCTGAAGCCAAGCTCAAATCTATAGGCTCAAGAGTAGTGACAGCACAGTGCCTTGCTTTGGGACATTTACAGAATCCAAATGTAATAGGGGGACAGCAACTGGGCAGTAACCCACCGCCGGTCACCTGCCATCACTGCCCGCCCTCCTACAGGGAGGAGCTTTCTGATTTTCTTTTGAGGAACCTCCTGCAGCCCTTCTTCCCACTGCTGTAGTTCAGATGAGCAAAGCCACCTTCTCTCAGCTGCAGGAAGGCACGTGATCCAGGGCTGGGCAGCAAGGATGCCGCTGCCCACTGGGGAAATGGGAGTGGACCCACGGCCCCCCCCCAAGAGTCATGGGGAAGAAGCCCTCCCCTCCCACTGGCTGCTAGAGAGACAGATCTAGCCCTGGAGCTGCTGGGGCCTCCTGGTCTCCATGAGAGAAGCCGAGACCAAGGGAAAGGGAGAGAAACACAGGAGGACACGGTGCTCCATGACATCCCTGTTCTTTCACCCAGCTCAGCAGAGCCATCTTTCTCCTAAGCACCTAAGGGGCTGAGCCATTCAGCCATGGATGTCATAGGAAAGTGGATGGTTTCTGTCACCTACCATTGCACGTTCTCACTACCCACTGACTCCAGGTGGATGGCTGAGACGTTTCCAGACATCCCCAACTCCCAAAAAGTAACTAAAATATAGTCGTGGGACAAAGGAGTGCCATCACCAGCAGTTCAAAACAGTCTGACGAGCCGTGCTCACGGAAGGGCCCTCCAATGTTGAAAGAATTAGGCATGTCTGAGTGGTAGTGTTCTGGCCCCACAGTCCCTTCACTACTGAGCCCCACTGTGGGCCAGGCATTGCTCTTCTCTGGGGAGACAGGTTAGGTGAGCACGGGCACTCCCATATGGAGCTTCTACAACTGAAGACAGGCAGCCCGTGGGAGACAAGTCTCTGATGCCAAAACTAGCACTGTTCAGGAATGTGGGTAGGTCTATCACAGAAGGATCCTACTAGCTCCAAGGCAGGCAGGAGAGGGTGGGCAAGACAATTCGGATCAACAAGTGCCCTCAATGTAGTAAGAAACAGAAAACCCAACTGGAATTGGCTTAGAGAGTAAAGGGGTTTGTGGCCACACACTGGAAAGTCCAGAGAGACCTTCAAGGGGGAGCTGATCCAGCAGCCCAGTGACATCTTAAGACCCAGTTTGCTTGCCTCAGTTCCCCATTCCAAGCTGCTGTACAGACACCTCATCCTAAGGCCAGCTCCCCTCACGGTATCAAAATGGCCAAAGCTGTTCCCATCTTTACGCCCCTGCAGCGCATGATCCAGGAGGAGGAGAGCCACCCTGTGTTTAACAGACCATCTTCCTCCAAAGTCCCAACACAGTCAGGTACTGTGGTGCATCTGTGATCCCAGCAGCTTGACAGACTGAGGCAGCAGGATCACAAGTTCAAAGCCAGCCTCAGCAACTTGGCAAGACTCTGTCTCAAAAAATAAAAAGGGCAGGGATGTGGTTCAGTGGCTTAACACCCCGAGTTCAATCCGTGATAATCAAAACAAAGAAAGTCCCAACACACTTTGAATCATGTCTGTGTGACCAAAATCAGGTGACACACCTACTTCCTGAGCCAAATACAATCACCATACCCAGTTGGGTCAAGCCATAGCTACCCGAACCACTCACTTTAGAAAGCAGATGGAATTACCTTGACCACATTAGGACATCCGGGCTGAACTTCGGTGCCTAGGAGAGTTCACCCCCTACCACCACCCAAGGGAGAAAAACGAAGCCCTGGCTGATGCCCGTGTGTGTGGGAGAAAGTGGGGAGGGATTTGGGGGGCAATAGAATGTCAGTACAGCACCTCTTCTTTTAGAGCAGGAACCTACTCTTAATCCCCAACTCTCAGTCCATAAGCCATTTGTTTAGCAAATGTGAATTTTTTTGAAAGCAGCAAAGCAAAAAGTAGGCCTTACTTCTGGACTCTACTGAGCCTGAGGGAAAGTTTTGCTTGACATAACAGGTTGATGCTCTGGTGCATGTTTATTTTTACCAAACAGAACTCCAACAGGGCTTCGTAGAAATGACAAGCTCTCCCTTTCGCAGTGTGAGGCAGGACACCGCCATCCTGCCTGAGGACATCTCGAGCAGCCCTGTTATTCCACCTGTGGAGCGCACGTGTACAGCGCACGTCCGGCAAGCTCCCCACCGCTTCTCCTCCCCGACCACGAAGACATGGCTTCTCACTGACCACACTCATCCCTGCTGACCCTGGTGAGACCCCAGAATCCTCAATCGAATCCCAGGCAGCCGCTGCCACAGCTGGCAGCAGGATGAAACCCACACACTCTTCCTCTCAGGGTGCTTGTTCCAGCTGGGGATGGCCCTAAGGTGGCCAGACCCGTCCCTCCAAAGGCCCCCCTCTAACCCAGGACTGGCTTGAGGTTCAAATCCACAATCCCCACATTTGACCTCCTCTCTCGTGATAACACAATCTACGACTCGGGAGGGCCACTCTCCTTTTCCATGTTCTTCGGAGGATTTTTTTTTTTTTTAAAGAACAAAGAAAAAAAGCAGAATCTGAACCTTCAGGCAGAAACTAAGATTGAAAGCTTTCATCAAAAGCTAACAAAATTCTCCTGGGGGTGCTGGAGGGAGGACCAGGTCCACCCTTCTCTTACAGGCTGCATGGTGCAGTTTGGAGCCCCATATGCAGATCCACTGCCCAGCAGCCCACCCAAGACAAAGGGACATGCACTGAGCAGGCAGGAAAGAAATCAGACCCAGAGGAGACAAGGTCAAGTGAATGCCACAGGCCAAAGGTCACTTCAGTCAGCTTTTTAAATGCTGCAACCAAAACACCTGATAAGAACAATTTTGGAGGAGGAAAAGTTTATTTGGGGCACTTGGTTTCAGAGGTCGCAGTCCAGACAGCCGGCTCCATTGCTCTGGGTTTCAGATGAGGCAGAGCATCATGGTGGAAAGGTGTAGTAGAGGAGAGCCGCTCAGGACATGACAATCAGGAGGCAGAGAGAGCTCTGCAGACCAGGGATAAAATATAACCCCAAAAGCATACCCCCAGTGACCCACCTCCTCCAGTCACCACCTAGTTAATACCTATCAGTGAAGTAATGCACTGATTAGGTTAAGGCTCTCATAACCGAGTCATTTTACCTCTAAACTTTCCTGCACTATCTCACACATGAGCTTCTGGGGGACACCTTAGGGTCTAAACCATAACAGGCCCCAAATGCTTATGATGGGGAAGTGCAAGGAGAGTGCTGCAGTCTGGCTGGGCACAAAATCATGAGCCACTCACAGCCTTGTAGATTCAAACAGCAATTCTTTATTCCCGAACTCTCACCCGCACTCTACACGCACGTTCTGGGGAAAATCCACACCTCCACCAGGCTCTGCATCCCAAAATACTCTCTGAATCCCAGGAGAACTCAACGGGAACTCAAGGAGTGGGCACCTGAGGCAGCAGGATGTCCTATTCCCAGCAGGATCCACCTTAAACCTGGAACCGCGGGATCCACACCCTAAACCTGGAACCACCCTAAACCCGGATCCGCCCTGGTCCTTGAACAGGGTCACCTTTCTCAAACATTCATGCAATGTCACTGCAAATGACCTGGGTCCAAGGCAAGCCCATTTCCACAATGGAGAGTCTTCCCTCTAAGCAACATTGGGTAGGCTGACAAGGAAATTGCCATGCATCATTCCTACTTGGCTATGACTTTCAGCAGGGGAGGACCCACAAGATCCTGGCCTGGCCTCAGCATCCCCTGCCACTCATGGACAAGACTCCAGCAAAGAAGAAATTAGGCGATGCACACCGAGCTCTTGGGAGAGGCCTGGGGCCACGCTGAGTGCTTTGAAAGCATTAACTCATGTCATCTTCTCTATGATCCAAGAGGAAGTGTGACACACATGCTTTCCTCTGCCCATTGCCTGAGGGCCCTGGTGAGGCTCTCAGTCACAGCCTTCTGCTCCCTGTCAACCACAACCAACCCAACAAAGCAGGCTTCCTTCATGCTGTATGCAGACTCTGCAAGGACACTGGATTCTTTTTGGATCCTGCAAGGCTTGGTGCCACCAGACACCACTTTTGCCACTATGTGCAGAGAGCCCACTGAAGACTGACACCAGCACAAAGGACACAGAGCCAAGGGAGGGGAGAAACCACTGACACCTCCAGAGGACCTGGAGCCAAGGCCACCTGAAGAACGCAAACAGTACTTGGGTTCCCAGCCACAGCAAAAACATTCCCATCAGCCCAGGCTTGGGGTCTATGCCACCAAAGCCAGAAGAGGGCTGAGATATTAGGTTGTTGAGTGGCAGCATCAGGAGCAGTCACTGTGCTGTGTGTATCTCCAGTATGGGTCAGACATGGCCTCCCAAGTCAGCTGTCCCCACCACACATCAGGCAGCCTCGGGAAAGGGTGGGGCAGCACAAGCCTAAGTGTTTAAGAAGAGGACCCAGAGGCTTCAGGAGGGGCTGGGGGAAACGTGACCCACCTCTGATAGTGCTGAGCCACCCAGCAGGAGGGAAAATCTTCAGGAAAGATTGGATCCAGCAGCTCAAACGACATTGTTGATTTTCACTCCCATTTCTCCACCATGTTGGTGCCACTTGGTGTTAGGATCTTCCCACAGGGCATAAAAGTCGCCAAAAACTTGAGGGATGGAGTCATTGACTGTCCAGGCCTGGATCAGCCAATCTCCTCCAAAGCATGGCGGGTAGAGGGGAAGGACGGGGTCAACTCCATCAAACCACGTGGACAGAGTGGGGAGGAGGAGGAGTTCACCACAGAGATCCAGGGTAGAATAAGGGTTAATCTTGTGTTAATTTGAAGGGATCCCAGGATACCCAGGTATCTGCTTAAACATCATCTCTCTGAGCCTGGGGGCGTTTCCAGAAGAGATTCACATTTGCACTGGTGAACTGAGCAGGGCAGATGGCCTGCAGCCATGAGCCTGGCATCATGCACTCCATGGAGGCCTGAGCAGCGCACGCGCGCGCACACACACACACACACACACACACACACACACACACACACACACACACACACACAGGAAGGCGAATTCTCTCGAGCTGCACCACTGCTCTCCTGCCCTTGGTGCTCTCAATTCTCAGGCCTTTCCAATTCAGACTGCATCTGTAACAGCAACCCTCTGGACATCAGGCCTTGTGCTTGTACCACCAGCATCCCCGATCTCCAGCCTGCACGCTATAGACCACGGGCACGTGCAAGCCATTATCATCCATGCCCACATTGGCCAGTACTTACAATAAATCTTTCTAGAGATGCAAACTGCTGGTTCTTTCTCTGCAGAGCCTGTAGTCCCCATATGTAGCTACAATCTGATGGTCATGGGGGCAGCCTTCAAGATGTCCCCTGCCTTGTGTGTATTCCCCTCCCACATTACATCAGGGCTGATCTGTGTAACTAGAAAATACAGTGGAAGTGGTTGGTGTCAGCTCCAAGATCAGGTTATCAAAACATAATGGCTGACATCTTCAGTATGCTCTCGCTCTTGAGCTATGCCCTATGGAAATCGGCTACTGTTGTCCACAGCCCTAACGAGAGGCCCAGAGGGCCAGGAGCCAAAGCTGCCTGTTCAGTCACGTGAGTAAACATGAGAATGGCCCCTCCAGTCCCAGCCAAGCCTTCAGATGGCAGCAACTTTGGCCAGCAGCCACCTCTTGAGAGACCCTGACCCCCCAGCCAAGTCATTCCCAGATTCCTCACAAAAAAAGATTACAAATATTTGTTGTTTTAAACAAACAAGTTTGGAGATAGTTATCTCTTGCTGTGTCACAAATTAATACAATAAGCAGAAATAGAAAACGTCCCCACCACAATCCAACCACCATGTTTATTTGCTTGCTGTGATGCTTGTGCCCTCAGTTTAGGTGTTAGAGAAAACTTAATTCCTTGTGCAATGTCGGGAGGTGGTTAGGTCAAGAGGGCTTTACCCTCTCCAGTGGATTAATGTCCTTACCACAAGAATGGGATTGTTTAAAAGAAGCGAGTTCCACTCTCTTCCCTCTCACACGCTCTCCTCTGTGATGCTTCTGCCACACCATGACTCAGCAGAGGGCCTGGCCAATGCAGCGCCTCCCATGCTGGACTTCCAGCCTCAGAACCATGAGCCCAGTAAATTTCTGTCCATTCTAGATCACCCTGTCTGTGGCAGCCTGTCACAGTAGCATAAGAGTCTGACACTTCCCTCTCAGTGTAAACTTTTATCTTCCTTCTTTGAACATCTGCCTCATAGTTTGAGTTTTCTTAATTCAGCAGGAAGCAAGGCAATCAATTATTTAGAAGAATGTGACTGGCACAGTCCTAACTGCATCTGACTGTAATGCCTCCACATCGGGGCCTAGCAGGTGCTCAGGGCCACAAAAGCACTGAGCTAGTTACATGAACTCGTTCTTGGTCGAACTGTGACAGATGAAAGGAAAGCCATTAATTTTTAGCAAAAGAAATCTGTAATCAAATGCAGAAGTTGCTCAGTGATGTTTCAGCCTCACAATATACACTCGAAGCCAGTAACACACACAAATACACGCTTGGTATTAGAATGTTTACACAAAATAAACTCCACAGTTCTGAATCTAAAGTAGCCTGCAACGTTCTTTCTATACCATTGCTGTTAAAATATATCTTTTGATTAGGCAACCTCTCTTAGTAACATAATTTTTATATTAAAGAAAAATGATGATAGTTAACATTTACTGAGCTTGTGGGAAGCATATTTATTGAGATGACAAATGGTCTCTCTCATTTTATTCATGCAATAACTCAATGAAGCAGAGAATTTTCTTATCCCCATTTTATAACTAAGAAAACCAAAAGGGATTAAGTAACTTCCCAAGGTCACACCACTAGGAAGGAACAGAGCCACAGTCTGACCCTCAATGATCACCTGCTTTGTCACACCTGCCCCTGGGGGCACACGTGGGCCTGAGAGCAGGATGAGGCCAGTGCAAACTCACTGCCAGCCTGCCCCACTGGCTACAGCCCTCCCAGCCCAGCACCCACCACCTCAGCAGGTCCTGTCTGCCAACAAACAGCTGTTCCTCCTGCGGCCAGAAACCAGAAGAAAGCTCTGACAGCAGGCAGAGAGGAACTCTGTCAGCAATTGACCTTCTCCAAACTTACACATCCAGCTGACCACTTTGCTTTGTTCCATTCTCTCCTTCTGTAATAATCACCTGTTGAACAGATGACCTTCTACCTGCAAACCACAAACTCTCAAATCACTTAAACCCATTGTTCCCTTGAGGAGACTTCATATTATACAACTGCCTAGTCAAGAAATTGTTTTTCTCTACCCTATTTATGGGATAAAATTTTTCCCAGAATTATCAGATTCCAAAATACCCTTTAGACAACGCTCCCAACAACATACACACCCAACACCTTACGCACCCTGTTCCCTCCTCATCCAGTCTGCCTGGGTGGGTAAGATTGCTCTCTCCATCTCATAGATGGGCAAACACATGCTTGCAGAAGTTAAGTAGTTCACCCGGAAACACAATTTGCAAGTAATGGAGCGGGAACTTGAGTGTAAGCCAAGTCTTTACACAAGTCAGTAAATGACAGGGAATATAATCCTTTCTGTCACTGATGATTCAGAACTGGCCTCTGAAGACTGCAGCCTTTCCTATAGACACTGATTGCAAGCATGCCACAGGGTTTTAGCATGGCCAGGTGAAATGAAGGACCAGCTAACAAAATGCTACCAGTCACTATTTATGATTATCGTTTAACTGGCTCTGATGTTCTCAAGACATCATTTTAGAACCTGAAGAAAGGGGAGAAACTAGAAGAGTAGGGCTTGGATAAGAGGTCAAAGTGACAGACATATGTCAACGATACAAATGCTGCTTACATCACCTGGCAGCACCAAGATGGAAGAGCTACCACTACAAATGCACCCAACTCTGAGCCCTGACACAGCCGCGAAATATATTTCCCTCCTGGTCTAATTTAAAAGCAATTTTTGAGGAACCACCAACAAACTGCTTATCTCACCTAAAATGGGGGGGAAATACTGGAAACTACCCAAATGGTAAATTGACCATATTAAATTAGTCAATTTAATATGGTACATTAACTCATCCAGGTATATAAAAAAGGTTACCAGAAAAACCACTTCTACAGTAGGAAGCCGAGCAAGGAGGCAGGCTGGGAAACGACAGGCTGGAGGTTGTGGGTGCAGCTCAGAAAACACATTCAGTACAAAATGATGTTTTATGGGAGCTGGGTTTTTTTTTTTTTAATTCACTACAGTTTTAATAAGATAAACATCACAGAAAAAAATGGCTCTTAGGTAAAAATAAGCTCCATCATACCCATAACCAGAGAAACAGAAATGAAAGATCTTCTGCCAGCCTCATTTTTCTCCTGTGATATTATCAGAGACTCAAAACCTGGATCCTACCATGCTCTACACAGCTGGGCAGCAGCGCCACCTCTCAGGCTGCTGTGGAAGAAGCGTGGCTCAACAAACACCTGGAGAGGGCAGCAGAGGCTGCCACCCAGCCTAGAAAGGCACCTTGACCTGCAGGTCTACTTCTGGGAATGCTTCCAATAAACACACTCACACAGGGACACCATGACGGCACAGGGGTATTGGCTGTGGCACTATTAGTAGTCACAACGTTGGAAAATTCTCAATACTCAGCTGCTGGCAGACTGGTTAAACTCACTCTAGTGCAATCAGACAATGACACAGTAACGGGACAAGGAAGATGGGAGCCCCTTGGCACAACAACACAGATCCTCCCTAAGATGTGAAGTGAGGGGCGAGTGGGAAAGGCACTGGCCAGCTACATGTGCACACGCTGTCGTGTGGGGACACAGAACCTCTCTGCAACTGGCAACGGTGAGGGCATCCAGAGAGCACCAGCTGGCTGGGACCCGTGAGCAGAGACTCAACGTTTAACCTCCATTATTTTGAACCATGTGCATACACATCACTTATTGAGTGAACGTAGATAAATTTTGTCTCCTTTGGTTGCTTTCTTCTTATTATTAAGGCATACATGTGAAAAGAGCACAGTCCTGTAACAGCCCCCACACTCACCTCCACCCTTGCCCCCCCTACCTTGCCAAAGCCTGGACCTTCATGGTGTGCCGCTCCTCCTGCTCGGTCACCTTCCTTTTCAAGGTGTCCACCTCCTGCCGGAGCGCAGCCGAATGTTCCATCTCGCCATCAAGCAGGTTCCGCAGGGATCTGGGAAGAGGGGCCCAACTGTTCAGATGCCATCAAACAGGTTCATCAAGCCCAGAAAACTGTTCTTGACCCAAGTCCAGACTCATTCACTGTCCACAGGACTCTGCACAAATTCTAAGTCAAGTCTATTTCATAGAAACTTATTTCAGGAGATAGCTAACACTGCCAATCACCTCAGAGCAAGAATTATGAGGAGCCCAGAGCAGTTATCTGCAGTCAGGCCCCATGTCCCCGTTTTCCTAGGAGCAGACGGCCATCTGACTGTGTGGATCAAGGTAGAGCAAGGACTTGACAAGTCTCAGGGAAGTCCTTTTAAAACACACCCCCCAAAAGGTGCAGGATATTATTCGGACTCATTTTGTCACAGACGCAGCAAGTAAGAGATGTAGCCAAGGAAAGGATGTCAGGAGAGACCAAAAGAATATCTGGAGCATAAAAACAGAATATACACTCGGATGATACGACAGCTGTCCAGCCTCCCTGCCCACCACCCACATCACACAGGGAGCCTGGCCTTCCTCGGCACCTCCGGCTGAGCAAGCACCGTGCTGCGGCAGGGCTGGCACTTGACATTCCCCTCCAAAACATATTCTCTCGTGTGTCTGTCACTCCCAGTCTCAAAAAGGGAGTAGACCAGGAGCTCGCCTCAAGTTTCCACCCAGAAACAAGCCTCACGTGGTTCTGTAGACCATTTCCTTCACTATGCACAAGTGGCTAGTTCTAGTCGACAGTGACCGACTGTGGTGCACCTGCACAATCCAGGACACTGCCACAAAACAACAGCGTGCAGCCAAAAGCGCCAGGCCCCAAGCCTAGCCCACAGTTCACCGACTCCCTCAAGACCTGTGCTCCTGGGGAACTGGGGAGACTCCCCTCTCGGGCCTGGAAGCCCTGGCACCAACACACTATGATTTTTTTTCCTTCTCTGGGAAGAAAAAAATGACAGACAATGAGTTCTGTTCTTCACAAGGGAAAATAAATCCTGTGGCTCCTTCCCAGCAAACAGCTCCTGCTTGAGCCAGGGCTTTGGGCCCTTTGTGGAAAGTGCATTTTAGTTGGAAAATGGTGCTGTCTGTAAGGACTCTTTTTAAAACACACTTTTTTTTTTTTTTTTTTTTTTAAACAGATCACACTCATTTGCTTTCACGTTCCATAAAAGATGGGGAAGAAGCTTGTGAAGTGGTACTGGCCTGCTGCCTCCCCAGGTGGGGCCGCTTCCTGGTTAATGGCAGGCAGGCCCCTACCAGCCACAGCATGGCCAAGACAGGTTCTGGCAGAGGAGAAGCCCAACAGCAGACAAAAGCCAACAGCAGACAAAAGCCAACAGCAGGTGGCGTCTGGCACTGGTTTCAACAGGGAAGGAAAGAATAAAGATGTTTGCTTCTGGGTGTCTTCAAGGAGCTTTTGTTGGACACACCCTCAGATAGTATTAGTGCCTGGACTCTAAAACAGGCCCTTGATCAAAGGCCATTCCAACGGGCCTTTGGGATAAGGGGTGGTCCAGGGGCTTCTTTCTGAAGTGATAACAATGTTCTAAAATTGACTGTGGTAATGATCGTAAGCATCTGTGAAAACACTAAAAACTGCTGGCCTGCACATGCTCAATGGGCAAGCTATAGGGAGTGTGGATTTTATCTCAATAAAGGCTACTTTTTAAAGAGAATCAAAGGCTGTTCTTCCAAATTCTTGTTCTAAGGTGATGCCATTATTCAAGGTTCTCATTCCTTGCTTGCACATAAGCCACACTGGACACTCAGGTGGCACAGCCAGTCAGAAACTAAGATATCACCAGTTGCGCTTGCCAATGAAGCAAAACTGCCTTCATCTGTTAATTCTCTGCCTGAGGAAGATCAGAACAGACTAAAAGCACGGTACCTGTTCTCTTCTTCCAGCTCATCCTTTCTGTTCATCATGGCCACGATGGCTTGTCGTAGTTCATCTAAGGAAAGAAAGCAAAGTCAAAGTCCATCAGTAGATCTTGCCTGTCAGACCATCACCTCACCTCGCTGGATCATCTGCCCTTAGGACAGCTTGTCTGGAAAGTTCCTTGTTCCTTTCAAAAGTAATTCCTGCACAGTCTTAGAGATCCAGTAGGCTCAGCTGTGCATTTCCATCAGCCACACGAAGTATAAGGGCAGGGCAGGATAAGAACAAATAAAGAGCTACTTCCTTGGTGAACACATTTGGCTTGCGATTCCTTAATGTTTCCCAAGTCCCCAATCCTGGACAGCCTCTATTTTGAACAATGATTTATTCCCTATTAAAGCTATTTATCAACCTAGACAGGAGATCGAGTGACCCTGGCTCCATAATGGCACAGAGGTAGTCATTCAGGTTTAGTCAAGGACCAGGCTTTCCCTTCTCTCCCTCTACAGCTAGTTATGGGCAACACAACTGGGATCTTCAATACCCAGCCATGTTCGCTCTCAGAAGCTACTTCCCAAACATCCTCCATAGGAAAGCCTGCCTGGGTAGAAACCACACTCTCCCATCTACATCAAACCCAAGTGTTGCCATTGTGCTGATCACTTCCAAGTCACTCAGACCTACGATCAGAAATTTTGATTTTTCCTGGAGAGCTACAGTTGTTTGGTCTATTTCCCTTAATAGACCCTAGGAACTATATCACCCTCCGAAGACTGGCTACTAGAAGCTCATAGCAAAAATTGTGCACCTAGCAGGAGAATGTGTACTTCAAAGCCCACTGAAGCACACAGGCCCAGATGACGAGGCCACAACAGACACCAAGGGATTTAATTCCTAGCACCATACTTCAAGACCATAGATATGTATGACCCTTGCAAAATTTCTTGACCTTGAAATTGTTTTTAACAGCAAAAAAACACATTTCTGGAAAAGAATAATAAAGATTAGAAAGAAGAGGGGCAAAAGGAAGAGTAAGGTCAATAAGTCCACAGCAGAGTTAAGCAGTCTTGAAAAACAAAGGCCACCCCAAGGAGAAAGGCACAGGATAGGAAATGGGTGAAGCCAGAGCACAGCAAGCTGCCCACCTGAGCCGTGCTCTGCGGGAGTTGAGGTGGCCCAGAGTAAACATGTTCATTCATTCACACACTCAACATCTATTGAGCCCTACTGGGTTCAAGCACCTTCCCAAGGAAGGACTCTCACAAGAGGATTCTTAACCCACAAGAAAGCACATTCACATTTGCCTATGATGAAAGAGTCTGGAAGAATTTTCATTCTGAACTCAACTAGGTTGGGTCCTTGATCAGAGCCTTGAACCAGCACCTCAGCTTTTCAGAGGCCTTCTTTCAGGCACAAAGGGGAGCAGCACCTACCCTCTTGCCCCCCTGGGGTGCTGCAAGGACCAGAGGAGAGATTAGATAGGATGGTGCTATCAGGACCATGCCTCTCTCAGCCTATGGCTATAAGCATTAGCCCTTTAGAACTCATCATAATGCTATATGAGTTAATTATACTAAAATGGAAACGCTGATACATCTGTGGGGAAAAAAGTAATTTATTCATGTTATCATGGGGCAGGGACCCTAGACACAATATATTTTGGAAGACAAGCAGGATAAACTCTCTCTGGCTCTTATCTCCAGGAAGCCCAGGACAAGTGGCAGCTTCGTGTTGGGGCACCTTAGGGAGTAGCTCCTTACTCCAAAGCCCATTTGAATTCTGAGTTTTCTTACAGTTTCTTTCCCCTTATAGTTCTTGGCTGGCCCAAGTCTCATAAGAGAAAAAAAATAAGATGCTCATAATTGTATCATGAGGCTGGAATAGGTGACATTTCAATAAAAACAAAGAAACACCCCCGCCCCTTTTGCTGGGCATCCCAGTCAGCCATGTGTCTGCTGTGGTGGAACGTCCTGTGCAGACCTGGTCAACATGGATGGACTGCCTGTACTGAGCCTAGGGCAGGCAACAGCACAACAGATGGCACGTGGCAATGCATGCTCCTCTGCTGCCTGAGCTCAGAGAAGGGGTGTACTGGACTGCGCCGCCTTCAGGGCCCTGAAGGAGTTGTTCATCACCACCGTGGTCATGTGCTGACATCTGTCACTCCATGCAGCTCCTGAATACCACCCAACCTTTTCCCTATGCTCAGAGAGGGAGATCTAGTGGACTCCTGAGAGACCCTCCAGAGCAACTGTGGCTCAACCATCTTGGCCTTATCCACAGAGATTCTCACCCAAGATAATAACCCAGTGCATGTTAGTTCATGCATTTCCTGGCCAGAACCCATCTTCCCTCGCACTTCCAGTCTCAACAAGAAAACCAACCAATTCTCCAGGCCCTGATGAAAAGGTACCTCTTCTGTGAAGGCCTCCCTGACCCCACCACCCTGCAGCACATTGCAAGGTATGCAGTAATTAGTCACCTGTCTGCCGAGGTGTGCACGACTCCAAAGCACACAGCATGTCATGCACCTAGGTATCCACAGCTCCTTCACATTGAGGGCTTTGTCGAGGTGCATAGATCTGAGTTCTGTAAACGAGTGGCCCAAGAGATCTTTCCTCCCTAGCCCCTCTACATCTAAAGCTGGTGGCCAAAACAGCAGCTGTCAGAGTAAATGTTTTCTACGTACCTAGCAGCACTTGAGCCCCAATCAGCTGCATTTCCACTCTCTGGCCACTTCATGCCGGGTCCCTGTAGGAGTCCCAGTGGCCTTCTAAATCCTAAGGCATAAGGTTCAAAAACTTGCCCTGGGAAGGCTCTAGAACTGGAGAAGACCAACAGCAGGAAGATACAGAGGGCAAGAAGAGGATCAGAAGTTCTAGCAGCTTCTGCCCCAATAGTTTGTGGAAAGTTGCCATCAACGGTTCTGGACCAAGCAGATCTGAGTTCAAACTGCTGCTCAGCCACTCACCTCAGGTAACCGTGGACATGTATCTGCCTTGGAAACTACAAGGTGGGCAACGCCACGCTCCTGTGGGATGTCTAAAGCTCCTAACTGGTGTATATGCAGCATATGCTCAGGGTTCAGAGTTTTTAGCGCAATCTCTGCAGTCGAGCTCGAATTCCAGCTCCAAAACTGGGAAACCTTGGGCAAGTTACTGACCCTCTCTGTTAAAAATCTGATTTTATAGATAGATGCTCAGTCTCAAGACAGTGCTATAAGGATTAAATAAAGTCATATGCAAATGAGGTGCCTCGAACAATGTCCAGCATGTAGTAGCTTTGAAGAGGTATTAAGATCACTATGATGAGTATCTTTCTCTCCAAAAACAGGGTACAGAGGTGGGAACAAAGCAGTAGTGCATGCTCAAAAGGACAGGTTGTCTACACTGCATACTTGTTCAGGAGTTGTGGGATTCATCCAGGACCTCAACCTTGGGAAATAAAGAATTATTTGAAGTGCTCTCCATACTGTAGCAGCAGACTAAATCATCATGGGCAACACAGGAACCCATCCCCAGCCACAATTCACTGTGTCACTGGAAGAGACTGAGCAAGCATCTGGGTTCTGGCTCTTTAGGTACCAGATGATGGAGTCCTCAACACTGCCACTCAAGACTTGGCAGCTGAAACCTTTAATACTCCATAGGAAAAGTCTTGGAGAAGAGCTGCTCCCCAGGATGACCCAGAAACCCACAATGATCGCTTTTCAAGGACAGCCTCAAGTTGCCCTAAGAGGTTTCGGCCAGCAGCTCACCTTGTAGCCCAATGTCAGCTCAGAGAAACCACCTGTGAGAAACAACTGGACAACCAACGCTGACCCCATCCACTCCATCACCCTCCCATGATCTTCCCCTGCCCAGACACTGATTCCAGCCTCTTGGAGGGGGCCCTCTATTCCTATCAACATAAGCATGACAGATAACGCGCGCAGGCAAAGCCATGCTCTAATGGTGGAACCTTTTAAAAGATCCATCTCTGTGCTGTCCAAGTGCCCCCCCTGCCGGCCTCAAGCTGCCACAGCAGAACACTGAGCCAAGGGTGGACGGGAATGTGGAGTGGAGCAGGCACCCTCAACATGCTTTAACTTAAACATGAATTCCTTTTCGCTGTCACATGGGGAGGGGGGAGGTTGTGACTTTCCTGGGGCAGTAGAGCCATTAGGCACCGTCAGGATGGTTTCTGAGCATCACAAACGTGACACTCCTTTAAGTGCGAGTGACCCCAGGAACAGAGGTGCTCCATGATGTCATGTTCTCTCCTCCCCAGCACCACGTTGCCCCTTACTTGCTTAGTCTTTATCACCTGCCGCGGCACCCCTTTCAAGCAAGAACAGAGCAGCTTCTCCCCATGGCCTCTGGAGTGTGGCCAAGTCGGGCTCACCCTCTCCTGAGGCTGGATGGCCAGGGGCCACCCACCTCAAATCCAGCTCCCTGCCTGGCTGCAGTGGATGGAGCTGTCATTCATCAATGATTTCCCAGAAATCAATCTGGGAAAAAAGGCAGCATTTCAAATCACGCTGGAAAGGATGGACTTGTCCACAGACGCTGGCAGGACAAAGGACCATTGTGAAAGCAAAAATCAAGATTTAGATCTTTGCTTCTGCTATGTGCTAAAATAAATTATAGAGACATGATATTTAAATGTGAAATGAAGCAATCGAAACCCTATAAATGTGAACATTCACATTCTTAACAGGAACCAAAGAACAAGGTCACTGAGGCAATGATAGTTTTACTATAAGTTTTTTTTTGTTGTTTTTTTGGTAGATGAACAGAATGCCTTCATTTTATTTACTTTTATATGGCGCTAAGGATCAAACCCACACAAGCCTCACACAAGCTAGGCAGGCACTCTGGCACTGAGCTATAGCCCCAGCCCTAGTTTCTTTTATGTCTGCACATCAAGGGCCAATCTAACAAAAGCTAATTGGCCAGGGTTTGTGGGTTTCATCTCTCAGGGCAGTAAACTAGCAGCACAGAAACAACGTAGGTTTTTGAGTCAGATCTACACTCAGACCCCAGGTCCCCACGCCTCAGCACTGGGCCCTAACAAAGGGAAGGTGGGAGCAGACGCATCTGGCCAAGGGGCACATGGTACCAATCAACTCATCTGCTAAAAGCAAATTTGACAAAAGACTAATGTAATGAACATCCTCCTTAAAGGAGACTTGAACTGGGCCAACAACAGCTTGCTGTGGTCGTTTTGCACCAGGTGCAAAGGTCTGCACGTAAACAAAGGCAGACAAGGGCACAAGCCCACAGAGGTACCAAAAAAGGCCCAGAAAAAAATGGAGACTTTGGCAAAGAGGCAGGTATTTAAAATATCACTGTGAGACACACGACCGCACCCCTCACACTGAGGCAAAGACACTGAGAAACCACAACTTTGCAAAGAATCTGTATCACTTCCTTTTATATAAAAGCACAACTTTGCAAGGCATCTGTATCACTTCCTTGCTATAGAAAAGCACCCACGATGGCTGCCCAAAGATGAGCGGGAGAGCAGGAGAGAGAGGCTGGCCTGCAAAGACTGGCCACAGGAAGTACAGATGTCCTGCAAGAACAGCCATTCTGCTCCTACTGGACTCCCTACACCAGGTTCCTGCTAGTCCTCAAGGACCTCTCTGTTCTTGTGTTCTGAACCTGAGCAGGTGCCATGTCCTCTTAGCTAAACAACCCCATACAGTAACTGAACCCTTCCTTCCCTAAACCCGCCTGCATCACGGGTTTAGGAAAGGAAAATATCTTCTGATGGGCTAGAATTGTGCACATGTAGTCCTGTCCCCGAAGTCCCACCCCCATCTTGCTAGTCCCTGCAGGCCAGAGACCCAGTGCCGGGTACAGCATCTGGCCACAATGCACACTCAAGATCTGTAGGTCAGGTAAGTAAGTGAATTAATAAAGGAGTAAATGTCTGTCTCCCACTGCTAAAACCTGCCCCTCAGCTCCAGGAACTGAGCATGGAATGGGCTGGGCAGAAATGTCAATTGCATTTAATAATAAGTTCAAGGCCTCATTAGAGAACACTAACCACTGGGTTCACAGCTGTAATTTCCTGCCCCACTGACAGGGATTCAGGCCCAAATTGAGCTTTTTCCGTTATGTGTCTCTGGAATGTGATTCACATGGTGGGGAAAGGAGAGGGTGACAAATTCCAACATGTCATTACCATGACCTGAAGCTGGATAAGCCTGCAAAACCAAGCCCCTCCTTCCTCACGTTGATCCCAGGCACCCTATCCACACAGCCAGACAAGGCCGGCCCACCCACGGCAGGTGCCGAGACCAAGCTGCCACAGGAGGACGAGAGGGGCCCAGCTTCAGTCTTGGGGATACTGTCCTGAGGCTAACAAATTTGAAACTCTCTTTTCAAAATTAAAAAGGGAGAAGGTGACCACCACGACTAGGTGCGGTGCACCTGGCCCTAGAGACGCATGCATGCGCACTCGCCCATACATGGACCCGTGCGATAATTATCTGGCTGTGTAGAGCATTTCCTCCCAAGACCTCAACAAGCTAACACACTCCCTGGGGGCCCATCCTCAGTTATATTTAAAGAGGACTCACGAGGGCACATGCACAGAAATAAAAATTGTGCTTCTATGGGTATAGACTTAACCTACATCATCGCTTTTCAAACTTAACATCCTGCCTTTTATATCTGTCTGCCTACCCACTCCCTTTCCTTTTATCTCCAAGAGAAAGGATAAACTACATTGAGCTTCAAAATATAACTTTTAAAATCAATCTCGGGCCTATTTTAGCTTTTCGTTCCGATTCCTCCTCCTTCCTGCTACCCACCCAGGACTTCTATTTTTCCATTTCTTATAATGAAACAGGAAAGGAGAAAAAAAAATGCCCCCAAGCCCCTTCCCAGAGGTCAGAGCCAGCAGCTCCCATTCACAGGCAGCTTTCTGTAGGCCCAGGAATACACACACACAGTCGAGAAGTATCACTACACCCACACCTACAATGTGAAGCAGGAAAGGGCCCAGAGAAGTGACTTTGCCCCAGGTCACACGGCCAGGCCAGCAAGCACCAGGGTCAGGAACCCCCCTCACCTCCAGGCAGGCTCTTAGCAGGCCCAGCCCGACCTGTACTAGCCTGCATCGTTGGTCTCCCCCCAGGCTGGGACATGCCCCTTCAAGAAGCAAACCAGCAACCTAAATTCCAGGAGCTCTCCCCACCTCCCCGTCTTCCTTTGAAAAGCCTACAATCCGATAAAAGTTTTAAAACTTTCATCTCTTCTTGATTATCTGGAAAGGGAAGTTTTGAGAAACCTACGGGAACAGAAGGGAAAATACATGAAAATCACAAGGTCTGGGAGAAAACCACTTTCTAATTTCTTCATCCTTACTAACCTTTTTGTAATATTAATTCTCTCAGTCTTGCTAGCACCCCCCCACACACAGAGATTCTGTATAAAGTAACTTTCAGTACAAACCCTTATGGCAGGCACCTTGAAAGTAAACATGGACCAGGTGTGGTGGGGCATGCCAGGAGACCGAGACAGGAGATTCCCAATTTAAGGCCAGCCTCAGCAACTTAGCGAGGTCCTGTCTCAATAAAAAATAAAAAGGGTTGGGGGTGTGGCTACATGGTAGAGGGCCTCTGGGTTCAATCCCCAGTACAAAAGGGGGGGGGGTGAATGTTGATTGGGCCACACGGCAACATTGAAGGCATGAAGTCCACAGAGGGATGTGGGAGCAGAGAGAAGGCAGAGGAGGCACCTAGCTAGGGCAGCAGCCCCTGCTTGAGGTCCACTGTCGCTTAGGATACAGCCCAAGCTTCCCCAGTTCTAATGTGTCACGAGGGCACAACCCATGCTTCATGGCAAACCTGAAATTGAAATGCTCTTAACTAAGGCTGTTACCACACAGGCCCAACAGGACACACTGCGGACCACCACTCTGAAACCTGCCCCAAAGCTCGAGCTCCTGATCATTCCTATGCTTGACATTAAGGCACGCAGCACATAAGGTAGGTAGACCCAGCCTTTTAAAAAAAAAAAAAAAAAAAAACAGTAGGCTTCTGCCCTATAATAGAAAGTTGAAAGTGTAGCACTGGGAGAGGCCAAGTCCAGCTGGAGTGCAAGTAGAGATGGTATCTCCCCAGGAACTTCAAGGACAAAACCAAGGCCACACAGGGTCTCAGCACTCCCACTCTGTCCCATTCAGAAAGGGCTGGGAAAAGCAGCATCCAGGCAATTGCTAAGAGTAATGGGCTGGGAGGACTTAATATTTTGTACCTTTCCACATGTGCTCAGTACAAGGCATTGAGAGGAAGGCTGTTATCTAAAGTTTTTTTAAAAAAAGACAGCAGCTTAGCTCTACAGAGGCATCCAGCAAAAACTGAAACCAAGGTTTTAAGGGTTGTTTCAAGCAATAGAGTAAAAGATCTACTTGGGCAAAAAGAAGATGGTTCTCCAAATTAGATTTTTTAAAAATAATGCATTGAGGTGAAATTCACACGAAACCAACCATTTTAAAGTGAAATTCAAAAGACAACGTGAAATTCAGCAGCCTTTAGTATGCTCATGATGTTGCATAACCTTGACTTCTAGATCCAAAACCTTCCCACTCTAAAACCAAAGCCCGACTCCTCGAGCAGTTCTCGCCACCCGCCTCCTCACGACCACCACCTGCTCTCTGCCTCTGCAGGCTCACCTGTCCCAACATTCCACACCAACAGGTCATGCGACACGCGCCTTCTGTGCCTGGCTTCCCTCACTTCACGTGCTTTCACAGGTCATCCGTGTTGAAGCATCTACTGGTACTGCCTTCCTTTTTATGGCTACATAATATCCGTCCTATGCAGACACCATCTGTGCATCTGTCCACCCACCAATGGACACCTGGGCCACCACAAGCACTGCAGTCAACACTCCTGTGCACACACTTGAGTCTCTATTTTCAATTCACTTATCCATACTGAGGGGTCGTTTTGCTGGGTCGCGTGGTAAGTCTATTTGATTTTTTGAGGCTCTGCTAAACTATTTCCCATAGCGAGGAGACACTACTCTCACCTAAGAAATGTCCCAAAATGCATACAGTGGACATCCATGTCCCAAGAGTCAACACAGCCAATTCTGACTTCACCACCTTCACCTCAAATGTTGTTTAAGAAGTTGCGACAGATCTAGCAGACAAGCCACTGATGGAGAGCGGCACGGGGTGGCAAGGGAAGGAGAAGACAGCTGCTCCCCAGGGGAATACGGCTGCAGGGGACATGCCGATCACAAGAGCAGGCTCCTCCGCCACCTCGGTGCGGGGTGCAGAGAGATGCACAGCTGGCACCAGAAGAGCAGCTGACTAGGGCGACAGAGGACGGTGCCAGTCAGGTGGCATCAGGTAAACGTCCAGTGCTGCAGAACTATATCCGCAGGCCCCACGACAAGATGGTCCTACAAATCCCTGGTAGCTACATCTTACAACAGACTCACCCACTGCCCTGTAGTGTGATCCCCACACATACACACAATCAAGTTAGACACATGGGGCAGGCCTGTGCTGTCTTCACAGCAGCGGACACTAGCCTCACCTTCTGTAGACAGAGCATGTGCTCCCCCACTGGGTTTCTACTGGCCTGGCTCCTGCGCCACGTGGATCTGTAACTGTTGGGTAAGCCAAGGCAGCCACCTCCTCCCCTGGCACCTGAAGCAGGAGGGAAGCCAGGCTGGCAGCACAGCGCCCTGCCCGCTCGTTCAGAAACCCCTTGCAGGTCTCTAGCACCGCGCTGTTTCACAAGTTTGGAGAAATAAATTGAAAGCAGATCCTCCCTAAGAAACGACCTCACTGGGGCTACCCATCTTGTCAGCACCCCAGACACTCAGGTGCCACCTTCATCAAGGGAGAAGGGCACTCCGCTCACCGCATCTGCCTGGTGCATCTCTTCCATGGAGCTCCAGCTCTGCTGAGGCAGGTGGATCCCAGGTGTGAGCAGAGAAAGGCCATAAGGAAGCAGCCAGCCTTCCCAGCCTCACTCCTGGGAGGAGGAGAGCCCTCTCCCCCAAGAACTCCCTCTCCAGAGTCTTGGCTCAGATGAGCCGTAGGGTGGAGGACACAAGGTGGTAGGAGCTGGCCTCAGCCATATGAGGACAGAGCAGATGACAAAACACACTGACAGGGTGGTGGCTTTTCAAGCTAGTGGGCTGCATCTCAGAACCCCGCAGGGAATGTCCCCAGATGCTCTGACTGTACTGTGGGCCAGTTCACTCACATCTCCAGGGTGGGACCAGACAGCGGTGTTTTTGTCTAAAGCTCTGTGGAGGAGTCAGATGCGCAGCCAGGTTGGGAAGCACTGGTGCAAGGGAGCCTGAGCTGCAACGCACTCAGCAGTGGTAGCTGCGGCTACCGCTCAACGGTGCCTCCTGCAGGCCAGCTCCTGCCCAAAACCTTCACCAGCATCCCCTCAACCAGTCCTCCCAGCCATGCCCAGGGACACAGGCTTCTACCACTTCTTGCAGATGAGCTAACGAGGCTCAAAGATTAAATAATTGATGGTCAGGGTCACGTGTCTAGAAGATAGGACATGAGCAGAAATCTGGGTCTGAGTCCTTCACACTTTGTGATGGACAGCCAGATGGGGGAGGCCTCTGTCCTTGGTCCTGGGCAATCACAACGCTTTCTCTGGGAAAAATCTGATGTTGACATATGTTTGTGTGATTGGAACACATGCCCTGTTATGGTTGGATTCTAAATGTCCCCTGGCGCCTCATGTGTTGAGGACCAGTCCCCAGCTAAAGTGCTGTTGGAAAGTGATGCAAGTTTGAGGAGGCCCAGTGCAAAGGCGGCAGGTCACTGGGGTTGTGCCCTTGAAGGGGACACTGGGATGCCGGTTCCCTTCTCCCTCTCTTCACTTCCTGGCTGCCATGAGGTGCATCGTCTCCACCACGCTTTCCACCAGGATGTGCCACCTCAAAGGCCCAAAGGCAACAGGGCCATGCGACCATGGATTCAAACTCAGAAACCATGAGCCACAACAACTGTTTCTTCCTTTGAAGCCATCTCTCAGGCATTTTGTCAGACATTCACACAGCCCCACTAACTTCCAGCCTGGACTCGGATATGCCTGGTCTCATGAGCAATGGAGCATCCACCTTGGACAGGCAGCCAAGGGCCACAGAGCGCCTAGCACAGGCAGAGGTCTCATGCAACTAGTAAACATGCCTCCAAGGAAAAGAGACACATGGGTGGGGGCTTGGCTTCCAGCTGCCTCCCACGCAGGGCAACTGCCATCCACAGCGACCTTCAAGGGCGAGTCTGGACCAATACTGAGGAACCAGCAAGTTCCTTACCTCATGGAATGGAAGGTGTTGCTGTCCATTTACAGATGGAAACACCAAAGGAGTCAGGTGACTTTCCCACTAACTGCTTGCAGGCCATATGCCACACTGGGAGAACCCAAGAAGAAATCACCTCTAAACCCTCCAAGCTACCCCGTAAAGCAGGATAAACCCGTTTTATAAGGAAACTGGGACACAGGAAGTGATTTGCCCAAGGCTGCAAAGGAATCCTGACACAGAATCAAGACTGGAACACAGGGCACTCGACACTGGAACCCACCACCATACCCACATGGAAGTGCGTCCAACACCACAGTGCGACCTCAAAGAAGGGGCCAAGGCTCCCCAGAGGCTCAGTACAGACCAACATTCAAGTTTCCAATGGAGAAACAAAGCCTTGACAGGTGCGGGACAGAGTCACCTTGGCCACAGGACGTTTTCACCAGCTTCTCAGCATTGCTCCTCAGGTGGAGCCCCTAGGAGGGGCCTGAATACCGCTGCACCTTGGGTGCTAGAGCCAGGGGAGCAGTATCACTGCCCTAGTTTACCTGGCTTCTGTCACCTACAGTCAAATCCATCCTATCTCACACGCCACGACTTGGAAGCCACACTAAGCTGGCACTGGAGTTGACGGGGCCATCAAGGTGGGAGACAGGGAGGACGAGAACAGCCTCCCCAGCAAAGATGCGCAATGTCAGGAAATGCAACACACAGGGACTCAGGGGACAGCCACCAACTGGCAAGGTGCTTTGGGCATTTTGTACCCACTTTTGCACCTCAGATGCTCAGCTGTAACATGAGGAGGTTGGAGCGCTAACCCTCTGGAAGCCTCCTAGCTGACACTGCACCACCCCGGGAGGAGCAGGTGGGCCTTTCTCATCTCGGCTCCCGCAGGCAGATGTGGTTCTTCAGGCCTCCCTGCCTCTGCTCCCGTCTGCTGCTGGCCATGGCCCAACCCATCTAAAGCTGCAGGCCAGCCGCAGCCCAAGGGCTGCAACAGCAGCATCTGGTCTGATTGGCCTCACACATGGCGGGAGGGGGTAACTGATGGCGAGGAAGCCTAACTGCATGTGAAATACTCAAATAATTAGGACACAGAGCTGTGCAGCTTCCTCTAGCCTCAGGCTACGGCATCGCAGGTCCTGGCAATTCTCAAGCAGACTCACATGTCATCTGCAATTAATTTGAAGTGCATAGGTACCGAAGGTAGGTGTCACCCGACTACCTGCTCCACACCTCGACTCTGGTACACAAGCACCACAGCCAAAGGTGCCAGTCCCCACTGTGCTGTGGCACTTCCCAGGCAGCCACAGGAGTGCCACTTGCCTTCTCTCAGGCCCAGTTTCCTGCCTTGACATAGGGATGAAGGCACCTACTGTGTGCATCCAAAGTTAGAGGCAACTTGATGGAAAAAAGAAGTACTCTATAAAAGGAAGGATGCTATGGTGATGTCACCCCTTGATCCTCTTCCTCAGTCCTGGGCAGAGGGAAGCATAGAATGCCCCTAGTCTTAGAGTCAAGGCAAATGGGGCCCACAGACATGGAATGACAGATGACCAGAGCAAGGCTGCCAATGGAAGCCACCTGGATGCTTCCAATGGAAGCCACCTGGATCCCGCCCTGAGCTCAGGCCACTACATGGCCCAGGAGCAGCATATTTCCCATCTCTACCACCAAATGCCACCCACAACATCACCCCAGTGCCCTGGTGACAGGAGCAAAGGCCATCTCCAACACCATGTGACATCAAAGGGATGCCCTTCATCTGGAGGGAGGGAGATGGGAGCTTCATGCAGCTGCCCCTCCCCACCCCAGCAGGCACCGGTTCCTAGGCTCAGCAGATCCTGGGGCGCAGATCCTGGGGCGCGGCCAAGCTGCAGCAGGGACTGACTGGAGGCTGAACACTCCGGAGTTTACACCCTCTCTCCCCTACTTCCCCCTTCTCTTGGTCCATTCAGGCTGCTGTAACAAGACTGTAAACTGGATGGCTCAGAAACAGCAATTTCTTATAGTCACAGGGGCTGCAAGTCCAAGATCAAGGTGCTGGCCCCTCTGGGGTCTGCTCAGGGCCCTTATCCTCATCAACAGGGCCTTATGGCTGTGCCCTCAGCTGGCCAAAGGGGCTGGCTACCCTCTGGGGTCCCATAGGATACCATTCATGATGGCAGAGTCCTCATGACACAACCACCCCTCTAGTGCCCCCCCCACTTTACACTATCACAATGGGAATTAGGGTCCAACATGTAGATTTGTGAGATAAACAAATATTCAAAGCATTGAAGACCAGCTCTCACAGGCTCCCCTCCAGAAGCCCGACTCCATCAGATGAAGACAACACCTCTCCCCAGGGGCAGCTGGGGACTCTTTGCAGCCTCTCCTGCTCACAATCAAGCCGACTGCTCCTCAGTATCCTGCCTGTCCATCCTGGTACACTGCCTGGCAGCAGGACCTTAAGGAGCATACATGGATAGGACCAAATCAGTACCTGATCACAACTTCAGCAGCCACCAAGAGGGAACACTGGAGATGCCTAGAGGCTGCCTTGTCCTTCACAACCAACAATTGTTCACCAAGAACCTTCTGTCTTCACCCTTGTTCTGATCAAGAGGCTTCAAGGCAGCAGGGGGTAGGGGAGAGACTGCGGAATGCAGCCCTGTACACCCAGCACAGATGTTCAGAGACACAGGCAGCAGGGGCTTGTCACCAAATCTTAATTCCTACCACTCCTGGGGTCCAGCTTCACTCCAGCAGCCTTGCGAGGACCTCACTCAGGCTGTCCTGAACTGTCTGGAACTACTCCACAGCACCCCAGCCAGCGACTGCCTGCACAGTTCAATCTCAAGGACCTCCAATTATGGTTTGGACATGTGGTCTCTAAAAAGCTCATGTGCTAGAATGTACAGAGGTGAATGATTAGATTATGAAAGCTGTGATTTGATCAATGGATTAATCTGCTAATATGGATTAACTAGGTGGTAACTATAGGCAGGAGAACGTGGCTGAAGGAGGTGGGTCACTGGGGTTTTATATTCTATCCTGGGTGTGTGGAGCTGGCTCTCTGCTTCCTGGGGCCATGTTCTGAGCTTCTTTCCTCCTCATGCCCTTCTGCCACGTGTGCTGCTTCATCTCGGGCACAAAGCTAATGGAATCAGACACCTATTGGCTGAGACCTCTGAAATCATGAGCCAAAATAACCTTTTCCTCCTATAAAGTTGTTCAAATCTTTTGGTCGCAGCTACAGAAAAAGCCAGCCAAAACACCTCTGCATCACAATGAGGCGAACTCCACAGCTCCTGGTGGCCAGAGCCCAGGTCCCACCTGCTCTCCTTCCCTGCTTTCTACTTTTGAGGCTGGAAAGCTCACACTGGCCTTCCCAGTCCTCCTTGCAGCTAGAAGCAGCTGGGGACCTAAAGTTCTGCCTCAGAGGTGAACTTGTGAGAAGACTCTTATTTCTTAATGTAAGAACGAACAGATGCCATCCCTTCTCCCTTGCTTTCTGCTTGAAAATGGGCAGCACCTGGCAGAGCAGCAAACGGGGCAGCAAGCATTAGGATGGACGCCCACACCAAAGAAGGTAGGGTGAAGGGAGCTGCAGACTGCTGGGCGCTGGACCATGGGGCCCACCAGCAACCACTTGCCTGATACTTCCTGCTAAGAAAAATCAACACCTGCTTAGGTCATTCTTAGGAATGCTTTCAACTGAAGGTAATGGCACTCCACCTAACTGGCCACCTTGACATAGCACATCTCTTACAATGACGTGACTCTCTCTGAAGCCCTCTTGGGGATCACACCCACAGAGCACGAATCCCAGCCACACTACCCAGAACCAAGAAACTTGTTACTCCAACCCTGGAGTCCTCATCTATTAAAATGGGACCTCCTATGTCATGGGTTGGCCTCGAGGACTCCATGCGACAGACCACTTGATAGAGCATGACAGTCTCACACATAGTAGGTCCTCAATAGTCTCTGCATTTCCCTGAGAGGCAGCACAGCACAGCCAAAAGAACTCCAGGTTGGTGGTGAAGGGAGCTGAGGTTTGAAACTCCTAGCTGTTTATCGCTGGCTGTTTGACCTTCACCTTGGGCAAGTGATTTAACCTCTCTGAATATATTTACTTGTTTATAAAATGAAGACATCAACATTGACCTCAAAGGCTGCTACTAGGAGGGTTAGTGAGCAGAAAGAACCTGGCACCTAGGGGTAAGAGGACCATTCCCTTCCTCACTCCCACAAACTTCCCACCCTGAGGCAGAATCACCCCAAACCAAGTCCTCCAGAGGAAGTGTGGCTCACAGCCACCTCCCCTCTGTGCAGCCAGGACCCCATGAAGGACACAGCACTGCTCTCCAGGAAAGCCTTCCTGCTTGCAACCTAACGTGGGCTCCCCCTCCCCACCAGGAGGTGAGGGATGTAGGCGCTGCCAGAGAGGAGGCTGAGCATGGCCCCCCCCACAGCAGATGCAGCCACACATACCTCCCCCCACCACCGACTCGGCATGGGATTTTGCACCCAATACAAGACGCACCCCAAGAGGACGATTCTTTCATGCTCAATCTCTGTTCCCAAGACATGGAAAGAAAGGTCCTCTGCTTCCACTCAGTGCCTGTGACCTCATCCCCAGAGGGAAAGCAAAGAATGGCTCCTCTCCACCCAGTTCTCCACCGTGGAGGAAGCCAGGCAGCTGCACGACACCCTGAGGAGGCAGCAGCCCCATTTCCCCAGCACTCTGTATTGTGTGTTTAGCTACAAACCCCAGGCTGAACTGATCAGTCACAGTGACACTGTGACTATTCTGTGAGAGAATATATGTGTGTGTGTGTGTGTGTTGGGCCGGGGGTGGGGAGAGGGTGTCCAGGCAGACCTGCCCACACCATGTAGGTCGAAACCACCTTGCCTGTGTCCCAAACACTACAGGATCAATGAAGTCCTCCAGAGGGTCACTGATGTGCCACACACTGATGCCCAGACTGTTATTATGTGACACTTGAAAGGTACCCATCGTTGTCTAGTTTGCATATAAGTCCCTTTCTCTTAACTCGGGCACGGGGATCCTCCTCTCTCGCTGTTGCCCAAAACATACTTCTTTCCATAAATTGTTCATCATCGCACTGTCACCCTGGATTTGTCTGCCTTTCTCCCATCTCTGGGCACCCTCCACCTTTGGCAGCCAGTACGCGGTCCTGGAGGCCAAAATGGCTGGAAAGGGAGAGGCACAGAGATGTGGAAGGAAGAGGACAGGGGACGCATCAGGCAGACTGGACAGGCTATTGCAGGACCCTGGATTTGCCTTTCAGTACAGAAATAGGCCACAGTGGTGCCGAGGAGGGAAGGCACTGCCTGCTGGGAGGTGGATGGCAGGGGCACATGCGCATGGAGTCATCTGCCCAGAGGAGCCACCATGTCGCTGCCTCAAGCCATCCTTGTAAATGCTCCAGTATATTAAGCCCTCAGGTTCTATAGGAAGAGCATTTCCTGTTAGTGACGGGTTTATTTCGTCTGGCCACAAGTCAGCAGTCAGAAAGTTGGCTGATGCAACTGACCTTGAGCCTGGAAGCTGGCACTGGACACTAGCACCTTGTGTGAAGTAACAGTAGCCAGCTTGGGCCATGTGTCCGTGCAAGCCTGGCCTCTGCCTTGCCAGGGAGCCCAGCCCCTCGCGCCCTGGAAGCCAGGGACCTCCAGCAGCCAGGCTCTAACCTGCGCTCCTCACCACTGGACTTGGCAGCGGCTTCTGAGTCTATCAGAGATTACAATCTGGACTGTCTGTGTGCAACCCACTCATCTGCAGAGAAGCAAAGACTCTGTTCCAAGTTCCAACCTTTACAGCTAGAAAACTATTCTTTAACCAGACTGATACACAGTGCAGCCAAGAAGCCACACACAGGGGAGGAACGGCTGCCTGGCCCCATGAGCAGGGAAGCCCACCAAGCAGAAGTACACGAGCAGTACTGCCAGATCCAGCCTGCCTGAAGAGCCTAGCAGGGGGTGGAGGATGTCCCCAGGAGGAGCCCTCCAAAGCCATTGCCGTTTTAGATCTGCAAACTGCAGCTCCAATACTTCTTTCCATGTCAATAGGGATGCCACTTCCAGCTTCTGGAGCGCACCCTATGTGTCCCTTCCAAGGACCCACAAACCCCACGTTCACTCTGCTGGGTGAAGAAGGCAGCGGGTGGAATCATTCCCCTCCAACATGAGAGACGGGGAAAGCAGCTGACCTTCAGGCCCTCCCTCAGTAATGTCCTAGAGCCTGGGCCTCTCAGTGGATCACGAGTCGGCCTCCCTTCTGGCCACGTGCCCCCTTGCGCCAGGTGGCAGTGGCTCTGGATGCACACACACATGAAGGACCCACTCAGGTGAAAGAACTAAGGCAGAAGTGAAGCGGCTGCTAGGGCACAGAAGCAGCCTGGCATGGACAAAGCAGTGCAGTGGGGTTCAAATCTTGCTCCTGCAGTTACCAGACGTATGACTCTTATCAGAGTGATCCTCCCTGGTTCCCAGCTGTGGCATCTGGGCATAGGAATATGGTCACCTGACTCACTGAGCTGCTGTGGGCATTAGTGAGCTACAGGTTGGGGAAGCTCCTGTCAGCACTGTGCTCAGACAACTCACCCCTCAAGAAAGGGGCAACACTCTTCTGAGACCCAAATGGTTAGTGTCTAGTGCAGAACTAGTGTCCAGATGCCAATGGTCCTTCCACTGAACCTGCTGCCTTGGGCTCCCGTGGTGAAGTCCAGCTCAGTCACCCTTTTCTAATGGAAGTCACTTACCAAGTCTCCCCACAGCCTGGCAGGGGATGTCCCATAGGAGGGACACTGGGCCTGGCATCCTGACCCCAAAAGCAAGCCTCCAACCTCAGCCCAACCCCTCCCTCACTTGTCAAAGAGTGCCAGGTAAGGCTCACTTCCACCTCCTCTGCCACCAAGAGGCCCCTCCCACCCTCAGGTTTATCCAAGAGGAGCCCGGCCTTTGCATGCCAGGCAGATGTGCTCTCAGCTGTTACGGCATAATGATCCTCTATGGGACAGAGAACAGCAATTGACATATCAATGGAAAAATCTCTGTGGTTCAGCACTGACCTTTCCCTTTTCCCTGTTTTTCTAGCAATTCCTAATACATTTCTAAGTCTCATTCCAGAGCTGTCAATCAATCTTTGGCCTTAAAAAAAAAAGTTCATAGCTGAATTCATTTTATTGCTGCATCAGTATCTAACACTACCACTTAAAACAAGCTCACTCAGCCCTCCAAGACAGTTTCTTTATTCTCAGGAATTCATCCAAGTGGATAAAAGACACCACCCTACAGAGTATCCTGGGGAAGGTCAAGTTCAAACTCCAGCAGTGGCCAGGCATTGGAGGGGCTGGTGGGGGGGGTGGGGGGGTGGGGGGGGTGGAGGAAGGGGTGGCAGGAAACATGTCAGTGCTACCAGTCCCCTGACCATCACTCCAATCCTCCTCTGTTCACCTGATTGGCAATTACCAGGGTGCAGGCAGTAACCAGATGCTGACAAGACACCTAGTCCCTGACTGAACATGGTATCAAAGCAACACAGTTAATAGAAACAGTATTTCAGAGTTTGAATTTGGACCCTTTTCCTGGGCTAGTATTACAAGGCCTGATACTCTCTGGCAATTCAGGGTGGCAGCAGCAGTTCCCAGCCCGCCTAGCAACCACAAAGAAAAACAACTAGTAAGCTAGCATGTGCTATGCCACTAAGCGACGACATTTGATAGGTTGGGTGTATTGAATGATTAAATTGTGATATTTTCAACTTGCAATGGGAACATCACCCCAGAGAACAACTGTGCACGGGGGAGCTGTGGAGAAGAGACAATCCCTGCCCTCAAAGAGCTTGCAGACTTTGCAGTGAGGGCCAATAGGTAGAGCAAGTAGGGGCAGTGACAGCTGAGAGTACAGGTGATGTTATCAAACATGTGCAGGGTCAGAAGAGTCAAGAAATGCTTCCTGGCCAGGTGCAGTGGCATGTACCTGTAATCCCAGCTACTCACGAGGCTGAGGCAGGAGGACGGCAAATTGGAAGACCTCGTCTCAAAAGAAATATAGAAGGGGCTGAGGATGTAGCCCAATAGTGACATTTGCCTAGCACGTGTGAGATGTGAGGCCCTGTATTCCACCCCCATTACCAAAAACAAAAAAAAAAAGAGGAAAAAAATGCAATTACATGAATTTTTTTGAAAAGAAATGATTCCTTAGGAGAAAATGCTCACAAAGGCTCAAAGGATGAATTAAGGGTCCCTCAAAATTAGAAGAGGCCCACCAGGCCCAGAGCACTTAGTGGGCGGGGCCAGCTGCCTGGGACCAGGAGCTGTGCTGGCAGTGAGGCGTGGTTAAGATGTTCTGCTTTTTCCACTGAAGTCAAATGGTTTTTTAAAATAGAAATTCCCAATTGTAAAAAGTTGGCCAATTAAAAAAAAAGTTTGATACTTCACAGCTCAAACAAACCCCCCCATAGAAGGCCATCTTGAAGCCAGTAGACAGAAGCAACAGCCCAGATGCCAGAGAGCGAAGAGGCATTTGTGTTTTGTTTGAAGGGCAAGGAAAGGCAGGCCAAGAGGCTGTGACAGGGGCAATGGCTGGCTGCTCGTGCCCTGTCCTGGGCTCGATCCCAGAGAAAGGCACCTCTGAAGGACTCTTCCCAAGTGCTACTTATGGTGAGGGTCACATGGATCTGACTGATAAGACAGCAGTGCACACACCAGCTCACCTGAAGCCTGGTGACAGCCAGGTGGTCCAGATGCCTGGTCTGGGCACAGCCATGGTTCTGCAGACGCTATCCTTTGAGAAGGGTGGACAACGTACAGGGAAACTCTGGACTCTTTTTTGGAGCCCCTTATGAGGCTGCAATTTTTTCGGAAGTTTAACAATTTTAAAAAGACACATGCATTTAAAAGGAAGAGCCGTGTGGAACTGAGTGGTACGAGTTGTCCTGAAGCAGGTGCTAGGTGTCCCGCATGCCGTCTCCCTCTTCATCTAGAGGAGCAGAACCTCCCCACACAACCACTCAGAATAAACAGCTCCATCTTCTCCAGCAGCTCTGCAACTACAGTGGCCGCATAAGAAATTCCAGCCAAGGTGAGGCAAGAGGAAAGTGATGCCTCACCTTAGGATTTTGCCCTTAAAAGAAATGGCCATGACTCCCTCTGGCAGACATGTGACCATGATGGCAACATTCAAGAAACGACCACACCGGGCTGGGGATGCGCTCAGTGGCAGAGTGCTTGCCCAGAAAGTGTGCAGCCTGGGCTCAGGACAGAGGGTGGGAGGAAGGAGAAAGAAAGGACACAGCAGCCAGATAAAGGAATGTGCCCCAAACTGAAGACCTCTCTCACTGAAGCCAATGTAACTTGGTGGGGGAGGCATCTTGGCCTCAGCAGCCTGAGTCTCAGCCTCCCCTTACCTAATGTGCCACCACAGATGGTTCCTGGAAAAGCAACCAAGGCATCAGGAAGGGGACTCCTCAGCCCCACCTCTGGGCACACACAGGCCAGGGATGGGCAAATGAAATTTACAGAAGCCAATCACCTTGTGTCCCCAGTAAAAGCATCTCAGATTCAAGACTGCTTCTGAATCCAACCCTCATACCTCCATTTAGAGGGAGGCATTCCTCTGTCCCTCCAGAGAAGCCAAGGTTTGGAGAAGATGGATGACATAGGACAAGTGATAGGTCACTATTCATCTCCTCCTGCAGGGGCAGACAGGAGGCCACCGCTGAGCCCACCAGGCAGTGAGGGTAGGTCCCTCCCCTGACTTTGCAGCTCAATCACCTGAACTTAATATTGACACAAAAACAAAACTCATCTCCAGGGTAATCTCCCCACTTCAAGGAATGTGGCTCATAAGTATGACAGGCCATACTGATGGGCCTAAAAGCTTCTGGGAGGCAGGGAGAGGAGCTGCCCCAGAAACATGGATAGCACTGTCTCCATTTCTTCACTTTCATCATTAGTGCATCATCTGAAGACATCTGCTACTGCTACTTAGAAGAGAAAAAAAAAAAATACTGATCTAGACTAAACAGCCAAACTTTAATAGGATTTGTGCATGGATACTGTTCCCAAAATGCACTCTAAAAATCAGATTGTGAGTGGAATCTGGCTTCATGTTTGGGTAACTGTGACCTTCACTAGGAAGAGCACTGCTCACTGTGTCGTCTCACACTCTGAGACTGAGGCTGGCTGCCTCGAAGCTCTTCGCTCTGCTTCCTGCGTGGAGGAGGAGTGGCAAACCCGGAAAAGCAGCCGTGAAGAAACGCAAGCAGAGCTGCGCTCAGAGCCAACTCCACACACCTGCAGAGGCGCCGCCGCCAACATTCCCAGCACACATTTGAATGTGGCAGAAGGCAAGACTGGCCTTCTTTGCAGTTCCTTTTCCTTGGTACCATTGGAGTTTGGGGGATCTCTCTCTGGAAAGCAAAGAATGCTCTGAATATGATATATGGCAATCAAGATTCGTAACAAAGGATCAGCATGGAAAAATATAACGACAGGTTTACAGTATTGACAGAGATCAGTGCATGAGCTACTTCACATGCTATGAAGAATACTTCTAAGCTGGGCCTGGTGGCGCATGCCTGTAATCCTGGCGGCTTGGGAGGCTAAGACAGGAGGATCGCAGGTTCAAGCCAGCCTCAGCAACAGCCAGACACTAAGCAATGGGGTCATTGAGACCCCATCTCTATATAAAATAGAAAATAGGACTGGGGATGTGGCTCAGTGCCCCCAAGTTCAATCCCCTGAACCAAAACAAACAAAAACCTTCATCGGGGCTGGGGTTGTGGCTCAGTGGTTCAGCACTTGCCTAGCATGTGTGAGGCACTGGGTTCCATTTTCAGCACCGCATATAAACAAAGGTCCACTGATAAAAAAAAATTTGGAAAAAAAAGAATACTTTAAGTACTGTACATGAGAACAAGAGACCAATCCAAAACTAACCTGGAGTAATGCTAGAGGAAGAAGCCAAATGGTTGGGCAACTTGGCAAACAAAAAGGGACAAGATATCCTTGGAACACATTGGCCTCAAAGAACTCCAGCCCAGGTCATCTCTGCCCGGTGGTCCTTGGGGATTCTCCCACAGCTAAGCTCCCACAAACAGCACACCAGATTTTCAACCAGGCACAGCCCTGGCAGATGGTTTTGGAACAAGCAGTAGCCACAGTTGCAAGGAAGTGAACTGACATTTTTCTTCTTTTTGTTACTTTGTCTGGAATTGGAGACTTAGATGTGCATTTCCAATTCTAGGAAACCAAAGTAAGTGTAGATAAATCTCTCAAGTAATTTTCATTATTTTTGCCAGCAAATTCTAAAAGGGTTCTAATCACACAGTTAGGGCTCTGAGAATGAATGAATCATGAAAGCACCAGAGATGATAAATGGGAACAAGGTACACTAAGAAAACAGTTTCATTATCACCAAGGGACATCTGTGACCAAAATGGGAACCTCCAATATAAAGTGATTAAAATTAGGTGTTTCTTAGGAGGAACAAATAGAGAGGTTCTATAGGGCACAAAAGGGGCACGAGGTACATAAGGACCCCTGGATTTACATGAGGAAAAGTGGGTCACTTCCTCCAGTCCAGGAGGCTCAGGGACAGAAGTGGACCCCAGCCACTGCAGCAGGAAACTGGTCATTTCTACAATGTGCCAACTCAAGAAATGGGAGTAGAAGTGACAGCTGAAGACTGAGAAGCATGCTCTGCAACTGGAGGAACTGTCCTAGAACTGAGCAGAGGCAGCCGAGGAGGGGTTCAGCCAAGGGCATGGATGGCAGAGAAAATTTTAATTTGCAAAAAGCCCCTCAGATCCTCCTCCAAAGGTCCCTGGTCCTCCTCCAAGTAGAATGAGAGACACCTCCCAGCTGTTCTTCCTGCTGTCCCCAGGCCACTCACAGTCAACTCTCCACTGGCCAGAGTGACCTTTACTTCCAGGGTGAGGCACATGGGTCCACTTGCCTCACTCTACCTAATCCCAGTTGGACCCTGTCACTCACGTAAAAGCTGAAACTGCCCGCTGCCCACTCGCAGGTCTGACTCCCACTGTCCCAGCTGTTCTGAGGGCACGTGTCAAACACAGTTGACGCTCAAACACAAGTCCTACTGGGGCCTCGCCCAAGCGAGATTGTTTTTGAATGCCTCTGAACCGCATCACGTGGTCACCTAAGCCGCTGCATGGCGCAGCCCTGGGGCAGCCAACTAGAACTCTCAAGACCAAGAGGGAGCCTAGCATGGAGCTAGTGACAGCCCTTTCCTCAGTCTGGAACATTCCGAGTTGTTAATAAGGTCATCAGGAGTGCAACAGACATCCACTAAAATGCTAAAATTCCAAAAAGGAAAAAAAATATATCATGTTCTGATTAAAAAGAGCCAAGAACGTAGCAGAGACACTGACCTTGGGAGCTCATTCGGCCCTGATCAGCAGCCACGGGCAAGGGAAAGTTTGGCCAGGGTGGAGACCCCAGCCAAAAGCAGGCAGTTGCCCTGAAACAGACTTAAGAAATGACCCAGGGCAGGCCTGGGACAGGGTCTTGGGCAAGTCTAAAACACACCCTCCGGGGGTCAAGGCTGGGCTGTGAGTCCCAGCTCCCTGGCCACGAGCTCTGTGGTGGCATGACAGGCGTGTCGCCTCCGAGAGCTCTAGAGGGATTGCTGTTAGAAGTGTGTCAGTGTCAGGGTCAGACGGCGTCCTTGGCAGTATACTATCACCTCCCCAGATGCTTCCTGAGGATGACAATACCAGGGCCTAATGGCAGAGCACAGAGAGGCAGCTCAGAGGGTCCTCAGTGGCCTTGCCCAGCATCCCCTCTGCCACGACTTCTCTAGCCCCCACCCCACGGCTAAACTTTCCCTCCTCGGTCACCCTCTCCACCTTGGCTGTCCCAGCCTTATCATATTCACCCCCAGGACTGTTGTTCTTCCCTCCCATTCCATGGAGAGAATGGGCACGAGTGACAGGAGTACCCAGCACTGGGTGAGAGGTCTTTGCAGCTCCAGGTCTGGAGCAGAGTGTGGCACAGAAGGACCTCAGGGCCTCAATCTCCTGAGTGGGATGTGGCAGAAGGCCCTGAGGAAGTCATTTGGTGCCCACATATAACAAAGAACGTGTCACTCCACCCGACTCAATGGTTGACCCCTTCTTCCCATACAGTTGTCCACTGCTCTACCGACAGCATACCTTCCACTAGATTACAGGCTCTGGGGCAGCATCCTCAGGACGAGCACTAAGGTCTGCATAGGGAGCACGTCCTCACCACAGTCCCTCTGCCTCCCAGTGCCGGGGAGCAGAGGCCCAGAGCTCAAGCAGCAGAGTGGGGGCTCCTCGGCACCTATGACACCGCCCAGGCTGTGACAGGTGCTGTGTGCTTCAAATCATGAAGGTGACAGACGTGTCTCAAATCCAACTGGAAACTTCCAATTCCTAGGACAGTCAATGGAGGTCTAGCGGGCAGAACTGAAAAAGTTGCCACGAGGGTCATGGGCGGCATCGCCCAGCCACCCCTTGCGCCTAAGACGCACAGGGCTCGAGTGGCCCACCAGCTCATACAAAAATTCATCAAACCCTCAGTCAAGCAGTCAGCTGCTGGGCCCTGTCACCTCCCTCCAAATCAGCGGCACTCAGGGACTTCAGCTCTCCAGCTGCGGAATGTGTGGAACCGCGTTGCCAGGCGACCAGCCAGCCAGCCTCGCTGGTATTCAGAGTCCCTTCCAATAATAGCCAGGGGAGGGAAAGGGCCACTCCAAGGCAGCTGGAGGGAGGGTGCTGATCCTGCCTGCTGGCCCTGGCTGGACATGAGAAGTGAGACCTCGAAGGGAACAATGGAGCCAATTACCCAGCTCGCCTGGCTCCACTACCTGTCACTCTTGCCACAAAAAGGAAAACACCAAACAAACCCCCAAGCCTAATCAATCACGTCCGATAAAAAGCCATGACAAAGTAGGAATGTTTTCCAATTAGCTGTGCGTCCCCTTCTAAAACAGGGCCAGACACCCACACCTCCCCTTTGAAAGCAAAGTGTGGCTGCACCCTGCTGATGGCGCAGCAGGGTGCTCTATGCGCTTGACGCCTTTCTCCCAAGAAAGACCACTGCCCCCTCACCAGCACCAACCCACCTCCCCATTGAAACCAGGCACCAGCATGGGACATAAAACTTGAGATGGCAACACAAGGCTGCAGAAGGGAAAACGCAGCTGAGGACCGCAAAGAAAAGGCCACAGCTCCCCCTGGTGGCTGCGTGCTGCTCACCAGCCACCAGCAGGAAGGATGGGGCCACTTTATCCCAACTCAGCTTCTAAGTAATCATGTAACAAAGAAATTAATCCAAGAATAGAATAACTCGGCTGTTAAAAGGGTGAAGGGATATGAAGCTGATGTAGGTACCAATACAAATCTACTGAATGAATTTTCTGGGAGTTTATACTGTAATAAAGTAGTGAGAGACGGCACAGTGAAGGCGCACGTGCTGAAGGCGGAACACGTTTCTGCAGCCGTCAGGTCGGGATCTGACCTGGGATTGCAGAGCCTTCTATAGGTGTGCATTTTTACGCACTTACAGGCCCCCTAAATCATTTTCATTGCAAGGGTAACAGAACTGAACAGCTCCCAAGTGCACACCCAAGAACAAATACTCCTGGGATCTAGTCTTTCAACTAGGTTCATTTTTCCCCCGAGTTTCCTTCCCTGAGCCACACAGTAGGCAAGTAATCAAAAAAAAAAAAAAAAAAGAAAACAAAAAAAGGGCATCTCAAACAAGGTATAATTCCAGAAAACAGCTCCATGCTTCCACCACCTGCTATCTCAGGGTCTCTCAACCCTGGCACTCCTGTCACTTGGGACCAGCTCACTCTGGTGGGGGCCATCTGTGCACTGCAGGAAGTTTAGCAGCACTCCTGGCCTCCAACCACTAGATGCCAGGCACCCTCCGCCCATCCACGATAACCAACAACATCTCCAGAAATTGCCAAGCATCCCTTGGGGGTAAGGAATCACCCCCATTAAAAACCATATCCTATCTGATCATTGTTCCTGGTCCCCGGGGCACCAGCCTCACTGAAATAGTATCTAATTTCCTCTAGAGTAGAGGGAGGAGGATGGAGTGGACACCAGGAAAGGACCCTGAGGGGCCCCTGCAGAAGGATCAGCTTTAGCAGGTCTGTCCACGTGCAAGCCCAAATGCTGCTGTCAAGGCCACGAGCCAGCAACATACTCTTTAGAGTGTTAATAATTATACTGTACCTGCCAGTTAGTGAGCATTAAACCTTCTATTCACTCTTTGATTTTTGTCGTTGTTCTTATCTAATCAACTCCATCTGGGTGTTTTATATATATATATATATATTATATATATAATATATATATAGGTTCATTTAACCTTCATGACCCACATGTGGCTCCACAGATGGGGACTTTCATTAGCCCCATTTTCCAGATGGGAGCACGGAGGCACAGAGAACTTGCTGAGGTCTTACTTCAAGTACCTGGAGGAATGCAGATAAAAGCCACCAGCCTGGCTGGTTTTAGCACCGTGGGAGACCATGGCTTCAAGTCTGCCAGAGACATGGTGCAACTGCCGCACCCGGAGCACCTCTTCCACCCTTCCTCCCCCACAAAGGTATCTTGAGCAACATTTGTGCTTATCCAGCAGGATTTGGGTCTACAACTCTTTGAGGGAAAGCCATGAGTGCAAAAAACTCCCAGGAGAATCCACCTGTGAGCAAATACACAAATGCAACTTTGCACAGAACTGCAAGAGACCCAAGACTCTACCCTAGCTACTGGCTTCCTATAAGTTCCCAAGATGCAGTATAATCCAGCCTCTAACAAGATACCTCCCATACCTGCAATGGATCCCACAGAAGGATCGTTTCCTCCATTTCATGGCTAGGAAATTGAGTTCAGGGAAGTTAAGGCACTTTCCCAAGATCAACAGCTCTTGAACAGCTGTATCATGGTTGCCCTGGCCCCAGGGTTCTACCCACCCCAACAGGCTGCCCCTCAACCCAGCTCATTCATGATCACCAATATCCAGGTACTACAAAAGTACTGATATGTAAAAGCCAGGAAGGATTTGCACACCTGAGCCTCCAGCAGCTCTGGTGATGTGAGCTTGGCCATGGTGACGTAAGGACTGTCCATCACTCAGAATTAAGACTGAGGGAGACCTCTGCCCTCCATAATGGAGGACATGGCTTCCCCTTCCCTACTCTATAGAACGGCAGCTTTCAAAACCCTCCACGGGAGGCCGAGAGCTCCCACCAATGCCACCCTGCCAGTTCCACGCCGACGCAGCCTAGGTTGGCCAGGCAGTCACTAGAAGCATCCCGACTTCTCCAGCATGGCTTTTCCTCACTGTAAATGAGAATATGAACACCATGACTCCTTCCCCAGAGCAGACAGGAACTGCAAGGAATCCCCACGGGCAGCCTCCACCTCACCATGGGGGAAGCCGAGGCAGAGGCGTCAACGGCACGTCATCGTTGGAGCCAGCATGGAAACCAACTTGCCCCGATTCCCAGGCCAGCGCTCCTCCCACACAACCAGCTGCCCTCCCTGCTATGGGGTGGGGTGACAACCCCCAGCCCTTCACTCCCTAGATCACAGGTACTCGCATGCCAGCCAGGAGAACAGTGACCACAGCAGCAGCCTGCCTGCTCTCGGGAACTCGGCCTCGACCCACTCTTACAGGACATTTCATCTCTCCTGCCTGCGGGAACCAGAGCAATCCCCAGGCCCTTCCCTCCACACAGGTACTTCCTGGGAGATGACCAGGATTTGGGATGCCAGGGAAATGGTGAACAGGCCAGGCACCCGTCTTCAAAGGACAAGTGCTCCAGTGGGGGGGACCCAGAAAATAAAGGTGGGAGCAGGCTTTCATGCCACAAAACCCAAAGTCATAAGCCATGGAAAAACAAAGTGGAGGAGCTAGGGTTGTGGCTCAGCAGAAAAGCACACACCTAGCACATGCGAGGTCCTGGGTTTGATTCTCAACACCACATAAGAGTAAATAAAGGTATTGTGTCCAGCTACAACTAAAAAAAAAATATAAAAAGAAAAAAGAAAGAAAGCAAAATGGAGTATCCTGAGGAGGGTAATGGCGGGTGTGCTTCCAGATGTGACCAGGGAAGGCAGGCCTCTGAGGAGCACCTCAGCCTGCCACGATGCTGGGCTGGTGCCTGGAGACATCATGGTTCTGGAGGCTGGAAGTCCCTGGTCAAGGCACTAGCAGATCTAGCGTCTAGTGAAGTCCAACTTCCTGGCACACAGAAGGCATCTTCTGTGTCCTCGTATCAGAGGGGACTAGAGCTAGCACTCTGGAGTTCCTTTTGTAAGGGCACCTTTTACAAAGGCTCCCCCTCTCAGGGCCTAACCATCCCTCAAAGGTCCCGCTTACCACACCTCACACTGGGGATGAGTTTGGACAATAAGTCCGCAGGTGACACACAACAGATCTGCACAGATCCCCTTCTCACTGCCAGCCTGGCCTCGGCCTTCCTGGGCAACGACCCAACTCTGAAGAGCTGCAGCCATGAAAGTCACCATCTGTGGAAGCTTCTAGATAGCTGAGGAGGCTGCAATCCCAAGGAGTGCCTGGCTTCACAAGCAGGCCTAGCACCTTCACATGCCAGCCCTGGCCAATAAGCCAATGTAGGTGTCCTCGTTTACGATTAAGAATCAGGGTCCATCTACTCTCTAAGAAAAATTTAAAAATCCAGCGAGGAAGGACCGGAGCCAGGCCTGAAGCAAGCTGCCCACCGGGGAGGCTTCCTCCTGAAGTACCGAGCATACCTCTGCATCGGGGTGCTGGGCCACCATGCTAGGGTGGGAATGAGCATATCTACATGGCCCCAGAGAGCCCCTGGGGCCATGTCCTGTGCCAGAGAGGCCATGGGAAGGGCAGGAGGGACTGAAGGAATGAGAGGCTGGGTGTTCACGCCCCGTGCAGGCTTTGGGGCCTGCTCCCAACAAGAGGAAGCGGGAAGCCCCGCAGCCTTCCCTGCACCCGGATGCACTCTGACTGGGCACCTCTCCAGCACCCTCTTTCTCCGCCCTCCCCTCCCGCCTCTGTCCAGGGCACTTCCACTGTAACCACATGCCGCCAGAAGGGGTCAAGTGGCCTCACCCTGTGGGACTTCACTCTGCCATCAGCTGAGAACGCCCTTTCCTGACAATTCGTCCCACCCTCGGCCTTTACAGGCACTTGCTTTGATGCCCAAGAACAAGTCCATGCGTCTGTTAGCTTCACTGCCCTTGGTCTTCCCCTCTGGCCTGGGGGCCTCTGAGGGCAGGGCCTCGCCTCCCAGCTCTAACACACAAGCCACAATGAGCAGAGCGTGCCACACTCCAAGTACTGCACTCGGATAGGTCCCGAGCACAACTAAGGACCTAAAGAAGAGTGGAAGAGGAGAATTAAAAAAAAAATGTTCTCTCCCCCCCCAAATCAAGAAAAGCACTCCCCTGAAAATTCTAAGTGCCATTCCTCATTCTGCCCTATCCACACTGTGACCACTGGTAACTTCCTGAAGCCCTGAGCCAAGACTTCCTGTGTAAATGAAGGAGTGGGGGTGGGGGTGAGGGCTGAAGTTTCATAAGAACAAGTGGAAACAGGGCCTGCGACATCACTAGCACAAGGCAGCCCTCATGCCCTCAAAGTACCCTGTGCGGCTTAGTGGGGACACCTGACAGCACCTCCCTCTGGAGACACGTAGCACCCACGGGACTCTCACACAACTGGTCTGGCCACAGCCTTTCTGCAGGTGATTTGAGAGGCCACGACACTCGCCTCTCAACATCCAGCTTTTGGCTGGAACCAATGGTGTCACCATGCGGTGCGCTGAAGAGCCCAAGCTGAGGCGCTGTGACTTAGGACCTGGTAAGGCCCGTTTGTCTGGCATGGCCCTTTCCAGGCACACCGACCAGATGGCCACGCCAAGTGGGAGCAGGCAGGCAAACAGCACGGCAGCTCCAAGGGGACTGGGCCCCTCAGCACTAGTAGCAGGTGGCAAGCCAGCTGCCAGCGTCTCCTCCTCCAAGGGCACCGCTGAAGGCAGTGGTGGAGCTACCAGCATGATGAGGTGGCCGGTTAGCCTGGGAGAGCAGACACCGCTGGCTCCAGTGAGACCTCAAGCACTGTATTTAGCACCTGTTTCAGCTGAGCAAGTGGTGCCTGCTCCTGGGGGTTGGTATAAAGCAAGAGGAAACGTCAGATGCATCTGCATACACCCCTGCCTTACCATCTGACCAGTACCACTTACCCTCTGACCAGTACCACCCATCATCCCCACTCCCCACCACCCAGCAGCCCTCTCATGCCAGCCCCACCAGCCACATCATGCATCAGTGACACTGCTCATTACTAAAGCCTGCTGATCACAATAAAACAGACATTAGTTACTCTGATGGCCCCACCCTGGGCCATTCTGTCTCCATCACCATGGTTCACAATGGTTCTCTTGCCTCCAACTCCCCATTTGCACCATCCTAGACCCCCAGCTGATGACCCCCAGGGCTATTTAACCTAAAACTTTGTTGAAACATTGTTGCCACAAGTTTACGAGAATACAAAGTTAAATGAAACTGGAAAATAGAAAATGAAATTTTCATCATCATAAAATCTGAGGTCTGCCAGAGCCACGGTGGTGAATGCCTGTAATCCCAGTGGCTCGGGAGGCTGAGACAGGAGGATGGCAAGTTCAAAGACAGCCTCAGCAACAACAAGGCCTTAAGCAACTGAGACCCCATCTCTAAAATACAAAATAGGGCTGGGGATGTGGCTCAGTGGTTGAGTGTCCAAATTCATTCCCCAGTAGCCCCCCAAAAAATTGGGGATCTGCAGAAAGTTTATATGAAGTGGAAAGCTATTTTCTACCAATTCCAAGACGGTTTAGAAAAAGTCCTAGGTATTTTAAAAGGCATTACAGGGTTACAACAGATTTCTTATGTTTAAGTTCATTTCAAAAATATAGGACTTGGGCTGGGGCTTAGCGGTAGAGTGCTCGCCTTGCACATGCGAGACCTTGGGTTCGATCCTCAGCACCACATAAAGATAAATAAGTGAAATAAAGGTATTGTGTGCAACTAAGAAATAAATATTTTAAAAAATATATAGGACTCTTTTGCTCCAATTTCAACCTATCAATCAAACTACTTTTCTATTTACCCACTGAAATTAAGGTCATACTTTGCTCCCACAAGACAAAGGCTTTTGAAATAGAAGGGGAGGGGAGGGAGAGTTTAAAAGACTTGGATAATATCAGCCACCATTTATTACCTACATAGTTAAAAATGATGTGAGGCAGCGAGACTCCCTAGGCCACCTCGATGACGCACGCCGAGCGCTGCAACACCTTCTGCGCCACGGAGACGCCAGTGGGGAGACCAAGTGTGTGGCAGGCTCCTGGCCCACTGCTGGCACCACTACCTGGGACAGCCGAGTTGTCACTCAGCATTTCCCTGGGTGCTAGAGGAGGGTGCCCTGGAGGTAGAGAGGCAGCAACGGGCAGAGTGACTTACAGCTAAGAGGGTACCCTCTGCAGTTTCCACAGCCCTGAAAGCAACTGAAATACCTTCCCTGAAATGTTCAGGATTGAGGGCAAGACACTGAAACCACCGCGTTGTCCTCAGCCTCTTCCTGTCCACCAGATGGCAGGGCAGCTATGCACAGGGACAGCAGGTCTTCCCACCTCCCCATACCCTTCCAAGATGTCAACTCTGTCTTTATTAGAGCTGGTCTCTATGGAAGTAATTCAAGTTAAATGAGGTCACAAGGGTAAGATCCTGATCCCATGAGACCGGCATCCTTATAAGAAGGGAGAGAGGGGTACACACACAAAATCGCAGAGGAAAGGCCAGGTACGTGGACACAGGGAGATGGAGGCTGTCAGCAAGCCAAGCAGGAAGACCTTGCCAGAAACCAGCTCTGCTGACACTGATCTTGGCGTTCCAGCCTCCAGAACTATGAGAAAATCAACTTCTATTATTGAAGCAGTCTGGGGTCCTTTGTTAGCAACCCAAGCTGGCCAACAGTAAAGTATGTAGCTCCACCCTTCCGCTCTCCTCAGATGACACAGCAGGCGGGGACAGGATAGGGGATCCCAAATCAAAACCACCTCCAGGGGCTGGGGTTGTGACTCAGCAGTACAGCGCTCGCCTAGCACATGCAAGGCCCAGGGTTTGATCCTCAGCACCACATATAAATAAAGATATTGTGTCCAAGTAAAAAATAAAAATTTAAAAAAAAAAAAAAAACACCTCCCTCCACTCCAAATTTCCAAGAATCAGGAGCCCTCACCTGGGCTGACAAGCACACATCATGGACAACAGTGTCACTGTCTGGTGACTTCCTGAATGTCCAGCTGCCACAGAAAACAGAACTCCACCCGGCCAACCTCTCAGTGGTCATCACAGGCCACACTAGAACCAAGCATCTGGGGTCACAAGTGGATATGCCAACATTTTCTTCAGACAGTTAACTCGTAAATTCTGGAAATGTCTCTACCTGCCCAAGATTATAATAAAATAGGTTTAGTTTCTAGAAAATGATATGAATAAAAACAAGAGAATTTACATCCCTGCCGAGGGCCTCGCTGGAGTGTTCAGAGGAACAGCCTGAGTGAAGACGCACAAGCTGGGCTGGTGGCACCTCACTCAGGTGCAGCTGAGGTGGCCCCGGGACCCATCTTAGCCCCAAAAGCAGCCAACGGGGAACCCTGCTTCCCTGAGAGCGGGACTTCCCAGGAGCCACAGGCCCTTTAGACAATGTGTATACAGCCAGGTGCAGTGGCACACACCTGTATCCCATCAGGACAGGTAGTGGTGCCAGCGGCAGGCATGGAACTAAGCTAAGCAGGCCCTGGATCCCCCGTATCCTTGTCCACCTTTTTACGACTTCTGGGAAACGTGCAAGTCTGGCACCAGGCATCGCCCACACCCTCCTGGCGCTGCCTTGGCTGCCTGTCCCCCTTTTCTGGCATAAAAAAAGTGTATCACAGGGCTGGGGATATGGCTCAGTTGGCCAAGTGTTTGCCTTGCATGCCCAAGGCCCTGGTTCAATCCCCAGCACACACACACACACACACACACACACAAAAAAGTATCTCACGACTGCTGGGTTTTCACCAACGTTCTTGATCTGTCTTCCCTTCTTGCTTTCGTACAGGCCTCAGAGACGACTCCAGGAATATCACCAACAGCAGGACCTTTCCAAAAACTCCCGCACCCAAGCTTCACCATGTCCCTTAATCAAGTTCAGGCACCATCGCCGGCACCAAGGCTGTGGCTTTCCAGCCGCTCTTGACCGGCTGCCTGGTGGCAGGACCTGGATGTCTGCCTCAACTCCCATCTCTTCTAGTGGGTCCCTTTCCCCAAGCAGCAGCTCCAACAGGCTGGCCCCCAGACAGGGTCCATATGGGCTTTCTTGCTCTGTTCATCCACCGCTGGTCTCTGGAAGCTGCAGACCTTCCTGGCCGTATGAAGTCTGAGACGTGTGCCCCTCGTGGAAGTGCCACAGACCCAAGCAGAAAAAGAAGCCGGAGCCTCCACCTCCATCAACAGTGGGAGAGGGCCTCCATTAGAACCCAGGCCAGCTGAATTCAAACCTGAGGATGAGCCACACATTCCCACAGCAACCTCAGAGCACCTACCCACTTCCCGTTTCTTGAAACTGAACACTGGATACCTCTGAAACTCCATCCTCCTTCCCTAGAGGGGGACTCATGGGGGAGAGCAGGTTTCCTCCTTTGCAGCCAGGGGAGCCTAAGGGAATACCGTTGGCCCAAGACATGAATGTGATTCTGTGCGCATCTTCTGGGGTGGGTTCCCACAGCTGGGGGCTTCTGCTGTCATGTACCATGGGGCCTATTCCATTGTCTAGGGTAGCCCGTGGGCTTCCTTGCAGAGAATAAACAATCTTTAAAAACTCACAAAACAAACAACTACAAAGGAACTGCTTAAGTTGAAAGAGAATGACCCACATGTACAACATTCAAGTGACAGTCATATGCATGTTCCCACATTATCACATTGAGGAACTACCACATTTCAAAGTGAAAATGACACCAAGATGTCGTCATGCCCTAGCTGTTAAAAGGTGCCTATGACTTCGATCGACGACCAAGGCACTCACTCTGCCACTGCAGCTACAGTTCCTAAGGCCTGCTGCTACTTTCATAATTGAAGGAAATACAATTTCAGTCGGATGCCGATTAACCAAAAAAAGCTATAATTTGTACTGGATCCAAGTTTGTTTCCACATATAGAATTTAGGGTCCAAAGAAAGCCTCTCCTTTCCCCATCCTCCTTCCTACTTCCTGGGATGAGAATGAGATGGCTGGAACTAAAACAGCTCCTTTTGCCCTATAAGGCAAGATAGGAGGAGCCCTGGTTTCTAATGACCATAGAGCCATGCACCAGTCCCAGCCTGGCTGCCTCAGATTGGCATCTCTAACTTGTCAGCCATGTTGATTTATGTGTGTTATATAAAGCCAGTCAAACCCACTCTTGCTCTCTAATGCTTTCTCTGCTTAAGATAGTAAAGACGGAGATAGTTTAAGTCTGATCATTAAGAACATTTCTCCCTGTTTGGAGAGGCTGCATCTTCTTCACTGATAAACCTGACTCCTCTGGAGCACAAAAAGGAGCCTAGACTTCTCCTCTGCTGCTGACCACCTGACAGGAAGCAAACCCTGAAACTGAGCCACAGAAGTTTCCCATCCACCTCAGTGCCACTCCACCCAAGGCATGTCCCAAGAGGATGCACACACCCCAGCCTCACAGGTTACCCAGAGGTCCAAAGCCTGCAACCATGCACCACACCTCAAGTTCACAGCCGGCCACATCCTCAGTCATGTAGGAGTAAGCGCAAAGACTCTTCAGTGATGCACAGACCCACAGCCAGCCCAGTACGGGTGGTGGCAGCGGGAGGAGTACTTACTAATCGTCATGGATTCTGGCACCGACGCAGAAGGCAAGAGGCTGCTCAGAGGACTTCCTTGGGCTGGAGGGCTGGCGTCCACACTGGGGAAAAGGAGGGAGAAGGAAGTTACACTCAGCCACTTAAAATGCCCAACCTCCCTGCTCAAAACACAAGCAGGTGGTCGCTTATTGGGGTTCTCTAGCGGGAGGAACAGAAGGCAGCCATCAGAAATCAGTCAATCCTGTTATTTGCAGACTCCATATCTGTCAACTAATCTACTCATGAAGTGTATTTGTAGCCCCCAAAATCAATGCTCACAGAATACTTTCACAAGTTGCTCATGAGCAAAACAATGGAGTCCCCAGCTGAGGACAAGCAAGGTGCCTTCTCATTTCAACTCTCGCAACTGTAGACAAGTGTCCTTTCCATAGTCTCCTTAGTCCTAGATTTTCCACATCTAAGTAGGGCTTCCAGACGATTTTCTGTTTATAGGGGTCCCCAGGTACATGGCTGCCTCATGAGTCTACAGCAAGAGGCTGCCACGTGCCTCAGGGGGCAACGTGCGAGAGAGCTCCATCCAGGCAGAAGCCATCTGCCACTGACCACGAGCTCAGTGCGACAGTCAACACCAGACACTCAACAAGCCGTCTTTAAACAGGCAGAGGCAAAGCCAGACATATTGACCAACCAAGAAAAATGTTGTGACAAAGTCTCAGATAACCAACCCAGCACCTCCCCGCCAAGCAACAACGGAACCTTCACAAAAACTCCACGGAACAGAATCCCTGCAAATAATGAGGGCCAGCTCTTTGTAATGTGAAAAAATAATACAACCAGCTTTTGTGAAAATAGCAGGGCCACATGTAGTGCTTATACACACACCTGCGCACACATGCTCACACACGCGCACACACACAGAGGGAAAGCACCAAAGCATCGACCACGCCATGGAGTTGGGTTAAAGAGTCATTTTTCATTCATTGGAGCATTCTGCAAATTTTCTAAAAATAAACAGGATAAAGAACTGAGCCCTGGAAGGGTCTGTGAAGCTGTCCTTTGACCTGGCACCCCATGTACTAGCCTGCTCCAGGTAGTGTCACTTTTGGAATCCTGCCTATTCTGGGTTTGACAGAGGCACCAGGTCTGGTTTGGGGGCAGCAGACAAGAAGCCCACCCTGAAGACAGCGTTGGAAATGCAGGTGGATACGTCCCTGAGACACCAAACTAAAATCACAGGAAAAAAAAAAAAGTAGTGAAAGTGAAAGGTTAATAAAATAGGTACTTGTCATTCCGTTTCTCTATATGCTTAACAAAACACTGTTGAAATCTCAAGAACTGTTTGCTAATCTTGTTCCCAGAATGAGCTGTCCCCAACTGCCAAACTACAAAATGTAACTTCTCTCCCTGCCCTCTCCAGGGAAAGTATATAAGCTCTGCTCAAGCTGTTCTCAGGGCTCTATCTCTCTTTGCTATAGAGGGCTCGGGCCCCAGCATGCTGGTCTCCAAATAAACCCACCCTTCTGCTGTTGCATAAGACAGTCTCTTGTGGTCTCTTACTTTTGTAAGGGTCCGGCGAAACGTTGGAGTAAGAGCAGCAAGGACAGTGGGCGCATTGGGAAACCTTGCCATCTACCTCTACTGTCACCAAACAGCCAATAACCTGGCAACTCAGGTCCCCCTTGAGATTCTTCAATTTGAGAGGAAAGAAAAAAAGGAAACCCTTTTGCACTGTAGGTGGTGTACTTAAATATTACATGGCATCCAAGGGACTTAAACGTAACACTAGACTGTTAAATATTACCAAGTATTAGTATTTAGATTAAGAAAATGACAGGAAGTACTCAGATATAGCTCAAAAAGTATAAGAAGGACAGGAGGTATGCAAATAAAGTTTGACCACTGTGCAGTCTCCTGCAGTGACTCTGTGGGGACAGATGATCTAAGCCTCTTGGCAAGGGCACACTGTGAGATGTAAGACTACCCCTGAGCAGAAGTGTGAAGTAAGGCCTTGCATATAACTCTAGCAGGTTCCTCTTAAAAAAAGAATAAAATGCCAGCCAGGCACAGTGGCACATGCCTGTTATCCCAGCAACTAGGGAGGCTGAGGCAGGTTGATCCCAAGTTCGAGGCCAGCCTCAGCAACTTGACAAGACCCCATCTCAAATATAATAAGAACAGGGATATAGCCCAGAGGTAGAGCACCCCTGGATTCAGCTCCTGGTACTATAAAAAAGAATAAAATGCCAAATTGTGAATAATACATTAATACACAAGGCAACCTGGTTTCTTAATATTAACCTGTACCGAAGCCCAGGCTCTGGGAGAATGTGGTCCTCAGGTCCTGTTCCGTTCTCCAGGCTTCCCAGGGGGGGATCTGGGTAAAGACATCACAGAGAGGAGATAAGGTGTTTATTCCAATTCCCTCTTCTTGTCATTCCTTCATCTGCTACGTAAGCTGACTTACAAGTTCTTACTCACCGCACACTGGATCTTAATCTGCTACCCACTCCATTTTCCCAGGCATTTTTATGACTTGGCATCAGCTGCTGATGGAAGACCATATCTCCCACTTAACCTGTGATTTTTGATCTTACAGCAAGTGGAATTGTGCATGAAGTCCATATTCAGGGCCAACCCCAGAATCGGAGTAATTTTTTTAAAAAAGCTTTCTGTAGGACAAACCTTCTCCTGCCTGTCAGGACTTGAGACAGACAGCAGAGGGCAGCAAAGTCTAATCATCTAGCTTTCTCCAAAAGCCACTTAACCCTGTGTACGTTGCATTCAGGAGCACATTCCCAAAGAAGTGAGGTGATAAACATCTCATGTTACCGATTTTCATAAATGCATGAGTCCCCGCACAAGCCTCTTTGCAGGAAAGGGTAAAAACCCATGAGCCCCAGGCTGGATGGTGACATTAAGATCCATATCACCCAAGGGAACCCTTGCTCATTAGAGCAACTCCTCATTGTCAACACCCATCATGAAACTAGCTCTGCACCCGAGAGGGACAAAAAGAGCAACACAGCCTCCTCTGCACCATCACGTCTGCTTAGCCTGGGCTGCTGGAGTCGGACTTCCCATGACTTACAGGTAAACTCACCTTGCCCCATTTTAAGTCACAGGCATGCCCAGCCCTCCACCTGCTCAAGGTCCCATGATGAGACCCTGGGCTGGTCTCCCCTCTCTGAATTGCCCCTAACCCAGGACAGGTAGTCCCCTCCACCGCAGAGCTGCCTCCTGCAAGATTCACAAGGGTACTCATAGCACGTCCCCTCCTCCCTCCCAAGACTTAGCTACTAAAAACACCCCCTCCCGGCCAGGCCCAGCTTCCTTCTTGCCCCCCCCCCACTCCCCTTTTCTCTAATTACTCCCAATACAGTGACTACAAAGGAGGCAACATTTTCAAAGAGGACTGAGAAATCCCTTGAGGCAAGAAGCTGTCCACTGGGAAGTCATAGTAAAGGGCAGAATGGCCCCTGGCCAGAATGAGGAAGAATGTATTAATGTCACCATCAACCTGAGGGACACTAGTCAGACATTGGGCAAAAGTAGAGTCTCAGAAAAATGTTAGCAGAGCCTACCCAAAGAGCCTACCCTGGCAGGCCGAGCCCGAGACCACCTGGCCCAGGTGCCTCCCATAGACACAGAAACCACGCAGAGGGACTGATGCAACTTGGCAGCAGGTAACCAGTCCCCAGCCCTGATCCAGCACCTTCAGTCACCATGGGTCTTCCCTGCAATGCTCCCCACAGGCTGTCACAGCCTACAAGGTTAAACACTGGTACACTGGCTCCTACACATCACCTCTGATAAGCACCATCAAGATAAGATGGAACTTGGGGTCCCCTTAAGAGTGACAAGATGGACCCTCTGGGTCTGCCAAGAGACTACAGGAGATGTGCTGGGGGACAGTGGGGACCTTCTCTTGAGGATCCTGGAGGCATTTATCCATGGAAAGCCTAGAATGCTGGGCTCTGGAAGATCCGATCCCAACGTGAATAGCAAATCGCAAGGCCCCAAAGCACCAGCCATTAGCTCCCCTGTCTCACAGGCTGGAGGGGCAGAGCCTGCTGCCCTGGGTGCCCACAGCCAGCATTTAACAGCTTGTAACAAGGACTGAGCGGGGATCAGAGGCTGAGGAGCTCCATGTCGGAGGCTGTGAGTAAACATCAGAACTCTCCCATGGCCCTGGATACCCCTGGGCCCCCTCGAGCTTCCAAGCCCCCACCCGTCTCACACAGTCCAGCAATGACAAGGCAACCCCCTCGGGCCACCTGGACAGAGGAGCTGAAGAGGCAAGGCTTCTGGGGTCTGGCCTGCGGACACGAGCCAGGCCCACCACACCGGCCCTCTCTGGGACTTCAGCTGAGACCCGGCGAGATGTCCCCACTAGTATCAAAGATCACAAGGCTGAGCAACGTTGTTGGCACCTCAGCCAAGTTCAAGTAGAAAGGGGAGGAGTAAGAATGAAGAGGGCAATGACAGACCGGGGTGAGGGCAGCACGGGAAGCAGGATGACCACAACGGTTGGGCCTCTCCCCATCCAGAGGCCCCTCCATCAGCCCTGCTCCCAGCTGTGGACCCGCTCAGCTGCCCGGTCTTAGCACTGCCTCCTCAGCCCGTCTTTCCCCAGGTGAACCTGGGAGTCTTTGCCACACGTCTGAGGGAGGAGATGGTGCAGTGAAGCCCCCAGCTGAGCAGGACGACCCCTCCCCAGCACTGGACTCACTGCTGGAGCCTGGTGGGCACTGTTATCACTACCGGCATCCACTTTCCAGGCAGGTCACCCAGACTGACAGACGGGAAGTCCACTCTGCTGCCTGCGGAGCCCATCTGTCTAGCCTTCAGCTAGTGTAAATGGATTTCTGTTCTTCACCAAGTGACAAGAATAATCCTTCACCCAATTCAAATTTCAACAGCTTCCTAAGCAGTTGGAAGACTCCAGTCACAGCTCCCTAACCCTAGGCCCAGAGAAGCTTGTGTTCCCTAGAAAATGGCGGAGTACCTATCCGTTGGGCTAAGGCCTCTCTGAGCTCGCAGTGCTGGGGGAGGAGAGTGACAACAACCAGGCACTTCTCTCTACAGGTTCTGTGCACTGCATGGCGCACCTGTCCTGCTGGGAGAGCCAGGTTCACCCACACATAAACCCCAGGTCTCATGACCTGTTCAGCTACAGGAAACAATAAGACTACATATGAGCCCGCCCACCACATGGAATGTGCAAGGACACTGGCCCATAGTCAAAGGCCAGTTCAAGCAACCCACCCCAGAGCCCCAAGAGCTTTCTGTCCAGGGCACCAGTGACATGACAGATAGCCCCCCCCTCCACCATCGAACTGCCTCTTGCCAGATTCAGAAGGAAACCAAGGTCCTAAAAGGCAAAATGGCAATCACTCTTTATGTTTACTTTGACATGACCAAGTTCAATAAGCCACTGGTATAGGGGAAAAAAGTAAAACAGACCTGGGGGAACTTGGGGGATTGCCAGCCAGGTCAGCCCAACTCAGATGCTCAAATTCCTACAAAACCAAGGCCCTGTAGCTTCTGAGTCCCCCACAAGCCCCTCCTTGCTCTGGGCCCCAGGTTCCCTCCCATTCCTACCTGTGCAGGTAACTCAGATTCTCAAGCTGGTTCTGAACTGATTCTCTCATTGGGGAAAAAAAAAAAAAAAAAAAAAAAAAAAGAGGAAGCACCTACCTGCAGGGCTGTAGGAGCCCACTCCGCTGACTGGGAAGAGGACATCAGCATCGCCATGGAGCACCTGCAGCGGAGCCCAGCTGTGCACCTGGGAGAGGCAGGTGTTCCCATCCAGGGGCCTAAGGTGAAAGAAGACAGCTGCATGACAAGGCCCAGACCCCCAAAGGGCCTGTGACCACCAGGCACATCTGCTGAGCCTCCTCAAGGGTTCTCGGGAAACACCCAGGCCAGGATGGGGCTGATGGACAGGAGTCTGGAGCATCGAGTGGGGATGCGACCCCGACAGGTGCAAGGACATGAGTTACATATCCTTTGGGAAGTTAGTTCAGAATCATGTCGCTGATCAGGAAGATCACGGAAGACTAGCCTGAAGGGGGAGCTGTGAAGAGCAAGTTGAAGGAAGCCAGGACCTGAGGGAAGCAGAGGGACGGGACACATGGAAGAGGAGGGACCAGCCACATAAAGTGCTGAGCAAGAGAAAATGCCACCATCTGGGTTCTCAAACAACGGTGGTTACACAACTCTGGGCTAATGTCGCTTTGCCTCGCTGGTTCTCAGACCCCATGGGTCAAAGGACAATCAGACCCACTTGTGACTGGGTTTTCAATAAAAGGAGGTCAGCTAAAGTATTAACCAGGCTCATATGATGTTATTCTGTTATCTGCCAAGTTCAAAACCAACACACACAGCCTTCGTAACACCAGGATGACTCCAAGCTGCCTGAGTATTCGCCCACTGCAGCTTCGCCTCTGGACAATCAGGAACATTAGTAAATACCAGGATGTGTTTACGCAGTTCCTAGATGTTTATAAAATTCTTTTGTATCTCAGTAAATAAAGAAGACCAAAGCTGATAACCATACCTACTTAGTAAAAGAAGGGACGGGTGTGGGAGAGAAAAGAAAAACAAAACTCCAACTATTTGACTTATCCAATGTCAACAGCCACATACGACAGAACCAAGGCTTTGGGTTTTCCAAATCCAATTACAATGGCGCTCCAGACTCTGTCCACCATGTGACATTACAGAGTTTTTATTTTAGAGAAGAAATTGACTAAGTTTAGGGCCAGCTAGTGAATATTTCAGGTTCCGTGGCCTACTTGTCTATGTTGGTATTTCTTCATAACTGTCCCTAGCTCGGGCAGGCAGGCTGGCCGGCTCCTCCTACAGGCTGGTCAGCACCGTCTCCTTCCGGCTGCTCTAGCTTCTGGTCAGGTCAGACATTCAGACACTGAGGAACTATTTCTAACAATTTCGCAAAACTTGTCACTGAATCCCATGGGTAAGGCGATGACACTCAGGCAGGGGAAGGCAAAGGAAGGGCTGCTCCTGCCCGTATCCTGGCAGCTGACCCCGACTCTGACCAAGACTCAGGTGAACTTGGTTGTGCCTCTACCACGCTTCTGAGGCTCTGGTCTATAAGCTGGTGGCCCAGGGGATGGACAGCTGCCGCAGTGCCAGTGCACCCTTCTCAGCAGAGGGCAGCAAAGGCCATAGTCCGTTATCAAGCAATCCACCAGCTCTGTACCAGGGGTGTTCTGCTCGTTTCCAACACAGTTCTTACCACTTCCAGCAACATGAGTGTGCATGAGGTAAAGCCAGGACCCTCCAGACAAGAATCTGAACCCAAGGAAAAGCAGCACCAAGGGCCACCACTTCAATATGAGCAAAATGAGTTGAAGTGATTCCCAAGTCAGGGAAAGCCTCAGGATGTGGCTTCAAGATTGGCTCAACAGTGGGTGTTCTTTTCCTTGGAAAAGATACTTTCAGAAGTACCCAAAATACAACTGGGCTGGACACCATCTCCATGCAACTTACATTCACATGGCTGTAACAAAACCACATGGAGAATTTTCTGTCTTATGTTTCCATCTGATAGCAAGAAGATGAGCTCATCTTCTTACTACCAGATAGTCAAACTCACTCAAAAAGTTCAAGATCCCAGACATGACGATATTAACACCCAACTCCTGCATGCCCGGCTGGTAACCGCCTCAGTGGCTGCATTTAGGTCAGCTCTGGTGTTTTGCTTCCGAGTCGGGACTTTGAATCCACTTGGTACATCCCCAGGCAGATTCCATCACAGGACTGCCAAATCAAGTGGGACTAACACAGCTCCTGACACGGTCCAACCGTCTCCTCAGGAGTGTTGCTGGCCCCTGGTACCAGCTGTGCCATCATCACTGCTCCAATGTGGACCGAACATCCCCTTTGCACCTGGGAAGAGGTACACTGAGAAATTGCCTCCCCCCCATATAGGCCACAATACTGGGGCTCCCTTTCAAATCTTCGCAAATGTGATGGGCAAGACATAGGACCCTCGTTTCCCTTTACATTTACTTCATTGCTGATAAGGTGCAATATTTATTCATGTTTAATTCCTTTGGAATCATGTTCTTACCTATTTAATGATGTCAGAGCACATAAGGTGACAGAAAAACTCCTTTGTATGATAAGGATATTATCCCTTTTGATGAAAAACACAAAGCCAATACCTGTGGCCAGTACTGAGGCAGGGGGAGAACACTGGTCACCAAGCAGTGGCTTATGACCAGCTGTCACAGGAGGTGACCCAGCTCTGGACAACAGACCTCCTCAAGACAACCAAGGGTGGTGGCACCCACCGAGCTGCTCCTGGCCTGCCACAGCCCCTCACACACCTGCTGTGTTCCAGCCTCATGGGCCCTTCCTATGAGCCCTAGCTTAAAATCAAAATCAAAGTATTACTTGGCAGGCCATCTCATCATTCCTCGGCTCTTCCCCAGGCTGCTCTATGGAGTGTTCAATCGAGATCCCCCTGTGTACCAGGGAGAAGCTGTCCGCAGTCTGCGGGAGGCCCACTGGCTTTGGAGGACCCAGGCCCCCTTGGAGGTCACCAGCACAGCTTTGTGCTTTACACATCACAATGCCAGCAGCCACCTTGGCCTGGAGCTGGCCTCCCCTTCCAGCCTCCACTCAATGGCACCTGCAGGATAGGAAAAGGAATGGCTGATTGCAGCCAAAAGAGCACAGAGTGGATCAATCTTGCACCCACCTACAGAGCCACAGAATCCAGTGGCACTTCCTAAATGGCCCAGGAGAACTCAACGCAGCTGTGAGAGTTCTTGTATGTGTCCACTTGACCAGGCCACATCACCCAGATACTTAATCAAACAGTATTCCAGATGTCTCCATGAGGGTATTTTTCAAGTGAGAGTCATATTTAAGACAAAAGACTAAGCAGATTGTCCTGCCTAACTGGGGAGCCTCACCTAACCAGTGGGACTGACTCCCCAGAAGGAGGAGGAGAGCTGCTAACAGACTGCCTTCAAGGTTGAATGGCAATTCTTCACTGAGTGGTCAGCCACCTATCAACTTCACACTGGCCAGCCTCTGTAATATAGGTGAATTTCTTAAAATAAATCAAGAAAGGGAGCAAGAGCAATACAGAGTCAGATACATAGAAACAGAGCGAGATCAAAAGGAAGAAACACCACCCTACTGGTTGTGCTTCTCTGGAGAAGCCTGAATAATACATTGGGTATTATTACAAGACAGCTTCCAGGCACAAAAACCATCCATAGCCTAGGAGCAAGAGCAGTGCTTCCAAACAGCTACCCTAACAAATAATTTCAGAGCAGAAATGAAAATCTCCACTTCAAAATGGCCAACAAAAAAAAAAAAAAAAAAATCAATGCCACCAACCCAATTACACAACAGTAAAGGGAACTCTTTAGCAGGGCAGGGCAGGGATCTGAAGGACCACAGTCAAGTTGATCGGGGTTCTGCAGAGAAGGAACCAAGTGGGGGAAATGGAGGGAATAGGCAAAGAAGGAGACTTCTACTGAGGAGCTGGTTCACTGATTACGAAGGTCCAGAGCCCCACAGTCTACAAATGGAGACCTAGAAATGCTAGTGATGTCATTCAGTTCAGGTCTGAAGCCCGAGATTACGGAGGCCAACGTCCCAGCTTAAGCTGGCGGGCAGAGAAGACAGTTCCTCCTCTCCCTCAGTTTGTTCTAGTCGGGTCCCCAAAGGATTGCAAGATGCCCACCCACTCCGGGGAGTTCCATCTGCTTTACTGAGCTGACCCATTCAAATGCTACTCATCTCATCTGGAAATGTCATCACAGAAATGTTGTTTGAGTATTCCACAGCCCAGTCAGGTAGGCCATCATAGTCAACCACCACACTGGCCAATCGAGTCTCATGATTATATAAAAGCATGGAGAATATTTGATAGTATAACTTTAGGGTTCAACATATCCAAACCCAAATCCCATCTGACAAATCTCCACTCCATGGAATCCTGCTCTTTCACCTATAGAGCAGGTATGATGGCCACCGATCTCACAGGGTTGCTTTATCACTAAGGTACGTCATCCAGCACTTCACGGATGATCAACAAGCTAATACCACTAACAGTAGCATCTGTGTAAATGAGGATTGAAGCAAAAATAAAGTTTAGTCTCATGAAAAAGAACCTAATATTAAAACATGAAACCAGGTGCAGTAGCACAAACCTGTAATCCAAGCTCCTCAGAAGGCCGAAGCTACAGGACTGCAAGTTCAATGCCATCCTGCCCAATGTAAGAAAACCTCATCTCAAAATAAAATTAAAAGGACTTGGCATGTAGTCCAGTGTTACAGCACTTGCCTAGCATCTGCAAAGGCCTGGACTTGAGCCCCAGAACCACAAGGGGGGAAAAAAAAAAAAAACAGTAAGGCTCTAGCCCTGAGCTGCTGTCATACTGTGCACCCTAACACCAGGATACCTCAGTTATACAGAAAGACACAGTTATGCGTATTTAATTGCCTAGATTATGAAGCCTTCTGTGATTCCTTTGGCACTGTTCTGGGTGAAGAGGAGACAGTGTAAGAACTATCAGAGTAGAACAGTGGCAGCAGCTGACCTGTGCTATGTCATTGGCTGTGCCAGCACCAGCAACAACGGCCCACATGCAGTACATCGCTGACTGCACAACGCCCTGCCACCAACAGGTACTGCCATCCTCCAGGCCTCAGATGAGGCCAGAGGCTCTGGGGTGTGTGGAAATTCAAACTCGCCCAAGTACAAGATCCCAGGTCGTTCTGAATCCAAGATGCACACTCATCAACTATGCTTTCTACTTTAGGCCTTCACCCCTTCCCCTCCCACGACCCTCTCCAGAGTTGAGACTTCCAGCAGCCACACAGGCAAGCTGCTGCTGTTCACACCCCTGCAGACTAACAGGAACACAGCTGCTCTCTAGACTAGCCTGCCTCCTCCAGGGCTTCTATGATTGACAAGTGAGAGATGAAAAAAACCCAGTTCGTGAAAACCAAAGTCCTCTGTGCAAACCAAGAACTTCAGGGCACACTTCCTGGCATTAATTTTGTATTAAGTGCCTTCAAATATACTCCCTTCCCCTCTTAGTTCTCAGGAGAATGGCAAGCTGACATCACCACCTCCTAAATAAAGACTGAAAAATGACTAATGCCCTAACAGATAGAAAGTGGACCGATTTCCTCCACGGCGGGAGAAGGAGAAATGGGCAATACACATCCTTTTGCCGGAAGCTCAAGTGGCACTTACTTCTCTGGTGATCCCAGGTGGCCCGCACGCTTCCTTCCTGATGGGTCCACATACGCGTCGTCCTCGTTGTCATCCACGCCTTCGTCGTCGATGCTCTTCACATCGAGCTTCTGGTACCCAAGCTCCCCATTTAGAGAAAGGGAGTCCACTTTCCAGGAGCTGCTGCTCTGGCTGCCGTTGGAATTCGGCCCAAAGGGGCTTTCAAAGGCCGACATGATGTTGACTGAGGACCGGTCGGAGTTCTCCTCCGAGCTCTCCCCTGTCCCAGGAAGCTTTTTAAAAACATCCCCAGAGGTCTGCTCATCCTCTTCCTCATCAAATGAGATGATGTTGGTCACCTTCTTTTTCTTCTTCCGTTCCTTTTTACATCTGGCATCTGGCAAAGAAAGATACAGCAAGAAAAAGTGGGCAAGACAGAAGGGGGACAGGCCAGCTCGCCCCCAGGGCCCCAAAAGATTCCCTTAGGCTACTGAGAAGTCTAACTGCACCATATTCATTTATTTAAATCCTTGAGAAATACCCATCTATAGAAGACTGAGCAAGATGGACCCAGGCCTGTACGTCAACATGCTTCAGATCATAGGTGGACACTGTCCCTTCTAGTGTCACTTGGATTCCAAGGATGCTGCCACTACGGAAATGATTTCCATCGTTTCACTGTGGGAAATACGCCCAAGAGTGATAGGCCCGACCAGAAAAACCAGCATGGGGGTCGCAGCCTGTTGTTTCACAGCTACAACCCCCACCCCCCATGATGCCGCTGGCCCTGCGCCATCTACAGATCCTTGAATCTGAGCGGGCACAGTGCTCTGATGGTACCACTGGAATGTGACAGAAATAACATCCCATTCTAGGGCCCAGGTGACAAGAGGTCTCATTGCTTCTGTTCCCCCCCCCCCAGACTGCTGCCCCGATGGCACCCAGAGCAGCCAGCAGTCAGGCACACAGGTGGGCCACCCTGGGCCACCAAACTCAGCCACCAGTGACATGCCATGAGCAAGTCGAGGGAAGCCAGCCGAAGCCCTGCCATGCCCATCCAGAGTCGTCAAAAAACGAGTCATGGTGGATTTAAGCCACCACCTTTTGTCATTTGTTACACAGCAGGGCTAACTGGAGCAGCGAACAAGACTGCCTGAGGGGTCAGAGTTAAGATGAGTCCATTTGTTCACCCGCCAATCATCCAACTTGGAATGTGAGACACTTTGGAGTTGTAGGCAGTGGCTCAAAGTGTGGCCTGGTGATGCTTCACCAGCCTAGCACAGCTCTGAGGATTTCCAAAGCTCCTCCTGGTGTACAAATGTGTGTCTTTGTTACACAAAGCCCCCAACGTCCCGTTTTCTACATCTGCACATGAGGCGTCATGGTATTCTGAGTTTTCACCATCATTGATAATTTTCAAAGATGGCCACATTTACTGCCTTAGGGATTTGGAGACACAGGGACTAGAACTTAAGCCAAAATTTTCTAGTTCTCCCGTAGCAATATCCATTGCTTCCGGGATAATTTTTTTTTTGGGGGGGGGTAGTACCAGAGAATGAGCCCAGAGGCATTTTACCACTGAGCCATATCCCCAGCCCTTTTTATTTTTTTATTGAGACAGGGTCTTGCTAAGTTATCCAGGGCCTCACCAAGTTGCTGATGCTGGTTTCGAACTCGTGACCCTCCTGCCTCAGCCTCCCAATTCACAGGGATTACAGGTGTGCACCACCGTGCCCAGCTATTATTAACTTATTGAAAACCAACTTCCTTTTGCCTGCTCCCACCTGGTGTTAAAGCTGACCAAATCCTCTCTTCCCCCAGGCTTCTGCTTAAACGTCCTCACAACATAGGCGAGACAAGTGGTATTCATTCTCCAGAGCATCTGTGATTGGCCTTCATCACATGTACCAAAGGGATATTTGGAGAATTTGTCTTTAAACACTATCCTCGTGCATCCCAAAGGGACTGCAAGCTCATCATGGGCAAGCCATCTTAAGCTCGCTGCCTAACACACAGAACACAGTGAGTGCTTGAGTGGACGACTGAAGACCAAGCCCATGTGGCTCCTGTGGCTGCCCCACCACGTTTGCTCTTCTCCCCTGTCTTCTCTAGGTGAGCCTGTCAGATCCCCTTCAGAGTGAATGAAGATAAGAAAAATAAACATGACCCGAGAGTACAAGCGCCCTAGATTTCATTCCCCTGGGAATGGCCTTCAGGTGACAAGAGGTGTCCACAGCAGACATTCTCTTGTCCTTACAAGGACCCCTGTGCACCACCTCGAATGCCCATTCTTGCTCACCAGCACTGACGTTCTTGGACACAACAGGCAGCGGGTCGGTCTCCTGCTCGGGCTTAATGAGGATGGAGACAGCAGAGGAGGCTGTGATCTCCCTGAGGAGGCTGCTCACTCCCTGAGTGGATTCCTTCAGCAAGGAGGTCACGTTCTGCGTTGATTCCTTTAAGAGGTCGGAGACAGTGGGAGCAAATTTGCTCTGCCCATTTAAGTCCTTGTTGTCGATGTTAATTGCGAAGAGTATGGAGTTCAGCCCTGGCCAAAAGAAGGAAAGCCTGGAGCGCCTGGGAGCATGCAGTCACCTCCAACATGAGAAACAGGAGCGACAACGCAGTACACACAGGATTCTTATACACCGATTTCAAACATTTATAAAACTTTCTGCAAAGCTGGGTCAACAGACACCAGTTACCAGGGCAGTAAGACTTTCCAGATTTCCTCCCCAAAGGTTGAGAAGACAAATGCAAATAAGAGTCACCCAGGAGTAGGTGAGAGCATAAGGGCGGAGCAGACTGCCAGCACAGCCACTTACTAGCTCTGAGACCTTGGCCAAGCACCTTTTACTCCCCTGGGCTTCAGTTTCCTTACTTGTATGATGGGGACAATATCATCTCCCTCACATGGTCATAAATATTAAAGATGATCACATCAAAACAACCTCAGCTCAATAAGCAATCAAGATGTGCAGCAAGAGCGTCACTGTGATTACCCTAGATCAAAATGTGCACTGGTCTCCTAAGGCCTGCAAAAGGGTTCAAACCCAACTCTTCCTCAGACAAAACTAACACAGCCCTTAATCTGCAGAGCTTAGTGGAAACCTTTAGGGGAATAAAAGGGAAGAAAATTGGGCAATTGGAAAAAAGACACAGCTGCCCACTTTTGTCTGGCCGATTCCATCTTTAACCCTTTGAGTGAGAGGAAAAGTGAACACCTTGGCAATCCATCAGGTGACATCAACCCAGGACCTCCCTAATGACAAGCCATATACATGACCCTGTATCTCCTGCGATTCTCTCAGATTTACAATGGCAACTGGGAACTGTCAGCATTCCCACCTCATGGAGAAGTAAAAGTAAAAGGGACAAAGCTGATAGGATCCAGCCAGCAGAAGAACAGTTTGATGCAAAGGTAGGTCCCCCTCCAATTCTCAGGCTCCTTACATCACACCAGCCAAGCCATGAGCAACTCTTCAGCCCAGGCTTTCTCTTCCAGGTATCAAATTTCCAGATAATTGTGCCCAATGCTCAATGCCATTAAAGGAAGATCAGCAGCAAGTGACTCCATCAGTGAGGGACAGGAAAATTCACAGCATCCCCTGGGGTTGTGAATCCACTCCCAGGAAGCCCTCTCTACTCGCCGAGGTCCCCAGGACCCATCACCCCCGGCCATGGTCAGGCTTACCAGCTGCCATGGTGGGAAGCATGCTAGACCTTTCTTCATCCATCACAAAAGACCAGTCTTCATAAAAAGTGCTGTAAAGTGAAATGAGAAAAGGAAAAACTTCTTAAGAGTAGTACTCTGCAGCCACTGGCTAGATCACTCCATTAGATGACATTCTGGACAATCTGTTCCTGGTCGGTCATCACAGGGAAGGGAGGGTATCTGAGATCGCTGCTGGGTGAAGCTTCCTACTATAAGCAAAGATCTGAATGTACGTAGTCTACAACTTCTCTGTCGGTCCCCCGAGACCTCAGGCTTTAGAGTACTGAAACAAACACATGTAAATATATTTATAAGGCAGCAAAGTTCAAGAGCACAGAGGGGTGACTTCCACTCGAGCACAGCTCCCAAGAGACAGACAGGAAATCCAAGCTGACCAACAGGGCTTGCCTGCTATCACTAACACAGAGGTGACAACTTCAGAAAGAAGCTACAAAATGCCATGGCTCCATCCATCACAGCATTCACTTAGAATACCTGCCTGGGCTACAGCAAAGTACAAGTTGTCCCTGGAAAGGTCAGAAGGCTAGGAGGGCCTCGTGAATCTAAGTAGCAGTTGGGGTGGGAGGTCAGGAAGGCTTCAAGGTCTTTCTAAGGCAATCTGCCAATAAATGGTACAGCCAGGCTTACAACACACAACCAAATACCCACAATACCATGACACCCCCTACCACATCATAGGATTCTAAAGTAAGGGAGTCAAAGCTCAGTGCTCAATTTTACTTAAGTCAAGCCAATCTTGAGTGGCTCGCACTTCAGTGACAGACTGGAAAACTATTTGCTGACACAACTGAATACAATGAGCAGGAAGAGAGAAGAGACATCATTTCCAACATACTTACCCAGCAAAATGTTAGTGGAAGAACAAACCACAAGGTCAAGCTGGCATTTGTACTCTGCCCGATTCTCCAAACTGTGCTCCTCTGGAAATGGGAGCCATTTCTGTGCATGTAAATGAACTAGGTTTCCCCACCTGCATTAAGTGAGTGGCAAACCCTAGTAAATTCCACTGTGACTCTTAGGGATTCGCTGCAGCTTCCCACAGCTCAATTTGACTTTGGTACTGAGTATGCAACTCTGAACTCATCATCAGTAATCCACAGGAAAGAGCTTCACAAAAATCTATCTTAACAAACCTTAAAGCAGGTCAGACTTGGAAGGTGTATTCTCAGCCCCCAACTCTGCCCCCCCCCCAGCAACACACACATGCCCTCACCATCAGCTGTCCTGGTTCCCAAGCCTCCCACTTCAGAGTCAGATGGTGAAGTGTCACAGGCAGTGTCAATGCAAGAACTTGAGGAGTATTTTACAAGCCCTAAGGCACAACCCAGAACACCCCCCTCCAAAAAAAAAAAAAAAAAAAAAAAAAATCACTGGTGGAGAGGCGACCATAGCAGCAGCCAGAGGGGAGACCTGAGCCAGGGAACACTTGGCAAGATGCGAAATCAAAGGACCACAACGTGATGCTGATGAAACGCTTTCTGAGTCAATTGTAGAGCCTCCATGTTCAGGCTCTACACATGCTGATGTGGAAGTTCCTGAAGGAAGCAGGGTAGGATTTATCACTGCCCCTATGTATCAGGTGACATAACGTGTCTGATCCCCCATTCTTGAGGAAAAAAAAAAACAGAGCAAGAGAAACCATAAATGTCACAAGTATAGAAAAATGATGGGAAAAAATTCCAACAGGTGAGAGTTTTCTTTGTGTAAATTCTAAGTGATTCCATTTTTCAGGGATTCTACAACATTTTCCAGTGTTTAGGGAATGTGGCCGACTGTGCCACACTGACTCCTACTCGGCAACACTCACATCACCTCTGCCGGCCATGAGCGTAAGGTATCCAGTGGGCAGTGGCCATACAAGCCAGTGTTTACTCCAACCACAGCTCCTTTTCCTACCTTGGCTGCACATAACTGAAGCAAACAGATGAAGCAAACAGATGGAGCCTCCTATCAGCCTGGGTCCCCAAGATGAGAAGCCAAGCACACCCCTGACAGACATGTAGCACATGGAAGAAATAAGGTTGGTCGTCTCATGCCACTGAGGTATTTGTTATTGCAGCATAACCTGACCTATACTGAGAGTGAATTTTATATTTTATATTTATGATCCAAAAAAGGAACATAATAAAATCAGTTTTTAATTAAAAAAAAAAAAAAAAAAAAGACTTCCTCCCAACTTAAAACTTACCTATATCTTCAGGTCAATTTGGGATCGAGTGAATGAAAGAATACCCAAATTAAAATTCCACAAAATGAAAGACTGTAGCCGTTCCCTGCACACCCCCGAGGCGTGCTGATAATAAGCATGGACTGAGTGGCAGCAATACACAGGTGCCATGCAGAGTCCTTTAAAGGCCTTCTCACACAGAGGGTCCCCATAGCACAGCTGAACAGATGAGGGCCCCTGTAGAGGGACTGGGATGCAAGACCATGAAGTCTGACTCCCGATTCCACACTCTTCCCCTTTGCCCCACCTGCCCCACAGCCCGAGGGCTGGTACCTGAGCCTGCCCTGGTCGGCGAGCAGCATGTGCAGGTAGCGCTCCAGCGAGTGCTCGTTGAGGGCGCAGCGCAGCCAGGCGCGGCCCCGGCCCACGTCAGAGGTGATGTGGCGCAGGGAGTGGAAGCGCTGCAGCTCGTGCCTGTTGAGGACCTCCTTCACGTAGTGCCAGAACACGGGCTCTGCAGAGAGGCGACAACACGTCACTCGGCCTGAGATGCTCACAGCATTCAGAGCAGCAGTCCCCAGCAACTTTTTTAGATTGTGAAAGTCACTTCCTCAGCACAGAGGGGGTGGAGAATAGAGTATATCCAAAATAAAAATGATCCCAGACACACCACCCAGAGGTGACCGTTCAGTGACATCCTCAGGAATCTCCTTCCAGGCCTCCCCTCACACACACTTCACTCGTTGCACAAAATCAACACCTGTGGCAAGGAGAATTACGACCCCAAAGATATCCACATGCTAACCTCTGAAACCATGACTGTCACCTTATGCAGCACATGGTCTTTGCATTTGCAGTTAATGAAGGACTTGGAAAGGGGGATCTTCCTGGATAACCCTGTGGGCCCAATAGCAGCAAGTATCTTCATGAGGAGGCAGAGAGATTTGACCCAGGAAGTGGTGATGGACAGGGAAGCAGAGACTGGAACGATGCATCCACAGACACAGGAGGCTGGCAGCCACCAGAAGCTGGAAGAAGCAAGGCCAGCTCTGCCCTGGAGCCTCCAGCAGGAGCTGGCCCTGCATCACCTTGACCTTAACCCAGTGAAACTGATCTTGACCTTCAGGCCTCCCAACTCCAAGGGAATAGATCTGTGTTGTTTTTTAAAGTCACCAGTGTTAAGCCAAAACAATGGCATGTTCCTGGAGTCCCAGCTACTCAGAGGCTGAGGCAGGAGGATCGCTCAAACCTAGGGGTTCAAAGCCAACCTGGGCAACACAATGAGACCTGTCTCATTTAAAAGAGAAAAAAAAAACTACCAACTTTGCAGTAATTTGAAATCATCAAAAATGATACATCATATTGTATGATTATACATGCACATATGCATAATTTTCTGTCCTAGCTGGGCAAAATGGTGCACACCTGTAATCCCAGTGACCCTGGAGAATGAGACAGGAGGATTTAAAGTTGAAAGCCAGGCTCAGCAATATAGCAAAGGGCCTAAGCAACTTAGCAAGATGCCGTCTCAAAATAAAACATAAGAAGGGCTCAATGGCTAAGCCACCTTGGGTTCCACTCCCAGTACCAATAATAATCCTGTATCCTAGTTCATTTTTCTAGATCATAAACATTTTCCTGCCACCATTAAGTCTTTGAAACTTGACTTTGATGGCTTCCCAGTGAAACGCAATGTAACTATTTCTCTATTATTAAGAATATGATATGGTGCCAACTTCCCTCTCCTCAGCAAAAAGCATCCTTGCACAAAAATAATTGTCCCCATTTTTAGTTCCTTAAGAGAGACTTCTATATTCTCAATTACTAGGACTGAGGATAGGAACAGATTTAAGGCTTTAAAGGAAAGGTAACGTTTGCCTTTACCCCTGGAGTAGTCATCCTTACGACTGCTGCCATTCCTCTGCCTTTCTCATCCTCATGTACAGGCTTTTCCTAGTTGTACTCCTCATGTACACCTCATCTGTGATCTCCTCATGTACACCTCATCTGTGATCTCCTCATGTACACCTCATCTGTGATCTCCTCATGTACACCTCATCTGTGATCTCCTCATGTACACCTCATCTGTGATCTCCTCATGTACACCTCATCTGTGATCTCCTCATGTACACCTCATCTGTGATCTCCTCATGTACACCTCATCTGTGATCTCCTCATGTACACCTCATCTGTGATCTCCTCATGTACACCTCATCTGTGATCTCCTCATGTACACCTCATCTGTGATCTCCTCATGTACACCTCATCTGTGATCTCCTCATGTACACCTCATCTGTGATCTCCTCATGTACACCTCATCTGTGATCTCCTCATGTACACCTCATCTGTGATCTCCTCATGTACACCTCATCTGTGATCTCCTCATGTACACCTCATCTGTGATCTCCTCATGTACACCTCATCTGTGATCTCCTCATGTACACCTCATCTGTGATCTCCTCATGTACACCTCATCTGTGATCTCCTCATGTACACCTCATCTGTGATCTCCTCATGTACACCTCATCTGTGATCTCCTCATGTACACCTCATCTGTGATCTCCTCATGTACACCTCATCTGTGATCTCCTCATGTACACCTCATCTGTGATCTCCTCATGTACACCTCATCTGTGATCTCCTCATGTACACCTCATCTGTGATCTCCTCATGTACACCTCATCTGTGATCTCCTCATGTACACCTCATCTGTGATCTCCTCATGTACACCTCATCTGTGATCTCCTCATGTACACCTCATCTGTGATCTCCTCATGTACACCTCATCTGTGATCTCCTCATGTACACCTCATCTGTGATCTCCTCATGTACACCTCATCTGTGATCTCCTCATGTATACCTCATCTGTGATCTCCTCATGTATACCTCATCTGTGATCTCCTCATGTATACCTCATTTGTGATCTCCTCATGTATACCTCATTTATGATCAACTTTCTTAACAATCGGCTCATCAACACTTTTTCATGCTGCCAATAGCAAGGGTGGCAACAGGTACTATTTATTCACTGAGCATCAACTATGTACCAGCCACCATACCAAACACTGCCATCTGACCTCATAACCACCAAGGCCATCTCCACAAAGACAAGGTCCCAGGCCTGGACCAGTGAAGAACGTGCCCAGGGATACATAGCTCCTAGTGCCCGTTAAGCCATACCATGCCAGCTAACTGCAAACCCCAAACAGCACTTTGCCTTTTGCAATGGGGGCACTCCACCTTCTCCAAAGTGAGCATGTTCACAGCTGCCTAATCCATGGAAGGAAAAGCCGAGCCTCTGCTGCCAGCTCCAACTTCCAGCTCAGACCCCTTGGAGAACGAGGCTTCAAACTCTCCTTTCAGGATACAAATACTTATGGACCAAGCGGCCCTCAGGGATCCCCAAGATAACAAAACTGATGGGCAACTGGCTCGGGACAGTCCCCTCTCAATCGTCACATGTCCAACTCTCCCCCTTCCCAAACTCATCAGATCAGTCCAAACCACCATGTACAAGATGGTATTTTTTCCACTCTCAGAACCCAGGACAGGGCATGTGGGAAAGCAGTGCCCGAGGCCAGCAGTCCAATAATGTGTTTCCAAATGCTCAGCCAGCCACCTGTAATTCCATCACGCTGTGGATCAAGTGACTCTCACCTGCACTCAGACTTCCTCAAGAAATGCAATCGCCTCCCTTTGACCTTGAATGCTCAGGAACCCTTTACCGTGTGTTTTCGCCTTTCAATTTTGTAAATTGCTTACTGCCACAGAACCCTTTCAAAGCTTGTCAGAGCAACACTGACTGCAGGAATCATCACAGTAGGGTTCCGCTTCCACCGCCAGAATTAATGTGGTCTATTTAAAGTGCAGCTCACCTGCCATTTAAAGCAGGCTGTGTGTCCATAATTTAATTTGGGAATATGTACTGATCTGCTTTGAAATGTGGGATACATTCCAAAAGTGTGCAAGGGCTTCTGGCTCTCAGAACACCTGAAAGCCAAATGCCAACAAGAACGAGAGCCAGGACATAAGGGGACAGCATGGCGAGCTTCCTGGGGTACTTGTTAATAGACAATGACGGGCAGCACAGTCTGCCAGCTCCCAGCAGGCCTCAGCTTTCCTTGTCAATCCCTAGAGACGACAAGGAAGATAAAAGCCAGGGCTCAGATTCTAACTGAGGCATTGTGTGACTTGGGTGGGTGCCTTACCTTGTCCTTTATTTTCCTCATCTGTACAATGGCCATCATAGTATCTACCTCTAAGGGCTGTTATACAGAGAAAATGAGATCCAATAAATGCTGTTAGCCATAACTAACAGCCTGGTAATATAATTGATGTCCAGTGAAAAACAGCTCTTCATATCATTACCACCCTGGCAACAAAGCCCAGGCATGAAGACAAGTCAGCAGCACCCCTCCCCCTTGCTTCTGCTTACAGCACCCCTCTCTCCCAAGAGGAGCATGTGCCTTTCAGACTTTGTGGAGCTGTCTTCACTTCTACCCCTTGCTCTCTCCCCACCCCCACCCCCAGGTAGCAGCTAACCCAGGCTGGCAATTACCAGGCCACAGCAGAGCACACAACCCATCTTCATCCTGACCCTATTTGATGGTTTGTTCATTGTGGCTTTTTCCACATCAACTTTAATTTTTGAAAGTAATACATGAAAATCTTATGTTGAATGATGAGTTTTTTGATACTACTTTTTTGTGACCCAAGACCAGGTCTCACTAGTCTCACACGAGTCCGGGTCTGGACCACAGGATCCTCCACACAACGTCTACCTGGTCATCTTTCTAAGACAGAAGTCAGCAAACTGTAGTCTGGGGCCAAATTCAGCCACCACACATCTGTGTGTGGAGTTCTGCATCACAGCCACTCCCATTTGTTCACGTGTCGTCTGTGGCTGCCTTCCGGCTACAACAGCAGGAGCGTGTAGCTGCGCTTGAAACCGCCTGGCCCAGAGTCTACAAGGTGGCTACCTCAGCCTGAAAGAGAACTCTGCTGACCCTCGTTCTAGAAGCAGAAGCCTTAATGGTCCCGCAAACCTGGACCCACATGGGGCCGTTTCTCTCTTTATCATGTAGAGAGGCCCCAGTTGGAAAGACCCCCTACCCACACAGAGGCTGTGCTGAGCAAGACAGATTCTGGGGAGACCTGGGGCCCCAGAATCCAGCTCCACTCACTCCTGGGTTTCCAAGTTACTACAGTCAAAAAGTACCTTTGGTGGAAAGGGTTTCTGTGGCTTGCAACCAGATGACGCTCAGGGCAGTGAGTCAGGGTCTGTTCTTTGACCATAAATGGATCATCTGTTGAGGATGGAGGACACCGAGTAACTCCTGTCCTCCAGAGCCTGGGTGGGTGCATGTCACCAGCGTGAAGCATCCTCAACAAACAAAACGCCACTCAATGAGAAATAGCCCAGCCACAGCACCCAGACTCCTTGTAAATCAGGGACACCTTTTTCTCATAACTAGACCAAAGTAGGGAGCAGGCTCATAGGCTCCATCAGGCCAAAACCTTCACTCTTGACCCGTAGCTCACCATCACAGAGGACTATCACAACTCTGAGTATCTCAGAGGGGACAGGAGAAAGCCAGCTCTACTACCCCTTTTATGAAGCAAGGATGAGTAAGCCCAGAAAGCCACAGGGAGCAGAGTGGAAGAGAGAACTCCAAGACCAGCGTAATCACCCACCACTCATGACCTGATGAGGGACAAGCCACGGCCCCAGCAAAGCCAGCGTTGCTTAAGCCACAGCAGAGCAGGACAGACACGAGGTAAGAAACCAACAGGACCGGCCAAACAGGCATCCACCATTCCAGGGACAAAAGGCAAACCAAGGCTGGGGGCAGCTTGGTGGTAGAGCGCTTGCCTAGCATGTGCGAGGCCCTAGGTTGTGCCCCCAGCACTGGGCAGGGACTGGGTGAAAACAGATGTTCCCAGATCCCAGGAGAATCCCAATCTGGACAAGCCCCACCGCAAGGCAAGTGGATCTGTGAAGCAGTTTCCAACAAGGGGCTGTTGCCTTGTCACTAAACACCTTCCAATAGCCACCAGACTGCCTCCCCAACGAGAGCACAGGGACTGTGGGTTAAATATGAACCACATATAATGTGAGCAATGGCTTCATTAAAGGGCAGGGGACTCGCCAAGTAGCAAAGCAAGGCTTCTAAAACTCACATCTTGCTACCCGTTAGGGGCAGACCCCACCCCAGGCCCAAAAGCCATTTCCATTCTGACAGAAGCAAAGACAAGGACCTATAGGACTTACGAGCTGGGTAATTACAGCTTGGAGACTGTCAACCAATGTCAATCTGAGTCTTCATTTATGACACATCAAGACTAAACACCTGTGAAATACCCCGAAGTGACACTAGCCCAAGAGACAGCAGTCCAGCCACAGACCTTAGCATGTGGAAATTTCATGCCAGTTACATGTCCACTGGCCCAAGCTCCCTGCCATCCCAGATGTCAAGGACCTTCCCCAGGACCCTGTGGATATCCCTGTAATCTAGTGACATGTGGGTTCACACCTAGCCCAGAAGGAGTGGCAGCCTGGCTTCTGGCCGTCTCCCGAAAGCCAGCCACTCTCACCAGCTGGTGACCATTGCCAACACCACCCTGACCCAGCTCAGTATCATCTCTGCACTCCAGCAGACCTCTTTCCAAGGTCTTTTCCATTTCCTCCAGAAGTCGATCTGCAAGTCGATGAAAACAACAGCAACACCAAGAGGAACTGAAAGCACCAGGGAGGGGACGGTGGCAGAGCGGACTTCCCCTGACAAAAGAATGTGCCTAGGGCTCTCCTGGTACATGCAGCTTCCTCCAAAATTAATTTTCTACAGAAATGAAATTGCTGCCCAGTGTGACTCAATGAAGCAAAATATAAACTCTGCTTTGAGTTAAGTGCAATCAACCATTTTCAAAAATCCCCACTGAGAAAGAAGGTTGGTTTCTCTAAATTTAGTTGGGCGTATATTAATCCACCTGCTTCCAACTGACTAAAGATGTGGTCAGAAGGAAGGCAAATTTTCTTCCCAGAAAATGGGCAGCAGGTCCTGAAATCATTATTTTGATCATGCACGAGAGAGATGGCCAGGTACCTTGCAATACACTGGAGCTCCAAGAACGAGTAAGGATGGACCAAGTCCCTGACCTTCAAGAGACAGAAACACTCAGAAAAGCAGGTAGTGCCATTCAGAGGTCTGAGGAGAGAAGACTTGGGACTGTAGGAGCAGCACAGTCCCATTGAATTGGGTAAAGAGGCCACGGAGGGCTTTGAAAGAACAGTGATCTACACTTCACACCAATTAGGATGGCTATTTAAAAAAAATGCCAGTGTTGGCAGGGACGTGGAAATGTGGAGAACTGGGGCCTTGTGCATTGCTTCTGGAACATACAGTGATACAGCTGCTGTGGAAAGCGAATTGGTGGTTTCCCAAAAATTTAAACATAGGATTACCAGCTGATCCAGCAATTCCATTTCTGGTATGTTTTCAGTTCTTCCAAAATAACTGAAAGCAATAAAGAATATCTGTATCCCATGTTCACAGCAGCTCTATTAACAGCCAACACGTGGAAGCAACCCAAGGGTCCACTGAAAGCAAAAAAATGAGATAAATACATGCACAGGAATATTATTCAGCCTTAAAAAGGAAGGAAATTATGATGGATGGACCTTGAGCATGTGTAAATAATCCAGGCACAAAAGGGGAAATGATGAAGGAGGTACCTGAAGTCATCAAGTTCATGGAGGTAGAGTAGAATGGAGGGTGCCAGCACTGGGGTAGGGGCTGGAATTTCATGTCTGTCCGTGTTTAATGAGTACATAGTTTCAGTTTGGGAAGATTGATGGTGATGATACTTATAAAACAATGTGAATGAACTGTATGCTTTCAATGGTTACAGTGGTAGATCTGATTATGCTATTTTACCATAATTAAAAAAAAAAAGAAAAGGAAAGGAAAATAGAAGTTTGGGAAGGAGAAGTCTGGGTAAGGGTTTGGAGAGAGATGAAAGGTAATGGAAAGGAAAGGAACACAGGCCCTGAAGAGTTTCAGGACAATACAAAAAAAGTGCTATTCAAAACATGGGATTTGAGGGTGAAGCTCAGTGGTAGATCGAGTGCTTAGCACACCCAAGGCTCTGGGTTCAATTCCCAGCACACAAAAAATAAGGGATGTAACAATCTAACGTGGTCACAGGCACCGAGCCATCACAAGGCAGCGGCACAGAGGCTCTGTCCTTCAGAGCACCTGGCATCTTGCTCTAGCTGCTAAACTGTGGGGAGACACCAGGGACTGTGGCAAGAGGGAACTTTTCCTTGCCAACTGCAGTGTTGCCATGTTCTGCCTGCCCACTGCAGGTTAGCCCTAGATATACAGCAGGAGTAAGAGAAGGAGCCAAGATGGCAGGGCTGGTAGGGAAGAGAACTGTGGAAGCCATGACCCAGCACGTGTACTAGGTCCCACCTCTAATGCACACCCATCAGAGAGGTCAAGTTCATGGGGGTCTGTTAAGGAAGACCCTCTGCCTACACAGAGAGGGAGTTAGAAAATCAGACAAATGTGCTTTGTGAAGAACTAGTTTGTAGCAAAGAGGAGGAGGAGGAGGAGGAGGAGGAGGAGGAGGAGGAAGCTGGAAGGCAGGCAGAGGGCTGCCTGGGAGCTGGGTAAGGGCACAGCCAACACTAGACAGAGAACACAGGCGAGAACATAGGCCATGGCGAGGATTCAGGCCCGAGACCTGGATTAGCCCCCAGTGCGTCCAAACACACCCACTCAAGACAGAGCCTCAGGGAATCATCTAGGCCCAGAGATAAAGCTGCCAGACCAAGCAGCACACTGACTTCAGTCTTGGGTGGCTCAGAAATAGCAACCATCTCCGACACCTTCTGAATCATGCCTATCGGCCTGTGACCGACTGCCAACACGTAACCTGATGAAGACCTGAGTGGCTGAAAGAACAAATTCCAGTGTCATGACATCAAACGCCAGAACCTGCAGTGATTCCTTCTTCCCTCCAGGTTAGTAATTCATTCTTCCAGGCTGCATTCCGTATATTGGGCTTCCAATGGCGATCATGTCTACTACCTCCACGTCAGGCCTTGGCAGAGGTCTCTGAGTCACTTGTAATTATATTTTGTTTTGTTCCTCAGAAATTAATCACTTCCCCTGTAGCAAGCACTCTGGAGTGACCGTGGTATATGGTACCTTAGGAATTGGAAAATACAGGACAGTGCACACTGTGTGCCCTTCCCTTCCAGGTGGGCTGATTTACTGAAGAGCCCGGCTATCCCCAGACCCTATGCCAAGAGATGGGGAGTAAGAGGAGCCAAAGTCATGGCGTCCCTGCTTCACAAAGCTTACCATCTGAGGGGAACACGGATGGCAGACCACTGAACAGGAAACGGAAAGATAATCAGGTCTCTGCCATCTTTGATCTCTAAGATAATAGTTGGCAACTTTTTTTGTAAAGAGCCAAATAGTAAATACATATTACAGGCCAGATGGCCTTGGTCATAACTCTAGCTAAAAATAGCCACAGGCAGTACAATAGCAAATGATTGTGCTGAGTTCCAATAAAACTTTATTTATAAAAATAAGTGGGACAAATTACTGAACTCAGCTCTACATAATCCTACCTTACTTGGTACTTGAATTCAGAGTTGGGGTGAGGGTCAAGGTCTTTGAAGCCCCTCTATCCGGAAAGATCACAAAGGAAGGAGCTTCCGAATCATAATCACATAAACCTGAATAGGAAGCCCAGCTCCGCCATGGGTTAGCTCTAGAAGAGGAGTCAGTTATTTCACTTCTTCAAGCCTCCTTTCCTTCATCTGTAAAATGGAGACATTGCCATTCCCTATGAATAGACATTTAAGGAACAAAATGGAATAATGAACAGGAAGGGTCACAGGAGATGCTCAACATGAGCCACTGGAAAACAAGAAAGCCTGACAAGTCATCAAAGACCGGGAAACACCCAGGATCATTTCTGAGATTGACATGAAATCACATCATCCCTCCCACTTCTGGAACAAAGGCCTTTTACATCCCTGCCCCAGTCATCTTGCTTTCCTCTATGGTTTCAGTCAAAATGTTTTCTAATTCAAGTACAAAAAGACCCAACTCAAAATAGCTCAGCATGTTAGGGAATGGGTGATCCCACCCGTTAAACACAGAGCAGGGCAGCTCCAGCTGCTTAACCCCGTAGTTCAGGGAAATCCTCAGAATCGGGTATGTTCCATCTTTCTGAACTGCCATCCTTTTGTCCCAGACTTGCCCCCCTTTGTGGTCACAAGATCACTGCCAAAGCCCCAAACGTCTCAGTCACACACAATACCCAAGACCATGAAATAAGTTCTCTCCGTCTCCTTTTACATAGTACAGAACTTTCTCAGAAGCCCCTCACTGGAATTCTCCTCCCTTCCCTTTGGCTAGAAATGGGTCTCCTGTGTATTTCTAAACCACCTCCTGGAAAGCTGGTAAATATTAGGGCTGGTCTGATCTGATCCAGATTCTCTCCCCTCCGGGACTATAGAAGACCCTCCAGCCACCCCTTAACCCCTGACCACAGACATCTTAGAGAAAGGGAGGGTGCTGGAGAGGTCATGGCCCATGTGGGCTGCAATCTCCAGAGTGACCTGCACAACTGGACAGGAATGTATGTTCAGGCTGCAGACCAGACCCCAACCCAGACTGCCCCTCACCACCTCAGTCACTGTAGATCTGGCCACTTGTCAGAAGTCAGAGGAGACACTTTTCCACAGGACACCATGGGCCCTCACTTCCAGGACCTGAATCCAACCAGTCTTAAAGGACACACATTGGGGACTCCACCAGGCCACCCTTGGTCGAGTCAGACATGCAACCATTTATTCACGGGGACTGGAATTTCAGGTGGACACTGCCTCCCACACCCAACCTGAACAAGTCTAAGGGAGCTGGTGGCTTGAGTGCTGTTTTAGTCTATTCTCTGCTACGTGGAAAGATCAGAAGTTGCCTATTTTATGAAGAAAAAGATGTTTATCTAGCAAACAATTTTATAAGGCAGAAAATCCAATGAGCTTGGCGCCAGCTCAGCTGAGAAGTCCTAGCTGTGTCACATGGCAGATGGCATCATGATAGGAGCACATGGGAGAGGGAGAGGTCATACTGTAAGACAGGAAGTCAGAATTCCCAGTGGGGCCAGGCTTACCTATTAAAACAGCTCCCCAGAGAACCAACTCAGGGGTCCCCAAAGAACTGCTTCATCCCTTCCAAGGACAGCGCCCTCCTGACCGCCCACTCACCTAGCCTCTTGAACTCACACATTGCTACACCGAGGACCAGGTTCCTGACACAGGAACCTCTGGGGACACCCTCAAGTTATACACAAGCCCTAGTCCCTGCTTATACTCACAGCTGCCTTCCCAACATTTCCCAAGCCAGGGACATTTAGGAAAAAGTCTCTGCATCAAAACAAATAGAAGCCTGAATGCTAGGCCCCAAACCAAAACCAAACCACAGCACCCTGGAGTACAGGGGGTGTTATGCCGGCACTAATTAAAAAAAAAAAAAAAAAAAAATCACCAAAAAACTTTAATGTAAACTCCCATTTTAGGCTTTGTATCAGGTTGAAATAGCCTGATGTGTAGAAAAATAATGCAGGAGGTCACACACCAGGGGCAAATTTGGCAATGAAGAAGGGCAGACACTAAAAGGTGTCAATGCACCAGCACTCTCAGCTGTGGAAGATCAGCACACATCACATCAATTCCCTGCGCAAATAAAAAAAAGTCTAGCTTTTACCTTTAACAAATCCAGACAAAACTGAAGGCCCAAGCCCTCTATAAAGCAGGGAGATTTCAGGAAATAAGACCCTGAAGAGAAGGGACATCAACAGATGTGGCTGCCACATTTGGAGCCAGTTTGGCTCGAGGCTTTTCCTGGTGCGGAGCTCCTCCTCGTCTCTCCTCTCCTGTGCGCCTTGCCAGCCCTCTGGGTGCACACTCATGGCCCAGGCTGGCCCACGGTGTGTGACTAGCTTGGGCCCTGGCCAGTCTGCTGTCCAGATGTGGAGCCTCAATCAGGCATCTCGGGAAGACTGGCCAGGACCCAAGATAGCCACACACTGCTGGCCAACCCTGAGGCCACACGTGTGGGAAGACAACAGGCAAGGCGCACAAGAAGAGGGGAAAACTTACCTGAGGGAATGAAACACTTATAAAATTTACACACATCCAAGCTCAACAAACCCCTAGCAGGATAAAGAAACCCACCCCTCAACACACGATGATCAAGCCCACTGAAAGCCAAAGACGAATTCCTGAAGGCAGCAGGGCCACCGACCTGACCCACAGCCGACTTCTCATCAGAAAGAATGAAGACCAGAACCGTAAATGGGCATGAAGGAACATTCTGGGGCCATGGACATGTGCTAAAAATGGATTCTGATGACAGCTGCACAACTCTGTAGTTACACTCAGTGGGTAAATTAGATGGTGAGTAAATTATACTCTAATAAGCTGGGGTTTATTTTCTGTTTTGTTTTAAAACATGACCACCTCTCCTTCCACCCAGGAGGTTCCAACAAGGAATGGGCATCGGGCAACCTGGTAGAAGCTATCACCAGCACCTGGCCACACCGGAACGTGATCTCTAGCTTCCAGCCCCCGTACCACAATACACATTTCTATGGCTTAAAATAAATGATTGATTCTTTAATAATTCTTTACTTAAAAAGCCACAACCCTAAAAAATGTTATATTAAGATGATTTATGATCAGAAGGTACTAAAATTACACACCAATAAAACTTTAAAAGCAAGATATTTTCCTTAAAACACATCAAAACTCACATGAGTAGAAAGCCTCAAGTGCTACAGCTACTGACAAAAATAAATTTATAATTGGAAAACTTTCCAGAGAAATCTCCAGTTCTTCCTTCATCAGTAAATCATTCCAATTGAGGAATAAAAATGCCAGTTGTATAAAAACTTATCTAGCAATAGAGTGGGAAAAAACTTATTTACGAGGCCAGCATAAATATGGTCCCAAATATTAACAAGAAATTGCAATAAAAAGATTATCTACTTTTTGCAAAAACCTAAACACAAATTCAGTGATAGATAAAAGAACACATTATCCAGTTAGGTTTGATCTAGGGTGGCAAGAGTGTTTGAACATGCAAAATTCAGTCTCAATAGGTGCAGGAAAAGCATCTGATAAAATTCGACCTGTCCATGAAAAATAACTCTTAGCAGTGAGTTATAGGAGAGAACGCTCTAATCTGATAAAGCTTTGCTTCTGAAATCAGGAATAAGGCAATATTGCCATATTTCTGTGGGAGACCAACCTCACACGTGACTGAGTCACACTCCCCGACTGAGTGCTGAGGCGCTCAGTCACAGAAATGTGGCAGAGCTTTCCCCACCCTTCTTGGGTTTGAGGGACAGTGTCTTGTGCATGGATGTGTCTTGCTACAGCCCCATGGGTAGAGCTAAGCTCACCTGTTCCTTTGTAATATAACCCGTTGCCCTGTTTAGGATAGAATCTTCCATGGAAGTGCCTTGTGTGTGTCCCCTTCTCTTACTGTGCCCTTGGGTGTGGCCTACCCAGATGTCAGTCAACCTGCTGACAGTGACATCATGAAGATGGACTCAGCCCCCTGAAACCTGACTCCTTGACTCATTTGAATAGCTTCTCAATAAAAGGAGTCAGCGTGTGCTCTCTCTTCCTGCGGACCCTTAAGGTCAGAGGAGCCCTCATAGCGACCCCAAAGAAAAAGGTATTTGTGTCTCATGTGGTTATTTTGTGCAGCCCATTTACTCCAGTCTACCTGGAGGGACCCCTGAGCCTTTTAGTCGCAAGAACAGAAACCCGGCATATTCCCATTGCTATTAAACACACACTGGAGGTCCAATGGAGTAATAAAGCAAGAAAAAGAAACAATGGAAAGAAATAAAATTCACTATTTGCAAAGAAAACACAAGTAAAAAATCCAAAACCATCTATATATAAACCATTATAATTAATCAGCAACGGACCTTAGCATACATGGCCTTATTGGATATGTGACCAATTTACAAAAAAAAGCAACTTCATTTCTATGTACCACCCCCAAATACAGAAAATCACTTGTGTGTGTATATACCTGGGGATGGAACCTGGGGCACTGCACCACTGCGCCACCTCTCCAGCCCTTTTGGTTTCTATTTTGAGACAGAATCTTGAAAGTGGTTCCTGCTGGCCTCAAACTTGAAAACATCCTGCCTCACCCTGCAGAGCAGAGGAGACCACAGACACTCATTGCCACGCCTTATGACTTCAAAAAGTCACTTGTAACAATATCAAAAGAAACTCTCAAATCTCTGGGAATAAATCTAACAAATGTTTACAGAAACCCACAAAACAGATAATAGAGAGGACTTAAATAGAGAAGGGCTACTCCATGTTCAAAGACTGGAATGGTCAACATTATAAACATGTGAATTCTTCCCAAGTTGATCTACAGATTCCATGCAATCCCAATCAAGATCCCAACGAATTGTGTGAGAGATGGTTTGACAAGATGATTTGAAAATGCAAAAGGCTAAGAATAGCCAAGCAACTTGAAAAATAAATTCAAGACTTACCCTTAACAGATATAAATACTTTCACCAAAATATAGTACTTAAGTCATGGTGTTATTGACATAGGGGTGATGGACCAATAAATTCAGAAAACTATCTAAAAATATATGAACACCTGATTTATGACCAAAGTGATAATTCCAGGCAGTTCAGAAAGAATAGTGCTCAGAAGACTGGGTATCTATAAAGGAGGAAAGAGAAAAAAAAAAAAAAAGAAAAAAGAAAGAAAGGTGGCCCTCTCACATTCCATATACAAAAATTAAATTCTAAGTAACAAAACTAGAAAAAAAAAAATCAATGACTTTGAAATAAGCAAAGATTTCTTAAGCAGGACAGCAAAAATGGATCGGTAAGATGTCAGATAAATCAGACTACCCAAATGAAGTACTTCTGTTCACTGAAAAATATCATTAAGAATGAAAGGTAGGACTGGGGTTGTGGCTCAGTGGTAGAATGCTTGCCTTGCACATGTGAGGCACTGGGTTCAATCCTCAGCACCACATAATAAAGATACTTTGTCCATCTACAAGCAAAAAAAAAAAAAAGAAATTAAGAAGAAAAAGTGAAAGGTAAACTACAGAGGAAAGATGTTTGCAGTGTTTGTATCCTAGGAAGGACCTGCATCTAGAATAACTCAAGAACTCCTACAAATCAGTAAGAGAACAACTCAACAGAAGAACAGGCAAATATGTGACTGCTTCACACAAGAGGATCCAAAGGTCAAATAAGTATAAGAGACAGGATTGATAGTATTAGTCATCCGGAAATGACAAAACCACAATGAAACACTGTACACCCTCAGGACAACATCAAGTGCTGGCAGGAATGTGAAGCCACCACATCTGTGGCATGAGACCAATTGCCAATAAACACATCAAGTGCTGTGACCACACTCTCCACTGAAGTTCGAGGTCTATGAATCCTCTAAATTCACCCCTGGACCCAATTGAGATGTACTCAGATGTTCACCAAACCAATGGTACATAAATCATCCCAGTAGCACTAGTCATTATAGTCCCATGCTGGAAATGGTGTCAATGGCATCAGCAGTAAAACAGAAGAATAACTGTAAAACACTGAACTCCAGTCATGTCAAAGGAGCCACTGGTATACCAATGACACAGCAGAAACTAAAACGATGTCGAGATGAAAGAAACCAGGTACAAACGTAAGTTATATGCAGTCGAGCAAAACAAATCCAACTCAGTAGTGGTTACCTTTGGAGAAGGTTACTGACAGAGGGCACAAGGGGGCTTCCTGGGTGCTGGCCATGTTCTAGTCCTTGATCCCAGACAGCAGTAACCGGAGTGGATCTATTTATCAAAACTTAGATTAAAAACATACATCTTTGCCTTCATTCTGCACACAGGAAAGATAATAGGACTCCATAAAACAAGTTATCACCAACTTAACATGTTCAAAAATTATCTTTACCTAGGAACGTGATCCCACAAGAGCCAAAGTAAATATCAAAATGCAAGAAGTTATTTTCCTCTTGATTCTAACAAGAGAAACAGCAGCGTTGTGCTCAAGTGGCAGCCCACGCTGCTCTGTCCCAAGTTCCAGGGCACTGGAAAAGGTAGAGACAGAGAGCACATCTGCCCCACCAACAAAGCCAGGTGCATTCTTCAGCCAAGGTCACCAGTGCCGTGTGGGACCAGAGTCGCAGACTGCAGCCTATGAAAAGCTACAGACGCATAATTCAACATGAAATTCCACGATTTTTAAACAATAGCCACAATTTGAGCACGAGTCCCTAAACCCAGTCTTCCACATACCCTAACCCTCTCTAGTCTCCAAATGCCGACATGCCCCCAGCAGGCACTCCCATTACCTCCTGTATCATGATTGTCAACAATATCATTTTGTTCAGTTATTACTTTGAGATTCAACTTTTTCCTCTTAAAAAGGTATTGTTCTGGGATGGGGTTGTGGCTCAGTGGTAGAGCATTTGCCTAGCTCATGTGGGACACAAAGTTCGATCCCCCAGCATCACACAAAAAAAATTTTTAATTAAAAAAAAAAAAAAAAGTAGTGTTCCTCGCCAGGTATGGTAGCACATACCTGTATTCCATCAACTCAGGAGGCTGAGGCAGAAGGATCACTCAGCCTTAGCATCTTAGTGAGAACATAAGCAATTCAGTGAGGCCCCATTTCAAAATAAAAAATATAAAGGGCTGTGCCTATAGCTCAATGGTTAAACACCCTCTGGGTTCAATCCCTGGTACAAAAAAAGTTTAAAAGGTAGTATGCCTCTTCCGTAAACAGTTAATACAAGAGCATCATGGGCTCGTTCACCATTATTTTTTCTGTCACTTTTTGGTTAATTGAGCCCAGCACTCTATTCGGGAGTGATAAAGGGCATCAGCCTGCTATCAGAGATGGGGGAGCTGGGGAGAGCCAGGAATTCCAAGTCCATCCGAGTTGGGTGGGAATCCTCAGCTCTGTCTCTACCAGATATGGAATTTGGGCAAATCATTAACTCACTTGAACCATGGTTTTATCACTGGAAAAAAAAGGGACCCCATCTCCTGGAAAGTCGTTGCCACCTTAGCCTCCCGTCAGCACTGGCAGCCTGGGGCTTGGAGCTTTCTCACCCAGTCTCCCCAGGCCCCGAGAGGCAGCTCCTGTGATTACTGTATTTCACACATGAGGAAACAGAAGCTCAGACATGTCCCAGAGGGCTCCCGTGTGACAAGTCACTGATGTCAACCCTGCTGCCTGACTGCAGAGCCAGTGTCTGCACCACCATGCTAACATAAGGTGCCCGGTCCCAGGGCCAGCAGGAGGGAGGTGAGCAGGGCCCCTTCCTTCCTGTCCTCTTTGGATTTCTTTTTCTTCGTTGGTCTGAAAGCGTTATTCCAATGGCTTGAAGAACAGCCACAAGCAGCCACTGATCTGATCATTCCCAACTCACTGCAGCTGGAACACCAGCCAGCCTCCTGTGTGAGGATTTTAATCCAGCATTCCCAGAAGGGAGGAGGTCTCAATCAGCTAGGGCTGCGAAGGCCAGCTAATGGCTAATTAACTCAGCCCCTGAGGCTGGCAGCCACCCCAGGCCAAGTTCAGTTGGTCTGTTCTAATTGGCGGAAGGCTGCCCAGCACACCCCCATCAGCAGAAAACAGGCAGCGCCTCTGCCCAGCCCCACTCCCAGGTGCAGGTGGAGGTTCCTCTCGCTAAGGCAGAGATGCCCTGCAAATGTGCAGCACCTCCCTAATTCCTATCAGGCCAAGTAACAAAATGGCAAGGGCTCTTGTCTGCATAGGAGCAAACCATGAACAAGCAGTCAGTGCCATGAGGGAGGCTGGGACAAGGAGAGGTTGGAGGTCAAGTGCTGGACAGAGCGGGACACAGGGCTCAACACTTATCAGGCCTTTAGAACAAGCTTCTCAATGAAGCCTCCCAACAATGTCTGGGAGAGGCAGCCTCTAAGGCTCAGAGAGGAACTTCCTCAAGGTCACTGGAGGCTTGCCCTCACAGCCTGGAGCTGTCTAGCCATGCGCAGCAGCTGCCCTCACCTGGTGGAGGCAGACAGGAGCCTCATGGTAACCAACCCCAGGGGCAGTGAAGACCAAAGAAGGGGAAAATACAAGGGCCCAGCAAGCATCGTGGTCTCTGAGAAAAGCTCAGCAACTAGCCCGTAACATCCAGCCTCCCCCTGCAGAGGTTTGGGGCAGCATCCCAGAGATAAAGCCACTGAGAGACCACTGAGGTTGACACCCAGGTGGCCACAGCAGCTGATTTCGTTAAAGCCTGAGGCCCCTAGTTTGGGGTGAGGGCAAAGTCAGTAGATGCCCAGAGGGCACATCCTGTGGTACCGCCTTTCCATAAGGCCCAGGGTCCTTCACACAAAGCCCAGGAAAAACTAATGGATAAGATAATTGCCCCAAGCATGGGGAGCTCAGGTGCAATTAAATCCGTGTATTTAGGAGGGTAGGGCGGGGAGACTGGGCTGCCTGGGTGTAAATCCTGATTTTGCCACTGCTTCAGTTTGCATCCCCTCCAAAATTCAGATATCGCCAAGGTGACAGTTTAAGAAAGGTTGGATTTTCTCTAAACAGGCTCCCTCCTTCACGGACTTGTGATGAAGGGGGCCTAGGAGCACCTGAGAAAAGTCAGCACGAAATACCCCTCGAAGACGTCTGCTGAACTTAACAGGAACCACATTTGTTTCTGAAAAGGAGCAACTGGGGAGATGAACAAGGAGAATCAGAGATTAGCTGAAGAGTTCAAGAGAGAAAGGCCAGGAGGCAGTCCGAATTTCCAGACACCGCCTCTCAACACACCAGCTGACTTTCTTCTGTGAAAAAGAACTAGCAAAAGATCACACACTCTCCCTAGGAGCCACATGCCACACTAACACTAGCACAGGGACAAGGAAGATGCAGGAATTCAAGGTGGTAGCCACAAGCAGTGTTGGCAAAAATATGCCCTCTGAAATGGGGGGGTGGGGGGGTAGCTGGGGGGTAGCTCAGAGGTAGAGCAGTCGCCTAACAAGGACCACGCCCTGGGTTCCATCCCAAGCAGTAAAGGGAAAAGTTGTGGGAGGGAGAGACCACAGTCCATTTTTATATGGCACGATCCACTTCCAATTTCTGATCTAGGGAATAGTGACCTCATGCATACTATGGACCACTCCTGGGGTTGTTGTGAGGGCAGATGAGTTAACTTTTGTCAAAGACCAACAAAGGTCCAGGCTTGCTCTGAGCACCAGTTGCATGCCTTTCCAAAGGCCCACGTCCACAGCCAGTTACTATTACTGGCCTTATCCCTAATGCTTGGGGACATGTTTTGAAAACATTAAAATAGGTGAGAGCTATAGAGCTCAGTTCAGAGACTTGTGCGGTTTCTGTAGCTGTTGGAGACACAATTATGAAATGCCACGCTATCCCCATGCATGAAATTAAAACAGATTATTAATTTCTCAGCAATTGTCACACCACATTGCTGAAATAGTCACCTTGGCTGCAAGCCCCCCGAACCCAGAGGAGTCGGGAACAGGTAGCACTGAGATTTCTGCACAAAGGATGACTTCATTTAATATGCCAGACGCCACCACAAACAAGACTTTGATTTCCGCACAAACAGGGCAGTCCCACACGACGACCGCCTAGCCTGCTATTAACAATAAATAGGAACAAGAGGGGAGAGACTCGGCGCCCTGCCTCAGGAGGCCGAGCAGTACCTGTCTCCGTCTTGCTGGCGAAGCCTGCTGCCTGTTTGATCGCCGCCGCTGTGAGCGCCAATCCTCGGCTCCTCTTCAAGCCATGCTGCAGGACGGCTTCCAGCTGGGCGCAGAGGCAGGTAACCCTGCGGGAGAACCGGGCACTCAATCAGCCTTATGAAGGGAGCAGCCGGCAGGGGGCCCAGCCTCATGGGGAGTGAGCCCCAGGTGTGAACCTCCACGTGCAGGTAAACAGGAGACACCTGGAGGTAAGGCAGGGGGCCTGGTAAGCAACCCGGGCCACTCCGTGTGGGCACACACAGAACTCCAGGAAGTCCCTGACCCTCCTCACCTTCATCAGACTCTTGAATACATAGTAACTGCACACAGAAGGAGAAATCCGGCCCATTTAAAAACAAATCACATGGATGTGAAGGGGGTGGGGGGCCTTCATTGTATCCAACTGGCAAGTTCCAACTACAATTCCTATCACCCTGTGGTTGAAGGAACACAATTACATTTTCAGAGCCTGGATTCACCAGCCTACCAAATTGGAAACATTGTGTAATTTCATGGCCTGTTACTTAGAGAAGAGAAAAAAAAACATGAATTCTGATTCTTGTTCTTTATTTTTGTTATGAGATTACATTGGGAACTCAGATCCAGAGGTGGCAAGTTTTTCAATTAAGTTACAATTACTGCACATTTAATTGAATTTATTTCTCAGAAAACAGAAACGGGAAATCTGGGAACGTTGTCTACAGAGAAATAAGGTCAGAGCCACCACATTCAATTCTTAGCAACACTCAAAGGGCTCCTGGGCCACTACCCAATTGGGTCTTAGGCCTTCAAAACCCTTCCACTTGCTCATGCAAACAAGGGTAAGAAATCTTGAATATCTCCCATGTGCTAGGCTCTGTCTAGACTCAGAATACAAAGGTCTCACACCTTACTGCATCTACACATCTATGCCATGCTAGAAGAGGAGATGAACAAATAAGCTAACCAGTCCATTCAGTTAATGAGAACACAGAAGAAAATTAAACAGGATGACAAGGCAGGTGGGGATGGGGCAAGGTCACACAGATTCGGTGGTTTCTGAGTTACAACTTGGACGTGACTAGAGACAGCAGACTGGAGAGAGGGGCCCAGTGCAAAGGTCCTGAGGCCACTACCACCTGGCTCAACTCTGCCTAACCACAAGGATTTCCTGCTCCCAACCACACCTGAAGTAATAATGCTGCACTTGTTTCTCTCTGTGGGTGGCAAAACATTTTCATACCTATTATTTCACTAGTTCCTCCTATCCAAATTATGACACAGGTGAGGCAGGTATTATTATCTCCATTTTACACATGAAGAAATTGAGGCTTAAAGACACTTGTGTGACCTTCCAGAGACAATGCACAACAAGTGGCAAGATCTAAAAGACAGGCCACCTCACAAGCTGATCCACCACACCCCCACAGGACATTCTAACTCGGAACACATACTACCCCACATTGACACAACCCTCTGTGCTGGGAAAATGTCACTCAACATTAGATGTACTTTTGCTAGTCTCTCTACCTATATTTGAGGGCTTCCTAAAACCTAGGATACCCACCAAACTCCCTAAGTTCTACAGGAATAAAAAATGGGGCCAAAACATAAGCCCTATCTCAGGAAAAACAAGCAACCAACCTTGGACTGTGTTTAGGCTCCTCTGTAACTAATAAAAGTCTCTACCTTTAAACAAACCTCTCCAAATACAATAATCCATTTAACAACCCCTGGCAATTCTCTTGGCTCCAAAGCACAGGTCAGTGACTGCCCTGCAGCTCTAGATAAAACCTGGCACTCATGGGGAGTGAAATGCAGGCCAGCAGCTGAAGAGCACAAACAGTCCCTGAGGACTGGGGTCCACATCAGTACTGCCTCCCCGATGCACCCCACTCACAACCAAGCTAGCACGACAGAAAACCCAGGTGGACACAGGAGCACATCATGATGCCAGCCTTGCAGGAGCCATTCCTTCCAACACCCTCCCAGCCCCCTGTGTTCCCCCCCATTTTACCTGAGCTTGGTGCCTACTGGTCATTCCATACTTCTCAAGTGTCCCTTTCCTGAGTGCTTCCTCATTCTTGTATGTCAGCTCTTGCAACTCTCTGTGTCAATGATCTGACTTCTAAGGCATCTATTCTCTGCTGCACTATGGAGAATGTGACCAAATGGCCCCTCCCCTCAGGGGCCTCCCATCATGGAGAATGTGACCAAATGGCCCCTCCCCTCAGGGGCCTCCCATCATGGACACACATTATGGACTTGATGTACATTTTGGTAAGACGTGCATCTCAGAAGATGTCATGTAATTTTTAAACCAGATCCAGGAGGACACATTTGCCCAAGCCTATAGATCTTCCCTTAGCTTGTAGCAGGCATATTAAGGAGGCACTGATCTATAACCATGTCTGTCACCCAAGGTTTTCCATGGCTCCCTGTCTTTGCTCAGTTAGTTGACAATCCCTGCAAAAGCAAAGGAGCATCTGTTTTCATATGTCTCTTCATCTGCTCTGTCCAGTCCCTACTATTTCCCAGAATACTCTCTGCCAAATGCTTCTAATTTCACTGTGGCAGGCTGGCTGCCTCTATGGTATTTTATATCAACCTCCATTTCAAGGTAATGAATTGAAATGTTTTTAACTAAGCAGGGCACTTAGTTACAGTGAATATTCTAATGTTTAAAAAGCACCTGTCAGAAGTTGGGGCTGTGGATCAGTGGTAGAGTGCTTGCCTAGCATGTGTGAGGCCCTGGGTTCAATCCTCAGCACCACATAAAAATAAATAAATAAATAAATAAATAAATAGAGATATTATGTCCAGCTACAACTAAAACAATTATCAGCACCACATATAAATAAATGAACACATTAAAGCTCCATCAACACCTAAAAAAAATTTTAAAAGCACCTGTTAACAAAATCACTCCATGTTTTTATGCATACAGTTATTTACCAGATGAATAAATAAATAAAATGCAGCCTATCCATGCAATGGAATACTATTTGAGAACAAAAAGGAATAAAGTACTGATACATGCAATTACATGCATGAACCTTGAAAATGTGATGCTAAAGAAAACAGACCCCAAAAAAACATTCACTGTATGACCCCATGAAATGTCCTGAAAAGGTAAACATACAGGAAAAAAGCAATTTGTAGTTGTCTAGGGCTGGGACTGGGATCAGGGATCGGTGTAAACTGACACAAGGGAATTTAAGAGGATGCTACAAATGTGGGGATGTTGCACAACTCTATAAATTTACTAAAAAATAAATTTATTGAATTTTTATTGAATTGTATACTACAAGGGGTAAATTTTTGTGGTATATAAATTAGAACTCAATACAGTCGTTTAAAATGAAAAGCTTTCCTGAAAGTGCTCAGGAAAAATCTGATGAGGAAGTAAAGGAATTAATGAATGGAAAATAAATAACTTCCTCCTGCTGAATTTAAAACTGTCCACCAACACCAGCATCACAGGACACTGCTGGAACTCAACTAGTTTACTGCTAAGATTCTGCGAGCATTTGTTTTCATGATCAATGTCTTGTATTTTCAAGACTGTTCAACCGGCGACCTTAATTTATTTATAAGATTCCTAAGAACAAGATACAGTGGCATATGCCTGTAATCGAGGGGTTGTGGCTGAAGGATTGCAAGTTTGAGGCCAGCCTCAGCAAGTTCAAGGCCAGCCTGGGCAACTTAGCAAGGCCCTGACTCAAAATAAAGTTTAAAAAAGGGCTGGAAATGTAGGTCAGTGGTGGAACACTCACCTAACATGCTCGAGGCCCTAAGTTCAATCCCCAGCACCAGGAAAAAAAAAAAAATCCTCAGAATCCTGTAGTTTATATAGTAAATATTAGAACAGCAGGCAGGATCAGCAATTTTTTTTAAGTTGTTGATAGACCTTTATTTATTTTTATTTATTTATTTATTTATTTATATGCGGTGCTGAGAATCGAGCCCAATTCCTCACACATGTGAGGCAAGTGCTCTACCACTGAGCCACAGCCTCAGCCCTAAATGCTGCATTTTTATAAACTGTCTCTAGTGATGGAAGAGCATATTTCAAATTGATTCTTTCACTACGTTACAGCTTTAGTGGGACCTTTATGAGAAAACGAAGAACAATCATGAAAATGAATAAAATGATCTTCCCAAACCTCTATTGTTACCTAGAATGGAATCTGTAGTACCCATAAAACTCATCCAATTAACAGCATTAGCCACATCTCAGATTTAAGATGGTATAATAATCAATTAGCCTTGCTAAATGACAATCATGTGAAATGGGTCATGATTGTCATGGCCTACATGTATATTTTAAAAATTAAGTTTGCAAAAATGTTCACACACTTTGCCCATGAACTTCACTGACAGAAATCAATCCTAGACTATAATCTATAAGTCAGGTAGATAAAAAGATAAAGATAATACAAATATTTTTTTAATATTATTTACACTAGTGGAAAGTTAGAAACCAGCTAAATATTTAATAATTGTGGAACTGGTTAGATAAATGTTAGCACATCTTATAATCAAATGCCATTTAGCCCTTAAACACATTTACCAAGAGCTTTATACGATATGCAACATTTATAATATAATGTAAAACAAAAAATGAGCAGGATATAAAGTTGTATATTAAGACTGTTCTCAACTGTGCTAAACACATACACAGTTCAGAAGGGAATTATGTTAAAACATGAAGAGCCACTGGTCAAAGAAGATAGGTCAGGTTTTTCTTGCCTTCACACTTTCTTGAACTTTCTAAAACAAGCATTTAAAAAAGTATTCATGCCACAAGAACCAGAAATACTGCTACCCGGAGGTATAAAGAATGAACAAATATGGATTAAAGGTTGTACTGAGTAAAAAATCATGCACCTATTTAAAATGCATGCAGAAATGGAAAATAACATTATAAAAGCTTGAGCTACAATGTTAAGTGAAAAAAAGCAGACCTACAAACAGGTATAAAAAGTGTTTCTAACCCACAAATTTTAAAATACTGCAATAAAAGGTTGACATCCAAGTTGATTTTTTTAATGTACAACTATAATGCACCAATAAAAATATGTAGGGAAAAAAAGGTAATTGTTTTAGGTAGACAAAATGAGGGAGAGGAGTTTTACTAGTAATAGTGACAAAGGCAAAATAAATCATTTTTAAGAAGAAAAATACAAGCCCTAAATGAAGAAGGGCATAAAATTTTATTAAAGGATATAAAGATCAAAAATAAATAGAAACTACCAGATGTGGTGGCACAACCTGTCATCCCAGTAACTCAGGAGGCTGAGGCAGAAGGATAGCAAGCTTGAGCCCAGCCTCAGAAACTTTGGGAGACCCTGTCTCAAAACTAAAAAGGGCTAGGGATGTAGCTCAATGATAAAGCACCCCTGGGTTCAATCCCAGTACTGGAGGGAAAAATAAAAAATAGAAACATCATTTTCCTGAAGAAAAAAAAAAACTTATTTTAAGAAATGTCAATTCTTCTCAAATTAATGTATAAATTTAATACAATCCCAATCAATTGCAAGAAGGAATTGGCACAGAGTCTTTTGGGGGACAGAGATAAAACAAAGTGATGGGACAGCACTGAGAGCCACCCCCAGTAACAAGAAAAAGTGGAAACATTAAAATAACAGGAGCACTTCCATTCAGATGGCAAGAATGGGCTATTCAACCAGTGCTGATGCCAGGGGCTGAAAGAAAATAAGGATGAACCTCTATCTCAAAGCACAGATGGAACTCAGTTCCACAGGGATCAAGATCAAACAAAAATGTTAAGTGTATAAAAAGTAAATGTGTAACAATAAGAGAGAAAATTATTCTTCCTGCCCTGAGGAACTTGAGGACAGGATATTCTGGAACCCAAAACACTAACCAGTTCATAGAATTCATCACATAAAATTTTAAAACACAATGAAAGATATTGTAAAAACAATGAAACAATAAACAACACACGAGAGAAAACATTCACAGCACACACAACTGTAAAGGGTTAACAGTCACACCCCCATCGAGAGGGTCTACAAATGGGTTTTTAAAAGATAAGCAACTCAAAACTAAAATACTAGGAAGGTGAACAACGTAACAGGAGGAAAAGCATTGACCAATAAACCTAAGAAGATACCAACCTCCTGGTAGCCAAGAAAGCAGAGCAACACTGAAACACCATCAATCGTGGTACACGCAAGTATGGGGAAATTCGAATTGTTGATAAAAATAGCAGTTGCTACATTTTTCTGCAAAGAAATCTGGCAATACAATTTTTGAAATGCCCATACCCTTCGACCTAGCAATCCCACTTTAGGAATCTACCCTATAAAAATAAAAGCACTACCAATTAGAAAATGAGCAAGACATGAACAGACGGTTCACCAAAGAGGATATACAGATGGCCAATAAGCACAAGAAAAGATATTCAGCATCACTAGCGAAATGCAGGTTACAACCGCAGTGAGCTATGCCAATTTCAACCCTGGCAAGGATGTGGAGGAACCAGATCACCCACAGCATGCACTGCTGGTGGGAACTAACTAGGCAAATAGCATATAGCCAGGCAGAGGTACTCTTGGGTACTTACTCCAAAGAAATTAAGACGTATATTCTGCAAACATATGCACACATACCTGCACAATCCTAGCCGCATTATTTGTAATAGCCAAACTTCAAAAACAACCCACATGTCCTTCAAGGGACTAATGATTAATCAAACTATGGTGCAGCCACACTTTCGCACACTACGATTGGTTTTACATCCTTAGTCCTAAGTTGTGTTTTAGTGTTGCTCTGCTTTCTTGGCTAATAGGAAGTTGAATATCTTTTTATGAAATAGCCATGGAATCGTCTTCAGCAATAGAAAGGAGCACACTATTGATAAATGCAACAACCTAGATGAATCCCAAGGGAACTATGCAGAGTCGGGTGGGGGCCAATCCAAGAAAACTGCATACTGTTGGACTCCATTTATATACTATTCTTGAAATCACATAGAAATGGAGAACAGGTGTGTGATTGCCAGGAATTGAGAACAGAGATGGAAAAAGGAAGGATGCAGGTGTGTTATAAAAGAACAACAGGAGGCTCCTGCGGTGAGGAAATCATGCTGTGTCCCCACTGGTGGGAGAAACCAGAACTACAAGATGAAATTGCACAGGACTACACACACACACACTCTCTCTCTCTCTCTCTCTCTCTCTCTCTCTCTCTCTCTCTCTCTCTCACACACACACACACGTGTTTCTGTTTTTTTTTTTGTGGCTCTGGGGATTGAACTGTGTAGCTGGGATTATCACTGCACCCAACAAAACCATGGAAATGTGAGAAACTGTCCTTGGATTTTTGCAAGATGTTACCTTCGGAAGAAACTGGCTAAAGGGCAAACAGAGTCACTCTTTCATTATTTCCTAAAACTGTATGTGGATCTACCATAAGCTCCAAGTTAAAAGTTGAACTAAATAAACCTCATACAAAAGCACTATAGTAGGCTGACACATATGTATTCACAAACAGGTTTGTTGCAGCACTGTTTACAATGGCAAGAACAAAAACAAAAGGAGACATAACCCAAACATCCATTAACAAGGAAATAGTTAAAAAAAAAAAAAAGTATGGCATTCCCAATATTCAAAATGTTATGCAGGCATTTAAAAAAATTAGACAGGGCTGGGTTGAAGCTCAGTAGCAGAGCACTTGCCCAGTATTCACAGGCCCTGGGTACAATCCCCAGCACCACAAAAAAAAAAAAAAAAAAAAAAAAAAAAATTAAGAAATAAAATAAAAACAATGAGATTCCACATTTCATTGACCCTAAGAAGCCTTTCCAGCCCACACGCATTTTAATGTCTCTGAAATCAGGTGTGCCTCATTATTGATTAAATTATACAATTAAAATCAGCATTGATTTTTCTTTCTTAGCTACACATAAAGATGCCACAATGGTTAAGTTGCTCTATTATGTTATCTACTGATCTAGAACAATGCCTGTAATATATAGCCAAGTTAATTAAAAATGAAGAAGCAGGTTACAAAAAAGCAAGTCGTATAAATGGTGTGATTCTCATTTGAAGGAGGAGGAGAAGCCGGCTTGGGTGAGAAATTCCTCTCTGTTTATGCACCATTTGCCATAATTTGGGTGCAATGGCACACAGAGCAAGGGTGCTGTGGGCTACAGGCCAGGCACCACACCCCCTCTGCCTGATAGCCCTGGCGCACAGTGGCCTCCCACACCCTTGCTGGGCCAGGGCCACCAGGACCAGACAAGCCCCTGGGCTCTCAATCAGGCTTCCATGCTTTGATCCAGGGTATCCCACCTCTGCACTAAGAAAATCATAGCTCAGAGATAAAGAGCCAAAGGAACTGTGAGAAAATTGCATCCACCTAGGAGAAAGTCAAACTGGACTTGTGCCTTATTCCATGGGTCTTAAGAACATAAACTCCAGATGGATTAAAAGTTTAACTGTAAATAATAGAAATCTTACCAAGAAAAATAAAACAAAAAAAAGGCCACATGCACAAACTCACACTGGAGAGGATCTTAACAATACTGACAACTCAGAAGCCAGGAGGCAGGCAGGTAAGTGTACGGTGAGTAAAGAAACAACCTGTTCACATGACGTACAACCAAAAGATGGGACCCTCGTTAGAATACGTTGTACTCCATGTATGTGCAACATGTCAAGTTACACTCTACTGTCACGTATGTCTAAAAAGAAGAAAAATTTTAAAAAATGGGAAATTTAAAAGTCTACCACATGAAGATTTCCCAGTTGGGAATACAATGGATCCCTGACCTATGTTTACTAAGACAGATGCTTGGAAAACAATGTCTGCCATGCAAAGAACAGATTGCCATAATACACAGAAGACAAAGGATGAATAATAAGAAAATGAGTAAATAACATGAAGTTTTGCACAAAAGAACAAATCCAGGCAACAAACACGTATTTTAGAAAGATACTGATATTTATTAGCAATCGAGGGAATACAAATTGAAGTGGCAGTGAGCCACCACTTTTCACCTTCCAGGCTGACAAAATATCAGAACGCTGAAGAGTATCACAGAAAGAAAGAACCAGGAGTCTCAAGCACTGCTGCCAGAACACTTAGAAAGCTAGAAGCCCTTCCCCCCGGACCCAGCGACCCAGCTCCGGGCATCTACACAGAAGAAATCAAGTCCTCCGTGCACAAGGCAAGGTGCTAGGGTGGCTACTGCTTCATTGTCCAGAGTAGTGACAACTGAGACAGGTCAATGTTCTTTCGCAGGCAGCACTCCTCCTGGGACATCTTTATTCTGCAATAGACTGCAGCCTTTAAAACAGGATTGTTAGAACTATTACTTGGAAGTGTTTCAGCAGGAGAAGGCTAGGAAAAAAAAATAAAGGTACAGAATATTACACGTGATCCCATTTCTGCTCTTCGTGTGTGTGTGTGTGTGTGTGTGTGTGTGTGTGTGTGTGTGTTTATTTGTAAATGATTATATGAGAATGAAAAAGAAGGAAGGAAGGAAGGAAGGAAGGAAGGAAGGAAGGAAGGAAGGAAGGAAGGAAGGAAGGAAGGAAGGAAGGAAGGAAGGAAGGAAATAGGGCTGGAGTGTAGCTCATAGCAGAGTATTTACCTAGCATGTGCAAGGCCCTAGATTTGATCCCCAGGACCACACACACACACACACACACACACACACACACACAAAGTAGATAATTCCTGGGTCATTAACTTAAATTACCCAAAGGATAAAAAACATGTAGAAGAGATAAAATCAGGGCCCTTCCCCTCATAAAACAGTTGACAACACAGCAGCAGTGCAGACTCATAAGGAGCCATTTTCAAGTCACCACAGATGCAAAGGTTGAGCAGAGCCGAAAGGCCATCCTCACTGTCCACTCAGACCCCAGACCCCACAGCCTGACTGCCCACCCGGCATCCTGAGCAGAAGCTGTGCTTCTGAAACACAGAAAGGACTGCCAGGATCTTTACTTCTTTCCTTTCTGCCCCACACCATAGGTACACAGGGAACACAGAGGAACCTGTTTGTGTTCATCATCTTAATGTGTCAGAAAGAAACTGAACCAGCTCACCAATCTTTGATGATGGCATTATTTTGACAAGAACACAGTAGACAGTGCCTTGAAATTCTACCTTAAGCCAACCTCTGGCTCAGGGTGGCACATAGAAAGGACATGTATTGTGAAAATGGTACAGAAATAGCCAAAGTTAAAAAAAAAAAAAAAAAAAAAAAACCTTAGCAGGTCAAGATATAGGGGAAATACACACTACACACCCAACAATGCTTTCACCACTTCTCTACCCAGGAAGAGCCCAGAATCCCCACCCTGCCCATTTAACCACTAACCAGCCCACAGTCAGCTCAATACTATCTAATTATCATCACAGGCCACATGATTGTCACCACAGTTTCCATGTCCATCTCCTGGACTCCACTTGGAGTTCCTTGACAACAGCAACCACCTCATCCAGTTCGTCTCCCAAATGCAACAGAGCACCTTCAACATAAGTATCTGTTGAATGGAGGAATTCATGACCAATCATTCTGGCCCTTAATTTCAGTAAATACTCAAAAACACAGGTATGGGCTGGGGGTGCAGCTCAGGGTAGAGTGTTGGCCTAGTGTGCACAAGGCCCTATTCAATCCCCAGCACCACACACACACACACACACACACACACACACACACACACACACACGCATGTATGTATGCTTAGTCATATTTTTAAAAATCATATTAAGTTTGTCAAGTTCTTGCTGGGTGTGCAAGTTTGCAGCTAATCCTCACCATAACCCTCGGAAGTGCATACCATAACTCATCCTTTGATTTTCTGTGGTGCAACCAAGGCATAGAGGAGATAAAGCAGCCCAGATCCCCACATCTGGTCATCAGTGGCTTGGGACCACAATGGGCAGGGTATGTCTGACACCAAAGCACACAATGATGCAATGGCGACGACAGCGGTGCTTACGTGCTGTTTACTGGGGCGTGCGCTGCTCTTTCTTAGCAACCAGCAATACATACAAGATAAATCTTGATTTAAAATTGATATGGAGATGCTCAGATTTGCTAAAAACCCTAGAGTCCCACATTTGCTCAAAAAAAATAATCCAAAAAGTAATCAATTCATTTGATCAATACAGTAAAATAAAAAAAAATTATAGGGCTGGGAATGTAGCTCCAGGGTAGAGCACTTGCCTAACAAGTGTGAATATCTACTAGGGAGTCTCTAAGTGGAAATAAAGGACTCCGGTAGATGTTAAATCCAATTAAACCCAGGAGTTTTGCCAGGATAACACCCAGTCAAAACCTCAAACTAAAAAGAGGCTAGCAAGAAACACATGATACAATGAAGACCAAAGTCATCTGATGAACCCACAGAGACACTGAAAAGAGGAAAAATGCCCCTGAAAAGGCTGTTTGGTTTCATAAGTGTCCAGAGGAACACATGTGACAATTTTCAAATGTGTTAAGAATAACATTAGAGAATAGCAAAGGGCAGCTGCTTTTGTTTTTTAGCTTACTGAAATGCCCAAAACTGTTTCTAATTCCCTAATAGATAAAAATCAAACACACACCACACACACACACACTCACACACACACACACACACACACACACACACACACACTCACACACCCTCTCCCTGGCATGCTCTCAAAGAAGAAATTGTCCTCTGGTTTCTCCTGCCCTCCTCACCTGAAGACGGACAAATATTTACAATTTTCAAACATTCTGAGATAAATACCTAAAGTCAACTCAGCAGCACTCATAATGGCAGAGACTCAGCGTATAGGAAATATCTACAGAGTCTGAAGATTCTTCACATGTCATCAAAATGACAATCAATTTTTTAGCCAACAATTGCTAAAAACTTACTGGCTGGCAGGCATCATTCTGGGGCCTGCACATAAGCTAACTCTCAATTCCATGATACGAAAATTAATGGCACTATCCCCGTTTTATAGATAAGGAAACCGGAACTCAAGAAAGTCAGAAACCTGCCCAAAAGCACACCATGACTGGGAACTAGCAACACCCAGATTCAAAATCTGAGGCTTGAACCCCACACCCGTTTTACTACCCCTCTGTTTCATCACTATGTATAATTCTGCAGGGAAATGTCAAGATTATGTTCTGTAAATCCACATGGAAGAAGATGCCTCTGTGGAAGAGTCACATATCTAGCCTTTGAGGTAACTTCCAGGACCTGCTGAGTTCTTGGGCCATTATTTCTACAGGGCAAACTAATCAAAAGCTATTTTAAATCCTCACCACAGGCCAGTCTGGCAGAAAATGGGATAATTTTAATGAGCCATGAGAATGAGCCTTTGTTCTCAGGGGAAAACAGAGCTAAAAAGCAACACCAACAGAAAGTGACGACAAGCACTCATGACAGAGCCCAGAGACAGCCACCGCTTCCTCCTGGGGAGGTTTCTGGGGACATAATCTGAAAGGAAAACAACTCCTGGCTGTCATTTCCCCTAAATGTTATTTTAGGCTTTAGTGTGAGGATGGCTGCATCTTGCTGTATCAATCTCACAAGATCCAACAAACCTCTCCTCCCCCTCCCCCCAACACACACTTTGGATTTCTGGCATTAGCAGCCTCAAAACTCCAACAAGCACCCTGGCCCTGCTGACATGTTCTTCCCTACCACGTCTTCACCAACACCTGGGCCACTCTGTCACACTGGAAAATGTGCACTTTTTTTTTTTTTTTTTTTTTTAGTACTAGGAATTGAATCCAGAGGCACTTAACCACTGAGCCACATCTCCAGCCATATATGTATTAGAAACAAAGTCTCACTGAGTTGCTTAGGGCCTTGCTAAGTTCCTGAGGGTGGCTTTGAACTCAAGATCCTCCTGCCTCAGCCTCCCAAGCCACTGGGATTACAGGCGTGTACCACTTTGCCCAGCTGCACTATAATTTAATTATTTGTCTTAAACTTGACTCCTTTTTTACTTAAATATATCCGTTTTAAAAAAGAAAAAACTATATTGCTAAAAAATATTTCTAAAAAACTAACTGCTATATAAAATATATATATGTGCACTATGTAAAAACTATATGCTACTATAACCAGTATCACATGACATAAACAGAATAGGCCTTAAAGTCAAGGAAATTGAAGTATTAAATTCTGACTCTCTGCATAGACAGAAAAAAAGCTGAGACTAAAATCTGCACATGCTGTTTAAAAGCGGGGGAGAGAGGTGTAAGAGACATGTATTTTAAACTATTTTGAACAAACTGACATTTTTGTAGGTCAAAAATGATCAAATATTTGCAATTTCATTTAGTTCAACATAATATCAAACCGAGTCTTTCCCCTTGATATCATTGAGCCTGAAAAAGAATTGAAAGAAATACCATGACATTTAACATCTAAAATGATGTCAAATACTTGCAGTGACACAAATCTCTCACTTTGGGAAAGTGTGTGCCATAAAACAACAGGGGACCTGGCTTTAAAGAATGAGGGCCACACTGGGAACCAGAAGTCTGGGCTCCAATCTTCATTCCACTCCCGACAAGCCCCACGTCAACACTGGGAGACATGATAAATAAGACTGCATGAGTGACCAGTCCCCTAGCTTCTATGCCTGTAAGTAGGAAGTCTGTCCCCCTCCTGCCCACCTACTCCCCAGAGTGGCTGCAAGGATAAAGTGAGACAGGTGACCTGATGAGACATTGTTCACACCACATAGCACTACAAAGTCACCACCACAACAGCTGGCCAAGTGAACAGCTGCTGGGCTTTGGTCACCTTGTATTCATTCTACCTTTACAAAAGCACCTATATTTTATTTTTGTTTTGTTTTGTTTTTTTTTTCAGTACTAGAAAATGAACACAGGCTGCTTTATCACTGAGTAATGCCCTTTTTTCCACTTGAAGACAGGTCTAAGTTGCTGAGGCCAGCCTTGAACTTTCGATCCTCCTGCTTCAGCTTCCTGAGTAGCTGTGATCTAGGTATGCACCACTGAGCCCAGCCCATATTTGGTTCTGAAGATTCACTTTTTCCTCCCTGGCTACAGACTTGGTGGGATAGTGAACCTAAGTAGACATCTTTTCACTAAGAGAAGCCAACAGGGTCCCAGAAAGCTCCTTCAGCCAAATCCTCCTGCTGCTGCTGCTGCTGCTGCTGCTGCTGCTGCTGCTGCTGCTGCTGCTGCCAGCCCAGGAGAAGCCAAGTGACCTGAGACTGGCCAGTCAGATACTTCCTCCCTGGAATGTCAATTAAGCAGAATAGAGAGTAAGAGAAGAGCTAGTGCTTCCTCCAGCAACAGGGCCACTCGTGCAAGGAAACAATTTCTGAAGCTCTTACTTCTGACTTAGGAGCCTTTCAAAGCAGCTTGACTCCTTCCTATTCCCAAACCTTGCCAGCCATGGATTTTCCAATATTCTGTTACTTGTACCATTGTCTTAGTTCATTTTCTGTTGCTATAACAAAATATCTGAGACAGGATAATTTATAAAGGAAAGGGGTTTATTCTGGCCCATGGTTCTGGAGGGTGGGAAGTTCAAAAGCACAGTGCTGGCAAGGGCCTCATTTTTCTCAACTAAAGGAAGAGCAATCAGGCACATACAAGAGAGAAAGGCAGACTGAACTCCCTTCCTAGCTAACTCATTCCCAAGAGAAAGGCATTAATCATTCAAGAGGGGCTCTGTCCCCATCACCCAGACACCTCCCACTGGGCCCCACCCTGCTTACATTGAAGAATTAAGCTTCCAACACATAAATTCAAACCATAGCAACTATCCTTTCAAAGATTCCTACTGATGGTCATCCCAACCGGCTAACTCTAGCTGCATTCAAAGCAAACATTTCCAAAACCTGTCTAGAATTCTTCTATAAATTTTTTTTTTTTAGTTGTAGTTGGACACAGTACCCTTATGTTATTTATTTATTTATTTATTTTTATGTGGTGCTGAGGATCGAACCCAGGGCCTTGCATGTGTGAGGCGAGGGTTCTACCGCTCAGCCACAATCCCAGCCCCCAGAATGACAGTCAATTTCAAATGGTATTCAAAGATAGCACTTGGCCTATTAAGACAAATCTCTCACAAAATCTCTCTATTGTTTCCAAGAAGATGCTGATTTTTAGATTCCTGGAGAAGGCTGATACGAAAGAGATGCCCCATTTTCCAAATGGGACCAAGAAAAGGGCCCCAAGTTACATAGAAAGAAATCTTCCAACTTCAGTTGCTCCTCTGAGAGCAGATGCAAACTTCTACAAAGCTCACAAATTTACAACTGCCCCTCCATTCTATCTGCAGTCTACCTCTCCGTCGACAGGCAGTGAATGATGGGCAAGTATCGTAAGCTGGGTGACAGGTGGGCCCAAGCAGACTGCACTCCCACAGCATCCTGATTCGGGAAGAAACCAACATCCCCCCATATCTAGCCCAGTTGCCCAATCTCTCCATTGTCACAATTAGCAAGGCGTACCTCGTCTTCAGGCCAGGAGGGTGTGCAGTCTAACCACAGGGAGAAGGGACATGATTCCCAACCAGGGCGTGTGCACCCACATACCCTCAAGGCAGCCTGCGGAGCATCAACAGCCCACTGGACATGGCCCTTAGCGTACCATCTGTAGTCACTGCCTTATTAGACTGTCTTCCCAGTGATTGGAAAGCCACCAGAGGGGGAGAGATGAGTCTGATATGTCTGGGAAGCCCCACTGTCCAGCACAGAGCCTGACACCAAACAAATATCCAGAAACTAACTATTGAACAAATGACGATCCAATAAATATTTACTGAGCACTGACTATGAACAGATGCTGTGGACTAAGAGTGGGCAAAACAGACTTAATTCCGGCTTGTCATCCAGTTGGGCACACAGGGGCCATCAGTTCATCATCTGAATGTATGATCTGAAACAGTCTTATTTAAGATGACAGACAGCACAGAGCACGGGCCAGCGCAAAGCATGGCGCAACAGCCAATCCAGTTCTTCACCGGGAACGTCTGCCAATCCATGGCACAGAACAGGGAAATAGGTGCAGAGGTGAAGTACTAGGTAGGAGTGGAGTGGAGGAGAGGTCCCTGACAGAACAATAAGAAGCTTTAACAGTGGCTAGAACAGACAGCAGGGAAAGCACATGAGATTTCAAGGCCACCTTAAAGGTGTGGAGGGGTCTTTCTAAGAGAAAAGAGAGGAGTGTGTGAATGAGGGTGAGGAGGTGAGGATGCATCAGGAAGTGAGATGAGAGAATATGTGCTCTCCCTCTCCAGAATGCTCCCAGTGCAGGGGAGGCAGGACAAGAACAAGAACACATGGGGAGCCAGTTGGAAAGCCAGAGCCATCCTGTGACAGATGCTGGTGACTGGGTCAGGGGGGCAGCAGAGGGCCACAGAGAATCACCCCAGATTGGAGCTGCATTCTGGAGCTGCACTTGTGTGGGGTGGACATGTCCACCTTTTCACCCCACAGCCCAGCTACTTCAAAATGGCCACTTTCTCTCTGGAGGTGAAATTGCCTTTCAGACTGGGACAGTGACGCAGCCTCTCCCGTGATGTCAGTGCCGCCCTTTGGCCAGACACACTTCAGAGATAAGACCAGGACTTAACAATTGGGAAGAAACTCTGCAAGGGGGGAAATCTATTTTGGAAACCCAGCCTCAGAACCAACAGAATCACTAAATGTGAAAGAACAGAAAGAACAGTACAGTGGTCCCTCAGTGACCAGAGGAGACTGAGTCTAGAACCCCCGGAGCTACCAAAACCCAAGGATGTTCAAGTCCCCCCCAGCATAGGATTTTCACAGAACCTATGTACATCCTCTATGTACATTTTCACAAAACCTATGTACTTTAAATTATCTCTAGATTAACTTATACTACCTAATACAAGGGAAATGCTAGGAAAACAGTGGTAATACTATATTGCCAAATAAATGTCTGTGTTCAGTACAGATACGATTTCTCCTTCCTTCCTCCCTTCTCTCCTTCATTTCTTCCTTCCTTCATTTCTTCCTTCCTCCCCCCCCCTTCTTTCCTTCCTTCTTATCTCTTTATTTCCCTAGTGCTAGGAATAGGAGCCAAAGCCTTGCACATGCTAAGCAAGCACTTTGCCACTAAGGTATACTACTGGCACTTTTAAAATACTTTTAATGCGCAGTTAGTTGAAATCACAGCAGTGAAACCCACAGATACAGAGGGCCAACTGTATACTACAGATTCCAAGAGACAAGGGTCCAACTCCTAACTCTAACACCTCCAAGATGTCTAACCTAGGTGCTCCCATTTTGCCAAAGTCTGTTTTCTCATCAGTTAATAAAGTATAACACCACTGTTCCTCCTGAGGTTGTCCTAAAGACTACGCATCAAAATTAAAGAAGGAAAAGCAATAAAAAACAATAAGTTATTAATATTAAGCAGTGTGCTACTTTTAGAGATAAACAAGAGTAACAGTGAAAGTAATTAACTTTTTAAATTCTAAAAAAATAAAAATCTATAAAAAATAACATTTTACATAATAGAAGTTATAGTATTCTATTATTATTATATAGGAACACATTAATCTAACATTCAGAGCATGATTGCTTCTCTCATGATGTGGATGACACAATTATGAAGAAAAATGATGAAGAAGTCATGGATACATCCACACTCACACCAAGCACATCCACACATATGCTCACACACACAGACCAACATGGCCCGGGAATTGTGAGCCCTGAATAACCTCTGTATTCCAAGGCCTGGAACAATGACTGGACTGAAAGCTTTGGTGTCCACTAGGATCACCTGGGGAGCTCACTGAAAATGCAAATTCCCAAGCTACTATAAAAAATAACATTTTACATAATAGAAGTTAAAGTAGTCCTCCCCAAACACACACACACACACACACACACAAACACACAAACACACACACACACACACACACACACCCTAATTCAGGGGATCTAGAGTGGGATGTGAAATCTGCCTCCTAGGTAAATTCTGATGCAGGTAGACCTTGGATCCCAAAATAAGAAACCCTGTTCTACCAAGACCAGTACCCACAGTGGGCCTTCAGGAAGAACCGAATCAATACATCAGTCTAATAACCTGGTGCTTAACATATACTGAGCCTCCTAACATAGGGTAGACCCAAAATGTCTGCACAAAATGCTGATAATTAAAAAAAAAAAAAATTAGGGAAGCAGCCCTTTTGCCCTTGAAGCTCACAAGCCTTGATAGACATTTAAACACCTGACTATGGGACAATGTAACATACTCATCAGGATACCAAATCTTTCCTGAGCAACTTCTAGATGCTTCTGAGCACTGGACATATATCAGTAAACAAGAGCTAAGCATCTCTGTAAAGATCTGGTCCTACAGGGACAGGAGTTAAGAGGCAAAATTTCAAAGCATACTGTGGTTTCTTGGACAGTGAGTGTTGTGGAGAAAAAACAAAGAAGGGAAGGAGGGGGAGTGTCATTTTCAATCTGTGCCAGTTTCAAAGAATCCCCATTGCTTTGTAATGTGGCCCTCCATGCTGGGTTCACGGCTATTAAGCTCCCCAGAAGAACAAAGGGACGTGAGGACAGAACGACTGACTCTGCTGGTGGGCTGGGGTAAGAGGGTGGGGGACAGGGGCAGTTTGCAGGCCCTGAATGAGATGAATGCCGAGCTGGAATGTTCCTCAGCTTCCCCCAGGGCTGCAGAGCATGGATGAGCTCTGATTGACATCACAAAACATTTCCAACAGGGACTGGACGCCTGTGTGTCTCTTACCTCTCCCAAAACGTTAAATTATGTCCAGCCAACGCTATAAGCCTATGCAATTATGTCAGCCTTTCTTGGGTTGTAATGTCAACAGCAAGTTTTGGGACACATTTTCCATAAAAAGTCCACATGATCAAAATTAAAAACATTAAAAATACCAGAAAACAAAGATTTTCAATATTCATATCCCCAACAATAGCTCTATTCATATTTTGCTATGTTTTTCCCCAGAGCCGTTGTTTAACATAACTAGGGCCACTACGCACCCATATAATTAGGTATCTTGCTCTTTTTATTGTTATGACACATGTGTATTTACTAAATATGTAATTTTTAAGTTGGAACATATGCATTGTTCTGCTTTAAAAAATCTACATGAACATCATTTTTATTGGCTACATAACATACCAGCCTACTACTGTACCACTCTTGATTTACCATTTCCCAGTTATTATGTATTTAGGTTCCTGAATTTTCATAATTACAAGTCATCCTGAAAATAACTTTACACAGAAAGATATTTCAAGTAGTTCCTCAAAACAGATTCCTAGAGCTAGGCAAGGTGGCACATGCCTGTAATCCCAGCTACTTGAAAGGCTAAGTAGGAGGATTGCAAATTTTAGGCCAGCCTCAGCAAAGTAGTGAGATCCTGTCTCAAAATTAAAATCAAAGCCAAGCCTGGTGGTGCATGCATGTATTCCCAGTGACTCAGAAGGCTGAGGCAGGAGGATTATTAATTCAAAGCTAGTCTCGGCAACTTAGTGAGGCCCTAAGCCACTTAGTAAGAACCTTGTCTCAAAATAAAAAATTAAAAGGGCTGGGATGTGGCTCAGTGTTTAAGCGTCCTGGGTTCAATCCCTGGTATCAATTTAAAAGAAAAAAAATTAAAATCAAAAGGGCTGGAGATACACAGGTCAGCAGTTGAACACTTGCCTAGCACGTATACAGTGCCAGGTCCTGGGTTCATCTCTAGTAGCTCAAAAAAAAAAAAAAAAAATAGAAGAAAAAAGTAAAAAATCCCTAGAAGGAGAATTATGCGAAAGTGAAATGTTTTAGACAACTGCAAAAGCTGGCCATCTCTTGCTACCTTTTCTTGACTGTAAGTGGTTTCAGGAGGGACATATTTACCTGCTGTCGGAATCGGAGGCGATCTCCTTTCTCCCTCCAAAGCGGATCTGGCACTGCATGGAAAAAGAAACTGCTGAGATCAGCTGTGGGCACAGGATGCTCCAAACATCACAAAACAGCCCACACAGAACTTCAAGGTCAGGAGCAGGACACGGGGCCATAAATTCCCAATGCCGCATCTGGAGGTCCCTATGCCCTGGTGACAGCACAGAGTTAAGAAGGTAAACATCTCTGCCACTTAAAGGAAGCCTCAGCACCCACTTGGGGAAGCCAACCTCATGGGAAAACACACTGACAGGAAACAGAGCACACGGCTCTCTGCAGACCTCAGGGATGCTGCCCCGGCTGCCTGCTGCCCACCAACCACACCAGGAGCTCTCAACAGGCGGCGAGTAAGACTCCCACAGACCTGAGGGACGGCTCCTCTTTGACAGAGCCCTAGTTGTTATGACTGACTGTAAAATGATGACTGTGTGGATCAAGCTTTGAACAAGTCATTGGGTTGTACTGAATGACAGTCTTTCCAGAGAGAGTACAAACAAAACCAAATTAGCTTTTTTTTTAATTATTGTAGTAAAATAAAGATAACATCAAACTTACCATTTTAAGTATAAAATTCAATTCACAATGTTGTACATGACCATCACCACTATCCACTACTCTCTTTTAAAGGTGAGAATCTCTGCTGTAGATAACAGACTTGAAAGATTCCTAAACTTCTGATCAAAAATACATATAATTTGCTAGATGCAGTGGTGCATGCCTGAAATCCCAGGAGGCTGAGGCAGAGGTATCTTAAGTGTGAGGACAACCTGGGGAACTTAGCAAGACATGGCAACTCGCTGCTCAGGCACCCTGTGGAGAAAAGTGAACCAGATCCGAGGGAGAAGAAGGATGCTGAGAGAGGGCAGATGAGCTGCCCCTGCACAAACAGCTACAAAGAGAGGAAGCTGGCATTCGACCCCAGCCACATCTGAGCCCCAGGCCATGTCCTTTCACCAATGCCCTTCTCAAAGGGACATCACTGAAGAACCAAGTCCTCCTGAGGGTTTGGAAACTGAAGACACAAGACCTCCTCCATCCCTAATTGGACCACCTTCCCTGTTCTACCATTTCCCAAGGGAAACTCTTCAGCATTCCCACACACAAGTAGTCTTTTATACAAAAGGCAAGAAGTGACTTCTACGGTCATTACCTGACACCCTTGCTCAGCCCAAACGCCAAGCATGTGTGTTCTTCTTACCTGTTTTACTGCATCCAGCAGTCTCTCCAGCAGAAACTGTCTTTTGTCATTGTTCTGTGATCCTAAAATGCAATGAGGTTTAATTAGTTCTGTTTGATATTGGCCTTCTAATAAATCCTCTGACATTACAGTGTGTGGCTGTCCCCAACTAGGATCAGTCCTTTGCTGATATTTAACAAAATCAATAGCAAGACAAGGTACCAGGAATCTACATTATTACAATGAAGTTGGGCCATTTGCCTGTTTCTGCACCACAAGTAAACAGTTAGCCTAATTAAAATAAAAAGGGCTGGAGATACATGTTCCCCAAATTTGAGGAACATGTCCACAATGGTCTAGCTAAGGGTTTCCAACCTTGCACTACAGACACTATAGAAGGTTTATCTGCATCGCTGGCCTCTACCCACCCACTAGATACCATCAGCACACACATAGCCCTGGGCTGTGACAATAAAAATGTCTCAAAATATTGCCATTATCTTCTGGGAAGAAAAACTGACTGCAGTTGACAACCCACATTCTAACATCAAAGATGAGTTTACTAGGTTGGGAGAACCTGCTTGCTGGCTGATCTCACCATTACCTCCAGCATCCTTTCCCCACATCACCTGCAGCAACCAACACTAAAACCCTAATAATTCCTCTTCTCAGCAGCAAGGCTGACCTTAAGAAGTCTGGCCAATGAGAAGTAATAAGAGGAGTACTGGGAAAGTTACACCTTTTTATACAGAGAACAGATATGCAGGGCATCATGCCTTCCTCCACTCACATGCCTTGCCTTAGTTGTAAACAAGTGGGGTGGAGCCATAGCAGTATCTTGCCATTATGAAGCCAAGTGCTTCAGGGAAAGGTCAAAAGAATTACAAAGGCACAAAACTGGATATTATTGCTAAACCAATACCAGAAATGATGTAACTCTCAGCAAATAAAAACCCTCATTTGTTCGAGCCACTACACATTGGGCTGTTACTTGCAGCCAAAAACATCCCCAAATGAAATATATGACATACACCAAACTTCTGTTTAAGAAGGTCTGAGGCACCAAAGTACCAGGTGGGTCACTGATACTCTAAAACCCAAGTTCCATAAGAAGCACAATGACTCCAATCAACAGAGACAAGGCTGCAGGTTATGATGCAGGCCCAGAGCACAGTCTTTCAAAGATGCTCCACACCACAAGTGTTGAATTGCTATCAAGCTGCTTCTGTCTTGGGCAACTCTATGTGGACTGCACCTGAGAGGAGCACTGTCTCAGAGATGGTCCCTGATTCCTGCACATCAAGTAAAGGCCAATCAGTTGATAACAACTGCCACCATGTGTTGGACACTCCCGCATGACAGGCACAAGCTGAGCACTCTGCATGCAGCGCCTCCTTTAACCTTCGAAATCCCCCTGGCAGCCGTGACACCACAGATGCACAGGGAAACAAGCTCAGAGGCATCAAACAATGATGTGCACTGATCAGTGGATCTACTTAGGATGCATTTAACTTTTAAATGTGTGGCAAGCAATGCTCTAAGCGGCAAGGACACAGGACTGTGCCACTTTCCCACGGAGCTAAAATCTACCAGCAAGTGATGTTAGAAAGCCAGGCCATAAAGAAAAACCAAACAGAGGGGTGAGATAGGAAGGAAGAGGGCCACTTAGGCAGTGCAGCCATAGGGGCCTCTTTACACAGACGGCATTTGAGCTGAGCCCTCTACAAAGAGGAGGAGCAGCCTTGGAAAAAAAACAGAAGGGCAAAAAATCCAGGCATAGCAAACAGCTGGGGGCCCTAGTCTTCCAGGACTAGAAGGAAGTCTGCCACGACTTGAGCAAAAAAGAAAGGAACCATCAGACAGGCAGGAAGGGGCCAGTCACAGGGCGTCCGTGGACAAGGGTAAAGGTTTAGATTTGCTCCAACTTGAACACTAATTGATGTGATCCTAACACAAGACTGCCCCTTTACAGCCTGTGTGAGGACCACCACACCAAGGCTCTTGCCTTATTCCAAGCCTGGAGAGGAAAACAGGAAGTTGATATTCCAGGACACACAGTAAAACAACCAATACATCAGATGCTACCACATTCTTTTTTTTTTTTTTTTTTTTGGTGGGAGGGTTACTGGGGATTGAACTCAGGTGCACTTGGCCACTGAGCCACATCCACAGCCCTATTTTGTATTTTACTTAGAGACAGAGTCTCACTGAGCTGCTTAATGTCTTACTGTTGCTGAGGCTGGCTTTGAATTTATGGTCCTCCCAAGCCGCGGGGATTACAGGTGTGCGCCACCACTGCCCAGTAAGAAGAGGGTATTAACAAGGAAAACATTCCCAACAGAAGAGAATGGCCATCGTCATTCAGGATGGGTACAGACCTACCTGCCCAAGACCCTCCAACACCTCCCTTGACACCTGTGTCTACCAATAAATCATGCTCCTACCAGGCACAGTAGTGCACACCCGTAATCCCAGCAGCTCAGGAGGCTGAGGCAAGAGAATTGCAAATTCAAAGCCAAACTAGCAACTTAGCAAGACCCTGACTCAAAATAAAAAAATAAAAAGGACTGGGGATGTGGCTCGGTGGTAAAGTGCCCCTGGGTTTAATCTCTAGTACAAAAATAAAATAAGATACACCCTGTCCCTTGCACTTCCCTCCTTTTTAACATCAGAATACAGAAGTTGGGCCTTCTGCTTTTCTTTTTCCAAGTACTAGACCCAACAACTACTTGCCCTTGGGCAATGCCAATGAGAAACTTGATAGAGTTTTGCTCCTGGAAATGCCTTTGCTATTTTTCACATTATAAAATTTATGTGAAAAATGCAATAAAAACAAATCAGAAAAAAATATACAAGGAAAATAATCTCCATCACCTCACTACTGACGTATTCTAACACAGTGCTTCTCAAACTAACATGCACATGCATCTCCAGGGCATCTTGTTAAAAGGCAGGTTCTAGGGCTGAGGTTGTGGCTTAGTGGAAGAGCACTCACCTAGCACTGGGTTCAATCATCAGCACCACATAAAAAATTAATAAATAAATAAAATAAAAATACTTTTTTAAAAAAAGGCACGTTTTGATTCAGAAGGTGAACAGTGGGGCCCGAGATTCTGCATTTCTCACAGGCTTCCAGGTGATGTTGGTTGGCTCCTGACCTACACTTGAACAGAAAGAATTTAGCACATATACCTCTTGATACACACAATAATCCTAGATATCTCCTAGGGTACTTTGCTGCCCTGCTTGTTCTAAGTGACATGTCAGCAGCCTCCTGGGCCTTACTTTGCAAAATCTCTCTTCATCATGGGGGTTGGGAGGCAGCCAATATTCTACAGAAAAGCAACCTGAGATTATACAGGTCTCAATCCAGAGGTTCACTTCCCCAGCTGTGATCTCTTCTGCAAGCAGGAAGCACTCAAATGAGACAATCCTGATCTTAGGACACCTGTGGCCATCTTAGCCCTGAAGAGGGGTTGTAAGAAGGGAGTCTCATAGGACACAGGGTGCACAGGTGACCTCGAGGACACTTATCAATGGTGAAGTGCCCAGAGAGGCCCCTGGCTATGAGGAATCTTGGGAGGAGCGCTGAGTGGGAAGTCATAAGACATGAGTACTCATCCAAGCCAAGCTCCATGGTATTCATGTGACAGGGACAATCACTTCCCTTCCCTGGGTACTGGTTTCTGCATAAGATCATGCCCTCCTAGTCAGCTCTACAGTCTGCAAACCCAGTGACCCTGTGAAGACAGGAAGATAGAGAAATCAATGTCCTCTTTCTTACCTTACCCCAGTGACAGGCAGAGAATGCACCCCCATACATGCCCAGGCCAGAAGAATCCTCCAGCTTTAAGCACTACAGCCACCCAAAAGGAGCAGCGAGCTGATGCCCACTACTGAGCCCCGGCTACGGTAAGTCGGTAAAGGACTGGCTTATTCAACCCTTAACAGAAGGTACAGGGGCTCCATTCAACAGAGAGCACCAAGGCCCAGACAGGAAATGACCCAGAGCTAGACCACGGGAAATGTCAAAGAGGGACTCAACTCCAAGTCCACTGGCTCATGGCAGTGCCACCTGCTAAATCCTGCTCACCCCTGTTACAAACCTGCCGCTACAGCCCACTGCTAGTTCTGAAGGCATTTCTCGGTGATACTTGAGTGACCAAACCCCAGCCCTCTTGCTCCTTCTCCAGGGGCAGCCCCAGCCAACACCATCAACCAGGAAGCCAGAGGAGGATTTTTTCCCATTTCTTGTTAGATCACTACCAAAATGAGAATGGAAAATGGAAAGGAGCTCAGGGAATCCCTCTCAGCCCCACACACCTGTCAGAACTGCAGTCATCCTGCCACTCTCTAACACAGGTACCACACGCCCTCGTGAAATCCTATCACCTGGTGTGTATGTAGGTGCCACCTACTGTCTCTCTTTTTTGGGGCCCAGGTGGGGGGGGCAGTACCAGGGATTGAACTCAGGGGCACTCGACCACTGATCCACACCCCAACCCTATTTTGTATTTTATTTAGAGACAGGGTCTCACTGAGTTGCTTAGTGCCTCACTTTTGCTGAGGCTGGCTTTGAACTTGTGATCCTCCTGCCTCAGCCTCCTGAGACACTGGGATTACAGGCATGCGCCACCACATCTGGCTTGTTGTCTTTGATGTTTAGAGTCCTTAGGATGTAATGTTTAATTTCATGTGTAAATCCATTAGAGTCCTAAATTAATTTTTTCCACAAGGCTCTGGTCTTCTGCCTGGAGTCTCCTTTCAAGTTAAGGGGCTACCTGGGAAGAAAGAGTGGAAGAACAAGATAGGCCTATCCCTAACTACTCACCTGTCTGCCTTAAGCGCTTCATCAGAGACCACCTCCTAGACCACTGAGTGAGTGAATGCACAGGGCACACCCAGACCAGGGCCTAGTATATACGGAGTACTTTATACTTGTCCGATTTCACTGTTTTTGTTGCTGGCAGCTTACACACCAGAGGCATCAAGACTTCTGGCTCCAAGAAGTCCTTTCAACACCAAAGTACAGGCAAAGCTATCTAATCCGTACTCCTGGGTCTAGTGTCCTACAGGATGAAAAGGTAAACCAGGATCCCCTGGGGAGGAAAAATGAGCAAAATGCAAGCATGTGCTTGCCATGTTCCTACTGTACTCCTGGCCAACAACTTTGGAGGCCCAGGGGAGAGTAGGTCACCTGATCGAGGCCACATACATATTTAAACAGTGGTATTTTCTCTGCCTCTCATTGCAGTGGAGACACTTCTCTCGTCTGAGGCTAACTGTGAAATCCTTGCTATAACCAAAGCCGGAATGAGAGGAAAGAAAAGAAGGCCATGTTCTTTGGATGCACACCAAGAATTCTGCCCCAAATCACACAGCAATGCAAGAGCCAAGATGAAGTTAGGGCCCTGGTCCCCCTGACTCAGACCAGTGTTCCTGTCACCACACCACACTGCCACCCTGCTGGGGGAGGAGGGGAGGTTCACTGAGCAACTCAAGCTCAAGCTGTGCCTCCCAAACTGAGAAGAGTAAGACATTAAGTCCACACACACACAGCTAGACGTCACCAGGACCTGGGGGACAGGGGAGAAGTTAGGGTTTCCTCTGGCTGATGAAAAGGTGATGATCCCACAAAGCTACAAATGTACTAAATGCCACTTAGCTGCTCATTTTTAAACAATTCACCTCTGTGTGAATTCCACCTCAAGGAAGAGAGGACTGTAACAGGTAGATGCTGGCCAAGAGGACATTCCAAGGCAAAGGAACAACTGCAGGAGAGTCCCCCAAGGGCAGAAGGAGATGACTCCAGGGAACACCCAGTCCTAACTGACACACAGTAGAAAACCTTCACTTCTTTTGTGCACTTCTGAATGCCCAGAGGGGAGTGTCTGACATAGAAGTCCCTAACATCTGGATCAGTATGGAAATATTTTGGATTATCACAGCTGCAAGGGTGCCACTGGCATCCAGTGGATAGAGGGCCAGGGTGTGCTGAATACCTGCAGTGCCCAGAATGGTCTCCACGACCAAGCACCATCTAGTCCAAAACATCCACAGTGCTGCAGCTGAGAAATCCTAAGTTTAACTGCCCCATTTTATAGGTGGCAAAATTGAGACTCCAAAAAGCTAAGTAACTTACACTTCCACTTGTGCTCTGAGTCCCACCTCCTCTCGCCTGCTCAAGACCATGCTCCAGCATCATCAATTATTCCTCCCCACCTATCTGATTCCTTCAGCACTCCAGGATGTCATAGTATCCCCAGATTTAATTTTTAAAACCAGGCCTTGCTCCCACAGCCCCTCCAGCTACAACCACATTTCTCCAGGCCCTGGGACGGCCACCCCACCCCCCAACCCCCGCCTGCTGTTCCCAGATGGCCCTTAGGCTTTGATCTCCTTCACGTGCACTGATTATCTACACAGTGGCCAGAACATCTGGAAGCACAGAATAATACATTATAAACAACTTATTGATATTACAGGATACACAAAATGATACTGTGTGATCCATTCAATATGCCCTACAAAACCCCAGCAAGCAGCATTTCCACGGAGCCCTGCCCATGCCCGTGCATCTGCAGTGGGTTGTCTCAGACGATTTGTGCTTCTGGTGTTCACTGGAAAAACCTGCACCTTTAACAAGTGGGGGTCGGCGAACAGTTTCTATAAAGATCCAGACAGTCAATATTTTAGGCTTTGTGTGCTACAGGGTTGCTTTCACGACTCCTCACCCCCACCCCTGTGGTGTGATGGCAGCCTTAGATGAGGTGTTAATGAGCAGGCTTGGGGCTGAATTTAACTAACAGACCACTACCCTACCAGAACGAATGACAAATGGCGAGAGAGAGGGGCTTGATAATGAAAATAATAGTGTCTGATTCCAGAAGTCACAGCGGACCCCCAGCACCACGTCAGAGACCCCCCAGCAGGCTGTGGCCAGCCCACACCATCATCACGTTCCCATCTTCCTTTCCCTTTTACCAAGACCCCTGCACAGACCTGAGCAGAGGACAGGCACGTCCCCCGCCTGCCCGCTGCTGGAACGCACACACCTACACCTGCAGGCATCAGGTAGGAATTAATAGCAGCTGTTGCTGCTGCTGTTGCTGTTGCTGCTATTAATTCCTGCCCACCTCCAAAGCACACCACCATTCCAAATTTTTTTAAAAAAAGGAGAGAAAACAGAAGTTAAAGACAAGAAGAGCAGAGGAACTGCCAATAGATGCAGGGGCATGTACGTGACCCTGCAAGGCAGAGAATGGAAATGAAAGAGGTGCCGGGAGGGCAGAAGGCAGGGTGAGATAGAGACTGCAGCTGGGCAGAGGCCTCTTAGGTGGCAGTTGCTGCTCAGTTCCAGGTGACAAGAGCACCTTGCAGCAGTATCAGCAACGGCCCCATCTCCTGGTTTTCCAAGAGGCTGGAAAACCAGATTTTCATGTCAACTGTTGGTACCTAATTATACTCTTTTTAGAACTGTGTTCCAGCCAGATCTTCATGAACCAAACATAACTTGCCGTTCTGCGATACACAGTTCACCTTCACGACTACCTGTAAGGCAGAGCTGGCAGCCCTGCTATGGAAGATGAAGAAACTGATGCTTGGAACCATGGATCATTTAGCCAAAGAAGAGACCAGAGGTGACAGAGCCAACACTTTATCCCCATCCATGCCTTCCAACCTCTAGAGCAGACCAACCCCTTGGGCACCTCAACTTTAGAAGACTCCTTCTGTGAAATATCACCAAAGAAAACCAATCTCCTAGTGATTGGTTCAAATGGTACCTTCTCTAAGAAACCTTCCTGCCACCTCATGGACACAATAAACTGTTCTGCTTCCCTGGCCCTCCAGTCAAGCCACATCCCTGACAAATTCTCTATTATGGAAAGGATTGTGAGTAATCACAGCTGCCCTAGGTGAGAGTCTATTGTGGGCTGAAAGGGAGCATAACTGAACCTCCACTCACAGAAAACTCAACAACTCTTTTTGGGGGGGTTCAGTCATGCTCCCTTTCTCCCAAAACAGACCACTGAGCCACATCTCCAGCCCTATTTTGTATTTCATTTAGAGACAGGGTCTCACTGAGTTGCTTAGTGCCTTGCCATTGCTGAGGCTGGCTTTGAACTCGTGATCCTCCTGCCTCAGAATAAAGACTCTAGTGGGTTCTCTAGGTGAGTGCTTTAAAAGGGGAGGGCCAGACCAACCCAGGACACAGTATCTGTCCCAAACATACCAGCAGTGGAATAGGCAGTAGTCTGCTCAAACATTAGCTCATACACAGATGAATGGGTGACCATTCTTCCTCCCAGGACTGTGGGGTAAAGCAGCGCTGCTGAGGGAGGACAAAAGGTCAGATCGTCCACCATCACACAGTGGAAAGAGGCAGGCTCTGCCTTGAGACAGATGGGCTCCTGATGTCTAAGATCAAAGACCAAGCCAACAGCAATTCACAAATGAGCAAAAGAATAGGGCCATCAATTTTCTCTAGAGCAGGGATGGGCAAACATTTTCTGAAAAGAGCAAAACAGTAAATATTTTTGGCTTTGCCAGCCATCAGACCTCTGTTACAGTTACTCAATGCTGCTATTGTAGTATGAAAGCATCTATAGACAATAGGAAACGAATGAGTATGGCTGGGTGCCAATAAAACTTTATTTACAAATTAGGCCGCTGGCCCAGCATCCTAATCTCTGCTGTAGGAAAAACACTAAAATGGCAGTGTTCAAATATTTTGAAGAGAAAGTGTACCTTCCCTCATGGTTGCAGAAAGGCTAAGTATACACTTACTAATAACCACCATGCAACAAAATTTTATAATTATATAATTAAAAGAAACATTTAAAAGGAAAACTCCCTGTGTGCTAAACTATAGAAAATCAGATGCACCCACTGACAGTGATATACTGACACTGCGAGTTTTGAAAAACGATGTGCAGTACACACCAAAAGCTAAAAATATACATATGTGTATATATATGTGTGTCTGTATATACATATGTGTGTATGTGTGTATGTATGTGTGTGTGTGTGTGTGTGTGTGTGTGTGTGTGTATATATATATATATATATATATATATATATATATATATATATATATATATATATATATGTAATACCCTTTGACACCTTGAACACTAAAGGGGAGGAACGGGGGAAATGAGAAAAAAAATAAATAACTACTTCACCAGTCCCTCCGTCTTCCAGGTGCTAAATAAAGCACTACACATTTGCTTCGATTTCCATTTTTTAAAGGGAGAGTTAAGAGTCAGAGAAGTTCCAACCTTTGCCCAAGTTAAATAGAGAGTTAAATCCAGGACATCTGCATCCAGAGCTTTTCCCACCACAGCATAATGACTGCTTGAACACAGCAAAAGGGGCACAAAGATTTTTAATGCAGTGTCCTAGAAGAGGGATCAGTAAACTACAGGCCATGTGCCAAATCCAGCTGTTGCCTGTCTTTCTAAATAAAGTTTTATTGGAACACAGTCATAATCTTTCATGTCTGTATTGCCTGCGATTCCTTTCATGCTACAACAGCAGGATGAGTACTTGGGGTGGAGGCCAGATGGCCCAGGAGGCAGAAAATATTTACTATCTGGCCCTTCACTGAAAACATTTGCCATTCCTGTCCCACAACATCATAAATGGAATTTGCTTTCTTTTGCTACAATACAGAAAGCCTACCTAACCACTATACATTAATTTCACCAAATGTTATACTGCCTTTTAAAATATTGTGTAGAGAAGGAACATGGATAAATGCTATGAAATGGAAACACTAATTCAAATGGAAACTCAATGCAATTATGTAGAATACATACATAAGCTTTAAACAAAGAAATGTAATACCTAAATATTTAATGTGCTAAGTACCTTCTCTATTTTCATAATTGTCTCTAATTTAATTTTGGTTTATTGCTTTAATATTTTTTTTAAAGTTAGGGGAGGAATGAGCAGACTCCAACATCCATAGGCACAAGCAAAGGAAATTGAGATGGGTGTGGGTATGATTGTTCCTTCCTCAGAAAGTGGGGCACTAGGCCCAACAGGGTGCTACCAGGTAGCAAAGGAAGCACTACTACCAGACCTCTAAGGGGTTCTTGGATCAGCAAGCAGGAGCCACGGCCAGGAAATGTCCTCACCCCTGTAGGATTCAAACTCCGCTCACCAAATCTGCTCCCCCACAGCCTCTCCTACCTCAGTAAAAAAGAATTTCACTCCTTCTAGCTGCTCAGGAGCAAAACCAAGGGGTCAAGCACCTCATTAAGGCCTCTACTCACATATTACTCTCCCAGTGAGGCCTTCCTACCACCCCCACCCAAAATTATAACAACCCATTCCTCTAGTTCTTCCTCCATCGAGGCATATAGCAGAACAGACTTCACCCTTGGGCTCCGAACAGCGCTTATGATCCAGTCCTGGCCAACCAGATGCACAGCGATAGACTCCAGAATGACCACATGGGCAGCCAGACCCTGTGTTTCAGCCCTAGGACTTTTCCTGGAGCACAAGGGAAAAGGCCCACTCTTTATCCAAGTGTTGCTATGTTATAGGATGTGGTCCAAGAGCCACTGGGAGGTCTCTTGCCTCTGTGGAGGAAGGGCTGCTTATGGATGAAGCTGACAGAGAGTAAAGTAAAGTTGAGAGCTGGACTAGTGATCCTGACGACTCCCTAAGCACCTGGATCCAGCTGCGTCTGAAGCTGGCCAGAATTATCCTTAAAGTTTTCTAAAAGACACTATATATTCCCATGTTGCTGAAATCAGTTTAATCAAATGAAGAATCTTGGCTAATACACACAGCATTACCCCAGCAGAACCCTTTGTGGTAAGTTTACTCAGCTTGCCCCAACAGACACCAACGTACAGCCCTTTGCAAAGTGATAAGAGGATGCACCAAACCGTCACCCAGTAAAGGTTTGCTGAATGTTGGACCCTGAATTTCTGGCCAGTCTCTGCTGCCACTGGCACCCTCACCCTTACTGACAACATTCTAAACTAGCACCATTGCTTTAACCAAAAAAAAAAAAAAAAAAAGCAACCAGTACTGAGGGAAATCACCCTCAAGACATAACCCCCCAAAAGGAAAACTTTCTGCACAAAAATGTTCACTGCATCATTATTTACAACAGAAAGGAAGGGAGGAAGAGAGCAAGGGGAAAAGACAGGCCAGCAGGCGTCTCCACAAGCAAAGAGTTCAAAAACTGTGCTACATGCAAGATGACGTAATCCATACAAGTGACCAGTATGGAATCCAGACAGCAATGTGGTAGAGCTGTATCCTGAAATGTTAGGGGAACTAGCAAAAGGCAATGTTTATATGATGATGATACAATTACTTCATCTCATACCGGTATTTCTCAATCTTTTCTATTATCTTCCCCTTTAGGATTCATCCTAGACATTTTTATCCTAATCACCAGCCCCATGAAATTTTAACACCACAGATTTATTGTATATCTGGTTGTGTGCCACATGCTTATCTGTGTTCTACACACAGGAGTGGATCTTAACCTCCCCTGAGAACCTCTTCTCGCCCCCTTCAGGGTACCAGCACCCCCCTGAGAATGCATATCCTACGTGTGCAGATGGGGGCAGGACGCAGGTGCTTATCTGCAAGTGGGTTCACATTGCCAGAATCTAGAGAAGCCCATGAAATCTTGGATTTCAGTTCCAATTTTAAAAGCACTAAGAATCTGACTTCCTATTAGTCACCCAGACAGAGTCATGCGACACAACAGCAGGAGTCCTTGTCGGTGGGATGTAGTCCACCGCACCTGCTAGCAGACGAGGTGGTCGACCGTCTGCAGACAGCAGAACATTTACTTCTTACATTCTCCAATAACAGGCCAACCCCATGCCTTCCTGAGGAAAAAAAATATATTAATAGCATCACTTTTCTGCTTTGAATGAAAACCACAAGAATTCTTTTTTTTCCATTCACTTGTTTCAGCTGTTTTCTTTATTCCAAGTACAAGTCACTGCTGGAGAGGACCCAGTCAAAGCCAAGCAGAAAACCATGACCTTCGACATTTCAGAAAAATGAGAAAAAGTGGCCAAATGTACATAAACATTAGACAAGAAATAGCAGCAAATGACCCACTAAGCGCAGAACTCTGACCTATCAGGCCCTTAAAGGCCCTTAAAGCTTATCTGTTTCATAAATCATGCAACTTCTCTGGACCTGGCAGCCCCATCTTTGAAGCAGGGATTTCAGTCTTTCTAAAGTCAGAACAATTGTTGAAAGAATAATCATGGATAGAAAGGTGCAGCCAGGACCCTCCAGCATAGCTGAACAAAAGACTGTGCCTGGGAACAACAGCGGCTTTCTGGCCCTACTAGTTTTCCTTTCCCAGTAGAAACAAAAGCATCAACTGGAAATCAGAATTCCTCAGCCAGAGGAGGCTAGCAATCAAGCATTCCTATCTACAGAATTCTCCAAGGAGAACAAATAAATTGTGGCCACTGCCTCCCAGAGACACGGGCCCCCAAACAAGGGAAGGTGAAAAAGACAGGCCAGCAGGCGTCTCCCCAAGCAGGTGTCTTTCTTTCTGACAGTTTGTTTACTTATATGCACATATATGAATCCACAATGCTGTCTTGCCTGCCTGCCTTATTTGGCGTCAAAGCATATATTTTAGGTATAATTCTATACTCTGTTTTTTTTCCCACAGAACTTTGATGATAAGATGTAGCCACCGTGATGTGTATAAAATCACACTATTCCTTTCAACATCCTTGCATTTTCTGTCATGTGACCATACCACATTAAGTTTTTCCCCTCCACTATTAATGGTCATGTTGGTGGTTTCTGGCCACTTTAAACTCACTTTAAAATGCATTTATCACGTGTTTGCATTATCTAGGGCCATACCACTTCCTGGTTATTTGCACTTGATGTATTCAACCTTGAACCCATCGGACCTCTGATTCTACTCATACATTTTTAACTCAAAAATACATATAATTGCCAATTTATAGGATCTACAAGAAACTGAAAAGCATGTTAAGCCACACCAAACTGAGACAATGGCCAAATCCTGCAAAGAATCCTTAGGATAAATGACTTGGTTTCCTTCAACTCAAACCACAACAGGAACAAATTTTGCAAATATACTGATAAGGGGCTTGTATCCAGCAATTATATAGAATTCTTACAGCTCAACAATAAAATGACAAACCCAACTTTAAACTTGGACAAAGGATCTGAATAGACACTTCTCCAAAGAAGTATACAACTGGCCAACAGGCACATGGAGGGATGCTTAGTATCACTCTAGTTATTAGGGAAATGCAAATCAAAACCACAGAGGTGCCACTTCACACTCCCTAGAATGTCTATTATCCAAGACTGTTGGGAAGAATGTGGAGAAGCAACCCTTCCATCCTGGTGGGAATGTAAAATGCTACAGACAGGTAGACAGTCTGACCCAGCTCCTCAGATGGTTAAACCAAACAAACATACCCAGTGATTCCACTTTTAGCTCTGTTGACCAGGAGAAATGAAAAACCGCCCACACACCAACCTGTGAAGTGTCACAGCAGCATTATTCTTAGCAAAAAGATGGCAACAATCCAAATGTCCATCCACCCTTGAAGGCACAAACCAACCACGAAATAGTCACATGGTGGAATATTATTTGGTCACAAAAAGGAACCTCAAGAACATGACATTAGTGGAAAAAAAGCCAAACATGAAGGTGACAGCTTGCATGATTTCATTTATAAAAAATATTCACAGTAGACAAATGCATAGAGGAGGCTGGGGTGGGGCCTGAGGGGTGACCGCTAAAGAATTCAGAGCTTCTTTTTGGGGTAACACAAACATTCTAAAATTGATGTCTGCACAATTCTGTGAATACACTAAAAAATTTATAAGAAATTAAACTAAAAATAGTCTCTTTGTCTTTTAAATCATTTAGGTCTCTTTCAAACAACTTGACTATGTAAAATTAGAGGCTGAGTTTTAAAAGTACATTATAAAATAAAATCATAAGACAATCATGGAAACCGGAGTAGATATTTGATACTAGTAAGGAAATATTTGTTTTCATTGGCATCGTAACAAAAATAAGTTGTGTTTTTAACAAGGAGTTCCGTATTTTAGAAATACACATTAAAATATGTATAGATACAAGGATATACTGTCTGAGACTTGCTTGCAAAATAACCTTGGAAGAGGGAAAACAGGCATGGATATAGGTGACATTATCATGAGCTGTCAAATCTCTGTGATGGTTCACTATACTACTTTTTCCACTTTCATGATATTTGAAATCATCTATTTATAAAAGGGGCGAGGGTCTCACTGAGACTCTGTCTTTATATAAAATATAAAAAGGGTGGGGGATATGGCTCAGTGTTAAGCGCCCCAGAGTTCAATCCCCTGTACAAAAAAAGGGGGTGGGTGTAGACTGCTGGTTCTGTTTCTGAAGTTTAGTGACTTGACTGACTCTGTTCACCCTCCTGTCCTCCCTCTAAAGATTCCTACCACATTACCACATTATTTTATTGAGTGCCAATTATCAATCCCACAAGTGAGGAAACTCACTTTAAAATGCATTCTCAAGAAACAATTAAAAATACCCTTGGACTTCCCCCTTCACCCTCCACAACCACTTTTTCCGCCTCAATTGCAAATTTTCCAAAAGAAGGCTTTCATCCTTAATGCTTGTGTCCATTTGTTTGATCTCTATGTGTTGGTCTCCTTTTATAATTTGCCTTTAGACCTAATAATTTTTTCATTAAATTTAAAAATAGAAGTTTTAAATGAGTTTTGATTCTAAGCTAAGTGGCTCCTTGAAAGAGAAAATTATTTCCTTTGGCTTCTCAATTTCATTTCCTCCTCTGATAAAGATAAAAGAGAGAACAGTCCAGAACTTTTGAGTTTATGGCAAGGACTCCTTGGTCATATAAAAAAGAAAAGATTATCCAGGTGAAGTAGCGCACATCTGTAGTCCCAGCCACTAGGGAGGTTGAGGCACAAGGATCCCGAGAACAAGGTCAGCCTGGGGAACTTTGTGAGACCCTGTCTTAAGATAAAAACAGTTGAGGATGTAACTCAGTGGGTTCAATTCCAAGTATCACAAAAAAAAAAAAAAGGAAAATGTTGGGGCTGAGGGTGTAGCTCAGTAGTAGAGCTCATGTTTAGCATGCATGAGGCCATAAAGATTTTGAAAGATTGCACAGTCCTAGCCCATGTTCCAAGAAACAGCCTTGCCCCCACTACACCCTATACGCAGTCTTTACAGAAGTGACAGCTCTAATTTCCTGACAATGAACCATGTGAGAAGCACAATACCAATCAGTTTACCTGACCAATGCTATTTAGTTGTCACAGCAAGCCTAGGAGACTGGTGCTATTATGTATCCTCATTTAGCAGAGACTTTCAGAATGGTCAAGTAACTTAGCCTAAATCACAGAGCTTTAAGTAGCAAAGTTAATCCCAAATGTCTGGCTCCAGAACCTGTACTTATACCCAGCAACATCACCTCAAAGTGAAAGCGAGCTCATGACATCTTTGCAGTGCTATCACTAATATCCGAGGATCAGAATATTCATTAGATCCAATCATTTGCTTTGGCAACAGAAGGTGAACTATCTCCCAGACACCTCTGTCACCAAGCCATTCATTAGGACCATCAATTTCATAAATCTTGCTCTTGAGCAGCAAACACAAAAGGCGTGTAATTTATCTTGAAGATCCACAGAGATAAAAGTTTAACATGAAAAGCAAATTATCACCTTTGCCTCTTGCCCCCCTACCCCCACCCCCAACACCTCCAGAAATGCCTAGATGGAAGGAGAGGGCCAAGGGCCCTGGATGTGGGGATGGTTGAGAAATAACTGAACAGTGAGAGAAAAACAGACACTATGAGGGTAGGCGGGTCCTCTGAAGTGAATCCAGATCACAGAGTGGCTGGAAAAACAGTCAGGGGCCAGCTGAGAGGCTTCCCTGAGTCACTCCCATCTCCACACACAACACCCAAGAATGACTTAGCACCAAAACACCAATAGGAATCTTTAGAGGGAGGACAGGAGGGTGAACAGAGTCAGAGTCAAGTCACTAAACTTCAGAAACAGGACCAGCAGTCTACACCCACCTCCCTCTAACTTCCAGCCTCCCCACCAAATCCACCCCCTCTTTGGTGGCGCGGGGAGGGGCTAGAGCAAAGCAACAGTCGCCAGATGGGCTCAGCATTGGGCAAGAAGGGAAGGGCTGCAGGACAGGACAAGAGAGACCTCAAACGATGAGCTGAGAGAAGAAATGGAAGGGGCTGGAGTAGGGAAGAATAACCCCAACGTAAAAAGCTAGGACTGGGGAGGGAAGCTGAGCCGGGTAAGTAGGAACAACTGGTGGCTAGAAGAGCACTGGGGGACAGGGTGGAGGGAACAAGAGCGAAGAGAGAGACAAAGGGGCGGAGAGCTGAGAGACCCCTGGGGACTAGGAGCTGCCGGTCTAGGTTTGCTGACAGCGGGTCCCGGGATCAGCAACCAAGGATGCCCGGAGGCGCTTTCTGCAGGTGGGGAACCGGGTGCCAGGGGACCAGGGGACCAGGGGCCTGGGCGGGGGATGACAGGGCAGCGGCGCCGGTAGCTGGAGCCGGGACTCCGGCGGGTCAACGAGGGCGGAGAAACTGCCCACCCAAAGGCTCCCAACTGGGGATCTGCTAACGGGGCGCGGGGCTAGGGCACTGGGAGGGTCTGGGGGCAGGCATCGAGGAGCTGGTCCTGCCCGGGGACAGGAGTCAGGGACGGGGAGTGCCTGGCCTCGGGCAATCGGAGACCTGCAGGGGGCCAGGGGCCGGGACCCCGGCGGACCGGTGGCGGGATCGGGAGCCAGGGAGATGGGGAGATGGGCCAGGGTCTGCGGGCGATCGGGGCGATCGGGGCGATCAGGGCGCGAGGACTCGGGGCCGGAGTGTGCAGCTGCAGCGGCGGGAGCCGGGGCGGCAGGGGCGGGTGACAGCGGCGGGGCCGCCACTCACCGCTCATGATGCCGCTCCTCTGGCGGGTGCCTGCGCCGCGCCGCCGCCGCCGCGTCTGCCGCCGCCGCGCTCTACAAGGGCCGAGAGACAGCGCGCGCGCCCCGCCCGCCGCCCCGCCCCGGAAGTAGAGCTCGTCGCCGCCTAGGCCCCGCCCCCGTCCCGGAAGGTAAACACGGGCGTCCGCCAGAGCGTGAGGGCTGAGGAGGGTGGCGGCGGCCGCCGGTGAGCGGAGGTCCGGTGAGGGTGCGTTTTTCCGCCTGCTGCGCCTCACACCTCGGTGCTGGCGCCAGAGAGCAAGGCCATGAGTAAGGAAAAAACAGGGATCCTGACAGGGGTGTCAATCGCGAAGGAAACAGAGCCGTGGACTAAACGTGGACACGGGCAGAGGGCAGTCCCGGAGGGCCTCTCTGAGAAGGCGACTTGGGGGGGGGGCGTACCTGCGCGGTGAGAGGGAGCCTCACCGGAGGGTGAGCGAGGGGAGAGCGGGGACCCGAGGGCGCGGGAGCTCCTGCCCCGCAGGGTGGTTGGCGCTTTCCTGCCCACCTCCAGGCGGGCGAGGGAATGGAGGTCCTCGTAAGTAACCCAGCGGAGTGACACAGTGTGAACTGGTGGCAAGGCCTCACGTTTCCTGGAAGAAGAACTCATTGTAATGGGCAGGGGAGAAAGGGCTGGTTAGGGGGCTGCTGCATTGTCCTGGCGAGAGGTAACAATGCCTGGGACTAGGTGGTGGCGGTGGAGCAGGAGAAGGTGGATGGGTCCAGTGTAAAGCCAAATGCTGCGCCTGCCCAGCAGTCAGGGGGCACCGTCATTGCCCCATTTTATGGGTGGGGAAGGGATATCCAGCGAGGTCGAAGAAGTAGCCAGGTTGTTTTGTTCACATCCAGGAAAAAAAAAAAATGTCTTTTACATCACAACCCAGTACACACATAAGAACATTTGAGATGCTTAACGATTCTGTAGATAATGTATTATCTTCTGGGTTTTTTTCTTTTTTTAATGCTGACAGAGACTTACTCCATTTATCCACTAAAAGTCTTGATCTATAATTGAAAACACTGACTTGACCAAGCTCCCACTAAGAAATGGAGCCAGAATTCTAGCCCCTTTCTCTATGGCCCCAGAGCCCCCAAGGTCTTCCCGCTGCTTTGCCTCTACATATATATTTACACATACACCAGGAATTTACCTCTAAGGAAACAACTCAGCAAAGGCTCAAGACTCTTTGAAGAAGGATGCTCTGCAGCATTGTTTCTAATAGAAAAAAAAGTGGTGATAAGAAAAAAAGATTTGAGGTTGGGCTGTGGCTCAGTGGTAGAGCACTTGCCTGGCATACCTAAGACCCTGGGTTCAATCCCCAACACTGCCAAAAAAGGAAAAAAAAAACAATTCTGAAATATTCTAAGTTACAAAGGGTGGAGAATGGAAGTAAGGAGAGTTGGTGGGGGAGTTCCCCTGCTTTGTGTCATCCTGCCCCCTCTCATATCTGTAGCCAATGGAGGGTCAACATAAATAATTATATCTACCTCCACAATGTTTTCCATTATTAAATATTTAGGGTTTTTTGTTTGTTTGTTTGTTTGTTTTTAGATCCAGCAGACATTTTTCCAACTCCTACTTATCCTCACTGCTGGTAGCCGAGGGAACTTGTCCCAGGACCAGTCCTTCCTTTCTGGCTAGCATCTGTGATGCCTCAATAAACCCTTTGTGTCAGAGATTTCTCAGTGCCCATTTTGATTTAGCAGTTGGAAAGTTCCAAAGCCCAAATGCAGAATAAGCAAATCATGGCCCAGCACACAGGAATCTTATGCAGATTCCTAACTAGAAATAATAGATTTTTAAAGACTAGAAATGTAACTCTGGCCACCTCTTTGCAGGTCACCCTTTGATTTCCCCTCCCTTTCCCCATCACTCTAAATTCTAAGGAGAAGATGAACCTAAATGATGAAAGTATTAACAGCTAAAGCATCTTTCTTTAGACTAACAGAACCAAGAACATCTTGTGACCTTCAGATAACATCAGAATGTGTAATTTATTATTCTTTAATTCTGTGCATCAGCTTACAAAAAGCATGTAAAGTTATGTTTGTCTAAAGAATTACAGGATCTAATCTCTGGAGATCAAGGTTGCTTGCTGTATTGGGGCAGGGAAGACATGCCTCAAATGACCAGGACACCACTCAGCACATAGGCTTCCTAACCATTACCGCCTGCACCTCCTTTCCTTCCAAAAGTTGGCACTTTTGGGGCTGGAGTTGTGGCCTAGTGGTAGAGTACTTGCCTGGCATGTGGGAGGCCCTGGGTTCGATTCTCAGCACCACATGTAAATAAATAAAAGATCAATTTACAAATAAAATATATTTTAAAAAACTGGCACTTTTATATACCTGAGTTCCCTAAGACAGACTTTGATGGGGGCAGGTAGCCACCCCCTCCATCTTAGTGTACAGGCCCTTAACAAGGACCTGATTTCCTTCTCATCAGCTCTCGGCTCTCAAGTGTAAGCTTTCAGGTGGTGATAATACATTAAGTGGAAAAAAGCCCAAGCAAAGTAGTCTAGAAAGCCATGGTTACAGTCATGTCAAAATATACCTACATGTAGGGACTGTGAGAGAATGTAGAAATGGGAATCCTTGTGTTTAGTTGATGAAGTTATTTCTCCCATCTTTAAAGTTATACCTTATAGCTGTTAATTTGTTATTCCTGCTGGAGAGTCCACATGTCTGTCTGAGACCTGGAGAGTCCACATGTCTGAGACCTGGAGAGCTTGGCCTCGTGGCCTGCCTCCACAGCTCCTGGAAGGCAGCACGCCCCTGCTTCGTGCAGGTGTCAAGAGGATGCTGTCTCAAATCTTCTCTAGCTCCCTGTGCCTTTCCCCTGGGGCACTAGGGCAAGGTAATTTATTAAAGTCCTCATTTATGTATGGTATAATATGAAATATGTCTGTCCCCTGTTCCTGTCACAGAGCCCCTAAAACCTTAGCAGTAAAAATGTCTTTTATTACTCATGACAAGCCCCTTTTGATCACACCTGAGTGTACTTTAATGTGGTAATAGAGTAGGATCCCTTGACAGCCTAAGGGTAGGGTAGCTGGTCACCAGAAACACCAGGTAATCAGAAGGTTCCAACATTCAGCCTTACCTCCCAACCTCTGGGAAGGGGCAGGGAGGATGTGCAGATTAAGCTCTATAAAACTATAATAGATTCAAGCTGTTTCCAGGCTGCACATCCCAAGAAAGCACCTTGCCCCTTTGACTCTTCATCTGTATTTTTTATAATAAACTAATAAATGAAAATAAAGTGTTTCCCTGTGTTCTGTGAGCCATCCTAGCAAATTAGGAACATAAAGAGGAGGGTTGTAAAAACTCCAAATTATCAGTAAATCAGAAACACAGTCTGAAACTTGATTGGCATGAAGTGGGGAGCAGTCTTGTGGGACTAAACTCTTAGCCTATGGGATCTGACATTATCACCAGGTAGAGTTAGGATCAGTGTCAGGATTAGGTTGATTTATAAGACTAGTTGGGGGCTGGGGATGTGGCTCAAGCGGCAGCACGCTCACCTGGCATGCGCGGGGCGCTGGGTTCAATCCTCAGCACCACATAAAAATAAAATAAAGATGCTGTGTCCACCAAAAACTGAAGAATAAATATTTTAAAATTCTCTCTCTCTTAAAAAAAAAAAAAAAAGACTAGTTGGCCCTGTAACACCCACCTGGCATTTGCTGGAAGATTGCGTGGTGTGTGGGGACAAAGGCCCACACATCAGGTCCCAGAAGTGCTCTGTGTTGAATGTGAGTAGAGAAGAAAAAGTCTAGTCTTTCCCACTGTGCTTTACCTCTTCCACCAGCAGCCTCCCCCATGAGTCTTATTCTTCCTTCTGGGAATCAGCCTGGATGGCAAGAATCAAGAGGTTAAAGGCAACAACTCTTGTGTTTGAGAAATCTAAACTCATGGAAAGCTTGAAGTAGTGAGAAAGCCTGTGAGATGCTGGAGCTGACACTCGGAGGCCACATAACAGGAAAGAGTATTTGCCAGACCTCAAGGGGACTAGATGACCCTGATGTCTGTGACAGTAACTGATACAACTACTTAAAAAGCACACACTTTTACAAACTGTATATATATGTGAACTTTTTTTTTCAAGCACTGGGTAGGGATTGAACCCAGAGCACTTCACCACTGAGCTACATATCTAGCCCTTTTTACTTTTTGAGACAGGATCTCCCTAATTTTCCATGAGTGTCCTTGAACTTGTGAACCTCCTGGCCTTGGCTTCCTAAGTATATACTACTGTTATCCTCATTATACAGGTCGGGAAACTGAGGCTTGGTGTAGTTAAGTGCTTTTCTCCCAGTTTTCCAAGGTCTGTGATATCCTAGTAAACAGCCAGGATTCAAAACCACACAGTCTGGTTCCAGAAGCTAATTCTTTAATCATTATCCTGTATTCTCAACCCTGAAGGCCCTCACGGAATCAGTGATGGGCCACAAATGTGCAAAAGTTCCCTCTATTTTCCCCCATATTCCAAATGTGCACAAAAGCCACAGCTCCAAGACCTTCAGGGTCTATGCTATGGTTCCAGTAGGCATCCTAATAATGACCAAAGCCAGTAGATGACCAAAGGGCATGTCCCATTGTATTGCTTTTCCATAAGACCCAAAGTCCTTTGCACAAACCCTAGGAAGGGAACCCTCCCCCAGGAATGACAAAAATAGTGCAAAGTGATGAAAACTCAAATGCAATCCAATTGATGAGAAGGGGGAAATATAGATTTTAGGCTTTAGGTTTAAACCCTGGCTCTGCCACCTCTGTAGTTTGAATGTCGTCTCCACAATTCAGATATTGCCAATATGATAATATGGAAAAGTTGGGCCATAAAGCATTGAGTAGGCCATGAAAGTGTCTCCCTCACAAAGGTGATTAAGCCCCCATGAAAGTTCTCCCACACTGCTGAGCTAGCTTGCCCTTCCACCTTCTGCCATATGAAGACACAGCAAGGAAGCCCTCACCAGCACCTTGACCTTGGACTTGCCAACCTCCAGAACTGTGGGAAATGAATTCTTCATAAGCAACCCAGTATTGGGCATTCTGTTATAGCAGCACAAGCAGTGACAGCTATTTACTGTCTATGTTACTTTGCTCCATTTATATCATCATTTGTAAACTGGATGTAATAGTGATCCATCTGCCATAGTATTTTGTGTACATTAAATGAGTTAATCTAAATAAATAAATAAATGGGTCAGTCCAGGTAAAGCACTCAGAACAGTCCTGAGTACATCAGCAAGCCTGCTTAAGTGTTGTCTGTGATTATTATGACACGCACCCAGGTGCTCAGGACCATTTATCACAGTTTCCAGCTCCACGTATTCCTGTTTGATTATATTAATGCTTGATGTCCCCATTAGGCTGGAAGCCCACAAGACCTAGAACCACCTGTGCATGCAGGTGCTGTATTAGCCTGGCTGACTGTAGACTTCTCCTGCTCACAGAAATACCCAGGATAACCTTGCTTTCCTTTAACAATCAAGAAAAATCCAATCTGTCCTGAAATGTGTGAGTGTGTACAGGAGAGAGGTGGTCTAACCATGGAAATGTGTCTGAAGCAGATGCGCTTTGAGCTCCAAATTGTCTTAACTTCTGAATTTCCTCCTACTGAGAATAGAGTCAGGGGCCTGTCCCTGGCCCTAAGGGACACCAAGGAAGCTGAGTGTGTGGCATGCTTCTGATTCGCACAGCCTAGCTAAATCTACACACACATATTTCCGGCCTTTTGTCCCCTGCTCCACCTTTCACTCCCCTGAGTCCCTGAAGATGGAAAATTGGGAAAGAAAATCAACAGTTATCTTCCTCAAACCTGGCTTTGAATAAAACGTACTCTACTCGCCAGCCTGTCTCTGGAGTTTGAGTGGAGGGTAAAGACTCCCCTCCCTGGTTTCAATTCAGTGGGGTCTACAGATTGCAGTACTTTTTTTTCATTGAGTTAAGAATTTAATCATTAAACCAAGAAAGTTTCCACAGATGAGCTCCCAAGATGAATTAGGGAAATAAATCTAACAGTTTTCAGAACTAGAAGATAAAAAGCAACTGTATCAGCAACTGACAGTCACCCCAAAGAGACCCAAAGCATCATCTTCTGACCAGTGATTTTCAGAGTAGCTTTACACCAGTCGAAGGGTTAATTATCTAGTAGAAGTTGACCTTTCTGTCCCTGTGACACCTGAAGCAGCTGGCAGGCTCTTGCAATAGTCGTTAGTTTTGGTGGTGACAAGAATGGTGGCACCCTCCTCCATGGCTGGGAGTGGAAAGACGTGGTCAGAATCGACCTTGGGTTTGCTCTTGACACAGTCTTGGCAGGTACATTCTTCTACTGTGTACCCCAGGCTTCTTGGAAGGATCCTGTCCTCCCTAGTCCTGCTTTTGTCCAGGTCAGCATTAGCCACATCCAGCAGAACGGAGCCTGAACACAAGAAACAGAAACATTAACCCAACCCCCTGGGGTTGTTTTCATGACAGTCCCAGCAGGGCGGGTCAGCAACTAACAGACCACAGGCCACCATACTGGGATCTAAAATATGGTTTGCTCAGGGACAGTATCATATGCGTTTGCTTGTAACAATCACATTTAAAAATCGAGATTCACATGTGAATCTGGACAATTAGACTAAATTTTAGAGAACAAAATGTGGCAACATAGAAACAGCACGGAAACAATGGGCTGGAATCAAGAGCAGCTGTCACCTTCAGGCCAGCCTTGGGCCCCTTGGGCACAGCCACCACCTGGCCCAGAACCTGCCTTTGTTACCCACTTGACCTTTGCAGGCATTGAGGTTTTGACCTTATCTTCCCACATGAAAATGACAGAAGTTCCCATATGTTACAGCACACCAAAATCAGTCTCTGGTGACGTTTCAGAACACAGAAGTAAAGAGACTTAAGCTTAGGTCAGCAGATAAATTTCTTTAAATGAATCTCATAATTATGATCCTATAAGAAGTCCTCTTGTGGCCAATCACACCTGTGAAGGTAAGTTTTCTATTTCCCAGCATTCTACAATGTAACTTTATCTTCTAAATGTCACATTTAGAGACACTTGGAAATGAGGCCGACTCAGGAAGAAAAATACTGCATTCCCTCACTTATATGTGAAATCTAAAGAAGTTGGATACATAGAAGCAGAAAGCAGAATAGTGGGTACCATAGGCAGGAGCTGTTGGCCAAGAGATCTGATATTGCAGTTATGTAGGATAAATCCATCTGGAGATCTAAAGTGTAGCTTGATGACTAGTTAACCCTACTGTGTAACGCAGATTAGCTAAGAGAAGATTTCAAGGTAACTGAGGAAATGGTCTTGTGGATTTGCTTGACTAGTCATTTCACTATATATGTGTACATCCAAACATGTTGTAATCCTTAAATATACACAATTTTTATTTTATGTTGAAAAAAAAACTCATTCTTCACTTCTCCACCAGACCCCAGGAAAAAAGAAAAATAATAAATTGCATGAAACCATAATCTGCCAATCCTACTCTGCTACAAAGCCAGATGAGATGGTGCTTCACAGATTCTGCATGGAAAATAAATGTGTAAAGAAATAGGGCAGTTGCTGCTATGTGTTTGAGAATCAGAACATGGAGAAAGGTGCTACAGAAATATTTTTATCTTAAGAGGCCCTTAAGCAGAACATTGCTTCTCTGGGACTGGTTCTCTACAGCCTAATAAACAATTATTTTTTAAACAATTACTCAAATAATCCAGGAGAAACTGGTTATTCATTTCTAGCATTTTTCAGTAGTAAAGTGTTCACCCAAGCAAATAACACATTTGTATTAAAAAACAAGACCATGTATCTTGCCAAGTATGCTTTTCCTGATGGTAGCAGGCCTGGCCGGCAGTTTCTGATAGCAGGACATTTAATCAATGTTCTAACTTTAGTCAAAGATGTTTTCCAAGGAAGCCTGAGGACTTCAATAGAGTGACTAATTAGGGAAGAATTTCAGGGAAGGCAGACACTGTCAGGAGATCCCCAAAGAAGGTGTCAGTGCCCAAATGAAGACAGCTTGCATCTAACGTTACTGTCCACTAACACAGTTGAAATAATAGGAACTGGATGAAATGGTCAATGTTATAAAAGAAAAAGAAATGAAACTTGCAGCAGCCCTTCTTGAAAGCAGACTTCAAAGACTGACCCCAAACCAACCTGTGTTTTTAAATTCATCCTTCAGTGGTTCAGAGTTCATCTTCCTTAGCAAGAACATCAGCATGAAAACTGCCAAAGAAACTGTCAAACTCAGGCCCAAACAGGTCCAGAGAATGGCATTTGTTCCTTTCACTGAATTGGTCATACCTTGATTAAAAGAATGTCAGAGAGAGAATGAGCTGATATCATAATATCACATAAGTATGAATTATTTGTCATTCAATTTCCCCAATTCATCAGCATTGATTTTTTTTTCCTGGGTACCAGGAATTGAACTCAGAGGCACTCGACCACTGAGCCACATCCCCAGCCTTATTTTGTATTTATTTAGGGACAGGGTCTTACTGAGAAGCTTAGCACCTTGCTTTTGCTGAGGCTGGCTTTGAATACGAGATCTTCCTGCCTCAGCCTCCCAAGCCACTGGGATTACAGACATGTGCCATAGCACCTAGCACCAGCATTGACTTTTAAATTCTAAATACCACTTAATTAAAAGAGTAGATGAAAAATCTATGTTGCTGACAGTACTGAATAAAATTGAGTTCAGGTCTGAAAAATCACTTTGTCTCCTTTCTCTTTTTGATTCAGAAAAATCTCACCATCTTCCCCATATTGTTTGTTCTCTGAAAAAAATAATCAATATAGAATACTTCAACGCATAGCTGCTGAAGCAGTCTTACTTACTTGTATTACAATAACGCTGACATGGTACAGGAGGGGTGGAACATCGAAGGTGACAAGGTTTGCAAACATGCAGCAAACTGTCAAAATATTCATTTTGGAAGCACTGCTGAGCCATCTGGAACCTGATCTCAGAGAGAAACCAGGGAACGACAAAAAGAACAGCATGAAAGGACAAGTGAAATAGACTCAAGAATGTCCCAGCGAATGTAGAGACAGCAGCTAGACTATCGAGGGAAACAAAAACAAAACTCCATCACTCCATTGGTCCTTCTGGGGACCGTCAGCACTGTGGCTAAGGATTTGAATACCACCTTTAATTCACATTTCTAAGTTTGAGGCTGGGTGGGGTAAGATGGTAATGTAAATATCAGGGCAAACAGTATCTGAAACAGAAACTGCTTATTTTTAGAGGAAGTTTCCCTAGCAGGTGACAGTTGCAAGATGTAGTCAAGCCTGGGGCATCAAGCAGAAAGTTCAATAATCATCTCTGCATCATCTATTTATGAGCTGTACTATGGGATAAGCCCCCAGGGAGAAACAAGACTAAATAGGTAACAATTTAAAATCTAACAGGGAAGATAGAAATATACTTAGATAACCACAAGGTACAGTAATAACTGACAGAATGTGAGAGACGGAAGGACAAGTCAAAGTCAAACACTACCACCAGGTTCTGGATGTATGAACAATAATTGCACTGTGCTGACACAAATAGGGAAAGCAAGAGAGTTGAAGAGAAGGTAGGCTCAGAGTATTTTATTGTTACCATTACAAATAATCCACTGGATATGGTGGCTCACACCCATTAACCCAGCTACTTAGGAGGCTCAGGCAAGAGAATCACAAGTTTGAGGCCAGCCTTGACAACTCAGTGAGACCCTGTCTCAAAATTAAAGAGGGATAGTACTTAGGGATGTAACTCAGTGGTAGAGTATTTACTTAGCATGTACAAGACCCTGGGTTCAATCCGCAGCACTGAAAAACTAAAATAAAAACAATAATCCATGTCCCATTGCTGAAATTTTAGAAAATACAAATAAGCAGATAGAAAAAAACTATCCATGGTCCAAGCATCTAAATATTATCTTTGGTATATCCTAGGGTTGCAGACAGGCTGCTGATGTGTTCTATTTGACCAGTCCCTGATAGATATCCTTCTAGAGGCATTCTGGATAAAGGGATGTATGGATGGACGGATGGATGGACAGACAGACAGACTTACTTATTGCATTTTCCTTGAAACAAATTAAATCACTTGAGTTTGCTGAATGAGACACCCATGTAGAGGGGTCTTGTGATCCATCAGAAACACGAGATTCAATTAAAATTTGAGGAAACAAACTCCAAATTCAGTATAGTGATTCTGGGATGATTGGAGAGAGGAGAATTCAAAAGGGGCTTCATTGTTAAGTATTGATTAAGTTTTATTTATTAAACTGAAGGGTAAATACATTGATATTTGTTTTTCCTCTTTTGATGTAGTTTTGTTATCCTTTACAGGTTTTTATGTTTTAAGAATGGTGCATAATACATGTTAAAATTATGGTAATGAAATAAAATGTGGACATTAAAAGCAACACGTTTTTTAATGCAGGATTTGAGCCTAGAAAAAAGGTTGAACTAAGATATTGATCAAGACCCCAAATTCTAATCTCTCTCTGCTTCCTTGATGCCATGTCCTAAGCTGCTTTCCCCTGCCACACTCTTTTGCCATGAAGTTTTGTCTCTGCTCAGGCCCAGAGCAGTAGAATCAGCCATCTATGGACTGAGACCTCTGAAACTGTAAACCCAAAATAATTTTTCCTTCTCTATATTGTTCTTATTGGGTCTTTGATCACAGTGATGAAAAAGTTGACTAAAACACAAACTGGTGCTGAGAAACGGGGGTCACTGCTGTGACTAACATGACCATGGGGCTTTTGAGAATTTGTGGAGAAATTTTTGAAAAGTTAGAGATGCAAGTTGAAAAACTTTCTTTTAATTGTAAGCAGAGCTTAATGGGTGATTCTGGTGGAAGTTCAAAAGACGGGAATGCAAATAGGACCGTGGACAGTAAAGACTGGGCTCCTGAGGTTTCAGAAGAGAAGGAAGACTCTACTGGAAATTGGACTAGAGGCCATTTGTGTTGGTACTCACTAAGAAGCTGTCTACATTTTGCCTATGTCCTTAGACTTCCTGTGAGGCTAATTTTAAAGATGTTGGACTAATTAATCTGGTGGAGGAATTTTCAAGGAAGTGCAGCCTTTGGAGGGGTGGCATGGGTATGGCTAGCAACTTTTAGCCAAGTTAACTGTGACAAGCAGGAACAGAAAGAAAAACAGAGTCAAATAAGTTTTGCCATTTGACAAAAAAACTGCAAGTAAAACTGGGACTAGGAAGGAGTGGTATTGAAGACATTATAACCACTAAAGAGAGTTTCCCCAGAAATAATAGGAAAGTTGGCTTGCAGGCAACTCAAGAATTGGTAAGACCACACCCATCTCAGGCTCAAGAATGTAGAAAAAATCCCTTTTGAGAAGGACTATGAGGGCCCCTGGCTTACATAAGGTTGGCTAGGAAATTTCACCCTGCTCAGCCAGCCAGATACTCACAGGCTACTGCAACCAGAGTTCCTAGGGGCTTGGCTACTGTTCAAGATGGTGGCATAGACATGGGGCGCTGATTCTTCAGGAATGCAAAATTCTGGAGTTAAGAGTGTTACGGAGGCTTCCACTGAGATTTCAAAGGGGGGCCTAGGAGGCCAGGTAAAGTACAACAGTGTCAGAGTCCCTGCAGACTGCCCCTGAGAGAGCAATACATGAAGAAGTGAGAAGGAAGCCAAAGCTGCAGTGGAGATTCCTGAGATTGAGAGATCCTGTGGAATGTCTGCAGAGGAAAGCTGCAGGAATCGAGCATAAATAATCCAAGAGAGAGAGAGAGACCATATGGGCTGCAACCAGCTAGATCATAAGCACAGAGCTACACAAACCTTTGGAGAGACCATCAGGAGGCCATGTGCCCCAAATGCTGGACATGGAGCTACAAGACTTATTTGCTCAGCTGGTTTTCAGTCTTGCTTTGGTCACATTCCTTCTTTCTATGTCCCAAATTTTCTCTTTTGGAATGGAAATATGCCTATGTCTATTGAGTATATGTAACATGCTTTTGGTGGGTTACAGGGACCCACACCGAGTCTCAGAGGAGACTTTGAACTTGAACTTAAGCCTAGAAGTATTAACACTAGGGGCTTGGCTACTGTTCAAGATGGTGGCATAATGTAAAATACTTTTAGTCCATTTGGAAATGGACTAAAAGTATTTTACATTATGAAATAGACACGAACTTTTGGGAGCTATGGGCAGAATGTTATGGTTTAGATGGAAGGTGCCCCTCAAAAGCTCATGTGAGAGATTGCAAGAAAGTTTACAGGTGAAATGATATTGTTAAGAGCCTAAACCTAATCAGTATATTAATCCACTTGAATAGATTAACTGGGTGACAGCTGTAGGCAAGTAGGGTGTGGTTGGAGGAGGTGGGTCATGTCTTAGGATTTATATTTTGTACTTGTTGAGAAGAGCCTCTCTCCCTCTGTTTTTTTTTAAGTTGATTTTGTTTGTTTGTTGTTTTTAACGTGGCCAGGGATTGAAGCCAGTGCCTCATGCATGCTAGGCAAGAGCTCTATCACTGAGCCACAATCCTGGCCCCTCTCCCTCTACTTTTTAATGGCCATGTTCTGACCTGCTTTACTCCACCATACACTTCCGCCATGATGTTCTCCCTCACCTCAAGCCCTGAGGGATGGAGCCGAATGTGTATGGACTGAGACACCTCTGAAACCATGAGCTCCAAAATAAACTTTTCCTCCTCTAAAATTGTTCTTGTCAGACATTTTTCTTTGTTTTGCCAGGGATTGAACCTAGGGTACTTAATCTCTGAGCTACATCCCCTGCCCTTTTTTTTTTTTTTTTTTGACACAATCTCACTAAGTTTCTTAAAGCCTCAATAAATTGCTGAGGCTGGCTTTGAATTTGTAATCCTCCTGCCTCAGCCTCCCGAGCTGCTGGGATTATAGGCGTGCACCACTGTACCCAGCTTTATCAGGTCTTTTAGTGTCTGGCAGGAGACAGCAAAACTAGGGTGGAAAAAGACTTCTTTCCTTTGAAAAATCTTTGGTACTGTTCAAATAATTATCTTTTAATAATAATTATTATTTTAAAATAAGAGGTTTTTTAAATGGTAGGGGGCTTAGAGGAGGAAGAAAAGCTGAGTGGGAGGCAGGTTTCCCTTGATATACTCCCTCGGCCTTAAGAGCAGCAGATACCTGCAGAAGCCGTTCTTAATCACCTGTAGGCAACTTGGAGAAGCCTAGGATGGCTCCATCCTCAAAGAGAGGGTGGTAGGCCCCTCATAGCAAGTCACCCAGCCCAACCTTCAGGGGGATCCCAGGGACCAGAGTCTTGGGGCCACATCTGGCCTCATCTCTGCTCCCCACAGCATATTGTCTTTCCTGGTGAGTAATTTAAAGTGCAGGCCTCAGAGCAGTTGGTCCAGAGGAAATTTCAAAGTCTGCTGGGGCTCCTCAGGGATGCTCTGCTTACTCCCTTTGGTTTGTGTCCTACAAGGGTTCCTGTGGGAAGCTCTGCCCCGTTGTGGTGATGTGAAGAAGGGGTGGGATGGTGAAGAAGGGGGGCCTGCTGGGAGGTCCTTGAGTCAAGGAGGCCTGGAAGGGATGGGGTAGTTCTGCCTTCAGACCCTAAGCAGATGCCAGCCCCATGCTCTTACACCTCCAGAACTGTGAGCTACACGGATGTGTTGTCTTTATGAATTATACATCCTTGGGTGTTTTGTTACAGCAATAAATTAGACGAATGCACTCAGGTTTGTTGGTTAGCTCCATCATTGATTCTGTGGGGAAACCCTGCAATCCTTCCAACAAGGAGGCGCACCCCCCAAAAGGGGGGACCCCACCCCTAGAGGAGGCCAAGCTGAATCAGGTGGCATGACAACAGTCTCACTTTGCCATGATGCACGGCAGGACTGGGTTCACCAGAACTGACTGCAGCTTTCCAGAGGTGAAAGTCCATTGGGCAAGTTTGTTTGCATCTACTCAAACCACCCATGAACTCCCCATTCCAAATAACTTAATTGGCTGCATAATTGGGCACCAAGGCACCAACATCAATGAGATCCACCAGATATCCAGGGCCCAGATCAAAATTGCCAATGCAGTAGAAGGCTCTTCTGGAAGGCAGGTTACTGTCACTGGCTCTGCTGCCAGCATTAATCTGGCCCACTATCTAATCAATGCCAGGCTTTCCTCTGAGAAGGGCATGGGGTGCAGCTAGAAGAGTGTAGGACTTATAACCCCTCTCTGCTGTTTTCCCATGATCCAACTGTGTAATTTCTGGTGAGTGATTCCAGGTTTTAAATAATTTGTAAGTGTTCAGTTTCTACACTTTATCATCTGCAAAGAATCTAAAAATCGCATTCTCTGTTCAGCTGTAAATGCTGGAATCTATATTTAGTTTTATAAGCTTTTTCCCTATTTTTACTTTTGTTTGGGGTTTTTTTGGCTCATGGATTATATTTCTGTTTGTCAATAAGAAATGTAAGAGTGGAATGTTAATAAATTTCAGTTTAGTTCTGTAATGTCAAGAATTTAAGATTAAAAAGGATTGGTTAAAAAAAAAAAAGGCAAGGGCTGAGGTTGTGGCTCAGTGACAGAGCGCTTGCCTCACACATGCGAGACCCTGGGTTCAATCCTCAGCACCGCATAAAAATAAATAAGTGAAATAAAGGTATTGTGTCCAACTAAAACTAAAAAATAAATATTTTTTTAAAAGGCAAAAGCTGTAGAAACCAGAAGTTTACAGCTCAGCTCACCTTGAAGGAGATGATATTATGGTAAATTTCTCTTACATGCTCAACTTCCTGCATGTAAAATGGCTGAAGATTTGGGCAGAGGAAGTGACAAAATCCAAACAGGAATTAAGGATAACTCAAAGTGAATTTCATCATCAAGCAGAAATTACCGACTTTTGCTAGAGGGAATCAGCAGTACATGTGTCCATCCCCTCCGCTGTCTGACTCTGTAGAAGCCCAGATGACCTACTATATGCTCAGTGTTACCAGTAGATGTTAGACCTCCAGAAACAACTGGGAACTTTTCCATCCAGTTATCTTGCTAACAACAATCAGACCTCTGGGGCACCTATGCCATCTTCTTTAGCAAATGCAGTTGGTTCTTCTGCTATGGCTTCAACAACTGGCCTAGTAATCACCTCTCCCTCCGACCTCAATGACCTTAAGGAGAGAAGTGGCAGCAGGAAGCCCGGAGTCCTCTATAATTATGTTGCTGCAAAAAGTAATGAATTATCAATTCTGGCAGATGAGGAGATCACTGTGTTCAGTGTCGTTGGAGGCTCACACCCAGAGGGGGGACCCCATCTCTAAAGAAGGAGGGTTACCCCCATCCCCTGGCTGAGGCACACCCCCTGAGAGGGGGCACCCCATCCCTAGGAGAGGGGAATCCCATCCATAGAGAAGGGACATCCCTCAAGAGGGGGACTCCATCCCTAGAAGAGGGGGACCCTATCTGTAGAAGAGGGGCACTCCTCAAAAACAGGACTCCATCCCTAGGGGATGGAAACCTGGGGAACACCTCGATATGGGGACCCCATCCCTAAGAGAGGGGCACCCCAACTTCTAAAGGAGGGGCACTGCCCAAGAGGGCATCCCATCCTTAAAGGAGTAGGGTTGCCCCCATCCCCTAGCAGGGGCACACCCACCAAGAGGGGGTACCCCATCCCTAAAGGAGTAGGGTTGCCCCCATTCCCTAAAGGAGGGGCACCTGCTGAGAGGGAGACCCCATCCCTAGGGGATGGGGACCTGGAGTACCCCTCGAGAGGGGGACACCATCCCTAAAGAATGGCACCCCAACTTCTAAAGAAGGGGCACTCCCTGAGAGGGTACCCCATCCCTAGAGGTTTAGGGGCACCCCCATCCCTAGAGGAGAGGCAACTCCTGAGAGGAGGACCCCATCCCTAGAGGGTGGGGACCTGGGGTACCCCTCGAGAAGGGGACTCCATCCTTAAAGGAGGGGCACCCCAACTTCTAGCAGAGGTGCACCCCCAAGAGAGGGACCCCATTTCTAGAGGAGGAGGGGCGCCTGCCCCCATTCTTGCCCTTTCTAGCATAAGTTAGACTTAGTTTGGTTGCTGGTCCAAAAGTAAAAATGAAGTCCGTAGCCCTATCAACCATGTTAACTCATGTCTCCATGAAGCCTGAGATGTCAACCGTGGGCAGGCCTGGGTAAGCCAGGCCTCCTATTGGTCCTCAAGATGGAGTAATTCTGATCATCCCCCAGGACAGGCGAAAGTATGGAGAAGCAAAGAGTTGGAGATGGCACACCAAGGACCCTTTCCTTAAGAAATGATGTAAAAACTGGAGTAAAAAAAAAAAAAAAAAAAAAAAAAAAAGAATTTACTGGCTTTATAGCCTTTCAGTCCGATAGTAGAATCAGATTTAGGGGATCCAGTTAATCCATCTGGTTTCTCTCATTTGGCTCAGCAATGTCATCTCAGGGTCTTGGCTCCATTTTCATGAGCACAAGAAAGCTGCAGCACCCCCAGACCTCACATACTACTTCTTACATCTAAACTCTCTCAGAATTAATCTCATCTGTCCCCATGGTTTTAAACATGTTAACTCCAAAGCCTGTGTATCCAACCCCAACCTGACCCCTGAAATCCAGACCCATGTACCAGCCGTCTGCTTGAAATCTCCATATCAAAGTTTACTATGTTAAAGGACAGTTAGATTCTCCAAAAGGAGGATGAATTTATCAAACCTATGTGAATACCAAATTCCTTTTCCCCATGGGGCCCCTATGAACATTTAGGAACCTAAGTTTTGTGGAACACGACTTGGGAAATATTAATTATCTCCATGATTCTCTCTAGTTCTCAAAGATTGTGATTTGGGGACTAAGCCGGATAATAATAAAACAGAAATAGCAAGATATTCATGTGAAGATTTTTTTATTCTCAAGTATCATGAGAGAGGGCGTTGATGTCACCACATCACCATAAGTGAGCTGAGCCTGACCTTGCCTAACATGAAAAGAAAAGAGAACCCAGACTCAGAAAAACGGTACGGAGCTTCACCCCTCACTCACAGCTCCAACGAAGCAAAGCAGCCAGGCCTGAAACTTCTGAAGCCATTAGTTGTCCACCTAAATAACAATCAGAGGAGACTCTGCAAAGAATAGTGATGTTGGGTTGGCAATCACGGAGCATTGCAATGAGAACACGCAAAACAGGGTAAGCTATGGGCGTATTCAAAGCAGCTGAGGCAAGAGGTGTTTGGAAAACAGTGATAATCCTGGGCCATGAAGATCTCTGATGAGAGATGTTGTCAGGCCGGAGTTGAACAGACATTTGCTAGGCAGATATCCTCCCAGAGGTACTGTCTCTATAAGTGGCAGCCAGGTTTCTGGAAGCATCTTTTGTGAATCAGGCACATGTGTCTGAGACCCCCACACACACCCCTTTCATAAGCCCTTGGCTTTATTTATTGTTACTATTTGGGTTAGTGCTTGATAAAAGTGACTCCTTTTGGATTCTGACTACCTGCCCAGTAGCTTGTTCTAGAAGGAAAATTTCATCCAGCTAAAAGATTCTTTTTCCAAAATTACCAATCTACAGGAAAGCTTTCAGACGAGAACACCTCTACCTTTAACCTCAATCTAAAAGTTCGCAATTTCTTCTCAAGACCTTAGTAGAATTTTCACTTGGAATGGGACAGCCAGACCTGAAATCCATCAGGGTTCTCTAGAGGAGCAACAGAATGAATATAGGGTGCTCCTGGACTTATAATGGGGTTTTGTCCTGTGAAACCCACCGAGAGTTGGAGATCTCATAATACACATAAGCCACCACACATCACAGTTGGGTGACAGCCCCACTGCAGTGGTGGCTTTTTCCCTCCTGACTGAGTGACTAACTGGGGCTGCATGAGAGAGAGACCAAAATTCAAAGTATGGTATCACTTTCCACCGTTATAAGATTGAAAAATCCTAAGTCCAACCATCATAAGTGGGGTTCTGTCTTTATCGGTATGTAGAGAAAGAGATTAGAAGCAACTGAATCCAGTGATTATAAAGGCTGAGAAGTTTCAAGATTTGTAGCCAGCAAGCTGGAGTCCCCAGAGAGTCGATGGGTAAGTTCTAGCCCCAGAGCCCTGACTTGAGACCCAAGAAGAGCTGATGTTTCAGACTGAGGCTGAAAGACCAAAGTCTCAGCTCAGGCAGGCGGGAGGAGCCCTTTATGGCCTTCAACTGATTGGCCAAGGTCTATCACATTAGGCAGAACAGTCTGCTCTCTTCCGACTCCTAAAGCAAATGTTAATCTCATCCAAAAATGTCCTCAAAGACACACACAGAACCAAGTTTGACCTAGTATCTGAGTCACCCCATGGCTCAGTCAAGTAGATACATAAATTAAAGCACCACAAAGCCCTTGACCACACATCCACCCTTGCCTTCCCTTGATGTCTTTGAATAAATAACCTCTGTGCTGTATCAACTTGGTTCCTCTGGAAACTGTGTGTCCCAGAATCTCCATCCCTGTATGATTTCAGGGTGGGCTGAAAGGATATTGTTCAAAGTTACTGACTTAAACAGTAACCACTTCTTTAAAAACACCTTCTCAGCAGCATCTAGACTGGATATCTCAGGTCATAACAGCTGTCCCCAGTAACATGCTTTTCCTCTCCCCCTGAGCCCAAGGCAGGACTGTGTTTCCCATGAAGTTACAGGTGGATGTGCACTTGCTTTTGATCAAGGAAATTGAAACAGAAGAGACGCATGTCACCCAAAGGCAGAAGCTTATAGAGCCACGGTCTCTTTGCCTTGGTCTCAGTGACTGTGAATGCTCCACGTGGGGACATCTCTGTGGGCCTGGATTCCAATGGGAGGGTGATGTGGACATGGCCTCAGCTGATGTCTTTATGGGATGAATGTCCGTGCTCCCCAAAAGTCATATGTGGAAGCCCTAATTCCTAGTATGATGGTGTTGGAGGAGGGCTTTTGGGAGGTGATTAAGTTTAGGTGAAATCATGAGGGGGTTGCCTTCATGGAGCGATTAGTGACCTTATAAGAAGAATAATCTCTCTTTCTCTCTTCCCCCTCTCTCTCTCCCTCTCTCTCAACCCCTCTCTCTGAACATGAACCAAGGACAGGCCATGCGAGCACACAGAGAGAAGGTGGTTATGTATAAGGCAGGAAGCAGGTCCTCGTCTCACAATAGGTCTACTAGCACCTTGATCTTGGACTTCCCAATCACTAGAAGTAAGAAAAATAAATCTATCACTTAAGCTACCTAGTCTATGGTATTAAGTCGTGGCAGCCCAAGCCAACTAGGACACCTGTTGCATGGATAAAAAATAAATAAACCCCTGATTTGGGTGATGTTTGTTACTGCAACAGAACCTCAACTATACTGACTAATAAGAGTCCAAAGCCATTGGATTTAGCTGCCATGCAACACTACCTGTTTACTTTCACTAGAAACTTCTTTATGATAACTAAATATCACCAGGCAAAACTTTCCAGTGTATTGCAATCCAAAACAGAAGAGGCCTCCAAAGAACCCAAAACAAGAACACAAAAGAACAGAAAACACCAAAGAAGCCTTAGCACCTTGGTGTCCCCATGAACTGCAGATGGCTTACTTTCTTATTCACTTTGAAACAGAGCCTGAAGGAAGTGAGCCTCATGCTTAGAGGAGCAGATCAGGGCTGGAATCTAAGCAGGCAAGCAGCTAGGCATCCCCACCTGCCAGGGGAGAGCAGTGTGCAGAGTTGTTCCTCCTCCTCTCCCTCCTCCCGCCATCTCCGCACATCTCCAGAAGCCTCGTTTGCTTGAGGCTAATTTGATTTGGGGCCAATTCTCCAGGCTCTGCTGGCTTCCCTGAAGATTCCCTTTGAAGACCAGCTCCTCTGAACTTTTCCTCTTGGCCCCATTACAAGAGCCACATTCTGTCAGCTCTTTTAGAATTTTTCAAAGTGACTTCACTTTGATTTCCAGGGTGTCCCAGTTGTTCACAATTGTAAGGTGCACTGTGTCAGGGGAATCTGATTTCTTTTCTTTCTTTTCTTTCTTTTCTTTCTTTTCTTTCTTTCTTTCTTTCTCTCTCTCTCTCTCTCTCTCTCTCTCTCTCTCTCTCTCTCTCTCTTTCTTTCTTTCTTTCTTTCTTTTCTTTCATCACTGACTTCTCCCTGTGACCCTCCTTGTCTCCACTTTAAACACCAACAGTGACAAGGCACAGAGATGGCCACGCAGCATCTGCATCATTAGATGACTTGAGAGATGGAGAAAAATCTTCTGACCAATAAATATTGAGTGAGTGCCTGCCATAACCCAGACACGGAGCCAGGAAACTTGGTACAACTGTGACCTCTTTTGGACGCGGTCCCTGATGTACTGGACTTTACAGTCTGGTAGGGGAAGCAAAAACAAATAAATAAATAAAGTGATATCCAAAGAACATACAATTGTGAAAATGCCATTAGGGAATGGAATTGAAACTGGCAACATTGAAACTGGACCAAAAGGAGGGTGGAGGGGGAAGAAACTCCAACATTAGTTGGGGTCCCCCAAGAAGCAGCTGCCAAGAATGGAGTCTATTACAGGGGACACCTAGGGAAAATAAAGGGGAAAAGCCAGAGAAGGGAGATGAGGTTTCTGAGTTCAACAAGAGTGAGGGAGACAGGGAAAGAAGGAATCGGGTAGGAAGACCCTCAGACCAGGGGCTAGGGCCTGGCCCAGTGGTAACGCCCTTGCCTAGCATGCTTGGTGCTCCAGGTTCCATCCCCAGCACAACAAGAGAAAAAGGGGCTCAGACTGCAGCACCATCCAAAAGGGTTTGGCCAGTCTAATGGGGAGGTCTTTTGGGAGGTGGGTGGGGTACCAGAGATTGAACCCAAAGGTGCTTAACCCCTGAGCCACATCCCCAGCCCTTTTTATATTTTATTAAGAGACAATGTCTCGTTACGTTGCTGAGGCTGGCTTTGAACTTGCAATCCTCCTACCCTAGCTTCCCGAGCCACTGGGATTGTAGGCATGTGCTCCCGCGCCCAGCTGATGGGGAGTTCTTGAGGCAGAGTTGCCCCTCAGAGAATCCTTGTGTCCCACAGAATGACCCTCGCAGTGCCCAGGCCTGACTGGGAGCAGCCACAGGAAGCTTCATCTCAGTGAGAAAGCAGCGGTAGGTGGCATCAGCTGGGGAAGTCCATTGCTTTTGTCTCCTGCAGCACATCTCAGAGACCAAAGGCGTCTTTGGCCACCACAGCCGCCACCTTGTGCCTCTCCATGCAAGTGCGAAAAGCGGCCTCCCTTGTTCTGTGATCCTTCCTCCCTGGGGGAAACTCCAAGAGGAAAATTAGTGATTCCCACCATAGCCTCTGTCACTGCGCTGGTCTTGGGGCTGCACAGGAAGCACACCCTCTCCTCCTCCGCCATCCAACCAAGTTCTCCTTACCTTCGGCTCTCCCTGAATGGGAGAACCAAAGGTCTAAGCAGATGGGACCCTTCTCAGGCCAGGGTCACCCCAGGAGTTCATTCAGTGCAGGGAGGGCCAGGAAGCCCCCTGCTATGGCTTGGATATGGCTTGAGGATGTACCCAAAGTTCTGTGCTCTGAGGCGTGGTCTCCAGTGTAGTAGTGTTGAGATGACAGGACCTCTAAGAGATGGGGCTTAGTTGAAGGGAGTTAGGTCATGGGGGACACCGCCCCCAGAAAGGATTAATCCTGGTTGTACATAGTAGATTATTTCTCATAAGAATGGGTTGTCATAAAGCAAGTTCAGCTCTTTCTTGCTTCTTGTCTCACATGTGATGTCTTCCACGTGCTCCTACCAGTGTGATGCCACCCGCCATGAGACTCTCACCAAAGAAGAGCAGATCTCAATGCCATATTCTCAAACCTCCAGAACTGTGAGCTGAACAATCCTCCTTACTTTGTAAGTCACCTAGCCTCAGGTACTTTATTATAGCCACCCAACACAGATTGATACACTCCCAAGTGGATCACCTAGTTGAACAGATACTCCTCTCTGACCCTTTTGTGTATAAGTAGTCTTCTCTCCTACTGATCCAGACCAGTTATGTCCCTTAGCCTGGTGATGTCCCTGTCTCCTGCTGAACACTAGGCACAGGGGTCCAAAATGTCCTGGCACAGCTTGTGGTTCAACAGGACCTCTGCCATGGTGTAAGTCAAGAGTGCACCCCTCTGGGGACCAGGAACGACAACTCTGTAGAGCCTAGAGGTGTAGAGATGGGAGGCAGAAGATCTCCCTGTGGATCATGATGAAGATGGTCTGTGGGGTGGATCAGTTATATGGATCGGCAGACCATTCTACCTCTAGAGAGTGGTGCCAACTGAGACTGTCCCAGGAAAAGCCAAGCCATGACCAGCCCAACCCAGAGAGGTTTCAAGCTACATGAGGATGAACCATTTGCCCCAGTTGGAACCACTACCTCTGGTCCCACCACAGCAGGTGTAAGCAGTATATTTTCTTGACTGCACAAGTACAACTTAAGCAATAAAAGTGATCTTAATTCTAATCTGTAGGGGTGGTGGTGGGTTTTTATTGGTGCTAGGGATGGAACTCAGGACCTTACACATACCAGGCATGCACTTCACCACCAAGCCACACCCCCATCCTAATTAGAAGAGTTTAAATGCACGTTTTCCACTGTTTTTTTAAAGTGTAAAACACTTCAAACAGTAGGGCTTGTATTAATAGCAGACAATTTGAGAAATCTTGGATTCGTTTTAAATTCATCAAAATCCATCTACACACCATGGTAATTAAAATGTAAATTTGTTTAATAACTGAGGATATGTGGAATAAAGGCTGCATGGGGTAGAAGTTAAGCTCATGGTCTTATATTTTCTGTTGTTGTTGTTGTTCTGGGTACTAGGGACTGAAACCCAGGAGCATTAACCACTGAGCTACATTGCCAATGCTTTTTATTTTTTATTTTGAGACATGGTCTAGCTAAGCTGCTGAGGCTGGCTTTGAACTTGAGATCCTCCTGCCTCAGACTCCAGAGTTGCTGGGATTACAAGCATGCACCACCATGCCCAGCAAGATCATGTCTTGACAACATGAAAATAGAAAGAAAAATATTAGAAATGAGGAAGTGGGGTGCCGGGAGGCGGGAGAAAAGAGCAAAGGATGGGTAGGGAGGAGGGGAATGATAAAAATATGTCAGATTCATGTGCAGGTATGTCACAGTGAAATCCATTATTCTATATAATTAACATGCACTTGAAAAAAGATGATGGTCTTGAGAATCAGGCAGTCAGTCCTGGTAATTATTTAGCGGGTTGTTTACAACTCCCTTCAAGATGTCAGGTTCAAGAACTTTTACAGTACCCTTGAGGAAATTCTTTCCTAAGGTATAAATGAATCTGGAACATACACATTTGGGATGCAATGAACTGCTGAGCAAAGTGAGACTGCATTTTCCCCAATCTCTGCAGTGAGAAAGGTTGATTGCTCCCCATGCTGCCTTGCTATGTGATCTCCCTCCCTCTTGTAGAGATACTCCTGGCATGTGATGTTATCCACCATGAGCAGCTAAAGGAACCCTCACCAGAGCCAGTACCACACCATTTGGACTTTCAGCCTCCAAAACTGTGAGCTCAGTAAACCTCTTTTCTTTCTAAAGTACTCAGCCTCATGCATTTCATTTTATTATAGTACAAGGAAACAGACTAATACACACCACTACTTAATTCCAGAACATTTTCAACATCCCAAAAATAACCTGCATCCCTTTAAGCAGTCATGCCCCAATCCTCTCCCCTCTGGCCAGTGACAACCACTAATCCACTTTTGTCTTTGTGGATTTCATTATTCTGGACATTTCATGTAAACAAAAATCATATCATATGTGGCCTTTTGTGTCTGGCTTCTTTCACTTCAGCATGATGATGTCAAAGTTCATGAATGCTCTAGGATGTATCAGGGCTTCATTCCTTTCTATGTTCAAAAAAAGTACATGACAAGGATAAACCATATTCTATTTATCCTGGGCTCATGCAATGCCCAGCAAGTGCTCTATCACTGAGCCACATCTGCAGCCCATCACGAACAAATCATCACGTGGACATGTTTTCAGTTTTCGTAGGGAGTCACCTAATAGTACCATTTCCAGTGTGCATGGGAATTCGGTTTAAGTCTTGAGGAACTTTCATCATTTTATTATTTTACTATCTATCTATCTATCTATTTATTTATTTATTTTGGTGCCCAAACCTGGGACTGAACATTATTTTATAATTTGCTATGGTTTTTATCTCAATCAAAAAAAAATCCCGTGTTTCCACAACCACCCAACTTTCAAGGACAGATATCAGTGTTTCCTAAAACGAATTTAAAGGAACAGCGAGTGTAAAAGATGTTCCATGAGTGAACGATTTCAAAAACCGGGTATGTAGCTCAGTGGCAGAGTGCTTGCCTAGCATACCCAAGGCCCAGGGTTCAGTTCCATCATCAAAAGAAAGATTTGCATGCAAAGGAGTTTGGGGAAACTATGCATGCTACATAATGTGCGTCTGTGTATTCAGTGTTCTGTGAGTGTCTGGTGTGCGGGTGGAAAAGGGCGGTGCCTGTCCTCCTTACCATAAGCATCTGGGCCCACACTCCTGGGTCAGAAGACAGATCAACAAAAGAAAAGCATAACACATTTATTTAACTCAAGTTGTAAGTGGAACTTGGGAAAGGAAGACTCAAATACTTGGGGGAAACTGTGTATTTTTATAAAAGAATGCACAGCCTTGTAGAAATGTATCTGGACTAAGGCCTGCGACCTAATGGGAACAGTCTGGGGGGAGCTGGTGAGGCCTGTGCTCAGGTTATTCTTGGCCTCTATAGGGCACTCCTTCTTCCTGGGTATGGGGCAGAATCCCTCCAGAATGAGAGTCTTATTGCCTGCAACCAGACAAAGGTAGGTGAGAAAATTCCTTTGGGACTAGTTCCTATGCAGAAGGGTGGAGATAGTTGGAGTAATATTCTAGTTTCTGTGACTCACCTTTGGAAAGAGGTTATTCTGGTTTCTAAGAATTGCTTGGGGGTGGATAAGGAGAAAGACAGGTAAGAAACAAGAGGACAGAAGAAGGTCGAGAGACTTCACCCCAGAGGTCTTATCATCCCCAGCATGCCAAAGTGCCAGACTTCAGGATGTCTCCTTTTGAACCCAGTACCTTCAACTGAGGATACTCTGGACCCCACCCAGTGTTTCCCAAATGCATGTGACCATGGACCCTTTTCACAGAACACCCATTAACTGAACTGGTATTCTAAGGGACCTATTTGGGGACATGCTACCATATGCATACCTTAGGCTCAGTGTGAGGGCACTTGTGACCAATCAGGATATTTCTCCAGCATGAAAGATTCTCCCCTTTAATGAATCTCAGCATCTTGGGGATGAGATAAGAGTTCTTTGTGGTTTTTGGTTTTGTTTTTATGGTACTGGGGATTGAACCCAGAGTCTCACACAAGCCAGGCAAAGGCTCTACCACTGCGCCACACCCTCAGCCCTTTTTATTTTTTATCTTGAGAAAGAGTTTTGCTAAGTTGCCCAGACTGGCCTCGAACTTGAGATTCTCTTGCCTCAGTCTCCTGAGTCACTAGAATCACCAACGTGAGCCTCCACACTCCACAAGAGATACACTTAATAGAAATGTTTACTTGTTTGAGTTCCTGGTGGTAACAGTGCCTAAGGTTAGTAAGCATGGGACTTCTCACATACACAGGCCACTAAATTCCTCTTCCTTTACAGAGGTAAATTCATTTCCCCTTCTTCCATCTTGGGGTCTTGACCAAGCTGACTGGGCTCAGTGGAACACGCCTGCAATCCCAGTGACTTGGAGGCAGAGGCAGGAGGAACACAAGTTCCAAGACAGTCTGGGCAACTTAGCCAGACCCTGTCTCAAAATAAAAAATATAAAAAGGACTGGGGATGTAGCTCAGGGGTGAAGTGTCCCCTAGGTTCAGTCCCTGGTATTGCGAACAAAAAAAAAAAAAACAGTTCTGACCAAGACGATGGAGCTACTTCTGGATTTCTCAAAATAGGTGCTCAATCTTATCAAAACGAAAATGTTACCAGCAAGCTCTTCAAATACAGTGCTGACTTTGAAGAGTGGTGTCACAAACCTTGGAATGTAGAAAGCCTTTCCCCTTTTGGTATTTGTTTGCTTTAGTGATGGCGGTAACTAGATAACATTTTACTACCAGAGCCTAGAATATCTTGGTGAAATATCCACGGGAAGGGCAATGGTTGAGCACATGACAGTAAAAACTTGCTATTTAACAAAGTGCTAATTTTCCTATACAATCTCCAATTAACTTACTAGGTGGATCGATCAACACCCCCATCAACCTAAGATACCCTGACTGATACCCACAGCAAGAAAGTGCCTGAGTGTTTATTCCTATTGAGTTTGTGCACTTATTCCAAATGTTATTTGTGTGTGTTCCCAACATATTTATAGAACTTGTATTTGTTATTATAATTATTTATGTAAATATCACATAGTGAAATATACATGCAAAACTAAGTTAAATATATATGAAAACTAAGTTAAATGCTTTGGAAAGACTTGATGCATCAATATTGTAGTCTATTTTTATAAGCCTCATAACCCTCTCAGGCTAAATACAAATAAATATTTACACCATCTTAAAAATGTACAAAATGCATTGAAGTATTAGATTTTTTTTTTTTTTTTTGCAGTACTGGGGATCAAACCCAGGGTCTCTCATGGCTGCACCCCCCCCCCCCGCAGTTTTTCATTAGAAATTTTAGAAAGCAACTTGCCTTGTACTTTCTTTGACACACTTGACATTAGCAAAAATGCTTCATTATTTCTTTTTCCCCCAGGGAGCCCAGGTACTGAGTAAATCTTTAATTTTTCTATGACTTTTAGTACAATTCATGCAGAGGATTGAAAAAATACAACAATAATAGCCATTATATGAGCAAGAATCACATCCTGCCTGAAAAGTACTTTGCAGAAAATTTATTGTAGTGCAGTCAGCACTGAGACATACAACGGCAGAAGGTTCCCTAATTGTGGTGTTTTGTTTTTAACTTTAACAGAATTTTATACTTATAAAAAATATGTAAAAATAGTACAAGAAATTCTATGAGGACTTTCAAGTGGTAACATTTTGCATCTGCTTTACCATTCTACCTCCCTAGAGTATAGGGGCACTACCCGTCCACAGGGTGTACACTCCAAGAACCCCGTGGACACCTGAACTCTTAGATCATATCAAAACCTGTAGTGCTGTTTTTCTTTGCTTACACACCTATGATAAGGTTTAATTTATAACTTAGGCACAGTAAGAAATTTCTTACTGTGCCTAAGTTATAAATTAGGCACATTATAAATTATAACAATATACTGTAATAAGAATTATGTGAATGTGGTCTCTCTTCCTCCCTGCCCCTCTCTCAATCCCTCTCTCTCTTTTTCCCTCTCAAAATATTGGGGCTGGGGATGTGGCTCAAGCGGTAGCGCGCTTGCCTGGTATGCATGTGGCCCAGGTTCGATCCTCAGCACCACATACCAACAAAGATGTTGTGTCCGCCAAGAACTAAAAAATAAATATTAAAAAAAAATTCTCTCTCTCTCTCTCTCACTCACTCTCTCTTAAAAAAAAATCAAAATATTATTGTACTGTGTATATATAGGGTTTGGTAGTATTCATGATTGACAACAAGTAACTAAAGCCATAAAACCATAGAAAGAAAAACCACTGATAAGAGGAGACTACTATGCCTTTATATGATTCTCATTTTTATGAATGATTTGGAAATAAAGATAGAGACATGATATTTCTTTCATACTTAAATACTTCAGTGTGTATTTCCTGAAATCAAGGGCATCTATTACATAGCCACAGTATAATTATCAAAAAAATTAGGAAATTAATATCGCTACAATACTATCATCAAATATTATTTAAATTTCATCAATTTCCCATTAATGCCCTTTATAACATAAGAAAAAAAAAATGTTTCCTGGTCCAAGATCCGCACTTCAAACAAAACATCTATCTGGTCTCCTGGAATTAAGCATTGTTAGCTCTTCAATCATGGTCCTTTGTGATCTCCCCACTTCTTTTTCTTTTCTGTCACTGGAAATTGAACCCAGGAACTTGTCAATGGTAGCCAAGCTCTCTATCACTGAGCTACATCCTCAGCCATTTTCTTTTTTATTTTGAGACAGAGCCTCGGTAAGTTGCCAAGGCTCTCCTCAAACTTGATGATCCTCCTGCTCAGTTTCCTGTATCACTGGAACTACAGGCAGGCACCACCATACACCAAGGACCTACAGCTACTGCTGAGATGGGTTCAGAAACAGACATATCACCAGGGGGAAATCATATCTCTCTCTCTCTCTCTCTCTCTCTCTCTCTCTCTCTCACTCACTCACACACACACACACACACACACACACACACACACAGAGTGGGGGAAGATCAGCAGAATATTCTGCCTGAAAAGCTAGCTGCTTGTCTTAGTGCACTTCCTGCTGCTTTGCAGAATACACAGACTGGGTGATTAAAGGAACAGAAATTTATTTCTCTTGGTTCTGGAGGCTGGGTAGTTCAAGATCAAGGGGTCCACATCTGGTAAGGTGATGAGCCCAGCCTAATTCCATCTTAAGATTGGAGACCATCTCATCACAAAGGCATGAAAAATTAATTTCTGTGTTACTATAAGTTACTGAGATTTCTAAACTTGTTTGGAATTCCTGCACATGATCTGAACCTCACCCATGCCTGGCTCTCCTTGACCAGATAACATCCCTCTCTGAAACCTCAGCAGCACCTCATAAACCCTGATGTTGGGATCTGAATTTACTCCTTTCCTTGAAATATCATGCCATGTAGATCATTAACCTGCTATCTGCCTTTGTATTATGCTTGTCAAAATCCTGTTATCTGAGAGTTCTCAAGACACCCCCCATTTGCAACTTTTTGTGCTATAAAACCTTGTTCCTGGAGAGCTAGAATGCTGATTTCTAGCCCAGGATTGGGAGAGTCAGTTGCTGGTGACCAGCTTTCTATGTGTGCAAAATACAAGCTTGCTTTAATATGATTTAAAATTGTAGTCCATGGTCTTTTCTTTGCATGGTGGTTCAACAGAGGATCTTCTTGCTGTGTCATCCCATGGCAGAAGGCGGAAGGGCAAAAGCAAGAGAGAAATAGAGAGAGAGACATATGTGATACCAGCATTAAGTCACTGGAGAGGATAGAACTCTCATGATCTGATCACCTCTTAAAGGTCATTTGGCATTGAGGATTAGTTTCTAACACATGAACTCCAGGGGCACATTCCAACCACAGCCCTGCCTCTATTGTCCCCTCCCAGGCCACAGAATATGAGCCAAAGCTTCTTCATCTCCTACCATTTAGGTGAGTTTCAGATTTTAATTACTAGTTGTTCATAGCATGCTCATCTTCCTGGGAGCGCCTGGGCTAGCCATCATATCAAGGCCTAACCATATTCCTGTTTTCAATCATTACTCCCTTCCTGGCTGAGCCTGTTTTTAAAGCTTTTCCAAACAAACAAAAGCAGTCGCAGAAAAGCAGCTGGCCACACCACAGTCTGATTCAGTGCTACTGAAAGTCTCACTTTGTGAAAGAAAACGTTTTTATAAGGAAAATTTTCCACCAATTCAGCCTTTTGCATCAATGAGAACCACCAAATGTATTAAACAGTGAAGGCTTTGGCAAGAGCTCTGAGTCAATAGGAAGGTAGTTATAATATTTAAATCCATTTCACTTATGGGCCTCTTTATAGTAGCTAATGGATATTCCCTTTACCCTGAACTTAATTCCACAAATCTATGTGCTATAATAAAATGATGAATATATGAATAATTTGCACACATTAAATTTCAGAATTGCTCTGATGAGTATTCCCAACCATTTTAAGCATTTTTTGAAATTTCCTGATTAAGAGGATTTCAGAAATGGAGAACACCAATTTTCAGAGCTACGATTAAAATGAATCCCTTTATTTCTATTTTTAAAATTACATCTCTGGTGCCAATGACACGATTTTAATATAAATGTGAACCTACATTAAATCTTTCACTTAATGTATTTTCTTTGTGTCTATAATGATATGCAAACCCATGCTTTCAAAATTGATGTCTTTTCCAAACTTCAACAGGCCCAAATGCCAGGCAAACCTTGTTTTTTTGTTTGTTTTTTTTTATCATTTTTGACAGTTGCTGGGTAAGTCAGCTCAGACTCATATCATAGAGCCTTGTGTTTCATATAACCTCACCTGAATAGAAATTGGCATTCACAAGAATGCTAGGATGTGACATGCTTTGCATTGATTCTTGGTCATTTTTGACATTGACCTGGTAAAGCAGGTGCTGTATTACTCACTTCGAACAGATCAGGAGACCGAGGCTGAGAGGCTACAAAGCTCACCCAAGGTACAGAAACAAGTATGGGCAGTGGTTAGAGAGAGTTTAGGTTTAGAGCAGAAAATTAAGATCAGATCTGTGATAAAAAGAAAGGAAGGAGCTAAGGTTATAGCTCAATGCTAGAGCATTTGCCAAGATACACAAGGCCCTGGGGTCAATGCCCAGAACTAAAAAATAATAAAGTTTTTAAAAATTAAAAGTGAGAGGGAGGTGATGAACAGAAATGGAAGCCACAGAAGATATACAAAGCAACGAACACAGGGCAAGCTAAAGTGGATAAACTATTCTAGCTGATTGGACACGGGGGAATCGAAGGTATTTGGTGAGCATTTACTATATGCTCCATATACCACTGGGCACCAGGGATACAAATGATCATGAAATAAAACTCTTGACAAGAGAAAAATCTAAAAAATAAAAAATAAGCAAACAAAATAGTTACTAGCTGTATTCGTTTTCTAGGTAACAAATTAGCCCAATTTGGTGGCTTAAAAACATGGGAATTTACTCTCTCACACCTCTGGAGGCCAAAAGTCTGCAACTAAGGTGTTGGTGTGGTTCTTCCTTCCGGATGCTCTTGGGGAGAGTCCTTCCCTGTCTTTCCCAGCCTCTGATGGATACAGCAGTTCTTGGGTTTCTTGGCTTTTCCACATCCTGCCCCCCATCTCTGTGCCTGTATTTACATAGTGTCCTCCCCTGTGCCTACTTATGTCCAAACTTCCCTCTTCTTATGACACCAGTCATTAGCCTCCCCTAACCTGTGGGACCTGATTTTAACTGAATTACATCTGCAAACACCCCATTTCCAAGTAAGGTCCCATTCACAGGTACTAAGGGCTTAGGACTTAGACCTGCCCTTTTATAGAACATAATTCTACCCAGAACACCACCTGGGATAAATTATCAGATGGAAATGAAAGGGACACTTTCACTTAAGGGGAGACCTGCTCAGAGGAGCAGGGAAGATTTTATGTCAGGAGCTGCTGGCACAGAAACAAAGTCCTGAAAGAAGGGTGGAACTCCTCATAGTTCCTGTGGTAGTAGGCCCAGTGGGGGGAGCAGTGCGTGCAAATGCCCTGGGGCTGGGTAGATCACAGTCATGGGTAGAAACTTGAAGAAAGAAGAGTTCCTGCAACAGAGTTCATCAGGGGAAGATGGGCAGGACAAGCTTACGTAGGACCCTGGAGACCAAGGGAGTTTAGATTTGTTTTTTCCTATGGACAATGGGAAAACAGCCATCAAAGAATTTTAAACAGAATAGATATAGAATCAGATCTGATTTTTCTTTTTTCTTTTTCTTTTTTTGTACTGGGGATTGAACTCAGGGGCACCCAACCACTGAGCCACTCTCTATTTAAATAAAATACAAAATACCCCAGCCCTATTTTGTATTTTATTTACAGATAGGATCTCACTGAGTTGCTGAGCGCCTCACCATTGCCAAAGCTGGCTTTGAACTCAAGATCCTCCTGTCTCAGCCTCCCGAGCTGCTCGGATTACAGGTGTGCACCACCGTCCCCAGCGTATGATCAGTATTTTTAAAAGCTCACTCTGCCTGATTTGTGTGGCATTTAGGCCAGTGTGGCACACGCTAAGCGAGCACTCTTCCAGGGGCCCACACCCTCAGCCCTCATTCTGCCGGATTTGCGCGAACACATTTCTGTGGGAAAAGAGAGGAAGCTGTGGACAGACTGGACAGCTGCACCCCGCCCCCCAGGTCAGGGGATGCACTGGCTGAAGGGGGAGGGGGACGACGACACAAGAGCCATGCTACAGCGTCAAAAGCTGTGGGATGTATTTATTTTGGAGTAAAATTAATAAGATTTACTGAAAGTTTTGAAATGATGTAAAGAAAATAAATTAGAACAATGGTGAAGGATCGGATGTGGAGTTTGGGAGAGTGTCAGGTGATGCCTACATTGGATATTTGAGAGCCCAGATGAAGAGTAGTGTCACAAATTCCCTGAAGGGACTGACCCATGTGGGAAGTCCCAGCTGGAAATCCCCCACCAAGGGACGCCTTAATTTAATGGGGCTAGGCGGACACAGTGAAAGTGAGATCCTGTCTGTGGTCGTAATTTAACATTTAATATGAGAAGGCTGTCTTCCCTTTCCTGCATGGTGGCATTCAGTATCTCTCTGGGTGGCTTCAAGTCCTGATGAGGTGGCAGAGTGGACACAGCCACAGCCTCCACTTAGCATGGATGTCCGAGGCCACTCGTTCAGTGTGACATGAGGTCCTTCCAAAGGTCCAGTGTGATCTACCATGGAGTCAGAAGTCCTCCCCCCCTTATCTCTAGGAGTACCCCCAAAGAGGCCACACATCTTTCCTTGCAAACACGCTGTCCCACCGGGAAGCTCCAATGCCTGGACTCTATTGAACCTGGAAAAGTGACACTGGCTAACATTCATGTCACCTCTTGCCTGATCTTACTCCTCTTGAATGACCCATGAATCAAAAGAAAATCAAAAGATTGATAAGGGCTGGGGATTAACCCAGTGGCAGAGCTTTTGCTTAGTATGCTCAAGGTCCTTGCTGGTTCAACTCCAGGATGGGTGGGGGGAGGGGGTTAAAAATGAATCAAAAGCTAAGAGCAAGGACCTTGGGGTGAGACAGCCCTGGATTCAAAATCCTGGCATCATGACTTGTTGGCTTCAAAGAGTCTCTTCCAGTTCCTCCTGGGCATAAAATAATAATATTAAATGCCCATCTCTGGGGCACTGGAGGCTCCTGTGAGCCAGTATAGGTAGGGTCTCAGCGGCAGGCACACAGTTTGGTACCCATGGGGTTGTGAGCACTAGGCTGGTAGCTCAAGTTTTCAGGCAGAAGCTGCAGCACCTTCAAGCTGATGATCAGTGAACATCCGCATGGTGCCATACCGTTGGATTTCTCTGCTTCCCAAATCCTGGCAGTAATTGGGCCACCTAACTGAAGAGACAGGGCCATGATGAAACCCTCCCAGGGCCGTGGCCAGCATGTTATCCACCCCCACCCCCAGCGCCTGTATCCCTGCAATGAAGGCAGCTGAAGATGGACAGTGGGAGCCTGTCAAGAGCAGGAAAAGTTTTCAGGAATTGGCCTCGAGGAGGGTGGGAAGAGAATGAGGGCAGGCCCCAGGCAATGCCACGATCAAGTTCTGTTGCTCAGTTACTAGCCCTTCTGGGGATTGTGCCGGGAATCTTTTTCCATCCAGATAGTGACTGAGAACAGGACCCAGGGAGCAGTCATGTTTCAGATGCACCGTGGGTAAACAGAAGGAGACCCCAAAGAGGTTCAAACATCAGTTCTCCTACTCACAGGCCTGTGAGCTTGTGTTCCTCTTCCCCACTTCCTCTCCCTGGCCAGATGGCCTCTGCTGGGAAATACAGAGGTCCATGGTGCTGCCAGATGCCCATCACACTGTATTCTAAAAATCCAAAGCACCACAGGGGAGGATGCTGCACTAAGTCATGATAAATGTTTGAGATGATGGATAAGTATATTAATTTAATCATCACACAAAGCACTGAAACATCACACTGCACCCCATAAAGATGTGCAATTATTACCTGTCAATTAAGAAACTAATTTTATTTTTTTAAAAAATCCCAGGAGGGAAGTACACATCAACATGGTTATTATTCTTAGAAGCAACATCCAAACAGAAGGAGGCAGAGGAAAGACCTGGACATATTAACAGACTGATGGCAATGTCCTGCCCATATTTTGAATGAATTAAAAAAAAAAAAAAAAGTTAAGATTCATGTTTCAGGCAGAGCTTTGGGATCTATGAGGACTTTTCACTGGACAAGAAAAGGCCTTGGGCTGGCTGACTCATCCTTGTGAATGCTTGTTTTTCCTATCTGCAAAATGAGAGCAGGATTCCATCCAGGGCACATGGAGTGTGATTAAACATTTACCTCCAAGTGACCTCTCAGGGACAGCTTTCCGATCAGCATGAGTGGGGAACTTTCCATTGCCTGTACCTGGAAGAACAGAGAAGAGAGATGGTGAATTTCTTATCCAAAGATTATGTCTTCTCTAAATTCTGAAATCTTTAAAGATGGAATAATTTGTTTCAAATAACATAGGAAAATAAAAAGTGGGTGGAAGTATTTATTAGAGCAGGTCAGCCCAAGTTGATGAGTGGGGGATCTTTTCTCTCAACCTATAAAAGTTACTTGTTTTTAAACACATAATATCTAATACCCACTATGTATCCAAAATCCTTTTAAAGTTACTATACTTTGTAACCAAGCAATTCCACTCTAGGAAAAGCTGCAATGCAACTTAGTGGAAAGAGTTGTGTGATTTAAAAGAACAATAATATGGAAGCCAGGCAAGGTTGTGCAGGTCTGTAATTGCAGCTACTTAGGACTCTGAGGGAGGAGAATCTCAAGTTCAAGGCCAGTCTGGGCAACTTAGCAACTCTCTTGTCTCAAAATAAAAAATAAAAAGGGCTAAGGATTTAGCTCAGTGGTTGAGTCCCCCGAGGTTCTGTTTCAATCCTCAGTACAAAAAAAAAAAAAAAAAAAAAAGACATGAAAGCAAATAATAACATAAGAAAAAAATCACATTTCAAATTACAAAGAGATGACTTTTTCTGACACATAAAAGGCTGATTCAGATTAATAATTCCTACATACACACACACACACACACACACATACACACACACAAATAGTCCAATATATGAAAAAGAAATGTGTGTATGTGTGCACAGATAAGCAAAATCACAATCTGATAACATACTCTAACAGAAATGAAAATTAATATAACCTTAGTGGAGATAACTCAGCATTTATATATTGCTATATTGACTCTGCAATGCTGCTTCTAGCAATTTATTCCTCATGCATAAAACAAAAGGTGAATGAGGTTATTCACTATGGCATTGTGTAAAAGACCGGAAACAACCTCTAAGCCCAGCAGTGGAGAGTGGCTAAACAAACTGTGATGAAATCCACTCAGCAGAAGCATGAACAGGGACCAGAAGTGATGGCGAGAAATTGAGCATGCCAGTCCAGTCCCAATCCTAGGCCAACCCTGAGAATCCAAAGGGAGTGAACTTGAAGTCCCAGCCAGTCTTTTCTAAATTCTAAGGAACAGATCTCAGTGACTCCAAAAATCATTTGATTTGAGAAATCGTAAATACTGAAGTAGATTTTTGTGTCCTAATATGGCAAGAGGGCCATAATACACTGTTAGAGGAGGAGGGTATGTCACAGAATGGTATTAAGGCATGATCCCATTTGCATCTCAAATTGAAAATAGCGTGTATATATATTCAGATATGCATAAAAGAAAACTGGAAGAGATACCAGGCTGTTAAAGCGGTTATTAAGTACCTTATGGTGTGCTAGGTGCTGAGAACATAAAGATAAATAAGAAATTAGATTGGAAATTCCAGGAAGGAAGAGAAATTTTCTATTTTCTCTGCTCTTGCCCAGCATCTGGCACATAATGCATATTCAATAAATATTTATGGGAGGGGAGGGAAGAAGGAAGAAAAGAAGGAGGGAGGAGAGAAGGATAAATTATAATCCCTGCCCTCCAATTGCTCACAGTTGCTCACAGCCTGGTGTGGACAAGCCCGTGGGCAGAGTGCAGGGAATTCTGGGAGAAAGCTCTCAAGCTGTCAGGGGCATTGCAGACACTCCCCCTCTTCCTCGACAGCATCCCCCTGTCCATAGACATCATTTGCAAGTCTCTGGCCTTGGCCTTGAAGTCTTCAAACTTGAAGCTTACCCATCTTCAGGGAGCCCTCTTCTTTAGGACAAATGAGAAGCAGATTACTCTGGCAGAGCGGGGACAGAAGTCCTGATAATGGACATAACCTCCAAGCCGGATCTCAGGGAGCCGGAAGCTCTAGGGAAAGGACCCAGGCTGTCAACTGCCAGGAAAATTGACTTCACACAACTCACAAGTGACACCTAATGTCTCTCTAGGGAACTACATGAAAATCCTAAGTGGAGCGTTGCCGAAGAGCAAAACTGGTCCTTTCCTTACAAGGTTTTCCAGGGAGTTTGAGGTGGACTAAACGAGGAGGCCAGGCCAAGACTTTGTTAAAACCTCCTCAAAAGTGAGCACAAATCACGATGAACGGTATTCTTCTCACAGTTGCTGTGTCTCTTCTCTGCCTGGGTGAGCTGCTAATAGTTTTGTTATCTGGGTTCTTCTGATTCTTTTCTGATAGCACTTGCTAAATTACAGTTGCATTCAAATGGCAGAAATGGCAAAAGGAAAGGCAACTTTTCAGAAAAAAGAAACTTTACTGAGGTTAACATTTGAGCAAAATCCTAGAGTCCAACAGGTCCTGAAAAGAATGGGCTCTGCCTCCTACCAGCTCTGCAGCCCTGGACACATTGCTGCAACTTGCTCAGCTTCAGTTTTCTCCCTGGTAAGATGGAGATTATGTCACCTCTTTTGCAAGATTGCCAAGCAGATTAAACAAGATTACTAATGTGCACATAATAAAATATAAAAAGCTCAGTGAGAGCTGGTGTCGTGACTAGTTACATCCTTCCACATTGTGTAGGTGAGAGAACTAAGGTCCAGAAGGGATGGTCAAGGCCATGGCTGGCCAACATGGGATTCAAATCCAGCCCACCTGTCTTCAGAGTGCCCACTGTGGACCATTTGGTCTATAGTAGCATCAATGTATTGTTGTTAAAACTACAAAATTTTTCTGTAGCATCAATGACCTATTCAGGAGCAAGAACAATAACAAGGTAGAGTGCACTTCACTGATAATCTACCAATAATTTAACCTTAGTGGGAGGGCAACCACTCTAGGAAAAATAGCTGATTATTTCCCTCTTTGTAAGTTATAGTGACTTTTAAATACTGTTGTGTTAATAATGGGCTGCTCTACCTACTGAAGTTTATCTAACACCTTTTATCTGCCTGTCATCTATTTAAATGAATGGCTGGTACAGAAGAATATGACCTAAAATTTTTCTTCAAGGGCTGGGTTTGTGGCTCAGTGGTAAAGCACTTGCCTAGTATGTGCGAGGCCCTGGGTTTGATCCTCAACACCACATAAAAATAAATAAAATTAAGGTATTGTGTCCAACTACAACTAAAATTTTTCATCAAAAGAAGGTTATTTTCAGCTCCCATTTTTTAATACTTATCAGTTAGCATCACCCTATATACATGGAGGGTTTTTTTTCTCTCAACCTAAAATGCCTTTTCTCAGTACACATGCACATTAATTTTCCAACCATACAGTAAATTCAAATTGGCTAACTGTGTACATTATGTTGAATCCTTATTTAGCGCCTCTAGTTCTGGACAACAAAGGCAACATGTGTTTCTTACAAATCAAATTGACAAGCTGTAGCATTTGTAGTGTATGAATTCATCATATGTAAGTCTATCTTATCATAATCACCATAAGCAATTAGTTTGGGTTAAAAAAAAAGTGAACTGCATAAATGCTATGGTTTGAATGTGTCATCCTAAATTAATGTGTCGAACATTTTCCCCAGTGTGGTTCCTTGGAAGGTGAGGCCTTTTGGGAGGTGTTCAGGTTGTGAGGATGTGATATTAAGGATCTAAAAGAGTAGATTCTTTCTCTTCTGCTCTTCTACCATGTGACGATGCAGTAAGTTGGCCCATCTCATATGTTGGCACCTTCATTTTGAAATTCCCCACCAGAACTGTGAGAGAATAAATTTCTGTATTTCATAAATTTATTAAAAAGACTACAAAATTAACAGTTTTAAAAATGGGCAAAGAAGCCCAGCGCGGTGACTCAGGCCTATTATCCCAGCGGTTTGGAAGCCTGAGACAGGAGAATCACAAGTTCAAAGGCAGACTCAGCAACAGCAAGGTGCTAAGCAATTCAGTGAGACCCTGTCTCTAAATGTGGCTGGCCCAGTGGTCCAGTGCCCCTGAGTTCAATCCCTAGTACCCCCCACAAAAAAAAATGGACAAAGAATCTGAAAAAACACTTACCTAAGATTATACAAATGGTAAATAAACACATGAAAAGATGATCATTATCATTTAGCCATCAGAGAAGTGCAAATCTAACTACAAAGACTAACCTGTTTAGACCCACTAGGATGATCATTTTTTAAAAAAATAGGAAATAATTGTTACAATGATGTGGAAAAATCAGAACCCTCCTATGTGCTGTTGGGAGGTCAAATGATACTTTACTGAGGAAAAGAAACCAGACGTTCCTCAAAAGCTTAGACATAATGTCACCATGAGACTCAGAAATTCCACTCCTAGGTATAATTCCAAGAGATCTGAAAATGTGTCTCTCAAAAACTCTGCACAAATGTTCATAGCAACATTTCTCTCTGGACTTTTATAACCCCAAAGTGGAAATCACCTACATGCCTGATAATGGATAAATAAAATGTGGTCTTTCCATACAAAGATTATTTAGTCATCAAAAGGAATGAAGTGCAGATTCATGCTACAACGTGGATGGGCCATGAAAATATGGTGCTAAATGAGCAGAGGCAAAGTCAGAAGAACCACAGAGCGTAGGATCCCTTTTATATAAAATGCTCAAAAGAGGCAACTCTATGAAGACGGACCAATTAGCACCGCCTGGGGCTGGAGAGTAGGTACTGGAAGGAAATGGAGAGAGACTGCTCATGGACATAGGCTTTCTTTGCGGAGTGATGAAAATATTCTAAAATTGCTGGAGGTGGTGATTACATAACTCTGAATACTGAAAACCAGTGAATTGTTCACTTGAAATGAGAGAGCTCACATACGCATGACTTAACAACGGGGATGCATCCTGAAAACGCCTGGTCAGGCAATTGTGTCACTTGTGAACATGATGGAGTGTATTTATCCAAACCCAGATGCTATAGTGTATAGCGCCCCGGGGCTAGATGAAACAGCCTTTTGCTTCACTGTCCTGTGTGTGGTCGGTGGCTAACTGAAACGTCATCATGCAGCACAAGACTATGAATTATAACTCAACAAAGCTTTTTTGAAGAAAAGATTACATTCACAAATAGATTTTCAGGTCTTTGCTGCATAGCTTACACACACCAGCTACTCCTTCCTGAGACACAAGGCATAGATTTGAAGTCATGGAAGCAGCCATATGGACTAAAGCAATTTCCTCAGGTCCCAGGACAGGACAGCTAGGAGCCAAGGACTGGATACTCAATGACTCTCTGTATCCCAGCTTTGTGCCAGAACCAGCAGGGAGTGAAGGGTGCACAGAGACTATTTGGACACAATGATGGGGGGTCTGTCCCCTAGGTACCTTGCTTAATTGCTCACGCCTGTCTCCATGGCTACTGGCAGTGGTTTTACTATATCAATAAAAGATTTGCATAGGTCATGCTTTCGCTAAACAACTCAAATGTGTATAAGGGAGTCGTTGACATCCTGTATTTGATTTTGGCTGGAAACACTCCTCTCTTATTTCTGGGACAATTTCCCCAAGGCTCTGGGGAGTTGGAGGAGGGGGGGACATGTCTTCACTTTCACTCCTCACTACCTTTTTACCATCAATTTAAGTGCAAGAACCTGAGACAAACTTAACGCCCAGAACCTTCTTCCCAGAGTCTGAAAGAAATGCCTCAAAGCATCAGAAAAGCAGAAGGGAAAGACCTGGGCTGATGGAGTAAGGAGACTTCTCCTCGCCTCTCCCAAAGTTTCTTCCTTCCTGTATTAGAAGGCAAGGATGCTCTATCACACTCCTCCAGGGGACAAGATACACGTAGTCAGTAGTCATCATTCCTGTGGATGGTGCCCCCAGGAGAGGAAACTCTTGGGGAAGAAAAAAGCATCCCATGTTCATCTCCATCTTCATCAACAGGATCCACCCTCTCTGCCTCCCAAGAGCAGCACTGACCATGCTGCCTGAGTTGGTGGGTAATCACTGTCTCCCCAACAGGATTGTAAACCAGTTGAGGACAGGAAGGACAACTTATTTTTCTTGGTATCTTCCACACAAATAGTTAGAAAACAAAACTTTAGATACATGGAGTGGTGACCCCCAAAGATATCTACAGCCTAATCCCCAGAACCTGTGAATAATACCTTAGGTGGAGAAAGAGGCTTTGCAGATGAGTTTACAGGACATTGAGAGGGCAAACTATCATGGGTTATTCACCTGGGCCCAGTGCTATTGAAGCCAAAGTTTTGAGATGAAACTGGATTCCCTGCTTCTGCCTGCAGGTAAGACTGGAGTTTCTCTGCTTCTGCTGGTAGGTGGGGTCTGCCTAAGGTTGCAGGCCTCAGAGAAGTGTTGCAGCTCTTAACAGTGAGCCAAGCCCCCCAGAGCTGCAGCAGACCCCCCAGGAGCTCAACCTCAATTTCTTCTTGTTATGTGAATTCAAAGAATGAAGTCCATGGAGCAGGATGAGCCAGTCTAACAGTGAGATCTACTGACGACTACAAGCAGGAACGGCACTCTTTGCAGCCACAGGGCCAGAAAAGACTCAGGTGTTCTTCCTTTGAATACTAGTCTAGGGGTTTATATAGCTTTGGGTCACAGCCATTGGTCCAAACTTGCGTTTATTAAGGTTTTTAAAAAGGACATTTATGCTAATTAGGATTTGGAAACACACTAAAGCTATCTGTCAACTCTCTGTTGAGAGCCACAGCCAAAGGGGCTCCAGCAAACTTCCAGCTGCCGGCTGATGATTGGCTCACAGCGGCCCCAGCAACATCTAGCTGATTGACTCCTCCATGGAGCTGCTCATTGGGGGACTTCTTTGGCTCCACCCATGCGACCCAACCAATTGGCCTCAAGAACAGGAGGATTGTGGGAGGTGGAGAGGTTGGTGTGGGTGAGAGGCTTGTGGAAGCCAGTGGTGGCAGTTGGGCTCTGAGGGTTTTTTCCTGAGGAGCTGTTTTGTTTGGCGTTTGTAGTTCTAAAAATAAAGTTAGTTTCTTTTGACAAGTGGCTTCTGAATTGTGCCCAGCCAGAAACTGCGGCACTCTCAAGTCCCAGCTTCCATTCAGGTCTGCCCTACTTCCATTCTGTGTTTGCAGGTTCCAGGCTGCAGGGCTGTACAAGCTGTGCACAGACCTGGCCACCAAAAGGTGACAGGTTCGTGTGCCTTGGCTTTCAGCAACTGGCCCGCCTGCCGAGTTTGCATAGAGGGCTCCATGTAGTCCAGGCCATGCTTGTCCCTGTGCTGGACCCTTCAGGCCACCATTCTGGGGCTCCACTGCCGGGCTGCTCCACTGCTTCTCGGCAGGGAACAGTAGGCCAGCTGCAGGCTTGGCAGCCAGGGAGCCTGTCACAATCACAAGGATTATAAGAGGAAGAAGGCTGCTGAGAGTCAGAGGAGGTGTGACAGTGCTTATGATGTGGGACCACAAGCCAAGGAATTGAGGCAGCCTTTAGAAGCCAGAAAAAGCAAGGAAATACATTTACTGTCCCAGAGCTTCCAGAAGGAACACAGCCCTGCCAAAGGTTTGGACCTCTGACCTCTGGAGCTGTAAGAGAATAAATATGAGTTGTTTTAAATCATGAAGTATGTGATAATTTATTATGGTGGCAGCAATCAGACATAAATACACATGGTCCCTTCTTCCTCTCCCTCCTCCTCCTCAACATCATGGTGAATACTGATTGAGTTTGCTGATATAATCTTCATTAAAATGAGTGACTGCAAGTTACAGTTGTTACCCTTATTTTACAGATGAGGAAACAGATTCAGAGAGGCTACATCGTGGAAGTACAGTTGCAAGCAGAAGAAAATAAGTCTAGCTAAAGCAAGCCAGAAAGCTGGGGATTGTGGGGAGGGCTGACCACATGACTGTCCAGTGACTCTCAGGTCCCCCAGTACACCTTTCCTTTGAGCATCTACTCTAGTTAGTGAAATAACAAGAGCCTACTGCATGCCAAGCACTGTGCTAAGTGCTGAGGAAGCAAAAACCCAGACAGGATTCCTGCTCATGTGATGCCTGATGCCCTCAGCCAAGGGCGAAGGCACAGCCATCAAGTCGTCACCCTGAAAGAGAGGCAACTCAGCTGCGCTGAGGACTATGAACCGGAAATGGTGTGAGCACAAATGACAGGCAGCAGGGGTGAAGTGACACATGAGCAGCAAGCCAGGTCACCGAATATTCAGAGCTGGAAGGAGAAGGTCACCACCTCCTTGCTGGTGTCTCAGATACATGTATAATTTCATTCCCTCTCGATTTCCTGGCCCCATATGTAGTACTGCTACTGGGAAGATTGTACGGCCATACCACATGGGCTTCCAGAGACACCCAGGCTGCTTTGGATGACATTCTGTTATTTTTTTTCACTGTAGTAAGATAGGTAGGGTAAGTAGATAAATAGATATTTATATGTATATGTCTTATATAACATATATGTGCACAAATATATGTATATAAAATACAACAGATATAACTGTGTACAAAAAAGTATTTGATACAATGTATGATGATTATTATTTTTTAATATTTATTTTTTAGTTGTAGTTGGACACATTACCTTTATTTTATTTTTATGTGGTGGTAAGGATTGAACCCAGGGCCTTGCACATGCTAGGCAAATGATCTACTGTTGAGCTACAACCCCCGCCCAAATGATTATTAAATATGCATATAATATAAACATATATATAATTATATCTGTTATATTTTACCAACATAATATGCACATACTATGCAATGTGTTAATATATAACATGTGTACATTATATAAAACCATATGTGTATATTATATATATCATGTATACATGCACATATAACATGTATATTGTATAAAATGTGTAACATGTATATGTTACATATATAACATGTATATATTACATATACATATGTAGATTGCATGCAGATATATGTATATAACATATATTTCTATCATTATATGTATAACATGTGTATGCATATATAATATAGGCACATGTAATATGGGTATATATTATGTGCACATTATATGTATATATGTACATATCCCATGTATATTATATGTATATATGTCTACATATAAACAAAATATGCCACTTTAATCTTTTCCTTTTTTCTTTTTGGCAGTAATGGGAATGGAACTCAGTGCCTTGCACATGCTAGGCAAGTGCTCTACCATCAAACTATATCCCCAATCCCATTTTGGCCATTTCTTTTTTTTTAATATTTTATTTTGGGGTTGTAGATGGACACAATATCTTTATTTTATTTTTTGGGTGCTGAGGATCAAACCCAGGACCTCGCACGTGCTAGATGAGTGCTCTACTGCTGAGCCACAACCCCAGCCCCATTTTGGCCATTTCTAAGTGTACAATTTTGTGGCATTAATTTCAGTCACAATGTTGTATAACCATCCCCACTATTTCCAGAATTCTTCATCACCCCAAACCCATTAGACTCCAAACCCTCTCAACAACTTCCTGTTCCACTCTCTCTCCAGCCCATGTAACCCCTAATCTCCTTTCTCTATGAATGCACCTGTCCTAGGTGCCTCGTGACATGTAGAGTCATATGAAGTGTGCTTTGGGGTCTGGTTTACTTCACTCAACACAGGGTTTTCAAGGTTCATCCCTGCCGGAGCAGGTGGCAGAACTTGATCCTTGGTTAAGGCCCAGGAGTATCTCATGGTCTGGAGGATGACTGCATGGCCTCATCCGCTCAGGCACAATGCTGGTTCCAGCTTGGGACAAGTCCCTCTGCTTGTTTCTCCTCCAGATTCCCCATCTGTAAATGGGAACATTTCTCCTTTTTTCCAGATGCTTTTATTGGTGTATTATAATTATATATAGTAATGAGATTTGTTGTCACATATTTGTACACGCACACAATAATGTAATTTGGTCAATTTCTAAAAAATGGGAATATTTCTTAAAAGCAAGGAACTGCACAGAAGCCAAGGCTGGCTGATGGTATTTTAAGGCCATGGTGTAGACGGAGCAGAAGAGAATGAGATATGGAGTTCCAGGTGTAAGCAAGGCACCACCTGCCCAAACACCTCCTACGAAAACACCATCAGAGACCTGCAGTTCTCCAGCCCAGGGCTGAGGCTAGGAGGCCAATCCTCCCAGGATAGGCAAGCAGTGGAGTTGGCTAAAGCAAGGCTGAAGCAGGAGGATCACAAATTCAAGGCCAGTCTGGAGAACTTATAAGACCCTGTCTCAAATAAAAATAAAAGGGCTGGGGATGTGGCTTAGTGGTACAATACCCCTGGGTTCAATTCCCAATATTAAAAGAAGAAACAGGAGGAGAATTAGAGGTGGGGGAAGAAGAAGAAGGGAAAGAAAAAGAAAAGAAGTGGCTAAAGCCAGGTGTGGTGGTGCACACCTGAAATCCCAGCAGCTTGGGAGGCTGAGGTAGGATTCCAAATTCAAAAACCAGCCTCAACAACAGTGAGGTACTAAGCAACTCAGTGAGACCCTGGGGATGTGGCTCAGTGGTTGAGTGCCCCTGAGTTCAATCCCTGGTACCAAACAAACAAATAATCAAAAAAAAGTGGCTAAAGCAGGCTGCTATTAGTAAAGTAATACAAGCCTGAGGCTCCTGTGAGGCCTTGGGAGTGGCCATGACCGTGGAGCACTAGAAAGAGCACGCTCCTGTCAGCTCCTATCCTTGCCAAATACGAGGGCCCAATCCTGTCAGAGCTTTCTATTTGTTAAAAGAAACTGGAAGCCTGGATTTTCGTGTGAATTGGCCTGATTTTCAAATGCTGGCAATTCATTCTTAGACTGATTAACTTGTTAAAGAAAAAAAAATTAACAATACAAAAACTAGGTCTGGCAGCTGCATCTGACACAGGGACAACCAGTTGGTGGTCTTTCTGTCTTAGCCCATTATTTTGAAAAGAAGGGAGATGTAGGCACCCTTCTCCTTGCCCTCACCGGACCAAAAGCACATGGTAGAGGGCAAAGCTCACAGGTAAAGTGAAGACCTCTTTTTCCTAATTTCCTGAGAAGCCTCAGTACATCACCTTCCCACCCTGAACCTCAGGATCCTCCTCATCTGTGGAATGAGGGAGAGACTACATGTCCTGTAGAGTCTCTTTCGTCTCTGATATTTTAAAATTTGACCTCCTTTGGGGCTGGGTGGCTCAGTGGTAGAGCACTCACCTAGCACATGCGAGGCCCTAGGTTCGATCCTCAGCACCACATAAAAACAAATAATCAAAAATAAGGGTATTGTGTGCAACTAAAAAATAAATAAATAAATATTTTTTAAAAAAAAAAGAAAGAGGAATTTTAAAAAAACAAATTTTTTTTTTTTTAACCTCCCTTTAGGCTCTGCCCCAGAGGGAACCCAGCTAACAACCTGCTTGGGAATTTGTGTGTACAGAAGTATATTTTTAATTGACAAATAAGAATTTTATACATTTATGGCATATTATGTTTTGATATATGTACACACTGCAGAATGAGCCAACCAAGCTAATTAACATGTCCATCTCCTTACACGTTTTTTGTTGATTTTTTTTTCTTTTTCATTGTAATCTTTTTTTTTTTTCAGTATTAAGACTTGAACCCACAGCCTCACACATGCTAGGCAAACGCTCTACCACCTAGTCCCATTCGTTTCCATGGCAGTAAAATATGCACATAATTTACCATTAGTGACACTCAGCGCAGTCTTATGTTGTGTAACCATCTCCACAGTCTAGTTTCAGAATATTTTCAACACCCTCAACAATCTGTCTCTCATGTTCCCAAGTTTCAGGGGGGAAAAAAACTTTTTTTTTTTTATCCGATTCAGAGTAATTCTAATATTCTGAATTCATTCAATTCATTCTAATAACCCACATGGAGAACTCCCAGCAGCCTCTTGGGTTGGCAGTTCCCCTCCCTGACCTACCACACAGCCAGGACAAGATCCAAGAGGTCTTTGAAAGGGGGGACTCATGCATTCATGAGTCCCTGAGGATTTGATTTTGGGGAACCCTTGCCTGTACCCCTTGACCAGCTGAGACATCAAAGCCCTGCAAATGCTGGCTGGGGGGTGTGGCCCCATGGTGGGGTGCTCACAAGTATCCCAAGTAGGTGAGGTTCCATGCAAGAGGGCCTGGGTCTGATCCTCAGCACTGCAATAAAAATAAAAACAAAACCCTGCACATTATGACCACAGATGATCCAAGCCCAGTTCTCATTAGCAGGAAGCAGGGCAGGAATAGCCAGCCATCCACACCTTCCTTCCTCTCCCCAGGGTATGTGTGCAGCCAGATCCAGGGTGAACTGAGAAAACAGGGACACCAGAGCAAGCTCGATCGTTATGCTAATTGCGTCCAGTGGAAAGGCCAGCCCTCTTCCGAAATGACGTTATTAGGATGTATATGCTCTTTTATGAAATGACATTGGAAGGAGATGCAACATTTGGGTCTTGTTTTAATTTGGCAAAATGAAAAATGACTTTGTTCCTCACCTAAAATTTTGGAAGATTCACTGATCTGTGAAATTAAATTCGGTGGAAACACCAGCCTATTTGTGATGAAGAGCATCCCCTGAGCCGACTGGGGAGGGGACCTGTAGTTCATGGTGCTGCGCAGGCAGGACAGTAGCACTGGCCTCTCCTTTCCATGGTCAGTTATCAAGCAGGTCAGCACTGCAAAAAGTGAGGATGTTAAATAAAACCTCATGCCCATCACTCAGCCTCCAAAATGGTCACCCAAGGGCCATGTCCACATTATCCTCACCACCACCCCTACACCATTTGGAAGCAAAACCCAGATATCACATGGTCCCCACAGTAAGTATTTCAGGATAAATCTCCAAAGGCTAAGAAACGTAATTGGAATTTGATATTATACCAAGAATTTCTTTCTTTTTTAGGGGGAGGGGTACTAGACATTAAACCCAGGGGTGCTTGATATGGACCCACATCCCAGCCCTTTTTTGTTTTTTATCTAGAGACAGGGTCTTGCTGAATTGTGTAGGGCATCGCTAAGTTGCTGAGGCTGGCTTTGAAATTGTGATCCTCCTCCCTCAACCTCCAGAGCTACTGGGATTACAGGCATGTACCACTGCACTCAGCGTACAGTAATTTCTTTCCTTTTCTTTTTTAAATACTTTTAGTTGTAAATGGACATAATACCTTTATTTTGTTCATTTAGTTTTATGTGGTGCTGGGGATCAAACCCAGTGCCTCACACATGGCTGGGCAAGTACTCTACCACTGAATTATAACCCCAGGCTCCAATAATTTCTTAATATCATCAAATACCCTGTTAGGATTTAGGGGTTTTATTTTAATTTATTTATTTACTTATTTATTTATTTGTATATTTATTTTTTGCGGTAGTAGGTGCTGTAGTCCAGCTGGGCAAAATAACCAAGAGGTGACAAGCAACTTGAAGGTTGAAGCGGGAACTACTTTATTGCGAGTGAACTCAGCGGGAACTGAGTGAGAACTCAAAGTAGCGGGCACCCAAGGTAGCAGGAGCCACTTCTCTGCCGGACAGCAGAGGTACATATACCCAACTAATTACACATAGCTTAACTTAATTAACATCATCTAGATACAGCAGTCAGTCCTTAAGGAATCCTCATCATCTTAATGGCTCCCTGGCGTTGCTTCACAAACCACTCCTCCTGGAAAAGGGCCAGGCGCCATCTTGACTTGATTTGCATCCCCAACAGTAGGGATGAACCCAGGGCTCATAAGCAAGTGGTTTACTACTGAACTACACACACAGTCCTCTTTATTTCTCATTTTGAGACAGGGTCATGTTGAGTTATCCAGGCTAACCTCAATCTTGGGATTCTCCTGCCTCAGTATCCCAAGTAGGTGGGGTTCCATATGTGTGCCACCATACCTGGCTCTGGTTAGGATCTAAATTTTCTTTCTCTCTCTTTTGTCTATCAGTTTGTTCAAATCAGTATCTAAACAAGATGCAGCCATTGCAATCAGTAGATATACTTCTAAAATCTTTTCATCCATGGTTCTTTCTTCTCTTCATCTGTTTCCCCTCCCTCTCATTTATCTGTTGAGGCACTGGGTGATTATAGAGTCACTTTGCACACCCCCCGAGTCCTCTGCACTTCCTATGGATGGGTAGTTGCATCAGTAGTATTGTTTATATTTGGGTTCAATATTTTTGACAAAAAATAAATAAAAATCCAAAGTGGTCCTCTGTGTGCCTTCCTACAAGACATGCAGCAACCCATCGACCTTCTGTGCTGTCACCTGCCATTGATGCTCCAATTCCTTGGGAGCACCTCTGTCTCTCTCCCTGATGAAGTCATTGGGTGGCCAAATCCTCCCTGTTCACCTGGGACTTTGCCAGCTTAAACATATCAAGCCTTACATCCTGAGAAACCACTCCATTCCAGGCAAACTGGGACAGTTGGTCTCCACTGGGGGAAGCCAGGTTTTCAGGAAGTAATTCAGGAAGTAATTCTTCCACATCCCCTCTCTCCTTGTATCATACTGCACAGAGAAGTAGGAGTCACCATGTAGACAACAGGTCCCAGAATTCAGCATCAGACTGTGGTTCCAAGCAGATAATCCTGGGTGCAGCGGCAGCTTGGTGGCTGCCTGACTGGCATCCCTTCTACCAGCACTATGCTGATTTCCTTAGGCAGCGCCCCCTACCCACAGCCCATGTGGGACAACAGCCCCAGATCCAGGGATGGGAGCCCAAGCTAGTTGGTACCTGCCATCCCCCAAGCCACAGCCTGGCCCAGTGGATTACAAAGGTGGTTTGCTAGGGACATTTTAGAAAATATTTCCTCATTTTTCCTCCTCCTCCTCCTTCTTCTTCCCTTCTTTTTCTTCTCTCCCATCTCCTATAGCATAAATTTTCACTATTTGAAGCCTAGACATCAATGAGTTTTAGTAAATTTACTGACCACAATACAGTCTTGGAACATTTTCATCATCTCAGTAGGGTCCCTCCTGCCCGTGTACAGCCACTCCTCAGCCCCAGGCAACCACCAAACCTACTCTTTCTCTATGGATTTGCCCTTTCTCAACATTTCATGCAGGTGGAATATGCAATACATGGTCTTTTATGACTCACTTCTTTTCTCTGGCCCATCTTCATCCATGTTGTCACTGCTATTAGTTCTTTATTCCCTTTTATTGTTCGGTAATGTTACATTGTATAGATGGATCATGTTGTATGTATCCATTCATCCCTTGAAGGACTTTTTTTTTTTTTTTTGGTACTAGGGATTGAACTCAGGGGTAGTTTACCACTGAGCTGCATCCCCAGCACTTTTTATTTTTTATTTTGAGTTGAGTTTTTAAGTTGCTAGGGCTAGCCTCAAACTTGAGATACTCCTGCTTATGCCTCCTGAGTAGCCAGGATTACAGGTGTGTGCCACTGAAATTAAATGCACCCTTTTACATTGTTATCAGCCATGCAGACAAGGATTTCTGTTTCTCCCCATCCCCTCCATTTGTTATTCCACCTTTTTTAATGAGAGCCATACTCTTGGATAGGGAGTTGTATCTCATCTCACTTTTTAATTTGCATTTCTGTAACTAGCTCTGTACACCACTGTTAAGGTCTGTAGACAAGTCAAAATAACATGTGGTATTTTGCCAGGGGAATGTTAGAGTTCGTAAACAAGTCTGGATGGTGCCTGGCAAAATGCCAGAGGGAGTGGTTTGAGAAGTAACAAAAGTGAGCTATTAAGTGTGGAGATTCCTTATTGGTTGACTGATGAATCTAGTTTATGCTAATTAAGATAAGCTGTACAAAATGTATAAATAGCTCTGTTGTCCTACAATAAATGGCTCCTATTCCTGCTGTATCAATCTACACAAGTTATTCCTCAGCCCCCGGTTATTCTGCTGCAGCCGGACACCAGCACACCACTGCACCCAGGGTAGAGGGGGACACCCCACTCCAGGAAGAGGTCCCCTCTAATCTGGGTGTGTGTGGGGGAGCTCCCCACCATACCCAAAGTAGAGGGGTCTCCCCACCTCCAGGGGGAAGATCCCTCTAACCTGGGTGTGTTGGGGGGAGTTCTGGACACCACCATACTCAGGGTAGAGGGACTCCCCCTTCCAGGAAAGAGGTTCCCTCTAACCTGGGTGTTGGGGGGGGGGTTCCCCACCACACCCAGGGTAGAGGGGACTCCTGCCACCAGGGGGAAGGTCCCTCTAACCTGGGTGTCGTGGGGGAGCTCTGGACACCACTGCAACCAGGGTGGAGGGGACTCCCCCCTCCAAGGGTGAGTCATCCCCTCTAACCTGGGGTGGGGGGGAGCTCCCCCCATCACCGCACCCAGGTTAGAGGGGATGACTCCTCCGCCTCCAGGGTACAAGATATACCCCGGACATGGGAGGCGCTATGCCAGGACAGACGGAAAGGTTTTCCAATTTCTTAATGCAAAATGCGAGTCGGCTTTCCTATCCAACAGGAATCCTCGGCAGATAAACTGGACTGTCCTCTACAGAAGAAAGCACAAAAAGGGCCAGTCGGAAGAAATTCAAAAGAAGAGAACCCGACGTGCAGTCAAATTTTAAAAGGCCATCACTGGTGCATCCCTTGTAGATATCATGGCCAAGAGGAATCAGAAACCAGAAGTTAGAAAGGCTCAACGAGAGCAAGCTATTAGAGCTGCCAAGGAAGCAAAAAAAGCTAAGCAGGAATCTAGAAAGATGGCAATGGCTGCTACTAAGGCTCCCACAAAGGCAGCAACCAAGAAAAGATTGTGAAACTGGTGAAGGTTTCCTGCTCCCCAAGTTGGTGGAAAATGCTAAATTGGCAGATGAGATTTTAAAATAAAGATGTATCTATAACTTTAAATAAATAAATAAATATTTAAAAAAATAAAAAATAAATGCTATCACAATTAACATATTTGCATTAAAAGGCCACACTGTATATATTACGTTATTTCATGATGCTGTACTATTAATACACTGTTAATAACTAAACACCATAAGTACATAACATGGATTTTGTTATATACAGTACAAAAGACCACAAGGCAGTCACACTATTCATTTTTTAAGCTATAATATGGATACTGTATCAGTATTGAGGGCCACAAGGCAGCAAGCTTATCCATTTTTGATGCTGTAATGTGGATTTCACATGAGTATTAAAGTCTGTAGGGCAGCTATAATGTCATTTTTATTGACATAATTTGGATAACATCTCAGTATGAAAGGCCACAATGCAGCTATTTTATTGGTTTTTGAAGCTATTCTATGGATATAACATTAGTCCTGAAGACCACAGTCCTGTAAACAAATTGTTATTTTAGTACAAATGTCTACAAAGCATCTCTTTTCTTAAATTTCGATATTATAACATGAATATTATATTAACATTAAAGGTCTGAGGGAAGCTATGGTATTAATTTAACTTGCTTCATATTGATATCAAAGTATTACTACAACCAGGATAAGTTATTAAATTAGTTTTACTTGCTAAAATATGAACATTTCATCAATATCAAAGCCACAGGGAAGGTATTGTATTAGTTTAGATTCTGTAGTTTGGATATTGTATTAATATTAAAGACCATAGGAGAGCCATAATAATATATTTAGAGGTCACAGTATGAATATTACATTAATAGTATAGCCACATTCTAGCAGTTACATTAGTTTATACTACTGTAGAATAAATATTATATTAGTATTAAGGACTACAGGCAGGTATTACATTAACTTTATATACTACAATATGGATATAATATTATATAATATGAAAGGCCAAGAGTACCTATTATATTAATGTTAGATGCTATTGCATGAATATTATACAAGTATTACAGGTCACCATGTGGTTATTTTATTAGTATTAATGGCCACCAAGTGTGAACATTATGTTAATCTCAAAGTGCACAGGAAGCTATTAAACTAGTGTTAGATGCTTCAGTGTGGACATTGTATTAGAATTAGAGGCCACAGTGTGGACATTATATTAACATTAAAGACCATGTGGCAGCTGTTATATTAGTGTTCCAGGTCACTCTATGGACACTGTACTAGTATCAGAGGCCACCTGTGGATACATTAACATCAAAGGTCACTAGACATAATGCATTAGCATTAGAGGCTGCATATGGATGACTCATTGGCATTATCTCACCACCATATTCGTATTATTACACAGCCAGGTCTGGGAAGGTAGTGTGCACCCTCTGGTAGTCACTGGAGCTCAGCACAGGATGCTGCAGTTCAGTGGTGCACATGCACCCCATCCTATGTAATCTTAGACTTAGTGATGAGAGAGAGAGTGTGTGTGTGTATGTGTGTGTGTGTGTGTGTGTGTGTGTGTGTGTGTGTGTGTGTGTGTGTGTTCTGGTACTAAGGATCAAATACAGGCCCACACACATGCTGGACAAGCTCTCTAATACTAAGCTACATCCCCAGCCCTTAGTGATGAGTTTCAACTCACAATACCAAAAGCCAATGGACAGAAGAAAAATATTGATAATGTGGACTTTATAAGTCTTTATTATTAAATATTTATTTAAGTGTGGGGGTGTTGCATGCCTATCATACCAATTGCTCAAAAGGCTGAGGCAGGAGGATTGAAAATTTGATGCCAAACTGGGATGGGTTATAGGTCAGTGGTAGAACACATGCCTAGCATGTGTGAGGACCTGGGTTAAATCCCCAACACTACACACAAAAAATTAAATATTTTATATTCCATGAGAAAGAGAACAAAAAGATAAGTCACGGACAAATACATTATTTACAAAACACATTTCTGAAATGGAATTTTTATTCAAAATACACAAAGAATTAATAAAAGCCAACAACTAAAAACCCAAATAAAATTGGTAAATATCTGAACAGACATATAACTAAAGAAAACACAAAGATGGCAAATAGTTATTCAAAATGATGCTCAGCATTGCATATCATTAGGGAATCACAAATTAAAATAATATTGAGGTAGCACGGCACAGCTGTTAGAACTGCTACACTCCAAGAAATGGCAGTGCATCAACATCTGCAGGATGCAGGACACCGGTACTTTCAGGCATTGCCAGGAGAATATGTGGCACAGCCACTTGGGAGAACAGTGTGCCAGTCTTTCCAAAGCAAAAGAAGTCTAATCTATGACCCAAAATTTTGCCTATAAAATTATAGGCAAATTTTGCATTTAAACAAGTACTCTGAAAAATCATGTCCAAAAAAAAAAAAAAACAGGATTATGCACAGCAGCTCTGCTGATGCCAATCAGATCAAAAATCATATTGTCCCTCCACAGCTGAATGCACAATCAACATAGAATAGAAAAGAATGAATCACAAACCTACACAGAGACAACATGAATCCTAGCTAGTGTGCTGCTAAGTGAAATAAACCAGGCTGAAGAGGCTGTATGGCCCACCTTTTATGAAATTCTAGAAAAGACAAAATTACAGTCAGGATATGCACAGGATGAGGCCCAGGAGGGTTCCTAGTGCAGGAGCCTCTGTCCACATGAAGTTGGGGCGCACCAACCTCCCTGTGCATGGAGGTGTTCAGCAACTCAAAAACTCTATAAGTCACTTTTTTAAGAGAATTTGGTGGAGAAATGGATGAAATCATGTAGATATGATGGATTATTAACTCAATCTCCAGATTCTTTCCCCAAAGTGTGGGGCAGGGGACTCAAAGTTCCAAGCTTTTAATCATTGCTTGGTCTTTCTCAGGACCACCCTATAGCCTGAAGCTGTTTTAGAGTCCACCAAGAGTCCTTATTAGAGCAAAGATCCTTCTCCCACCCAGGAGATTCTAAACAATTTAGGAGTTCGGTGTAAGGAACTAAGGTCAAAGAACAAATGTTAAGACAAAAAGATTATTTTCATACCCTTATTACTTGGGCGTTATGAGGGTTTTAGGAGCTCTGCACCAAGAACTGAGAACAGATACACCAAATGTGTGTTTCTTATTATGTCACAGCCTATAATAGGGAACAATAATGAATTAACTGCTCATAAACAAACAATGAATTAATTACATGGCAGAAGCTAGGACCCAGGTTTCTCACAGCTAGAGTGAGAAGTTACAGATAAGTAAGGAGTGAAGGAAGAGGGATCTATGTCATAATGGATAAGAATCCACTTACTGCAGATCAATATAAACTCATGTTTATCTTAGTACAAACACAGATGGTTCCATATAAACACATTTATAATGGGGGGGGAGGATTATAACACATATACGCTTCCTTGCATTGTATTGAAGGTCAAGATGCAATGAGCACATTCAGCTGCCAGATAAAAGCTTTTAAAATCACTTTCTAATAAAAGGACCTAAGGCTCTTTACACAAGTGGCTGATACTATAACTGAGACAGTAAATATATGAGTCAGGGTAATCTTCAAGTATAAGAAAGGAATTTGGGACAAAAACAGAAAATATGTTAAAAGACAACCAACAGCAAAGGAAAGAACTCCCAATGGCTAAAGCAGGAAAGAATTGAGCAACAAAATACTAAAGAATTTAATAACGACAGCTTAAAGTAACTACCCAAACATCCACCCTGGACTGAACACATAAACAAATGGGGTCACCTAGAAACCTCGTGTGCAGAAGAATTCCAGATGATTGAAGCAGATGCTTGTCCACCGAGGAGATGAAGCTAACTCCCTACTCTGTAATTGTGGGCACTGCATAGGGACTTCCTCCAGAAAACACAGATAATGTGGATATGTAGAGAACAGTAATTTCATAGTGAGAAACTAGTGAAAGACACAACCTCAGCCAATTGAGCACAGTCAGTTAACATGACATTAACCTTGAGGACATGAGATAACAGAGCAGTCCTCCACCTCTGTGTGACCTGCTTCCCCCAACCCACAAGCCCAGTCTAAATATGGAAGAAAAAAAAAAAAAAACAAGGAAACCTCAATGGAGAACAATCTTTAAAAATACCTGACAGGTTTTCCTCAACACTGTCAAGGTCATTGGAACAAGGAAGGTCAGAGAAACTGTCACCTGAGAGGAGTTATGGAGACAATGATGTCATGTGAGGTCCTGGATGGGGTCCTGAACAGGAAGCAGCAGAACTGAGAATCCAAAGGAAATACAACTTCATTTAGCAGTAACATACCAGTATTTGTTCTTCATGACAAATCATCTAAGATGTTAACACATCCAAGATAGTACACATAAGTCATAAAAAGGGAAAAACCAGTTGAAGCTACTGGGGAAATCTCTGCATTTTGAATTTCTGCATAAAGATAAAACTAATCTAGGAGCTGGGGCTGTGGCTCAGCGGTAGAGCTCTCGCTTAGCACAGGGGAGGCCCTGGGTTCCATCCTCAGCACCACAGAAAATAAATAAGTAAAATAAAAGTATATTAAAAAAAATAAAGCTACTCTAAAATAAAACCTTAAGATATGGTTATATTTTTTCAAACACCTATTGTTTAATTATTTATACAGTTAATTACAGGTAACTGACACTCAGCCAATTCTATATTTTATTATGAACACAAAGTTTAAAAATTTATGACGACACAAAATTAAATGACTCAAATATTTAATTCAAGATATGTGCCTGTTTTATATGTTTTATGTTGAAGTAATAACATAAACGTATTGAAGTAATGTGCAAACTGATTATTTTTTAATGCTATCACTAGGTCCTGGGTGTGCCTTTTAAAAACCTGATCACTTTAGAGAAAAAAAAATAACATTTTAGACACTCTTTCAATTTATGGCTAAACTTTCTCAAAGAGTGACTGTTTAAAAAAAAAAAAAAAGTTCTAATTTTAAATTGACTCACTGTGACTTTGGATCCCTTATCCCAAATAATCCTTGTCTTTATTTTGTTTCTATGCATAGTATTCAGCAATAATAGAACCAAATATTTGCCACTGGGACAAATAGTCAAAGACAAGAAAAAAGTAAATGGAAATTGCAACTACCACGAGTGATGCCTCCCAAGCAGAAGAGTTTAAAAGGACACCAGCGTCCATCTCTTCCATGATGTTCTGCAGAAGTGGTGAGCCCAGAGAAGGAGCCCAGGTGGCAGCTCAGTCCAGGAGTGACCTTAGATGCTGCTATGTTGTGGGAAAACACTGTACCTTCTAGAAACCACAAAGAACTGTATACCCAAACTCTTGAATGATTCCAAATTTAGTTGAATTTCTAAGTGATTTTGATATCACCATAGCTTGTCATGAAGTTAATGATAATTAAAGGATCTATGGGACTTATTGGAAGAGTGCTTGCCCAGCGTGTAAGAGACCCTGGGTACAACCCCCAGCCCCACCAAAAAAAAAAAAAAAAACCCGAATGAATGAATTTGTGCCTTATTTGTATAATCAAATAAAAAATTAATAATCACTGCTCCTTGAAAACATGTTGACCTGAAACACAGTTCAGACTATCAGAATCAAAATACTCTTTTTCCTATCATGAGCTAGCACAGCTAGACTATCATGAACAGCAGTGTTACATAAAGTAAGTTCACATTAAGCAAACCATCAAAACAACAAAAAAGCTTTATTGACTATTGAAAAAAAAAAAGAAAAATGAACATAGTTCATTTTCATAGCTTATGAAATTATTTAATACATTGAAAACTTATAATATTAACATCAAAAATCTTCCAGGACAAGCCAAATGCTTTGACACACACCTGTAATTCCAAGTACTTGAAGCACTAAGGCAGGAGGATCACAAATTTGAGGCCCTCCTGGGCAATTTAGCAAGAGCCTGACCCAAAATAAAATGTTAAAAAGGGCTTGGGATATATGTAGCTAAATGCTTGCCTAGCATGTGCAAGGCCCTGGGTTCAATCACCAGTGTCAAAAAATTCTCAGGACAGACATCTGATCATAGACCATCATAGCAGATGTAGAACATGGCAGAAACCATTATGTCAACCTCATCAAAATAATTAAACTAAATCTGCATTTTGTTCAGCTTACAACACTAATGTGTCTAATCTCTGCTTCTACTCATTCAAATATAATAATCCTCTGAATATGGTAAAAAGTGTATGTACTTTTCCACAATGAATCCAACAAATATAAGATATACTCAACTCTATTTTAAAAGCCACTTTATAAGCACATAGGGGCACCTATGTTAGGATATAATATAATCATGGGACTTCCCACATGAAATAACCCTAAGTACTAATAAATACATAATCTCAAAAGAAGAAATTCAAATTTTTGAAGTCAAAAGCATGTTGGTACATTTTTAAATGATATTTTGTACTTAATAGAGCTCTTCAACAATAATTCCTGACAATATATAAAGCACCATGCTCATTAGAAGGTCCATTCCCCTTGCCTGCAAAGAATAAGATAAGGGCTGGGAATATGGCTCAAGGGGTAGCATGCTCGCCTAGCGTGCGTGAGGCCCGGGTTCGATCCTCAGCACCACATACAAACGAAGATGTTGTGTCCGCCGAGAACTAAGAAAAAATAAATAAATATTAAAAAAAAAAGAATAAGATAAACTAACTTTCTGATGAATGTACAACTTTATTTTTTTTAAAGAAAGAGTGAGAGAGAGAGAGAGAGAGAGAGAGAATTTTAATATTTATTTTTTAGTTCTCGGCGGACACAACATCTTTGTTGGTATGTGGTGTTGAGGATCGAACCAGGGCCGCACGCATGCCAGGCCAACGCGCTACCGCTTGAGCCACATCCCCAGCCCATGATGAATGTACAACTTTAAAAAGACACATGATTATGCCTCCTAAATTTGAAAATTAGAAAAAGAAAATGTCTGTTTAAAAAGTTTATTTTAGGGCTGGGGATGTGGCTCAAGTGGTAGCGCGCTCGCCTGGCATGCGTGCGGCCCGGGTTCGATCCTCAGCACCACATACCAACAAAGATGTTGTGTCCGCCAAGAACTGAAAAATAAATATTAAAAATTCTCTCTCTCTCTCTCTCTCTCTCTCTTAAAAAAAATAAATAAAAAAAAATAAAAAGTTTATTTTAAGTAAATGTCTTGAATTACTAAAAAGCAGCTATGACTTATCTCTTACATTCAGTAATGATTTGAGTCCTCAGGAAATTTCATCTATAGTGGTTTTAAGCATGCAATATCAATAGTTGGCATTAAAAATATTACTATTCTGTTTCTATCTTCTAAAATTGATTTGAAAATTTTGGTTAGAACAATTTCATCGAAATTTGAGAGAGGGCTGGGGTGGTACGGCTGTGTGGTAGAGCGCTTGCCTAGCACACATGAGGCACTGGGTTTGATCCTCAGCACTACATAAAAATGAAATAAAGATATTGTGTCCACCTACAACTAAACAATAAATATTTTTTTAAAAAATTTTGAGAGAGGTATATTGTGGTGTGTGTGCATATTTATAAATACATAATCTTTAAAAATAATATCTCTGGATACTCCTGATGCTTAGGTCCTGTCAAAGACATCTTCTGTGTGGGGGATGGAGGGGTGTTGGAATCCAACTCAGGGCCTCTCACATGCTAGGCAAGTGCTCTGCCACTGAGCTACACATCCAGCCCCAAAAGATGTCTTAATAATAAGAAATTAATTAAAATAATTTAAGATTATCAAGAGAAATTTCAAATAAGACAATTCTCTCAATCAAAAACAAAGTAAACTAACTATATTTTTAAAATATTGCTGATAAAAAATAGCAAAAGTTCACAGGATTAAGAATTTTGTGGAAATCTAGAAAAATGAGAAATCATAAGTTGAATAGGAGGGGCTGGGGATGTGGCTCAAGCGGTAGCGCGCTCGCCTGGCATGCGTGCAGCCCAGGTTCGATCCTCAGCACCACATACAAGCAAAGATGTTGTGTCTGCTGAAAACTAAAAAATAAATATTTAAAAAAATAAATTGAATAGGAGAAATCTACTGCACAGAACTGGAAACTGGGAAGACATGGAGGATTTCCTCCTAAATAAAGACATTGCAAAATGATGCTAAAATAAGAAAATTACAAATCAACCAGTTAGCATAAAAAAAGTTTGGACTGGTACTTAGAGATCTCCAGATGGAAAAGACTCCAGGATCACCAGGGTTCACAGCTAAGTGTTACCTGACCTTTAGCAAATTCTGATTTTATTTCAAATGTTCATGATCTAGAGAAAAAAGAAAGAGGTAACTTTCCTAAATTCAGTTTATAGTATATCAAAGCCTAATACAATCAAGATATTTCATTCAATGTAAGATGTCAAAAATGTTTATACAACAGATATTATACCGTTACAAACATACTGCCAATTAGCTCACTGAGGGTGGCAGTGGGGGTGGGGGTGGCAGCGGGGGTGGCCCCTTGTAGTAACCCAGCAGAGAGCTGGGCCTAGAGAAGGGTTGGATCTAGATGAGGGGGAGGTCCAGATGAGAGGCCGGTGTATACAAGGAGTGGGGTCAAGAAAAGAGATAGGGGGCTGGGGATGTGGCTCAAGTGGTAGCGCAATCGCCTGACATGCGTGTGGCCCGGGTTCGATCCTCAGCACCACATACAAACAAATATTGTGTCCCCAGAAAAACTAAAAACTAAAAAATATTAAAAAAAAAAAAGAAAGAAAGAAAGAAAAGAGATGGGCCTGGAAGAGGGCAGGCCCTGAAGGAGGGGTGGGAAGATCAGGTCTTAGAGAAGGGGTGGAGTCTGAAGGAGGGTAGGGCCTGGAGAAGTGAAGGGCCTGGCAAAGTGCCAGGGGTCTGAAGAACAGCAGGGTGTCCAAAAGGACAGGGTCTGGAGGCAGGGGGTCTAGAGGGGTTCTAGAGGAGGAGGCTGGAGGAGGGTCAGAGGGACCACAGATGGTGAGGAGCAGCTGCCTTGATGGTCCCTAGCTCAGAGCCCTTCAATCTCCAGTCTTCCATCACCATATCCCACCAAGGGAAACAAGCTGGAGCTGGGTAGAGGCAGTGACAGCCACCCACCATCACACTAGTCACAAGCAGCCAGCCTGAATCTGGAGATAGTAGTCCCTGGGCCATCCACCACCACTACCGGCTCTGTACCAGCTGGCTTAAAAATGCTATGGAAGTGGCAGGTATTTATTACATAACGCTAAGAGGAGAGGAGCCAGGCGTGGTGGCCCACACCTATAATACCAGCTGCTAGGGAAGCTGAGAAAGGAGGATTGCAAATTTGAGGCCAGCATGGGCAACTTACCAAGATCATGTCTCAAAAAAGATTCAGGGAGGGGCTGTGATTGTGGATCAGTGGTAGAGCGCTTGCCTAGCACATGCGAGTCCCTGGGTTTGATCCTCAGCACCACATAAAAATAAATAAATTAAATAAAGGTATTGTGTCCAACTACAATTGAAAAATAAATTTAAAAAAAAAAAAAAAGAATCAGGGATATTCAGTGGTGGAGCACTTACCCAGGATACATGAAATCCTGGGGCCAATTCTCAATACTGCAAAAGAAAGAGAATGCAGTGTTTTTATAAAACCCATTTCCTTTTATTCTACCTTCTATGTCATTTTAATGCATTTTTTTTTGAGAGAGAAATTTTTTAATATATATTTTTCAGTTTTCGGCGAATACAACATCTTTGTTTATATGTGGTGCTGAGGATCGAACCTGGGCCGCACGCATGCCAGGCGAGCACGTTACCGCTTGAGCCACATCCCCAGCCCATTTTAATGTATTTTTAAAATATTTATTTTTACTTTTAGGTGGACACAATATCTTTATTTATTTATTTTTTAACGTGGTGCTGAGAATCGAAGCCAGTGCCTCACAAATGCTAGGCAAGTGCGCATCCCCAGCCCTTAATGCATTTTTTTAACTATTTTTATTTAGCTACTTATTTTTATGTGGTGCTAAGGATTGAACCCAGTGCCTCATGCTTGCTAGGCAAGTGTTTGCCACTGAGCTACATACCGCCCAGCCCATGTTAATGCAGTTTCATGTCCATGAACAATGAACTACTAGGCAAAAGCTATAGAGCTCTTAAACACTAAAATGTAAAGTGCTATTTGTTATAGATCAATCAATCCAACATAAAGGATTTCTAAAATAAAGGTGTAAGTCAGTGGAAAAGCTGGATTGGAAAAGCTAGAAAGCTGACTTTCCAGTATATTGGCACAGACACTGACTTCCTTAATAAGACCCATACAGTTCAAAAAATAAAACTGACAGTAAGTGGGAAAATTTCAAATTATAAAGCTTCTGAACAGCAGAGGAAACAGGAGTAAGAAGAGATCCCTTCGGAACAGAATAAAATCTCTGCCAGCTACTCTTCCAATAAGGGATTATTATCCAGAATAGATAAAGAACACAACACACTTAACAAAAAATTAATAACTCAATAAATGGGCAAAAGAACTAAACAGACACTTCTCAAAAGAAGAAATAGCCAACAAATATATGAAAAAATATTCAACAGGTCTGGGGATGTGGCTCAAGCGGTAGCGCGCTCGCCTGGCATGCGTGCGGCCCGGGTTCGATCCTTAGCACTACATACATACAAAGATGTTGTGTCCACTGAGAAACTGAAAAATAAATATTAAAATTAAAGAAAAAATGTTCAACATCCCTGGCAATCAGGGAAGTGCAAACCAAAAATACACTGAGATTTTATCTCACTCCAGTTAGAATGGCAAACATCAAGACTACTAATAATAAGTGCTGGTGAGTATGTAGGGGAAAAGTACACTCATGTTCGTGGGACTGCTGACTAGTGCAACAACTCTGGAAAGCAATATGGAGATTCCTCAAAACACTAGGAATAGAACCACAATATGATCCAGCTATCCCACTCCTAAGTATTTATCCAAAAGAACTAAAATCAGCATACTATAGTGATATGGGCACAATTCACAATAACCATGTCATGGAACCAGCCCAGGTAGGTGTTCATCAACACAGAGACAGATAAAGAAAATGTGGTGTATATACACAAAGGAGTTTACTTAGACATAATGAATTAAATTACAGCATTTGCTGGAGAACGTCATGCTAAGTGAAATAAGCCAGACTCAAAAAGGGTTAAATGTGTTGTCTCATATACAAAAACTAGAGAGAAATAAGGAAATATAAAAGGGTATGATCCCATGAAGATGGAAGATAGGTCAGTGAAGTAGACAAAGGGGATAGAGGAGGAGGAAGGAGGAGGGATGGGAAAGGGAGTAACTGAGGATCAAAATTAATCAAATGATGCTATGTACATATATAAACAGACCACAATGAATTTCACCTTCATGTATATCTATAAAGCACAAATCTAATAAAATAATAAATATACAGAATGAAGACCAGTAAAGAAGGGGTAAAGGAGAGGGAGAAAGAGAAGGAAGTAGAAGTACTAGGGATGAAATGGAGCAAATTACAGTCCATGCATGTATGCATACATCAAAATGAACCCCACTATTATGTGTAACTGAAACCTGCTAATAAAAACATTTTTACAAGAGGGAAAAATATACATATACTGCTAATTAAACTGACTTTACCAAGCAAAGAAAAATCTGGTGTTTAGTTCCATAAAAGCCTTGAAATAAATTTTTAATAAATGCTGGGTTAGAAATAATACATTTACTTAAATAACTTTGTGAGCTTAACATAATTACTTTTAAATTTTTCAATATTTTCCCTGCTCCTTTAACACTGCAAGGCAAAATGAACCATTAAAACATTAAAAAAAAAACAAGTAATGTGGGGTGCTGAGGCCCCCCCCTCCCATCAAGCTCAGGACCCTCCCTGAGCATTCCTCCTGTCTCCCTGCCAGGTTCCCCAGAAACCACCCCTGGGTCACCATGTTAAGATGAGGAGGGTCAGAGCCTAAGGAAAGAGCGCTTCTACACAGTGAGCCTGGATGAACCGGTGAAGGAGAAAGGGCAGAGCTCTCTCCACATCCTCTCCACCTGTACCTCACCTGCCACCTGTTCCTCCAGAAGCTCCTAGAACATACCCCTGAGGCTGGTCTGAGGAAAAGGGAACTCCCTGTGGCGGGGAAGAGGCATTCCTGGAGACAGGACCCAGGAGGGTCCCCAAGCCAGGCGTCTCCCTAAGGCTGCTTTGAGAGAAGAGCTCCAGGCAACCCTAGAGACATGACCCACAAGGGTGCCCACGCCGGGCACCTCCCTCAGGCTGCTCTGAGGAGAGAGGAGCTCCGGGCGTCCCTAGAAACATGACCCATGAGGGTCCCCAGGCCGGGAGTCTCCCCAAAGATGCTCTGAGGAGGGAGCTTTGCCCCTCTCTGTGGGGTGACCTACCATGTCCCTAAGCCTGGGCGCTCCAGGGTTGGTCCTGAGGAGGAAGCCAGCTCCTCACCCCAAGAAGAGGGCATCAAAGATGGCGGCGAGGCCCCACCCTTTGTGGCCACACCCCTCTTGGCCACGCCCAGCGTAGGGCGCTGCCTACCGCTGGTTCTGCTCCTGGCTCCAGGCTGAATCTCAGCTCCCTCTTCCCCCCTCAGCTGTTAGTAAATAAAATCTGTTCCCACTGCTGTAACTAGGTCTAACAGTGCTGTCTGTGGCACATGAGGAGTGGAATCTCAGGAGAGGAGAAAAGAGAATCCAAGAGATCCCCTCCCCGCTCCCCAGCCCTGCACTCCACCAGGCCAAGCGCTGCTGCAGCCAGGAACCAGGCCGGCAGCAGTCCAGACAGGCCCAGGTGACACTTCACTCGTGTGCCCAAGGGCAGAAGGCCAGAAACAGACCACCACAGAGGTTCTTGGGAAGTGTGGGAGACAGAGGGACTTAGCCGGGGACTGCCCCCTTTTAGAATCAGGGATTTTAAGAAAAGCTGTTAAATCCCAGCCCTGGGTGACCACTGTAAGGGGTTAGGAGAACCTGAGCTCAGTCCAAGCCCCCAGGAGCTTCTGGGAGTGTAATACTGGATCTGGGGGACCCAGAAAGACCACCAGCAGCCGGATCGGATGCACACACACAAGAGTCTTCATTGCAAGCTGGAGTCTGGACTCACAACCGTTTCTGACACAGTCGTTCCGAGGAGTGAGCCCTGGACCTTTGTTCAGTGAGATTTTATAGGTTTGGGGGATACTGTATGTGTCACAACGTCACACAGCAAATCATTTCATACCAAGGGAAAAATCAAACAACAACTCTTAACATTGATTAGCACATTCATTGGCGGGAACAATTCAGGTAAGTTCAAGAGGTGGTTAGTTCAAGAGGTGGATATGTTTTTAACTGATTGGTTTAGGCTTCGAGGGGGTTGCAAGGTATACATGCTAAACTACATGGTTTCCTGGCATTCCAGGTATCTTTCCTGCCCTACGCTGATTGGTTGTTGCTAGGGGGTTGCTATGGGTCATCAGGTCATGCCTTAGGCCTCAAACATTCTTTGGTCTTTTCAGGAACTAGTGTTTCTGAGTCAGGGACATCTGGTGCCACAGGTCTTTCCTATTATTTAGCCAGGTACCTAGGAACGCTCTGTGGGTTTTCCAAGAACAAGGGTCACCCCCTACCTTGGACAGTCCCTGCCCTAAGGTAGAGGCTGGTTTTTCCAAAAATGGAGCCACATCAGTTTCTCATTTCCCTCTTGGTCTGGAAACTTGGGAACCAATCATGGTTCCCTCAGTTGGAGGTTTATTCGGGCAGGCCCTACATCTTGGTAGAATTCTCCTTCTGGGTCTAGGGCTTGACAGTGGGTATGTAGAACCATCATCTGAACTGTGTTCACTCTGTCCTTGACGAAAGCCACTAGTATGTTAAGACTACATGGGCTGAATGGAGGCATGGGTGAGTTCAAAGCACGGGCAGGCATTCCAAGCAAGTTTAGAAATTGCACTAATTTTTATAGTAAAGTCAAAATTAACTTTTTAAGCCTTTGTGACAAGATGGCTCCCAATCTTAAGAGGGAATTAGGCTGGGTTTATCAGGAGCTGTAGGAGGCACCCATCTGTCCTGGAACATTCTAGATAATTCAGTCTATCCTGCCTGTCCAGCTCTCACCATGGATGCTTCTGGAAGCAGCAGGCTACACATTCAGAGTTCCCAGGGATTCTGGACAGGGTAATCAGGCCCACCCATACTTTGCCCTGCAGACCATGGGAGCTGTGTGCCACGTGCTGGCCCAGGCAGTAGTGGCGGAGTCTGGTGTTCTACCCATGCTGTCCTTATCCCAGAAGCCTAGGGGCTGCAAGTAACACATCCACCCTCAGACACCCAGGATTCTGGGTCTTCTAATTGTAGCCCTCATTGCTCTGAAGCTTTTTTTTTTTTTAAGAACATGTTTTTTTTCCCCCCTCTTCCCCCTTCTCTCCCTCCCTAACAAGATTAGGGAAACAATGTTATCTTTTCTTCCCCTAGTTAATGGCCCTTGAACACACCCACTAAGGATCTGGGAAGTGAACATCTCCAAAATGAACAAGTGGATCCTAACAAGCCATCGGAGTGCCCTGGGACTCCCTACCAGAGCACACCTGGAATGTAACCATTGAAGTTCCTTTAAAACTCTCCTGTCCCTCCTGATGGGGAGAATCACAGCTTTTGGGACAGGAGTCCCCTGTGTTTCTCCTTTGCCAGCAAAGCAATAAATCTTTTTTTCTTTTTCTCAAAACCATGTCCTCATTTTTGGACTGGCATGGGGACAAGGACTGAACTTTCAGTTATAACCCCAGAAGCCTAGGGGCTACATGTAGCACATTCACCCTCATACACCCAGGATTCTGGATAGGACAGTCCTATATTCCACAATTCAGCACCAGGGCAGAGGTCTGTGTGAGTTTCAGGCTACACAGTCACTCAGGCACCCCTAGGGATTCTGGGTAATATAATCCAGTGTTTTGACTGTACATCCCTACTGGGAGGGCCACCAAAGCTGCAAACCCCATTCTTTCCCAGGTGAAAAACTATACTCCTATGGATGAAAACATTCTGAAATCCCATGGAAAGTCAGCACTCAGGGGGCTGGAGATATAGCTCAGTTGGTAGAGTGCTTGCCTTGCAGGTCCAAGGCCCTGGGTTCAATCCCCAACCAGCACTACAGGAAAAAAAAAAAAAAAAAAAAGCACTCAGGAGCTCAAATCCTTTGTCAAGGAGCTCTCCTGGTTAGCTCAGACCTGAATAGAGCAGGCAACATCTGCAGGTCACAGCTGGTGTCACTTCATCCCCTTTGCAGGTCTCTTGGGCCCTGGATGTAGCTGGGGTCACCTCAGTCCCCCTGAAGGTCTTGTTAGCCCTGGAAAGAGCTGACCCTCTACAGGCTTCTGCCTTTATTCTTGTAGTCTTGCACCAGGCAAGGAAAGATGTCATTTCATGACAACAACTGTAGGGATCAAAGGCTGGCCCTGCCTCATATAACAAGCTTGGTGATGAACAGAATCCCAATTTGCTGCAGCAGTCCTGGGCAAACCAGGGCCTCTGTCTGTATGTGCTTTACCAGCCACAGCAGGCTCCTCACCAAGTCACAGAGTCCTCCAAGTCCCTTCCCAGCGCTACTCGTGCATGTGCTCTATCAGCAGCTTCCACAGCAGTTGTCCCTACTGTGCTTCACCAGCCACAGCAAGCTCATCACCAAGTCAGAGCATCCTCTTCCCAGTGCTATGCATGCATGTGCTTTCACATCAAGCTGAGACTCCACACTTAATGAAGTGCAAATATTTAAAAAATTGTGCTGACATTCCTTGAAGTCCCACCCCAGTGCAGACTCTGTTGATACAAAATCTACTTGGTCCATTGGAGTAGGAGACATAAATGCCACCATTTTACCTGGAGATTGGTTTGGTCAGCTGTCACTGAAGCCAGATTTAAAGATAGGTGTTAAACCACGACGCAAAGAAAAGACCACCAACTCCAATTTAAATCAAATTAAAGCAAGCTTGTAATTCCGACCTGCTGGGGCTGTCTCTCCCGAAACCCATGGGAATAGAAGACAGCCCCGCAGTTCTCGAGGAGGGCAGCTTTATAGCACGGAGAGTTGCAAAAAGTGGGGGTATCTTGAGAACTCACAGATAACAGAGTTTTGTAAAGCATAACACAAAGGCAGATAGTAAATTAATGGTCCAGCACTTAGGGAGTAAATTTAGATCCCAACATCAGAATTTATGAGGCGCCACTAGAGTTTCAGAGAGGATTGTTATCTGGTCAGGGAAAGCCAGGCATGGGTGAGTCCAAGGAACAGGCAGGCATTCCAAGCAAGTTTAGAAATCGCAATAATTTATAGTAAAGCTGAAATTAACTTGTTATGCCTATGTGGTGAGGTGGCTCCCAAACTTAAGAGGGAATTATGCTGGGTTTATCAATAGGTAGTTAGTACAGTTAGGTAATTTAGGTATAATATCAAGTCTAATAAAGAAAATGGGTGGGCTGGGGTTGTGGGCTCAGCGGTAGAGCGCTTGCCTAGCACGTGTGAGGCCCTTGGTTTGATCCTCAGCACCACATATAAATAAATTAAATAAATGTGTAAGGCCAGCCTCGACCTAAAGGAGGCAGATTTTAAAAGGCTCAATAAATTGAGATTTTGCTCCCAGTGGAACCCTTAGACCAGCAGAGTGGGTCTAAGGAGAAGCCCGCTGGGCCTGGACTGGACTGGAATTTTTTATTGGGCTTAGGGCAGGAAAGGGGGTTTTTAGAGTCCCTGGTCCTATTGGAGTTGGGGTAAAGGAGAGCTGGCTAAGACCCAGGATTGGCCAGGAGAACCTGCTGATTGAAAAGCAGTTCCATCAGTGCCTAATTGGTGTTTCCTTCTGGCACACACGCAGGTTGCTTGGTGCTTTGTTCCTAAGTCACCACCATGGACCTGACAGCTACCACATCTCAAGCTAATAACAGGCGCTGTGTCCCTTAATCCTAATGTAATATTCATATGATACCATCTCGAACTAATATAATAGGTGCTGTGAGATGAGTCCTTGCTTCCTCGTATGCTGAAGTATAACACCAGAGAAGCACGCCGAGGCAAATGGAGAGTGGAGCGTAAAAGGCTTTATTAAAGAACAGCAGAAAAGACTTAACCCCGGAGAAAGAAGGGGACCTGAAAGACAGAATCCGTGGAAAGGGAGGTCTTTCCTCTTTTAAATCTAAGGTCTTCTTTTGTCCTCCCACATTTCTGTCCTTTATTTCCCTCTATCCTACATGTGAGGGGGGATGCTGGTGGGAAGGCCAAAAGGTGAGAAACAGGTGGACTATTGGGCAGGGAGGAGGGATCTGGGCGGGAAGGACCTAGGGTGGTTTGATTGCTGGGAGCTATTCCATCAACAGTTCTTTAGGACTGGGAGGGAGGAAATGAGGGGGAGGGAAGGGGAGAGGGGGAGGAGAGGGATGGGAGGGGGAGGAGGAGAGGGATGGGAGGGGGCGGGGCCTTGGGGACTTTAACATTTCAATTCCCCAGGTGTTGTTCTGGTTCCCTCCCACTCAGATGGAACTCCATTTTCTTTATGGACTCCATTTTTTATATGGTCTCCATTTTCTTTATTGGACTCAATATTAGACCTGATTTACCTAACTACACTAACTACCTATCTTTAAATCTGGCTTCAGACTGACTCAGTTTCATAGGCTTCACTCCTAGTTCCTGGCTCTTGGCGTGCAGTGAGGCAGAACATCGTGTGGGAGCATGTGATTGAGCAAAGCCACTCTCCTCACAGCATGGAGAAGGAGAAAGGAAGCATCTGTGGAAAAAACATCCCCTCATGGACACGCCCCCAGTGACCTCTTTCCTCCCACCTGGCTGTACTTCCAACAGTTCCCACCACCTCCTGCAGCGCCTCCAGCTGGGGACCAATCCTGCTATGCACAAGCCTTTGGGGAATATTCCAGATACCAAACTGATAAAAGAAAAAGAAAGAGTTAGGGAATTTGAAGTACAGTGACAGAAATGATGCAAGGTGTCCAACAGAAAGAAAACAAGTGAAAAAAAAATTAACAGCTCATTTAAAGTACAATTATTCTTTCCGAAATCCTTCAGTGCACATATATTCTTCGTTCAGACTTGACCGACTCAATACAGCTCAGATGAAAGTCTTCCAAGCTTGATCTGTAGATTCAGTGCAATACCAAATTCCCAGAAAACTGCTTCTGAACCCAGAATGGGTGACACTGACTGCAAGAGGACAAGCTTGACAAACTCCACATCTGGATGCCAGAACCAGTCAAAAGGCTGACACCGTGAAGAGAATGTGACACTGGTGAAGGAAGAGACAGACTCCAGTGGAGATGGACAGAGAGCTCAAACACATGCTCAGATGGTTCACCTGACTCCTTTATCTCAATGTCAAAGTACTTGGAAAAGGTAGAAAAGTTGGTGTATCAAAACTCAAACATGCTCAGTGTGCACACCTGTAATTCCAGCAACTTGGGAGGCTGAATTGGCCAGTATGGGCTACTTAGCAAGACCCTGTCTCAAAATTCTAAAAAAAAATGGGCTGGGGCTATAGCTCAGTGGCAGAGTGCTTGCCTCACATGTGTGAGGCACTGGGTTCAATCCTCAGCACCGCATAAAAATAAAATAAAAAATAAAGGCATGTTACCCATCTATAACTACAATTTTTTTTTAATTAAAAGGCTCAGTAGTCAAGTTCCCCTGGTACTGGGTTTAATCCCCAGTGCCAAAAAAAAAACAAAAAAACAAAAAAACACACAATAAGAAAATAAACCCTCCAATTACAAAAAGATACAGATTGGAATAGAGATCTCACCAAAGAAGATATGCAGGGCTGGGGTTGTGGCTCAGTGGTAGAATACTTGCCTAGCATGTGGGAGGAACTGAGTTCAATTCTCAGCACTGCACTAAAAAAAAAAAAAAAAAAAATACCATGTCCATCTACAGTTAAAAATATTAAAAGAAGAAGGTGGAGGAGGAGGAGGAGGAGGAGGAGACGATGATGTCATGCAGATGGCAAAGCATGGAAAATGATGCTGATCTCCACTTACCATGAGAGAAAATGACAAAAACAGCAAGAGGGCACTGCCATGCAGTCTCCACTGTGGAGGATGTGAACAACAGGGGCTCATGCATTCTGGGGGAGGGCACAGAAGTTGGCCACTGTGAAACAGTTTGGCAGTTTCTCACCATAGGGCTCAACACTCATGATACTAAGAATTCAGAAAACTGCCTTGAAAACCCATGTCTAAATACAAATGCAGAGGCACACAGCAGTCGTGTTCACAATGGTCGAGAACTTTAAGGAATCAGGATGTACCTCAATAGGTGGGTCAATAACAGAACTGCACAGCATCCATGTCATGGAGGCCTGGGGACTCTGAGCTCCCCCAGGCCTCTGCTCTGGCCCACACCTGAGCCACCTGGACTCCCCTTGTCTTTGTGCCTCACAGTGAGGCAAAGTGGGTTCTATATGGAGACACCTGTAGATGCAGAGGATAAACTCAGGAGAATGCAGGGACAAACCCAAGTCTGCATCTTTGCCCACAGAAGCCTCCTGGGGAAGGACAGTCAGACCTGGAGGCAACCCCAGGAGCCCCATAGGACCACACCTACCAGGTAGAACCTGGAGGCAGCTCCTGGACCCACCTCTGATCAGCTTGGAAGACTCGTACCATACCTTCATTTCCCCAAGCAACTTCTGTTTATCTCTTTTCACAGGCATCAACTGCCTCCTGAGCTTGGATTCTGTTAGTTTGTTCAGTCTGTGCCACAGGCTAGTCCTGATGCAGAACCTCTAAAATTCACTGTTCTGATTATTCCACAACATAATTTGGGGCGTTTAAGCTGAAATGGAGCCTGCCATCCCATGCCTTGATCTGAAAGCATGGCACCATGGTCAGAATGTTTGCCTTCCAGATTTCATGTGTTAGAAACATAATCCCCAAAGTCCTGAAGCCCAGAAAGCATAGGGCTGGACAAACCACCCCTCCCACCTCCTCCAGCTGCCCCCCTTGCAATTTGAAATAGCCAAGATGTCCCTTTTAATCTCAGCAGGGAAGGTGCCTCAAGAAGGCATAGAAGAGGATGCTCCACGTGGTCATGGTGTCTCACCGGTGTCCACTGGGCCCAGCTGGCCCTTTATGGGAGTGAGGGTAGAACAGCTTGGGTCCACAACCCTCTTCTGAGGGAAGACTGGGACAAAGCCAGAAGGGTGGAGGGAAGGTGACAGCTGGCTGTCAGGATGCTGAGGGTGAGGCCCCTCCCCACAGGAGCACAGAGGCTGAGAAGGGCTTCCTGCTTCCAGCTAGTCTCTGGCCACTACACAGGTGCCCCTTCCCAGGAGGTCCAGTTGAGCCAAGGGTCAGCTCCAGGGACTTTAGTCCATTTTCGCCAAAATGGACTTGATGCAATGGAGTCACAGTTCTAGAACTTTCAGGACTGAGCCTGTGGCATGTCCAGAGTAGAAGGCAGCTCCTCCTGCAGTCCGTGACCATGACCAGCTCCCTCACAGGTGTCTCCCTGCTGGGACTCTGCACCCTGTTGGCTGCAGGAAGGGCCACAGGCTGAAGCTAGGATGGGCCACGTACTCTGTATGTTTCCTGAGAGGGCTGAGGGCTGACACCCCCTGTAGCAGGCCAAGGCACAGTAGTCACTACTTCTGCCCTGGGAGTCCGGGGGAGCTGGCCTGGTGAGGGACACAAAGGCCCAGTCCTCCTGTGGCAGGTAGGCTGACTGTTCTCCCAACTCCACACATCCTGCTGGCTGCACACTCACTGAGCTCAGGGCTTCTGAGAGACCAGGACCAGTGCCCTCCTGCTCCTCCAGGCTTGAGGATTGCCTGGAGCATGCCAGGCCATAGGTGAGCAGTGTGATGGCCTCCCAGATGTTGGACTCTGAGGCTCCTTGCAGGGTGTTGACACAGTCCTGAGTCAGCTGTAGGCTAGCTCCATGGGTCCCTATCCAGGTCTGGAAGAGAGCATAGGGGGGAGGGAAGGGCTTAAGCAGCAGGTTCAGAGCTCACTTTGGGGCAGCTACTTTACCCTGGGCAGGCCCAGCCTTCCTCCTTCTCCAGGAAGCTCTCCTGCCTTCCACCATAGGCCAAGAGCACCTGTGCCCAGAACATTCCATCTTTCCCCATGTGCCAGCCTGGCATCAGCACAGGACCTTGAGTGCTCCCTCAGTACTCCCCTTGAGCCCTGCACTCATGGCAGCCTGAACCATGAGTGCAGGGTAAAGTTGATGACAGGTGCTAAGGACAAAGCTAACCTCTGAGAGCACACTGCCAGGGTCTTCCAGCAGCTACAAAGCCTGGGCATCCCCCAAAGAACCCCACTTACACACAAGGCAAGAGATGCAGTCAGGACCCTCCCTGGAACCACTGGAAGCCCTTACCTCCAAAATGAATCTGTTCCCTCAGTGGAACCAAAGCCTCCACCAAATGCACCACACACTACACCCTCCATCTGCTTCCTGGAGAGCTGACCTATAGCACCATACCTGTACCTGCACCCCATCCCTGAAGTCTGAATAACGCCTGGCAGCTGCCATGGTTCTGCAGAAAAGAGGTCAGTGCCTATAACTGGGATGACATAGCCCAAGGGCCAACTACTTCTGCCTGCTCAGCCTGTCCTCTTGATAGGACAGCTGCCTGGGCTCTTGACAGTCACATCCACTGCCTTGGGGAAGAGTGGAACTCCCTCCAGAGCCAAGTGCCCAGTTTTGAGCTACAACTTACACTTTTGGACAACAGAAAACTAGTCTCCCTATTGAGAGAACAAAGGATGTTTTTGCATAATAAGCTGGAGACCGTGTGAAGGGGACATCCCTGGCCACAGGGTGGAGCAAGACTCTGGGGAAGACCAGGGTCAGCTTGGCCTGGACCCTAGGGAAGAACTCAGCACTGAGAGGGGAAAGACAGAGACCACCAAGAGAGACTTTCCTCTCCCGACCTCCTCTCAGGGAGCATGAACTGCCAATCCAATGCTACAAAAGTGATCTGAGGCTCTCCTTCCCAGGCCCACAATAGGGAAATACAGGGTGCACTCATGTGCAATGGTGCCAGGGAGATACCCAGGGGCCCATAAGGTACCAGACACTTCACGGTGGCCACCAAAGAAGAAGTCAGTGGTCCTATTAGGGCCAGGACAGTGGTACAAGCCAAAGACCCTTCCCCATAGCCACAGGACAAAAACCTTTGGAGAAGAGGAGGTGAGAGGAAGGAAAGAGATGGGGTGGGTGCAGACAGCCCATAATATGCACCTTGAACTGAACATTTCCCTCAGTAGCAGAGCAGACAAATGAAAGTTTAATTTTCCCATCAAGAATGGAACTGGGGGCTGGGGTGGCGGCTCAGTGGGAGAGCGTTCACCTAGCATGTGTGAAGCCCGGGGATCGATCTTGAGCACCACATAAAGATAAATAAATAAAGGTATTGTGTCCATCTACAACTAAAAACTATTTAAAAAAAAAAAAAAGAATGGAACTGGAGCTAGGGTTATGGGTCAGTGGCAGAGCGCTTGCCTAGCATGTGTAAAGCACTGGATTCAATCCTTAGCATAGCATAAAAATAAATAAAAAACAATTATTTTTTAAAACATCATCACAAAAGAAAGAAAGAAAGAAAGAAAGAAAGAAAGAAAGAAAGAAAGAAAGAAAGAAAGAAAGAAAGTGGAGGCCAGGGAACAAAATAAATCATCAGTGAAAACACAGTTAAATTATTGCCCATTTGAGACAGTGTGTCAATTTGGACCACAAACTATACAAAAAAAAGACCAGACCAGCCCCCATCCAAGCCCACACCTGCTCAGGTCAAACCTTGGAGTCCATATCTGCCCCCATGCCCTGCAGTGCTCTCTGCACACACCTGGAAATTCCCGTTGTGCACAGTGTAGAGGGGCTGGAAGAACACTGCTGGTGAAGGCACATTCTGGTGGAAGGTTTTCTTCACCCTGAGGCCAGGAAGGGACAGTCAGAGCCTGCAGAGACCCTAGTACAGGCTCCTCCCAAGGCCACACTCCAGAAAGTCTGAGGTCACTGCAGAGACGGAGCTCTCGTCCTGCCAGAAGATGTCAACCTGCCTCACCCAGGATGCTGCCCCTCCCTCCCTCTTGCTCCTCAGAGGACTGGGCATGATGGTTCACTTCTGTAGTACCAGCTACTCAGGAGGCTGAGGCAGGAGAGTTGCTTGAGCCCAAGAGTTCAAGATCAGCTTTGGCAACATAGCAAGATTCATTCTCAAGAACAAACAAACCCACCCACCCTATGGACAAACCCACTCTCAGGGCAAAACACAAATGGCAGGCTGTGACCTCTCTGGCTAATGCCCCATAGAACTGATTTATACCAAGGTATATGTCTTTTCCAGGTGAGCTGCAGCCACAGAGTCAGTGCCTGGAAGTGGCCAGTCCTGCCCTCAGCCCTCAGAGCCAGTAGCTCCAGGAACTGCATGTGTGCTGCTGGCAGATAGGACCAGCTCCCAATCCACCTGATCACCCAGCTGCCTGCCCAGGACCCACACTCCCTCAAGAGGAGGCCATGCAAGGCTCCAACCCCATAGGGCCAGCTCAACCTCCCTGACCTCCCAGGGCCTAGCCTCTGGAGTTCACCTCAGGGATCACACTCAAATCCCATCTTCTCTGCCTAAGACCCTGGCAACCCCTCCAAGGTGTTCTGTCTCCTCACCCTCGCTCAAGTCGAATCACCTGTATATCAGTGGTCCATTCTAACCACCTGAACCAAATGGTGTGGCATCACATGCCGCTCTCTTCCAGTGCTCTAAGGAGAAGCTGGCACCCTCCCCCACGCCCTCCTGCCCTGTGTCCAACCCTCTTGTTCTCTCCATCATTTGTCTGCAGCTGGACAGTCTCCTCCTCAGTCCCAGATAAGGCTCCTGTGACCTCGAAACCTGACATGTGGTACATAAGGTGTGGGGGCTTATCTTGCTCTCTGAGGTGTCTTTCAGGGATGAGAACAGGGTCCTGTGCACCCCAGTTGCCCAAAATAGCACTTCAATACAACATGTGAATAGATGGGCAAACCAAGCAACATCCCCAGTGCCAGGAGACAAGGACCTCAAGTTCCTGAGTCCCAGGAACTCTGGGTCTCTCCACAGTTGGTGGGGACCAAGCATATCACATGTTCAGGTTTACCACAGCACTCCCTCCCTTCTCTCCCCTGTCAACTTGGGGACACACCCACAATGGCCCAGTATGGACACTTGAAAACCCACCTCCATTCAGCACCAGACAATGGAGAGTGGAGGAAAGGAGCAGGGGGGTTGGCCCTGTGTCCCAGACACCACATATCTACACATGCACAGACTGATATGCCCACACACATGCACACAACTAAAACATGCATACACTAAGACATTCACATGTACATGCTAAGACATTGTGTGTGCATGCACTGATAGTCAAGTGTACAGACTCACACACACACAGTAGCCACCTACCTGGGTGACAGCTTGAACAGGAGGTAGGTCAGGCCAGTCAGAAGGAGAAAGACAGGTACAGCAATAAAAGTGCTGTCTATCCAGCCCCAGGATGGGACCAGGAGGCCTGTGGGCAGGAAAGGAGAGGTTCCCCCCAAGCCTACCTGACAAAGGATCCCTAGCAGTTCCCTGGGCCAAAGAGGAAAGAATCTGGGATGGCCTCGGAGGTTAGTGCAAAGCCTGCTGAAGTCCCTGGGGTGAGTCTCACTCTTGGCCCGCCCCTCCATCTGCCACACGGCTGGTGGTCAGGTCGTTGAGCCTTCCCAGCAGCACTATGCACAGGGTCAGCCTCACCCTCACTAAAGAGACTGAGCCCCGTCTGGCATAGAGTTCCAGGTCACACTCACTCCCAATGGTAGCCACTAGATGCAGGCTCCTAGGAGCCCAGGGTGTGTTTCCCCTTGCACAACTCAGACTGCAGGGGAAGGGGCCTTGGGGTGAAAAGTAAAGGGGTGGGATGGACAGAAGAGTGGAGGCCAAGCTGTGGATGAGCAGCCGCCATGTGGACCCACCTCCTCGCTGGGGCGAGGGGAAGCACACAGATTGGCTCCACTCACTCCACTGGCCCTCATGACGCTCCTCCTCGGTCACGTCGTCCTCCAGCACGGCCATCCGCACACGCAGCCTGGCCTCATAGGTAGACCCAGGGTCCAACTCGATGGCTTCAAGGATGAGCCAGGTCACCCCCACAATGCGGTCCTTGTGCCGGGCCTGCTGCAGAGCCAGGGAGAATGAGCAGGTACCAGGTGTGGGGCTGGGTCCAGCTGGAGAGTGCACACAGCAGACCACTCACACACACACACACACACACACACATGTGCACACTCACACACAGACACACCCCTGCTCACACCCACACACATCTACAGGCACATTTCACACTCACACACTCAGGCACCCCAGTACACACTCACACATGTAGACACAAAGCACAGGCACACTCATGTACACTCACATACAAACACACAAACACGTCCACACACAGGCATGCTCACCACCTGCTGTGTGCACACATACACACATACACCGGCATACTTGTGTGCATGGGGATGATGCGTGTACACTCACACCAGGCTCTGGCCCCCTCCCCTCCTCACCATTCACAGCAGCCACTCTGGGGAAGAAAAGACCCAGGGGAGGAAGCCAAAGCGTTACCTCCCAGGCCTCTTCCTGCCTCTTGAGGGCCAGCTCATAGCTGAGAAGTGTGGTCATTGGCTCCAGGGCAGGGCTGATGGTCCAGGTGAGGACACAGGAGCCAGAGCTGATGTTGCTGTGCAGGTCAGAGGGAGGGTCCAACTTAACTGAAACAAAATGGATATGTGAGGTCTTCAGCATGCCAAGATCTAGGGCACTAAGATTCCCGTGATGCATGGTGAAGGCCCCTTCAGACCAGGGGAGTCACTGGAAGACAGGGACAGAACAACTATCCTAGCCCCTGTAGCAAGGAGGTTTCCCGATGCTGCTCCCCTTTCCTTCACACTCTGCTGCTGGACTCCTTCCTGCTCTGACCAGAGTGCATTTCTAGTGATGTGAACCCAGCTCAGCCCCTACCCCAGCTGGCCCTGCATCTTCATCCTCTGCCCAAACCCTGGCCCTGCAGTAAGTAGCACATGGCCATCCCCTCCCAGGGTCACCTGCTTCCAACCCCAGGTCTCCCTTGGCAAGGACTCAAGACCACAGGGGTCACAGGCTGAGGTCCCTGCCCCCACCCACCAAGCAGTAGGCTGGCCCTAGGAAGGCACCCCTGCTCACCATGCCTCCGGGGCAGGTACTGTGGGTCCACCAGGCTGACCTGCTCCTTCCCAGAGACACAGCGGTGGAGAGTGATGGTGAAGTTGTCAGAGGGCAAGAGCACCTCCTCAGGGGGCAGCTCCAGAGTGCAGGCACTGCCTTGGAAGATGCACTTATGCTTGCTGCCAGGTGCCTGGTTGCTGGAAAGGCCATACATCAGCACCAGGGCAAGCTGCTTCCAGGGGCGGGGGGCTGCATTCCCACCACCCTTTCCCTCACCTAGTGAAGAGGAGCCAGGGGCCAGAGCCAGGACCCTGGTCTGGGGCAGACCAGTGGCAATCGATCCTGAGGATGTTGTTGGTGAGGCAGGTGAAGGTTCCAGCCCATGGCCCTGGGGATGAGACCATTGGAGCCTGTACCAGGTGCTTCTGGGCAGAGCTGAGGCAGGGGCAAGAGAGGGCCTGACAGCTGAACCCTAACAAGGCAGTCTCCAGAGAATGACCAAGGAGAATCTGTCAAAGGCAGGTCTGGGGGGCCTGGGGGTAATGGGCTCAGTCCATGTACATAGGGAAGTCAGGACCAAGACGAGGGCACAGGAAGCCTAGGGTCAATGGGACCCCGGAGGACAGGTCCTAGCAATCTGGGTCCATTCTTCTCCCAGAGATGCCCCCACTTCCAGCCCCTAACTCTCCATCCAGCTGCCCTACACAGACACAAGTGCCCAATACTCACCTCCTCCCTCCTCAGGGACAGAAACTCCCCAGCAGGCACAGATACAGAATAGGAGCCATGTGCCCAGATCTCGAATCAGGGCCTCACTCTCCAAGGTCCAACCTGCAAGGGACTAGACTGAGAGGCCTATGCCTCTCTGGGTGGGAAGTTCCCTGAGATTCCACTTAGCAGAGGCTCTGAATGGGATATCACCTTCACCATCACCATTTCCAATGAAAGAAACCAGGCATCCCCGTCCAATCTTCACCGGTAAGAATCCGCAGCTCAGAAGGGTCACTTGACCCAACCAAGGGCTGTGGCTTCTATGTGCAAGACACAGCTTCCTGGACTCTGAGAGTAGCATCTCCATGTATGCCTACAAGGCCCTCTCTGAGACCGCCATCCTCTGCCTGTCCTTCCCCCTAGGCCAGGCCCAGGCCCACACTGAAGGGCAGTCAGGACTGGGGAAAACTGTCAGGCCCACGGGGCTCCTTCCTGGGTGTCACATGCTGTGCCAACTGTGGAAACTGCACTTTGTACTTTGGTTTTGACAATCATGAGAAAGGCTGTTGGGTTCATAACACGAAAGCAGATGCCAAGGAGGGGAAGGGCCTTGACCCAGGGGCACACATTAGCCTTCAATCATGCATAGCTAGCCGCACTGCCTTTTGCTGCCTTAAATGAAGACCTGTTGTAGCTCTGCCTCAGTAACATGGTTGAGGGTGGCAGTAGGTGTCCATGCAACAGATGGCACTTGCCAAAATGCCCATCATCTCTCTATTCCCAGGTGTCCTACACCCCAAGAAGGACAAGCCCCTTTGCTGAGGATCCCTGGGGGAGCCAGAGATTGACTACAGACAGAGGGATCAGGAAGCTCCTGGCTATGGGGAAGCTGCTGACGCCCTATCACCCCATTTGCAGTTACAGATGGCTCGCTGATAGCCCCTAAGCAGGAAGCAGGGCCAGCTGGGTTACACAAGCCCGATTAGTGATAAGGAAGAAAAAGGAAGCAGACATGCACACAGATCAGAGCATGCTTACCCCCCAGAAGCCCTCACCCCTCAGCAGGCACCTACCCACCTTAGCACACCGAGGACAAACCACTGATAAGACCCAATCTTCCCTGGAAAGGAGTATGCACTCTGGCACTACCAGCAGCAACATGAAAGGCAAGTTCTCCATGGTAATGTCTGGAAGCTGGGGATGTAGCTCAGTGGTAGAGCACTTGCCTAGCATGGCAGGCAGGGTCTGTCCCCTCCTGTGATACTTACTGGCACTGTCAGTCCATTCAGGATGGGAAGGCACCAAGGCCTGGTAAAAGCTCATCACAGCAGCCACTTCCTGCTAAGAGCTGGCCCAGACCCCTGTGGAGACTCTGTTCCAGGAGAGGCACCCACCCAGGCCAGCCACAGGTTGGCCCAGGAACAGGTGGCTGGAAAGCAGGCAATCAGGTATCTCTCAGCTCCACAGTCCCCCTCTATAGACCAGGTAGGAAGAATAGTGGGCAGAATGCATACAAGAGGAGTGACAGAGAGCTAGGTGCCACCAGCAGCAACCTGGGGAAACTGAGGCCCAGAGAGACCAGAGACTTGCCCCACATGTAGCACATGGCAGCTCTGTTCTTAGTAGGGGTCCTCCTAGCTCCCACATAGCCTGAAGCTGCCTGAGAGCAATGTGTGAGTCCATCAGTACACACCCACTGAGAACCACACAAAGGGGGTGAAGCCTCAGGGCATCACTGATCTCCCTTTAAGTCACTGCAGACATGGGATGAGACATTACAGAGGGAGGCAAACCCTGGGCCAGCCAGTCAGCATAGTACCCCTTGGTCCTCCAAGAGGTGCCAGGTTGGCTCCAGGGAAGTCTCTCACAGCAGGTTACAGGATGGTGTGAGAACAAAAGGGAAAGCCAGAGTCTGCATCACCAGACAGAGGTGCTTCCTGACACCCTGGCTGACACCAGGGACTAGTATGGCCTTCCCCATCAGGTCTGCAAACACAATACGAAGCCCACTGGTCCACATCTGGCCCAGATGGCCTACCTATCCTGGATTTCTGAGATACCATGAATTTGTGGGAGGCCCTGTAGCTGGAACCCTGGCTTTGACCATGGGGTCTGCCAGCCCCAGGGGAGGGTATCCATATAGGCCCTGCATATATGGTATCCATATTGGCCCTCAGGCCCCACTATTCCTCCCACGCCAGAACAAGCCACCATCATGGGGGATGTCCAGGAAGCTTTGGACTCCTTAGTGCCTTGCAGGACATGCTCCAAATTGGCTCCACTGGGGACCAGTCACTGTATTCACTTACTGTCACACAAAACCTATTATATATTTTGTGTGTGTGTGCACGCTACGCGTGTACGTGTGGTTCTGGGAATGAACCCAGGGCCAGGAGAGTGCTCTACACTGAGCCACACCCCAGCCCTGGTTTTTATCTTAATGGGGGAAGACATGAGATCCTGTTTCTCTTGTCCACATCTAAAGCTAGAGGATGTGGAGGCAGATGGATGGAGGTAGCTATTTAAATAAACCCTTGTCCAGCACTGTCTTCTCTCTGCTGGAGGTGAAGAGAGAAATGCAGATTCTAGCTGCCAGAAGCAGCTGTACCCTGGGGCACATGGAGGCTGTGCCAGGAAATAGGGCTGAAAATGGGAGCAGGAGAGAACTCCCTCTTTGGGTCACACAGAATATGGCCTTCTCAGGCACCAGGGGAACTCCCAAAGCTGTTGGGCACAGGTTGGTGATCCTGATGGGTCTGGGTATACATAGGGAGCAGAAGGGACAGTGTGGGCAGGCCAGCTGCTTGAGGACAAAGATAACAGACAAGAGGGGCCAGACACAACGGCTCACACTTGTAATCTCAGTGACTCAAGTTTGAAGCAGGAGGATTGTGAGTTTGAGGCCAGCTTCAGCAACTTAGAAAAACCTGTCTCAAAGCAATAAATTTAAAAGGCTGGGGATGTAGCTCAGTGGTAAAACACTCCTAGGTTCAATGCCCAGTACTGGAGGAAGGAGGTACAGGGAGACGCAGAGAAGGTCAGGAATCGGGGAGGGATTCCTAGAAGCATCTTGCCACACATTTTCTGGCAGGGAGGGTGCATGGGGGTCAGGGGTTTGGGGGCACACCAAGCTGAAGTTCAGGAGAGAAGAGGGCTGGACCAGAGATGCTAGGTGGATAAGGGCACAGACCCAGAATGTGGGGGGAAAGGGCAAGGACAGTGCCCAAAGAGAATGGGGGTGGGAGGGGAGGGGTCAGAGAGCCTGCACTGGTGAGCACAAGCCTACTGCCTGGCCCCCTTCACTCTGTGCCCTGGGCCTGGCTTCTTCCCCATCTCAGTGCTCTCCGCAGCTCGCCTCCAGCCCCCAATCTATCTCCCCAGGCAGAGTGTGCCAGGGCACAGTGCAGGAGCTGATGAGGTTCTCCTCAGGGCCTGGGGAACTATGCCCACTACTCCTGCTGCCTCAGTGGGGGGCAACCCTCTTCCAGCATCCCCCTCCCAGTCCAGCAATCCCCCTGAAGGTGAAGCTCACTGCTCTGTGGAGTCCCAGTAGGGACAGGGCTCCAGGGTGACCTGCAGACTTCTGCTATCTTCTTCCCAAATGTTCCCCCACCTTATACAGAGGCCACCCTGGTCATCCATGAAGGCAACAATGGAATGGAATTTGAACTCACACCAGGAGGGTTTCCACTGACCTCACAAGGCCAGAGGGGAACCCAGAACAGCAGGCCCATTTCCTCAAGCCCCTCATGAGAACAGCTAGCCCAGAGCCCCAGGGGATGCAGAGGGCATTGCTTCCTCAGGAAAGCACCCTCTTCCCTCTGCCTGCTTGGCTGAGCTGACCCTCCTGGAATCCCACCTGCACCTGCTGCCTCCCAGCTCCTCCTCTGCCCTGAAGCCCCCAGAGGCCTGGGAGCTCAGAGGGGCTTTACCTGCCCCAGGGCCTCACTCATGGCTATGACAACGCCATTTGCTCTCATGCCCACAAAGGTCAACTCAGTCACAGAAGAAGTTTCTTCCATAATGAGAAGCACCCTTCCCCTGTCCAGCTGGAGCATGACCACACAGACCACAATGGTACCCATGCCGCCTGAAGGCCTGGAAATTGCAGTGTATGATTTTATGGTCAGCACTGCAAATTCTACAGTCTCAGATATGCTAAGGCCAGAGCACCAGAGGACGAAAAATTAGGAAGAAGCTCCCAAATGCCACGGTGGTTCCCTGGGCCCAGGGATAGAGGACCACTTGTCTCTCTCTGCTTCCTGAAGTTCATGCTACGGTCAGAGGTTGAGGAACCCAGAATACAGACTCACCTTCCCAAATGCATCTGCCCAGTGCCATTGAGTCTCAGCATCACCAGCCCAGAGGCAACCTGCTGTGACAGTCCTTGATGTGCAGCAAAGCCCCTCACCTGATCCAGGAGATAACCACAGCGGCAGTGACGGCAGTGACGTGGCCTCAAGACAGGCTGACACAGGCCACCCACATCTTAAACCACGGCACAAAGCAGAGTAACCCTCATGGAGCTGAGAGATGCCTGTCACTGCTTACCACAGGCCCTGTGACTGAGTTGCCAAACCTGGGTGTTAGTGATCTGTCTCCTGACTGGCAGATGGGAGTCCACTGTGCTTCTCCCGAGAACCAGAGCACCACCGTCAAGATGCACTGAACTAGCAGAAGAAGCAAGGACTCTGACAGCAGAGTAGGGCCCTCACCCCTCCCAGGTTTTTCCAGAACCAGAGGTGCAGTTCTTCCACCAACAAGCTGTGAGCAGCAGGGGCAGGGTGGGTGCGAAACATAAAGGTCAAGCAAACTCAGTCAAGGAAAACAAACAGCACAGAGGGACTAACTGAAATGGGAGATGCCTACTTAGCCTGCCCAGAGGTGGCCCTTGCCAGCAATTTAGCCAAAATCCTTCCAGACACCTTTTAAGCTCATTCAAATAAGCACATATTCTTAACAGACTCAGAATATGTACTTCTGGCTATTTGCAACCTCTTTCTAGGTTGTCACAGGCAAATCTTCCTCATGCATTGAATGGCAGTATATGTCATGGTTTAATAGTTCCTTAAATAGACTTTTGCACCATTACATACAGTATTTTACATGGAGGTAATGCACAATTCTAGGCATAGATCTCTAATCAACAGAAGGAGTACTTCCATAAAAATGTTTGCTAATAGTGGAATCAGGGGGCCTCAAGGTTGACATTTAAAAACACTCATAGATACCCCAAGTGGCCCTACAAAAACAGGGCACCAACTTCCACTCGCACCAGCACTGTGAGAACACTCATAACCCTTGTTTACAGCAAACATTATCAGTCTTTTTAATCTGTGCTGGTCTGATAGGCAAAGATATTTCAATGTTTTTTTAAATTTTGTACTTCCTTGATAATTAGTTAAGAGAAGCATCTTTTCATGTACATATTGACTATATGTTCTTTTTTGTGCCACATAAGATCATATTTCAGTGTGTGATAGTGTTCATGCACACATGTGTGCTGTGTGTGTCCTGTGCAGTAGCTCTCTGAAGAGACAGAACCAAAGGCTCAAGTCATGAAACAGCTTAGCAATGACTGACCAGAGATATATTTATCTACTTTTGTTTTTTTTTTTTAGATTTTTTTTTTAAATATTTACTTATTTATTAGTTATTGGCGGACACAACATCTTTGTTTGTATGTGGTGCTGGAGGATCGAACCCGGGCCGCACGCATGCCAGGCGAGCGCGCTACCACTTGAGCCACAGCCCCAGCTCCTTTTTTAGATTTTTGATAGCATCTTTATCCTGCTAATTCCTTGCTTATATGATACAAATATATAGTAGATTCCACAAAAATACATTTTTTTAAACACAAAAGAGACTTTGTTCAAGACTATTGCAATAGGAGACAGGCCCAGAACTCTGTCTAATAAGCTCCACTCCACAAAAACAAAGTGCTGGAGAGTTTTTGAGAACTAAGGGGGAGGAGGTTGAGGCCACCAGGTTTGCTAATTGGCCTTACCAAAAGAAAGTGTGTTCTCCCATCTTTACACCTGGAGCACGGGCACTTCTGAAGTCAAGCCCCTGTCCTGACATAGAGACTGGGGGATGAGGTACTGTCTTCCTTGACAATTACACTTCCACAATGGCTCCCAGATCCTTGAGAAAGACATTCCTGGATTAGAAAATGGTCAAAAAGCTTTTAAGAGAGTTTTACATCTGGAAGGGGCTGGAAATTTATAATTAGAATTTATATTTAGAATTTTTCTAAAATGTTCTAAGAAAAGAGGTCAGGAGCCAACAGCCTGTTTCAAAGTTGGTTGATATGAGGTTGGTTGATTGGTATAAATGATCATGGTCACTTGCAATAATTCTATAATATAAAGGAGATGTGTCATTCTCCCAGAGGTCAAGCTCCTCTACTTATCCCACTGCAAGGTATAGGTTACCACGTACGGTGAAGTGAGAAGATGGGGAGCAGAGACTCAGAGCCGGTGAACACAGTGCTTTCCAGGAGGCAGACTCTGGTCTTGGAGGTGCTCACATTCCACGGAGATTCCAAAGCTAACTCCCTTAGTTTTCTGGTGATGCTACAGTAGAGTTTACATTTGCTCCCACAATTAACAACTGCCATTTTCTCCTGAGTTTCTCTTTTTTTCCCCTTTATGTATGAACTCTCTTGATTTCAGAGGTTCAGTTCACAACAGGTAGGCCAACTCCACAGCTCTGGGTCTGAGGCAAGGCAGGACATCATGATGGATGAGTGTGGCAGAAGAGAGTAGCTCAGGTAGTAGCCACAGGAAGGAGAGAGTGGAAGAGAGAGGGGGAGAGAGAGAGAGAGAGAGATAGAGAGAGAGAGAGAGACAGACAGACAGACAGACAATGGAGAGGGAGAGGGAGAGAGAGAGAGAGAGAGAAAAGGAGAAAGTGTGCAAGACAGCACAAAAGTACATCTTCACCAGTGGATACAGGCGTGAGGCCAGTGCTTCTTCCCCTAGAAAATGCACGAATGGCACACCCCTGATCGCCCACCCTCTTCCACAGCACATGAAGGTACCCAGAAAACAACATCCACAGACAGGCAAGGAAGCCACAGTTATGAAGAGGAGCACCTGGCCAGAGTCACCATGGAAACTAGTCACCAAATGAGGGAGAGGCATGTTGCCAGGGTCGTATGCTGATTGGACTACAGGAGGTAGAACAGGGTCAGCAAACCACACCAGTCAAGTCCAGACTATGATTTTTTTAAACCTGTGAATTTAGAAAGATTAATACTTCTTTTTTCAGTAGTGGGACTGACCCCAGGGCCTTCTACTGAGCTACACCCCCATTCTGCTTCATACACTTGTAAATGGTTGGAATTCTCTATGAACTGCATTAACACATAAAAATCAGATGAAATTCAAAATTCAGTGTCCATGGAGTTGTGGAGCCTTTCGGTGTTTGTTTTGTTGCTTTTGAGACAAGGTCTTGTGGTTTCCCAGGCTGGCCCTGAACCTGTGATCCTCCTACCTCAGTCTCCCAAGTAGTTAGGTTACAGGTGTGCACCACCACACCTGGCTAGAGTTTTGTTTTTGTTTTTTTTTTAATAAATGTGCTTACTGTATTTTAAAATACACACAACATAAAATTTGGCATCTTGGCCACTTTTCAGCATTCACACTCAGTCGTCATGCTGTCCCCACCAGAGGCCTCAACATCTGTGCACAAAGGAAGCTCCACACCACTAAACAAGGCCACACCCACCTCTCCCCTCACCCTACCCAATAGAGAGCAGCAACTACCTTTCTACTTTCTACAAGCAAACTGACACAGCTGGGGACCCCCATGAGAATAAGGAAAATAAGACAGACAAGTCAGCTCTCTATCTTATGGGGTTAAGAGCCACACCAGGAAATTAGGAGTTAAAAGGTAAACTAGCTTGCCAGGTGCAGTGGTACACACCTGTAATCCCAGCAGCTCCGGAGGCTGAGGCTGGAGGAAATAAAGTTCAAAGCCTGCCTCCACAACAGCAAGGGACTAAGCAACTCAAATTTACCAGTCTGAGCCTCCAAAATTTCTGATAAGAAGTCTGCTGATAATGGTATTGAGGATCCCTCATATGATACAAGTCACTTCTGCTGATTTCAAGATGGTTTCAGCTAGGTGTGGTGGCACACACCTATAATACCAGTTCCTCCAGAGGCTAAGGCAGGAGGATTAAACATCTGAGGCCAACAACTGTGAGACTCTGTCTCAAAATAAAAAGGACTGGGGATGTGGCTCAGTGCACAAGGCTATGGGTTCAACTCCCAGTACCAAAAAAAAAAAAAAAAAAAGATTCTCCCTGGTGAAAGCTTGATTATATTTGGTCTTATTTGTGTTGCCATGGGTCTCGGAGTTCTATCCACAAGTTCACTGAGCCCCTTGGATGTTTTTATTCATCCTTTGTCAAAGGTGGGTCATTTTGGGGGGGGTGGCAGTGTGCTGAGGGTGCTTTACCAGAGAGCCACATCCCAAGCTCTTTTATTTATTTTGAGACAGGGTCTCACTGAGCTGCCTCCACCACCTGGGTCTCTGGGATTACAGGTGTGTGCCACCATGCCCAGCTTCATTCTCTTCATATATTCTTGCCACCCCTCTCACCCCCTCCAGGACTCCCAGAATGCATGTTGATCCGCTTAGTGCAACAGAGGTCCCTTGAGCTCTCTGTTCACTTTTCAATCCTTTTGTGTTCCTCAGACTCAGTAATTTCCACTGGTATAACTTCACAGATTTTCTCTTCTGCTCAAATCTACCTTTGTGTCACTCTAGCAAATTTCCATTACAGTTATCAAACTTTTTTTAAATTTTTATTTATTTATTTTTATTGTTTAATTTTCGGCGGACACAACATCTTTGTTTGTATGTGGTGCTGAGGATCGAACCTGGGCCGCACGCATGCCAGGCAAGTGCGCTACCGCTTGAGCCACATCCCCAGCCCCAGTTATCAAACTTTAAGCTCCAGAATCTTTATTTATTTTTTTGTTTTTGTTTGTGGTGGTTTTGTGGTATTTGTTGTTGTTGTTTGTTTTGTTGCTTTTTTTTTTTTTTTTTTGGTCTATTGACATTTCCATTACGTGGAACCCAAGGGCACTCTACCACTGAGCTATGCCCTCAGCCCTTTCTATTTTTTGTTTAGAGGCAGGGCCTTGATAAGTGGCCCAGGTTGGCTTTGAACTTGCAATCTTCCTGCCTCAGCCTCCTGGATACCTGGAATTGCAGGTGTGGCCACCAGACCTGGCCATGCATTTTTTTTGACTTGTCCACATCTTCTCTTAGTTGTCCAAGCATCTGTTAAATCAAGTGGTTAAAATCTTTTTCTGTCAAGCCCACAAGCTGGTCTCTCTCAAGAACAATTTCTGTTGGTATTTCATTTGAAGGGGCCATCCCTTCCTATTTCTTTCTAACCTTTTGTGATTTCTTACTGAAATCTGGTATTTGCATCTAATAATAACATTATTAGAAATCAGACTTTCCCCTCTGAGGGTTACTGATCTCTTCTTTGTTGGGGTAAACAGTTGTGCCAAGAGTCCACTAACCTGAGGTGCTTACGTCTCTGCCCTACTCTGAGCATATGTTGTAACCTCAACTGCCCATATGTGGTTGGTTTTGAAGGTCCAAGACTTTAAAGTTTCGCTTACAAAAATTGACAAAGAGGGGCTGGGGATGTGGCTCAAGCGGTAGTGTGCTCGCCTGGCATGCGCACATCCCTGGGTTCGATCCTCAGCACCACGTACAAATAAAGATGTTTGTTGTATCACCGAAAACTAAAAAAATTTTTTTAAAAATTGACAAAGAGAAAAATGAAGGGATACACAATTGCTGGCTCTCCAAACCCCCTGGGAGTTCTTCAGCTGAGAGGGGTGGCCTGTAGGGCAGGCTGACAATGGCTGGCTGCCTGCATGTGCCTGCACCTCCAACCGGAGAGGCAGCAATCACAACACTGGAGGACAGAGCCCTTCTGCTCAACCTGGCCCCTACAGGTGGTAAATGCCAGCATCAGGGCTGGGGGCCGGGGAGCTGCTAGGAGCTCAGGCAGACAAGAGAAAATTTTGGCTTACCAATGTTAATCACCATCAACAACCAAGGCTTCATCTGGAAGTTCCAAAACAGTTACATCAGGCAGATTTTGCCAGTGCAGCTGCTGCCTGGGGAGACAGACTCTATCCTCCCGGAACCCCAGTGGCACTCACTGGCCAGTGTCCATCACTGTTTCCACAGCATTTCACCATGTTGCTTGGCCCATGGCACATAGATGGTGCAGTTACCAATGAGTGCTTCAAGGACTGCCACACTGCCACCACATAACATCGGTTTGCTTATTACTAGTGCATAAGCATCCTGTCAAAATAAGAAAGGTGAGCTGGTTGCAGTGGCACATACTTGTCACCCAGGAAGCTCAGAAGGCTGAGCAGGAGGATTGTCAAATGCAAGGTCACCTGAGCAACTTACCATGACCCTGTCCCAAAATAAAATAAAAAGGGGTGGGGACGTGGCTCAGTGGAAGAGTGCTTTCCTGGCATGGGCAAAGGCCTGGGTTCAATTCCCAGCACCGACAAGTAAAACTGTGACTTGGGCTGGGGCTGGGGCTGGGGCTCAGTGGCAGAGCACTTGCCTAGCATGTGTGAGGCACTGGGTTCAATCCTTAGCACTGCATACAAAAATAATAAAACAAAGGCTTGCTATCTGTCTACAAAAAATAAAAAGAAAAAAGAAAGAAAAACTGTGACAATGCATTGACACCATAGCTGTTAGCATTACCAGATAGGAAATCATCATTAGAACTACTCTCAATACTCAACAGGATTTCTTCACACACATTAAAAATGAAAACTGAAGGTAGCTCAGTGGTAGAGCACCCCTGGGTTCCATCCCCAGTGCCAACAGTAAAATGAATAAAACTCAGAGGGAAAAGCAGTGTGTTTGGGGTGCGATGACAGCAGTGTCCAAGTCACTAGACAGCAGTCATCACAGGGATGTGCCCAGCACAGGAAAGCAAAGGTGGAGAAACTCGGAAGTTTGAGTAGAAGATCTCATTGCAGCAGAGCACTTCACACAGATGAAGAGAGGGGACGAGGCTGCGAGCCAGTGACGTTTCCCTGTGGCTCCTTTGTCAGCCAAGCAAAGAAAGCCCTTTACTGTGGGTGTCTCAGTGGGAGGCTGAAGCAGAGGAAGCAAGCCAGAGGAAGCAAGTCTAAGGCTACCGGCCTTTTAGCACAAAGGTGTTCTGAGAGAGAACTGAGAACTACGACAGTCCATCAAAGCAAGAGAATGGCTGGAAGTCCTTTCCCGGGGCTCTTGCTGAGTGGACAGATGCTACTGCTGATCTGAGGAGTCATGCCCTTAAGGCTGAGCTGGGCACTGCAACCAGCCCCAAGCAAAGGCGGCAGAGAACTACAGCTGCAGGCAGGAGGATCTGCACAGTCAGCAAGACCCATTCAGTAGAACCTGAAATGTTCTACTAGCATGCACAAGGCCCTGGGTTCAATCCCTGGTATGGCAAAAAAAGAAAACTAAAAAAGGTTTATAAACCTGGAAACCACCTATTACCATTTCCATTGTACAGATGAGGAAGTACTATCCACCAAGCTAGCTTCAGAGTCCATGATCTATACAACTGATCCCTACCACCTCCCAACAACCTTAAACACAAGAACTGGAGCCTAAGGAAACAACACTAATAGCCCAGGCAGAAGACACTAAGGATATGTGCCAGGCACAGCAGCATGTATCTGCATCTGTAGTCCCAGCTATTCAGGAGGCCAAGGTGGAGACTGGCTGGAGTCCAGGAGTTCTACCCTAGACAACATGGTGAGAACTAGTCTCAAAAAATAAACAAAGTCAAGTAGCACACACCTGTAATCTAGCAACTTGGGAGGCTGAGGTAGGAAGATGGCAATTTCGAGGCCAGCCTCAGCAACTTAGTGAGACCTTGTCTTAAAAAAAAATAATAAAGTCTGGGTATGGCTCAATGGGAGAGCACCCCTGGTTCAATCCCCGCAGTACTGAAAAACAAAACAAAACAATTAGGTATAATGGGCTCAGGACCTGGTCAATGTGTTATAATAAGAGAAAATAATCACAATTCCATGTAAAGATGACATCATTTCTGGAAAAGATACCAGTCTCAAAAAAGTATCAAAGGCAGAAATTTGAGTTTCATGATTTCATAAGAATTCGCTATTAAGAGATTTGGTTATATCCCATCTGATTCAAATGTATGATATGTCAAGGTCATTATACTGACATGTGTAATTAAAACAAATAATAAAAAAAAAAAGAGAGATTTGGTAGGAGGTGAAGATTTAGAAATAATTTAAAGAAAGGGCCCTGGGGAGATAGGAAGGGCAGCAGAATAAAATAGACATTATTATTGCTGTATGTATATAGGTGATTATATGACCAATGTGATTCTGCAACCTGTACAATCAGAAAAATGAGAAATTATGGGGATGGGGATGTGGCTCAAGCGGTAGCGCGCTCGCCTGGCATGCGTGCGGCCCGGGTTCGATCCTCAGCACCACATACCAACAAAGATGTTGTGTCCGCCGAGAACTAAAAAATAAATATTAAAAATTCTCTCTCTCTCTCTCTCTCTCTCTCTCTCTCTCTCCCCTCTCTCACTCTCTCTTTAAAAAAATAAAAATAAAAAATAAATAAAAAAATTAAAAAAAATTTAAAAAAAGAAAAATGAGAAATTATACCCCATTTGATTCAAATGTATGAATTGTCAAGATCATTGTACTGTCATGTGTAACTAATAAAATAAATAAATAAATAAATAAATAAAAGTAAAGACAGGGCCCTGAGCAAGATTCAATCTATCAACTAGATCTTGTTTCCAGCTAGTCTGAGGTGTCCTTTTTCTTTGAATAGAAAGATTAACATAGAAACTATAAAAGCACGCTAACACATTTATTGCAACCCCAGGAAGCGATTCAAGGAAAGTTTAAAAAATGAAATAAGTCCAGTGTGGGGCTAGGGACATAGCTCAGTTGGTAGAGTGCTTGCCTCGCATGCACAAGGCCCTGGGTTCAATCCCTAGCACCACAAAAAAAAAAAAAAAAAAAGGAAGGAAGCAGTAGCAACTAAGAAGACTGAAGCAGGAGGTTCACAAGCTCATGGACAGCCTAGGCAATCTGGTGAAAGAAAAAAAAGAAAGAAATTCATATCCATGTTATTAGCAATTCTGTAACCTGTTTAAACTTTTTTTTTTAAAGAGAGAGTGAGAGAGGAGAAAGAGAGAGAGAGAGAAATTTTTTAATATTTATTTTTTAGTTCTCGGCGGACACAACATCTTTGTTGGTATGTGGTGCTGAGGATCGAACCCGGGCCGCACGCATGCCAGGCGAGCGCGCTACCGCTTGAGCCACATCCCCAGCCCCCCTGTTTAAACTTAAGCATAGGAGTTGATGTGGAGAGATCAATGTGCTTTGGGGTTTGGTATTTCTTAAAATATTTAAAACACTGGGGCTGGGATTGTGGCTCAGCGGTAGAGCGCTTGCCTAGCACGGGCAGGACCCGGGTTCGATTCTCAGCACCACATAAAAAAATAATAATAATAAAGCATTGTGTTGTGTCCATCTACAAAAAAAATATTCTCTCTCTCTCTAAAAAAAAAAAGAAAAAAAACCACTGAGAAAATAGTATTAAACTTCATTTTTATGAGACATTCAAAACAAATTTTGGTTACATGTTTATAATTAACAGTTAAATATTTAGGAAAATTTAAAGTACTAAGTTGTGCAAACAGTGGAGTATTCATTGGTGGTGAGAATATGTCATCTGCCTAGTGAATGTAAAAGGCGAATGAGCAGGACTTTAAACCCAGCACACTTCCCTGTGGGTCTCCTCCCCACACACAGCAACTCCCTGACTGGCAGGCGGGCTCCATTTCCTGACACCCTGGTCTTCCATCCCAAGGGGCGAACTTTCCACTACACCAGCGAAGACCCTCAGAACACATGATTCGTATCCCGCTGGGCGTCCACGGTGTAGCTGGGCCTAGTCCCTCCAGCGGTGTCCGCACTGAGCATTGCAGCACTTGTAGAAGGTGGTCATGGGCTCGTCTGCAGAGCGGGTCTGGAGTTGCATGAAGTAAGCTCGAGGATGTTCGCATTTGGGACATGGCTCTGGCAAGGAGAAGAATCAAGCAACCCAGTTATACAAAAATGATGCTGGTGAAGAACCTACCTCTTAAGAGGAAAAAATTATGTTAAAGGTGTGAAGCCTCCCTGCTCATCGAGCCTCCCTTGCAATAATATGTCTACAGACATCATTTCCACAACTAAGAGTGAGGAGTCAGAAAGACCTTGAAAACACTCCTCCCAAAGGCACACATCTGCAACCCGGATGACTTGAGAGGCTGAGGCTGGAGGATTGCAAGTTTGAGGCCAGCCTTGGTAACTCGGCAAAACACTCAGCAACTTAGTGGGACCCTGTCCCCAAAGTAAAAAATAAAAAGGGCTGGTAATGTGGCTTATTGATAAAGGACCCCTGGGTTCAAACCCCAGTACCAAGAAAAAAACCTCCTTCCCACTACCTGGATCCTACTTTTCTTCTCAATCTGGCTGAAGACTGGTTGGAGACTTAACTTGCACCATGACTATTTTGTGCTACTGTAACAACATACCTGAGACTGGGCAATGAATAGACGATGTAATGTGTTATGGTTTAGACTTGAAGCATCCTCTAAAACCTCATGAGTGAGATCATGCAAGAAAGTTCAGAGGTTAAATAATTCAGCTATCAGAGTCTTAATTAATCAGTGCATTAATCCCCTGAAGAGATTAACCAGGTGGTAACTGTAGGCAGGTAGGGTGTGACAGGAGGTGGGTCACTGGGGGTGTGCCTTTAGGATTTATATTTTGTGGGCTCTGCTCTCATTCTCTTTGCTTCTGGTGGCCTGTCCTAACCTCTTTCCTCCACATTCTTCTGCCATCAATCCCTGCCTCACCTTGATCCCAAAGCAATAGCTGACCACCTATGGACTGAGAACTCTGAAATGATGAGCTCCAAATAAACTCATTCCACTCTAAAATGGTCATCAGTCTTTTGGTTGCAGCAGCAAAAAAGCTTACTAAAAAAGAATAGTTTTATTTTAATTTTATTTATTTATTCAATTACAGACCAGGTCTCACTATGGATGCCCAGATTGGCTTTGAATGCCTGGACTCAAGTGATCATCCTGTCTCAGCCTCCCCAGGAGCTGGAACTGGCCTGGTGGCACATGCTCTGTAATCTCAGTAACTGGGGAAGCTGAGGTAGGAGGATCTCAAGTTCAAAGCCAACCTCGTTAACTTAGTGAGAAGCCCAAAACAACTCAATGAGATCTTGTCTCAAAAAAAAAAAAAAGGACTGGGGACAGGAGCTCAACCCCCAGTACCAAAGGAAAAAAAAGAAGACAAAACCAAGTAGCTGGGATTACAGGTGCAAGCCACCACACCCAGCTAAAGCTGGAAGTTTTTAAGTAAATGCTAGAAAAAGCCTGTCGGGTCATGAATGGAGCATTAAGGGGATTCTATTAAGGGTTCAGGAGAAAACAAGAGCTGTAGGGAGGGGGCTTCTTCCTGGAGACTGCACACTTGTTGTGAACAGAATACTGGTTGTGGGCCAGGCCCAGTGGCCCACACCTTTGATTCCAGCAACATGGGAGGCTGAGAGAGGAGGACTGCAAGTTAAAAGCCAGACTCAGCAATAGCAAGGTACTAAGCAACTCAGTTAGACCCTGGGCTTGGGATGTGACCCAGTGGTCAAGTGCCCCTGAGTTCAATCCCCGGTACCAAAAAAAAAAAAAAAAAAAAGGAATACTGGTTGTATAGTGGCACCACCTATGCCACAGAAAATCTTAATTAAGCTTCTCCAGAAATCTTCCCCATAACTGACCTTAGGAATATCAGCAAAAGAATCTCTAGGAAAGAGTTCAATATAGTTAAGTTTACTATTTCCTGTTGCTTAACTTACCTGGCCACACAAGATCAGAACTCCAGGTGCTAAACACCCCTTTACTAGTTTTTCACAAACATTTATGACCTATTTAGTATAGTAATAATATTTACCACAGTTTATAGAAGTATGTTTGCAAATGCAAAGTGTAATAAAAAAGACAGATCCTTTAACCAGGCTGGTGCTTCACAGAGATGTTTACATTTCAAAGAGAAGAGGTTACCAATTGGGCTCCTTGGTAACAGCTGGCTGGGGGAGGGAAGAAAGGCGAGAAGCTCTCCCCTCCTCAGGCGCCGTCCTTAAAGGGTTAACCTGCCTAGCTAGAACAGTGAAAGAAAAAGCTGCTTTTGTATGAACTTCTGCAGATTGTGAACTTCTGAGCCCCTCCCCTTACACACTGGGTATAAAGTTCTGAAACTGCCTGATTTGGGGGTTCAGGGGGATTGATGATTGATCACAGCAAAAGCTTTGCCCTCTGAACCTGGCTGTAGCCAAATAAATCTGTTTCCTGCCGTCTTCAGTGTCTTGCCTAGTCTGTCCCAACAACAGTTGAAATAGACTATTCTGACTGGATCTTACAAGGAATGAGCAGCATCTTGTTGGAACAGGGGTACATGTGGGTTGGGGGGGGGCACCTGTGTTACAAGGTAGCAATGAACTTGGCAGAATTATATCCAAGCCCTAGGACTTCATGGAAAACAGAATTTAGGAGCTATGAGGCCCATAGTAAGGGGTTCACTGCCCAGGGCTGCCTTGGGTCTCTGCTTCCTGCATTCTTACTGCCAGACCTCCAGAGGACACTGAACCTGCCAGCACCTTGATCTTGGACTTTCCAGCCTCCAGAATGGTAAGAGACAAATTTCTGTTTTCTATAAATTACCCAGTCTATGGTATTCTTCTACAACAACACCAAGGGACTAAGATAGTGGCTTGAGGCTGCTGTGCACTTTGGGGCTCATGCCACACAGATTCTCCTTGTTAAAAGAATTGCTTCCCCGGACAGTGGATGCGTGCCTTATCTTCCCATTGATGGCTATGTCCAGGGGACATTTTGGCAGCAGCTGTTCTTAGCTCAGGAGCTGTTCTTACCCATATCTTACCACATCCCACACCTTTTCAAAATGCCCAGGGGCACAGATATACCTTGGAATTGATTTAATTTGGAGAAAATGATCCTATTCTCTTGTTTATGTTTTCCAGTGCTGGGATGTGGACCCAGTGCCTCACACATGCTAGGCAAGGGCTCACCACGGAACCTCACCCCAACCACACAATCCTGCTCTCAGGAAAACACCTTTATACACTCTCTAACATCAGGTCCAGGTCCATAATCCACCTTTAAATAACAAATTCTACCAATGCTAACTTCTTTTTTTTTTTTTTGCTACTGGGAATTGAATTCAGGGGCACTTGACCACTAAGCCACATCCCCAGCCCTATTTTGTATTTTATTTAGAGATAGGGTCTCACTGTGTTGCTTAGCACCTTGCCACACCATTGCTAAGTCTGTCTTTCAATTCATGATTTCCTATCTCAGCCTCCCGAGCCACTAGGATTACAGGCATGCACCACTGTGACTGGCCAACGCTAACTTTTTTTTTTTTAAATATTTATTTTTTTGTTGTAGTTGGGCACAATACCATTATTTCACTTATTTATTTTTATGTGGTACTGAGGATCGAATCCAGGGTCTTGCACATGCAAGGCGAGCACTCTACCGCTGAGCCACAACCCCAGCCCCCTCAATGCTAACTTTTACCATAACATACTTATATGTTCTACGGGTGAAAAGACAGTACTGACCTTGAGTTAGTGTTACCCCTCAAAACAGGCTGTATTGAGGGTCCTTCTCTCTGCTTCCCCAATCACATCTATATCTACCCAACATGAATCAAGTCTTAAACCTCTATTTCTGTCCAACCTGCACTTGAATACTCCCTGACATCACCTTCCTAAAATCCCTATTAGAATAAGAAGACAATTTATTGTAGACTCTTATTGCCATCATTCCTGCTGCCTTCAGAGCCGTCCCCTGAGCGCCTCCTATTTCCCAAGCACTGGACAACTCACTTCTTGCTCACAACCTACAAGTATGAGTTGGCCAGAGAGGTCAGGAGAAGCCTCTAAGGTTCACCAACAATAAGAGATTGCGGCAAGAATCCAACCCTGGCTTGTATCATTTCAAGGCTTGTATCAATATTTTTTGGGGGGGTGACAAAATTTTAATAATAACAAATTAATAAAGAAAAATACCTTTCCTATTATTATTTTTTTCAGTTGTCAATGGACGTTTATTTTATTTATTGATACATGGTGCTGAGAATCCAACCCAGTGCCTCACACATGCTAGGCAAGCGCTCTGCCACTGAGCCACAACCCCAGCCCTATCTTTCCCTTTCTTAGACATGGACACCATAGACTCAACATGGAGTGGCATAGTCCGCAACCTCACAGCTATCCACAGCTCAGCAATGGAAAAGGTCTCTCACCTGCCGTAGAGTCAACATTCTCCCAGGCAGCTGCTCCCCCAAGCACATCATCCACTTCTTTCAGCTTTGGATACTTCCTGTTGGTTACCTAGACAACAAACAAAAACAGCCTTCACACTCCCAGTAAGTGAACAATATAAACAAGGACCACCAAACCACAGCAGCCCTCAAGTGCCCGCAACTTCCTTCCCTGAGCTCTGTGGATGCCAAATATAACACAATTCCTGCCTGCACAGAGCAACACACTCCAGGGGAACAGGAGGTCCCATGGCTGGGTTGTCCTCCAGGCTGGGCTGTCAGAGACCTCTGCAAGGACTGGAAGCTGCAACTGAGGATGTGGAAGTAGGGACAACAGCTTAGATGGAAGTCAACCAGTAGCACTTAGCTGGGTAATCCAGTCACTCCCCCAGGCTTTTAAAGCAAGCTACACTTTGTTTCTTTGAACTTTATCAGACATTACTGAAATGTCAGGATTAAGTTGAGGGATAAGGAAAAAAAGTCCAAGAATATTTTCCCTAAGCTTTTGTGATTTGAAATCCCAGGCCTCAGCCAGTGCAAGGCCTCAGCCAGTGCAAGGAACACAAAAGGACATACAGGTGACTGACACTCCTCGCTAATGGGTCAGTTGATCCCAATAAGCCACAGAAAATTCCCTATTCACATTCCTGTCCCACCCTAAGGGATCGGCAGGACTCCTACATAATGAACCCCAGGAATTACCTTCCTGTCCCACCCCAGACCCCCCCACACCCCTCACCCCCCCACCCCCCCCCACCCCCGGCTTCAGCCCGCCCCATTCTCCGCCCCAGAATTGAGCCACTCCAGGTTTCCACCAGTTGACTCCATCGCTAAATACTTAATAAAAGCCTGGAGATCCGAAATTTGCTTCCCGTCTCCCCCCTTCGTCCAGTGTGAGTCATTTGTTTTAAATAAGTAGACTCTGAACTCAACGAGACCTACCTCCTAAAATTACTTTTTAGCTGAATTATCAAGGGAAAATAACAAGTCATAAGACAGTGTACACCATTCATTTGCCGTACGCTCAACTGTGCAGTAGACTCCACTCCGGGCATTCGGATTAAAACATACACAGAACAAAGAAAAACCCCTGCCCTGCTGAGAGTGTGTCCCAGGATTAACAAATACAGCACATGAGCAAGCTACAAAATCTATTTGACGGTAATAAGTCCCATGGGGAAAATAAAGCAAGGCAACTGGAAGAGCCTCAGGCCTCTCCCTCGGGGACGCCAGATAGGGGGCAGCCCGAGATAGCGGGGAGGGGGGGTGACTGCGCGGGCTCCCGGAACACCGGGACCTGCTCAGGCCGTTCTGGACACGGCTGTGAGCATCGCGCACGGAGCAAGTGGCAGAGAGGTCCCCGCGAGGATCCAGGCCGCAGCCCGGCCAGGGCGATACCACCGGGCTATGGGAGCGACCAGGGGAGAGCCGGCGTCCCGGGCCCACCTTGCGGGTGACGTTATGCACGTAGGGGCAAGTGTTGCAGGCGAAGCGGTGGCAGCGCTGGCCCTCCTCCACAATCAATCCGTTTCCGCATCCCGGACAGAAGAGGAGCATAGCTCCGACTCCGCCACTTGGGCTCCGCGTCTGCGCGTTCCCGGAAGCAGGAGGCCTCGCATTCCCATTGGTCACCGCAGCCGCCCCGCCCCTCAGCCCAACACTAGTCACGTGTCTGCGCGCTCCCGGTCCGCCCCGCAGCAGACGGCCTCGCACCCCTCATTGGTCACCTCAGTCGCCCGCCCCTCCGGCTTACCAATGGCTGAGCTGCCTTACTTGCGCATGCGCGCTCCGCCTCTCCAGAGGTAACTGACGGGACCCTCCGAGCCCAGCTCGCTTGTGTCAACCCTGGAGGAAGCCGAGGCCCCGCGTCAGCCGGAGGAGCAGGAAGACGATGAGGACGAAGAGGAGCTGCTACCGCACTCCGAGGCCGTGGACGTGTTCCAGGAGGGTCTCGCCATGGTAGTGCAGGACCCGCTGCTCTGCGATCTCCCGATCCAGGTGCGCGCGGGCAGCGCCCGGGGCGCGGGTGGGCGGCCGCGGGCGGCCCAGGACAGCATCTCTGGGTGTAAGTAAGCTTTTCCTGGCCAGGCCGAGGCAAAAGAACACTTCCTCACAAGGTAAAAGGTATTTTAACACAATATGTTTAAAAAGTCAAAGTTGAGGGCGGGGGATGTAGCTCAGTTTGTAGAGTGCTTGCCTTGCAGGCACAGGGTCCTGGGTTCAATATCACAGGGAAAAAAAAAGTCAAAGTCGATGCGGGAACCTCCGTGGGAAACAAAGTAACGTGAAGACTAGGTCGTTGTTACTTGATTTTTCCATTTGCCTCAAGCGTCAATATGCTTTAGCACAGAAAGTAGTCTACCTAATTTAAAAAAAAAAATTTGCCCATCATGGATCTTTAAAATTAACTTCTACACCTATACACACACACACTCACACACACACACACACACACACACACACACACACACACACACACACACGGTGCTGGAGACTGAATCACAGGCTGTGTGCCTGCGGGGCACATGCTGTGCCACCCAGCAGCATCCCCAACCCAGCTTGTACTTTCTTAGGTATTTCTGTTAAAACACTTGTTATCATTTTTTGGTGCCTGCTAAGTTTTGTACACCTGACTCACCCTAGTCCTGAGCCCTAGCCTGGAACTTAATGCTCAGGGTTCTGAGGGAGAAATATTGGGCCCAGTATTCTTCTGCCTACCAGGCCCCATCCCCATATGGATTCATTCTCCCTGCCTGTTTCTTCACTCCTCTAAAGATGTGAGTGAAACATGAGGTTGGGGTGCTGAACAACTAAGTAAACCCTAAAATATAGGCAAGAGCCCCTTCTTACCCTTCATAAAATGAGACACCACTCTCTGGCCACTATCAGCTTGTTTTTCTTTGTTGTTCTTTGGGGTGGTAGAGAGTCAGGATTCCCATGTTCACCTTTGGTCTCCTCTAGGTTACGTTGGAAGAGGTCAATTCCCAGATAGCACTAGAATATGGTCAAGCAATGACAGTTCGAGTGTGCAAGATGGATGGGGAAGTAATGCGTAAGTGCCGCCCTCCTCCCATTAGGCCTATACATTCATGTGGACAAGATGTTAGCAGGACTGGTCAGTGAGAACCTTGGGGGCCATGCCCAAGGATATTAGGGCAGCCACAAACCCAGTCTGCAGAGTAGAGCCTGACAGTTCTGGGTTCTCTTGTCATCTGAGGCTCTGTCCCTCATGGATCTTTTCACACTGTGTCCATGGCTGCAGCTGTGGTTGTAGTGCAGAACGCTACTGTCCTGGACCTGAAGAAGGCCATCCAGAGGCATGTGCAGCTCAGGCAGGAGCGTGAAGGGGGCATTCAGCACATCAGCTGGTAAGTGGAACAGCAGCTTCTTCCTTGGGCTTCTGGGGGTGGTATGGGCTCCACAAAGAAGTAGTTCTGAGCCACACATGTGCACACTCCCACCGCTTTGCTGCAGATTCAGGCAGAGAGCAATTCTGTGTTGGGACTCCTGCCTCATCTGCTCCTAGACTCTCATGAATATCACCCCACCCAGATATCTTCACTTGTGGATACTTCTGGACCTCAGCGTTGGAAAGTGGTCTCCCTCGTTGAATGCTTCACTTTTCAGAGTCTCCTGCCAGTCCTCACCTAGGTCCTGTCAGCCCTCATGCTCCTATGGATCAGTACCCTATAGATGTGTCTAGCACTGTCCCCAGTTTCATTAGTGAAGTGTTTGGCCAGTGCTCACACGTTACCCCCTCACATGTGCACTGCACAGGAAAAAGGCCTAGAGGGAGTGCAGCTGCCCTAGGGCTGAGTGCTGGAGCCTGTCATGTCTGCAGCTCACCTCATCCTGCTCAAGGCAGCACACGGTTTACCTGAGCCCCCTCTTGTAGGTCTTATGTGTGGAGGACATACCATCTGACCTCTGCAGGAGAGAAGCTAACAGAGGACAGGAAGAAGCTCCGAGAGTAAGTTCAGACCACATCTTCAGCTGTGGGGCATCTTGCCTGGTGCCCTCTAGTACCCTATGTTCTGCCAGAGGGCTGTAGCAGCAGGGTTCCTGCCCAGACTGACACCTTCCCACAAGTAGCTTCCTTGGGGCACTCCCTATTAGGAGAGTAGCAGGCAGAGGAGCAGCTCCAGGCAGCTCCACCCCTGCAGTGCAATGGGAGTGTCTGGGAAGGTGGCCACACAGCCTCTTGGGCTAAGTACCACATTTATCCTCTTTGTTTCTCACAGGCCTGGGGGGCAAAGTGGGGGGAATTACAAGTGACCCTTCTATAGGTCAGACACTGTCTGTTTCCTTGTCTTTCAGTTATGGTATCCGGAATCGGGATGAGGTTTCCTTCATCAAAAAGCTGAGGCAAAAGTGACCCTAAGACAGGGACAGCTCTGTTCACTGATGGTCAGTCCTTTCCCAGCAGGATGGAGCCCTCCTTCCATCCTCTCATCAGAAAAGATTTGGGCTCGCTGTACTGTCAGCATGAGCCCTGGGGTTCTCAGGACCAGGACAGGGTAAACCTTTGTTCCTTGCTTTCCTATGAACTTGGCCTGGGCTCAAAGACCTTAAAACATGGCAGTTCCCACAGGGCTGTGGGCCTGGCCTTATGTGCAGAATAAATCTGTCTGTTCGCCTCATTTTTTGAATAGTCAAAGAGGCTTAATAGAGAGATCTATCCCATCACAGAGGGGTGTTTAGGGCAGAGAACTGGTATAGGTAACTCCTGGCATCCAAGATGCCACACCTAAGCCCTGTGGCCACATCACATGCCTGTAACCATGGTCTTCATAGCTCTTTGTTTGCTTGTGGGGAAGCAAGAACCCACATCCCAGAGCCTGCAGTAGCAGTCTGGAGACAGATGTGGATGGGGCCTCTACCCACAGGGTCCCCTACAGCAATGCCTTCCCCATCCCATTGTGGGGAAATGTGGCAGCACATCCCTAGGGTCCTAGAGCACAGTGCACCCTCCTGAGACTGAGGGGCTTCCCTGGGAACTGGAACAGCCTATGGGTGTACTCAAAACTTAGTTCCCTGTGTGGCAGAACTGTGCTGTCAGAGGCCAGGTACCTGCAGGGTCTTCTCCACAGCACTTAGCCAGAAGCCAAGAAGAAGGACAGAGCCCTGGTCAACTTAGTGGCAGCTAAAACGCTCCCGGTCCATTTATTGGCCACATGAGGTGGTCGTCAAGGGTCTAGTTAGAAGGTTATCGTGGGAGAGTGTGATAAATGCCCAACAAGATAAAGTCAACAGGAGTGAGCAAGGTACAGGAGGTCTGTCAGGGAAGACAAGTCCCTGAAGAGCAGGCAGAGTCCACAGGCCCCCGAGTCTCAGGGTGGTTGTGGCCATCAGCACCCACAGCTGGCTCAGTGGAGCTGAGCATCCAGTTCGTACTTCTCGCAGAACTTGTCGGTGAAGGGGATACAGGTGAGGAACTCGCACCACTCACAGCGGACAGGATAGAAGTAGAAGAGGACCACCAGGCCGGCCAGCAGGCCTAGGAAGACCACCTGGAAGATGATGATCTGGCAGCGCTTGCGGTACAGGTCAAACTTGCCGAAGCTTATGTAGGGCAGGAAGGCAAAGGAGAGGAAGAGGCCGCTGATGAAGCCTGAGATGTGGGCGAAATTGTCAATCCAGGGCAGCAGCCCAAAGGCAAAGAGGAAGAGCACCACAGCCAGCAGCTTGAAGAAGGCACGCCAGGGCCGTGCCAGGATCTGCCAGCTCTGGAAGAGCTCCACAAAGAGGCAGGCCAGGATGCCAAACTGAGAGCCGGCGGGGCCTACCTGTGGGTAGTGGGGTGGCTATAAGCTGCAGGAATAAGCAGCTTGGCCTCATCTTCCTGCCCCACTCCCAAAGGCAGGAGGAACACATCCAGTGCTCAACACAGGGCGAACCCACAGGCCACAGGCACACAGGGAAGGTCCCTACCCTGGAAGGCAGCTTTACCTCTGCCCTGTATGGCAGGAAGATGGCACTGGCCAGGTTGCCAGTGACACCACTCAGCAGGTAGATGATGGCTATGCGGTGCCAGCCGGCCAGCTTCTCCAGGTCTCGCAGCACAGTCATCTGGAAGCAGATGGACACTAGGCAGTGCAAGATCCTGTGGGGAGTAGGGAACACTCAGAGAAGGTGGCTTCTTGCCACCTTCAGCCAGCCATTCTGAAGTCCCTGAGACTTCCCACCCAGCCCACAGATTCACTTGCCCAGCGTGCAGGAACAGGGACAGCCACAGGCGGTAGAACTGGTCAGGCACCTCAGGGTTGAGGAAAGGCAGGAGGCCACACACATCGTCCATGCAGTGCACCTGTGCAGAGTGGCCAGTCAGCACTCACAGTGGCTAGGGAGTAGGGGAGGGACATGCCCTGAGGCCTACCTGAGAGCAGAGTGTGGCCTCCTCGTGGAAATAACCCCTCATGAAGTCACAATACTCCCGGGAGGTGATCTCGCACCTGGAAGGTCAGGGCCCAGATTTGGAGGAGACTGCTAGGTCCAGGGACAGAGGCACCACGACCCTCCCATTGGCCTTTTCTCCTTGTTGGAGCCTTGAGTTTTGGAACTTGGTGGGGGAGAAGGCACAGCCCTGGGCCCAGACTTGTGGCAACTGCATGCTCACCTGCCCTTGGTGCCGACGCAGCAGGGTCGGCCTGTTATGACACAGTCCATGTGAGGGTGGTTGGTGTGGTTCCCGGCACTGCTTTTAGTGCAGATCTGGGTCACAAACAGGGAAGAGCCAAGTCAGCCCCACCCCAACTCTTGCTCTATACCTCATAAGGTAGAAGACAGGACTTCCTGACTTTAAACAGATCCTTACATCTGAGCCTCAGCAGGGCCATCTATCAAACTGGAATGTCATCAGGCCTTCCAAGTCTATCAGGCCCTCTTGCTCTGACTAGATGCTCAGAGAGACAGCCTTAGGTGATAGACAGATTGGGCAAAGGCCAGGGGCATGGTGTCTGAAAATGGGATGGTCCCACCCAGAGAGGCCTCTGGCATCACTGATGGGTGTGACAAGCTGACTTCCCAGCAATTCCCCCACCCCAGCTTACCGGCCACTTAGTGATGTCTTCTGGCCACTCATGGGGGTCCTCAGAGGAGGGTTCATCACACACCCTGCGTGAGCCCAGTATGTTGTCAGAACCTGCTTTGAGCCCCTGGCATTGGCACCCTCCCATCTGAGTCAACAATGGGACACCTTCACCCTTCTGGGAAAAGCAAGGACAGAAGAGGGGACAGCCAGGAAGACTGACCTGGGGTCCTGGTGGCAGACAGAGCCAAACTGCCTCTTGTGGCCAGCAAGGTCTGGGGCGCTGGGATGGACAGGCCACTTCACCCACACTGCTAGGGTGGACTGTAAGAACACAGGGTCAGCCCTGGTCAGAGCCCATTCCTTGCCAAGTTTAGTCAGCAGTGAGGGCTCGAAGCCAGAGTCACAGGCAAAGTCCCCACCACTCCACCCCTAATCATTTTAGATGCCTGATTCGGTCACATATGGAGAGATTCTGGCACTAGGAGCATAATTGCCAGCTGCTTTTTATATATTTGTTTGTTTGTGAGGTAACGGGGATCGAATACAGAGGTGCTCTACAACTGAGCCACATCCTCAGCCCTTCTTGTTATTTTGAGACAGGGTCTCAAGCTAGCCCTGAACTTGCCATTCTCCTGCATCCATTTTCCACCTAGCTGGGATTACAGGCGTACAGTACAGCACCTTGCTCCCATTAGCTTTTCAAAAACAGCCTCTGCATCCTTAATCAGGGATTGGTATAAACTATGGTACCGCCACAAAAGATGCAGGAAAACAAAACCAAAAAAAACATGAATGCTTTTTTTTAAAAAACAATATCACTTAGTGGAGAAAATTACTTTAAGATACCTGCACACAGACTAGACAGGTGCTGAAAGAGCACACCCAAACCAAGGTCAGGTCAAAGTCAAATGAACCTCCCTGGGTGAGGAACCAGGGATGGAGGAGTGCAAGGTAAACAGACATCAAAGTGGCAGGAAGGGCCTCATGTGGGCAATGCTACATGCCAAGAGCGAGGGTCAAAGGGAACTCAGTGGGGCCTGAGTCTAAAGGTAACTGCGGACACAGCATACACAAGGAGCTGTGCGGGACGCACCGAGCACTCCTCCTCTGAGGTCTGCACACAGCCAGATCGGTCATTTCGCACGCAACAGGCCGAGTGCTTCTCACGCTCACGAGCAGCACTGATGAAGCTGTGCACCTGTGGGTCCTGGCGCATGCAGGGCGAGAACTTGGCACCCAGGTGAATAAGGGCCTCCTACAGTAAGGGAGATGTGCAGTTGCAGCCCCAGGCCCCCTGCCCACCTCAGGAACTCCAGGCTTCGCCCCCAGCCACATCCTCACCGAGCTGGGACCGATCCAGAAGTTTTCTTGCTGCACATACTTGACATTTTCGTAGACACCACGGTTCCGCAGCACCTGGGAAGTCAGGAAGTGGGATTAGACCAAGTCCATAGGGCTCTCTCTTCCTGGAGAGGAGCACAGGGGGTCCAGACCCTGGCCCCCAACCATCTGGGTCCCGGGAGAGTGCCAGGGGCTCACCGAGTCCACTGTCTCATGTTGCGAGAAGCCCACGGGCGCGATGCCATAGATACACACTGCTAGAATGGTGACCAGCGAGTGCACGAAGGTAAGCCAGTAGGTGAAGAAGGGCCTGCAGGGCGGAGCATCAGCGGGCACATCCCCAAGGCAGAGCCCAGGAATCTGCATCCCAACCCCAAGACTTGCTCACAGGGCTGCAATCCCCTGACCTACCTGTGGTCGTCCATGTCCTCGATCTGGCGCTTCACATAGCTGTCAATTCGCTTGCGGTAGGTGCGGTTAGTAAGCCGGCCCACCATGCCCAGCCCATATGGCCGCTTCTCCCTGGCAAAGAGCTTGCGCACTGGCACTGCAATGCGCTGGCCCCGCCTGGGCCCTACAGCGCTCACCACCTCCTGTCGAAGCCGTACCTTGGGCTGCGGAGCTGTGCCACCCTCCTTCTGTTTCCGCCAGCCTCGCTCCAGGGGCCTGCAGGGAGCCAGCTCATTCACCTCCTGGGCTAGACCACCACCTGCTGCCATCCCTCCTGACGCAACCAGAGCTAGTCAGTCTTTATCCCGCCCTGCACAGGCCTTGGCTTTGATGAAGGGGGTGGGTGTCAAGTCCCAGTTTTAGCCTCTTACCAGTAAAGGAGCAACCTCAGGCCCCTCCCAGGATGGCAGGAAAGGACCCCAGATTCAGCAAAGGTTCTGTACCTCAGCAAAAGGTCACACTCCTCTATGCTGGAATCACCCAGCCACCATGTCTTGGGACTCCCCAAGTGGGCAGAAAATACTGGGGACATGTCTAGCCCTGGGACCCCCACCATAGTTGCCAAGCTAGGTTCCCACTGCACTAGGCAACTCACTCTAGGCAGTGAATGCTGGTGCACCATGCCCTAGGGTCCAGCTGCTCCTGACGGACAGAGGTCCCCCCCCACCATGTACCCCACCCACCAGCTGCACTCACAGCATCAAGTGGCTGCGCTCAAGCTCACTGCGGTCCAGGGCCCCACCCGTGAGGTCAGCCTGCTCTGGGGCTTTCTCCCAGTCTTTGAGTGCAGCCTCCGATGGGGACTCAAACACCTCATCCGGGTATGTGGACAGCTCCTCATGGAGGACACCTTCCTGAGCAAATACTCGAGATCAGGTTGGATACAGAGACAGAGGCCATGGGTGAGGCCTTGCGCTCTTCTTACCCGAGCAAAGAAGGATGTGTCTAACTCCTCAGGGAAATCTGCTGTGTCCTCCTCCAGGAAACTGGCAGGAGTGAAGCTTCGTCGGTGTGCCCGGCGTAAGGTGCCATCCTTAGCAGAGCGGCCCTGAGGGCAAGGAGGTGACCTTGGGACCTAATAGCCACTGGGCGCCCACCTCCACCCATGGCCCTATGCCTACCTTCACCAGTGCTGCAGCCGCCCTGAAGCTCATCTTGGCCACAGATTCACGCTTGCGCCGCCGAGGAAGCCGGTTAAAACCTGAGCGGGAGCTGGAGAAGGAGCAGAGGGAGGCAGCACCTGGTGTGACCGGAGTGTGCGGAGCGCTCAGGCCATCAGCAGTGTCATCTGCCATGCGGAAGGCCCGGCCGCGGGCCAGAGGGTCTATGATCTGGCAGAGGCAAAGACACAGTGGAGTCAGGCTAGTTTGGTGCCAGGGGCTCTCAACACACCAGAGCCACGCAAGCCCCACAGAGAGGGCGCCACTGCTACTGCTCTCACTCCTGCAGGCCCAGGGCAGCTGAATGGGTATCATCCCGACAGCCACCTAGTGGGGCCTCCTCCTCTCCCCTTCTACTGCTGGTCCCCCTGGTATGCTCGCCTATCCAGAGGCTGCCCCTGGTATAATGCCAGGGCCCTTCACCTCACCCAGGTGGCCCTTCCCAGAGCATCTTACCTGCTTCCATGGGATCACCTGACTGTTCTCCCAACCATGAGCTCAGGTAGACTGTGCCCCAGCCCCCACCAGGGAATCAGAATGAGGGAACATGGGACGATAGCCCATAGGCGTACCTTCTGCATGCCCAGCTGGCATGGCCCCACGTACAGTGGGGGTGGTGTCTCCGTGCTGGTCAGCGACACATTGTCCTGGCTAGGAAGATCCAGCTCCCGAATGACCTGGGGTTTCAGCTTCCCATAGCGCTGGCTGCAGTGACGGATGCTTTTGCGCTGCCACTTCTGGGTGCTGTCACTGTCCTTGCTCACTCCAAACCAGTCAGCTGTCCCCCTATCATGGAAGGGACTCAGCAAGGGGCAGCTACATCTCCCCCTCCTAGGCAAGGAGCCTCAGAGGCCATCCTCCTGGACAGCAAGCTCTGCCCCAGCCTTCAGGCCCTCCGGGGGCTGGATGGAAATAGTCTAATTAGGAGGACAAGTGGGTTCCATCCCCTGAGTCTAGAGAAGGAGGCTGGCCCCAGGCAGCAGCACGGGAGACCCCAGCAGATTGTCCACAGCCCTCGAACATGCAAACAACACATAGCTGGCACTGCCCTCAAGGGCCAGGAAATGCCAACATGGCAGCTCTTAAGAAGCCACACATAACATGCACACACCAGAAAACAGCAACACACCCATGACCTGCCTGAAGTACCTGAGCAGGGACCAAGAGAGGGACTGGCGCTGTGGGGGCGGCCTGCAGGCAGCCCGGGGACCTGAGAGGGGCAGAGTATGGACTCGCCCAAAGCGCACCTGTCGGCTGTGAGGGACCAGAGCATTAGGGTACGGAGACAGAGAAAGTGAGTGCTGGGCAGCAGAGAAGGGTAGTGGGGTGACAGCAGTACAGTCCCCAGGACAGGAGGACCAGAGCAGAAGAGAAAGCTGAGACAAGACAGACCCTTGCTCCTTCCCAGCCCCAATACCCAAAGGGGACCCTGTGTGCCTTCCCCTGGGGAGTGGCCAGGGCAGTACCTGCGGATGGTCTGTGTGATAGATGTCTGGCGCTGGAGCACAGGCCGCCGGGGCTCATGGTGGGGCGAAGGGACGTGGGCCGTCTCAGCTGGCATACTCACACTCCGCAGGAAAGTCTGGCACCTCAGGGGCTGAGCAACAGGGTCACAGTGAGGAGTCTGGATGGGGCATGGGCACAGCCATAGCCCTGGACACTCAGCACCTACCTGCAGGAAGCTGGGCTCCTCTGCTGGGGGTGGCATCACAGCCGGTATGTCCAGCTTCAGCCAGGGTGGCTTCTTGCGCTGCAGACTGCTTGTGCTGTCCCTGCGGCCCTCACTCATGGCTCCAGGTGGAGTGAGGCAGGCCTGGAAAGGGGAAGGTGCTCAGTAGTGAGGCTGGCAAGCCCCTGAAGATCCACTGGGCCCAGACCCGGAGAAGGCAGAAGCAGCGATATGCCAAATGGTGGTGCTCACAGCTCCGCGGCTGGAGCCCAGATAGTGCTCGGCACTGGTTATGTCCACACCTTCCTGGTTCCCCTCACAGTCCTCGGACAACCAGGTCCACAGGCAGCACTTCCAGCACCTCCAATGAGCAAAGCACTTGGAGGTGCTTGGCACATGCTGGGGGAGACACAAGACAAGACCTGCCCTATCAGAGTTTACACTTTGGAAATTATCACCCTAAAGAAGTAAGTGCCGAAGGGATGCTATGTGTGATGGGCAGAAAACAGCAATGACAGCTGCTTGGAAGGGACAGTGAGGTTCCCTGTGGCTCAGACCTTGAAGGGGATGAGGACTGAGCCTGGCAGGGCCAACCAGGCTCCCTGTGACCTGGAGCTAAGGCTAAGAGCTCCCAGTGTGCCCCTGGCCTGTCTTATCTACCCCTTGCCTTCTTTTAACAACTATGGCTTCCACTACAGAGTCAGAGGCATACTACATACAGAACATACAGAGAGTGAATCCCACCCATTACACAGAGGAATCTCTACATTCAGAGAAAGTCATGGTTTCCCAGGTGGCAGAGCAGCAGCTAGGGCACTGGGTGATTTTCTACAAACCATATTCACGCATTAATCATGATGACCACCAGGTGGCGTCATATGCCCAAAAAACAACAGTGAGGCAGCCAGAGCAGGGACTTGTTGGGGGACTGCATGCCTGACAACTCCCAACCCACCAACACAGGGGAAGACCCAGAGCATAGAGACCAGGGAACTCTATTACCCACATCATTTGTACAAAGGACAATTGCTGCAGATCTGCACCCAGGAGGGTCTGGAAAAGCCCTCTGTTATTAATACCTCCTTTATTAATCCCAAGTTCCTTAGCCTCTTCAAAGTGTGCAAACCTCAACAAGCTGCAAGTGGCTGGATGTGTGAACCGCCCACTGCTGCCTCCAGGAATGGATTCCACTTGGGAGTCTCCCCCTCAACTGTTTGAAGGAGATCCAGGGCTTCCACAGAGCTATGTCCACCATATGACACTGCATATGGCCCTGGTGGGCCCTATACTGCCTAGTAAAAAAAAGGCCTAGGGTACCAGTTGCAGCTCCTGCTGGCCCTACAGAGGCCAGGAACAGAACAGATAGCAGAAGGGAGTCTTCCTGGCTCCATCCCTCACATTCCAACCCCTTCTCCAAGTTGATCATGCACTGCTGGGCCCAGGTGGTGGCTGGGGGGGCAAAGGTAGGGGAACCCCCCTACCATGTACCCAGGGGTCCCTCCCTGTCTGACCTCAGCACCACAAGCCAGGCAGCATTTGTCTCTGCATCCCTGGGCCTGCCTATGCTGAGCCCCTGTTGGTGGATGGAGGCCATGTGTGACACAGGCCATTCTGACCAAGAAATGGGTGTGGCAAGGTCCTTCTAGGAGCTAAAGCAAGCCAGCCCTCAGCATCTGACCTGTACCACATGCCAAACCCAGATCTGGGTGCCAGGCATCAACTGGTGTCAGGTCAGCATCCTGGGGATGGATGTCTTCCTCTTCATCCCATAGCCATCTTTCATAGACAGCCTAGTAGGATCACCTGCTGGCTAAGGAGTGACTTGGGGGCCACCTCTGTGTCTTGGGCACACTACTCACAGAATCAGACACTTTCTGATGTGCTGGGAAAGCAAGCAGAGCACAGGGAGGGGCTCCTGAGCCTACAGAGGGGCCTCAGCATCCTCCCAGTCTGTCAGCCTGCTCCCAAGGCTGTGCTATGCCCATGGGGTAAGGAGCCAGACACCAGACAGGATGAAGACACCTTTGGCATTCCTGCTTAGTTCACCCAAAGGACCACTCCAGCCCTGCCACACAAAGCAACATGCCTTCAGTCTTCTTACTTGGAACACTGATGCTGCTGGTGAGACTATTATAGGGTACAGAGAGGAGCAGGGCCAAGAGTACAAACAGAGCTACTGCTGCTGCTGCTGGGAATCCCTGGGTGAGCACCAGGGACTGGTCTCTCCAAGAACCTGCCTAGGTTTGCCCAGCACCTCCAGGTGGCATCCAGCTGGCACCTACTCAATAGTGCAGGCCCCCTTTGCCACTAGATGATCCACAGGCATATCCCCAGCAAAGTCTGTCCTTGAGCTCAGTGCCTCCCATCTCAGGTGTGCATACATTCCAGGACCTGCATCCTCAGTCAGAATGCCATCCCCCAACAGGAGCCCCCCGGCCTGGTTCTTCCAGAGCTCATGCACATGAGTGCAGTCCTCTGTCCTGTCACTGCCCAGGACTCACTGGTTCTAGAGCAACCACAGGGTATACACATTGACAACTGCAGAGCAAGGCTAGCACGAAGGGGCCAGTCCCTGAGACCCAAAGAGCAGGGGATTCCTGAAGGAGATGACCCTCAGCCACCCTGGGAGGAGGAGCTGACTGTTGGGAGCAATTATGAGTGAGAAGGGCACAAGCTGTGAGGGGAGAAGAACTGGGACCACGCACAGGCAACTGGACCCCCCAGCCCTTGCTCCAGATGGGCTCACATTTGGCCCCAGGAAGCACCAAAGACCTCAGCTCACAATGGAGGCCCCAGCCCCTATCTGAATATCCAGGACAACCCCTCCTGTGCTGAGGGGAGGCAGGAAGGTGCAGGAGAATGCATGTGGTCCAGCAGGCAGGGAGAGGATACCCCCCCTGCCCCACCAAATGCTGGGTACCCCATCTGGGCCTCAAGTGTGTGGGATTCACAAGGCTTGGGGGAGAAACAGGCCCAGACCAGACTGGCCAAGGAGCAACACACTGCCCTCCCACAGTGACCCACTATCCAGGCCTCCTCCAGGCACACAGTGGGCTCTTGTTCCCAGACAGCCTCAGGGGACTCTGCTCGGCTGGGCCCTCAGTGCAGGGGGGAACCCCAGCCAGGAGGGCATAACTTCCAGAGGTCACAGCATGAATCATTCAGCAACATCAGGAACTGGCCATATGCACATGGGGGATGAAGTGGAAAGTGCGGGGAGCAGCACCAGTGGTGAAAGAGGGCCAGGAAGGGGGGGTGCCCCTTGGGCACACCAAGCAGCTTAAGACTAGAAATGAGCCTGAGAGATGAGGAAGGTCAGGTTCCAGAGACTGGTGTGGAGGGATGAAATGTGGCTGCAGCTGCCAGGGCAGAGGAAATAGGCAGGGGACATCAGAGTCCTGCTGACTAGGGTGCAAGAGTCAGGAGCCAGGTACAGTGGCACATGCCTATAATCCCAGCAACTTGGGAGGCTGAGGCAGGAAGATTGAGAGTTCAAAGCCAGCTTCAACAACTCAGCGTGGTCCTAAGCAACTTGAAGAGATCCTATCTCAAAATGAAATATAAAAAGGGCTGGGGATGTGGCTCAGTGGTTAAGTGCCCCTGGATTTAATCTCTGATACCAAAAAAAGAAGAGACAGGAGGCAGGAAGGAAGTAAAAGGGCCGGAGCCAAGCTGCTGACCCATACATTTGTCTCCATCACCAATAGCCTTGAACAAATCCATTTTGCCATCTGAGAATATGGCCATGGCAGTACCCAGCACACAGTAGGTGCTCAATAAACAGCAGCTGGATCGGCAGCAGAAAGGCTGGTTCTGAGGTGGAACAGAGAGCCAGGCAGCTGGCAGTTTGAGAGGCCCAGAGCATGTGCAATGAGGACCATGAAAAACTGGAGGACCAGACCATTCAGAGGTGCTGCATTTAGCAAGGTATGGCCGAGGCACAAGGACATTGGGGCAGGTTTGCCAGAGCCAGCATGAAGCTGTAGCCTAAGGAGTAAGCAGCAGCCTTCTCTGCACTCGGACCTGCCCTGGACACTCACAGGGCAACAGGAAGCAGAAAGCACAGCCAGCCAAGAGATGGCCCACTACCAAGGTCAGCTACAACAATAGGCCCCACCTAGGACATCCAACCAGTCGTGTCCTTAGCTCACCCAAGCCTGGACCCAAAGAAGTTGGCTCCTCCAAGATCCCCCTCAACCTCTCTCTGACCCCTAAACTGAGGCCCCTGATCCCCTTTTGAGAGAAGTGTCTACAGCTATCTGCAGCCTAGATCCCACTCCTCCTCCACTGTCACTGTGTAGCAAAGGGAAAGTCACCTGGCCTCTCTGCCTCCTCTGTAAATGGCACCATGTGGAGAACACTTGCTAGGCTCTTTGCAAACCACAAAGTGCTCTTCAATCCTTCCAGTGATCCCTCCCTTTTCTGTGGAAGAAACAAGTTTCCATTTGGAGCAGGGCAGGCCTGAGATGGAGCCAGCAGCCTTCACCATACCCTTTTCCTGTCCCTAGGAAGACACACCAGCTCCCTGCCTCCCCACATCACCTATCAGCCACCATCACCCCAGACAAGCAGCCAGACAGACAGTAACAGAATAAGGGGCTTCCTTCTATAAGCCATCTGTAGGGGCAGCCTGGTGGCACATAGGAGAAGAAGAGGCCACTCAGGGAAGGGCACTGCACCACGGCTAACCCAGCATATGTGGCCCAGGGGTCACATTCCCTGACCCACTGGAGCTGACAGGACAGACACACCTGGAGGTTAGGGTACCTGTCCACACCAACCAATCAGAAAGTGGGGACAAGGACTTGGTTGTACCAGATTCCAAGTGTGAACTGCCCCCTAAACTGGACACATCTAGTCCTCAATATAGGATTTGGCCAGATCCCAGGAGTTAAGTGAAAGCATAGCACACACTCCTGGCTGGTGGGGGAAGGGGTCCAACACACCTGGCTGGAAGGCAGATGAGCAGCCAGTCACAGTCAGAGTTTCCCAGAAGTGCCCCTAACTGACCCTACACATGTGCTCCCTCATGCCCAGGAACCCTCAGGCTCAGCAAACCCTGCTGGACCCACTGGATGCAGGCTAAGCATCTGAGTGCAGGAGCCTGGCACACCTGCCTCAAGCATGATCTTAGCTGACCCCACCAACCTGTCACAGCACGTCCACCTTACAGGAAAGGAAACTGAGCCTCAGAAGGGCCAGTCACTGCCTAAGGTCACAGAGCACCCAAAGGGAGTCCAGCACCTTGGCCAGGAGCTAGGGTGGGGGTCCCTATCTGCTTGCCCAGCTACAGACCAGCTGTGGTCTTCAGCCCCAAGATTTTGAGGGCTCTCGGGCCCTGTATGCAAACTTCTACCACCCAGAGGCACCTGGGTGGAGAAAGGAGAGAGCCACCACTAAACACAGCTGATCCAGGAACCAAGAAATGGGATCCTAGGGCAGAAAATCTATCCTGTCAGACACTGGGGAGAATAGGGATGGGCTGAGGCCCCACACACACTGGAAGTGCCTGAGCAGCAGCTGGAGTCAAAAGGATGCTGAGGGAGATCCCTGGTGGTCCACAGAGGGTAGGAAGACCTACAGATCCTGTTGGCCAAGAGGTCCTGGAAAAGGTCAGCTCCCCAGGGTGAGGACTGGCTGGTTCCCGGATGCTGGCCTCAGTGGACCTGTGCAATGGAAGCCTGTGTGGTCTGACTGGAGCCCAAGGGCCAGTGCCTTCAATCTAGGACCACAGATTCCCTTGCCCTTGCCCCATGCTCAGAATTACCCTGATGGCAGAGGCCTCAGCTTCAAGGACCCTTGGAAACCTAGTCTTCTCCCACCTCCCGGTAGGGGTAGGGGGCTGGGGCTGGCTCCACGGGGGTGGGGAGATCCGGGCCAGGGACAGCCCAGGCTTCTAACTGGGCTAAACCTGAAAAGCCAGTTTCATCCTTGAATCTCCCGGCTCCAACAGGAAGTCGGGGGGGGGGGGGGGGCTTTCCCTGCACCGAGTTAGGGCTTCCAAGCCCAGGCCCCGCCCACCCAGGCAGACATACAACCCAAGCTGCACACTAAGGAACGCCGGTCAGGACCTTTCGGGCCCAAGACAGATCTGGGTGGGGAATCCCCTGCCCATTCTCCACCCAGACCCACAAATGTGCCCCCAGCGGGGCATAGCCAGACCCCCGCGCAGCGCCCGGAGCACCCGTCCGGCTATCACCCGGACGGGAGAAGGCCAACTTCCAGGAACTCGGCAGCGGTCGGCTCAGCCCCAGCCCGCCCCTCCTGGCCACCACGAGGGGGGTGGGGGGCTGTCTTTGGAAGTAGCTCCCCGCCGGCCCTGGGGCTCCCGTTTTACAGATCGGGAGACGGCGCTGGGAAGTAGCCGGAGGGGTCGGGCCCTACCCCGAGCGCCGCAGTCCACAGCTGCTGCTGTTACTCCCTGCCCCGGGAGCGCGCCGGGACAGGGACGATCCCAAGACGTCCCGCCCTCCGAGCTGGAGTTTCGGACACCACCCGCCGGAGGTGGCGAGGAAGGGAGGCGCAGGCGGAGGCCCAGGGACTGAGTCCCCGGTCCGAACCCTTGGTACCGGCGGAGCTGGGGCCGAGACATTTCAGCCACGGGCCATTTTTGCGGTGCGCCGGGCCGCCTGCGCCGGCGCTCGGAAAACTCCGCGGAGAAAGTCGGCGGCCCAGGCGGGCACGCGTCCGAAAAAGTCCAGGCCCGGCTCGGGCCCCGCCGCCTGCCACTTACCGCCGCCGCTGGGCCGGGGTCCTCCGAGGGCGTCCGGAGGCGCCGGGAGGGCGCCCGCGCCGAGTCCCCGCTGCGCCCGCCCGCGCGCCGCTCCGGCCGCCCGCCCGGGAATGCCATGGAGCGAGGGGCGTGCGCGCCGGGGGCGGGCCGGGCCGGAGGGGCGGCCGCGCTGACTCAGGGCTCAGGAATGCGCGCCGCCCGCGGCCCGCCGGATACGCCTCCTCCGGGAAGGCCACAGGGCTGCGCTCTCCACAGAGTCCGCTTGCCGAGACACCTGTGGCCTGGGTTTGGCATCGTCTCCGCCTGTGTGGAAGAGACTGAAGGATCCAGATCCGATGGTCAGCGTCAGTCCTGGGCTCCGCGACTTCTCCCAGATTCCATTGAATCCTGAGTTTGTTCTGCCTCCACCCGTGCAGGGCGCGTGGGGGATGGAAAGGGTCCTAGGATCTCTTGAAAACGGACTGCAAACTCCCTCTAAGGCGGCACTGACAAGCCACTTATCCCAAGGTCAGAGTCCCACGTGAGCATTCACTCCCCTTGCACACATTCACTATGAAAAAACATTCCTGGCACACGCCCATAATCTCAGCTACTCAGGCCGCCGAGGCAGTAGGATGGTGAGTTCCAAACCAGTTTGGCAATTTACAGACACCCTGTCTCAAAAAACTAAGAGGGAGCTAGGGCTGTGGCTCAGTGGTAGAGCGCTTGCCTCGCATGTGTTGGGAACTGGGTTTGATCCTCAGCAGCACATAAATAAATAAAATAAAGGTCTTGTGTCCATCTACAACTAAAATCTGAAAAAAAAAAAAAATTAAGAGGATTGGGGGGGCTGGGGATGTGGCTCAAGCGGTAGCGCGCTCGCCTGGCATGCGTGCGGCCCGGGTTCGATCCTCAGCACCACATACCAACAAAGATGTTGTGTCCGCCGAGAACTGAAAAATAAATGTTAAAAAAAAAATTCTCTCTCTCTCTCTCTCTCTCTCTCTCTCCCCCCCCCTCACTCTCTCTTTAAAAAAAAAAAAAAAAAAAGAGGGTTGGGAATGTAGCTCAGGGGTAGAGTGCCCCTGGGTTAAATCTCCAGTATGGGAGGAAGACAGGCAGGCTTCCTCTGATCACTGCAAGTCATACAAGAGTGCTCCTTGCATTCATTTGCTTACAGACACACATGTTCACACACACTGTTTACGCACACAGACTCAGGGGCATACACGAACTCAGACACACACTTGCATGAGTACATACTTATACCACTCACACATTTGTACTTGTACATGCTCATGTTAACATGTTAACACACTGATGCACATGCAGTCCATCACACATCCAGGTCAGAGTAGTTAAACCTTCCCTTGGCCCTGGGATCCAAATCCTGTTACCCCAGCAGGTGCTGAGCCTGGCTGCAAATATCACCACTGAGATCATGCCTGCACTGTGAGACACAAAATGGCCTATCTACTTTCCTTGGAGGCTGCTGGTGGGGGTTTCCCAGCAAGCTCTCTCCTGGCACTGCAGACAGCTTGTGCCAACAGCAAGAATGGGAAGCGTGTTCCAGGGGTTTGGTCCAAGCTTCCCATGGGTAGTGGTTTGGAGGTCTCCCTTCTTCCCACAAATTACTAGACCCACAAATGTGTCTTCAGACCCTGTGATGGTCACAAGGCTATTGCTCCCCCAGCCACAACCTTGGGGACCAGGTGGTATCAGGCCTCTGGGAACTGAGTTGCTGCCACCAAAAGTCAGCAAGCTGCATCCAGTGCCCAACTGCATGGATTGGTCTTGAACTTGTGATCCTCCTTCAGCTTCCAGAGTAAAGTTGACCACTTGAGGGCTGGAGATATAGCTCCTTTGGTAGAGTGCTTGCCTTGCATCCACAAGGCCCTGGGTTCTATCCCCAGCACGAAAACACACACATACACACACACTCACACTTGACCACTTGGACTAAAGGTGCTGGTGCACTTACTGGTGAACCCCAGAGTCAGAACCAGGGGCAGAATCCTGTCTGTATTCCCATTCATCAAAGGGCATAGTGGTATCCACTTAGTGAGCCCTCTACAAACACAGGTGGTGTCAAACAATTCTTGCACCGAGGGAGACAGTGGAAATTTGGGGGGGTGGGAGATGGAGGAAACTCCTTCACTGGGGAGAGACTGCTGGTGCATCACGGATAAGCAGTGCTTGCTCGTGCCACTCTTCCTCCTATGCCAGGCTCAGAGACAGGACAGTCTCCATTCCTAGCATTCTTGACCCCTGCCAGGGATAAGCAGGTCCTGCAAAGCCTGGATGCCCAGACTGGGCTGGCTAGGCCAGCAATGATATCTCTCTGGAAAGCCAGGGACTGGGCTTGCCTCCAACACATGCCACAGCTGAGCATCTGGTGTCTGTGGGTCCCCTCCTGTAGTGGGCACTGTAGGCACCATCCAGACCCATCTTGGAGACCCATCTTGGAGCACCAGTCACAACTGAGACACATCCCTAGCCAGAGTCACTTTAATGGAAGAGAGCACCAAAAGGCAATGTACATCCAGCAACAGGTAAGGAGCTTTCCTCTGTGTTCACTCCCAGGAGATGTCTCTGTTCCCAAGCTCCAGTGGATCTTTACCATTGAGCTACATCCTCAGCACTTTTTATTTTGAGACAGGGTGGTCTCTCACTAAGTTGCCTAGCCTGGTCTTGAACTTATGGTCCTCCTTCAGCTTCCAGAGCCACTGGGATTACAGGTGTATACCAACACCCCTCATCTTCCCAACCCCAGCTGCAGCAGCCGCTCTTGCAAACCTGTTCTCTACCCACTCCATATCAGGAGCAGCCCTGCAGGCATATCCCTATTTCAGCATCCATGTCCAGGAATCCCCTGGCTGACTGACCAACCTTGGCATCCTGAGTGAGGGCACCTGAAGGACAGCATGAGCAAAGTAAGGTGGACACGTATGTGTTCAAGCCACCTAGACATGTGTCTGAACACACATGTGCTCTGCCTCATGTCTGCTCTACTGACCTATACTCTGGTGGAGAGGCTCCTTAAATGGAATCCCAGTCCTTGGCCCCTCTCTTTCCCCTTGATCCACCCTGGAGAAATGGAAATCAGCTGCAATTGCCTAACATACCCAAGGCTGTGGGATAGCCTTCTGGTGATGGACCAGCCTTGTTGTCCACCCAGGTCTTATGGAGCTCACTCCAGGACATGAGGGGGTGGGGACACTGACCAGTAAGAAAATCCTGGCAGCCACACAGGAATCCTCAGTTCAGCCTCCAGGCCACAAGTAATCGCCCCAGGGGGCCAGCCCTTGGGCTTTGGAGGGCCCTTGAATAGATCAAAAGAAACTGCCCCTCCCTGGAAAGCAGAGATGCAGGAATGGGCTTAGGACCAGGGCCTGGCTATTTGAGGAGGCGGCGGAAGTGGGCCAGGCTAGCAGGAGGCCTGAAGTCATAAGCTATTTATGAGGCAGCTGCCCCTTCCCCTTGACCCTGGGCTTGGCAAGAGGGTCCTATAAGCTCAGGGCTCAGGGCTTTGCATCATTGGCAGTACTCCCTTCCTAGGAAGGGAGGATGCAGCCCACACAAACCCCATTTGACCTGCCCAGTGGCTGCCCTCTGTACCCAAGGAACTGCCCCCATCCCCAAGCCCACAAGACATAAGGCCACTTAAGGCAGTCAAGGTGGCAGCCACTGTGCTGAAAAGGAACTCACTGGCTAGTCTCAGTTACAGAAGACTAAGCCAGTGTCCTGGGCTCCTGGGACTGTCAGGCTGGAACCTTCTTCTCTACAGCCTTTAGTGCCAACAGGAACTGACAGCCACATCCCCCACAGCTGGAGGCAGCTCCAACCCTTCCACAATCTTTAGGGGGAGGGGCAAGGGGGCAGAGCAGCTCATGCCAACACTGACCCCAGCCTTAACCTTTTCAGAGCATCAACACCCATGCATCCTCACTGATATCCTTGCCTTCCCCAACAAAGCAGCAGGGCACAGTGGGGACAGGAGGCCCCAAGCTCCTTTCTCTCTCTTGGTTCCACCTCCTCTCCCTCCTGGCCAGTTTGCCAGCCAGCCCTGCAAACCACAGTGGGAAAGCCCAGCCCACCACTTCCAGCCTTCTGAGGGAGCCTTACACCACAACCAGGAAGTAGGGGGCAGGGAGGGAGAGACTGCATACCCCCCCACACACACACACACACACACTCAGGCCAGAACATCTGGAGAAGTGGGATGCTGGTGCAGGCCCCACCTCCTTCTGGGGCAGAGTCCAGGCTACCCACCAAATGGAATGAGCCTCTCTTTCATCCCGGATGAAAGGATGAAAGGAGAATCCTTCAGAATGCCCATGATTTCTACAACACCCACATCCCCATGCTTTCATCAGGGAGAGAGGGGTCTAGCTGGGGCCTCAGTTTCCCTCATACATTGAAAGGGAAAGGGCTGTGGGGGTTGTTCTCACAGGAAGGGGGAGTCTTTGGGCAGAATGGCTGCAGGGGATAAGGAGGAAAGGGGGTGGGAGTCACATCCAGGCTTGCCTCAATAGCAGGGATTTATAACACATTGCCCCCACCCCCACCCCCGGAAGCAGCTAGCAGTGCCACAAACAGCTGGGTGGCTTCCAGCAGGCAGCAAGCTGAGGTTGCCCCTCCTTCCACAGGAAGTCCCGGTTGGGGCCCTTGGGGGTGGGATGGGATGGCTGAGCCTCAGCCTGGGTCAGAGTTCAGCCCCTGAGCTGGTCAACAGAGAAGCAGCTGGATATCAAGTGCCTTGTTCACCTGAGGGTCACAAGAGACATGGTCTATCCCTTTGTCCTATCCAGTACCTTTCACACTGCACACAATTGCTCTGAGGCCCCTATGTTACCAAGGTCACAGTCACAGAAATCAGAGCTCAGAACAGGCCCCTCAAGGATTTTTACAGGACAGAGGTGGGTTGTCGGGGCGGGGTGGTGTTGATGGTGATACTGTCTGCATAAGGGCCCAGCAGACCCAGAGGATCCCTACAGGGGCAGAGTGAGCAGTGGTGGCTATGCTGGTGTAGGAGCTGCCCCTGAGGGTTCCCTCTCTGGGTCCAGCACTGCCCTTCCCAGAGGCAGGGTGGGGAGCAGGCGCTGGGTTATGCGGAGGGGAAAAGTGTATAGGGCAGCTGCCGCCCAGAAGGGCGGATGTTCACGGGTCTCCACAGCCGTGGCCCTGGCCTCAACCCCTTGAGGAGGCTGGCCACTCTCCAATCGGCCCGCCCAGGACGTGGGCGAGCTACTGTCCACATGCCTGGGGGCTCGGAGGGGTGAGAGCTCCGCTACAGAGACAAAGATCCCGCTGCTCCCCCTTTTCTTCCTCTGACCGGCTGTAACGGCCCCGGCCCAGGCGTCCATTTCCTGCCCACTACACTCAAATGCCCAGAAGTAGGGGTAGGCAAGTCCGGGTCGAGAACTGGGCCGCCGCCTCCCGGCGCGCTCTCCATAGTGCAGACCTAGCCCCAAAGCAGGGGCTCCGACCCGGTCCTCAAGGGCCCAGGCCAGCTGCCCGGCGTAATGACTATTGGTAGGGGCGGGCTCTTTGGAGGTCGGCGACCAGGGGCAGCAGAGATGCAGGGAGGTCCCAGCCGCCTCCGGGGACTGCGGGAAGTGAAGTCTTCACTGGGCCGGACTCTGCTCCTCCGCAGGCGCGGCCGCCCCCACCGGGTGCATACTGCGCATGCGCGGCCCCGCCCAGCTGCTGGCGCTTCCGGGCGGCGGGAGGCGGGCGCGCTGCGGGTCCCAGGGATGTAGACTCCCGGCGGCGGCGAGGCCGAACCCCATGGGAACTCCTGAGAGTGCGGCCGCGCCCGCGGGCCCTGATGAAGCCTCCATTTCCCGAACGAGCCCGCCGCCCATGAGCTCCCAAGTGACCAGATGCCGCGGGGCCGGCCACGGGCCAAAGCGGGTGAGAGCAAGACCGCAGCGAAGCGGAGGCTGAGCCCACGGCGAGCTGGCACAGTGGGCCGGGCTGCAGAGACGGTCACGTCAGCGTCCATTCACGGCTGACTGGTGGCCTCAGCCCGACGTGGACGTCAGCACTGATGTTAAAAATAATGGATGTCTGGAGGGGCAGGGCGCCAAGGGTACTGCCGGAGACCAGCGGCCCAGGAAGGCGCGTCCAGGCCCCGCGCTCATTTGCTGTCTTCCTCTCCAGCTTCCCGAGGCCCCAGACCCGCTGAGGATGCGTCTTCAGGTTTCCCGGCCATGTGATGGCGGAAGGGACCTCTCGCCCCACTTGCTCCTTATTTTGACACCCTGGGCAGTAATGCAGAGTGCAGTTAGGGACTGGCTGGGGTCACGTGCTGAGCATTTGAGGTGGAGTTGGGCAGATTATCAGCCCCATTTTCACCCAGCTGTGTGTTACGGGCCTCCTGGGCCAGACAAGTCTGGGACAGTAGGAGTCTTACCTCCATCAGCAGCCCGTGAGGAAAGAAGCTCTGTCTGAGTCTGGGCTGGTTTTTTGGGGTTTTTTTTTGGTACCGAGGGTGCTCTACCCAATGAGCTACATCCCCAGTCCTTTTTATTTTGAGACAAAGTCTCAGTTGCACAGGCTGACCCACAATTTGGAGTCTTCCTGCCATACCTCCCTAATAGCTGAGATTGCATGCATAAATTCCTGCACATGCATATATACACTGTAAATTCCTGGCTAGGGTTGGGTACAAAGAGCAGGGTTCCAGAAGCAAACTCAGAAGGTTCCCTGGGGTCAACATGATAAATGGGATCATGAGGGTCCTAGCTCCTTCTCTGCAGCCTCAGACATCCCCTCCCAGGTCTGCAGCCCTTGTCACAAGGCTGTGCATCTCTCATGTGTGAAGGGCCCAAAGGGCAGTGTCCACCTACCACCCAGCAGCCTGTCATCACTTGAGGTTGAATATGTCAGCCTTGGCATTGTTTGTGCCTCAGAGCAACCCATAAGGTCGGTACCACAGTTTGCAGATGAAAAAACTGAGGCAGACAGAGCCCTTGAACTCCCAGGGCCTGTTTCACCACATAGTTTTCTGTTGCCTCCTACTCAGATACTTTTGTTTTCCCATTGCAGCTTTCCCGAAGGATGGGGCAAAAAAAGCGAATGGCAGAGAAAGAGTTGCAGCAGAACCCACTGGAAACAGCCCAGTCGCCTTCCCCAAAGGAGCCCCACTTGAGACCAGCCTCTTCCCTGGGTCCCCAGCGCAGCATCTATTTCTCCAGCCCAAAGGGCCACCCTGCCCGGCTAGGAACAGAGTTTTTTGACCAGCCAGCCATCCCCCTGGCCCGCGCCTTTCTGGGACAGGTAATATCAACAGTGATATTGTCTCTGCTGAGGTTGCCATCATGAGGCCCTCACCACTGTTCTCAGCCTGACCTGGCCCTGCTTTCCCATCCTGATCCCTGAAGAGCCTTATCTTAGTTGTCTGGGGTCACTGGGAGAAGGAGGGCTGTCACCTCCTTCCTTTACTTGCAAGGAGAGTAGCAGTTCACTGCCAGCTTTCCCACCTGGGACATGGACGCTTAGTCCCTGTCTACTTGGGACCTCTTCAGGGTAGGTCACTTGGAGGTACTATAACACTGTTGGCCCTATATCTTTGAGGGGCTGGCCACCTTTGCCTGCCTTGTCTCCTGACAATCAGCACTCATCAGGATGACATTTCTGATAGTTTTAGACACACGGGAACTGTGCAGCCACTGTCAGATTGCCAGCATCAAAATTACCTTGGGACAGCTACCTTCCTACCACATGGCTCACAGTGGCAGCTCTGGCAGCCCAGTGGCCCCTATGGCTCAATGTAGATTCAGGATCTGGGCTCTGGTGGACATATTGAAGTGGAGCAGGGACCATCCTGGGGTGGCCTGCCATGTACCCTGTCACCACACATGCACAGCCATGGAGTCTTGGCTAGGTCTGTCTTGAGTACCATCTGGGTATTGTTCCTGGGTATCAAAGTCCCAGAGATTCCTTGGCCTACCCTTTGTCCTTTAACAAGCCTACTTTTAGGTTGAAATGGCCAAGAGAGCCAGTTTCTGTGACTAATAGAAAAACCAGTGTGTTGGGGCTGGGGTTAGCTCAACAGTAGAGTTCTTGCCTCACACATGTGAGGCACTGGGTTTGATCCTCAGCACCACATAAAAATAAATACAATAAATAAAGATTAAAAAAAATTCTTGTAAAAAAAAGAAAAGAAAGGCCCTGGCTCAGTCTCCAGCACTGAAACAAAAGCTAATGAAATAAGTCACCCTCTGAGCTGAGAAGAGTGCTGCCTTCCCCAGGAATATGTACCAAGAGTCTGGTACTAACTCAGGTGTGGTGGTGCACATCTGTGATTCCAGACTCGTGGACCATCCTTGTGCTGAGGCAGGAGGATCACAAGATTGAGGCCAGCCTCAGCAACTTACCAAGGCCCTAAGTAACTTAGCAAGATCCTGTCTCAAAAAATAAAGGGCTGGGGATGTGGCTTAGTGGTTAAGTACCCCAGGGTTCAATCCATGGTACCAAAAAACAAACAAAACCCGGGTGCTAAAAAAAAACTAGCTTAGTGGAGAAGGGATGAGATTCTGTTCCCATGAAGATGCTTTCAGCTGCAAGGGCCGGAGGATCTTTCTGAAAGTAACTTAGATATTGAACATTTATGACATGACAAACTATGTGGGGCAGGTGCACCCCAGCATTGATGGTCTAGCATCAGAGTGCATCCACCTCTAGCCAGTGTCCTTGGCATGTCGTTTCCTTTTAGGCCTATATCATACCTACTAGAGTCTGTTGGTGGACAGGAAGATGTCTAGCAGAGAAGAGGGTGCTCACCCTCTGTCCCTTTGGTCGGGGAGGACAGCCTTTTCGATAACCTCCCAGTGGGTGCCCTTGCAGACCCCTCAGCAGGGTCATACTTTTATCAAAAGGTTAATTTCAGGGCTGGAGATGTAGCTCACGGGTAGAGTGCTTAAGAGTGCTCAAGGCCCTGGCTCAGTCTCCAGCACTGAAATAAAAGCTAATGAAATAAGTCACCCTCTGAGCTGAGAAGGGTGCTGCCTCCCCCAGGAACATGTACCAGAGAACTAAGGTGTGCTCCCTGCAGAAGGGTAGCTGGGCCCCAGGGTGCCAGGAGGCATGGGGGCAGGCCTCCTCAGAGTCCTGGAAAGCTCTCCTCTGGAGATGATCAGGCCAAACCCAAGGTACTCACTCCTGTCCCCAGTGCTTTGGATGCCTGTGGGCATTTCTAGGTTCCAGGACAGTCATCAATCCATCCTGTCCTGTGATACTGACCCTCAGGCACCACAGTTGACCCTAACCTGAGTTCAAGGTGGCTGGCCTTCCAACTGGTCCCTTTGACCTAAGGATGAGGCAGTTGCTGTAGATGTGGCTAGTCCCTGCAGTTCTGCTGTGAACCGTGATTGAGTCTGGCCTAGGTCTGGGTCTTCAAGCACAGGGGCAGAACTGTTGGCCATTCCCAAGACAGTGGTCCAGGCTAGGGAACTGCAGGCAGCTGGTCCTGCTATTCAGAAAAGCTTTAGAGCCGGTTGGTGGGAGCTGAGTGTGAGGGTCTTTTGTGATTGCTTTGGAAGGTCACTCCACAGGCTCTGGAATACCCCCAGGAGGCCATGTATGGATCCCCTTGGGAACCTGTGCCTTCCACACTGGCCAGCCTCGTGCTGATATAGTCCTCTGAAGGGAAATGGGAGAGGAAGTAGGGAGGACTTGAAGATCAGCCTACATGGTGGTCATCTAATAGGGCTTGTGGCCTCAATGGTGGCTTTTTTTTTTTTTTAAGAGAGAATTTTTTTTGTTTTGTTTTTGTTTTTTAAGTATTTAATTATTTATTCATTTGGTGGACACAACATCTTTGTTGGTATGTGGTGCTGAGGATCGAACCCGGGCCGCACGCATGCCAGGCAAGCGTGCTACCGCTTGAGCCACATCCCCAGCCCCTCAATGGTGGCTTTTGGGATCTAATTAGGAGACATGGTGCAGGTGCCAGGTGAGAGGGCCTGGCTGAGTCTGGCACATTCTGAGCTAGTGAGAGGTTGCACAGGCTGGAGACTGTCAGGGTGGGTGTATCCCTATCCCTTCTGGCCCTGAGCAGACTACCCACACACAGGTCCTTGTCCGGCGACTTGCTGATGGCACAGAGCTCCGTGGCCGCATTGTGGAGACTGAGGCATACTTGGGACCAGAGGATGAAGCTGCCCACTCAAGGGGTGGCCGGCAGACTACCCGCAACCGCGGCATGTTCATGAAACCCGGGACCCTGTATGTGTACATTATCTATGGGATGTACTTCTGCATGAATGTCTCTAGCCAAGGTTAGTAATGTTGGCAATGAAGGAGCAGGACTGGCACAGCCCCCTTAGCTAGTAGTTGGGGGACTCCCAGGACGACTGGGTTGGCAGGCATTTGAGGAAGGTAGTGCCATTGCCAGGGCCAAGTCCAGGTTTCAGGAGCTCTGGCTGCATTGATAAGGCATGGTTGGCTAATGGGACTGGGCCCCTGTGGGATAGAGGCTATGGGACACACCTGAATGCAAAGCAGACAGATTCCATGAGGTTATCACTGATCCCAGAGCTTGAAGCTGATGGCAAAGAGCACTGGGGTAGATGTGGAAAGAGCAAGTTGTAGGGAAGCAAAGGACAGATCAATCTGGGCTGAGCTGAGCAATTGCAGGAGCCTATCAAGTGGCCTGTTGTGGGGTCTGATCAGTTGTTCTCAGCCAGGAGCAATTATGCCCCTTAGGGGACATTAGGCAATATCTGGAGACGTTTTTGGTCATTTTATAGCTGGGGATGGTACTGGCATCTACTGGTTGAAAACAGGAGTGCTGCCGAACCCCTATAAGGCACAGGACAGCCCTCACCACACAGGAGCCTCTGTCACAGTGGAGTTGTCACAGTGGAGTTGCTGGCTTGGTGCTCTGAGAGAAGCCCTCACTTGTGAGTATGGCTCTGGTGTAGACTCTGCCCTTGATGAACTCAGAGTACCATCCTGTCAAAGCCACTGCTGACCAGACAACCAGACTGTTTGGGGAAAACAGTAGGGGGTCACAGTATGCCATGCTGCAGGCCATGTATGTTGGACAGTGCAATGACGAGGGGATTTTGGTTGCCCAGAGCCTACAGCTAAGGATGTCAAGTGCAAAAGCCTTGGAGACTGGGGGACACAAGGACTGCAGGACCAGCCCCATAGAGGAAAGCTCTCAGTGATTAGTTATCCAGGAGGGTGGGAGCCCTTCCTGGAGAACCATGATTACTCCTGAGAGCTGGTTGCAGAGCTCCTTGTTAGCAATAACTAAGCTCAGGAGGGGAGGGCTGGCCTCAGGAGAAATGCTGAGAAGTGCTTGGTGCTATGGCCAGTGGAATGGTGGCAGGGATGTGACCTATTCCTTTCTGAACATGTGACCAAGATGCCCCAGGAACGTGCAGGTTGTGGGGGCAGGACCCCCACATGGGTGAAGACAGGGTTAGGATCATCCAGATAAGAGTGGTGGCTGAGGATATGGTTGTCACCTGTGCAGGTGGAGGCAGCACATGGAAGTTCAGAGGGGCCAGGTTCAGGAGGAGGAGAATAGCCAGACTGCCAAGGCTGGAGCCACTGTGCAGCAGAGCAGGGGTGAGGTGGTGGAGGCTGGGCAAGAAGAGAGTAAAGGTGTTTCTGTCATTATGTGAGACTCAAGTGCATTCTGTGCAAGAGCCAGGAAAGAGGTGTGCCAGAGTGGAGGTTGAGCTGCTTTTCCTTTATAGGTGGCTCTGGCTCAGCAAGGGGTCTGCCTACTTCCTGCAAAAATGACTCAGGGTAGGGCTGGGAATATAGCTCAGAGTACTTGCCTTGCATGCACAAAGCTCTGGGTTCAATCTCTAGCGCTGCCAAAAAAATTAAAAAGTGAAGGTGGGCACAGAGGGTGAGCAAATAGCAAGCTGGAAGTAGCATAAGACTCAGAGGGACTGGAACCTCCAGGCTTTGTTTTGAATCTCTTTGAAAACTGGCTGGTTATGGGGCTCACAAGAACCCAGCACTTGCTGGTTGCAGGCTTTGCTGCAGGGCATAGTTCCATTCACTTGGACTGGCCCTGAGTGCTGACGCAGAGCAGAGGCTGGGAGCAGACCCACCTGGCCAAGGCCCAAAAGTGGGTACTAGCTTGGCCACACTTGGGCCAAGCCTGACTCCCAGGTGACTGGGAGTCCAGGGTGCATAGGTGAGCAGCTTTACTGGAGGGTCAGAGCAGTCCTGGCCTGGATCCAGGTCATCATTGTCCAAGATCAGTAATAACAGGGGCCCTCCCAGACATTCAGGTCTAGAGGAATTTGGATATCTGTGCCTTCTTGGTGGGTCCCTGAAGTAGCCTGGACTGACGGGGCAGGGCAGGGCTGGGCTGGAGAAGACCTCCAAGGGAGGTCTTGTGGACATCTCCCGACATGCTTACCGAGAGGTAGAGGACAGTTCCTCTACTGAATCATGAGCCACGGCTGTTCTACCATCCTGTGCCCAGGCCATCTTCCAGGCTTGGCCAACAGGTTGCTGAGTGGCAGACAGATGGGGAGCCATAGTGCCTGGCTAGGAATCTGGGCTCTTCCTGGGACTTATGCCAGTCCAGGAGCACCAGCTGCTGGGGCCTCACACTTGCCACCAAATACAAGATGAAGGGAAAGGGGCTGTGGTTGTAGCTCAGTAATAGAGGGCTTGCCTAGCCTGCGTGAGGAACCGAGTTTGGTTCTCAGCACCACATAAGAAAATAAAGTTATTAAGAAGATGAAGGGAAAGCATGTGCTTTTGTGGTGGCAGCCAAGGGGTCCCTACAGAAGGAACAGCTCCCTTGTGGATGCAGGTGTGCAGAGGAGTCTAGACACAGGGAGGGGCAGACCCAGAAGGCAGTGAGCAACCATGTCAGCACTGTGACACTGGAGGTGCACTGGAGCAGGAAGGCAAGGGCCAGGGAGGCTCTGCTTCCAAACTGTCTATCTGTCCAACAGGGGATGGCGCTTGTGTCCTACTGCGAGCACTTGAGCCCCTTGGGGGTCTGGAAACTATGCGCCAGCTCCGCAACAACCTCCGGAAAGGCACCCTTAGCCGGACCCTCAAGGACCGTGAGCTCTGTAACGGTCCCTCTAAGCTGTGCCAGGCCCTGGCTATTGACAAGAGCTTTGACCAGCGGGACCTGGCCCAGGACGAGGCCATGTGGCTGGAGTGTGGTCTGCTGGGCCCCAGTAGACCAGCCGTGGTGGCAGCAGCCCGTGTGGGCATTGGCAACGCAGGGGAGTGGACCCAAAAGCCCCTGCGCTTCTACTTCCAGGGCAGCCCATGGGTGAGTGTGGTGGACAAAGCAGCTGAGCAGAAGAACACACAGACCTGAGCAAAGAGCCCACTCAGGCTTTTTTTTAATTGTTTAAAAACTAAATAAATGTTTTGCTACTAGGGAACTGTTTTGTCTTTACAGAGCCCCTGGTTGATCATCACATGCCTGAAGTCAGTCCTTCCTCCAGGGTTAGGGTCAACAGGAGAGCCACACAGTACATGCACATTCTGGGGCAGGGTCCTGGCAGGAAGTTGAGCTGCCACCCACCACAAGGGTGACCTATGTGGTGCTGTGGTGAGGCTGGGCCAGGAGAGGATCGTAGCTATCTGGGAGGGATGCAGTGCATGGTGAACAGAGGTGGTGCTGGGTGAGGTGGCCACACATGCTGACACCATCAGAAGGCAGGAAGGAATATATCCCTCAGGATAGCACACAAAGTGGGGCAAGGTCACCGCAAATATGGCCAGGGCTAGGATGAGGATCAAAACAGCCTATGTGCATGTGTAAGGACATAGTCCTCACCAGATGCGAGTCTAGAAGGCACCCTTCAGCTTTTGGTGATGGTAAGGCTGTTGCAAGGACAAGTGAGAGTTAAAAGAGCACAGAGGATGATGGCCTCACAGCTGCTGCTGAACCAAGGTGCCTGTGGTAAGGATAAGGACAAGGGCTCTGCAAGCCTTCAGTAAGGCCAGGGCTGGCCACCCATGCAGTGCCCACCCTCACACCCCATTCTCTGCCTGGCTCATGGGAGCAGAGCCTGGAAGACGGCAATGACAGGGTCCTCATGGGTGGTCACCACCAGCACACTGCGGAACTTGTCGAAGAGCATGAGCAGCTGGGAGCGCCGAGTGTTCTCATTGTACATGATCTCCTCCAGGTGGTGATGGCCGCGGAAGTAGTGAAGGAGCCTGGAGGAGGGGTGGCATTAGCCGAGACAAGGCTCGCACCCCGAAGGCCTCTGACAAACACTGGTAGGGGTTAGCTCAACATCCTGGACCCAACGCCCACTGGAGTCCCTGGTGACCAGGAGTGGGCATGAAGTGGTCCTAACAAGCACAGCTGTCTACATCTAGAGCCACTGAAGACTGTACCCCAGAGCGAGAAAGAGGCTGCCAGAGGCTCCATTCTCCCATGCTGCTGTAGCAGGGAGTCCCTAAGCAAGGCTGCAGATGGTCCTTTCCAGGGTCTAGAGTGTGGTTCACATTTAATGCTGGCAGCCTTACTTCTCCCAGGAAACCACACACCTCCAGTCAGGGTTGGGGGACAGGCTGTCAGGCCTATAAGATGCAGGCATCCTGGGCAAATCCCTGCCAAGTCCTACTCAGGTAAGAACTTGCAGGGGATACTTCCAAAGACAGGCATATAGGCCCCAGACCTCAGTGACAGTGCTGAGATGCCATCTCACCCTGGCACATGTCATGTGAGGTATGCCCCTTCCAATTTCTGTACAGCTCCACCCAGCCACCAGCCCCCACCTGGCAAACATGCGCAGATCCTCAGGGTTCTGGGCAGCGGGTACACTGAGGATGGCTGCCCGCTCGTGCTCTGACAGGCTGGCCAACAGGCTCTCCGTCATCCGCTTGTTCAGTGGTGAATCCCCACTGGGGAGCAGCTCTGCACTGGAGTTGTCCATGCTGGGGCTGGTGAGGGTCATGTCATCACTGCTGGCTGTGGGCAGTACAGGTCAGGGTGGATTCTAGGATGCCAAGGGAGCAGTGAGGGCAGAGCCAGCCCCCACCTAGGGACACACATAGGGCTCCTCCTGGTTCCCCAGCTGCCCTACCCAGAAACTTGGCTGACACCCATCCCCTAGGTGTGACATTCCCCCTTATGGGTCTGACCTAGAACGTGGGAGCAGCCCAAGGACCCTGAATAAGTCCATGGCATACCCCCTGTATCCCTAGGCATGTCTAGGTATCCTACTACCTCACCCAGCTTGGAAGATGGAGCACCTGTACAGGCAAGGTCCTCGCATGAAGCCCATAGCCTGCCCCTAACCTGGGGCCCAGCACTTGGCAATGGATTTCCACCTTTAGGGATCTTCCTAGAAGTGACCATGACAGACAGTCTCCTCATGGGCCCTCAGGCACAGGGGTTTCAACTATCCTGGTGAAGTGAAATTCTGCTCTGATCCCAGGCTGGGGCTGCTCCTGGCCAGCAAGCTCCTGCTAGAGAGGCCCAGGATAGCCATGGTGGGCAGAGAAGACAGGAAGGGTCTCCACGGGAGACACGGAGGCAGACACACATATGTGCAGCCATGTGGAGGTACCTGTCACACTTCCTAGCTGCCGCCCCATGTCTCCAGATGACCCAGGTGAGGAAACCTTACTTGGAGAGCCAAAGCTTAAGGCGTTGGGTGTGCTGAGGCTGCGGCCGCCGACCCGGGCAGTGAAGGGGACGTCCTCCTCCCGCAGGCGGGGCTCTTCCTCACTGGGGGAAGCCATCAGGCAGACATAAGTGTGCAGCTGGATGAGGAGCCGGTGCTGCAGCATCCACACCACCATCTGGATGAGCTGGGTCTGTGGGCAGGCAGTGGGTAAGGCCAGTTCCCCCATCCCAGCGCCAACCTCCTATGGCCATGGCCCCAAACGGCTCAGCATACTCTGGTGCTGAGTCCTTGGCAGGAAAGCCCCCCATCTCAGAAAAAAGAGCCCACAGCTGCTGGGAAGCTCTGCAATGCCTACTTGCCCCAAGGGAGGTCCTGAATCACACCACACTGGCTCCTACCACACACCTGGGCTGTGCTAGTGTCTGGCGAAGGAGCAGGGCCTAGGATGCAACCCTCCCTTTTCTGAGCTAGAACCATCTCTGTTTTGCCTCCCTCAGCCTCAGATAACTGGGCGCTGCTGCTGGTCCTAGCGAGCCAGTCCATCCCTGGGCAAACCCAGACACCGTTTGGAAAGAGGTTGTTGGCAAAAAGTCCTCTTTCTGGATACACCTGAAGTCTGCACTGGACACACAAGTAGACCCAGAAGGAAGCCAGGAAAGGGTCCCCTGCTCCGGGTGGAGCCAGTGCCCCTCTCACCATATAACAGGTCCAGGCCAGGCCCTCTGTGGCTGGACCTAAAACAGAGCAATGTGCCTTGTGCAGGTCCCAGACCCAGAGCAAGGTGTATATATGGACAGTCTCTTCCTTGAAGGCCTGCAAGGAACTGCTGACTAGGGTCACCTGGGCTAGGGTTGGGAGGGGAATGGGGGGAATGTATGTGCTAATCCTTTAAAAAAACAAAACTCAAAAGGACTGCAAAATATATAAACTTAAAGTGAAATTAAGAAATAAGGGGGGGCGCTGGGATTGTGGCTCAGCGGTTGAGCGCTCACCTAGCACATGTGAGGCCCTGGGTTCAATCTCAGTACCACATAAAAATAAAGGTATTATGTCCAACTACAACTAGAAAATAAAAATTAAAAAAAAAAAAGAAAAAAAGGGGGACTGGAGTTGTAGCTCAGTGGTGGATCATTTGCCTTGCATGTGTGGGGCACTGGGTTCCAATCTCAGCACCACATAAAAATAAATATATAAAGATATTGTGTCCATCTAGAACTAAGGAAATATTGAAAAAAAAGAAATAAAGGGCCAGGTATGGTGCTGCAGACCCATAATACCAGCACCTCAGAAGCTGAGGTGGGAGGATCACAAATTGGATGCCAGCCTGGACAACTTAGCAAGACCCTGTATCAAAATAAAATATTAAAAGGGCTGCTGGTGGAGTACCAGTGCAATCCCCAGTATTGGGGAAAAAAAAAAAAGAAAGAACAGCAAGGGGCTTCATAAGCACTAGAGCATGCATCCCAGGGACTTGAGGGAACCAAACCTGGCTCCGCCTGAGCCCCTACAGAGTCTGGGGCAGCCCCTAGGGAATGACCTGCAAAACCCACCCCATCACACAATACTGAGAAGCTTCTGCTGGGTGGGAGCACTGCCAGCCCTTGCCTAGGATGGAGGAGGCAGGGTACAGATGCAGAGTGTCTTGTTCAGCTGGAAGAAGCTGGCAGGGCTCCTAGAAACCATGTTCCATGAAAGACGGTATTTAGAGCTCTGTCACGCTCAGCGTCTAAATGAGCTGAAAACACCAGGATCTTACTCTCATTCACAATTTGAGAAGGGAAAGGGCTTGATTTTAAGCACGAGTTTTGCCTGGTAGATCTGGATTTAACTAAAACAAATACTTGGCTTTTGGAAAGAAAGCCTTGAGAACACCCAGCCTATCTCAGACACCTGTCCTATCCCATCTGACCAGTGAAGGGGCAAACCTGCCTGGCACCTATGAACAGTGACACCCTACAGTCCACATAGGAAGCCACATACCATCTGCCATGTCAGGAGGAAGCCTCCCCACACCCAACCCAGGACCCTTGGGTAAGAAGATTCCAGGCCCAGTGGCCACAGGACCCCTCTGAACACCCAGGGAAGTGGGCAAGAGGCCAACTCACTTGGAGGGGGGGACACCTTCCATCTGTGGGCACCCCAGACAGCCAGTGCTCACCTGCCACATGGCACCTGCAACAGCAAGCCCCCAAAACAAGGCAGAACGGCAGCAGCACTGAGGGTCTACAGCTCCTGCAGCTGCCACGACTCACCTCCTGCGCAGGGGGTGCCAGGGGATTCCTGAACTCGGACAAGGAGACAGGCAAAGAGAACTTGGCAAGGATGGACGGCAGGTCGCAGGATGGGAACTGGCGGGAGAACTGCTCAGCCAGCGGGGAATACCTGGGGATAGGCGAGTCCAGTGGTGGGCACAGCAGACCTGTGGGCAGCACCCTCAGTACAGGCCCTCAGTGGGCAATAGGAAATCTGTGCTGGGTGGGCCAGCCGCTGTGAGGACAGAATGAATGTAAGGTGACACGGCAGAGCTGGGCAAGCCTTCAGGTGGACAGAGTCCTGGCACTTGCCCTTAAGGGGTAGCAGAAGCCACAGGCACCGGCTACCCCAAACCCCTCTCTGATCTTGGTCAGGAGGAAGTGGCCCTGATGCAGGCAGGGCCAGCCAGACCAGAATCAGGATGGGCACAGTTGAAATCAGTCACTGGGTGGGAGTGGGAGCCTAGCCTCGAGGCCTCCAGTGCCTCTGGAGCCTGGCAGCCCAGGGAGCATCCCCAGAAGGGTTGGCGGGACTCACCCTCCCCGCCATGGGCACTGGCAGTACTCACAGACACACGCTGGCATTGGGAGATAGCACGTAGACGTTGTTCTCACACAGCGGGTAGATGATGACAGCTTTGCCCCAGTACACCAGGTGAGCCGCAAGCTGGAACACCTGCAGGCCACAGATGGCTGGGAGGACCAGGCCTAGGATACTATGGTCTTTCTGCTCTGGAGAAGCTAGTCCAAAGCTCATGCAGCATAGACCCTATGGCCAGGGCCCCTGAAGTCCTCTCCCTGACTTGGGCAGCACCTCCCACCAGGTGGCAGGTCCCACAGTGTCTCCTGGGACCAGAGCCTTTTCATCACTGTTGCTTGCACTATCTACTGCTGCCACTTCCTGGCCAGACCCTGTGCTGCCGCGCTCTTGCTGAGGAACAGTACTGTCAGGCCCAGGCTTCAAGCCCAAGAGCATGGGGACATTTGGAATGTTGGGTAGTACAGGTGGATCCAGCGAGGCAGGGGGCTTGGCTGGGTGTCCCAGCAGAGGCACAGCCCTACGCACACCCACCAGTACCCCAGCTCGGCTCCCCAAGAAGGAGTAGATGTGGAGTTACTAGCCTAACACCCCTGCACATCCAAAGGCCCCAGATTCGTTCCTGTGGGCCCTACCTTCCCCTAGAGAACATCCTGCCACATTGTTCTTCTGGGCCCTCAGATATCAGGAGTCCTTTCCAGGAACTTCAAGCACCCCAGCTTCTCATGGAGGAGAGGTCTGAGAGCAACAGTTGTGCTCCTGCCTGTGTCTCCCTGGATACATTCTGTCCTTGGGGCAGGTGGGCCTCCAGTGTGTTGAACCACCCCTACCTGGACAGAGGCCTGCTGTGCTGCAGAGGACATATCTACTCAGCTCAGCAAATGGGACCCCCAGTGGTATCAACACGGAGGAAACAGCAGGCCCATCATTGCCCTCTTCTCTCAACCCAAATGCAGAGCTGCCCATTTTCTCTGTCTCCACTCTTCTCTCTGCTGCAGCAGCTGGCCTGGTCTCTGCTTCTTCCAGGCCATCTCTACAAGCAGAGCACCATGCCAGAGGCTAGAAGTCTCAGGGCCAGAACCCCAGCAACGCTCCCTCTGGACTCCAGGACAGAACCTGCTCTTGCCTCCTCCAGCTGCCAGTGTCCCTCAGCTGGTGGCTCCATGGTCACTCTGACTCTTGCTTAATGGGGCCCTTGTGATTACATTACTGTCCCACCAGGAAAATCTCCCCATCTCAAGATCCTTAACATCCTAACATCTGTGAAGTCCCACAAAAGGCCACACCCACAGGTGCTGGGGTTCAGATGTAGATCTGTGAGGGTCAATATTCAGTCAGTCATAAGGAACATACACTCAGAAGGCGGAGGCAGGAGGACCACAAGTTTGAGGCCAGACTAGGCAACATAGTGAATCTCTGTTTCAAAATTAAAAATAGGGCTAGGTTGTGGTTCAATGGTAGAGGGCTTAACTAGCATGTCTGAGGCACTGGATTTGATCCTCAGCACCACATAAAAATTAATAAATAAAAAGGCATTATGTCAATCTACAACTAAAAAACTATTTAAAAATAAATAAATAAATAAAAGGGCTGGGGATTGGCTTAGTGGTAGGGTTCAACTCCCCATACTGGAAAAAAAAAAAAAACAAATAATATACAATGTGACCATAACTTTATTTCAAAGTTATGTGCTTTTTTTTTAGGGCACAGTGGCAAGCACGTATAGTCCCAGCTACTCAGAAAGCCAAAACACAAGGACCTTTGAGCCCAGGAGTTCAAGACCTTGGGCAATATATACAGACCCCATCTTGGGTTGGGCTGGGAATACTGCTCTAGCAGTAACGCGCTCGCCTGGCATGCGCGGGGCACTGAGTTCGATCCTCAGCACCACATAAAATAAAGATATTATATCCACCGAAAACTGAAAAACAAATATAAAAAAAAATTCTCTCTCTCTTTCTCTTTCTCTCTCTGTCTTAAAAAAAAAACTAGATGGATCTATGGGTTCTGGAATATTAGATTATATTAGATCTATAGGTTCTGGAATATTAGATTAGAGGGACTTCCTTCCAATTTCTGTTTCTGTAATACCTGTAACATTTTTTTTTAACATTTATTTTTTAGTTTTTCGGCAGACACAACATCTTTGTTTGTATGTGGTGCTGAGGATTGAACCCGGGCCGCACGCATGCCAGGCGAGCGTGCTACTGCTTGAGCCACATCCCCAGCCCCTAACATTTCAATTTTCAATAGAGAATATATTTATTTACTTATTTATTGGCTCTGGGGGTTGAACCCAGCAGTGCTTTACCACTGAGCAACATTCCCAGTCTTTTTAAAAATTTTTATTATTATTATTTTTAAATTTTTAGTTGTAGATGGATACAATACTTTTGTTTATTTATTTTTATGGGGTGCTAAGGAACAAATCCAATGCCTCACATGTGGAAGGCAAGCGCTCTACCTCTGAGCTACAACCCCAGCCCCTTTTTTATTTTTTATTTTGAGACAGAGTCTTACTAAGTTGCTGGCCTAGAACTTGCAATCCTCCGGCCTCAGCTTCCCACACCTCTAGGGTTACAGGTGTGGCCACTGTGCCCAACTGAGTAAGAATATACTGCTTTTACCATTGAACACTATTTGTACTAAGATGGAGCATGAGTGATGATAAAGCATTTTGTGACATTCACACCTGAGGAAGATGCTCCCCAAAGAACTAGCGCCACCTGGGGGCATGGCACCCTGCTTAAAGGCTGGCAGGGTGAGCCATTAGGGCTGGCCTCAGGGTTTCCACACAGCCTTGCTGCAGCAAGAAAGGGTGAGGTGCAGGCTCATCACAGTGAAGACTGAGTGCCCGGCTCCTTTCGGCACTTAAAACAGGGTATGCAAAGCCTCAGTCTTCCCCAGATTGGCCCTGTCCAGCAAGTGTGGGAATGGTGAGACCACATGGGTGAACAGGATGCGGTCCTCACTGGGTCCTGTCCAGTCCAGGAGCCAGAGTGAAGCACAAAGCCAGACTCTAGTGCGTGCTCTAGCAAAGCAGATAAAGGTCAGGGCACACAGAGCACATCCAGAATCACAATGAAGGAGAATTTGAAATGCTGTTTTGGGGAAAAAAATAGGCAGAAATGTCACTGCAGGAGCTTCATAGGCCAAGCTGAGCTTAGGGACCTGGGCAAGCAGAGCCCAAGTGGCCTAGCCTTGGCATCTGCTGCCCCCTGGTGGCCATGTGGTGCATATCAACACCAGGCACTCCCAGTCCTCTCCCATGGCCCTGGCCAATGTCACCCCATCAAAAGCTGGGTCCTTGCCTACCAGCTTCTTCTTGTGCCCCGCCCGCACTCCAATCATATCCACCCTGGCCAAGGCTGAGGGTCCCTCCCTTAGAGTGTATGGCCCAGCAAGAGGGTGGCATCTCATACAAAGAAGAGGCAGCATAAACGTACACAGTGTGAAGGCCACAGCTCAGGCCCTGGCTCAGCACATGGCAGGCCTGTGTACAAGCTTCTGCCCTCATGTCCCACGCACTTGTTCCTGTGCCTCTGGGAGACTTCATGCACTGGCCAAGTGCACTATGTGCCACCACCCCTGCAAAGCCAGCCCTGCGTCCTGTCCTCCAGACCTTTGCCCAGTGCTAGGAGTTCCTCCCTCCTGCCTCCCATAGCTCACCTCCATTTCTCTGCATTCGAGACCAAAGAAGTCAACCCAAAACTTAGGTTAGACTCAGATGTCAGAACCTCAAGTACCCCAGGAACTAGCCTGGTCAGGGCATATAATGCAATAGCTCTCAGCTGAAGAGAGGGCCTGGGAGGCAGCATAGTGAGCAACCTGCTTTCCTGGTGCCTCCCACCACCACCCTGGGGCTGCCTGCTCTGCATGCAATCCAAGTCCCCCAGGCCCTACCTGCAGCAAAGCCAGGTCAGCATCCTGGGCTAACTGCTGTAGGTTCTTCACAGCAGACGTGGTCTTGATCACCCGCACCAGAGCTGGGGAACAGTCGACGGGGAGCTCACTCAGCAGGGACTTCTCATCACTGAGCAGCAGCAAGGCATGGTAGGGTCTGAGAAGCAAAGTCATGCCAGTGGGCCTGTGAATCACAGGGCCCCTGCCCCAGGCAGGCACCTGGAACTCACTGCACTGTGGAGAAGTGGGATGAGGGAAGAACCAAAGAGAAGGGCAGCAGTGTCCAGGAGCCTTCATAAAAAATCTGCAAGGCTCACTGCTGCCCTCGGGAGAAAACAAATTAGACCAAAACTGAGATGGGCCATACTCTACTTCTGGGGTGCCCAGCACAGGTTTACTGATTGAATGAATCAAAGAATCTTTCCTAAGTAAATGGTCTCAAACATGGGAAAAGCAAAATCCTCTCCACAGACTATGAATAGAACTACCTAAAAATATATTTAGCAAGGGACTAGAGGGAAGGCGTCACTTGGGACACGATGGGGATGGGGAGGGTCCAGGCGTGCTTTGCTTTCCCTGGTTTCCAACCATTCAAGAATACGTCCAGATTTCCTTTCTTTTCCTTCCTTTTTTTTTTTTTTTTTTTTTTTTGGTAGTGCTGGGATTGCACACAAGGCACATTCTACTACTAAGCTACAGCCTTAGCATACCAGGTTTCTTTCCTCCTCTTTCTTTTATTTGGGGATCAAACTCAGAGCCTCTCATAGGCTAGGCTAGTGCTCCACCACAGAGCCACACCCCAGCCCCCAGGTTTCTTTTACTATTTAGATAGTACTCAAGGAAATAGGGGACTTGGTGTAGGCGCATGTGTGCCTGGGCCACAAGACTGGGTCTAGCTCACCCCTCAGAGAAAATCAATGTAGCTGAGAAGGTGGGATCCACGTCACCATGAGATGACATCTGCCCTGGCCCAGGACTGGCTCCTCCTCATGCTCAGCCACACAGCCCATCAAGGCCCACTCACCCTGGCTGGCTGGGAGGCCCAGGGGAGAGGGGTTGGTCATTTCTGAACAGAACTGGACACAAAATCATGGTTTACTAAGAGCAGAATTCTACCTGCCAACTTTTAGAGGAAAATATATTTTTTTCTTTTTTGGCGGTACTAGGGATTAAACTCAGGGGGTACTCTACCATTAAGCTACACCCCCAGCCCCATTTATCTATCTATCTATCTATCTATCTATCTATCTATCTATCTATCTATCTATCTATGTGTCTAAAATTTTTGAGATAGGGTTTCACTAATCACCCAAGTAGCTGGGACTACCTGCATCAACACCACACCCAGAAAATAGATTTAATGTTTTTTTTTGTTGTTGTTGTTTTTTGAGACAGGGACTTGCTAAATTACTTAGGGCTTCACTAAATTGTTGAGACTGATTTTGAACTTGCAATCCTCCTGCCTCAGTCTCCCAGTCCCTGGGATTACAGGTGTGTACCACTACACCCAGCTCAGAAAAGAGAATTTCTGGAACAAGTCTTAGGCAAAGCTTCAGGTGGTGACCACAGGGAAGGGCTCTCACCGGATGGCTTTCAGGCTCCGCTCGATGGCCTCAGGGGGAATCAGGCTGGAGGCAGCATAGTGGATCTTGTGGGGTAGACAGAAGCTCACTTCCAGCCAGCTGTTGATGTGAAGCCGCACCACACCAGATGTGCACAGGCTGCAGAGAGTGGAGCCAGGACTGTTCACACAGCAACACTCTAAGTGCATGCACAAATCACAGCACCAGACTCAGTATGGCCCCAGCACACTGCTCTGCTGGGTGGAGGAAACTGCAGGGGGAAACTTCATGGACCAGAAAGCATCTTTTCAGTGCATGTAAGAAAGCTTGTTAGGAACACACACAGATGCATCTCTCACTAGAAAAGGGGTGTCTGTGGCCCACTCAGCCTACTAGGGTTTAATGGAAGCCTCTTCTACCTCTAGGGCATCTAACCTGGCCCCCTGCCTGCCTACCTGGCACACACAGCATGTCCATCCTGTGAAGGGGCCTGCCATGAAAAATGGTGCTGGCCCTCACAGGTTTGCCAGGCAGGGTGTAGGCTGTGTCCCAAGAGGAGAAGTGAGTATGAGAGGGAATGTCAAGGTTCCTAGAAAGTTATAGTGGTGGGATGTGTCAGCACCTGGGGAAGATGCTCCCTGGGCTCCATCCTGACCTGGCTGAGGTGAAAGTCAATGGCCCTCCTGTGTCCCTCTATGGAACAACTCAGTTCTCAAACAGAAGCAAAGCTCAGGACAGTTCTCCAAACCACCCACTGAGACAGGGCCTTCCATCCTGTTTCCACTTAGGAGAGTAGCCAAGAAGTGCTTTTCCCATCACCTCCAACCTGCTCTGCTGGTTCTAACTCCCCCTGGGGTTAAGCCAAGACATCTACATGGAGCTAAGTGTGGAGCTCAGCAATGCTACACACAGGTGACAATCACTTGAGAGGTGCTGAGGCTCCAGATCAGCAGCTCCAGGAGGGGTAAGGAGCTCAGACCGCCCCAGGTCAGAATGCACAAAGCCCCTCAGATCTCTGGAACACACTAGCATCTAGAGCTGAGATGGCCAGTGTGTAGGCAGCCCCACAACCCCTCCTGGCACCTGTAGAACATTCTTACAGCCTTGTCCCCGAATCCTCAAGAAACAGACCAATAGCTCAAGTTTCTCTCTCAGGTTCTCCACAGGGTTGGCATTCATGTCAAATCCTGAGGAACAGCCTGGCCTCTTAAGGAATCAAAAATGACACTGTGTGAGACTTGCCAGGGGACCCAGGTGTTAGCTGCTTAATGTGAGTAAACAACAGTTAGGATCTCAGTATCCACAGCAGCAGGAGAGAGGAGCAAGAAGGAGGTCCAGTTGGCTGCTCAGTGGCCAACTCCATGGGAACTACTGGCCAGACTCCTCCACTTCAATGGTGGTCAGATGGTGAAAGTAAAAAGTTCTTCTTTTTTCTTTCTTTCCTTTTTAGTGGTACTAGGGATTGAACCCGGGGCACACTTCCACTGAGCTACATCCTCAGCCCTTTTTATTTTTCATTCTGAGACAGGGTCTCCCTAAGCTGCTCAGGCTGGCTTTGAACATTGGCTCCTCCTGCCACAGTCACCAGAGTAGTTCATGGTTGCTCTTGACCAAGAATCAAAACTGAACACCAAGACTCCTACCATTTCACTCACTGCTATTTCCTGCTCAAAGAGCTCAGCAATGCTGCACACAGGTGACAACCACCTGAGAGGTGCTGAGGCACCAAAAACTGTTTCCCACACTGTTCAGAGGACAGAACTACTTACAGCCTTGCACTCTGGGGGCTCAAACTCAGCAGCACTGAGGAAGATGAACATGACCATAAACAAGTTGCACAGCTGTGAGAAACACTATAGAGCTACAAGACAGGTGAAGGAGAAAGAGGGTACAGATGCGTGCATGGAGCAGGGGCCTGGGGCGGGAGAGCCAGACAAGTGCCCACTGTGGGTGCAAGGAAATCTGGGACACAGGTTTGGCCACCTTACACTGCTGACGGCATGGGGCCTGCTTCTGTGGGTGCCCTGATTTCCACGTGGACTCAACTCTATTCTCCTGAGCATCTGCTCACCTGCAGCCACCTTGCACCTCTGAGCACCAGGCACAGAAGCTGCTCATTTCAGACTAACAAGTCCCAAGCTCTGCAATGTGGGGCACAGTGCCATGGCCAGAAGCACCCAAGGCAAAGCTCTACAGCAGCCAGGGGACAACAGTACTAGGAAAGGGCCTGTGGACTCTAGCCTCCAACTCCTGGGAGTCAGGAGCCTCAGTGAAGTCTGCCAGGAGGAGGGAAGAGAAAAGTTTGTCCCTGGTTTGAAAGCCCAGTTTCAAGAACAGACCCATGGTTTAGGTCCTAAAAGGCTTGCTGCTTAGCTTGTACTTCTATCTTCAGGGTGTTTAATGGTCTGGCTGAAAACACAGTGCCCCAGGCTTATCCAGCTCTCACATTACCAGGACGGCCCAGCCCAGTCTGCAAGGAGAGATAGATGATCCTGCCACAGCCCCACATCCCACGCAATGACTGTGCAAAGGCAACATGTTATCTTCCACATCCAAGTTGGGTGTGCCCAAGCCAACCTACCCCCTCCACGCTCAGCATCTGGAAGAGGATGCCAATTCCCAACCTAACAATTCAAAGGTCATTTTGTGGTCTCATTCTGGTCATGTTCCTACCCTAGGACAGAGACCTGTAACGCTATCCCAAGCACTGCATCCTCTGGCCCCATACTCAGGTTGGGCTATGCTCCACGTGGGGGGCACTGTGCAACCCAAGAAGTATAAGCGCACTGCGAGAGCCCAGCTGGTGACGTCATACAGAAGCCCATGCACAGGAAATACACACTCCTGTGCAGGCCGGCCTTGCTCTGGAAACCAGCAGTGTGAGGCCCAACACCATGTGCCTCCTATCTAGCCAGGCCCCCATAATGTCCCCAGGCTCTGCCCTCCCAGGTCCACCTCAGGCCCTTGTGTCTGAGAGAACTCCATAGGATACTTCCACATCACTGTCCCTCCTGCTGTTCTAGGTTCCTTCCACCAACAGTGGAAGAGCAGTGTTCCTCCACATGCTGAGCACTAGAACTGCTACTGAAGGGATGTCCCTGCCCTCCTGGGGGACACAATCCAGTGGTCACATGAACAAAGCAGACGCTCTCACTGAGGTCATAGCACTCCCCAGGGAAGCATGTGCTAGAACAGTCAGGGTGGCCTCCTGAGGGAGCCACACTCCCAGCCTAGATTCACAGGCATAGCAGGTCCCAGAGATGACCAAGATGACCAGGCTACCCAGTTATAGCACAACCCTAGCTCTGGATGAAGACATAGACTCGGGACTAGTCTCTCTGAAATGCCCCAGTCAGATCCACAGTCTCATTAAGCCTCACAGCTTCTTGTCTTTAAATTCTGCTCTGAGAAATTCCCCGGGGATCTGGTAGAAGGCCACTGTCAGAAGAAAGGAGCTGTGTTGTGTTCTCAGCTACCTGGTTGATTCTATATGCAGCCTCTCCTATGGGCATGGTCTCAAGACCCACCATGGACCAGGTAAGATGAGGATGGACAACAGGCCAGAGGATGCTCAGGCAGTTCCAGAGCTATGCAGGCACCAAGTGGGGGTGGGAACTTCTCCCGTAAGCATAGTGCAGCTCCCAGCATCTCTGGGGCAGGACTCAGGGCCAGAACTCCCAGTACACAGGGTGCCTGGTCAAGGGAAGAACACCAGGGCTGAGCATTCTCACCTGAACCTTGAATGTGTGTGTGCTCCTCAAAACTGTGCCCCCCAGGTGGCCCAGGCCACCTGACGCTCTGAGCTGTGGCACTACAGTCACACAAGCAGTTGGTGGACAAGTTCCAATATCCCCACTCCAAACCTAAGAAACCACTTCCCTTCTTTCTCTAGAAACAGAAAGCCACAGGTTTTCCTGTGCTTCAGTCTCAAGCTGGAAGTGTTTCAGATTCCCACTCAGAACAAGCCACCAACTTCCAAGGAAGGGATCTCCAGCTCAGCCAACTCAAGACCAGAGGGCAGCCATTCTCTTGCCACAAAGAAAACACCTGTGCAACCTCAAAGGTCTTGCTCTAGTCAGAATGTGGCATGGCTGCTTGCAGATGCTTTGAAGTCCTCTGACACAGGGAGGCCCTCACCCAGAGGTTACCAGGTGACATAAGTGCAAGTCCAACGGGTCATAGAGAGCACAATTGCTTCCCCCTTGAAGAAACCTGCATTTACCAACCAGGTGAGGGATCCAAACAGCACTCAGAGAAATGAAAATGAGACAACTCAAACATGCAAGAAGACTCACCACCTCTCCATAATTTAAACTGAAAAATTTACCAAGCTCCCTGGCAAATCCAGAAAGAGGCGCCTGGCATGCTGCCGCTGGTGCAAGTGCAAATCAAGCACACATCAACCATGTGTGATGCTTTCCAGGATCCACCTCAGGGACAATGAGGCACAAGCACAAAATGACATCCACAGATGACTGAGCAGCACGTGTCACAGCAGCCATGTAAAGCATACAGGGAGCCGGGTGTGGTGGTGCACACCTGTAATTCTAGCAACTCAGAAGGCTGAGGCAGGAGGATTGCCAGCCTCAGCAAACTAGTGAGGCCCTAAGCAACTCAGTGAGACCCTGTCTCTAAATAAAATACAAAAAAAAAAAAAGGGCTGGGGATGTGGCCCAGTGGTTAAGTGCCCCTTCTAAGTGGTTAAGAGGAAGGAAGAAAGGAAGGAAGGAAGGGAGGGAGGGAGGTAGGGAGGAAACGCAGGGCCCTACATCAACCATAGCTGCTCACCACGAGGAGGAGACAGGAGGAGGCCACAATTGCAGGGCAGGCAGAGGCACCAGACCCACCCGTGCTGCGCAGAAAGGTGTGCCAGGCAGCATCTGCCGGGCACTGTGCTGGCACTGTGTGGGCCCTGCAGTGACAAGGCAGCATGTGAATGGGTGCTGCAGGTGCAGGAGCAGGAAGGCAAAGCTCTAGGAGGGATGGTAGCTGGGTATACACCTCTCGCTGCAGCTTCAGAGCCAGGGAACATCTCGGGGCCACAGGAGCAGTGGTCAGACAGAAGACCTTGCAGAAGAAATGGATGTCATGCTGGTCCACATTTAATAGAGCTGGTGCTCAACCACCAATGTAATCAGATGGTGCAGGGTTTCCCTGATGCCCCCCAGTGTTTGCTGCCCTCAGACACTCCCAGAGCAGGAAATAGCACAGCCAGCCCCACCCAGCTCTGTCCACTGAGCCAGTTTCTTCATGGGTGAAAAAAAGTGGAACCCACCAACCAAGGTGGGACCAGAATTCCACTGTCCCCCTCAGCAAGAGCACCTCCAGGCTCTCACACACAGCTTCTGGCTGGTTTTCTGTGTTAAGGAGAGCCCAGAGGTGAATGCTCCAACTAGGCGCAGGCTACCTAGCAAAGGGGCTATCATTTGAAAATGGCTACCAAGGTCACTTCTCATAAGAGTAGCCACAGTCTTCGTGCTCTTGCCCCATCTCAGTGGAGCGCCAGCATCCAAACACCAGAACAGTGTCCAGCATCAGGGACCCAGATGCGGATAGCCCCAGGCTCCTGGAGAGCCAGAGAGCATGCCCACCTGCCTACCTGTCATATGCCTCCTTGAGGTCCCTTGCCAGCTTGCACTTGGGCAGGATGTGATGGAACGGGGACTGTGGGCCTTCATTTGCTGTAACAATCACAACAAAGAAGATTTCAAAGCTTCCACAGCAAGAAACTATGCACAGGCTAGTCAGAAGCTGACACTCCAACTGAGTCACTTAAAACCACCCATTGGGAACTCCCTGCTTCTCACACAACCTGCATCCTGTGAACTGAACATGGGCTGTTTGTCCTACCACTTCTCATGGAACACACTAGCCCAAAACCTTTGCCCTGTCCCAAAGGCCTGTGCCTTGCACTGTCAGGCCACTGCCCTGCTGGCTGGTGTGTTCCAGGCCCTCCTCTCACACATGTATGCTAATACAGCTTACTTACTTATTTTGGGTACTAGGAATTGAACCTAGGGGTGCTTAACCACTGAGCCATACCCCCAGCTTCTTATGTTTTATTCTGAGACAGACTCTCACTAAGTTGCTGAGCCTGGCCTCAAACTTGCCATCTCCCAAGTCACTGAGATGAGATGATGAGTGTGCACCAGTGTGCCCCACCCTACATCACAAGTTTTGACAGCTAATTTTCTTTCTTTCGTATTTCTTCTTCTTCTTCTTCTTCTTCTTTTTTTTTTTTTTTTGTCGGGGATGGGGTTGCTGGGGATTGAACCCAGGGCCTTGTGCATGTGAGGAAAGCACTCCTCTAACTGAGCTATATCCCCAGCCCTTGCCAGTGAATTTTCAAACAGAGTGAAATTACACCAAAGTCCGGGCCACTCTTGCTGCCAGTCTGTGCATGACATTCACCAATTCTATTCAGAGCTACCAAGGCTGAGCCTGACTGCAGCTCTGTTCCACCTGCATCTTCCAAATGAGCTGCTGACCTTAGGAAAGGAGTGGAGTTTATCATCATGTACCCCAAGGCTTAGCACTATGGGTATACCAAAAGTTATATGGTGGCCTGCCAGAAAATACTATTTTTTTTTTAAAGAGAGAGTGAGAGAGGAGAGAGAGAGAGAGAGAGAGAGAGAGAATTTTTTAAATATTTATTTTTTAGTTCTCGGCGGACACAACATCTTTGTTTGTATGTGGTGCTGAGGATCGAACCTGGGCCGCATGCATGCCAGGCGAGCGCGCTACCGCTTGAGCCACATCCCCAGCCCAAATACTATTTTTTTTAATATTTTTTTTTTAGTTTTAGGTGGACACAATATCTTTTTTTTTTTTTTTTTAATATTTTTAGTTCACCTTAGTGGCTTGCTTTTATTTATTTATTTATTTTTCGGCAGACACAACATCTTTGTTTGTATGTGGTGCTGAGGATCGAACCCGGGCCGCACGCATGCCAGGCGAGTGCGCTACTGCTTGAGCCACACTCCCCAGCCCCGACACAATATCTTTAACTTATTTTTATGCAGTGCTGAGGATCAAATCCAATGCCTCATGCATGCCAGGCAAGCACTCTACCACTAAGCCAAAACTCAGCCTGCAAATACTTTTTTTGATAACTGGTTAGTGCATAATTCAATTAAACCCACCTTCAGTTTGGCTAAAAGCAGGGAATGGAAACCACTCACCTTAAGACTGGACATTCCTGCCAGCCTCTCCCCAACTTGTACCCATGACCAAGGTTCTAACAGGGGCAGGGCCAGGCAGAGGTGTCAGTGCTAACAGAAGGGTGCTGCCGCATGTGGGGAAGGGAATCCTTCCAGTTGGGAAGTCAGTCTGGGGACATCCATTTGAGAAAGCAGACTTAATCTGAATGAGTCCCTTGGGAGTCTTCATGTGCCCTGGGCTCACCTGCCCAATGTTAAGCTCATACAGCCTCTCCACAAAAAGGGGACAGTCCCTGCAGCACAAGGCTGCTGTGAGCACTTCCTCAGCCATGCCCAGTGCACTGAAAGCCCGGAGACTGCAAGCACCCAAGCGCTCTGACGATGCTAGCTGGGAAACCTGGAGCTATCCACATCAGAAGATGCCATCAGGGGCTGGGGATGTGGCTCAAGCGGTAGCGTGCTGGCCTGGCATGCGTGCGGCCTGGGTTCGATCCTCAGCACCACATACAAACAAAGATGTTGTGTCCGCCAAATACTAAAAAATAAATATTAAATTCTCTCTCTCTCTCTCCCTCTCTCTCACTCTTTCTTTAAAAAAAAAAAAAAAAAGAAGATGCCATCAGCCAGCCCAGAACCACTCTCACTGCTGCTCACCATCAGCCACAGCGGACACCTCATCCTGCAGCGCCAGGATCAGCTTGGCCTCCCGAGTGAGGTACTGGCAGCGGCGCTCCTCATGCTGCAGCACCGTAGCAATGCGCCGGGACAGGGTATGCAGACAGTTGATCACAGAAGGGTCAGCGTTGGCCTGCAGGGGAAAAGCCACACAGATCTAAATGTGCCACAGGTGCAAAGGAAGTAACAGGTCAGGCACAGTAGCACTTGCCTGTCCTTCCAGCTCTGGAGGCTGAGGCAAAGGATCTCAAGTTCAAAGCCAGCCTCAGCAACTCAGCAAGACCCTGTCTCAAAATAAAATAAAAAAGAATGGGGTATAACTCAGTGGTTAAATGTCTCTGGGTTCCATCACCAGTGCCAAGAAAAGCAAAAACATGCACAACCAAAATTTAGACCATGAAAGAAACCTTCTCTACTCCTCTCCTCCAGGTGCCTCTGGAGGCCATGATTGCCAGAAATTTCCTATGCCCCTCCAGAAGCACTGGCTGCCAGTCCCCGTTCCCTGCTCCTGGGAGGGCTGCATGATGGCTGCACAGAGGGGGCTCCATACACATTTTACCATGCCAGGATGGTAAGCAAAAGCAGGCTGTGGCTAAGGGCAGATTCCACCCACCCACCTGCTGTGTAACCCTGAGTGGTGGGACAACAAGGGCACCTCCCTCAATGAGGATCAGACACATTAAGCACTCACACAGAGCCTGCCCTAAGAAAAGCCCTGCAAGTGTCCACACTCAGCACTGTCCTGATGAGTATGCTGGACACGCCTGGCTACGTTACAACAGGGCACATGGTACTCTTCTGTCCTCAAGCATGAGCAGCTCTCCCCAGCTAACAAGAGGACCAGCAGGCCCCGGGCCAAGGCCCCTGCCCAGGGCTCCTTCTGCACCCACACTGACTAGGTGGAGGGAGGGTGAGGAGGCTCTCAGGAACAGAAGTGGACCCCACCCCCTCTGGAAGCTATCAGGGGCCACAGCTGGCCAGGCAGATGTATCCACCCAGGACCAGGGTGGAGTGCACAGCTGTGGGATCTGTGGAGCAGCTCCAGAGGGCAGATAACTGGGCCAAGCATGACCTGGTGGTTCTGGAGACCAACAGCAGTGATGAGTCAGCCTGGGGAAGTGGAGAGAGGGTGCAAGACAGGTGGTGCCACTGATTAGAAATCCCTGTTACCAGCAGGCAGGATCAGACCCCTGGGTTCAGAGCTGGGTTCAAGTGTGGGGACCTTACTTAGACATTAGCACTTGGTTCACCTGCAGAATTCTAGGCTCCCAGCAGATCTATGTTCACACAGAGCCTGCATCTGGGCAGACTCAGAGAGGTAGCACTGCCCTCTCTCTCGAAGCCTCTTAACAGTATCCCTGATGTGCAGTGCCAATTTACAGGGCATAGGCCATTACCTCAAAACAAAGACACACTCAGAATCTGTGTAAAAATACACCAGCAAAGCAGGGGGATAGAGAATGATCCTAGACATACGACACTCCCTTCCATCACCCCAAGAGTTCAACCCTCTGCTGCCAGTGCTGCCAGAGAAGGCACACTGGCCTCCCCCCCAGGATCCCTGATGTGCTGACCAGGTGCTGCCCCAGGTGAGGTCCTAGACCGCACTGCGGGCATCTGGTGTCCTGTCTGCTCAGTCTTGAGAGCACCTGAGGCGTATGTGGGCCCAGCCGTGCAGGGACACGTGAGAAGCCCTCCACCTGGCACATGGCTGCCTCGGGGCTCTCAGAGTAGTACCCAGCTCACGGGAGTACCACCAACAGGCTTCTCATCCCAAATGTACCCCAGCTCCCAAAACAAACTTCCAATTTACAGGAAACAGAGGCAGAGAGCAAGCCTGATGGTCTGCACAGGGAGCCAGCTCCAAATATTGAACCTGTGCTGGACCAAGGGAGGAGCTGGTAGAGACACTCGCCCGGGCATAGACCAAATGGAAAGCATGTCTGGCTTGGGAGCCCCAGCATGCCAAGTGCCAGTAGACACCAATGTGAAAAGTTGTCACGGTAAAAAGGCGCTGTGGCACAAGGTGGGCGGACACGTTGTAGAGAGGCCTTCACAATGTGTAGGAATGAGAAATCATGAGGTCGGGCCTTTCTGTGAAACACAGGGGGAGGAAACAGATGCAAAGACTATGGGTTCTGGGACAGGTGCATGAAGCTGTCAGAATGTTAGGAGTGTTTTTAAAACTCCTCAAGGCGAACCAGTGTGCTCCCTGAGTGGCAGGAGGATCATAAGTCCAAGGCTAGCCTGGGCTCCTCAGGAAGACCTGTCTCAAAATAAAATGACAAGGGCTAGGGATATAGCTCAGTGCTAAAGCACCCTTGGGTTCAGTCCCCAGGACCAAACAATGAATAAAGAAGCCAATCCTTGCCTAGGGGTACATTTCTATTTATTTGGATCCCTTACTTTTTTTTTTTTGTACCAGGTTTTAGACCCTGGAGCATTCAACCACAGAGCCATATCCCCAGCCCTATTTTTGTATTTCATTGAGAGACAGGTCTCTCTGAGTTGCTTAGCATCTTGAACTCTCGATCCTCCTGCCTCATCTTCTGGAGCCACTGGAATTACAGGTGTGTGCCACTGCTCCCAGCTGAATCCCTTACATTTTGACAGGTTTAATAGAAAGGTATTTCCTTAACTAGTGAAAACAAACTCAGAAAGAATTGGTAACTGCCTTAAGAAACAATCAGGCTTAGACACGTGCAGTGGCCACATTTGTGATTCCAGCTACTCAGGAAGCTGAGGCAAGAGGATCACAAGTTCAAAGCCAGCCTCAGCAACTTAGCAAGACCCTGTCTCAAAATAAAAATAGGGCGAGAATGGTAGTACACGCCTGTAATCCCAGCAGCTCCAGAGGTAGGAGGATGGCAAGTTCAAAGCCAGTCTCATCAACTTAGTGAGGCCCTAAGCAAATCACTGAGACTCTATTGCTAAATAAAATATAAAAAAAGGGCTGGGGATATGGCTCAATGGTTAAGGGCTTTTGGGTTCAATCCCTGGTACCTAATGAATAAAAATAAAAAGGGCCAGAGGTATATCTCAGTGTAGAATGCCCTGGGTTCAATACCCAGGAAAAAGGAAAAGAAAAAAACAATTAGTTTTAATTTAAAAAGGAAGGAAGGAAGGAAGGAAGGAAGGAAGGAAGGAAGGGGGAAAAAAAAGAAAAATAAAGAGTGCTGGTGAAAATGTGTAGAAGTGGGAACCCTTGTACCTTGCTGGTGAGAACGTAAAATGGTACAGCCGCCACAGCATACAGTTCAGATCTTCAGTCTCAACAAGGACCAAGGACCCAAACTTTCACTCCCGGATGTGTATCCAAGAGGCATGAAAATATGAACAGGAGCCAGGTGCAGTGGCACACGCTTATAATCCCAGCAGCTTGGGAGGCTGAGACAAGTTCAAAGCTAGCCTCAGCAAAAAGCTAGACAATAGGGCTAGCTGAGACTATATAGTTCAGTGGCAGAGCATTTGCCCAGCACATGTGAAGTACTGGGTTCAATCCTCAGCACCACATAAAAATGAACAAATAAGGGCTGGGGATATAGCTCAGTTGGTAGAGTGCTTGCCTTGCATGCACAAGGCCCTGGGTTCAATCCCCAGCATCACACACACAAAAAAAGAACAAATAAAATAAATGTATGCTGTTCATCTACAACTATAAAAAAAAAAAAGTAAGGCACTAAGCAACTCAGTGAGACCCCTGTCTCCAAATAAAATATGAAAATAGGGCTGGGGAAATGGCTTAGTGGTCAAGTGACCCTGAGTTCAATCCCTGGTACCAAAGAAAAAGGAAAAAAGAAAATGTGAACAGGAACATCCCCAGCAGTATCCTTCATTGCAGCCAAACACCCCCACACTCTTTAGTGCCCAGCAATGGGTGAAGTGTGGTACAGGCACAAGTCACTTGTGATGGCCACAAAGAAACATGGCTCACACACCACAGAACCTGCCAAGTGGACCAAGGCTAGAGGCCAGGCCCCAGACGCACAAATCCCTCTGTACGCAATTCAGCAGTGAGTCCACAGAGGCAGACCATAGCCTGCCAACCCTGGACAGAGCAGAGGAGGGGGCAACAGCTGGTAAGGACACAGGGGTCTCTCTCTGGAGAGTGAAAGCATATGAATCTGGACAGCGACCAGGCTGAGTGGCAGATAAGAATTCAGTGCCTCTGATGCCACTAACCTGGACCCTTGGAAATGGTAAATATTCTCCTTTGTATTGGGAAAAAAGAGGACCACACAACAAGGCAGACTCTGCCTGCATGCCAGGGAAGGTGAGCGCAGTGCCCACCACAGTCTGAGCAGTCATGACACTCACCCAAAACGGGCTGCTTCCTGCTCTACCCTCCTCCCCACCCAGGTTGCCTACACCAACACTCACCCTCAGGGCGAACACCACATTAAAAAGAATCATGGTAGGCGCTTCCCTCTTCGGGGATGGATCTGTTTTGGAGACCTACAAAAGAGGCATGATTGCAATAAATTGAGAGCCATGCATGGGAAAGACCCCAGAGACTAGCAGAAGAGGAAAACAGCTCCCAGGTCTTTGAGAAGTGACTGATGCCTTCCTTTCTGAGGAGCACCGGCTGCACAAACAGCTGTGACAAGAGTGGGGCGGTCAACGGAAGGAAGCAGAGTGACAGGATGCAGAGGGACCTGGGAAGTAGGGGGCCCAGACCTTCTCTGATCCTGAACTCAGACTTTCCCACTTCTATTCCACTGCCAGCCCCAGGGTCCACCTGACCTTCCCAGTTGCTTCTGCCAGGCATGACAAGTACTCAGGCCCATTTAGGGACAGGACAATGCTCAGGACCAGCAGAGACCTTAACAGGCTCAGAGGAGAGCTCAGAGGAGAGGCTCAGAGCAGCTGGCCCCATATCAGAGCCCAGTCCTCATCTCTGTTCCCAGCTCTGTATCCACAAATGCAGAAGCACTCCTAGGGCAGGAACTCTGCAAATCCAACCACAAGTGACACCACAAGGGGGAGCCAAAGCCCCAGACTCCCTGCCAGTCATTCCCACAGGCTGGCTGCCAACTCTTCCACCCACCACCCACAGGCAGTTCCTGGGTTCAACCTCCAGGACCATCAAAAACAAAAAAAGAAAAAAATAAATAAATGCTTGCACCATTTTTAGAAAGCTCAGGGGGTGGCAGATGCTAGTCAAATTACTCTCTTGGATTCCCTAGAAAACAGGTAACTTGTAAACAAAGAAAGCCACGTCCACAAAGACCCAGAGTGCGAACAGTAGAAGCTGACCATGGAGGGGAGCTGGGGGCCAAGTGCAATGCTCTGGGCTTGATGCCAGCATGGGGCAGTGGAGACAGTGGCAGAGACAGAAGCACCAGGGTGCCTTGTGCCTGCTGGCCAAGCACAGACCACTGGCAAGGGCTCCTCACTTCTCTGCTGGACCCCCAGGGTCTACAGAGGTGCACACTCACGGCAAGTGCCTGATCAGGTCTGCTGCCTAAAAGTCACCCTCACTAGAGCCAGTGTCAGCACCATTCTGAGCCTCATGAGCCCAGGATGGGCCAGACCTACCTAGGGAGAGCCCTACCTGCCTGACAAGGATCACAACTGACCAGGGAGGGACATACCTGCCCCAGAGCATGCTGCAGCAGTGTCGGGTGCCCAACAAACCGCACATTATCTATCTTCAGTTCAAATTTTTGGCCACACATTTCAGATTTGGTTGCCAAAATTGTTGCCAAAATAACATCTGAAAACCTTAAAGATGAAAAAAGGTAAAACAGAAAATAAGGTTAACCAAGGATCAAGACACCATGCCCTATACCTCCAGAGGGGAGGTCTCTGTGAATGGCAGTCATGTGAGCTGCTCTGCCCCAGTGGCTTTCTTGTAGCAATCCCGAGGTTAGGGAGGCAAAATCACCAAAATCACAGATAAAAGGCATGAGAAGCAGAGGTTGGAGGCACATGCTATCATCTTTACATGCTCTATGAAATTAGGAGAGGAACAGCTGCAGTCTGCATTTAAGAGGAGGATCGGCTGGAGCTGGCACTGTCCTAAGGAACAGTTCAATAAGCCTCACAGGAATAGGGGACCCTCCCAGCAGCCACTGGGCTTGCTGGCCTGCACCCTTGACATGGAGCAGGAACTGTGCTTTGTGGTACAACTTCTCTGATCCTAAACTCAGACTTTCCCACTTCCATTTGGGAAGGACAGTGCAAACCCATCCTATCACGGGAGCACCGGGATGCCACAGGGAGGTGGGAACAGCCAGGGCATGGGAGCTTAGCCATTGCAAGGCACACCTATACCCTTGTCTCCCTTCTGGCAAACTGGCCCCTCCTGCCTGGGGACTTGGATAAGGGAGATGGTCTGCAGGGAGGGGCACCTGGGGTGCATCATTGCCGCTTATCTCAGAGCCCAGGGCCTGGCCTCTGCTCTGGAATGGGTGTGCTAGACCATTGCTCCCACTGCACCGAAGAGTAGAGAGCACCTGCACTCTTCTACACACCAAGGAAAGCACTTCTAACATCCAGGAAAGAGGGCATGGTGTCTCAGGGAAGGCTTTCCTGCTGCCCAGGAACATGTTCTGCCCCTGGGCAAGGAATCTCACAGTCCTGACAGGCTACTAGACAGACTTGCAGTGTGTACCTCGTCATGCCCTCCCAGAGTGGGGACCATCGTTGTAAGCCCTCTGTTAGAAATGAAAAATGAAGGGCTGGGGATGTGGCTCAAGCAGTAACGCGCTCGCCTGGCACGCGTGCGGCCCGGGTTTGATCCTCAGCACCACATACAAACAAAGATGTTGTGTCCGCTGAAAACTAAAAATATAAATATTAAAATTCTCTCTCTTTAAAAAAAAAAAAGAAACGAAAAATGAAGGCCAGCTTCCAACAGTGATTGTAGCCCCTCTCTGAAAGAGCAGATGGCTCCAGATAAAGATCTGGGGGCCATGGATTCCAGGAGACCCTGGACCAAGGGCCTTGCTGTGGCCAACTGACCCAGGATGAAACGCAAGACAAGTACCTGTGAGTTCTCCCAGTCTCCTGGGCCAGGGGCATTCCACTGCCAAGCCAAAGGGCTCATGATGTTTCCAGCCTTCCCTCCAGAACTGGCAAGACCCTGTGGCAGTCCTGGGTCACCCTGAGCACACCAACACAGAACACAGGCCAGAGGGGCTATATCGAGGTTCCCAGACTGATCTTGTTAGAAACATCTGGGGCCCAGACGTGGTGACGCACACTGTAATCCCAGTGGCTGAGGCTGAGGCAGGAGGGTCATGAGTTCAAAACCAGCCCAAGCAACTTAGGAAGACCCTGTCTCTGGGATGTGGCTCAGTAGTTAAGCACCTCTGGGTTTAATCCCAAGTTCAATAAAAGGAGAAAGAAAGAAAAGGAAGAAAGGAAGAAAGGAAGGAAGGAAGGAGAAAGAGAAAAAAGGAAGGAAGGAGAGAGAGAGAAAAGGAAGGAAGGAAGGAAGGAGGAAGGAAGGAAGGAAGGAAGGAAGGAAGGAAGGAAGGAAGGAAGGAAAGAAAGAAAAGAAAAGAAGAGAAGAGAAAAGAAACATCCTGGGATATGCAGGACCTGCACTGGCATGCTTGGTCTCTGCTTCATTGAAACATTATTCTCTGGAGCAACTAAAGCAGACACAGCAGATCCTAGTGTCTCAAACCAGAGGCATCACAGGTTTTCCTTAAAGACTCACTCTGCCCTGTAGCTCCTGTCTGAGGCACAGTGATGTGAAAGGCGGTTCAGAGGATGAAATCCCTATACCGCTCCTGCTTGAGTAGCTGACCCAGTGTCAGCACATCATGTCCCATCTGAACAAACACCCTCCACTGGGTGGTAACCCAGGGACTAGGGACTAGCAGACAGAAAAGCAACCCCTGCCACTCCAGAAAGCTCACTTCTTCCTTCAATAGCCTAAAATCTCCACTAAAAGTTGTTGCTCTGTTATTAAGAGCTACAGGCACACAGCCTGGGCCCTAGCCCTCAGGTACCAGTCCAGGGACGCAAGCTACATGGCTGAGTGATGATGGGTCCTGGGATCCTCAGGCAAACAGGAGTAGTTCAGCTCATGTCTATAAAACCCAAATCCCAAGTGCCCTGCAAGAGCCAAATCTGCAAGAGCCAAATCCTGGCTGCCAGGGTCCACAGAGAGTGCCAACTGGAAAGTCCTGTGAAGCCTAAGTTAAAAGTCACACTGCCCTAAGTGGCTGTCTTGGGAGACCCCTCAGATGGCCCACAGGATGACAGCTGGCCACTCTGCTCATCTCAGCAAGTTTGCCCCCCACAGAAACCCACTTGCCACAGCTTAGCACCCATGTAGATGAGAATCTGTGTGGCTTCATACCTCAGATGGGGCCTGGTGCAAGGAGCACAGACACAGCAGTGTAATGAGATTGGGGGACAACTCACAGTTGCCATAAGCAAGTGGCAACAATTGCTTGTTGCTTCCAAAAGTTACAAAATTCTTGCCTGTAAAAGCTGGTAAATGTAATACATTAAAACTATTGTTAGGGGCTGGGGACATACTCAGTTCATAGAGTGCTTGCCTTGCATTCACAAGGACCTAGTTTCAATTCCCAGCACCACCCAACAAAAAAATAAATAAAAATTGTTACAAAAACTAAGGACCTCTGGACTAACTTGGAAACCCAAGAAAAGCTGGCTTAGGAAGCTCTACCAGCCCAGCCAGATGACAAGCCAGATTTTCTCTCCTTGCCAGACATTCTGGAGAAGGGCTTGCTCTCTGACTGGGCTAGAAAGGAGCAGGCAGCCTGGAAGGGATCTCAGCTCTGCTCCCTGCCTCCCTGCTGGGAGTTCACAGACACTAGAGTACCTCCAAGGCACAGGAGGGACGCACTGTCGGGGGCACAGGGCCGTCCCATCTCATCCCTGCCCTCCTGCAGTAATTCAGGATCACTCCCAGGAACGTCTTTGCCTCTGTGGGGCTCAGCCAATAACATTGAAACCCAAGCATCACACCTGACACTATTAAGGGCCCTGAAAACCACAGACTAGAAGCCACAGCCACAGGTCTCAGTGTGGCAATGGGCAGGGAGGTGAGAAACCCCACTCCTGCTCACCCACCACCTCCACAGGACTACTGGCTCCTCCTTGAGGGAGGAAGAGGTTTGAAGGCACACCTGGTCCCAAAAGACTCTCTGGTGCCACAACCATGTCTTGGCCTCTCAGACAATGTTAAAGAGCTAAATAACTCTGGGTGGAGAAAGGGCAGGGACAGTGGGGAAGCCTGGGCTCTTGTGGGAGGACAAGCTAGGGCCTGTGTGCCTCGTTAGTGATTTTTTTCAATGTTGAGTGAAAACAGGAATTAAGCACAATTACAAGAAGAGAGGGCAGCCAGAATCAAGACAGAAAGATGGTGGAGAGGTCTCGGTCTTACCCTGCAACCAACTGCTCATCGGTTGGAGGACATGGCTCGCTGAAATGGGAACAGGACCATCAAGACCAAACAAAAGCACTGCTTTACAAAACCATGAAAAGTTACAAGATTATTTTTACAAAAACAGTATTAAAGTCTAGTAGAAGCACCACCATAAGCATTAACTGCTAATGTCAAGACTAGGCAGCTTACCAGACAAGAAAGAGGACACAGGCACTCCTACTTATCCCAGGGCATTCTCCCTGAAGTTCAAACTCTTACACATGTGTGCAGGCTGTGGGGAACAGGAGTCTCTTCCTTTCTTTCTTTTTTTTTTCTTCCTGTGTGTGTACAGTACTGGAGATTGAACCTAGGGGCACCCTACCACTGAGCTACACACCCAGCCACTTTTATGTTAACTTTGAGGCAGGGTCTTGCTAAGGTGCACAGCCTGGCCTTGTATTTGCAGTCCTCTTGCCTCAGCTTCCCGAGCAGCTGGGTCACAGGTGCCCACTGCACCAGGCAAGAGTCACTAGCCTTTTTTTTTTTTTTTTTTTTTTTTTTTGTGGTGCTAGGAGTTAAACCTAGGGCCTTATGCCTGCTGGGCAAGTACTTTACCAACTGAGCTACATCCCCAGCCCAAGAGTTGCTTTTTAAAAAGAAGCTCAACACTGGGAAACGTATATCAGACACCAGGGCCATAAGAATTAGCCAGACACCTGAGCACAGTATCTCATCTTTCCAAAAGTGGATTTCTCCTCTATATGACAAGAAATTATCTGTAGAGGACAAAATGGAATCACCTAGGTAAAGCTTTCTGAAAACTGAAGTACCAGGTGAACGTCGGCTCCCTGAGCTTCCACCTGGAGAGCCAGCTGGGCATGTTAGGTTCATTTGTGCAGAAAATATCTGGAGCTTCTGCACTACCCAACCTGAGCTTTCTAGAAAGAGTTTAAGAATTTATGTTTCTGGACAGAGATTTTTATTCTGGGGCATGCTGTTTTCCAAGTATCCTAAAGACAGAAGACACTCACACCTGGGAGTGGAAGGGCACCATGCCCACAGTGCTCCCTGCTACTTCCACACTGCCAGAGACCCACCCAAGAAACACAACAGTGAAGCCACACCTTAGCTCATTGGGCTGTGCAGTGCAAGAGGTTACGATACCTTCTGAAGGCTGACCAGAAAACCAGAATCCTACCAGATCCAGTCTGACTCAGATGGACCTCCTGCAACTAGACAGGTTGCAATGCTACCTATATCTCCAAAGGCACAGCAGCAAGCACACAGGGCTTCAGGTGTGGGCAAGGTTCCACTTCCTGACAAAGGCAGGATGCTTCCATGCCATCCAGACCAGTGGGAGAGAGCAGGGCCCAGCCACCCGCAGGAAACTTACAGAAGACACACAAAGGCTCAACCTAAGGAAGGTACCCAAGTGTGCAAAGTTAGAATGGTACTTGGAGCCTGAACTTGTCCCCAGCAGATGCCCTTTACTGTAAAACAAGTAGCCAGAATGGGGAGAACGTGGCCCTCTTCAAGCACCTCAGGACACTGTGAGGCAAAGCTACCAAGAGCCACCAAAAGCCTGGTGGAGCTTCAGGTGTGCCTGAGGTGAAAGCAGGTGAACCACAGGCCAGAAAGAACTGGAGCTGGGCTATCTGGTGACAGCCCAATGGCACCCAAGGCTGGACTTGCTGCTGTGGGGCCAGACCCAAGGAGGGCAGAAGTACCAGCTGACTGCACCCCACCAAAGGCACCCGTGAGCTACAGGCACCGATGGAAGCCCACCACAGCTCGGGGGGGGTGGGGGGGTTCTTCTGGACAGTGTCTAAAGCACAGCTTCCAGGAAAATTTCACACCAAGAGGCCCAGGTTCCTCCAAGTCCCTGACTCCCCAGGAGGGAGTGGCCAGAGTGCTGCCGTAATCTCAGAGGGCCAGAAGACACCATCTCAGGAGAGGACCTGCCCATACCAGGCTAGTGGCTTCCCCAACCAGTGTGGGGCCCCAGGGGACACGGCAGCATGAGCACCCCAGCCCCTGACACCCAGTCCACAGGAACACTGCCACTTTTATGACCTTTAACTGCAAGTCTCAAGACACAGGATGGTCCCCATTTTCTTCAGTTCCCACTGAATTCCAGAAGAGGGTTTTAAACAAAGGAGTAATAGTTAGCTCCTACCCCTGAAGCCTATCTGATGGTACACCTGAAAAACCAGGAATGCTTCTGAGGAGCTGGAGTTTTTACTCTATTCAATTTCAGCAAATCTCCATTTAATGGCTGTGCTGGTCATGCTGTGATGGTGAGCAGCACTTTCTGTACCCTCACTCCCCTAAGACCACGATCTGGCAAACTGACAAGCAGGAGCATTCCAGGGTCCCAGAGAGAAAAGTAACAGTTGACAAGGACAGGGGGTGGATTTGTGGAACTGCTACACCACCTCAGGAAGCTGCTGAGCTATGACAGGAAGGAAGAGCAGGGGCCTGGCAGGTTCTGGAGGAGACCAAGCAGCAGGGACTGGGTGCCCAAAGGACTCACCCTAATGCTGAGAACAGGAGGTCAGCAGACCTGCATGTGCTACATTACCAAGCAAAGCCCTTCCTTTTTCTCTCTGGTAGTACTGGGGATGGAACCCCAGGTCTTACGTGCAATAGGCAAGACCCAACCACTGAGCTACAGCCCTAGACCTAAATGAAGCAATTCTTAAACTAATAAAGAATCTTCTGAAAAGAAGCATTCTGCTCCAGGGGTTTCCGTCTTCACTATGTTAAACACTGAATGAACTCCCTAGAAAACATCTTATGGTTATTATAAGTCTCTGAAAATTAACTGCAGGAATTGGTGTACCATCTTCTGAGGAAATCCCTCCACCCAGACTGTTCCAAGATCTCTGCACCTTCAAACCAACCCTTGTGCTCAGTGAAGTTTGTGAGGAGAATATGGGAGAAGTGTGCACAAGAAGCACCTATTGAGTGTGCAGGAGTGAGAGCTTCCCATGTGCCTGTAACACCTGAGTTTGTTCCAGGCCATCACCTTAAAGAGCAGGACAACCACAGGCCTCCACATGAAGGCTCCCTAGAGAGCCCACAGTCCACTACCCAGCAGCCCCAGCTGGCCAGCCAGTCCCTCTTCCAAAGCTCACGCTCAGGTCATGTCATAGGCCCCCACACCCTCATGGAGGGTGAAAGACTCTCGGAACTGACCTCACCATGCCAGTGTGCGGCACTGTCAGAGAACCAGAGGGAGTGGTACTAACTCACCGCACAAGGTCTCGGAGGCCCAGCCCTGCACCCCACACAGGCCTGTCTGTGTCTAGGGAGCTCAGGGTAGGTACTTTACAACCCTGCCTCCTGCACCTGGGAGCTTCATTTTAACTTTTAAAATGAACATGAGAAGGCAGAAGTGGTCATTTATGAAGTTTCTACCCTAATAGTGCCTCTCAGAAAGAGCAGCAAAGCAAACTTGGGAAGGAGCAGGATTCACCTTTCTGTGACCCTAAAGAAGTATTGAGGGTCAGGCCAGCCCCAGGTCCAGCACCAAGAGGGACCTGGCTGGCTGTGCTGTACCTGAGTGCCTACATCTGAACTCAGGCAAGTACTGGAGGAACCAGGTGTGTGGACAGCAAAGGGGTCTGCTTTCCTCTAATAGGAGACGAACATCCTTCACAGACACAGCCCCACCCATTCTCAGACCTACTTTACCAGCCACACAGCCCATGACTGGAGCAGGTGCCCAGAGTTCCCAGCAAGCCAAAAAGACGGGCAAAGTAACCATCAGCTCTGCCCTACCTGGAAGCAACCACCAAGCAGAGAGAATACCAGACTTCTCAGGGGCCAATGTATGCATCAGAGGGAGGGCAGGGCTCTGCCCATGCCTAGGAGCAGTACTCCATTCATGCCCTCAGCACCTTACCTGGAGTCACCGTCCTGGTCATCAGCATGGTCACTCGCGTTGTTAACAGCATATCTGCTACGGGGCTTATCTGAGTGAGCAAAAAAGGGAGAATGGCTAAGAAAGCAGGATCTTACCACATTCAACTGTGGATTCCCTAAGATCTACGGTTTCCAAAACACAGTGCATCCATGCAACAGAACAGCATGCAGTCACGCAAAGGAATAAGCATATGTGAATCTTGCAAACATTATGCTGAATGAAATAATCCAGATACAGAAGGATGAATGTTGTAATTGCACAGAATATTGAGAATAAGTAAATCCAGAGAGACAGAGCAGAGGTCAGCAGGGGTTGGGAGCAGGAGGCAGTGAGTCACTGCTCAATGATTACTGTTTCCACGTAGAGGCTGACAAAGTTTTAGAAACAGAAAACAGGAGAAGGTGCACAATATAACAAATGTAATTAATGCCACTGAATTATACACTTAAAAATGGTTAAGATTGGGCTGGGGCTGTAGCTCAGTGGTACAGCACTTGTCTCACAAGTGTGAAGCACTGGGTTTGATTCTCAGCACCACATATAAATAAATGAATAAAATAAAGGTCCATCAACAACTAAAAAAAACCATAAAATAAAATAAATGGCTGAAGTGGCAAATTTCATGTTTTATATATACCATAAATATTTTTCAGAAAAAAATGATGGTTTCCAAGAAATTATAACAATATAGGGAGATATTTTTGCGATGATGTTAATTCTTTTTTTTTTCGGGGGGGGGGGGCTACTGGGAATTGACCCAGGGTGCTTTACCATTGAGCCACATCCCCAGCCCTTTTCTTTTGAGACAGAGTCTGCTAAGTTGCTGAGGCTGGCCTCCAACTTGCAATCCTCCTGCCTCAGCCTCCTAAAGCACTGGGGATAGCCTATGTTCCCACCACACCCAGCTATATGTTAACTTTATAAGAAGGACGAATACACTGCATATGTGTGTACATATGCACACTCTCAGTGCAAGATGGCAATTGTGTTGAAAAAAAAAACAAAAGAACTTTTAAACTACATTCAATAATCTTCATATTCACAAACAATAATACTTTACTAGAATAATACAGTTTAAACATAGTAACAAGCAGAAGAGGAAAGATGTTAGAGAACAGAGGCTATAGCAGGCACACCCTTTTCTGGAAGATAAATATGAAGATGCCTTTTCTTCCCAGTTAATCAACAGGCTAATGGCCATCTGCAGAGGCCAGGCCTGGTACACACCTGCCAGTCCAGCTACTCAAGAAGCAGAGGCTGGAGGATCTCAAGTTCAACACCAGCCTGGCAAACTCAGGCTCTGTCTCAAAATAAAATCAAATGGGGGCAGTGGGGAAGCAGCTCATGATAGAGCACTTGGTTCAATCCCAAGCACTGAAAATAAATAAATAAATAAAGCTTGGGAGTAGGGCCTAACACAGTCAATGCTTTCAGTGAAAAGTTTTCAGTGAAAAAAAAAAACGACCAGGACAACAGTGAAAAGGAAAAACAACACATGACAAACCCTGAGAGTATAATATAGCGGAAAGTTACTGAAAGAAGCTAATCAGCCAGGCACAGTAGCCACGCCTGTGGTCCTAGAAGCTAGGGAGACTGAAGCAGGAGGATTGCAAGTGGGAGGCCAACCTCAGCAACTTAGTGAAGCTATAAGTAACTTAGTGAGTCCCTGTCTCAAAACAAAAAATAAAAAGTACTGGATACAGCTCAGTGTCGTGGAGCCTTTGTGTGAGGCCCTGGGTTCAATCCCCACTACCACACAAAATAAACAAACAATAAGAGACAATAAATATCCAAGGAAAACTCGGCAGACTTTTTTTTTTTAAGTTCTTTTTGTAACTGTAGATAGACAGCATGCCTTTATTTTATTTGTTTATCTTTATTTGGTGCTAAGGCTCACATGCTAGGCAAAGTCTCCATCACTGAGCTAAAGTCCCACCCCTCAGAAGACTTTGATTAACAATCTGAGTGAGCAGCAGTCCTCAAGCATAACAAAACTTAGATTAGACTGAAAACCTGACTCTATAAAATCAACACTCTGTCAGAAGAGGAAAGATGTTGGGACAGAGGCTACAGCAGGCACACCCTTCTCTGGAAGATAAATATGAAGATGCCTTTTCTTCCCAGTTAATCAACAGGCTAATGGCCATCTGCAGAGGTCAGGCCTGGCACACACCTGCCAGTCCAGCTACTCAGGAAGCAGAGGCTGGAGGATCTCAAGTTCAACACAGAAGCAAACTGCGTACATATTTACAGCTTTGTCACAAAAGCCTACTTTTATTTTAAATATGTAAAAGCTCCTTCAATTTTCTACAATTTGAAAAAAAAATCAAAATCAAACAATTCCAAGAGAAAATGAGGCAAAGGATACAAACAGTTCATTCACTGGAAAGGAAATGTAAATGGCTCTGAAAACAGAAAACACATTCACTCTATCAGATTCAATTCTTTACCTATTAGATCAACAAGAATTGAAAACTTAGTGTATTAAAACTAAATGTGGCTGGGCGCAGTGGCACATGCCTATAATTCCAGCGGCTCTGGAGGCTGAGACATGAGGATCAAGAGTTCAAAGCCAGCCTCAGCAACTTAGCAAGGCACTAAGCTACTCAGTGAGATCCTGTCTCTAAATAAAATACAAAATAGGGCTGGGGATGTGGCTCAGTGTGCCCCTGAATTCAACTCCCAGTACCAAAAAAAAAAAAAAACTAAATGTGGGGGCTGGGGTTGTAGCTCAGTGGTAGAGCGCTTACCTAATGTGTGAGACACTGAGTTTGATTCTCAGCACCGCATATAAATAAAGGTCCATCGACAACTCAAAAAAAAAAAAAAATCCACATGTGCCAGGTGCAGTGGCACACATCTGTAAATCCTAGCAATTTGAGAGGCTGAGGAAGGAGGACCTCAAGTTGGAGGCTAGTCTCAGCAACTTAATGAGACCTTAACTCAAGTTAAAAAATAAAAGGGTGGGAGGGATGTGGCTTAGCGGTTAAGCGTCCCTGGGTTCAATCCCCATTACCAAATAAATAAACTCACTCTCCCTTAGGCTACTTCTGGAACTGGCTGCTACAGATATTCCACAAAATGATACATAAGAAGAACTTGTGTAGTGTGTATCAGCGAAAGACTGAAAACGAAAACGGCCCTGAGCAGAGGGCCAGAGTAAATAGTCAGAACATTCACCGGGCGGAACTGGCTCGGCTTTGTAAAGGCGAGGCCGCGCCAGGGGTCGTCCAGGGTGGAGCTCCGGGGCACTGTGACAGCGGGGCGGGACGTGTGTGTCCAGAGTGCTTGCACTTGTGCTTAGACAGGGCAGCGGGCCCGCGCTCGCCCTCACGCAGACAGTCGGGAAAGGCACGGCAACAGCAGTTGCCTCCGCGAGGGACCCTGGAGGCCCGGGTGCGTCCTCCACCGCGTGTGGTTTTAAGGCTCGGTGCCACTCTGGCCGGCTGAGCAGCGCTCCACACCTCGGCGCCGGGCGGGGCCCCGGGGCTCGGTTCCGGAGAGGCTGAGCCGGGGCCCCGGCGCGCACGGCCACCGCCACCGCAGGAAGAGGCCGTCCGCGGGCAGGGGCAGCAGCGGCGGGCCGTGCGGGCGCCGGGGTCCCCGCGGCCGCGGCCGGCCCACTTACTTGTCTGCGCCGCGGGGTGCTCCCGGCTTCTCTGGAAGGGGTACCTGAAGAGCAGCTTATTGCCCCTGCTGCCCGAGCTCACCAGAATCACGCTGATGGGGCTGGTGTTGTCCCCCATGCTGCCTGGGGCGGGGCGGCCCGACAGGACGCGCGGCCAGGACACGCCCCGCGCCCGCCGCCGCTGTTCCCGCGCCGCGCTCGCGAGACTTCCACCAAGTCCCGCGCGGGCGGCCGTGTGCGCAGGCGCGAGTGCCCCGGGGCCGGCGGCACTGCCAGGCGTTTGACCTGGTGCCGGCGACGCAGGTTTCTGCGATGGCAGAGTAGCCCACTGCGGGGGCGGGGGGCGCGATGGCCTAATCCTAGCGACTCAGGAGGATGGCAGGTTTGAGGCCAGCCTGGGCGATTTAGCGAGGCCCTGCCTTAAAAAAAAAAAAAAAATCCAAAGGGCTGGGAATGTAGCTCAGTGGAATAGCGCCCCTGGTTCAGCGCCCAGACCGCGAAGAAAACTAACGCATCTCTTTGGCAGGAAGTTGAAACGTACAACTATAAAATTACCCAGGAACAGTAGTGAACACCTGTAGGCACAGTAGTGAACACCTGTAGGCACAGTAGTGAACACCTGTAGCCCCATCTCCTGGGGAGACCCACGCGGGACTGCTGGAGTCCGGGAGTTTGGGTCCAGTCTGGGCGGCATATCCAAACCCTGTCTCAAAAAATAACAATAAGCAGCCAGAGTGGTGGCACACACCTGTAATCCCAGTGGCTTGGGAGGCTGAGGCAGGAGGATTGCAAGCTCAAAGCCAGCCTCAGCAACCTAGTGAGGCCCTAAGCAACTCAGTAAGACCCTATCTCTAAATAAAATACAAAATTGGGATGGGGATGGTGGTTCAGTAGTTGAGCACTCCTGAGTTCAATCCCCTGTACCAAAAAAAAAAAAAAAAAATGCATTTTTAATTTTTTTCTGAAATTTAAAAAAAGGAAAATAGTGTCTTTCTTTGGTTTTCCCTGAGAGAGAAAATGGTACCAGCTGGTTATTTGCCACTGGCGAGCACTGCCTTCTTTTTCTTGGGGGTTTTGTCCTCTGATGGTGTGAATGAGTTCTTAGCACAGCCTTATCCCATCTCAGGTCTTGATGTAAAAGGAGGCCTGAGGTTCTCCCATGCTTGTCCCCAAAGTCCCTGGAATGGAAAGGAGGGTGCAGGAGCAGGAGGCCTGTGCCTGGGATGATGGCCTGTTGTGGTCATAGGGGCTTTTTGCCAGCCATGTGGCAAGACTATGGCTCAGGCTCCCTCCTCTGATTTCCCTGGTGGTGCTGCTCATTGGGCAGACCCTTGGGGCTCCAGCCCAGCAATCTCTGGACTAGGGGAAGGGCCAGACATGGAGGAGGCCATCATTCCCCCAGTTATCCTCTCAGGGCCTACTTCCTGCCACAACCTTCACAGCACTATGGATGGTTTACTTCAGACTAGTAAATGGCAAAGATACTGGCATTGGTGCCAAATGCAGGAAGATCATGAGCTCCCATCCCACAGAAGTCTAGGGTGCACCCTCCCAGGCTGCCTCCCAGGGCTCAGTACAGGACCCGTGGTGCTTGTTGGAGGGTGCCAGCACCTCCCTGGCAGCCTCACCAGCCCCACACTCATGTACCTCATCAGCTGTTAGAGACCTCATGAGAAACTAATGTGACTCCATTTTTGAGGAACCAGCCTCTACCTCAGAGCAAAGCTTATCCAAGGAAGCGGGCGTTACCCTTGTCCTTGGAAAAACCCACAGAGCTCTCCTAAGCACATACCCACCCAGCTGAGTTGTCTGTAAATAACAGGAGAGGTCTGAGGCACCAGGTGTCCCTGACTCAGTTAGGCTAGTGAGAACCCATAGCAACCCTCCTAGCAACCTCTAATCAGCAAGAGACAGGGAAGATACCTGGAATGCCAGATGACCCCCAAGTAGTTTATGGTGGTTGATAACATGTTGGGAAACCATGTAGTTCAGCACGTACACCCCTTGTGGCCTAAACCAATCAGTTCAAAGGAATTCCCCTCTTGTACTAACCAATCACCCCTACCAAACTTGTTCCCTGCCAGTGAATGTGCTAATCTATGTTAAGAGTTGTTGTTTGACTTTCCCGAGGTATGGAATGATTTGCTGTGTGATGTTGTGACACATAGAGTATCCCCAAAAACCTATAAATCCTCACTGAACAAAGGACTGGGACTCAATCCCTGGGACCGCTGCGTTGGGAACAGTTGTGAGTCCAGGCTCGAGCTTGCAATAAAGACTCTTGTGTGATTGCATCGGATTCGGCTCCTGGAGGTCTATTGGGGTCCCATGAATCTGGCATAACAGTTACAGCTCAGGGCTGGGGATGTGGCTTAAGCGGTAGCGCACCCATCTAGCATGCGCGTGGCCTGGGTTCAGTCCTCAGCACCACATACAAACAAAGATGTTGTGTCTGCCGAAAACTAAGAAATAAAATGTTAAAATTCTCTCTCTCTCTCTCTTTAAAAAAAAAAAAAAAAAACAGTCATAGCTCAGGACAGTGCCCTGGCTTGAGGGGCAGGGACCCCCACTTTGGACTGCAGCTCCTCAACCAGCAAAGGTTTGGAGTAAATGGTTTTGAAATGCAGCCCTTACTCTAAGCTCTCACATTGTTTCCTGGATAAGAAACTGCAAGGCAGTAGGATACACCCTCAGAGTCTTCTCTGCTAAGGATAGACACCTCTAGAAGTCTTCCTTATTTTAAATTTAAATAGTTTTGATAACCTGCTTCAATGAAAGAAACTAGAAAGAAGTGCACTTTTGGAAACTGAAACCCCCAACCTTCCTCCTAGCCTGGGTGCCCCTGGGGTGGGGTAGGAGGCCACTTAGAAGCTGGGCCTTATCAGTCTTTACACTTGGGTTGCCAGAGGGGTAGGTGGGGCAGACAGACATATCTACTACAGTCTTTTTTTTTTTTTTAAAGAGAGAGTGAGAGAGAGGACAGAGCGAGAGAATTTTAACATTTATTTATTTTTTCTTAGTTCTCGGCGGACACAACATCTTTGTTGGTATGTGGTGCTGGTGAGGATCGAACCCGGGCCGCACGCATGCTAGGCGAGCGCGCTACCGCTTGAACCACATCCCCAGCCCTCTACTACAGTCTTTTCCACTGTGGTGTTCCTACCCCACCAGAGAAGAGCTCAACAGTGGCAAGAATAATGTTAAATTCTGTACCATGTCCTGAGCTCCTGCAGTGACAGATGGCCCTTCCTAATGCTGACTATAACCCCCAACATGAAGGTTAAAACAGTGGAGCTGGTACAGAGCAATAGTAACAAAAACAGCATGGTACTGGTACCAAAACAGGCGGGTGGACCAATGGTACAGAATAGAGGACACAGAAACCAATCCACAAAACTACAACTATCTTATATTTGATAAAGGGGCTAAAAGCATGCATTGGAGGAAGGATAGCATCTTCAACAAATGGTGCTGGGAAAACTGGAAATCCATATGCAACAAAATGAAACTGAATCCCCTTCTCTCGCCATGCACAAAAGTTAACTCAAAATGGATCAAGGAGCTTGATATCAAATCAGAGACTCTACGTCTGATAGAAGAAAAAGTTGGCTCTGATCTACATATTGTGGGGTCGGGCTCCAAATTCCTTAATAGGACACCCATAGCACAAGAGTTAATAACAAGAATCAACAAATGGGACTTACTTAAACTAAAAAGTTTTTTTCTCAGCAAAAGAAACAATAAGAGAGGTAAATAGGGAGCCTACATCCTGGGAACAAATTTTTACTCCTCACACTTCAGATAGAGCCCTAATATCCAGAGTATACAAAGAACTCAAAAAATTAGACAATAAGGGCTGGGGATGTGGCTCAAGCGGTAGCGCGCTCGCCTGGTGTGCGTGCGGCCCGGGTTCGATCCTCAGCACCACATACCAACAAAAGATGTTGTGTCCGCCGAGAACTAAGAAAAAATAAATAAATGTTAAAATTCTCTCTCTCTCTCTCTCTGTCCCCCTCACTCTCTCTTTAAAAAAAAAAAAATTAGACAATAAGATAACAAATAACCCAATCAACAAATGGGCCAAGGACCTGAACAGACACTTCTCAGAGGAGAACATACAATCAATCAACAAGTACATGAAAAAATGCTCACCATCTCTAGCAGTCAGAGAAATGCAAATCAAAACCACCCTAAGATACCATCTCACTCCAGTAAGATTGGCAGCCATTATGAAGACAAACAACAACAAGTGCTGGCGAGGATGTGGGGAAAAGGGTATACTTGTACATTGCTGGTGGGACTGCAAATTGGTAAGGCCAATTTGGAAAGCAGTATGGAGATTCCTGGGAAAGCTGGGAATAGAACCACCATTTGACCCAGCTATTGCCCTTCTCGGACTATTCCCTGAAGACCTTAAAAGAGCATGCTACAGGGTTACTGCCACATCGATGTTCATAACAGCACAATTCACAATAGCTAGACTGTGGAACCAACCCAGATGCCCTTCAATAGATGAATGGATTAAAAAATGTGGCATTTATACACAATGGAGTATTACGCAGCACTAAAAAGTGACAAAATCATAGAATTTGCAGGGAAATGGATGGCATTAGGGCAGATTATGCTAAGTGAAGCTAGCCAATCCCTAAAAAACCAATGCCAAATGTCTTCTTTGATATAATGAGAGCAACTAAGAACAGAGCAGGGAGGAAGAGCAGGAGGAAAAGATTAACATTAAACAGAGACATGAGGTGGGAGGGAAAGGGAGAGAAAAGGAAATTGCATGGAAATGGAAGGAGACCCTCATTGTTATACAAAATTACATATAAGAGGTTGTGAGGGGAATGGGAAAAAAAGGAGAGAAATGAATTACAGTAGATGGGGTAGAGAGAGAAGATGGGAGGGGAGGGGAGGGGGGATAGTAGAGGATAGGAAAGGTAGCAGAATACAACACTTACTAATGTGGCATTATGTAAAAATGTGGATGTGTAACAGATGTGATTCTGCAATCTGTATTTGGGGTAAAAATGGGAGTTCATAACCCACTTGAATCTAATGTATGAAACATGATATGTCAAGAGCTTTGTAATGTTTTGAACAACCAATAAAAAATAAAAAAAAAAAAAACAATGGAGCTGGGCTCAGGGTCCCCGGGTTGCATTCTCAGACACTAGTCTAGAGATCTCCATCCTGGGCTTTGACTGACTGGCCAAATGCCCATCTGAGCTTGACCCCAGCTCAGAATGTGCCTGGAGCTTGGAATTCTGCCCAGACCTTAGGTCCCACCAGCCTGGACTCACTGCAGAGACTCCAATTCCTCCCGCCACGGGAAACCAAGGCTGGCCCGGCCCAGACAACATCCTAGGCAAATCAAACTACTGGGCCAGTTCCCTCCTCTGTTGAAACCCTGCACACGTTTCACAGTTTCCCTGAGCCTCTGGTTCCTTATCTTTAAAATTAACTGATAATAAAATAAAGCCCTCCCTCACAGAGTGGTTGTGAAGGTCCAGGGCCCAGTGTGAAGAGAGTCTGGTGACTCCACCGTCCATCCAGAATGAACTGTCACCTCAGACACAAGACCTCAAGAAAAGGCTCTGAGATTCAATATGGTCTACAAGTCCCTGTCTCCTGGGCATCTGGCATTTGTTCAACCATTTTAAAGCTGAACAATTCAGTGGCACTTAGCATATTCACAGTATGATAAACCATCTCCTAGTTATAGTTTAGGTTTTCAATGCCCAAAGGGAATCCCCTGCACTAAGCACGGGCTCTCCACCCCCTTCCCCTGCCCTGAGAAGTACTCATCTACTCTCCGTGGATTTGTCTGTTCTGGGCTTCATATACAAAGAATCATATGACATGTAGTCGCATGTGTCGGGCTCAAGTTTCATCCATGCAGGATTTGCTTTTGTTTGTTTGTTTTTGTATGCATGTGGTTTATTTTGGGGTTGGGGATTTAAACCAGGAACACTTATTACTGAGCTATATCCCCAGCCCTTTTTATTTTTAATTTGTTTTGAGACAAGGTCTTGCTTAGAGCCTCGATAAGTTGCTGAGGCTGGCTTTGAACTCACGATCCTCCTGTCTCAGCCTCTTAAGCCACTGGGATTATAGGCATGCACCACCATACATGACAAGTTTCATCCATGTTGTAGCATCTTATCAATACTTCATTTTTATAGCTGAACAGCATCTCATTTTATAGAAATATCATTACCGTGATGCATTTATCTATTTGTCCATTGATGAACATCTGGGTTGTTTCCAACTTTGGGCTACAGCACATAGAAGAATATAACATCTTTAAACAGGATAAGAGAATCACTAATTTAATGGCACTAATATCACAAATGTGTTCAACCACAATCAGCATAAGAGAGTGGAGGTGGAGCTGTGTGTATTGTAAGGGTTCTATGTTTGGGATCGGGGTCTTTGATGAAGGTCCAGGGCCCAGTGTGAAGAGAGTTTGGTGATTCCACTATCCATCCCGAATGAACTGTCACCTCAGACACAAGACCTCAAGAAAAGGCTCTGAGATACAACGTGGTCTACAAGTCCCTGTCTCCATGCTAGAGTCTTATCAGCCTACACCTTTAATGGCACTAATTTAATTCGTGCCATTAAATTAGTGATTCTCTTATCCTGTTTAAAGATGTCATATTCTTCTACGTGCAGTAGCCCAAAGTTGGAAACAACCTGAATGTTCATCAATAGATAGATAAATGCATCATGATGACTTCATGGATGTGGCATGCTTAGCTGCTAAGAAAGGCCAAACCCTGCACCCCACTAGAAAGGCGAAGATCAAGGGCATGGCAGGTGCTCAAGAACGCAGAGCCAAGGGAACTCCAGCTACTATGAACATCTCCTCGTCAGCTGCTCTGAAGACACCTGGCCCTGTCTTCTGAAGTTGAAAAGACATGAGGTACAACCAAGCAACTCCACTCCTATGCACACACCTCAGAGAACCTGGGTACCAGGCCACATGTGCAAGGATGAAAAAGCAACCCAAAGACACATTCACAGTACAATGGAGTGAAGACAGACCACTACCCTGTGCCTGGTAAATATCACAGACGCTAGTAGGTAAGAAAGGACAGACACAAAAGGGGACATAGCCAGGTGCGATGGCACACATCTGCAATCCCAGCAAGTTGGGAGGCTGAGGCAGGAGGATTGGGAGTTCATTGCCAGCCTCCACAACTTAGCAAGGCCCTAAGCAATTTAGCGAGACCCTGTCTCTAAATAAAATATTAAAAAGGGCTCGAAATGTAGCTCAGTGGTTAAGCACCCCTGGGTTCAATCCCCAGTACCAAAAAAGTGGGAGCACAATGTATCATTTCATTTATGATGGCCAAAGCATTGCACACCCGCGCACACACAGGCACACACAGAAACGGCTGAAGGATTTAGATGCATATGTGAGTGGCTCAAAAGCTATTAAAGCCAGGCATAGTGGAGTACACCTATAATACCAGCAGCTCGAGAGCCTGAGGCAGGAGGATTGCAAGTTTGCAGCCAGCCTGGGCAACTTGGTGAGACCCTGTCACAAAACAAAATAAGAAAAATGTCTGGGGATATAACTCAACAGTGGAGCCCCCTGGTCCATTTTCCAGGGAAAGGAAAGCTGAAGGTTGAGATCACTCTTGGGGAGTGCTGGGGTTGAAGGTGAGCTTCATTAAACTTAAACTGTCATGTGCTATATTCATAATGAAAAAAAAGGGAAAAGGAAATCTTCCCATGATGCTTTGCAGAATTTGGAAGTTTCAAAAACAAATAGCCTCCTGGGGAGTCCTGTCCTTGTGAGAACTCAGGATGGGAAGGGGCACATGATCCCAGGAGGGTGAGAGGAGGCCGAGGGGTCAGTATAGTTGGCAGCCATCATCCGCAGGACAGAGGGCTGCCTTGGAAGCAGGATCCTGGAATCCACCATCATTACCTCCTCTGTGAGGGAGAAGAGCAACCCTGGCCACAAGTATCTAGACACTGCAGTGGAGAGGCCCTCCCAGTTACCTCACTGGGCACTGTCTGTGACTGTCCCTCATGTAGCCAATTTCCTCCCTACCCCCCAGACTTGTCTCCCCTGCTCCATGAATCTCCGTCAGCTGACCTGAAGCTCCTTGTATAGTTTACTCATTCTGTCCTCTCCACCCGTCTATCCATCAGACTCCACATCAAACCTTGGCATCTTCCTCCTCTCTAGGAGTAAAACCTCACCTGTAGCCTTACATAGGCCCAAGTGCCCATGGGGGTCCAGCTGCCAGGCTGAGACACTCCAGGTGAGCATCCTGGGCCAGCTGTGGTCAGCAGCACTTGCCAGGACAGTTAACAAGCAAATGTAAGGGAATGCGAGGTTGGGTACACCCCTGGTAGGTAAGACCCTCCAAGGAGATGGTGGGACAGTATGAAATGTAAGAAAGGCCAGGAAGAATTCTGATTTCTTCACATCCTGCCCAGAACTTATTTCATTTTTAAAATTTTTAAGTATTTATCTTCTGCTTGCTGCAGATGGAACCCAGGGCCCTGCACACACAATACAGGTGCTCTCCCACTGAGCTGACCCCAACACTTGCCTTTTCAATTATGATCATCCTAGCAGGTGTGATGTGGTCTTTGTGATTTTGGTTTACATGTTCCTCATAACTGTTGATGTTGAGCATCTTTTCATGTACTTATTGGCCATCTGTCTTCAGTTTCTGAGCTGGGGATTGAACCCAGGATCTTGCTAAGTATGTGCTACCCACTGAACTTTACCCCAGCCCTGTCTCTACATTTTAAAGACAGCCAGAGAATGGGTTTTGTTTGCTACCTGAGACAGACACTCTCCACCTGAGACAGACCCAGAACAGCTTCCCTCATTGCTGGGTTAACAGGATCCTTGTTTTCTTAGAAGAAACAGAAACCAGAGACAAAGGGGGAAGAGGCTAGTACAGGCATCATGGTGGTGCATTCTGAGCCCCAGTTTGCAATTCTGAAGTGGATAAGGACAGTACGGGACTGAACTTCAAATGCAGGATGAGCTCCTGGGATGGCTGGGCCCCTATCTCTCCTAGATTCTGAGTCAGACTATGGCCACCACCCCCTCTAAGGTCAGCAGGGGGTAGGAGTTGATAGCCCCTCACCCTCAACAGTCCCAGACTGCCCACTGTCACTCTGATAACAGACTCCACCCCCAGAACCCCTTTCCCTCTCCCAACCAATAGCCCAGCCAGACTGGGCCCCTAACTCTGTGCATATAAGGGGCCTCTGGGAAGTAAGCATCACTAGGCTACTCCCAAGTGCACCCAGCTCCATCACAGCCACCGACCCTCATTGCCATGTCTCTGACCAAGAGCGAAAGGGCCATCATCATGTCCATTTGGGACAAGATCTCCATGCAATCTGAGATCATCGGCACTGAGACTCTGGAGAGGTGAGTACCATACAGGGTGGCCTGAGTGACCAGGTCAGAGGCCAGGGAGAGGTGGTAAGGAGAGGTCAGTGAGAAAGGGTGGGTAGCACGAGTTCCTGAGGAAGGGTCACTAGGAGTGTCAATAGGAGACAGTGTGAACTGCGATATGACTCAGTGGTAAAGTGCTTGCAAAAGGACCTAGGTTCAATCCCCAGCACTAAAAAGAAAGAGAGAGAGAGAGAGAGAGAGAGAGAGAGAGAGAGAGAGGAGAGAGAGAGAGAGAAGGGGAGGGAGAGGGAGAGGGAGAGGGAGAGGGAGAGGGAGAGGGAGGGAGGACAAAGATGAAGATGAGCAGCAGTGAGGAGGGGGTTAGAGCCAGCCAGTTGAAGAGGAGGTGGGAGCTGAAGGCAGAGCTGTCTCAGTCCTCAGCAGCTCAAACATCTGTTGAACGAATGAATGAATGAATGAATGATGGACATTGAGGGAGAGGCAGTGTCTTGCCACACTGGAGCCTGGGCAATGGGAAAAATCAGCAATATAGACCTTTTGTTTTATTTTATTTTTGGCACAGGGGATTGAACCCAGGGACACTTAATCATTGAGCCACATCCCCAGCCCTTTTCATGTATAATTTTGAGATAGGGTCTCACAAAATTGCTTAGGACTTAAGTTGCTGAGGCTGGCTTTGAACTCATGATCCTCCTGTCTCAGCCTCCTGAGCCACTGGGATTACTGGCGTGGGCCACCGTGTCAGCAATGTGGATGGTTTTGTATTCATTTCTCAAAACACTGCGTTAAAATGTGATTTTCCTGAGTTTTGATTTGGGGGGCACCCCTGATTTGATCCACTGCAAGTACTGGTTAGTCTCTAGTTTGACGCCTCCCCAGCTCACTCCCCCGACCTTTTGGCAGGCTGTTCGCAAGCTTCCCGCAGGCCAAGACCTACTTCCCGCACTTCGACCTGCACCCAGGGTCGTCACAGCTGCGCACGCACGGCTCCAAGGTGGTGGGCGCCATCGGCGATGCGGTCAAGAACATCGACCACATCGACAGCGCCCTGACCAAGCTGAGCGAGCTGCACGCCTACATCCTGCGCGTGGACCCGGTCAACTTCAAGGTGGGCAAGTGGTCTGGGGTCCCGGTTGGGCGGGCCACGGGGGCGGGACCAAGCGCGGGCGGGGCCTGGACCGGGCACGCCCCGCCTACGTCTACCGGAGCTTCTCTTGCCCCGCAGCTCCTGTCCCACTGTCTGCTGGTTACCCTGGCCGCGCACTTCCCTGCCGAATTTACTGCTGAGACCCACGCCGCCTGGGACAAGTTCCTGTCTATCTTGTCCTCCGTCCTCACTGAGAAATACCGTTGAGCACCGCCGCCGGGACCCTTCCCTTGTCCCTGAGCCCTCCCCCCCGCAACCCCCAATAAATTAGATGAGAATGGAACAACCTGAGTCCTGCATTCTTAGTGGAGGGGAGGAAGGGAGGAGGGGAGACGCTGGGGGATGCGTTGGGGCGGCGTAGGAATGCGGTCGACACTGGGGTCATCCTTGCCTAGAGGACACTCCCAGGGTGGTTTGGGGAAGGTCTTGGCCCAGAGCACCCCAGCACTGGGAGCACAGCATCCCGTGTGATCTCCTTCAGGTCGCACATGCATTTGCGACTCTCCCTGCCTTTCCAAACCGCCAAGAGATTATGGTTTTGCTTCGCCTGGTGGGTGCGGGTCTGCGCTCCTGATGTCCCAACTCCCACCACCCTGGTGGTGGTGGACTTGAAGCCGTTCCCTCTCCCAAGCAGGGATCCGCGTCTCTGTTCCTTTATGCCTCCTCTTCTCCCTACTGGAGGCTCCCTCTGCGGCAGACTTTGCCCTGCGCCAGTTTAGTCCCTCTCTCCGAGAATCTCAAGGCATGGGGGTAGGAGTGGAAGTGGCTACAATTTGGCAGTGCAGGTTTGAACGGACAAGCTGTGTGATCTGCACTTGCCTGAGCTCTCTGAGCCTCATGCATGAGATGGATTCACTAGATCTTTGATATAATTTTTGAGATCATAATGCAGGGTCTATGCCCAACAGGCTCATGAACACCCTACACCCCAGCACTGCATTTCAGACTCTGCAGCTTGCCTTTCCAAGGTTTGTGCTCATCCAAGACTGGTCTCCACACTCCCTGGCCAACTTAGGGAGGGCAAGAATCTTAGGGTCCAGCCTTTGCAGTGTTTCCCAAGCTGAGGATCCCTCTGTGAAGCAGCACAGTGCCAGGCCTGAAGAGGGATGCTGGAAGATGAGCCCTGGCTGTGGCTCTGTTTAGGCCCCCAAGAAGTCAGTGCCGAGGACCAGGGAGGGAAGGGAACTTGGAGGACTTGACCCACCATGGTCAAGCTCTAGGTCCCGGGGGAAGTCTAGTGTGAAAGCAGCTGGTATGCCATTCTGGAAAGGATTGCTTTCTCCTCCCTATCCCAGCAAACAGGTACATCAAATGTGCCCTGGGTCTGGGCCACACCTGGGTGCATTATGAGATTAGAAGGGTCTCAGGAACTCATGCTAAGAATCACAGGATGGGTGAAGTTGCAGTGCAGAAAGCCAGGTCCCTAAAGTAGCATGGAAATACAGCTAGGACCCACCCACCCCTATGCCCCTCCCATATGGGCATCTCCTAGTGGGGTTGCCAGCCAGTGAACTTAGCCCTGGGACATGACCCTGCACTAGGCTATAAAAGCTCTGAGTTCTAGCAGAGCATAGAAGGGCACACCTGTGATCCACATGACTTGGGAGGCTGAGACAAGAGGATCACAAGTGCAAAACCTGCCTCAGCAACTGAGCAAAGTCCTAAGCAACTTAGCAAGACCCTGTCTCTAAATAAAAATACAAATAGGGCTGGGGATATGGCTCAGTGGTTGAGTGTCCCTGAGTGTAATCCTCAGTACCAAAAAGAAGAGAGAGAACCCAGTATTGCACTGTCTCCTGCTAACAAGGCCAACTCAGAGCTGTCTGGGACAAGGTTGGCAGCCATAGTACAAGCATGGTGTGCATACCCTAGAGAATTGAGGACCCTTCTCCCATCGAGCCTCAAGTGCAATGCCTGCCCCATTGCCAACTCCTAACTGTCTGGCTGTACTTCTCTGACCCCAACTCACATACCGCTTCAACCCACAGGTTGCTAAGGATCCTCCCACCACCAAGACCTGCTTCCTCCAATTTGATCTATCCCATGGCTCTGCCCAGGTCAAGGCCTAGGTGAGATGGTGGCCAAAATGCTGACTAACACACAGGCCACATAGATGACCTGGAGTTGGCCCTAAGTGATCTGAGGGATGTGCATGTCCACCAGCTGTGTGTGGATCTGGTCAACCTCAATGTGACCACTAGGATGTGATCTGGCAGCCACAGCCAGCCTTGTCACAGGACAGAGAACTCATGGTTCAAGAAGGTGGTGCGTGGATGTCTGTGGCCTTCAGTCTCTACCACTGCCACAGTCTCTACCACCACTAATGGCACTTTCTCCACAGCTCCTGAACCACTGCCTGCTGGTGACCATGGCAACTCACCACCTGGAAGAATTCACCCCTGTGTGGATGCTGCTCAGATGATGCACATCCAGCCTGTGAAAAGCCTAGGATCAGGGGAGGTGGTGTGGGCTGGCCTTTGCCAGTGCTCACAGGAGCCCAGCCAATAGCTAGGATGCTTGAACATTTGAGATGGCATTGAGCTCATGCACAGCAAATGCCAGCAACCATCCACCCCAACTGGCAGGCTGCTGCCAAGGAGATGGTGGAGAGCTGGGAAAAGAACCTCTGACCTGCGGGTCCTGTGTGGGTGAGGCCCGGCTGCCCAGGTCTGGCTGCTCACTCACCTGGTGCCAGCCAATAAATGTAGCTGGGCAGGGTGGGTCCCAAACACCCGGGCCATAAAAGCACGGCATTCTGTTGGTCCAGCACGCTTCTGGTTCTGACACGGACTCAGAAAGAAATCACCATGGTGCTGTCTCCTGCTGACAAGACCAACGTCAAGGCTGTTTGGGACAAGATTGGCACTAGTGGTGCTGCGTATGGCACAGAGGCCCTGGACAGGTGAGTGCTCTCCTCTGCCCTGCTAGGTCCCGGGGTGCAACCCTGCCCAGTGACCAGCTGGCACCCTACCTGTTATGCCCCCACCCTCCTTGACTTCCCCCACCCACCACTTTCTCATTGCAGGATGTTCCTGTCCTTCCCCACCACCAAGACCTACTTCTCCCACTTTGATCTGAGCCCTGGCTCCACCCAGATCCAGGGCCATGCAAGAAGGTGGCTGATGTTCTAGCCCATGCTGCAGCCCATATCGATGAGCTGACTGGCGCCCTGTCCTCCCTGAGCGATCTGCATGCACACAAGCTGCGTGTGGACCTGCTCAACTTCAAGGTAAGTGCTAGCACTGGGCTGGGCCAGGAGGGACAGATGGAGGGCTCAGGTGGCAGGGCACAGAACCTCACCTTTAGGTGAGGCCCAGATGCCAGTGGCCTCTACCACCACGGATAGCCTTTCCTCTCTCCACAGCTCTTGAGCCACGCCCTGCTGGTGACCCTCGCTGCTAATCAACCAGAGGAATTCAACCCTGCGGTACATGCCTCCCTGGACGAGTTCTTGGCCTCTGTGAGCACCGTGCTGACCTCCAAATACTGTTAAGCTAGAAACTTGATGGCCACACCCATCCATGCCAGCCTTGCCTCCCGGCCAGGCCTCCTCCCCTCCTGGCACCTGCACCTCTTGGCCTTTGAATAAAGTCTGAGCTGGTTGCAGCCTGTGTGCCTTGGTTCTCTGTGTCTGCTGCATGCCAAGGTTGAGGTGGTCCTACTTATCTTGGACCAAGGACCCTTATGGGGAGGGGAGGGGTGCTAAGTTGGACCTACTCCAGAGAAGGCACTGAACCACGCCCCAGTCCTAAAAAGCGCCAGACCTCCCAGGGTCCCTCAGAGGGGACAGGGGAGGAGACTCCTACTGTCCACACCCTTTTCTGGGCTGACCGATCCCCGTTAAACATACAACCTAGGCCAAACCCAAAGGAGCTGGCCTCAATGCACATGCCTGTAATCTGGAAGTTACTCTGGAGGCTGAGGCAGGAGGAGTATTGCAAGTTTGAGGCCAGGGTGAGCAACATGGCAGGACCTTGTCTCAAAACACACATGCAAACAAAAATAGGCTTCTCTGGATGCAAAAGCAGGTGCAGGAAAATCTGACTCCCACCAGAGGGTAGGTGTGCTAAAGTGAGTGTGCTGTTCCCAGCTGCCCTACCTCTGTCACAGTGACCCTCAGAGAGCAGGTCCACAGTCAGGCAAGGAGAGGGTGGGCTGACTGGAGCAGACAGGGTGCCCTCAGGGAGCTTACCACCCGCAGAGCAGAGTGTTGCTCCCTCCCTGCAAATCCTGAGGCACAGTGACAGATCAGGTGTCCCCAGCCCAGTGCCCCCCTACGCCCTGGCTCACTGTCACACATTCTCTGGCCCTGAGGCACTGAGCCATCCTGGGATCTCCCTGAGGATCTGCCCCTCCTGTTGTTGGCTGAGGTCAGGGATGCCCCTGGCCCAGATGCGGCATCTCAGGCTCCACCCTGGGATCCTGAACACCATGCCTGGCTTCACTGCCCCAGGGCCTTCAGGCCAACTGCCAAAGTGAGCCTGCTCACACTGCACTGGGCAGAACCAGGAGGAGAGCAAGGACCCCATTCACCACTTTCTGGTCATGGGCCTCTGGGAACTGCTGGGGTGGCCCCTTTTTCCTCTCTCCCATTCACTCCTCTGCCTCTTAGCCAACCCATTTTTATTCAAACCTTGAAAGTGCTCAAGGAATAAACTGACATCCATCAATGCTTTCTCTCTCCCTCTCTCTCACACCCCCGCCCACCCTCCCGCTGCAGCCACACACACAACATATACACACACTTTTTTGCATTATCCAAAGCAGGAAACTAGACCCTCTACCCTGTCTCCCTACCTCATAGAAATCAAAGTGAACATCTGGGGACTGAGTTAGGTGGCTTCCATCTGTACCAAGAGGACACTGGTATGGCTGATCCCTCATGTACCTTCCTTTCTTTCTCTTTTTTTTCTCTCTTTCTCTCTCTCTCTCTCTCTTTCTTTCTTTCTTTTTCTATAGGGTCTCCTAGTTTTCCCAGGATGGCCTTGAATTCCTGGGCTCAAGAGATGCTCCTGACTCAGCCTCCCAAGTATCTGGGAATGCAGACATTCGTCATAAAGCCCAGCTTCATTCCAGTTTGCTGATCATTTCTCTTAACGTTCTATAAATATTTTTGTCACCTGTTCTCATAGTCATTTTTATTTTATTTTGGGGTTTAAATTTTTTTTTCAGTTGTACATGGACACAGACCTTTATTTTATTCATTTATTATTATTTTTTTTAATGTGGTGCTGAGGATAGAACCCAGTGCCTCACACATGCTAGGCAAGCGCTCTACCACTGAGCCACAATCCCAGTTCCTAGTTTTTTCTTTCTTTGCAATACTGGGAATTGAACTCAGGAGTGCTCTGCCATGGAGCTACATCCTCAGCCTTTTTAAAAAATTTGAGACAGGGTCTTACTCAGGGACCCAGGCTGGACTCTAACTTGTGATCTCCCTACTTCAGTCTCCAAGGTAGCTAGGATTATAGACATGTCCCATGGTGCCTGGTATCTTTTTTTCTGTCTCAGGACTGGGAATCAGACCCAGGGACTCACCCATGCTGAGCACAAACTACCACAGAGCTCTATCCCAGCCCTTTTACTTTCTGCTTGGTGGGGTTTTTGTTGATGGTTTGTTTCGGTTATGAGATGGGGTCTCACTGTGTTTCTGAGGCTGCTCTCAAACTCCTGGGATCGAGTGATCTTCCCATCTCAGTTCCATCCCCCTGAATAGCTGAGACTACAAGCATATGCCACCACAACTGGCCCCCAGCCCTCTTTCTTATTTACACACGAGGGCTCTTTCCACATGAAGAATGTAAGTCAGGTCCGATGCGGTGGCACACATCTGGAAATCCCAGCTGCTTGGGAGGATGAGGTAGGAAGATCACAGTTTGAGGCCAGCCTGGCCAACTTAGTGAGACCCTATCTCAAAGGAACAGATAAAATGGGATGTAGCTCAGTGGTAGAGCACCTGGGTTCAATCCCCCGTGCTGCCAAATGAATAAATAAAAATAAAACATGCAAAATGTGCAAAAGAATGCAAGTCTGACAGCTACTCTGATACCTGAAGTCAGAGGATTGCTTGAGCTGGGGATTTGTGACCACCCTGGGCAACATAGAAAGACCTTGTCTCAAAGAGAGAGACACAGAGAGAATATGTTCAGTCTTTGGCTGAAATATGTTCCACAGACTAAGACTTGTCTTAAAGGGCTCATGTAGGGCTGGGCTTGGTGGCACCCATCTATAATCTCAGCTACTTAGGAGGTTGAGGCAGGAGAATGCCAAGTTTGAATCCAGCATCAGCAAGTTAGGGGGACCCTGTCTCAGAATAACAACTAAAAATGGCTAGAGATGTCCCATCTGAACAGCTGGGCTTTCACTGTGAACAAGAACCTAGGATTTTAGGGAAGGGACTAGCACAGCAGTGGGCAGAAGGGTACCACCCAGGCCACTTCAGAACAAGTTCTTCCTTCGGACCCAGGGCAAGACACATGGGTGAACTCACATCCCCTCTGCTCCTCAGTACCCTCCATCCACCACAAGCCCAAGGGACCATCACTTGTCACCAGCAAAGGGACGAGGGCAGCACCTGCTGGCACTCCAGTCCCTCTCACTGCTTCAGGGAGGTCCCTCTGTCTTCAGTCTAAAGCCTCTAGCCAGTCTCCCCACCGGCTCCCCCACCTCTGCTCCATAGCCACAGGGACCTCCTCTCCCTGCCCCTGGAGGCAAGCCTCTGCCTTCTCCTCCCAAGCCCACCTTCCAGACTAGCCTCCACCAGGAAGCCTATCCTGACCCTCAGGCTAAACTAGGTTTCCTCAGTGCCCTTCCCAAGGTGTGAAAGTGGACGTGTACTTCTGTGACGACAGTGCAGATGACAGTGCAGGTTCCGGACAAGCCAGATGCTCAGGTCTTGCTCAGCCTGCACCTGTGCTTATCACTCTAACCCCACTTAAAGCAAGTCTGGCACCATCTGGACAGCTGGGCTGTCACTGTGAAGAACCACTAGTCCATTGGGGCAGAGGCTGTCATTCACCCAGCTGCCCAGGGGCTGGGCAAAGGAGAGCCCCCACTGAGAGTCCATGACCTGGGGATGCAGCCACCCCACCAGCTAAGGGAGCTGGAGCCTGGTGCGCCCTACTCAAGCGCTGCCAGTTTCGTGCATGGGTGCATCTTCTTTCCTTGTGCCTGTCAGTCAGACGCAATGACTGTCTGTGGAAGGAAAGGGGGCTGCTGAGGGCTGTTGCAGGGATGGCCGGCAGAGCACCTTTGAGGGGACACCTCTCTCTGTCCCGACTGGGAAAAGCTTCTCTTGCTTCCCAATTCACCTCTTATCCTGCTCAAGAGAGGCACATCTGTCAAGTCAGAGTGGGTTGTGTGGGCTGGCTGTTGCCGGTGCTCACAGGAGTCCAGCCTACGGCTAGGATACTCGGTGATCCGAAATGGCGCTGCAAGAATCCCCCACTGGCAGCTGGGGCCTAGCATGCGGCTTCCAAGAGGGCGGCGGGGAGTGGGGGAAAGAATGCCCGTTGGTCCCAGTGCGGGTGAGACCCAGCTGGCTGGACGCGCCAGTCTGCCCCCTGCTGGCCAGCCCTGGCTGCTCACTCACCCAGTGCCAGCCAATAAGCGAGGCTGGGCTGGGCGGGTCCCAAACACCCGGGCCATAAAAGCGCTGCGCTCTGTTGGTCCAGCACGCTTCTGGTTCTGACACGGACTCAGAAAGAAATCACCATGGTGCTCTCTCCTGCTGACAAGAACAACGTCAAGGCTTGCTGGGAGAAGATTGGCGGCCATGGTGCTGCATATGGTGCCGAGGCCCTGGAGAGGTGAGCGCCCTTCTCTGCCCTGCTTGGTCCCTGGGGTTCAACACCCGTCCCAGTGACCGGCTGACACCCTATCTGTTATGCCCTCATCCTCCTCAACTTCGCTCACCCGCTGTTTTTTCCTTGCAGGATGTTCCTGTCCTTCCCCACCACCAAGACCTACTTCCCCCACTTTGACCTGAGCCACGGCTCCGCACAGGTCCAGGGCCATGGCAAGAAGGTGGCTGATGCTCTGGCCAATGCCGCGGCCCACGTTGATGACTTGCCTGGCGCCTTGTCCACTCTGAGCGATCTGCACGCACACAAGTTGCGTGTGGACCCCGTCAACTTCAAGGTGAGCGCTGGGGCCGGGAAAGGCCGGGAGGGACGGGTGGAGGGTGCAGGTGGCAATGTGGCAGGGCAGAGAACCCCACAGTTAGGTGGAACACAGATGGCAGTGCCACTGACGGCCCTTCCTCTCTCTACAGCTCCTGAGCCACTGCCTGCTGGTGACCCTGGCTGCTCACCACCCGGCCGAATTCACCCCTGCTGTGCATGCCTCCCTGGACAAGTTTTTGGCCTCTGTGAGCACCGTGCTGACCTCCAAATACCGTTAAGTTGGAGCTCCCACAGGCCATGCCCATCCATGCCTGTCAGGCCTCCTGGCCAGTTCCTCCTCCCCTCCTTGCACCTGCACCTCTTGGTCTTTGAATAAAGTCTGAATGTGCGGCAGCCTGTGTGCCCTGGATTCTCTGTGTCCACCTAGATCCCAAGGTTGGGGGTTGGTGGCTGGTGGCTTCTTGGGAACACATCATTTACCTGGTTCAAAGACCTCTACATATCTGGAGAGGACAAGAAAAGTCAAAGGAGGGAGGGACAGAAAGAATCTGGATTTGGAACCAGTACTGGTGGCTGCCCAGGATTTGCTGGACACCCCTCTACCCAGCAGAGCTGTGCTGTAGTTCCTCCCAGCATTTCATTCCAGGGCCTTTAAGATTCCACACAAGTTTGCTGCAATACTTACTCTCTTTGCTCCTCCTCTTCACATTTTATCACACATGCACACACAATTACACTCACATGGCCCAGCAAGCTGGGCAATGTGGTACATACTGATAATTCCAGCTATCCAGCAGGCGGGTGCAGGAGGACTCTAAGTTGGAGGACAGACTGAGCAATTTAGCAAGAATCTGCCTCAAAACAAATAAACAAAAATGGCTGGGAGTTAGGCTTAGAGCACTTGCCTAACATGGGGTTGAGAGAAATTGGCCCAGCTCTCCCAGGGACCCTCCCAGAGAAGGGTGGTGTTGAGGAAGCCACACTTCCTCAGAGTAACACTGAATCCTCTCCCTTCAGAGATCAGTCTCCCTAAAACCCCCAAATTCTCTACACAGTTCTGATAAGTTTAAGGGTGAGCAGGAATTGTAGATACCATACCATTTTCTGGAACTATCAACCCAGGATGTCAATTCTATGAATACTGTAGTCCTGGGGCCATGAGAGTCAGGAGACTCAACCTCTGGGCCCAGCCCAATGTTCACTCAGCTGCCCCATGTCACTGGGTTCTCCTGTCCAAGTGGAGCAGTAGAAAGAAGATCCAGAGCTAGGGAGACCTGGCTGACCCACCCCACATACTTCCTCCTAGCAGAGCATGTCCAGGGCATGGGTATCAGAGGGAAGGCTTGAGGGCCATCTGGCCCCAGCCCTCCACTTAAAAACACTGTTCATGGGGCTGAGATTGTGGCTCAGTGGTAGAGCCCTTGTCTAGCATGTGTGAGGCACTGGGTTTGATCCTTAGCACCACATAAAAATAAATAAAATCAAGGTATTATGTCCATCTACAACTAAAAAACAAAACAAAACAAAAACAAACAAACAAACAAAAAACCCCTCTGTTCTTTCTGCCCTAAGCTCAAGACTCATCCTTACTATGCCCTTTGGCTCAGTAGAGTTCCAGGTAGGAGCCATCTTTGTTTTTGTTTTTCGTACTAGGGTTTGAGCGCAGGAGTGCTCAACCACTGAGCCATATCTCCAGTCCTATTTTGTATTTTATTTAGAGACAGGGTCTGAGTTGTTTATCGCCTTGCTTTTGCTGAGGCTGATCTTCCTGCCTTGGCCTCCCGAGCCCCTAGGATTACAGGCATGCCCCACTGCACTGGATGATGGATGGGCCCAGGCACAGCTCCATCTTTGATATTTTGTTTTATCATGGAGGCCTCAGCTATGGTGGAAACACATCAAATGCACATCAGTGGACACATGTGCACACAAAATGTGGCTTAAAATTCAGGCATAAAAAGAAATGAAACTTGCAGGATGTGGACAAATCATGATGAAAACATTATGCTGAGTGGAAGAAGCCAGACCCTGAAGACTACATATCATATAATCTCATTTATATGATATGTAAATCATATGATATGTAAAATATGATATATAAATTCCAGTTATTTGGGAGGCTGAGGAAGAAGGATCACAAGTTCTAAGCCAACCTGGGTAACTTATTTTCAAAATAAAAAAATATAAGGGCTGGGAATGTAGTTCAGTGGTAAAGCACCATTGTGTTGAATAAGGAGGAGGAGGAGAACAAGGAAGGGAGAGGAAGGGGAGGGAGAAGGCCAGCCAGCCTGTAAGCAGAATAAGCAGGTCTGTGGGGGAAAGAAGAAGATTGGTGGTAACCAGGAGCAAAAAGAAGGGGATTGGGCAGTTACTGCTAATGGCTGAGTTTTTGTTTAGCATGATGAAAAAGCTCTGAAACTAGACATTAGTGATGGCTGCACAATTCTGTGAATGTTCTAAATGTCACTGAATTATACACTGTTAAGATAGATTTAATGGTAAATTATGTGGAATCTAATTTTGGGGGGAGGGGAGAGACTTCAGATTGAATCTAGGAGTGCTCTCTACCATTGAGCTACATTCCCTGTCTTTTTTTACTCTTTGTTTTGAGACAGAGACTTGCTGAGTTGCTCAGGCTAACCTCAATTCAATTCCCAGTAATGCATTAAAAATATTTAAAAAGGTGTGATGTGTGTTGGTGCTGAGGTTGTAGCTCAGTGGCAGAGTACTTGTCTAGTATGTGTGAGGCACTGGGTTTGATCCTCAGCACCACATATAAATAAATAAAAAATAAAGGTACATCAACAAATAAAAAATATTTAGGGGGGAAAAAGGTGTGATATGGAATCTGGCAGAATATGCTGAATATTCACAATTATTATTTGGACACAAACCAGGCACCTAATAAATGTTCATTGTTCTGAAAGGAACATTTACTATGAGCCAGGCACTTGGCATTTGCTATCCATTTAATTCTCATGACAAAGCTAAGAAACGACTTATCCTCATTTCATACAATAAATTAGTAGACAGACTGAGGAAGGTGTCCCAATAGATACGGGAGGTAGGGGACACGCCAAAACACAGGCTGAAACTCAGTGTTATCTGGGCATTACCTTCCATGTAGCAAACCCTTTAACGTATGGGGCCTCGGGGTTCAGGGAGACTGAGGGTAGCAGTCTGAGCACAGTGGAGTCCCTCTGAGACCTGGGACCACAGGTCAGCGCGAACGCTCAAGGCGCCCCCTGGAGGCCACGCAGAAGTCCTCCAAAGGCGCCGGCGCGGGCGCAGAGCGCTTGGCGGGAGAGTCGGCATGGCGCTGTCAGCCAGGGACCGGGCGATGGTGCGCGCGCTGTGGAAAAAGCTGGGTGACAACGTTGGCGTCTACACGACCGAAGCCCTGGAGAGGTACGTACCTACCCGCTGCTCGAGACGCGCACCTACCCGCTGCTCGAGACGCGCACCTACCCGCTGCTCGGCCCGCTTCGGAGACGCGCACCCACCCTCCGTTCCCCGCAGGACCTTCCTGTCCTTCCCTGGCACCAAAACGTACTTCCCCCATTTGGACCTGAGCCCCGGCTCCGCCCAAGTTAAAGCCCACGGCCAAAAGGTGGCTGCCGCGCTGACCCTTGCCGTAGATCAGCTGGACGACCTGCCGGGCGCCTTGGCCTCTCTGAGCGACCTGCACGCACACAAGCTGCGTGTGGACCCAGCCAACTTCCAGGTGAGCGTGCAGGCCAGGCCGGACCCAGCGTCGCCGGGGAAGGGGTCCCACCAGGGAAGGGTGTGGATGATGGATGGGCCTAGGCACAGCTCCATCTGCCTGCAGCTCCTGTGCCACTGTCTGCTGGTGACCCTGGCCCGGCACTATCCCGGAGACTTCAGCCCCACCATGCAGGCCTCGCTAGACAAGTTTCTAAGCCATGTGACCTCCACGTTGGTCTCCAAATATCGCTGAAATCCGGTGGGTCATCTGGGGGCCTCCAGGAGTTCCCTTTCCCGAGGACCCCGCCTTGAATAAAGTCCCCCAGAACGCTTCCTGGAATATATGTCCTTTAGACACAGGGATGGATGAGCAAGACTCGTCCTTTTAAAGTGGGGGCGAGAGTCTGAGGCATAGGGTCTCACAGCCCTCAAGTGGTAAGGGCTGCAGAGGCGGCAGCAGCTCCTCAGGTCGCTGGCTCCCTCCTGACACTCCTCGGCTGCAGGCCCCTCACCCACCAACCCAGCCTAGGAGAAAACCAGGCACAGCCCCCACCCCTACCTCCAACAGAGGCAGAAGCTCTGCAGGGGTGGTGTCAGTTCCTGAGGGGAGGCTTGTGAAAGTCAGATGTTACCTGACTCAGGACCAGGTGGAAGGAGGAAAGTCCAGCCCCAGCACCCAGTCAGGTGTGTGTGGGGGTCCACACTGGAATCATGCCTTCATCTAGTCTCCAAAGAGAGGAAAGGTAGGGTTTATTTTTCCATATAAAATCAACCATGGTAACTAAAGAAACTTTGGGAAGTAATTACCCTATTTACTGCCCCTTTCTGCTACCCAAGTCAGGAACAGACCTGGCAGAGGACAAAGGTACATTCCAGAGCACCCGCATGGCAAAGACCTACCACCAATGGGCACAAACAGGTATGCAGCCATGCATGTTGCCAGTGGACAGCCTTTCAGATCCTTCTAGGCACTTAAAAGAATGCCAGCTTCAAATTACAGTGGGACAGCCAGGTGTGGTGTAATCCCTGCTGCTCAGGAGGCTAAGGCACTTACCAACTCTGCAAGAACCTGTCTCTAAATAAAATATTTTTAAAAAGGGCTGGGGATGTGGTTCAGTGGGTTCAATCTTCAGTGCCAAAATAAAATATCAGTGGACAGAGCAGACCACACACAGGAAGGGTATGTTATTGGTCATCAACCTTCCTGGGCTGGCAGTATACAGGCACTTCTAGGGTATTGTGGGGTTCCCAGAAGAGACTGGCATTGGAACCAGGAGACTGCAGATCCCCACTAAATGCCACTGGGCCATCATCCACCCACTAAGTGCCTGGACAGAACAAAACAGTGAAGGGAGGCGAACTGCTGTCTGCTTCAGCAGTGATAGCCATATTCTGCCCTTGATGTGGAGCTTATAGTTCTCAGGTCTTCCAAGCAGGGCTGACTTCCAGTCCTGGGACAGCAAGAGCCAATCCCACATAATAACTATGCATCTGCATGTCCTACTCCCTTTGTTTCTCTAAAGAATCCTAATATAGGAAGGAAAGAGAAAAAAAAAAAAAAAGACAGTAAAATTAGCCAGGTGTGGTCTAGTCCTGGCATTTAGGAGGCTGAGAAGATGGATGGCTTGAGTTCAAGACCAGGCAGGCAACACAGTAAGACATGCTGTTTCAAAAAAAAAAAATTAATTAAGGGCTGGGCACAGTGGTAGTGTTTGCCTAGCATGTGTGAGACACTTGGTTCGATTCTCAGCACTACATATAAATAAAAATTTAAAAAAGGTTCATCAACAACTAAAAAAAAATTGGACACAACACCTTTATTTTTATGTGGTGCTGAGGATCGAACCCAGGGCCTCATACATGCTAGGCGAGTGCTTTACCGCTGAGCGCCAGCCCCCTAAATTTTTTTTTTGTGTGTGTGGTGCTCGGGATTGAACCCAGGGTCTTGTGCATGCTAGGCAAGCACTCTACCAACTGAGCTATATCCCCAGCCCCCTAAAAGATAATTTTAAAAAATTAATTAAAAATATATTTAGCTGGGCCCAGTGGTGCACATCTATAATCCCAGAGTATCCGGAGGCTGATGCAGGAGGATTCCAAGTTCAAAGCCAGCCTCATCAACTTAGTGAGACCCAAGGTAATTTGGTGAGATCCTGTCTCAAAATAAAATAAATAAAAAAGGGTGGGGATGTGGCTCAATGGTCAAGTACTTCTTGATTCAACCATGATATGAACAACAACAACAAAGTATAATTTTTTACAAAACCACCCCGTCTAGGAGACGGCCACTGTGCAGCCTGTGTCTGCATGTTACATGCAGCTTGTACAGCTGAGCCACGCACCTGAGACCTTTCCCTTCTGTCCTTTCCCTTCCCCTCATAGGATCCCCTTAACCCACTCACCCAGGGCTTTTTACCAACTCCCGTCTACATGCTACACCCAAGGGGACCCTGCACAGGAGGCAGATGTGACAGTCAACAACACCAAAAATACAGCCATTCGGCCTCACTTCTCTAAAATCACTATCCATGCTGTTGATGTATTCCCATGGTATGAGGGGTGTGTATACTGGGGAGACCCCTTTTGTTCCGACTCAGCCTGGGTTCCCTTGGGTATGATCATCACTCTACCTGGGAGGCCTTTCTGATGGGCAGGCTCCCTCACAGGACAGGGACATGCCTCCCAGGCCCAGATACTACCCACAGTATATCTGAAATGTATAGGCATTGCTGCAGAAAGCAAGGTCCATACTGGGTGAAAAGGTACTTAAGTAGGTCAGCTACAGCAGACCAGACTCGGGCAGGGAAGCAAAGTAGCTGGGGATATCAAGGCTGCTCTGGTGCATGGGTTCCATTTGTCCTGGACCACTGTAAAGGGGCACAAAGGACCACAGGGCTTCCCCAGCAAAGGGAGGTGACAAGATATCTACCCAGGGAGCTACTCTAGTTCAGGCCACCACAGGAGGACTGGAGACACTGATGTGGAAGCCCCAGGGGGCCTTGCTCCTCAGCTGCAATCAGAGGAGCTAAGGTGTGGGTACTACAGGTCATTCGTTGACATAACCTACTCCTTGGTAAAACAACAAAGCAAAACACAGCTATTTGTCCACACAGAGAAATTTATGTCTAGATATAGAAAAGGAAAAAACAGTCACAGTGGTAATGGTGGGGGACGGGGGTGGATAGACTGGCTGTCTTAGTTCCAGGAGAACACAGGGTGTAAATGAACACTCAGCCTAGACACCTGTGACCTGCCTACAGGCCAGTTGCTGGTTTCTGCTGGTGCAGAAACCTACATAGGGCACATACATAGAACAAAGTACCAAGCCCAAGTGGATTCCAAAGATTTCCTTCCCACCAGTCTTTTCTGTGAAGACAGGAAAGAACTGTCTCTGACCAGCAGCCACATCAGGATGTTGGTGGCCTTTTGGATGCTATTTTGCCACATGTGCACCTCTACAGAGTAGAGATGAATAACTGTGTTAACAATGAGGGAACAGAAGCTCCCTCTAAAACAAATGTAAACGGCCCCCAGAAATATTAAAAGGGGAAGGCGCTCCAGTGTCCACAAATCAGTCAGCAGTTACCCTTCACTTTGGTCTTAAGGCACCCATCTTGACAGCAGCAGTGAAGAGATGAGGGGGTAACAGAAAAACCCATCCAGGCAGGAACCACAAAGCAGCACCCTGGAATGTGACCCAAAGATAACACCCCTCTCCTCTGAAGACTGCCAGGTGGGTGCCAACCAGGGGCTTTTCTTTGCCCTACATAACTTCAAATAGGGAATGGCAGGACACCTTGCCTGACCTAGGATCTGACAGGCCAGCTCCGGAAGAGATGAATGGGGAATGTGCCCTCTGCTCCCTGCCTGCCTTCCAGTCTGTAACAGGAGCTAGAGATGACCAGCAAAGATGGGTGTTAAGTACAAGGACGGACAATCACATATACCTGGCTCAGCTGGGGACAGACACCAAAAGCCTAAAGGTGGCTGGACTGCAAGTTGCAGTCTTCTGAAGTGGGGAAAGCAGCAGGCCTGTCTCTCCTGGAGTGGAGGAGGGTCCCAGCAAAGCACCTCAGCAGAGGAGAGTAAGGAGGCAGCCGGTCAGGTTTATTTATTCCTACACAACATAACCCAGAACACAGGAGCAACTCTGCACGACCTAGAAACTCACAGCTAGCTCCATACAATAGAAATTCAAACTACAAAAGATGAGTTGTGTACAGCAAATATAAAGAGCAATCTTAGGCTGTGCTGAATGTTTTCATTGAGAACATCAGAGCTCAGGTTCAGATCTCGCCGGCCTCCTTCTCCTCTGACCTCCGTGAAGCAGTCTTCCCGTTGGAGTTCTCCAGCCTCCAGTCCACAGCCCCACGCTCACTCCGCCCATACTCCCAGGGCTCTTCTCTTGATGCACGCTCTCTGGAGAACCTAGGGTAGGGGAACCAGAGGCTCAGTGGAGGATGCCACCCTGCTTCTCAGTGGCTGTTCAGAAACCAACAATGTGGACTTTCCTCAATGGATGGGAAGGTCATGGTCCCAGGAGCCCCGGGGGCAGCGAGGGCTGCCGTCTCATGCCTAACCGTCCATACAGGGAACATTAGGTACTCACTAAAAACTGACACTCATAAAAGAGTTTTAATAAGGAAGTACAACAAAATTATACATATGAAATACAATCCACTACATAAAAATAGAATGGGAAAAAGGCCAAAATTTAAAACCACTTCAGAAGTTAAGGAGGGTTTAGTATCTAGTGACAGTGCCTAGAGTCCAGGATGACTATGTGCAGAGTACTGCAACTCCACCTAGGAGTCCACGAGGGACATGCTCCACAGTCCTCCCCCGTTCAAACCCTGAGTCTCACCACTGGCCAGGCTCCCCACTAGCCCAGTCTAGCCCTACCAGCTATGGAAGGGCCCACTGACAGATCCCAGGAAACCATGGGAACACAAAGAGAAGGGGCTCACTCCTGGTTGCAGCTACTGAAGGAGTCAGAGTAGTTACTTGTATTTCGCACTCCGGTCCCTGGAAGCCCGGCGATGTCCCCGGCTGCGGCTCCGGGAACGGCTGCGATGGCGCCGGTGTCTGTCTCGGGACCGGGACCGGGAAGACTTCCTTCGCTCTCGGGAGGTAGATCTTGACCGCCTCCGACGCCGATCTCGGGAGCGTGACCTGAAAAAAAACGAAGGATCTGATGATTGAGAATGCTCAGAAAGCAAGCAGCCCAGGACTACCCCACTTCTGGGCTCAGATTCTGTGTGGCCTTACTTATATTTCCTCCTGTCATCTCACAAATGTGTAATTCAAGTTTGATATATTCCCAAGAGCTACTCTGATGCCAGACCCACCCTGAGCGGCACTTCCTGAACACTCCTGGTTGGCCACAGGCTTCACCATCCCCGGGGCCCTTCACAAGCCACCCTACCCACCAGATAAATGTGTGGAATTGCAAAAATCAATTATTTTTTAAAAATCTTGGGCTGGGGATGTGGCTCAAGTGGTAGTGCGCTCGTCTGGCATGCGTGCGACCCGGGTTCGATCCTCAGCACCACATACCAACAAAGATGTTGTGTCCGCCAATAACTAAAAAATAAATATTAAAAAAAAAAAAAAAAAAAAAAAAAAAAATCTTGTGGAAGAGGCATGTGACTGAGAGAACACTATTAGGCATCTAGAAGCCTACCTCCTACGGTCTCTGGTTCTGGATCCAGACCTGAAAAGGGAAAAGATAATGAACAATGTTCCAGATGCATCCTCATTCCCCACTGACTGGGAAAGTGCCCACAACTCAAGGTGGAAGACTTTCCCAAAGACCTGTTTTCTCCTGGCTGCTCATCTACTTGGGCTGCAGTGGGAGGTGCAAAAACTCACAGGATGAGGTCCCACCCACTCTGTGGCTCACTGGCTGTACTGGCAGCACCCATGTGCATCAGTGCAGGCTAGAGTTACAAGGCTTTACAATGGACACCGGCACAGGTATACAGTCAGAAGACAAAGGGCTGCGTGCAACTCCACAGCCACTAAAGTTCCAGACACAGGTTTAGTGACATGTGAGCATCAATGGGTTCCTCTGGTTAGACAACCAGCAAGATCTCATGTGATACCCATTCTGAGAGCACTGTGCAGTCATCATGGAAAAGGGGCCTACATGTGACTGTATCTAGACATGCCCAACCACAACAGATGCATCTCTGTGCAAAAGGGATGGCAGATCTTCTGAGGATGTTCTCATATAATACAAAGCTCCAATAATCAACCAACATGAAAACAACAAAGGAAACAAAAGAACAGCAAGCATTGGCTCCTCCTGAGTCAGGCACTCAGGAATTCCTTTGGGAAAGCAGTTTTTTGGATCTTTCAGGGGAAATAAGATACCCCCAAAGGAAAGTGAGATTATTTCTAGCTCAGAACTCTTCTCTGAACTCCAATCAGAAGGGTATGTCTTGGGCATTAAAACTGAACATGGCAAGGCAAGCTCTACCCCATCCCTTCCCACACTACCTTCCTCACCCCAGCAAGTGCAAACTCTAGGCCAAAAAACTTCAAGTTGATTCCTATCAATTCTGTCCCCAGATCACACCCAGACTCCAGCCACTTGACTCTTTAGACCGCCAACTCCTTCATCAGGATCCTCTCAACCAGCAACTCACTGATCTTGCTGCTCCACCCAACACCCTCACTCAGCTCTCCAAAGGGAAGCAACACCTCCTGACGTCAGACTCCATCACTCCTATGAGTTTTTCAATGATCCCACACCATGCAATAAATGTATACCAGGGTACATACACGACCTCCAACCACTCAGTCAGCCCAAAGCTCTTCCCTGATGCATTTTCCCTATAGCAAAGTGTTGTCATAAGACAGCACACTCCTCTCCCAGAGGATCAGGTCCAACCCTTCCCATCTGCTGATGGCTGCATGCCCAGCAGTCAGTGGATCAGCTCATGTGGTGAAGGAGGAACCTTTCCTAACTGTTCCTCTTCCTTCTCTTATGATTAGCACATGCAGGTGCTAAGCCAGCCTGCACTCTGCAGGACTGGATATACTGCACGTTGGCTTTCTTTTAGCCTATAGCAGACCTTAACTGTTCCAAGCAACACCTCAGTACATGAAGCAGCATGTTCTGAAGCACAAGGGCTCCGTGAGAATACTAGCCTGTCCCTGCTCACCTTCTACTCAGCCGCTCCTCCCGCTCTCGCTCCTCCCGCCTCCTCAAGCGATCCTGATTTCTCTTCTCCTGCTTTTCAGCCACAGTTTTCTAAATAGATGAAAAATGGGAAAAAGAAAAAAGCAAGAAAAACTCTAAGAAACACTAACACATTTGTTTTAAAACCATCTTAATCAAACCAGATGAAGTGGCAGAGGCCTGTAATCTTAATGACTCAAGAGGCTAAGGCAGGGGTTTGAGGTCTGTGTAGGAAATTGGATGAGAATAAAAAATAAAGGCTGGAGGCTAAGAATATAGCTCAGTTGGTAGAGTGCTTGCCTTCCATGCACAAGACCCTGGGTTCAATCCCCAGCACAAGACAGGCAGGCAGGCAGGGTGTGGTGGCACACACCTATAATCCCAGTGGATCAGGAGACTGAGACCCTAAGCAACTCAATGAAACTCTCTCTCTCTCTAAACAAAATACAAAATAGGACTGAGGATGTGGCTCAGTGGCAGAGTGCCCTGAGGATTGGTTCCCAGCATCATCAATCAATCATCCAATCAATCAATCAATTTTTTAAAGGGTTAAAAAAAAAAAAAAAAGCCAACCCCAAAACAAAGAACACTTTAAAATACATTTGATGTTGCTACTTTAACAACTGTCAAAATCTTCAATGTGTTTGTGCTGTTTTGGTCAACCATACACCACTCATAATAGCAATGGTTAAGATACTTCCTAGACCAAGTTCTTTGGACTGTTGGAAAAGTTTTAACACATACCCACTTTTCTTTTTATGTACTGGGGATTGAACCCAGGGGTTTATCTTTAGTTACATCTTTAGTCTTTTTTTTTTTTTTTTTTGCAGGGGAGGGGTGGTTGGGCCTCAGTAAGCTGCTGAGGCTGGCCTCCAACTTGCGATGCTCTGCCTCAGCTTTCTGTATCACGCACCCAGCTAATATTCAGGGTTTTTTTTGTTTTTGTTTTTGGTACCATGGATTGAATTTACAGGTGTTTAACCTAACCAGTGAGCCACAATCACAGCTGTTTTTTAATATTTAATTTATAGACAAGGATCTCACTGAAGTGCTTAAAGCCTTGCCAAGTTGCTGAGGCTGGCTTTGAACTCACAACCCTCTTACCTAAGTCTCCCAAGCCACCGGGATTATAGGCTTTGCACCAACCCGTCAAGCTTATATTTAGTTTTGATGCAGATACACACTAAGAAAACTGAAAACTTTCAGGTTTAAAAAATACTGCACTAAGACAAAACTCTAGGACAACATGGAATTAATGTATGATTTAAAGGACAAATGGGAATATATCATTCCCAACTAATTATTTATCTTTTGGTACCAAGGATTGAACCCAAGGGTGCTTAATCACTGAAGAGTGCAGGCTGGCCCAGCACCTGCATGTGCTAATCATAAGAGAAGGTAGAGGATCAGTTAGTTAACTTTTGAGACAGTTTCTCACTAAGTTGCTTAGGGCCTGGCTAAATTGCTGATGCTGGCTTTGAACTCTCGATCCTCCTGCTTTAGCATCCTCGGCTGCTGGGAATACAGGCATATGCCATTGCACCTGGCCATTCCCAACTTCTAAGTTAGGAGAAAATGATATACCAACTTATAAGAAACAATTTCAACTTGAAAATGTGACTAAGGGGGCTGGGGATGTGGCTCAAGCGGTACTGTGCTCGCCTGGCATGGGTGCGGCCCGGGTTGGATCCTCAGCACCACATACCAACAAAGATGTTGGGTCCACCGAGAACTAAAAAATAAATATTAAAAATTCTCTTTCTCTCTCCTCTCTCTTTAAAAAAAAAAAAAGAAAAGAAAAGAAAATGTCGGGGGCTGGGGATGTGGCTCAAGCGGTAGCGCGCTCGCCTTGCATGCGTGCGGCCCAGGTTCGATCCTCAGCACCACATACCAACAAAGGTGTTGTGTCCACCGAGAACTAAAAAAATAAATATTAAAAAAAAATTCTCTCTCTCTCTCTCCTCTCTCACTCTCTCTTTAAAAAAAAAAAAAAAAGAAAGAAAAGAAAATGTGACTGAGTACACTGAAAATATGAGAGATGTAGCTCTAAGTTGAAGTGACCCTAGGGGTTCAATCCCCAGAACCAAATGTTTTACTGAACAGAAGTAAAATATTTTAAGAATACCCTAAGTACCACTGTACTCCAATCCTGCTTCTAGTTCCAAATTCAATTCACCTAAGGATCTTTCCTTGGGTACAGAACCTTGCTGTCTTCTACTCAAAGGACCAGCTTTTTACTGGAGTCAAACAAGACCCCAGCCCTAAATGAGGCCTTGGTTACTGTAGCACTCTAAATTCCATTCAGGTGCTTTAGGTCTGTTCTTCCACATTTCAAGTGCATGGAGGGAGGGAAGGCTACATGGCCATATTCCCCCCAAACTTCCCATCCTGCCTTTTTTTTTGGTACCAGGAATTGAACTCAGGGTACTTGACCACTAAGCCACATCCCCACCGCTATTTTGTATTTTATTTAGAGACAGGGTCTCGCTGAGTTGCTTAGTGCCTCATTAAGTTGCTGAGGCTGGCTCTGAACTTGTAATTCTCCTGTCTCAGCCTCCCAAATTGCTGGGATTACAGGTGTGTGTCACCACACCCTCTGGCCAGCCCCTTTTTTGAGAAATAGTCTAAGTTGTCCAGGCTGGCCTTAAACTTGAGGTCCTACTACCTCAGCCTCTTGAGTTGCTGGGATTGTAGGGCTGTGCACCACCACAACATCCAGATTCATACTTAAAGTTTAGACTCTTCAGGAAAGAATAGGTTGTGCACTGCTATCAGAAGAAAACCAACAGCTTCCTTACCTTTCTGAGGCAGTGCAAAGGCAAAGATAACTGAACCACACAGAAGCTATTTCAGAACTGTCCATACCCTGGGACTGGACTCTGTCATTTACCACAACGAAGGGGTACAAACTAAATACATTTTCAGGATTTTTTAAAAAAATTATAGTTGTAGATGGACAGAATGCCTTTATTTTATTTATTTTTATGTGGTGGATCAAACCCAGTACCTTACACATGCTAGGCAAGCACTCTGCTGCTGAGCTACAGCCCAGTTCCATTTTCAGGATTCTTTGGATTATGATATTTTATGTCTCTTATGTGAAATCAAGTGATAAAATTTGAGTATTTCACTATAAAACTCAAGTTCTTAGAGTGAATCAGAACAAAGGGTTTTTTATTTTTATTTTTTAAAGTTGTCAATGGACCTTCATTTCATTTATTTATTTATTTGTGGTGCTGAAAATTGAACCCACTGCTGAGCCACAACCCCAGTCCCAAAAGTTTTTTTTTTTCTTCCTTTTCTTCTTTGGTACCGGTGATTGAATTCAGGGACACTCAACCACTGAACCACACCCCCAGTCCTATTTTGTATTTTTATTTACAGGCAGGGTGTCACTGAGTTGCTTAGTGCCTCACCAAGTTGCTTAGTGCTTCATTGTTTGCTGGAGGCTGGCTTTGAACTTGTGATCCTCCTGTCTTAGCCTCCCAAGCTGCTGGGATTACAGGCGTACACCACTGTGCCTGGCTCCCAAAAGGTTTTTGAAAATATAGAAATGTGAAGGTGGAGCTGGGTTATAGTTCAGTGGTAGAGCACTTGCCTAGAATGTGTCAGGCACTGAGTTCAATCCTCAGCACCACATAAAAACAAATACATAAAATAAAGGTACTGTGTCCTCCTACAACTAAAATAAATCTTTTAAATTAAAACAAATCAACAATGACGACCAAACAAAAAAACAAAAAAACCCCAAAAAAGTCAGTCAGAAATGGGAATTCTCCAGAAACACAGCTCACTAACATACCCTCAACTGATCAAGCTTCTCTCGGATCTGAATGAAACCCAGGTGTAACTTGCCCCCGAAGTGGTCTGCGAGGCGACGGTCGTTATCATGAAGACCCAGGTAGGCAGAACAGACCTCGCACACACGAAGCTTTTGCTGCTGGAAACTGGATGCAGGCATGGAATTCCTGTACTCTTCCTAGAGAAAGGGGGAGAGACGCATATGAGTCAACAGAAATGCCACCAGACGGACCTCCGAGACAGAGCCACCTGAGGGGACAGCAGACGTGACTTTTAAACAGCCTTAGCAATTCAGAGATACCGTCTCAAAATAGATTTGGGGATGTATCTCAGTGGTTAAGCGCCTCTGAGTTGAATCCCCAGTACTGCCCCCCCCAAAAATAAATAAATAAAACATTCACAATGTCAAAAAAACATGCAAAAGTTCTCAGACAAGAACTATTCTGAGACCAGTGGGGAAGGTTAAGTCTCTGCTCTGCATGAGAAATTACAAACCAGAGGAGCAAGAAGAATCTTCTACAAATACACAAAAAATATAAACCATGAGGATTGTGTCCCAACATCCAGGAAACAACCCCAGTGCAGCTGCATGACGCAGGCAGGCATGGTGGCACACACCTGTAATCTCAGGTACTCAGAAGACTGGCAAGTTCAAGACCACGCTAGGCAACATGGCTACACACTGTCTCAAAATGAAAAATAAAAAAGGACTGAGGATGTAGCTCAGTGGTAGAGCACTAGAATGCGTGCTAGAGGCCATAATCCATAATTTCAATCCCCAAGACTATAAGAAAAAACAAAACAAAACCAATGAAATCCATGATATTGAGCCTGGCATGAGGACTTACACCTGTAATTCCAGCTACTCAGGAGGCTAAGGAAGGAGGATCAAAACTTTGAGGCCAGGGCTGGGGATGTGGCTCAAGCGGTAGCACGCTCGCCTAGCATGCGTGCGGCCCAGGTTCGATCCTCAGCACCACATACAAACCAAGATGTTATGTCCGCCGAAAACTAAGAAATAAATATTTAAAAAATTCTCTCTCTCTCTTTAAAAAAAAAACTTTGAGGCCAGCCCCAGCAATTTAGCTTAGGTCCTTGCTAAAAATCTCAAAAAATAAAGAGTTGGGGATAAGAGCCCCTGGGTTCAATCCCCAGAACAACCACGAATTCATTGTTTTATACAATTAATATGCAGTAATAATTATAATAAAAAGGGATTGTGCAATTTATGACGGGGCATCTGTAGCTTTTTTCATTTGTGTTCTATAATCCAAAAAGCAGAGAAATGAAAAAAAATCAGAGAACTACTAGGGAAATGCAAATCTCCAGCAGCTCAATAGCCTCTCCTCAAATTCTTCAAGAGATTTAGTTTACCATCCTGTCCTACCTCTCCCCATCCTTCAAAACTTCTCTCCGTAAATCCCACCCTGCTCCAAGAATCTACTCAGCTTACTGCATCTCCCATTATCTCCTTCTTAGAATACTAATGACCACCATCTGTGCACTGGGGGAAGTTGAGCATGATTTGAATCTGACCTAAGTATAACCACTCCATGTGTACCTTTGAACTCTCCCCACACTTTCCTTTTAGGCACTGGGAACTGAACCCAGAGGTGCTCTACCACTCAGCTACATCCCCAGTCTTTTTTTTTTTTTTGGTACCAGGGATTGAATTCAGGGGCACTGAACCACATCCCCAGCCCTATTTTGTATTTTATTCAGAGACAGGGTCTCACTGAGTTGCTTAGTGCCTTGCTTTTGCTGAGGCTGGCTTTGAACTGACCATCCTCCTGTCTTAGCCCCACGAGCCACTGGGATTACAGGTGTGTGTGCCACTGCGTCAAGTCATCCCCAATCTTTTTAAAAAAAAATTTATCTATGTATCTATCTTGGTACCAGGGACTGAACCAAGGGGCATTTAGCCATTAAGCCACATCCCTAGCCCTTTATTTTTTGAGAGTTGCCTAAGCTGGTCTTGAACCCCTGATTCTCCTGCATCCATCTCCTGAGTAGCTGGGATTAAAGGCAAGTGCCAATGCACCTGGCTCAAGAAATACATTGTTAGTCATCTGTCCTTTTTGAGAAAGAGATCTGAATACACTTCAAGTAAAGATTAAAATGATAGAACATGGCAGTCACTCTAACCTAGCAAAAAACATTAAAAAAAAAAGACACTAACACAATGCTGGCTACAGTCTAAGAGTTGACAAAACTAAGAAAGTGCAGTGTAGTAAGCTATCTGTTTAAAATGGATCACACATACACCACTTCCAATGAACTCTTGTAGTGTGTCCTACATCAACACCAGGAGACAGGTATAAGAACAAGGTGCCTCACAGAATAACTGTTTGAAATGGTGACACACCATCAATAACCTAGAAAACTGCCAACAAACATCCTTTGTCCATAAGAGTCCTCCATCAACTGTCAATGTGGGAAGAACTCATAAACAAGATGAGTCAACAATATGAGTTTTAGAATAACACACACACTGCTGAAGCGCTAGCATAGCTTTTAAAATGCACAGCACAGGGCTGGGGTTGTGGCTCAGTGGTAGAGCATTGCCTAGCATGTATGAGGCCCTGGGTTCAATTCTCAACACCACATGAAAATAAATAAAGTCCATCAACAACTAAAAAAAAAAAATTTAAAAATAAAATGCACAGCATAGAACACACTATTTATGGGCTATATGAGGAACAAAGCATAAAGACAACTGAAAGATGCATGCTGAAATGCAGTCTAGTATTTGCCTCTGGAAGGGAGGGAACTAGGACAGAGGACACAGCAAGAACTTAAGTTTTCATTATAACGTGCCATCTTTAAAAAAAATTTTTTTTGTAGTTGTGTATAGGCAACATGCCTTTGTTTTTTTATGTGGTGCTAAGGATTGAACACAGTCTCTCATATATGCTAGCCAAGTGCTCTGCCACTGAACTATAGCCCCAGCCCAGGCATTTTTTTTTTAAATTGCTGGAAAATTAATGTGGTGCTGAGGATCGAACCCAGCGCCCTATGCATGCCAGGCGAGCGCTCTGCCTCTGAGACACAGCCCCAGCCCCCACCCATCTTTTATTAAGGAAAAAAACTTCATGCAAAAACGATAGTTATTTGATCCTTCTCTGTTCCCTTTGTAGGTCTGAAACTTTACTAAGGTGTTTTGAGATGGATCTTGCTATGATTCCCAGGCTAGTCATGAGTTCGTGGTCTCAGGTGAGCATTCTGAGTAGGGGCCTATGCTCACTTTTGTAGTTGAGAAATTGTTTAAATATTTATTTTTTAGTTGTAACTGGACACAGTATCTTCATTTTATTTATTTATTTATTTTTATGTGGTGCTGAGGATTGAAACCAGGGCCTCACACGTGCTAGGCAAGCGCTCTACCGCTGAGCCACAATCCTAGCCCCTATAGTTGAGAAAATTTAAATGCTATCCTAAACTCTGATTATGCTGAATGAAAACAGCCAATTTTCAACGGTTACATACTATATGAATCCATTTATTAGTTTTGTGCCCAGGCTAGCCTCAAACTTGGATCTTGCTGCCTCACTCTCACAAGTTGTTGGTGTTTATAGGTATGTGCTGCCACAATTGTTAGTATGACTCCATTTACAATAACCTTTGTTTTTGGTACTGGGGATTGAACCCAGGAGTATTTTACCACCAAGGTACATCCCCAGGCCTTTATATCATGTATTTTGAGACAAGAGTCTCTCTTTGGCACTTAAGACCTTGCTAAATTGCTGAGGCCAGACTAAAAATTGTGATTCTTCTGCCCTGGTATCCTGAGTCACTGGGATCACAGGTGTGTGCCACTGTGCACAGCAAAACCCTTGGTTTCTAAACTACTAGAAGACAATACGAAAAGCAGGAAAGCAGCCTTGAGACTACTGAACATCTTGTCTCCTACTCTTAACTTAGAAGGGTGGGCTGGGGTTGTGGTTCAGAGGCAGAGTGCTCCCCTAGCATGTGTGAGGCACTGGGTTCAATCCTCAGTACCACATAATAATAAAATAAAGATATTATGTCCACCTATAATTAAAAAATAAAATGTTAAAAAAAAGAACTCCAAGGGTGCAGTGCTGGGCCCCACATGCCCACCCAACAGCCTCACCCCTAATTATCCTAATCTTGTCCCTCAGGGTGTTGCAACAGTACTGCCTCTTAGAGGTAGCTCTCACAGTGAGGGGTGAGAATACCACAGTCCTGGGCTTGGGCAGCCACAATCCTGCACACTGCTTCTTTTTTTGCAACCTGACATCCATGTGGGTAAAAACACCAAGCAATAATTATTTAGTCAAAGTACAAATTTTCCTGAGCCATTGCTGAACAGTTAGTATCTGTTCCCTGTCAGCAGGGCTCAGGATGCACTGAAACCCATGGTTTCCCTCCTGACTGATAGAGGCAACAGAGCCCAACATTCCAAACATAGAACTCTTAGCAAAGTTTAAATGTGCACTTCATTTCCCAGAAACCCAACTACCCTACAAACTAGGAGAAGGCTAGTAAAGGTTTGGGAAGTCATGCCACCATGCCAACGACTCACAAAGCATGTGAGTCACTGCATCATTGAAACTGTCACACTCACAGTGCTTCTGTGTGGTGTGGTGTGTAAGAGTGGGTGCCACCGGCATTCAGCTCTCATGTGAGCTTTTTTATTTATTTTTTTTAATATTGCTTGTCAATGGACCTTTTAATTTATTTATAATGCAGTGCTGAGAATCAAACCCAGTGCCTCACACATGCCAGGCAAGTGCTCTACCACTGAGCTACAACCCCAGCTCCCATGGAAGCATTCATATACAAAAGCACTGTATTTGTGGTATACATCTATTCATCATCCTTTATGGAAAAGAATTACAAGAATAAGGTTGTGGGCTGGGGATGTGGCTCAAGCGGTAGCACACTTGCCTGGCATGCTTGCAGCCCAGGTTCGATCCTCAGCACCACATACAAAAAACAAAGATGTTGTGTCTGCTGAAAACTAAAAAAATTAAACATTAAAATTCTCTCTCTTTAAAAAATAAAAAAATAAAAAATAAGGGTGTTGTGGTACACCTCCTTAATCCAGCAATGAAGGAGGCTAATGCATAAGAGTACCAAGGCTGATGGGTCTGGGATTATGGCTCAGTGGTAGAGCACTTGCCTAGCATATGTGAGGCACTGGGTTCAATTCTCAGCACCACATAAAATAAATAAATAGAGGTATTGAGTCCATCTTCAACCGAGTTACCCTACTGCCTGCTTCCCTTAAGTGACTGGTCTCAGAAGGCATGGCCCCAAAACCCACAAACCCTTGGCACAACTTAGTTAATATAACTAGGCATCTACCCAGTGTTAGGCTCCAAGTGCAACCAGAAGCACAATAATAACCAAAACCAGACCTATACCAGGGCATTTACACACCACCTCTGCCCCTACCATTATTAATTAGCTCTGAGTCTGGGGTTCAGCCAGGGGGTCTCCAGAGTCACTCTACCCTAGAGGCTGCCCCCAATCCAAAGTTGTTCTCACACTCAAGACCACATTTCTTTGGTGCATTATCTAAATCGGAATAAACAGGTAGAACAAAGAGGATTTCTAGGATAGTGAAACTACTATGTACGATAAGCCCAGTGTAAACTACGGACTTTAGGGTGATAATGATGTAGGCCATCCATCAATGGTAACAAACGGGCTGGGGATGTGGCTCAAGCGGTAGCGCGCTAGCCTGGCATGCGTGCGGCCCAGGTTCGATCCTCAGCACCACATACAAACAAAGATGTTGTGTCTGCCGAAAACTAAAAAAAAAAATAAATATTAAAATGGTAACAAACATATATTTCTGGTGGTGGGGAGCTGACAAGAAGAGAGGCTGTGTAGGAGATGCAAGGGATAAATGGGGAAATCTCTGCGCCTGCCTCTCAAATTTTCTATGAACTCAAAACCACTCTAATAAAAGTTTGCTAATTAACTTTCATTTCTCTTCCCGAGACATTTCCCTCACTGACCTCAGCTTCTTTTTTCTTTGCACGAACTTTCTCCACTTCCATGAGAATCTTTTGGGATTCGTCCACATTTCCTTCAGCTCCGAGCTGCTCAGCTTTAGCCAGAAGTTTTCCTATTTCTTCATTCAACTCGTGTACTTTTTCTGCCTGAGGGGAGAAATAATCAAGTAAGCAGACGCCAAAATCAAGATTCTGAATGCAAAAGAGACAATTATTGTTGTATTCAGGCAACAATGGAAAAAAAAATGGAGTAGCTTAGGGCTGGAATAGTGGCTTGATGGTATGGCACTTACCAGCAAGTTCGAGGCCCTGGGTTTGATCCCAAGTACCACAAAGATAGATAGATAGATAGATAGATAGAGTAAAATAAATGAATGAAACGGCCAAGATCTATACCAAGGAACATGCACATTTTATTTTTTATTTAGAGGAGAGAGAGAGAGAGAGAGAGAGAGAGTGAGAGAGAGAGAGAGAGAATTTTTTAATATTTATTTTTTAGTTTTCAGCGGACACAACATCTTTGTTTGTATGTGGTGCTGAGGATCAAACCCGGGTTGCACACATGCCAGGCGAGCATTCTACAGCTTGAGCCACATCCCCAGCCCCACATGCACATTTTAGACATCCTTACTGCCACCATCGAAAGTAGAAGCATTAATCTGTGGCGTTCCAACAAAAGCAGTGGCATAACCAGGCACAGTGGCCACTCCTATAATCCTAGGTACTCTGAAGGCTGGGACAGAAGGGTCCTAAGTTTTAGGACAACCTGGGCAACTTAGCAAGGCCCCGTCTCAAAATAAAAAGACTGAAGGGTCAGGTCATGGCTCAGTGGTAGAGTGCTAACCTAACGTATGAGGCACAGGGTTTGATTCTCAGCATGACATATAAATAAAGATCCATTGACAATTTAAAAAAAAAAGGACTGAGGATGTAGTTCATTACTGGGTTCAATCTCCAGGGCCACAAAAACAAAACATTTCAAAGAATCCTCTCATGTTGGTTATTTTCTGGTGTGTCTCTTTTCATGTCTTCTACCACAGTTCAATTTTCTGGAAGGTAATAAAATGTCTGGGTTTAAGTGCAGAGCTTATGCTGCAAATACCTAATCATTAGAATTTAGCTTCAGAGGGAGCTGGGGTTGTAGCTCAGGGGTAAAGCGCTTGCCTCACAGGTATGAGGCACTGGGTTTGATCCTCAGTATCACATACAAATAAATAAAGGTTTTGTGTTCATCTACAACTAAAAAATAATAATTAAAAAAAATTTTGCCTTCAGAAACAAAATAGCACCTTTGTTCTAATTATCGAATACATATTCTCTAAGAAATGCTTCTTCAGCACTGAGAAGGAAAACAAACGAGACCTGGTTCTACTGAAGAGGGGACAGGAGAAGAAAGCAACTGCTCCAACACTGGGGTCAGTCACCCACAGAGCTACCTCCTTTCCCCCAGGTGGATGTGGATAGATCACAGTTTGATCACCTTCCTCAAATTTTTCTCGTTTCCTCTTTCATATGGAGATGTTACAAAAAAAAAAATTAAGCTGAGTGAGATGGTTGCATGACGGTTAGTCCCAGAAATTGGGAGGCTAACGCAAGAGGATCATAAGTTTGAGGTTAGTCTGGGCAACATGGCAAGGTCCTATCTTAAAAATGAAATTTAAAGAGGGTTGGGGCTAGGCACCATAGTGCAAGCCTATAACCTCAATGACTCGAGAGGCTAAGGCAAAAGGACTGACTGCAAGTTCAAACTCAGCCTCAGCAACTTAGCGAGATTTTGTCTCAAATAAAAAATAAAGGGCTGGGGCTCAGAGGCAGAGTGCTTGCCTAGCATGTGTGAGGCACTGGGTTCAGACTTCAGCACCGCATAAAAATAAAACAAAGATATTGTGTCCACCTATACCTAAAACATAAATAGAAAAAATAAATAAACAGAAAATTTAAAAAGGGCTGGGGATGTGGCTCAGTGGCTAAGTAATCTGGTTCAATGTCTAGTACCAAAAAAAATAATAATAATAATAAAAAGGATTCATTCAGTGTAGCTTAGTGGCAGAGTGTTGCCCAGTGTGAGTAAGGTCCTGGGCTCAATCCCTAGTGTCCTAAACAAACAAATAAACAAAGTTAAAGAAATTATGAATAGAGGAGAAAACAGATAAGGAAAAAAGGCAAGGCAGCAGCTCTAGGGGTGAGACCCTCTGGCATGGGCATGCTTAGTCATTCACTCATTGATGCTGAGGCACAGCGCCACCCACCAGTAATTCAATTACAGACAGCGATCTGTACTAAGGACCCCTGATATACCTTTGCTGAAACTTCTGCACTGATCTCCTCCTGTGTTTCTGCCAACCGTTTCTTGGCAAGTTCAGTCCTCCGATCACACTCTGCAATAAAGGACTCCAAGTGATCCATCGCCTAGCTCAGGAAAAGCAAAGAAAGATGATCAATGATGATGCATGCCATAAACTCAAGGCACCCCCTTGGTGTACTAGGAATGCACTATTCAGTTAGTTTCTGAAAGCCTGTAGGTTTCAGCTACAGCTAACAAATCTGAAATTCCAATAAATCAAAAGTTTTATTAAATCAAATGAATGCTAGGAAGCTCGGTGTTCTCATGTGACTTTCTTGTGCATTTTCAAAATTTGACAACATTGTCAAGAACACATCTCTCTGGGATAGAAATGGCTACACAGAAGCCAGATGCAATGGCACACGCCTGTAATCCCAGCTTCTTGAGAAGCTGAGGCAGAAGGATTGAGTTCAAGGCCAGCCTCAGCAACTCAGCAAGACTCAAAATTAAAAATAAAAGTCTCAAAATTAAAAATAAAAAAGCAAGTCTCAAAATTAAAAATAAAAAAAGGGCAGGAAATGTGGCTCAGTGGTAAAGAACCCCTAGATTCAATCCAATAAATAAATAAAGATATTATTGAGAGTTGTGAATATATTTAGTTATTGCCTACTATCTACAGAAGGAATACCAGTTCACAAAGAAGGAAAAGAAATTCTACAAAATCTGCTTACTCTGAAAAGCACTGGTGTGAAACATGAAGAATGAATAAGCTGTCATAGGCACTAAGGTTAATTTGTTTCAGCCTGGCAAAGGCCAACAACATAACTACAGGTAAACACAAACAGGACATTAACTTCCAATCATCAGTCTACACTAGCAATGAGAGAGAAATATCTCTTCCATTAGTCAGCTAGCTAATGATGGCATCATGTTCAGTATGTTCAATCAAGAACATTTAGTGGTGATGACAGATTTAGACAAAGTAACAAATTACCAAAACAGAAAGAAAATGGTGGATTGGAGATGAGAAAGTAGCTGAAAGAACAACAGGTTAAGCAGTTATGATCTGAGGGGATAGGAAAGGTAGCAGAATACAACAATTACTAATAGGGCATTATGTAAAATTGTGGACGTGTAACCGACGTGATTCTGCAATCTGCATTTGGGGTAAAATTGGGAGTTCATAACCCACTTCAATCTAATGTATGAAATATGATATGTCAAGAGCTTTGTAATGTTGTGAACAATCAATAAAAAAAAAATTTAAAAAAAAAAAGTTATGATCTGGATTCTTCCTCCAAAGGCAGACAGCAGGGTGGTTATCAGAAGGTGCTCCAGAGATCAATGTTACTTCATGACCAGAGGGACACTGGAAAGGAGTCTCCAACATTTCTTCAAATTAACACAAACAGGAATGAGGCTCCAGGAGGGTGCCAAGTCTCCCAGGGACTGAAAAAGGCAAATCATCCCCCACTCACTGTGTCTGACTTCAGTTCCAATTCCGTAACTGAGAAAAATCAAAGATCCTGTTACTGGTAGTATAAACATTGTGCTCAAGTCAAACCATGAGGAAATTAAATGATTTAGTCTTTGTGTGTGCCAACACAGTTACATGCTAATTCCCAGGAAAATGAAGAACTGGTCACCTGCACTCAGCTGGGATCAAAGCTGCCAATAAGAACCTGAGATGCCCAAGGCTTGCCTAGGAAGTGCCCCTAGGTGTCCACTCAATGACAGCACTGTGCACCTGACAGACCCAGAGTTCTATGGGGTGTGGGGGGAATGGAGGATGGAGACCTGACAATTCTTCCAGTGCCTTCACTGAGCAAAGCAATTACTTATATCACCAGCAGAACCAAATTGGTTATGGCTTTGGATATTTGAAAACCTAACAAATAAGTGGTAAAAACAGCACAGAAAAAGCAGACCCCAGAGAAGTCTTCTAACCCAGCATATTCTTTAAAATGTGGCTTTCCTTAGGGCCCATCTTAGATGTTAGTGTCATGAAACAGGAATTCTTAAAAGTACCTGGCACACCCCTTCTTCCCAAGAGTGGGGCCCATAAACTCAAGGCCTCAGAACAGTAAAAATAAATTACTGATAAATTCATATTTTTAGTTCTTTTGGTAGAAATATATCTACTTAATCATACCTTTAACCTGCTTTTAAAAAGTTTATAGCAAAAAGGACTTATATGCAGTGTTTAAAAGAGTCTGCCTATGCCACCACTCTACAAAAGTTCCATGAATAGGACATCCTCTTTCTTTTTTTTTTTTTTAAAAAGAGAGTGAGAGAGGAGAGAGAGAGAGAGAGAGACTTTTTAATATTTATTTTTTAGTTCTCGGCGGACACAACATCTTTGTTGGTATGTGGTGCTGAGGATCGAACCCGGGCCGCATGCATGCCAGGCAAGCGCGCTACCGCTTGAGCCACATCCCCAGCCCCATCCTCCTCCTTTTTTTTCTTGCCAGCAAAGCCTCAGACTCCTGACAGAATCCTTGAACAGGAAATATGAGCTTCCAACAACTACTCTCAAACAGTTTATTAAAAAGTTGACCAAACACAATCAGTCTGTGGCATTTAAGAATTAACCTGTGAGGGCTGGGGCTGTAGCTCAGTGATACAGCTCTTGCCTTGCATATGTGAGACACTGGGTTCGATCCTCAGCACCACATAAAAATAATACTGAGTATTTATCTACAACTAAATAAATACTTAGAAAGAAAAAAAGATGAATTAACCTGTGAGAGCTAGGGCTGTAGCTCAATGGTAGAGCACTTGACTCGCAGGTGTGGGACCCTAGGTTCAATCCTCAGCGAAAGAAAGAAAAACAGAGGGGGGTGGAGGGAGGGAGGGAGGGAGAAAGAGAGAAAGAAAGAAATTGTGTCCATCTACAACTAAAAAAATTTAACAACAAAAAAGAGAATTAACCTGTGAAAGCTGGGGATATAGCTCAGTTGGTAGAGTGCTTGCCTCAGATGCACAAGGCCCAGGGTTCAATCCCCAGCACCATCACCAAAAAAAGGAAAAAGAAGAATTAACCTGTGGGAAGCCAAGTATGATGGCCACAACTGTAATCCCAGTGACAGGGGGCGAGGCAAAGAATTACAAATTAGAGGCTACCCTGGGCAACTTACTAGGGTTCTGTCTCAAAAGAGCTGGGGATACAGTACAAAGCCCTGGGGCACATCCCCCAAAGCAACCCCCGCCACAGACAGAATTAATCTACTTTGAAGTTGTTGTCACAGCACACAACTAACCCAGCTCCTCAGGAGATTGGGGCAGGCCATCAGAAGCTCAAGACCAATGGGAAACTTGGTGAGACTCTGTGCCAAAATAAAAATAAAAAGCTGGGGTACAGCTTAGTGGTACAGCACTTACCTAGCAGGCAAGAGGCCCTGGGTTAAACACCAGCAATGAAACAAACAAACAAACAACAACAACAACAAAAAACACCACCACCCACAAACCCTCATCTGTTGTTTCCAGGTGCCTGCAGGGAGCATGACAGGCAGAGAAAGGCCAGTAAATGCTTACTGCCTGGCTTTTTTTTTTTTTTGGTACTAGACACTGAACCCAAAGGTGCTTTTATAAACTGAGCCACATCACCAACCTTTTTATTTTTTTATCTTGAGACATGGCCTCACTAAGTTCCTGAGGCTGGCCTCAAACTCACAATCCTCCTGCCTCAGCCTCCAGTCACTGGCGTCATTGGCATGTGGCACAGCCACCATACCTGGCCAACCTTATTTATTTATTTGTGTATGGTGCTGAGAATCAAACTCAGTGAGCCTCACACATTCTAGGCAAGGCTTTACCACTGAGCCACAATCCCAGCTGCAACCTCCATATTTTTAAAGTGCAACTATGAATTCTCTGAATAAGCAATACATGGTCACTGAGAACATACAAAAAAAAAGCTTTTGGTTTTTTTGCTACTGATAACAAACTTTATTTGTGGCATCCAATTTTTAAATCTTACAAATAATCCTGTCACAAATTCTGCATGTATTATGCGCCAATCTGTGTATATATCCAATGGACTTTTTTTCTTTTTTTAAGCAGGGATGGGGATTGAGGATAAAATTTCTAAAACAAGCCTGGCCTCAAACGTGTGATCCTCCTGTGAGCTTCCAAGTTGCTAGAAACAGAGGCGAGCACTGGTAGCACCCAGCTTCTAATCACATTCTTAGCACAGATTTGCAGAAATAAATCACAAGGTAGAAACTTTTAAACTTTTTTATTTTTGCCTACTATATTAGCAATCTGATAAACTTAAACTGACTATATTAGCAACCTAATAAATCTAATAGCTTTATCTGATGTAGAAAACATAATTCTTCTGTAATCCCAACACCTTGGGAAGCTGAGGCAGAAGGCTCACAGGTTCTAGACAAGCCTCAGCAACTCAGTAATGCCCTAAGCATTTGAGACAGAGACCCTGTCTCAAAATAAAAAATAAAAATGGCTGGGGATGTGGCTTAGTGATAAAAGTGCCTCTGGGTTCAATCCTCAGTACCCTCCTGCCCAAAAAAGTAATTCTTTCCCCTTCCCTTTTCCAAGAAATTATAACTTAAGAGTGTAATAATGTGTATCTTTTAAAACTGCATTAAATGTTCATACTTAAGCATACAATTTCTGGTCCAACTAACCAGTTTTTCAAGTTATTCTTTTCATATTACATCTATTTTCTATGATCTAAACCTGTGTAATAAAGCTGGTTTTAACATAAGTACTTTAATCTCTCCTATATATATTTTAGTTTTCTTGACTACTTCAATGATTCAAAATGATCCAAAAATATTTTATGGTTTTTCTTCCATAGCAAGTATACCTGCTGAACAATTAGAGATGACTCATCTATTTAACATTTTAAATTTATATAAAGGATTGGCAAGACCTCTAAATTATATACAATATAATATTAAGTCAAATGCCATTTAAACCATGAGTTTGGCAAAAACCTCAAGCTGGGGATATAGCTCAGTTGGCAGAGTGCTTGCCTTGCATGCACAAGGCCCTGGGTTCAATCTCCAGTGGACGGAAGGAAGGACGGAAGGAAGGACGGAAGGAAGGAAGGAAGGACGGAAGGAAGGAAGGAAGGAAGGAAGGAAGGAAGGAAGGAAGGAAGGAAGGAAAAACCTCAATAATAAAGCCTTCCATGGGACAGAATCTTTTCAACCAATGTATCAAGACTCAGCACTATAGCCTAATACAATGCAGCACACCTGTAGTAACAGCTACTCTGGAAGCTGAGTTAGGAGAATCACTCACACAGAAGCTCTAGGCCAGCCTGGGCAATACAGTAAAACCTTGTCTCAAAAATAAAACTTTAAGCTTGGCATGTGGTATAGGCCTGTAATTCCAGTAGCTCAAGAGGCTGAGGCAGAAGATCCCAAGTTCAAAGACAACCTCAGCAACTTAGTGAGGCCCTAACCAACTTGGTGAGACCCTGTCTCAAAATCAGAAATAAAAAGAGCTGCGGGCTGGGTTTGTAGCTCATTGGCAGAACACTTGCCTCACATGTATGAGCCACAAGGTTCAATCCCCAGCACCACATAAAAATAAAGATATCGTGTCCATCTACAACAAAAAAAATATTTAAAAGGGGTGAGGAGATTGGAGATTTAGATCAGTTGGTAGAGTGCTTGCCTCACATGCACAAGGCCATGGGTTCAATCCTCAATGACACACACACACACACACACACACACACACACACACACAAAAAAAAAAAAAAAAAAAAAAAGGAGCAGGCTGGGGATGTAGCTCAGTAGTAAGAGCACTGCAGGGTTCAATTTCCAGTTTACACCCTCCGGCCCCCGGAACAGAAGTCTTAACAGTAGCGTCAGTGTAAAAGCGTTCTTATTGATCTGACCACAACAACCTGGTTTATTTTATTTATTTATCATTAATAGTGTATTTCTTGGGGCTGGGGTTGTGGCTCAGTGATAGAATGCTCGCCTAGCATGCACGAGGCACTGGGTTCGATCCTTAGCACCACATAAATGTAAAATAAAGATGCTGTGTTCACCTAAAAACTTAAGAATAAATATTTTTTTTAAAAAATAGTGTATTTCTTGGTGGTCCTGGGGACTAAACCCAGGGCCTTGAACACACTAACCAAGCACTCTACTGCTGAGCTACATCCTGATTCCTAACTAAAAAATGTTTAAACACACAACTCAAAATGATGGTTGCATTTATTTGTTTATTAGTAAATGTCACCATTTTGGTGTCAATTATCTGTTTACTATGACTGATAAAAAGGGCTCCTATACATGAGTGACCCACAGAACTGAATCTGATTTCTTCCCAAGGGTTGTACCATGCTGCTTTCATGAATTATGGCAGAAAGAAATTCAACACTTTCAGATACACTGCAGATCAATGTGTATCTCACAGAATTATTTCAGTAATGAAAAAAATAATACTCAAACATTTGACAAGCTACACAAATATGTCCCATATGGCTTCAAACTTCTTTAGAAAAATCTAAATTAGCTAGGTATGGGGGCACATGCCTATAATCCCAGCTATTTGGGAGACTGAAGCAGAGGATCCTAAATTCAAGGCCATATTCTACAACTTAGCAAAATTCTATCTCAAAAATCAAAAGTGGAGAGCTGAGATTGTAGCTCAGCAGTAGAGCACTCGTCTAGCATGTGTACCACATAAAAATAAATAAAATAAAGGTATTGTGTCCAACTACAACTAAGAAAAAAAAAAGGCTGGACACAGTGGTGCACACCATGTAATCCCAGTGGCTCAGAAGGCAGGAGAATTGCATTTTCAAAGCCAGCCTCAGCAAAAGCAAGGTGCTAAGCAACTCAGACCCTAAATAAAATACAAAATAGGGCTGGGGACATGGCTCAGTGATCGAGTGCCCCTGAGTTCAATCCCCAATATGCTCTCCCCACAAAAAAAATCAGAAGAACTACGGGAGTGTCTCAATGGTAAAGCACCCTGGGTTCAGTCCTAGTACCTCCTACCCAAATACACTCAATCTGAACAAATCATGGATTACTGACAGCCCATAACTTGATAACCTGTATCCTTTTCCGAGAAGCAAGGACCACAAAACAATGGTTCAAAAAATCAACCTGTCAATCTGAACATGAGGGAACTGCTGGTACTAAGCCTGGGACTCAGATCATGCTCCTCCACGGGCCACAGGAAAGGCTGGGAATGTCGTGCCAACACCAGGTATCAGAACACAGTAGCAGCAGGGTGCAAGGGCAAGAATCAGTGTACTTGCCTAGCATGCAGAAAGTCCTGGATTCAAGCCCCAGCATCACAAAACAAACCATACACAGCTCCCCCAAAAAACAACTAAGAAAGTATCCTATCACACTCTACTTCTCACTACCTAGCCAGAGTTCCTGAGGCATTCTGCTTCCTGCAATCACTTTCTGATTAACTTATTTATACATGAGGATGAAATACGAAACTGACAATCTCACTTATACAAAAAGCAACATGTAAAAAGTTTCTCTGCATTTTCAAAGATGAATACATGTGCTTTACTCATTATGAATGCCCCATCAAAGAAACAGTAGACCAAGAGAGAGGCACTTATAACAGGCCATGTAAGTTAGGGAGTGAGGGAGGGAGAACCTCTACAGACGACCTCTCAAGTGCTCTGAAATCCTTTACAGTGAACACCTATACCTACCAAAAAATTTAAAATCACTTTCATCAAATTAATTTAACCAACACATTCCAACTAACAAATAACTTGGAAAAAACACTATTATTTTCCTTTTGAATTTATATTGCATTAACTAAGGAAATAAATTATTTTACCTTTCACTTTCACTACAATAGTAACTCAAGCATATTCAAACACTACTGACAGGTACAATTTAAGAATTTAAAGGCAGGGTAAGGTAAATCTTTTTTTTCTTTTTGTGGTGGTGCTGGGAATGGAACCCACCGCCTCATGGGTGCTAGACAAGTACTCTGCCACCAAGCTAAATCCCCAGCCCTTTTTAAATTTTGAGAAATTTAAAAGTTGTCTGGGCCAGCCTTGAACTTGTGATCCTCCTGTCTCGGTCTCCTGCTTCAGTGACAGAGTCAATATCATTAAGGGGATGTGCCACCATGCCATGTAGCAAAACAGGATAAATCTTTTTTCTTTTTTTTTTTTTTGAGAGGGGGGAGGGAGGGGGAAGTAGGGAGACGAGGGAGAGAGGGAGAATTTTTTAATATTTATTTTTTAGTTTTCAGTGGACACAACATCTTTGTATGTGGTGCTGAGGATTGAACACGGGCCACACGCATGCCAGGCGAGCGCACTACCACTTGAGCCACATCCCCAGCCCCAAAGCAGGATAAATCTTAACGGTACATAACATAAATTATGTCTTTATGAAGACACTATCTAAGATACACTCCCAGCAGGAGAGCTGTGGAACCAAGAGTATCTCCATCTCATATGCTGACAATGCCAGGACAGACTGCCCTCCTGCACACTCTGCTATTCCCATTTACTCTTCATTCGCAGCACTGGTGATCAAACATTTGAATGAGCCACGTATAAGGTCAAAAATGGTCTGTAAGTAGTTGTGGGAGGTGCAGGGAGGTTACTTTTTAAATTGAGTAAGTAATTTTCACACAGTACACAGAGGTTACTGATCTGCCCTAGCCTTCCAAGCCACTCTCCCAAGACAAATGTCCGCAACCTCTGGTGTTCCACTAAAAGCAGTATCTGCACATAAAGCACATCAACAAGTACACAACTCCTTCCTTTGAAAAAACACCAAGCACCTTTGTAATTCCAGTTACTCAGGAGGCTGAGGCAGGAGAACTAGATTGCAAAAATATACTAATAAACAAGAATGAGGAAGGTCTGCCCATGCAGGATATAGAAAAGCTCTAAAGGAGCCAGGCACAGTGGCACATATCTGTAATCCCAGTTACTCTGGAAGCTGAAGCAGGAGGATTGCAACTTAACAGCCATAGCAATTTAGCAAGACCTTGTCTCAAAACAAAAATTACAAGGGCTGGGGGTGTAGCTCAATGTACTTGCCTAGCATGCAGAAGGTCCTGGATTCAAGCCCCAGCATCACAAAACAAACCACACACAGCTCCCCCAAAAAAACAACTAAGAAAGTATCCTGTCACACTCTTCTCACTACCTGAAGGCTCACATCAACACACACCAAAGGACACCACTCTCCTTTCACAGTTCTGTATCATCCCTCCGTGAAGAGCTGGACAGTACCACTCCCTTACCAAGGAAGCCATGGGTCTTTGCCTCCTGCAGTTATAATGGAGCATATATATCCTGAAGAATATTCTGGAGCAAGTGTATCCTTGAGCATATCCAAGTGTACCAGTCAGACACACTCTGAGAACTCCACTGCTGGGATGCCTAGAGGCAGATTAGAACCACTTAACTCTCCATCCTAGGAAACGTCCAGTTGAGCTACTGATGCTGTTCTTATCCAAAAAATTTTCATATAAAGAAAACAGTCCGTCTTTATACATACTGAAAATAATTTGTTCTAGTTCACTGACCTTCATCTTACAACAAAGTTTGTACCTTTTGAGTGACATCTCACCATCTCTCCCAACATAAAGGAATTTCATTTATTTATTTTCTGGTGGGAGTGGGAGTTGAACTTAAGGGTGCTTTACCACTGCATTACAGCCTCTGCCCCCTTTTTTCATTTTGAGACAGGGTCTCATTAAGTTGCTGAGGTTGGCTGTGAACTTCTCCTGCTTTAACCTCCTCAGTCACTGGGAGTGTTTGGGAATTTTGGTATGTCAGTATTTTGAGTTTCTAAATAGATAGTGGTGCCTAGCTTTCTCTTTTAACTTTCTGAGATATTATTATTATTTTTATTATTATTATTATTTTAGTTGTAGTTGGACACAATATCTTTATTCTATTTATTTATGTTTGTTTATTTATATGTGGTGCTGAGGAGTGAACCCAGGGCCACACATGTGCTAGGTGAGCGCTCTACCACTGAGCCACAACCCCAACCCCACTTTCTGGGTTTTGTAACATGACAAGATGACAGAAATCACATCATCAAACCTGTTATTTATCCAAATGGCTAACCCAGAGTTTTCAACATTGTTCACTGAATAACCTTTGTATTCCACACTGGTGGAAAACACTCGCTTCATAATAAACCAAATTATTATACATTTCAGTTATTTTCTGTAATCTTAGTTTCTTCCATTAATGTATTTCTTTTTTAGCATTAATTTCATCATCATTTAAAAACTGCATTGACATTTGGTTTAATTAAAATGCTAATAAAATCTATGATTCAAAGAGATTCATTACTAAAATGAGGACTCCAACCTATAAACCTATAGAACTTATCTGTTTCTGAAACCCTAAGTCTCAAGACAATGGTTGCCATTCTACAACTGCTTAATTGCAAAAATTTAGTAATCTGATAATACCCAAGTATTGGCAGGGGTATATGCACGGATATTAGGGGTACAAGCAAGAAGAAAATCCACTGCTAGGAATATACCCTATCTAAATCCCCATACATGCAACCAAGAAGCTATTTTAAAAATTCCTATTATTATTTATAGGAAATCTAGAATCAATCCAAATGTTTATGAATAAAGACAGTTTTTAGAGCAGCAATGAAAAAATAAACCATGCCCAACAACAGAGGTAAGCAGAAATGTAATGCTGAATGGGGAAAAAAATTCAAACCAAGATAGGGGTTCATTCACACCAGAAGTACATTCCCAGCACTACTCGCCTCACCTTTTTTTGCAGTACTGGGATTGAACCCAGGGCTGTTCTACCACTGAGCTATAGCCCTTTTCTTATTTTGAGACGGGTTCTCGCTAAGTTGGCCCAAGTTTGGCCTTCAATTTGGGATCCTCCCGACTTAGCCTCCATTTATTTTTTAGCTGTAATTAGACACAATAAAGATATTTATTTATTTTTATGTGGTGCTGTGGATTGAACCAGGACCTCGCATGTGCTAGGCAAACGCTCTAACACTGAGCCACAATCCCAATCCCAAGTAGTTGGTTTATAAGCATGCTTGAAACCATATTTACAAAGCTCAAAACAAACTAGAATCATAAAAATATGTAATAATGTTTTTGAAAGAAAATCATACATACAAAATCCTGGATAGTTAATAGGATAATAAACAAACAGATATAGTACTCTGCTAAAAAAGAATGATAACAAGTGCCTATTTAATAATTTTGCTTACTAATTTAGGAATACTACATTATTCTTATTCTACATTTGGTTCTTTATAGTAGGAATGAACACCAAATAACACTTACATCCAATTCAAAGAACAGATCTCTTTCTTTACTTGCAATCTCATAATCTGCTCGGAGGGCCAAGTCGTGGATCTTGGTACATTCTCCTAAATCCATGCGCTGTGGGAAAACGAAACATTACATATGAATATTTTGCAGAAAGTTGCAGAACATATAACAGGCCTTGAATTACTTCTTATTTTTTGGAATCAGGGATTGAACCCAGGGGTGCTTAACCATGGAGCAACATCCCCAGCCCTTTTTATATTTTTTTTAGAGACAGGGTCTCACTAAATTGCTTAGAACCTTGATAAGTTGCGGAGGCTGGCTTTAAACTTATAATATTCCTATCTCAGCATTAGAGGCATGCACCACTGCGCCCAACTATGACTTGGCATTTTAACAGATAAAATAAACTATATTATTTTGAGTACTAAAACTTGATAAGAAAATTAAGAAATCAAATATGGCTGAGAAGTTTCTTTTACCACCATAATTACGAGATACCTGGAAATGAAGCACTCAACAGTGTAAAGGTGCATCTCTTTTCGATTCAGATAAGTGAACTGCAATCAAGAAAACCTATCATATTAGCTCTCACCACCTTTATGCACTTACTCTTTTTATTTGCAGTACTGGCATTGAACACAGGTCCTTGCACATGTTAGCCAAGTGCTCTACCACTGAACTACGTTCCCAGCCCTTTTTTACTTTACTTTGAGGGTCTTGGGAATACAGAGTTGTGCCACCATTCCTGGCACCACCAGTCTTATTTCTGCTGCAGGTGAAGCATTCAGTAATGAATGTTCTAAGGGGTGCAATTGGCAAGGTCAAAAGACAGTATCATCGTAACAGCTTTCTAGAATTCCTCCTTATGATCTTGGCTATTCCATGTTGGCTGAGAGAAGGCAGACCATGCAAGGAGGCTGAGCGTGGAGAATCCCAAGTTCCAGGCCAATATGGACAAAAGAGATATTGTCTCAAAATTTAAAAACAGGGCTGGGGATGTAGCTTAGAGGTGAAACGGATGCTTAGCATGTACAAGGTTATGAGTTTGATCCCTATTATGAAGAAAGTGAAATGAAAAAATAAGTAAATAAAAAGGAAAAAAGATGCTTTATGCTTAAGATGAAGAAACAAGAAAGCAAAAAGGAAAGATGAGTCAGAAATTGAGTTCTGGCAATTACAACACAACCTAACAAGTGGCTTTGTGTGGCTCTTGATATAATAATGGGATTAAAGCAGAAAGGGCTGATTCAGAGTCCAAAGAATCTTCCAAACATTCTTCTAACCTGGTAAATGAGCCTAGACACATAACTTGAGAAATAATAAGCCCTCTTACTAAAACAAAATGATCTGTGTTGTAAGTTTAGCTTGATGTACCACTATGCGTTCTAACCAGATGTAGACTAAATAGGTAACAGTGAATGCTTTTTTAATCCAAACCCTAAGACCACAACTCTGTGCAGGCACCTCCACTCTGGCCATCTGGATAACAATAAAGAAGTTTGCATAGATGATAGATGGTATTAAATTAACAAAAATTAACCTGATCCAAAAAAAAGCACATGTCTATGTAACTAGTAAAAAAAAAAAAAAATTACATTGAGGGCTGGGGATGTAGCTCAAGCGGTAGCGCGCTCGCCTGGCATGCGTGCGGCCCGGGTTCGATCCTCAGCACCACATACAAACAGATGTTGTGTTCGCCGAAAACTAAAAAATAAATATTAAAAAATTCTCTCTCTCTCTCTCTCCTCTCTCACTCTCTCTTTAAAAAAAAAAATTACATTGAACTCCAGTAACTCCTTTAAGCTCAAACTATAACTGTGGGACTGGGATTGTGGCTTAGTGATACAGCGCTTCCCTAGCACGTGTCAGACATTGGGTTCAATTCTCAGCACCACATACAAATAAATAAAAAATAAAGATCCACCGATAACTAAAAAAAAAAAAAACCTGTAACTGTGACCGAAACTATTTTTTAAAGTTCCTGGATTATAAAATCCTTACATCCTATGCAAATTAAAGGACAGGCCTAGTCTTGTAGAAAATGTGTGCCAGGCTTAGTAACAAAATACCATTCCATTTTACCAGCAACAGAGTCAGAATGGGGTTGGGCAAACAAGTAGTGGAATTTATCTTCATTTTGTGACTTTTCTCCATTATTTTTACTCTGAAGTCAGAAGTAGCTCACGTTATGCTGATTATATAGGGGGTCTAGAGGAAGGGTAAACAGTGGTTATAAAAGCCAAAGTTGCAAGTAAGATCACTGACCCTGTAAACCTGATAATTTCTGCTTCATAAGCTTTTCTAAGTACCAAGTACTTTTTTTTTTTGGTACTAGAAATTAAACCCAAGGGCACTTTATCACTGAGTTATACACTCAGTTCTTTTTTTTTTTTTTTTTTGGAGACAGGATTTGCTAAATTGTCAAGGTTGGCCTCAAACTTGTGATCTTCTTGCGTTAGCCTCCTGAGTAGCTGAGATTATAGGTGTCACTTCACCTGGCCTGGGTACTTACTATTCAGCCAGGTGTGGTGGGCCAGGCCTATAATCCCAGCTACTCAGAAGGCTGAAGCAGAAGGACTGCAAGTTTGAGCCAGCCTGAGGAATTTAGCAGGACCTTGTCTCAAACATAAAGAGGAAGATGGATGTAGCTCAGTGGTAGAGTACCCAGGGGCCAATCCCTAGTATAACCAAAAATAAATAGACAGATAGATACATAATTTCCATAAATGGAACTAAGTGCTTACAGCTGAAAAATGAGTGGAATATCAGAAAGAAATGCTTTAAACTGGGGCTGGGGATGTGGCTCAAGTGGTACCGTGCTCGCCTGGCATGCGTTCAATCTTGAGTTCAATCTCTGGTACCAAAAAAAGAAAAAAGTCACTGCTAAAACAGAGTACAAGTACAGGATTGGGATCCATGACTACCTTTTTTGGTATACCTTTCCAGCTATGTCAAGGAAGCAAGAAGACACTGGCCATTCCACAAGTGGCTGAAACACCAAGCTGAATTGATATATCACATTAAATTCTTCCAAAATCCTCCAATTTGGCTATGAAGTCAATGTGTCAGACCATTTTTTATTATGAGATATAGTTCCAACACCTATGTTTTCCACTCTATGCTCTGGTGGTCTAACATGGCTGACAGAAAGCCAAACATGATGGTACACATTCCAACTGGTAGTGAGTACTGAGGCAGGAGAATCACACAAGTTCAAGATCAGCCTAGGCAACTTAGCAAGAACAGTCTCAAAAGTAAAATAAAAAGGGTTGGGGATTTTTTTTTTTTTAATATTTATTTTTCAGTTCTCGGCGGACACAACATCTTTGTTGGTATGTGGTGCTAAGGATCGAACCCGGGTTGCATGCATACCAGGCGAGCGCGCTACTGTTTGAGCCACATCCCCAGCCCCGAGGGTTGGGGATTTGTTCAGTGATTGAGTACCATAAAAAAGAAAGCCAGGTGATGGTGCATACTTTGTAACCCTAGCAACTCGGGAGGCTGGAACAGAAAGATCCCAAGTTGAAGGCCAGCCTGGGCAATTTAGTGAGACAGCTAGGAAGATAGCTCCATGGTAAAGCACCACCATGTTCAATTCCAATGGGGGGAAAAAAACAAACAAACAAACAAAAATTCCACTGTTGGGGCTGGGGATGTGGCTCAAGCGGTAGCGCACTTGCCTGCCATGCGTGCAGCCTGGGTTCGATCCTCAGCACCACATACAAACAAAGATGTTGTATCCGCCAAAAACTAAAAAATAAATATTAAAAAAAATTTTTAAAAAAATTCCACTGTTGACAAGGAAGGCAACTAGAGGTGCCTGAATCTTCAGAAAATGGAAGTTCTACCAAGACCTAGTACACCACCTTACCTCCAATTGCTACTTTCATCTTCCAAACTCACTACATTTTCCCATAGGCCTCAATAATTATTTCCATTACCCCTGACCCACCCCATTAACCACAGGAGAGAGTTTGACAAAAACCTGGACCAGGAGCAGCTCTTAGCAGGCTGAGGATTATAAATACTTTATCTCTGCTGCTAAAGAACTAAGTTCATTCAGTGTACTGCAAAAAGAACTGTACAGAAGAGTGATCTGGTTCCACTATACCTCACCTCCAAAAAGTCCACAGCAAAGCTCAACACTCACAACCTCCTTTAGAATTCCCAATCCTCACCCTATTTTCAGCAGCCCCTGACCTTTGCAAAGCACTTTTTTCATGTGCATCTATACTTCCTGGGTTTCTTCCTCCTCCTCCTCAGCCTGCTCTAATTAAACATCTCTGTTGAGATATCTTGCCTAATTCAAGCATTACAGTGATCTACCAAGCCCATGACTTTTTTCCACTCACCTAACTCCACAGCTCTGCCTCCCTCATAACAGATCAGACACACTCCCTCTGATCTTGCCTCCACCCAGAACATGATGTCCCTGAACCACACTCATGTGTGGTTTCACCTTTCAGGTTTATGCTCAAATGTCCCTCAGAAGCCTTTCCATATTATCCTAGCTTAAAACAGATAGTTATCTACTTGCTGTGCACCCTCTTTCCCACTGAATAAGACTGTGGATTTTACCACTGGCTTGGTATCTCTAGCACCTGGCACACAGAAGTGGTCTAATAATAAATATTAAGCAAATAACTTTTAACCTAATAAAAAGCACCTATAGGAAACCCTTATTCTGATTATTTTTCTTGCCAGTGTTCCAGAGCAATGCCAAAGGGCTCTGACCAATGAAAATATGACTGAAATCCTCAGTAGGGTTCATGTCCATCTGCTTTCTCTGCCTTTTTCTGGTATGGATTTGTCAATGTTTCCAAGTTGTGATTCCTACACAAGAATGTATCCTATTGCTGAACTACTCATCATTAATGGAGATTACTAATCTGCACACATTACTCACAATATGCTACAGAAAATAACAGTATGATGTTTTCCTACCCTGGGTTAGACTGCAAGCAGGACCCAAGTAACCCAGGCATAGGTTTGGTGTTCATTTCATGTCTATGGCCAGAAATGCCAGTCTTGAAGTCTTAGTATAGCTGAGCAGTTCCTCAGCAGATATGTCCCCAACATGGTAATAACAGAAGCTATGATTCACCATGAAGAAATGTTTTCTGGAACACAAGTGGGCAGTTTTTACATTCCACAAGGTAGCCGTAAAGACTTAAAATGGGGATCTTTTGTAGAACACTTTTTGCTTTAAGTGAATGAACAGATGATCCTTCACCACTTATTCTTCTTAAATTGTATTTAATTTTGAATAAATGTAAATTCCACAAAACTAGCATCCATTTTGTTCACCTGAAATAGAGTCTACAGTCACTGGATAATCTATGGATTTCACAAAAAACTGATATAATAAAAACTAAAAAATTAATGCTATCCCAAACTGTTTTAAAAAAAAAAAAAAAAACTATATGAGAAGAAAATGTACCTTGCTTGGTAAAGAGCCTAGAATATAGTCAACCTGTAATCATACAAACAGATCCATCCAGAATTTTCAAAGAACTACAGGCTGACATAAAGGGCATATTGTGCTACATTAGAATGTTTGTACTACTTAGGTGTATGTATTTCATTGTGAATGATTTTACAAAAACTTGATAGCTTTACAAACAGAATTTCACACCACTGAAATATGTTCCATAACATAAAATTCCACCACATTAACTTGAAAATTAGCAAGTAATTTCTGCCTGTTGGAGGAAAATAAAATTTAACCTGAAAACCCTTCACTTTCTACACAACACCCAGGGTGAGTATTTCATGAGGTCCCCAAAAATGTACCTACCGTCCCAGCCAGGATGTCATGGGGGCAGCAGTCCAGAAGGTGACTCTTGCAGACTCGATCATCTGTAAACTTGACCCTCTGTCTGGTTTCGTCTCCTGAAATTCATTTGTGGTTTTAAATAAGACAATATTATCAGGCTAATCACAAAAGGATATCTGGTACAACAATTCACCTGGATGATTTGCAGACTATCATTTCTGTGTTTTCCCCATCACATATACTGAAAAGCTGATCTAGAGACATTTACAACTGGAGTAGAATACAGAATTTTTTTTGGAGGCCAAATTTACCATGAAGAATCACAATGATATCTGACTCCATCTTTGTGCCAAAAGAAGTCAAGGAGTCAGAAGTAAAAGACTGAGCACCAAAAGGCCATTGTCTAATATACATACATGTGGGCAGTGAGATACCAATAAGTGCCATCAATCAACTGTGTGACTTATAGCTGATAATTTCTACAAACAAAATCTACTTATTAGCTTAATCTTTTTGTTATGGAGAAACACAAAAGCGGTGGTTTGCCCAAATTTACATAAAGAAGAAAGGTTTCAAACTCTTATCACTGACTGTTAAATAATCTAGATCTATTTTCTCATTCCCCTTTCATCCCCACCCTTAAAAAAGAAAGTTGGCACCTGGGAGTCACTTTTAACAAGACAATACCAAAAAAAGCAAAAAGGAACTAGGTTAGTCAATACACACTGTGAGCTCCAACACATACTGTACCCATCTGCATTCTTCAAGACCTCAGCTGTAGAATTTTATGCCCGCTGTTGAAAAGTTTTAAAGGAAAAGTTTTCTTGCCCACACCTGCAGTAAGGAAGTCAGGGGGAATGATACATAAAAGTAAAGGCAAAGTGGTATGTGACAAATTTTAAAGCTAATCTGTGTATAGGACACAGAGCTGTGTAATAGTCAAGGAGGAATATATTTTAGGATTTGCAAGCATCCAGGATTAATGTAGTGTCTTTTTATTGAAAATGTTTTCTTTCTAAACTACACTTTTAAAGTTACTTGTGAAAAAAAGCAAACACTTTTTTGTTATAACAGCTTAGAAATTGGTTGTGACTCACGGCTCGATGAACATGAGGCTTTTCTGCAACTCCCTTGCAGATTGATGTAGGCAGGCAAAGATACACTGAACCTTTATAAATAAAATAGAGGGGCCACAATTGTTCAGTTTGTATGAAATAAAAATATGGGAAGCAATTCAAAAGCAACTCAATAAACAAAGAAAGCTAAAAAGCACTTATTCACCTATGAAATAAAGTGCAAAGAATCTGCACAGCCCTGAGAATGTGCCAGTGTGAACTTACAACTTTATTACTTAAGTAGAAAAGGAAACAAACCACAGCAGGTATATGTTTTGCAAGAATGCAACCGCTTTATCCTGAGACAACCATGATCTTTCGCTCCTCCCTACAGTACAACCTACCTAACGACCGCCAAGCGCTGCCTAAGCAGAGGCTCTCCTGTGTGGTTGGGGGAAAGAGGGGCTGGAGAAGTACTAGACAGAAACCCACGTTAGAAAAGCTCAATTTATGGCTACCCTTCAATGGTACAGGACAGAACGCCCCAGGGTTTCGAGGCCCATTCTTCTGCCCTGAGGAGCCACAGAGAATTCCGCCGCCTGGCTGCCAGCGACCCAGAGCCCGTGCTGGTTCCAGCCCTTCGCCGACTCTCCGGTTCGCGAGGGGGCGCAGGGCCGCTGCGCCGACGGGAAGCCGCAGGAGCCCCTCGCGCGGACTCCGAGGAAAAAGCCTGCCCCAGACCCACGGCCGGCCCACGGGGAGCCCGGCCGCGGGCTCGGTGGAGGCGAACCGGCTCAGACAAAGGCCCGGCGCCGGCTGTCCGCGAGCGGGGGAGGGGCGCTGAGCCCCGCGCAGACGCAGACGGCCATGGCCCCCGCCTCGGGCCGCCCGGCGGCCTCGCCTCACTCTCGCCCCAGCCCTCGCCTGGTCGGCCGCCCAGACTCACCGTCCCGAGCCGTGCCCATGAGCTGGTCCAGCAGAGCCCGCATCTGCGCCTGGGCGGACATGGTGGCCAAGCGGGCGACCGCGACAGGTCCTACCGAGGTGGAGGCGGCTACGAAGGACGGCCGCGTCGGTCTAGAGCCCGCTTGGCTCTTGCCCGCCGCGGGGAATGCCGGGAGGAAATGCGTGGCGCCAGTGCTTGACCTACTGGGAAGTGTAGTTTCCGGGGCGGGGCGCGCGTAGGCCTGGGGGCGGAGCCAAAAGCCCCCCCCCCCACGAGTCACCGCCCACCTTTTACCCGAGTTGCGGCTACGGCTGGGAACCTGCAATCCTGAACTTCGGCGGAGTGTGGAAAGCGAAGTCTTCTACCAACGGTGAAGGCGTGCGTTTAACACTTAAGTGCCTGGGGCTGTCTTACTTCTGTAGAATTGGCGTGCTAAACGTGCTCTCTTAGGGATTCCGCCACCCCGCATTGAAGACTGAACCGCTCTACCGCTGAGCCAAACTCCTAGCTTTTTTTTCTTTCTTTGTTTTCTTTTGTTTTGTTTTGGACACAAGATCTCCCTAAATTAATTTGGTCTGGAACTTGCAATTTGCAGTTCTCCTGCCTCAGGCTTTGGAATCACTGGACTTGTAGGCGTGCGCCACTGCACCTGGCTCATAGGAGACTTTTTCTTGTTTTCCTTTACTTTTCTTTTTTTTTTTTAATTTATTTTTTAGGTGTAGATGGACACAACACAATGCCTTTATTTTTATGTGGTGCTGAGAATCTAGTCCGCCAGTGCTAGGCAAGCGCTCTATCGCTGAGCCACAATCCCAGCCCCTCAAACTACTTTTCATAGCTCATTATGTCCTGTGAGGTCTGGACCCTCTGGAACCATATCTTATCTGGGTTCCACTCCCCAGATTTCCTCAGAGTACTGCAGTCATCAATGCTCTTTCTGGCATGGATATTGTTAACTTAAAAGAAAATGGCATTCCAGGACTTCCCCATTTCTTCATCCTCCGCAAAGACCTCTAATAACATCTGATATTTGGATTTATGATATAAACACTTATTATGCAAATACATACAGATAAAGGCAAAGATTTAAAAAGAGGGACCACAAAGTGCTTTTTAAAGCATCAAAGTCTTTAGGACAGGAATCTTCTGTGTTTCTCCTTTGCTACCAAAGCAGTAAAACTTAGTTTTCCTTTTTCTCAAAACGGTGTCCTGTTATTGGATTGGAACAAGGACCGAGCATTCATGAACAATTTGGCACTCCATATTGGGACCCAAGAGCAGCCTCCACACCAGCTTTCTTGGTCAGGCCTGGCTGTCCAAGGAACCCCGCTTCCGTGTTGAGGAATCAAGGTATTGGTGAGTTTGTTGAGAGCCAACTGCTAAAGAAATTGGGAGTGTGAGTTTGCTTTGGACCAAACCAGAGGAGCTGTTCCTGTGATTAAAGGGAGGGGCTGAGGGACTGGCCCAGCAAGTGCTGAAGCTTCCTTTTGCTTTGGGGAACTCCCACCTTCTACTTTGAGAAAAAGGAAACTGAACTCAGGAAAGTTGCTACAACTTTGGCCATTTGCATGTTCCCTAACCTATGTATGCCTTGTCTAATCACCTGCTATCTGCAGACCTCTGGATTGCTCTGACACTGAATGCCTTTAACTATCCATGACTCACCTGATAGAGAACAAGGACTTTGGGTTACTTCTCTCAACTTCACCATCTTTTAGCAGGAAGTACCTGAAATTGATAGTGGGAAATTATAACAGGGGTTCACTTGATGTTTGGACTGTATCCCTTGTGGCTTTGAAGCTTCATGTTATTTTCTATTTTCTTCTTTTTCCCAATCTTCATTTCCCTAAACTTCTCCTCCCTGATCTTCTTTTCCTTAAACTTCTCCTTCCTGACCTTCTTTTCCCTAAACTTCTCCTTCCTGATCTCTCCTCCCTAATCTTATTTTCTCTGAATCACTTTTATAAAACCCCTATTCCTACTAATGGGCAGAATCACAGCCTTTGGGATAGCAGTCCCCTCTGTTTCTCCTTTGCTTCTTTTTCCTTAAAAAAAAAAAAAAAAAAGTGGGGGCTGGGTTTGTGGCTCAAGTGGTAGCACACTGCCTACCATGCTTGAGGCACTGGGTTCAATTCTCAGCACCACATAAAAACAAAATAAAGATATTGTTTCTACCTAAAGCTAAAAAATAAAAAAAATTTAAAAGTGCTTTTTACCTGTTGTCTCACTTTTTATTATTCCCCTGAAGTAACCCTTTGAGGAGAGGTGGGGTAGGTCTTATTTAATGTCCTTTCTTTATGGATGAAGATACTGAGAAAGGAATAGGTAACTAGATAAAGGTCACAGAGCTGGTCTTTGGCAGAGGCAAGGATGGAACCCAGGTACTGCCTCCATGGAACTATCTCAAGCTGCTCAAGTCAGCTCACCTACAGAATATTTCTAGTTCCTACAGATCTTGATGCAAATGTAGGAAATTCATATTATCCAGAAATGTGTACTGCCAAGACCAAGCAATGAAAATGTCCTGGTCAAAGGAAAGGTGGTCAACATGAATATGTTTCATGGAGCTGAATGACACTTGTTTTTAATTCCAAACAAAAACAAATTGCAACATCTGTGGGTAAAAACCAGAAGAAAGGGAGTTGACTTTTTAAAGGTGTGGGTATAACACCTCAGGACTGCTTATAATTTCTTCTTTCAAAACCTTTCACAAATGATAATTTAACATTACTGATGCTCTGAGAAAGGAAGAAAAGACTTGCTCTATAAGAGTCCAAGACTAAGATGATCATACAAGCATCCAAATTTAAAATTAGAGTATAGTCATACTCTAAGGCATGGCTATTTAAAAATATTCTAATGCATGACTTTTCTTCCAAATGGTGATTTGAACAAAACAATTTAACCATCTTAATTCTGAACCTTCTTTTACTGCCAAAATTATTAAAAATCAACTATGTATTGGTGAGAGTATAAGGAAAACTCTGATTGATTGCTGGATAAACTGTGTAATGTTGGGTAATTTGTGCATATTCTTTCTTTTTTGGAGGGGGTACCAAGGATTGAACCCAGTTGTGCTGTACCACTTAACTACATCCCTAGTCCAACCCATTTTGTTTTTTATTTTGAGACAGGGTTTGCTAAGTTGCTGTGTCTGGCCTCTGACTTGTGATCCTCCATTCTTGACTTCCCTAGTCTCTGGGATTATAGGTGTGAGTCACTGCACCTAGCTTCTTTTCTGTTCTTCATATTGGATAATTTCTATTCATCCATGTTCAACTTTGCTGATCCTTCCGATCCTTCCCTTTGCTAGCTCAGATCTGTTGAGCCCCTCTTAGTAATTGTTTTCCATTTTGATTATTGTATTTTTTGAACTCCAGAATTTCCATTAGGTTGGACTTTTAAAGATAATTTCTAATTTATATGCCTTTATTGGAATTCTCTGACAAATAACTGTTGTATTTCCATGTAATTCTTTAACATGATTTATGTAAGTTCCATGAACATGTATGTGTGTGTATATATATAGAAAGAGATATGTGTGCATGTGTATATAGATAGGTAGATGGATAGATAAATAATTGCTTTGAAGTTTTTATCTGCTAAATCCAACATCTGAACTACTGGGAGTTTCCACTGACAGCTTTCTTTCAAAAGACCATACTATTTTATATGAATAACTTGAGCATCTGTGGATTTTGGTAACCTCAAGAATCTCAGAACCAATTCCCCATGGATCAGAGGGAGAGATTCCTAGATGTATTTCTTTTTCTTTTTTTTATATTTATTTTTTAGTTTTTCTGCAGACACAACATCTTTGTTTGTACGTGGTGCTGAGGATCGAACCCGGGCCACACACATGCCAGGCAAGCACGCTACCGCTTGAGCCACATCCCCAGCCCCTCCTAGATGTATTTCTATAAACCATCAACTACCAAAAATTTATTTTTTTAATATTTATTTTTTTAGGTGTAGATGGACACAATACAATGCCTTTATTTTTATGTGGTGCTGAGGATCGAACCTGGGTCCCGCCCGTGCTAGGCAAGCGCTCTATCGCTGAGCCACAATCCCAGCCCCACAAAACTTATTTTCTAACAACATAATTTTCAATAGCAATGAAAACTGCAGAATACTCAGAAATAAATCCAACAAAAGAGCCAAAAGATTTGTGTGCAAGAAATAAAAATCTTGGGGAGGGGAGAGGATGTGGGGATGGGAGGGACAGTGGAACAAGACAGACATTATTACCCTGTATACATGTATGATCACACTACTGATGTGACTCTGTATCATGTACAGCCAGAGGAAGGAGAAGTTGTATTCTATTTGTGTACAATGTATCAAAATGCATTCTACTGTCATGTATAACTAATTAGAACAAAAATTTTTTAAATAAATAAAATTAAAATCTTACTGGAAGACATTAAAGAAAGACTAAGTAAGTATATATATAATTCTTCATGTTCTTGTTTAAGAAGGCAATATCTTGTCAGCCTCCTTCACCCACCAACTGACTTACAGAGCTGGACATGGTGTACACACCATAATCCCAGTAACTGGAGAGTCTGAGGCAGAAGGATTGCAAGTTCAAGGCCAGCTTGGGCAATTTAGGAAGAAGACCTTGTCTCAAAATAAAATAAAATGGGCTGGGGACATAGCTTAGAAGTAAATGACTCTTGGTTTAATTTCCAGTACCACAAAATAAAAATAATAAAATTAAAAAGCTACTTCCTGACATCTGATTTTCTGCTCCTGGAGATCTTTCATGTGAGAATGGAAATGGTGGGACAGCCAGACTTTGTTTTCAACTAGCACAGCCTAATTACATCTGTATGTGTGTACTTCCTGCCTATTGTCCCACTCTCCTAAAAGTTGTGAAGTTGTGTCCCTGAGCCCCCTGAAGATGGGAGATTTGAGGTCAAAAATAAAACTCTCCTCTGTCTTCCTTAGAGCAGACTTTATTTTATTTTAATTTTTAAAGAAAGAGAGAATTTTTATTTATTTTTTTAGTTTTTGGCAACCTGCTGAGCCTTAACTGCAAGCCAGCATAGCAGGCTCTGCACTGCTGACTGAACCCATGCTTGCCATCTGTGCTCTAGCTCACCTGAGCTGCCACTCTTCTCAGTAGGGAACAGTGGGCTGTCTGCCAGGCTTGGCAGCCAAGTCATGTCACAGTTACTCTGGAGGCTGAGGCAGAAGCATTGCAACTTCCAGACCAGCCTCAGCAACTCAGTGAGGCCCTAAGCAACTTAGTCAGACACTACCTCAAAATTAAAAAAAAAAAAAAAAAAAAAAAAAAAAAAAACTAAAAAGGTGGATGCTGGTGATATAGTTCAGTGGTAAATCGCCCCTGGGTTCAATCCTAAGTACCAAGAAATGCCCTCTCCCCCAAAAAAAATGCCATTGATGGTAACATGGGGAAGTGAAAGTTCCCTGGATTTCTCAATGTGAAGGTAAAACCTCTGACCTCTGGAGACTTCTTCACTCACTATGTGCAATAGATCTGTAGCTATTTGTCTAGTTATTGGGTTCAATCTCCAGTACCATGATTTACAGAGCCAACTACTTAGTCTTAGATTCAGCCTGGTTTAGGTTAGGTCCAAACATAAATAGGAGTATCATCTTTTACATATTTATATTTCTAGGAGAAGTGAGACCCAGGATTTGGAGACATTTCTTTTTTTTTTTTTTTTTTTTTTTTTTTTTAAAGAGAGAGTGAGAGAGAGAGGGGGACAGAGAGAGAGAGAGAGAATTTTTAACATTTATTTATTTTTTCTTAGTTCTTGGCGGACACAACATCTTTGTTGGTATGTGGTGCTGCTGAGGATCGAACCCAGGCCGCACGCATGCTAGGCGAGCGCGCTACCGCTTGAGCCACATCCCCAGCCCTGGAGACATTTCTAAGTCCTCAAAAGTCGAAACAAGAAATGAAATTGATCAAATTATACTGTTTTATTGTGTGCATATATGTATATAACAAATCCCAATGTTACATATAATTATAATGTGACAATAAAAAAGGGGAAAAAGAATTTAATAGTCTTTACAGTCACAATTTATTAAAATAAGATATCCAGAAGGGCTGGGGATGTGCTCAAACGGTAGCGCGCTCGCCTGCCATGCGTGCGGCCCGGGTTCGAGGTTCGATCATCAGCACCACATACCAACAAAGATATTGTGCCTGCCGAAAACTAAAAAATAAAGATTGGAAAATTCTCTTCTCTCTCTCTCTCTCTCTCTCTCTCTCTCTCTCACTCACTCTCTCTTTAAAAAAAAAAAGATATCCAGAAATGTAAACTCAAAAAAAAAAAAAAATCGAAACAAAGAGACACATGGGGCTGTCTAGGCTCTGGAAAGATTTTTTTTTTTTTTTTTTTACCAGCCAAAGGACTGGAGTAAAAAGGAGACCCCCTCAAGAAAAGAGAGGGACAGCAGCCTTTTCTCCTTTATAGAGAAGCTATTTTTATTTGTGCCTCACCTATGTTGCATCTGACTCTCATATAGGAAGAGTTCCGTCATCTCTAACATGGTACTCCAGGGCTAAGGCCTGTCAGGTAGAGGGTTTGAAGACAGCGCACAAAAATCAAATCAGGAAGCCGTCTGATCCAGAATACCATGTGTAGGTGTTAGGGTAAAACAAATGAAGCTATGACAGAAACTCTTACACATTTGGATTCTTTTTTCCAGTCCTCGAATTGAACCTAGGGGGTTCTACCACTGAACTACACCCTGGCCCTTTTTTCTTTTTCTTTTCTTTTTTTTTTAGACAAAGTTTCCCAGACGGGCCAGGAATTTGAAATTCTCCTGCCTCAGCCTCCAGAGTCCCTGAGATTATGGCTGTGGCCACACATCCACATTGCACATATGGATTTTTAAATGTGGCAAGTGCCATTGCAGATTGCTGGGGAAAGATGGGACTAGTCCAGTAACTGATACCAGGACTCCCAGTTATACATATGGAAAAAGAAATGAGCTGGAACCCAGGGCCCATGCCTGTAATCCCAGCAGCTTGTGAGGCTAAGGCAGGAGGATTTTGAGATCAAAGCCAGCCTCAGCAACAGGGAGATGTGAGACCCTGTCTCTAAAGAAAATACAAAATAGGGTTGGGGATGTGGCTCAGTGGTTGAGTGCTCCTGAGTTCAATCCCTGGTACCTAATAATAACAACAACGAATAAAATTACTTCCTCACTTTACACTCTATTCCAAATTAAGTTAAAGACTTAAGTGTTAAAACTTTGAAAACTTTACAGCAAATATGGCAGAACAACGTGGAATAGGGAATGTCTTTTTCCTTTTTGGTGCTCGGGATTGATCCCACGGGTGCTTAACAACAGCAACATCCCCAGCCCTTTTTTATATTTTATTTAGAGACAGGATCTCACTGAGATGCGTAGGGCCTCCTTAAATTGCTGAGGCTGGCTTTGAACTTATGATCCACCTGCCTTAGGTCCCAAGCCCCTGGGATTACAGACCTGCACCACACCAGACTTTTTTTTTTTTTTTTGGTATTAGGGGCACATAACCGCTGAGTTACATGCCCAGCTCTTTTTATTTTTTATTTTTAGTCAGGGTATCACTAAATTGCCAAGGCTATCCTTGAACTTGTTACTCTCCTGCCTCAGGCATCCGAGTCACTGGGATCACAGGCACGCACCACCATGCCCTTTTAGAGAAGGATTTCTTAAACAAGACCAGAAAGTGCCAACCATAAAAGTTTGACATCTTTGTCTATATTAAAATAAACCGTCGTTCATCAAGACACCAGTGAAGAGACGCCGCCAACAATATTCGCACGACGCTTCTAGGACAGAATCTAGCACTACAGAAAAAAGAAATGCACTCAACAGGGCAGGGGTGGAAGGTACCAGCGGGCGCGATCAGAAGAGGAACTCAGCCCGAGGCATCGGCGACCGCAGAACCGAGACGAGCCCACCGAGACCTGGCACATGCCTTCCTGCCTGCCGAAGCTGGTGTGGCGGGGGACGGCCAGAGCCATCGGCGCCGGGTGGGGTCAGTCGGTACAAGCTGAGACCGAGCCCCATGGTCTAGACCAGTATGGCCACCCGCGCGCAACCACACTCGGGTCCAAAGAGAAGCAACGCTCCACCAGAGCGCCGGGTTCCCGCGGGGGTTGGCTGAGGAGGATCAAGGGAGCGGCGTCGTGTTGCTCAGCAACCGACGCAGGTCGCCCAGCCGGGCAGTTCCAGAGACCCTTTCGCAGGACGGAAGTGACGCATAGTGGGTGGGGCCTCAGAGGCTGGCGCGTTCTGCGGCGGGAGCTGGGCCTGCGGATGAGGCGGGGCCTGCGAAGAGAAGGAGACCCGTAGCCGAGATCTGAGACGTTGGCGCGGGGCGGGGCCTGCGTGGGATGGGCGGGGTCTGAACGGCCTGCGGTAGGGGTAACTTGCTGGGGGGCAGAGCCTACAGGCGTGATAGGTGGGGTCAGCGTGTGACGGGGCGGGGCCTACGGCGGGAATGGGCGTTTCTAGGGCGGGGCCTGCGGCGGGGCGAGCCACTACTCTAGGACCCTGTCCCCGCGCCTTGGTCTCCGCGGTGCGGCATTTCCCGGTGGCGGGTCGCTGTCTCAGGATCGAGCGCCTGAGCCAGCTTTCATAGTAGTGTGCGAGGAGCCCCGAGGGTGCCGCGCCCCGATCTGAGGTAACTCGATGTCTCGCGCACGCGGCTTCTCTCTGGTGGGAGCGGCCCGGTCAAGCACCGGGCTGAGGGGCCGCGGGACCGCGGGCGGGGCGCGCCGCCTGGTAACCGGCCTCCTCAGGCTGGCCCGAGCACCCGGAGCCGAGAGGTCACCGCGCTCGGGCCTGTGCGTCCGCTGACCGCCTGACGCTCGGGTCGCGGTGCCGGCGGAGTCCGGATCGGCCCTGCACTGCATCCGCTCTACCCGGCGCTGCGATGATAGGTGAAAGAGCGGACCCCGGAGGTGCCGAAGACAAAGTGCAGGGCAGAGGCGTGGACACCCGGCGTGCCCGCTGGGGCGGGGGTCTGCTGGCGCCTGGTTGGCTCGCAGTCTTTGCTGCTCCCTTGGCATGCTCGGGGCGGCGGGGTCATGAACCAGCTGCCACTGCGGAGAGGAAACCCCGGAGCGTGGAGAGACCGGGTTTGGTATTGTGGGTGTGGGGGGGTGTCGCCTGCTTACCCCCTCTACTCTTTCTTCTCTGTTGGCCTTTTCTCAGGTTCCTGTGCTGTTATCTGCTGCTGTGTATCAAAGTTTCTGTGGGTTAGGCCTTCCGAGTGTCCCTGCCCAGCTGACAGTCCCAGGAGAGTCTAACTGCAGGATGGCTCTCCCGCAGGGCTGGTGGCTGGAGTCCCTGACTTGCCTCAGGGCCTTTCCTTAGGACAGCTGAGAGAGAAGGGGGGTGGCTGGGGGGGTGGTAGGAAGGAGGTGGAAACCACTATACTTTTTATGACCTGACTTTTGGAGCCTGTGCATTCTATTCCTTAGGGTTACTAAGTACAAGGGACTCCACCTTCTGAAGGGAGACTTAACAAACAAACAGTTTGTGAACATAGTTTAAAACCACTGTACCACTTACCATCCCATCCTGTGGGAAAACTCCTAGTTTCTGTAATTCTGGCTGAAGTTCTGGGCCTCATTCATTTGGGCCCTAAATTTCTGTAAATCTAATTAGTTAACCACACATTGGTAAGGAGCCCTCCATCCTCCCTTGAGTGGGAAAGGGTCAGTCCCAACAAAACCTCACTGGGCATGTGGGAAAATGGATTCTCCCAAGGACTGTCAAGGTACTCTTACTCTAGAGAAAGTGTAAGTGTCAGGTAGTCACATCTGACTTGTGCCCTGTTTCTAATCCACTTGTAATTCATCTGCTCCTACAAGCTGTAGATTTCAAAGAAAATAGTTAATTAATGGTTTAGTGAATGGCTCTTCAGAGCTTAACTAGAACTGAACATTTTTTAAATTATTTTTTTAGTTGTAGATGGTCACATTATCTTTGTTTTATATATATATATATATATATATATATATATATATAAAAGAATGAATGACACTGACCTGCAGAAGAGCCACAGGTGAAACACCAACCCTAAAACTCAGAAAGAGTTATTGAGGACCAACCCAGAAAACTCGAAACTCACTGGGTGTGATGATTGCTCATCTGAAATGCCAATAGCTCTTATCCCTCAGCTTATCTTTAGGAAGTTCTGTGTGCCATCCTTGGTTGCTTTGAAAGTCCTTCATGTGAAGGAAAATAACTTGTTGAGGCTTTTGAATGCTGACTGCATGTGCTGTGAAATTCTGCCTTTGTCAGGGAATCATGACCTTAAAATTTGTTCTCAGTCGAAAAATGAATGTGGGCCTATTCTTTGCCTCGAGATTATTCTTGGTTCACTGTAAACAACTGGACTCTGTAACTGTCTTTGTCTGACATCTGCTTGGTCAGCTGGAAGCTCCAGTGCTGCCTTCTTAATGTTTGTGGTGTCCCTCAGACACCTCATATTGGATTGCTGTCAAAATACATGGGCCAGGGGCTTCAATTTTAGCTCAGTGGTAGAGTGCTAGCCTAGCATACATGAGGCATGGGATTTGATTCTTAGCACCACATATAAATAAATAAATAAAGGTATAAAAAATTGCACCTATAAAATATGTGAACCAGAAGCTAGGCATGGTGGCACACGCCTGAAGGGAGTTAAGTTCAAGGCCAGCCTCAGCAATTTATCCAGACCCTGTCTCAAAACAACAAAAAATAAAATGGGCTGCGGATGGGCTGAGGTTGTTGCTCAATGGTAGAGCACTTACTTGCCTAGCATGTATGAGGCACTGGGTTCTATCCTCGGCACCAAGTAAAAATAAATAATGTTATTGTGTCCATTTACAACTAAAAGTTTTTATTTTTTTTAAAGGGCTGGGGATGTTGCACAATGGTGGAGCATTCCTGGGTTCAGTCCTCATCATTATAAAAAGTAAATAAATAAAAACGCATTCTAGGGGCTGGGGTTGTGGCTTAGTGGTAGGGCGCTTGCCTAGCAGGTGTGAGTTACTGGGTTCGATTCTCAGCACCACATACACATAAATAAAATAAAGATTCATGAACAACTAAAAAATATTTTTAAAAACGCATTCTACTGTCATCTATAACTAATTAGAACAAATTTAGAAAGTGATTAATTAATAAAAAGCTACTACACCTTGCACCAAGCCTCTCTTCCCTGTTTATTTCAACATATTCTTCCCTCCTTCTCTCTTTTAAATTTGTAGGCACACACACCCCATTTTATTTATTGATTTTAATTTACAAGTGTAAATTATCCTTGATTTTTTAAAAAAAGTCTGCTTTGTAAAATTTTGTTATACCATCCAGTGTGGTGCGGTCATGTAAGCTGCTCTTCTCTGAGTAGGAACATTCAGCCAACTGAGCTAGAAATTTGGGGCAAACAGCAGGGGGCCTAGATCCAGACCTACCATAGGGCCTCACAAAGTGGCTGAGGTTGGCTTTGAACTTGCAGTCCTTCCTGCCTCCACCTCCTGAGCCCTGGGATTGCAGGTATACACACTGTACTCAGTTTTCCAGGTTCCTTTATAAAGTCAGAGTTAAGACTTGAAGACATGCAGCTAAAATTAAATGAAGTCAGACTTTAAAGCATGAAATACATTTTTTAGGATGAACTGCTTAGTTCTGACTGATCTCTTGTTCATTTAAGGGAACATTATTCATTGTTCCCTTAAAAGAGAATGGTAAAATACACAATTTAAAAATTGAGCCAGGGAGCTTGGGTTGTGCTCAGCAGTAGAGCACTTGCCTAGCATGGGTGGTGTCCTTGGTTTGATCCTCAGCACTGCATATAAATCAATAAAATAAAGGTATTATGTCCAACTGCAACTAAAAAATAAATATAAAAAAAATTAGCCAGGTGTGGTAGTGCATGTTTGTAATCCCAGCATCTGAGAAGGCTGAGACACAGGAGGATCACAAGTTAAAAGCCCACCTCAGCTACAGGGAGGCACTAAACAACTCAGTGAGACCCTGTCTCTAAATAAAATACAAAACAGGACTGGGGATGTGGCTCAGTGGTTGAGTGTCCCTGAGTTCAATCCCTAGTACCAAAAAACAAAACCTGAAAGTTGGGGATTCTTTTTTTCTGTGGTATGAGGAATTGAACCCAGGGTGCTCTACCACTGAGCTACATATGCAGCCCTTTTTATTTTTCTATTTTGAGACAAGAGTTTGTGCTATTCTGCCTCAACCTCAGGAGTGGCTAGGTAGGCATGCCCCACCCCTTGTACTCAGCATCCGGGCATTTATTATTAAAGCAACCTGAAATGATCTTTCTTCAAAAATGCAGTTTTTATTACATTTCTGTTTAAAAAATTAGACTCCCCTCTTTTGGAAATATCTATTGACTTTCCAGTTATTTGATCTGATAGTTTTCATTCTGTCCTTCCTGGAGATTTCATGCTTTCCCTAATTAAAAAACAATTAAAATGAGACTTTTGTTTTTACTTTCTGTTCTCTCTGATTGGATAAACTAATATTCTTAAAGAACTTTTGGGGGGGAAATGAAGTACCTGTTTTCTTTCTTTTGTTGTTGTTATTTGTTTTAGTGCTAGGGCTCAAACCAGGGGGTACCTTTTATTTCCTTTCTGTGTGTATATGGTATTCCTGCCTCTTTGAAATGTCTGTGAGCTACAAACTCTTGTGCAATTTTATTGTTCTTGCTCATAATGAGAATTGTATCAGCATAGGGACAGCCTGTTTGCTCCTGAGGACAGGTGTGGCAGCCCCAGTGGCTTTGGGCACAAGCACTAGCTGTGTTTGATTTCCTGGCAGCTCCACAGTGCCAGGGAGTGACGGGTGAAAACTCAAGGATTGTCCTACTTCAGGTTGCCCTTTGAGTCATTTATTCACCTTAAGCAATGTGTGTCATGTTACTACACTTTCCCACACATTTCCTTTCTTTTTTTGTTTTGTTTTATATGTCAAGAAATGTACTTAATAGTTATGATTTCAGAAGCTCAAAATTGATAGGAGGAAACTCCAGTCAATTATTCTCTGAAATTTATATGAATTTCCAATTTCTGTGCTGAAAGAACGGTGACTGAAAGGACACAGAGCTATGAATCTTTTCCTTAGTATCTTCATCTGTTACATTTTAACGGCTTTTCTTTCTGGAAGGCAGTGTTTTTAATTCCCATACCATGGCTTATACAAATGCACAAGTGCAATTTTGTTTTCCTCTAAGAACATCTGTTGAGTTGATGCTAACAAAAATTAACACTGCTTGGGACTTATTTCTCACCTCCAACACTGGATTTTGCTAGCACAGAGGTACATGTTTTTGTCCTTCCCTTGGAAATTTCAGAAGCCTTGTCTTTTAGGCTGGAGTGGTTCTTGAAGTCCCTGTGGCCCACAGGTAGTGGGTCCTTGCTGTGCTAACAAATGAAATCAGGAATATTGTTTACCCTGTTTGTAGTTTGCAGATGCTTCCTGGTGATATTAGAAGTAAAATACCCTTGGGCTGGGATTGTGGCTTGGTAGAACGATCGCCTAGCACGTGCAGGGCCCTGGATTCAATCCTCAGCATCACATAAAAATAAATGAATGGAATAAAGGTATTTTTTTTAAAAAGAAGTGAAATGTTTCTGCTGTGGTCACTGAAAATGCCTAGAGCATGTTTTTCTTACCCCCTTTCTATATGGAATTCAACAACAGCAGTTGCAATGTGAAACAAAAAGAAGAAAGTCAGAATTCAAACACCAACTCAGTTTAGGGCAAACCTTAGTTCTCTGTTGTTGCACTTCTTAGGGTCTGGTTAGCATGTGGAGCCCCCTGTGCATGCTGTGAGCCACTAGGCCTCACTTTTTGTCCTCTGCTGAGGTGAAGGCAGCCCTCATCCCGCACTGTTTGCCTTTGCTCCTGAGACTTCTTCTGACTTCTAGTGGCAGCAAAGAGTGAATATCCACACTAAGGGGCCTGCAGGTTTCCATTTCCAACAGGGAGGAGAATTTCCCATTCTGTTCCCAAAGCCTCTAGGTCATTGTGCTCACCCCGCAGCAGCCTCACTACCTGGTAGCAGAGGCTCTAGCACTTAACTGTTATGTTTCATGTGCACAGGATGAAGAGGCTGAAAGTAAAACCAGGCAGGCAGTGCAGTGAGCCTAGACTTCTTGCAGGTACACATTTCTCACATCTTCCTTTGAATTTCTTGTACTGTACCAGAAAGAGGCCTGAGAAAACCCAAGGAATCATCTGTGAAGTTAAAAAGTAGCCACTCTGGAAACCTACCCACGTCAGAAACTTTAGGTTAACGTGATAATGGGGAGTTCACCTTTTTGTTGTCAGCTTGCTAAGAGCCAAATGGCTTGACTCCATGGTTATGATTAAGTGCCAAAGTACAGCCTGGCCCAGGGAGAGTCCATGAGGACTTTCTCTATCAGGCCTCCAGAAATCTTGTCTCATTCCCTAGGCATTTTCAGTGACCACAGAAGAAAAGCATGGATACCTTTCTGCTGTTGGTGAGCAAATCTTTGAACCTGTCTCTTGCTGTCCTTATTTTCAAACTAGGTGAAATGTGAGCCAGCTCGCTTTGACTGTGCTGCTTTTGAGACCTTTAATACTACACCTGTTTCCTGGTGGCTAAGTAGAGTTCCCAGGAAGACTTAGCTCAGGATTTGGGGGTCTTGGGAAGAAACTTCCGATCAGCTCTTTAATTTTCCGGAGATTTCTGCATCTGTGTCCAGCGCTCTCACAGCTCTTCTGAAGCAGGCATTGAAGCCATGGGGAGGATGCTTAGCAGGAGAGCGCCTTCCCTTTGGCATTCACTTGGATACATGTGATCCAGCCTAAGGACCCTGCAGGACTCTGGTGTTTGCCTGATGCCGTTGTGTATTTGGGCTAAATGCTGTGAATATCTTTTTCTTCCCCTCTGTGGAAAGGGAAATGAATGCAGTGGGTAGTTTTCAGGAAGCCACTAATTATTTTGAAAAAGAGAATTGCAGCATGCCAGAGTCTGGCTGTTCTTCACAGTGGGACTCCAAGTTACCACAAAACTCCACTGTTAATCTGTGTTCTCTCAAACACAAATGATACAAAACAAAAAGTTTCTGCCTTTGGAATAAACTAGCTTTGTAGTGAGGTGGCTCTGAGGTATGTGTGGGGCTGCTTGTGGGGAAGCTGGTTCTTCTTGAACTTGAATGAACCTCTGATCCTGCCTCCCTTTGTAAAGTTTTTCCGTTTTGTTTGTTTGTTTGTTTGTTTGTTTGTTTTGGTATCAATGTTTAACCCAGGGGTGCTTAATGAGTGAGCCATATCCTCAGCCTTTTTTTTTTTTTTTTTTGCATTTTATTTAGAGACAAGGTCTCACTGAGTTGCTTAGCGCCTCGCTAAGTTGCTGAGGATGGTTTTGAACTCAGGATCCTCCTGCCTTAGCCTCCAGATGCTGGGATTACAGGCGAGCACCACCACACCCAGCAGCCTTTCTTTCTTTCTTTCTTTCTTTATTTATTTATTAAAAATTAATATCTATTTATTTATTTATTTTAGTTTTCGGCGGATACAACATCTTTGTTTTGCTTGTGGTGCTGAGGATCAAACCCGGGCCGCACGCATTCCAAGAGAGCGCGCTACCACTTGAGCCACATCCCCAGCCCAGATTTTATTTCTTTTTAACTTTTTGTTTTGACTACTTATGAATTCAAAAGATTTTGCAAAAATAATATCAAGTTGTCCCTGCAGCTTCCCCGTCCCTGAATAGAAACCTCACGTTTTGCAGCAGGAAGTTCACATTAGGTAGGCCTTACCCTTTCAACTTTCACATGCACTCATTCGTTTGTGTGTCTGGCTTTTTCTGACTCTTCAGCACAGAGAGAGAGCTGTGTGACAGCACTGTGGTCCAGGGACAGAGCAAGCAGAAGCCATCTCACACAGGAGGGATCCTGCCTTCAGTTCTGAGCTCTCACTAGCTTTGTCTGGTGTCTATCACTGTGCTCAGGGCAAGCTTCCCAGTGGTGCCTGTGTGGCTTGCTCTTAGACACTCAGCTCAGGTGGGAATTTCAAGGGAAATGAACCCCTGGGTATGATTTATTGTGTTAGCATAGGGAGGGGCAAGGCTGTCTTCTCTCCATCTGTGTAGGTGTGCTTGTAGGATAAATAGCATTATATTGTTTAATTTGGGTCTAGGGTCCTACCAACACTTGGCTCCTCAGTTTTCTCTCATAAAGAACAGAAGACTTCAGAGAAGGATCACATTATCTTTCATCTATTTTTTATGAAGTATCTTTGTTTTGTTTTGGGGGCATGCTTGGAAATAAAAACCAGGGTCTTGTGCATGCTAAGCAAGTAATCTACCACTGAGCGACACACCCAGTCCTATAAAGCATCTTTACTTTTACTGGGACAAAAGTCTTGGAACTCTGTTAATGATTAGGAGGCAGGCAAGAAGCATGATGCTGCCTAAGTTCTCCTCACTACCTGAGCCACCTCTCGCTTCTGTCTGTTGGCACTGGTGTGCGGCTCCCTTCCATGAAAAGCCTGTCAAACCTCCAAAGACATTATGGGCAGAATTTAACCTCTCTTTTTTGAATCATTTATTATTGACCCAAATTTAAAAATACCTGTGTGGGGCTGGGGTTGTGGCTCAGTGGCAGAGTGCTTGCCTTGCACATGTGAGGCACTAGGTTCAATCCTCAGCACCATATAAAAATAAATGAACAAAATAAAGATATTGTGTCCATATATAACTAAGAAATTTTTTTTAAAAAAGGATTAAAAAATAGCTGTGTGAGGGATGCCAGCCTTTGCCAGGATGAGGACTGTGGCCTTCTGGCATGGCCTGCCATAGTGAGCAAGGCCTGACTGACTGACTGTGGCCAGTCCAGCAGAACTGAGAAACCCAGTTGCAACAGCTATCTGAATCAATCTCTCTCTCTCTCTCTCTCTCTCTCTCTCTCTCTCTCTCTCTCTCTCTCTCTCTCTCTTTCTCTCGTGCTGGAATTGAACCTAGGACCTTGCTTGTCCTAGGCATGTGCTCTGCTACTGAACTACACTTGTAGCCCCTGTCTCTACATTTTAATGATAGCCAGGGGAAGAGTTTTGTTTATTTCCCCAGGACTTTGGGTATTGTGCTAGTTGCTGTCTTTAGACTTTTCTAGACAACTGGTGAAAGAATATAGGGGATAAAAAGGAAAATTAGCAAACCCTGGGAGGCCCAGCTGGGTTGTTCACAGAATTGCCAATCTGGTAGGTGCCTAGCCTAAGGAGTGCCCTGATGAGACCCTGCCGTGGCCATGGTCCTCCTGCATCCTCGGCCTCCTGTCTTCCCTTCATGCCTGTCATTTCCTGAGAGTGGCTCTCTGTTCCTTCCATCAGCCCTACATACTCTTGGCATCCTTCTAACCAGTCCCTTTCCACCTAAATTAGCCATAGTCCTCTGGCAGCCAAGAACCTTGCCAAACTTAGAGTGGGAGCTCTGTCTGAGCTGCCCCAGTGAGGAGGTGGTAGGCCAGAGGTGAGGAGGTGGTAGGCCAGAGGTGAGCAGGCATTTTGCACCTGTGTCCACCCAGTGGGTCAGATGACGGAGGGGTGTATGGCTCCAGAAACGTGGTCTGACACCTTGAATCTGTGCTCCTGGGTCATGATGCTCCCTTTGTGGTGTAATGAGATAAAAGAAATACTCCTGAGAAACCAAGAATTCTATTGGCTTTGAGTCACAAGTGGTTAAGAAACCAGAAAAGAACTAATAAATAACAGTTGCCACATTCCTGGAGCAAGGCCTGACTGACTGACTGTGGCCAGTCCAGCAGAACTGGGAAACCCAGCTGCAACAGCTATCTGAATCAATCAATCTGTCTATCTCTTTCTCTCTCTCTCTTTCTCTCGTGCTGGGATTGGTAGGATTCAAAACGAAGGGCTGTAAGCATAGAGAATAGAACAATGTTTGCCAGCCTCTTGGGGACACTGGAGGGTCAGTAACTCCCATCACATGGCCAATGGTCATAATTATAGTAGATGAAAGCCTCCTGCAGTGGATTCATACACAGGCTTTACAAACACCTGGAGTACATGCAGGTGGAAAAGGAATGAGATGCTCTTCCAAGGCAAGCTGATCTGAAGTTGGTGAGGAGAGCAGCTTTCAGCTCAGAATGCCTGTGCTTTCCGACAGCGGGGTTGGGGCAACATGGTAGGGGTTTCAGCATCCTCTCTGCAGTAGCAAGAAAGCTCTCAGCTGAGGCAGCCTCCGTTTCAGGACCGTGGAGAGCAGCACTTCCCAGACTTGGTGCACCACTTGAGGTCTTTACTGGATGTGTGAGGCAACTGTTAGAATTATTTTTATTTAAAACTTTTCTTAAATCTTCTCAACTTTTTCTATGTAAATATATTTTCAAAGGAAATGTTGGAGTCAAGAGCTCAGTAGGAACCTGGCTGGAGCCCAGAGCCCTGGCCCCTTGGTACATGCCGGCTCTCATCCACTTCCCCCAGATCCCCATGGCTGCCCTGTAGTTCTTTCGCCCTTACACCCTTCTAGCTGCACACCCTTCCAGGTGCTACTGCTACTCCAGAAAACCAGAATAATAGCTTACAACATCTGCAGTTCTGAAAACTAAAAACAAAGGAAAAATATGAAAGCAGCAAGACAGAATTGATATTTCATTTTGTGGAGAAGACAATTTAAATGACAGAAGATTTTTCATCAAAACCATAAAGGCCAGAAAGATGCAGCATAATTTGTTCTCAATTCTGAAAGAAACAGACCTACCAAACCCTGACGAATCTTCAGTGATAGGAAAGAAGGCATCCTCCATGAAGGAAAGACAAGTGTTTCACCTGCACATAAGAATGGCTGAGGGAGGGCTGGGGTTGTGGCTCAGAGGTAGAGCGCTCGCCTAGCATGTGTGAGGCACTGGGTTTGATCCTCAGCACCACATAAATAAAAGATATTATATCCACCTATAACTAAAACATAAATATTAAAAAAAAAGAATGGCCGAGGGAGATTTTTGGAATGGAAAGGAATGACAGTCTTGGAATGTTAGGAAGAATAACAGAAAAAGAAAAATATGGGCAAATTTCATAGACCTCTCTTCTTGTGAGCTTCCTAAGATTTGACAATTGAAGCAAAAGTTTCTACTGAGGTGGTTCTGTATATGTACTTTAGTCCTACTAAACAGGGGAGGAGGGTCCAGGGACTTCCAGCATTAAGGTGTCCCTACTTCACTCCAGCCAGCAAGTACTGACACCAGTAGGTTGCAATGAGTCAACCAGTATAAAGTACTATGCATAGTAACCACAAAAAAAAAAACAAAAAAAAAACCTGTAGAAACCCTATAGCTAGCTGGGTGCAGTGGCATACGCCTATCATCCTGTCTCAAAACAAATAAAAAGGGCTAGGGACATAGCTCAGTGGTAAAGTGCACCTGGGTTCAATCCTCAATGCCAAAACCAAACAAACAAATAAACAGCAACAACAATAAAACCCAAATCCAACCTGATATGTATATCAAATGGGAATTCTAAAATTCAAATTACCCGCAGGAAGTCAAGGAAAAAAAAAAAAACCAGGAACAACAAAATAGAAGGATCAGGGCTGGGGATATAGCTCAGTTGTTAGAGTGCTTGCCTCACGTGCACAAGGCTCTAGGTTCAATCCCCAGCACCACAAAAAAAAAAAAAAGAAAAGAGCAAACAAAACAAGAAGGCAGTTTGAAGGCCTAACTGAGAATTCCATGAACAGTAAGTGGTCTGACTATACAAAGTAAAAGATTGGAAAAGTGAATTAAAAAAAAAAAAAAAGAACAAACTCTAATCTGTGTGCTGTCTAAAAGAAACTCATTTCAAATGTAATGATATAGATGGGTTGAAAATGAAAGTATGGAAAAAGACATTCCATGCATGCATTAATCAAAGAGAAGAGAAGAGTGACGTATTGCCAGCAGATCGGACAGAGCAGGAAAATCAGTAGGGACAGAGTAGGAAGCCACATAACGAAACAAGAGACAACCCACCAAGAACATGTAGCATCTTCATCACGAATTTCAACAAACGATAGCACACAACTACTGTGTGATCCAGCAACTGCTGCAGGGAAATGGATCATTCAACCTGCTTGTGAATGTTCATAGCAACTTGTTTCATGTTGGCCTATGCTGGAAGCCACCAGTATCCCCACAGAACTGACTAAGTGGCCACTTACACAGCAGTACCCAGTGACAAAAGGACTGTGGAAAAGGCAGCCATGGGACAGTCCCAGAGCATGATGCTGGGTAGAAATCCAGGATCCAGCATCAGTTCACAGGCTGCTTCCATTTACAGGCTTTCTCCGAATCATAGCACTTGAGAAATGGGGAGTGTGTGGTAGTCGCACCTTGGGCGTGGAGGGGCAGGTGGGTGTGACAGCGCAGGAAGCACGGGGCGACTGGCCACACTGCACTGGTGCACATGCTCACAGTGCTACTTCTGAGCTTTGTGAGTCACCACGGTTGCCATGTGACTACCAGAGAAACGGTGAAGGGTACATTGGACTTCTTAGAACCATCTTCACAACCTTCTGTAAACCTGTACTAAATTCAAAATAAAGAGTTTAAAAGGAGGGCTGGAGCTGTGGCTCAATGGTAGAGCACCTGCTTAGCATGTGTGAGGCCCTGGGTTCAATTCTCAGCACTGAATATAAATAAATGAATAAAATAAAGGTCTAAAAAATATTTTTAAAAAAAGTTTAAAAGGAAACCACAGTTGATCAAAACTGAAACTTTCACACCTGTGGGGAGGAAGGATATGTGTTGGGTACAGATGTTCATTTGTGTACTATGTAGAATACTTGCACACCACCATGGGGAAGGAACTGTTGTATGTGAATGCCTGCAGGACTCCCTGGGAGATTCTAGAGGAACCTCCCCATACAAAAATCTGTGTTCCTTGGTGAGTCTTAGTGACTCTAAGTCTCAAACAAAGCACTTGACCCTTGGGCAGCTCCAGTCTGGAAATAGGATAGGTCTTTAAACTTGAAAAGAGGAATCAACAGGACACTTGAGATGGGAAAGAGGCTCCTAATGTTTGCAGAAGACAAGGATGACGTGAATGAGGCCCTGGGTTCAAGCCCCAGCACCACATAAATAAAAAAGATGTGAAGGTAATGATGTGAGTCCCCTGCTGCACACTAAACCAGATGCCTTGTGACATCTACACTGCTCTGCCACTTTGCACAGAAGACTGGAAGCCCATGTGGATACAAGAAACAGCTCCAAAAAGTGGGCAGGCCAAGCACAGTGGTATGCACCTGTGGTCCCAGCTGCTCCAGTGACTGAGGCAGAAAGATCACAAGTTTAAGGCCAGTCTCCAAGAATTAGCAAGACCCTGTCTCAAAACAGAAAAGAAAAAAAGAATGGTATGTAGCTCATTGGTGGAGCCCTGGTGTAGCATGTGTGAGGCCCTGGGTTTGGTCCATAGTACCACATAAATAAATAAATTGCATTTATTTATTTATTTGTTTATTTATTTATTTTAAGAGAGAGTGAGAAAGAGAGGGGGACAGAGAGAGAGAGAATTTTAATATTTATTTATTGTTTCTTAGTTCTCAGCGGACACAACATCGTCGTTTGTATGTGGTGCTGAGGATCGAACCCGGGCCACATGCATGCCAGGCGAGTGCCGCTACCGCTTGAGCCACATCCCCAGCCCCAAAATTGCATTTATTAAAAAGCAGACTATAAGAAACATTTTCCACTTAGTATTACTATTAAAACAGGATTCTGATAAAATGAAATCTAAGTCAAAATGCTCAAGTGGTGGCTAGAATTCTATCATATTTTCAGCTCAGTGCAACATAAATCTGCAGGTATCACGCACAAACAATTCAAAATTAAAGTTTATAGTGGAAAAGTCACCATGTTATAACTACCTCATCACAATGTACTTCAACCAAGATCTGCAGATATGCACCTCCGATAGGTAGGTGCTTTGATGCCAGGGTCCAGCCCCAGCGGAGATCCAGAGGTCCTGAAGGAGGAGTGGCATCAGCGAAAGAAGAGATGGGACTACGGGTTGCAAGTTACAAGCAGCCTCCAGAAAAACATTTGCTGCCCCTAGAGAGGGGCCTTTATTTTTATACCATTTTTGCAGGTGTTTTTTCAGGTAATTAATGGATAGCCTCAAAGCCCAAAACTTCTTTGATTTACATAATTTTCAAGAGTTACAATCTTTTCTGACACATATTGATTACCTAAGATATCGAGTTCAGTGTTCAAAATATTTTTCTATAACCTTTGGCAATGATGATTAAGCTTTTACATATTCACCTCAATCACTAGGTACTTGGCTACACAACTAGACTACATGCCTCTGGACCTATTATTAACTTCTGACTTTAAAGCATACCTATAATTATTTCATTAATCTTTAACTTTAAAGCATACCTATGATTATTGATAAGCTTTTTTACTTCTAAACTAAAGTGCCAGTAAAATGCACTTAAAATAGTGAAAGTCTATTACTTAAAAGCCTACTACTCTGAAGTACCTCTAAAATGTATTTATATTAATTTTACATTATTCTATTTTTAATTTCCAAGGTAATTTGTTTTTTTCATATGAGCTATTTAACTGCTTTCTTTAAAAATTTCCTTAATCCTTGGTCAAAGCACACCAATTCTTATGTCTTTGTAATCTTTTTTATTTTAATATTTATTTTTTAGTTGTAGTTGGACACAACACCTTTATTTTATTCATATATTTTTATGTGGTGCTGAGGACCGAACCCAGGGTCTCGCACATGCAAGGCGAGCACAACCCCAGCCCAGTAATCTTTAACTAAAGGGCAGGCTTTGTACCTCAACAGGGTGCTTATTGTAAATTGTTAAGCTTTTCTTAGGAACCTTGATTTGCAATCTTTTTCCCGTGAATTTCTTAAAGAATAACACTATTGTTTATATCCTGAGAGAGACTGAAACACACCTTGGGGCATGTCTTAATTATATCCTTAGTCTCATTCTGAGAATTTTCCTGCAATCTCAGGCAACATGTGTTTTTATTATTGAATGACATATGCCCTACCTATTATCCATATCAGGAGTATCATAAACAAAACACTTAACATTCCCTGTGGTTCTGGTTTCCAGATGGTGCGGCCCTACCACATCATCCCCCATACTGTGACCCTGTCAGACAGCGGGTGCAGATGCCTTCACCACTTTGAAAGTTAAAACTATTGGAGGAACTGCAAATAAGGAACATGTAAAAATGAGCATAGCAATGCTGAAGCATCAGAGCATTTTTAAAAAGTGACTCAGAGCGACAAATCTGAGCTCTTGCTGTTAGCCACTGTCCATGGATGTGTAAAGCACTAGTTTTACAATTCTGAGAAGGAAAATGTCACACTGCCATGTATAATCATCTCTTTGTGTGCTCTGGGCCACACATGATCTTCAGATCCTCTTTCAGAGTTTGATGCATCTCAGCTGATTTTCTCAGAAAGCTGCTTGTCACACAGCTGCAAATTTTTTTTTTTTTTTAGTTTTAGGTGGACACAATACCTTTATTTATTTTTATGTAGTGTTGAGGATCGAACCCAGGACCTCACACATGCTAGGCAAGCGCTCTACTGCTAAGCCACAACCCCAGCCTACATGGCTGCAACTTTTAATAAGAACCTGGGTATCGAGAGTCTTTCAGACGTCCTTAACAACCATGATGAAGCTTCTGGGCTAACTCCTTACTTTGTTTGCAAGGTGGAGTATGGTGGCCCATACTCCTGTAATCCCAACATCACAGGAGGCTGAGGCAGGAGGACTGCGAATTCAAGACCAGCCTCAACAACTTACCAAGGCCCCCAGCAACTTAGCAAGACTCTATCTCAAAAAATTAAAAGGTCAAAAAAAAAATTAAAAGGACTGTAGATGGAGCTGAGTGGTTAAGTGCCCCTGGATTCAATCTCTGGTACCAAAAACATTAAAAAGGCTGACATGGTGGCACATACCTGTAATCCCAGCAGCTTGGGAGGCTGAAGTAGGAGGATCATGAGTTCAAAGCCAGCCTCAGCAATTTAGCAAGGCCCTAAGCAACTCAGTGAGACCCCTATCTCTAAATAAATGTAAAAAAGTACTGAGGATGTGGCTCAATGGTAAAGGGCCCCTGAGTTCAATCCCTGGTACCAAAAAAAAGATAAAAAAGGCTGTGCCCAAGTGAAGTTTCTACATCTAGACCAGTACTGTGAATTTTTGAAATCTTCAGCAGGACCCCTATGGGATCCTGCTGAAGATTTCTATGCTTATCAGAACAGAAGCAGTGACTTTGGAGACTCTCCCTGGTTTTTATTGTTGGGGTGGGGTTAGCATGCAGGGCCTCCAGCATGCTAAGCATACTCTACCTCTGAGCTACACACCAGCCCTCACCTTTTTTTTTTTTTTTTTTTTTTTAATGGTGCTGGGGATTGAACCAATGGCCTTGTGCATGCAAGGCAAGCACTCTGCCAACTGAGCTATATCCCCAGCCCCCTCAGTCATTTTTAATTTAAATTTTTTACTATCTAAAAATGTTAAGGGTGAATAAATGATCACTGAGAAAAATGTATATAGTCATTTCTCTTTTAAATGATTATCAAGGAGTTGACTCACCAGTGGTCAGAAGGCCCCAGACCTGCATGCTAGTGGTCAACATGGGCATTGGACTCTTGATCAGCCTACAAAGTCCTCCTGCCATTGACTGTACAATCATCTACTTTCCAAGAGTCAGCTGTGGTTACCTTGGTCCTGCCTGTTAACTGTAATAGGATGTAGCATAATTCTTCTATAAACTGATGGCAGAGTGCAAATGGATTAGTAGTTTTATAAAAACTACTTGAATTCTTTAGGAAGACTTGTAAAGGTATAGGTCAGCAAACACTGTAATCTAATTTGAGGCCAGGCAAAGTGGGGCATGCTGGTAATTCCAGCAGCTGGGGAGGCTGAGACTGGAGGATCGTGAGTTTAAGGCCAGCCTCAGCAACAGCAAGGTGCTAAGCAACTCAGTGAGACCCTGTCTAATAAAATACAAAAATTGAGCTGGGGGTGTGGCTCAGTGGTTGAGTGTCCCTAAGTTCAATACCTGGTATCCCCCCGATCTAATTTGATATAAATATAAAAGATATAAAAGACTGAAAAAGTTTCTTATAAATCCAAGAGAATTCTACACTTGGGTCCCCAAGTTCTCCCTCTACTTTAAGTTGCAGAGTTGTGGAAGAGGAGCCCAGAGCTCTGGTCTGTGGGCCACACTCAGAGGACTTCCTCCTCCTACATCAGAGGATCAGTGAATACGTGCACATTTGTATGATTCAACTGACAGCAAAGTACGTTATCTTATTTAAGACAAGTTATCTTCACTATTTAAGACAAGTTATTTGTTCCCGTCACTTATTCTGCCTTGCTCACTAGTTGCACAAGGGCACTGGCCAACAGGCTCTCACAAGGGGCCAGTTACCCTACTTCCCCACTGTGCTGCTTGTGAGTAGAGGGTTTGGACCTGCTCCAAGTCACAGCAGAGTTGGGCGCTGCGGGGCAGTATTCTTTCACAGGTTCTCTAAATCAAAGCCTGGTAGCTGAGAAAGTGTCAGGTCCCCCCCACCCCCCCACCCCTGTGCTATCCCATTTAGTCTGATTTCACATGGTCAGTCATGCAGTCGGTTTAAGAGTTTATCTTTCCTCTCATTCCTGGAGGTCGGCTTTGTAACTGAGCTGTGCTGGTCACATGTCTGCTCAGACTTGCCAGTGCACGGGCTTTCTGGGAGGGGCAGTTGGAAACCAGTGGCCTGTTTCTGCCCTTGAGAGTCACCTTTTACACCTTTTAGAATGTGTATCATATGTCTTTAACATTGGTATTTTAAAATTAAACATCCCGCTACCTTCGTAATCATATTTTGTGCACTATCGTGTGGTCTTAATTTTAGGTATCCAAATAGCTTGGGGATTAGAGAAACGGTTAGGGAAAAGAGCAGTTTGCTTTATGAGCTTGAGTCTGCGCTTGCGTTAACTAAAGTGGCTGAGAGTTCCAAAGCAGGAAACTCAGGACACAGTCTCAGATGGCTTGATTCCATGGCTTCACCATTCCTAGGTCTACATGGGCTTATGAAGACATAGGTCTGCTGCCCAGGCCTAGTGACCAGCTGAGCTGGTAGCTGGTCAGGTGCTGCTATTCAACACAGATTCCAGTGACCCCAGGCCCAGATAGGCCTGGGAAGTGTGTACTGGGGAGTGGACAGGCCTTTTTTTAGACTCCCAGGACTTTTTTTTTTTTTTTTTTTTAGAGAGAGAGAGAGAATTTTTAAATATTTATTTTTTAGTTATTGGCGGACACAACATCTTTCTTTGTATGTGGTGCTGAGGATCGAACCGGGGCCACACGCATGCCAGGCGAGCGCGCTACCGTTTGAGCCACATCCCCAGTCCTCCCAGGGCCTTTTGAGCAGCACTCCTCATTCTTTTTTTTTTTTTTTTTTAAGTATTCATATTGTATGGTTAACTATTGTTTGAAAGTTAAGAGTGTCAGGGTTGCCAGAGCTAACAAAATTAATAAATCTTAATAAAGAATTAAATTTTAATAAACTCTTAATTTTGAAACAGTTTTGGATTTACAGAATTATATGGATGGTTCATATTTATCCCAATTTTTTCTATTATTAACATCTTACATTAGTATGGCATATTTGTCACAATTATTAAAATGATAGTGATACAATATTATTTGTAAAAATCCTTACTTAGATGTCTTCAGTCTTTCCTTAATGTCCTCTTCCTGTCCCAGGATCCTACTCAGGATACCACACTGCCCTTGGTGGTCCTGTTTCCTTAGGTTCTTCTTGACATTCAGGTGCAATTTTCATCTCAAGGAACAATTTTTTATAGTAGAGGTACATCGCATGCAAAATTTGGAAATAGTTATTTTAAAATAATTACTCCTTGTTTATCTGAAATTTAAATTTTTGGTAATATTTTTAGTGATGCATTAAATTATCCATAATAATGGAATTCATTGTTACACATTCATACATGCACACAATATAATGATATAATTTGGTCCATTTCATTCCCCCGTACCTCCTATTTCCCTCCACATCTTCCACCCTTTGAGTCCCTTTCTCTACTCTACTGGTCTTCCTTCTATTTTTATGAGATCCTGCTTTTTTCCTTGTTTCTCTTTAGCTTCCACACATGGAGAAAATATATGAACCTTGACTTTCTGAGTTTGGGTTTTGAAATTTAAACTCAACTGAGCATTCTCTATTTTATTTGGCAACCTGTGTAGTTTGACTATAGCCTGACATTATTTTCTTTCTTTCTTTCTTTCTTTATTTTTAGTTTTCGGCGGACACAACATCTTTGTTTGTATGTGGTGCTGAGGATCGAACCCGGGCTGCACGCATGCCAGGTGAGCGCGCTACCGCTTGAGCCACTTCCCCAGCCCAACCTGACATTATTTTCAACCTTGCCTTAGCAATCCTTAGGAAAAGGGTTGTTTTCATTTTGTCAACATGCATTTACTGAACTCTGTAGCCAATCTGGGACTTGGGGGTGAAGTAAAATAGTTTCTGCCTTTAGGATTCAAAGCCCAAGATGACTAGAGATACTTTTTAACTTTTTTTTGTATCACTTAAAAAATCAAACTTGGCACAATGCATGGGTCACGGTGCCTCTCTTTTTTTTTTTTTTTTTTTTTTGAGAGAGAAAGAGAGAGAGCAGGAGAGAGAGAATTTTAATATTTATTTTTTTAGTTTTCGGCAGACACAACATCTTTGTATGTGGTGCTGAGGATCGAACCCGGGCCGCACCCATGCCAGGCGAGCATACTACCGCTTGAGCCACATCCCCATCCCCACGGTGTCTCTTTTAATTTAACCCCTCTGGTGTCATATTTTTTGAAGGGCAGTTGACCACATTTAAAACATGTAAAGGTTACAGAGCCTTCAAACTAACAGTTTCACTGTAAAAATTTATTCTGTTAAAGGTTCCCAAACTTTCTAAGTTCATGGTAGCTCTAGTATCTAGTTTTATCTAGTTTTTCATAGCACCCTTAGACCAAAAGAAATACAAAACAATGTTTTAAGTTGTTAGGTCCAAATAATAAGTATTTATGCCCTAAGTTGGTAGCTGTTTGAAAAAATTTACATACACTGGAAGAAAAATAATTTGTATTTAATTGTTAAATAAATTGCTTAACTAACAAAATGCATGTACCTCTTAGCCATCACACAGCTTCTGAAACCTTCCAATCGGGTTGGACATAATCACACTTATTTCCAGATCATTACTGATTTTTGTTCGAGGCTCACTCTTTACACCAGTAAAAATCCGACTATACAAAGATTTGACATCACTGATCTAATGTTGAATACGTGAACTTCCTGGAGCTGATGGTTCACAGTGCACCCCAACAGAGGTCAAGTGTTCCTGCATTTCCCTCAAAAGGATGCAGCTTCTCTGTGAGTTCTCTGTGGCATTGTGGGGGCACCTTGGCACAGGTTTCAGAGGTCTTAATCCATAGAATGCCGCTCCATTCCTCAGGGCTCAAGGTGAGCCAGGATATCATGGTGGAAGAGTGTGGCAGAGGGAAACAACTCATATGATGATCAGGAAGCAGAGAGAGAGCAGCACCCCTCATTCTTGCATATTGCTTGAGGCTTAAGGGTGCTTGCAGTGCCCAGAAGGTGCTCTGGCTTCTGGTAATGAGGGCAGCCACAGCTTAGAGAACTAAGGTTTCCTTCCCAAAGAGTTAGACCTTAAGAATGCCTTAAAGACAGAAATCTAGAATTTTAGTATTGCTAAAAGAACTTCTGAAACATTTCAAGTGTCCCTTCTGGGAACCTGGGGCATAGAGCTAGGTTTACAGAGCAGAGGTCTCTCCTGGCACTGGTGTCTCGCCCCCTGGTCCTGCTGTCAAGCCACTGCAGTCCAGGCCTCTGGCTCCCCCCCACCCCAGCTGCGTTTTCTGCAAAGCTCCTGCCACACCTTCCCATGCTTAATGAGTCTCCCTCATGACTCATTGTTTGATTTCCCTTGCGTCCAACTCATTAGCCACACATTTCCTGATCTCCAAGATATTAAAACTCAACTCATGCTTCAGCACTGAGGAGAGGGCACACGGGTTTGTGTTTTCAGTTGTGTTCAGACACACATGACATAAGATTTTCCATCAGTGACGTTTGGTGCATCTGTGGTATTTTGTAACCATCGCCACTCTTCTGTCATCCAGAAGGGAATCCCACTCCTGAGTGGTTCTTCCCCACGTCTCTGACTTACTTAATGTCCTGTAGATGTGCCTGTCCTGTGTGTTTCACGCACACAGAGTCAGACAAACGTGGACATGGGTGTCTGAGTTGTACCAGGGGGTGCAGCCTTGGAGGCTCACTCCCCTCAGCCTCACCTTAGAGGCGGCCCTGTAAGGACGGACCAATTTGTTTCTCCACTTATTTATTGATGAACATTGAGGTGTTTCTCCCTTTTGGCTATGGTGAATAATGAAGCAATGAACATTTATTTATAAGTGTTTTAGTCTTTGCCTTAAATTATTGTTGGTATATAGAAGTAGAATTGCTGGATAGCATGTAACTCTGTTTAACTTTATTTTTATTTTATTTTATTTTGTTTATTTATTTTTTGTACCTGGGCACTTAACTAACCACTGAGCAGCCCTATTTATTTATTTATTTATTTTTCATCTTGAGACAGGGTCTCACTAAGTTGCTGGCTGCCCTCCAATTTGTGATCCTTCTGCCTCAGTCTCCAGAACACAGTGATTACAGGCATGACCACCATGCCCGGCTCTTCTTAGCTTTTTTTTTTTTTTTACTGTAGTTGGACACAATACCTTTATTTTATTTATTTATTTTTATGTGGTGCTGAGGATCGAACCCAGGGCCTTGCACATGCTAGGCGAATGCTCTACCACTGAGTCACAACCCCAGCCCCTCTTCTTAGCTTTTGAGGAACCGCCAGCTTGTTTCCCCACATGGATCTATACCATTTTCCCACCAGCAGTGTTTGAGCTCCACTTCTCACATCATCACTCACATTTTTTTTATTTTTTAAATAAAAACCATTTTAGTGGGTATGTGCACAGGATTTTCAATGAATTATTTTTATTAAATAAAGAAAAACAATGAAAGTCAAAAAGCGAAAAATTCAAAACAGAAAATAGCAGTCTCTTGTCTGGTCCATCCAGACCCATCCCTCAGTAGCAGTCTTCTGGGGGCCCTCTGTCTGCTGCCCTTCCAGCTTGAACTGCTGGCTTTCTATTTGGGTAGATGAAGGCTTTAACTCACCTGATCCTGTGATCCCTGCCATCCTCTCCATGTAATTTGTATTAGTTAGGGCACCAGCTTGGCTGTTTGAAAAGGACCAGGATTACAGATCTCTTGCTGCAGCAAGGCATAAGCCTGTTTCTGTTTCACATCCTACAGCACAAACAACCCAGGGCTGCAGAGGTGGTTTTCAGATTTTACAGTGCCCCACTCTTTCTGGACTTCAGCTTTCCCATCTTCAAGTATGTTTTCCATTTGGGTTTCTGAGGTGGCCACTCCAGGTATCCCTACCACACCCACCATCAACCAGCAGCAGGAGGGGACTGGGCCATCAGAGACCTTCCACCTCCCTCTGCAGCTGGGACTCAGAGGCTGTCACTCCGAGTCTGGCTTTCCCTGCCCCTGTCCATTTTCATTCTGTGCCTCACTACTGCTGATACACACTTTGTCTTACTGCTGTAACAAGGAGCTAGTGTTTGAGTGCTTACTATTGTTATTAGTGCATTACATGCACAATGATTTAATCCTTAAAATAGTCTTCTAGTCTCCTAAGTAGGTATTATGTCCCTTTTACAGGTAAGGGCACTGAATCGTAGACCAATCCAATCATGGTCCCAGGTCACACGATAGGGCAAGGCTGAAATGCCACAGCCCATCTTCATTTGAGATTCCTTGAACTTGGAGTCTGTGTGCCCAAGGGTATCCACGTGTGAGAACGTTGTTCCAGCAGCCTCTCCCATCTGTGCCCATGGAAGGGCAGGAGCTTGGCCAAGCCCTGGAGCAGCAGGCAGGAAGCCCCAGTGTGAGAGTGCCCTTCCTGCCTGCTGTGCACACCCGTGTGCCTTCCAGATTGCCTGGAGGCCTGCTGGGTGGAATCTGTTCAGGACGACACCCTGAGTGCTCAGGAAGCTGTATTTCTGGGGCTGAGGTTGGCAGTGGCAGCTGCAGCAGACTGCTGGAAGACTGGACGCTGCGCACGTGTGGGGAGCTGCAGCTGCTGGCTGCTGGCCTTAACTGCTCCTGTTTTACTGATACAGTGACCAGGAGCTAAGCTTTGGGATGTGACAGAATGATGGACAACAAGGATTTAGAAGCCGAAATCCACCCCTTGAAGAATGAAGACAGAAAATCACAGGAAAATCTGGGGAACAGGTTGAAGAATGAAGATAACTTGAAAAGCACACCTCCACAGACCCGGCTGTCCCGCTGCCGCACTGTGGCGTTCTTCCTGTCGTTGTTTACCTGCCTTTTCGTGGTGTTTGTTGTCTCGTTTATCATCCCGTGTCCAGACCGACCAGAGTCCCAGCGAATGTGGAGGATTGATTACAACGCAGCAGGTGAGGGGGCAGGACTGTGGTCTTTGACAGTAAGTCAACCAAGCGTCTGCCAGTTCTGTGCCCCACTTGAAAAGCACACCTCCACAGGGGTTTTAGGGTGCTCCAGAGCAGCCTCAGTGAAACCAGAAGCACTTCTTCGGTTGGGTGGACAGGCACACACAGCTCGCAGCTACTTTTCTCCTATTTTCCTTTATTCTTTTCTGGTACTAGGGATTGAGCCAAGAGTGCTTAACCAACATGAGGACGTGAGCCAATGACCTCACATCCTCAGACCTTTTTATTTTTCATTTTGAGACAGGGCATCACTAAGTTGCCCAGGCAGACCTTGAACTTGGAATCCTCCCACTCAGCTTTCCTAGTCCCTGGGATGACAGTCATGTCATGTGGCTACCGTAACTGGCTTGGTTACTTTCTTTTTCATATTTTTTTCTATAAAACATACAACTGGCAGAAAGACTCAGGTGTCATGAAACATGGGAGATATGCAGCGGGTGGTGTCATCCAGGCTTGTTCTGCTCTGGCCAGAGTGAAGTGTGCCTGTTGAATTGGTTTCCTCCTCTCGGGACAGCATGCACAGTTGTCCTGGCAGTGGGTGGGAGAGGCAGTGACCTCAGTGCTGCTTTGCATACTTGACTTCTTTGGGGGGATAAAGAGAATTTCTCATTGAAGCCTCACTTACTGTCACTTGCCCAGGTTCCAGGACCACTGCCCCTCCCACCCCCCCACCCCTGCCTCGTCCCCTTCTCCTGGTCCTAGGAAGGAAGGAAGGAGGATAGGTTGGTTCTTGTGCCTGCTAGGCTTTTTGTTTCTGTAAAGTCACTTTTTCCAGGTGTTTCATATGCCTCAAGTGTGACAGCTGTCACTTCACATGACATGCTAGGGACTGAATCCAGGGTGCTCTATCACTGAGCTGCACCCCAGCCCTTTTTATTTTTATTTTGAGATAGGGTCTTGGTAAGTTATCAAGGCTGGCCTCCAACTTGTGATCAGCCTCCCGAGTCCCTAGGATGGAGGGTGTGGCTGTGTGCTGGCCTTCTCTGTCTCTGAGGTGGTTCTGTGGTACTCCCTTCATACTATCCATATGGTATATTACAGTAATGGATTTGGGGATGTTAAACAAAACTCAAATTGCTGAGGTAGAAGCCATTAGATGCTGGGTGTGTCTCAAAAACAAAACACAGGACTGAGGATGAAGTTGTTGTTGAGCACCCCTGGCCTCCACCCTTTGTATCACAAAACAAACAAAAAAACTAGCACCACAGGTCACCTGAGCACACTTCCAGCCCATGTTCCGAGAGGCTGATTGGCCTTCCTCCTGGTGGCAGCACCCTGGGCTCCCACTGTGGAGCCCCCCAATGTGGCAGCAGTCCTCCTGCCTTTCCTTCATGCCAGCCACACCAGTGGGTCTGAAGCAGCCTCTTTATGGTCTTGCCTTGCAGTTCCCTGATGACTAGTGATGTGGCCTGTCTCTTCATGTGCCGAGGGGCCATGTGTGTATCTTCTTAGGGTCCTTTGCCCATTTTTCACTGCGTTGTTTGTTCTGTTATTGGGCCATGGGAGTCTTTATAGTCTGAACACTTGTGCCATATGCATATGACTTGCAAATATTTTCTCCTGACCCGTGGGTCATCTTTTTAATCTATTGATAGTGACCTTAGATGCACAAAAGCTTTGAACTTCGAAGAAGTCTCATCAACTTTTTGTTCTGTTGCCTGTGCTTTGGGCATCATGTCTAAAAAATCATTTTCTAAATCCAATGCCATGTAGACTTCCCTGTGTAAAGCACTTTATAGTTTTAGCTCTGTTTTGGACTGATTCATTTTGAGCTTTTGTGTAAGCTAAGGGCCCATTGTCATTCTTCTGCTGTTTGATTTTAAGACAGAGTATATCATTTGAGTCCTTGAATAAAAGGAAGCAGTAGGCCTGTATGTGGACGGAGTGCGGCTGTCTGGATCCTAAGTTGGTCCAGGAGGATCCCTCTCAAACCCAAGCATTTAAAGCACCTGTTTGTACTGCCTGAGCATCCTGCCTATGTCAACACCTGCAAGGATCTGCCTGGCCTGTCACATTCCTGAAGAATTGCTGCTTTTTTCAGTGTGGGGGAAAACCTGCTCATAGTGGCAGGCAGAGCAGAGCAGTGGGTCATGTTAGACTTGACTTTTCTGCAGGCAGGCATGGCCTGTGGAACGTGGTCCGTGGCTTCTTTTTCAGTTACCTATGACTTTCTGGCCATGGAAGACATAAACAGGGACAGGATCCAAGATGTTGTCTTTCTTTATAAAAATACCAACAGCACTGACAATTCCAACCAATCCTGCGCTGACGAAGGTATTTTGGTTTTATCTGAGAAGGAGGGGCTCCCTACAGGGAGAGGGGTCTTTGTTCTGGGTCACATTCTCACTTTTGTGGTGTTTGGGGAGGCAAGTGGTGGGATTCTGGAAACCATCCCATCCCTCTTCCTTCCTTCCAGTAGTGGGAAGAGGAAAGGAGGCAGGCTCAGCCCTGTCACCTACTTGGGGCTGTGAGTCTGAGCTTAGGGACCGGAGACAAAGGAAGCAGGGCCAGGCCCAGGCCCAGGGCTGCAGGCAGGGCGTGAAGAGGGCCAGCTGCACCAGCTGACTGGAGGCTGTGGTCTCTCCCCTCAGGCTTCTCCTCTCCTTGTGCCTTTGTGGCTGCCGTGTCAGGGGCCAATGGCAGCGTGCTCTGGGAGAGGCCTGTGGCCCAAGATGTGGCCCTGGTGGACTGTGCTGTGCCCCGGCTGTCAGATGGCAAGTCGTCTGCCTGTGTCCTTGTGGGAAGACCCAGTTCTCTCACTGCAGTGGACCTGCTCACAGGTGGGCCCTAGGTGGAGGGCTGGGAGAAGAAAGGCATGGTGAGGACAGGCCCTGGCCCCCGACCAAGGATCTGGCTCCGAGGCACTCTCTCCTGGCAGAAGCTTACACCTGTGGGTGCCACTTGGCCCAGATCAGGCCCTACCCCCAGCTGGGAAGGGTCACATTGGCCCTGGGTGTTCTGGAGCAGCCCTTGCCCAGTGCCCAGGAGTAGGAGGTCCCGGGTGGAGTCCAGGAAGAGAAGTCTTCCAGGAGTGACACTGCCGTTTTCCAGTGGCCACCATCTTTGCTCACGTGGGTGTGCCACATCTTCAGCACAGCATCTGTTCCTCTTGATGGGACGTCAGGCCCATTCACACATGTTCCCATTTCTGAATGTGTGGGCCACAGGCCCTGAGCGTGGATGACTTCCCCAGGGCCGTTGCAAGGTTGCTGGGAAGGTGTCTGCAGTGTACACCTGTACAATGATGGTGTGCTTGGTTTTAGGGGAGACCCTGTGGAGCCAACCCAGCAGCTTTGGTGGGAATGCCTCTGTCCTGAGCCCTCTGCTCCAGGTGCCTGATGTCGATGGTGATGGGGCTCCAGACCTGCTGATCCTTACCCGGGAGGCCACACAGGTGCCGGCCCACACTGCTCTCTTCCTGAATCCCCAGTCCCAGCCCCATGCTGCCTCCTCTCAGCCTCCTTGTCCACTTTCACCTCCCAGAGAGGATCAGGTCTGATCCCAGACTCTCTTGCAGGTCCAGGTCTACCTCTCTTCCACTGTCCTTTGTCACTGCAGGTCAGTGGGTACATCTATTCAGGCAGCACTGGGCGCCAGATTGGCCACAGAGGCAGCCTCGGTGTGGACGGAGACAGCGGCCTGCTCCTCCATGTCACCCGGACGGGCGCGCACTACATCCTCCTGCCCTGCGGTATGCCAGCCCCTGTGTTCCCAGGGGGCGCTTGCTACTCACAGGAGTGCTGGTCTTCAACAGATTAGCTCAGCGCCCTGGAGAAAGCAGCATGTAGGGAAGCTGGCTTCTGCCCCCAGGGCATCTGCTGCCCTCTGTCACAGAGGTGCTGGTTGATCCCAAAGTTCAGGGGACCCAAGCACCTGTTCCGTGGGTGGCAGCATGCTGGGTATGGGGCTGCGGGGTGACCCTAGTAACTCCTACTTCTCTGTTTTAAATAGCAAGTTCCCTGTGCAGCTTCTCTGTGAAGGGTCTCTATGAGAGGGTGACTGGGAGAGAGAGCCCCTTCAAGAGAGACCCCCTCTGGGAGAGCATGCTGAACACTTCTGCCACCAGGCAGCTTCTGCACAGGTTGGTCTGGAGCATGGTGTTTGTCCCACGGGTTGGGCTTTGGGACCTGCAAGGACCACAAGAGAGCCAAACAGGCTGAGGGCCACTGTGCAGCTCTGGGCCGTGAGACCATCCTGTATTCAGAAAAGGGACACAGACAGATGGAGGCCAAGCACAGCTGAGGAGAGAGCATCCTGGTGGGATGCTCCTCCTCCCTGGGCAGCCAGGGTCCCTTGAGGAGAGAGCGTCCTGGTGGGATGCTCCTCCTCCTCTTCCTCCTCCTCCTCCCTGGGCAACCAGAGTCCAGTCCCATTCAGGAGAGAGCTCCCTGGTGGGATGCTCATCTTCCCCCCAGCTACCAGGGTCCTGCTTTTCCTCCAGCTGGGGGGCTGAGGCGTGGGGCTATGTTGTGGGAACCTACAGGAGTCAGTCCCTACAGGCTTGGTGGGGTATGAGGCAGCCCAGGGACTGTGTGCTTCTTTATGCTCCCCTGTCCAGCTCTGGAGCAGTCCGTTACTTGATGAGCGTTCCAGGGAAATCTGGCCAGGACTTGCTCCTTGTGAGCTCTGAGGCCTGTGTGCTCCTGGATGGACAGGAGCTGACACCCAGGTGGACCCTCGGTGAAGTCCAGGTCATGAGGTATGGAATCTATCCCCTTGTCCCCTCCTGGCATCTGCAGCCCACCCCACTGGCTGGTAGGAGGGTGGGGGGCAGGCTGGAGGGGTCCACATTCTTCTGCCAAAGGCCTTTTTCCTAGCCATTGGTGCTGCCCTTCCCCTATAGTGGGGCCAGTGAAACCTCTGGTTCTGAGGGTCATCTATTCCTGGGGCCAGATATGGGCATCCCCAGCCCTGTCCTGGTGTGGACATGGAGGACTGAGTGGCACACTGTCCCCAGGTGTTTCCTTCATCCTAGTCTCTTTACAGAGATCCTTTGTGAACTCTTCTTCTCCTCCTCTTCCAGAAAACCCATCCTTGGCCACTACAAGCCAGACACCTTGGCCGTGGTCATTGAAAATGGAACTGGCACTGATAGACAGGTGGGCTTTACTTCCTCCAGAGATTCCAACTTGACACAGTCGAGAAGCAGCACTGTGGCCCCAGAGGCAGCTGCCCTCAGACCAGAGAGAAGGTTCTGGCTGCCTCCAAGAGAGCAGCTGCCTCCATGCTGGCATGGCTAGGGGCATGTATGCCCATGTAAGCCCTGAGTTTATCCCAGTGCTCCCCAGTGTCCCCTCCCTCCCCAGATCCTGCTTCTGGACCTTGGAAGTGGGGCTGTCCTGTGGAGCCAGGCCCTCCCCAGCTTCCCTGGGGGCCCACCTTCTGCCAGTCTGCCAACTGCTGACCACCGCTCGGCCTTCCTCTTCTGGGGCCTCCATGAACTGGCCAGCACCAATGAGATGGTATGGGGGAACACACTCGGGATAGCCCTGCCCATTGGTGGCTGGCCCATCCCAAATCAGCTGAAGCCTAGTGGGAGTGGGCCACAGTGGGGAACGTGCCCTGAGGGGTCTCCTAGAGCTGATAGGGATCTCTGTGTTGGGGAGAACTGATATAATGGATGCCAGGAAGGAACAGGACCAAACTCAGGTTGGGAAGGGGGGCTTCCTGGTGGGTGTCAGCTCTGGGCATGGTAGCTGTAGTGAGGCATCCCTGAAGGTGGCCTGAGTATTGCCTAGGTGTGGCCTTGGCCTGGGGACAGCGGGAGTGTTGAGGCCTGTTGGTGGTCCTCACTCCAGGAGCCCAGAGTCGCCCAGCACAGTCTGTACATGTTCCACCCCACCTTGCCCAGCGTCCTTCTGGAGCTGGTCAACATCTCTGCCCACATCATTGCCTTCGATGGTGAGTGTGATCGTGGGCCCGGGCACCCAGGTCTGCTCTGGCTGACCCTGAGAGGCTCTAACAGCTTCTCCCCCACAGCGCTCCTGTTTGAGCCAAGTCGCCATGCTGCCTATGTCCTCCTGACTGGCCCAGCAAGCCCCAGTGTGCCTGGCCTGGTCTCTGTGACCAAGCACAAGGTACGAGACCTTGTCCCAGGCAGCAGGGTAATTCGCCTGGGTGACGGCGGGCCAGACAGTGATCAGGCCATCAGGGACCGCTTCTCCCGGCTACGGTACCGAAGCTAGTTATAAATGGAACCAGCTGCAGCACGTGGAAAGACTCCAACTGCAGAAGCCAGGCACCCTGGGAAGTGGGCCCCTCCCTCAGCCTCCTATAGAATCCCCACTCCTGACCTGGTGACCACTGTCCACTTGGGAGCCACGGCCTTACTGGTCACGACCGAGGATGTACATGGTGTTGCCCAGGCCCCTGACCCAGCACTCCATGTGCACACTGAGCTGCACTGGGTTTCACTATGCCCTGAGGGTCTCAGCCAGGGTGCCTCTGCAGCCTCCTGGGCTGTGAGCAGAGCTCACCTTGTGGCATGGCACCCTTGCTCTGTGCCCTCTCCTTACCAGCTTCTCCCAGGCCAGAGAAGCCACTGTAGAATGTGCAACTCCCAGGCCTGATCTGCGTGCCCCTCCTCTTCTTGCCTGGTCCCCCCTCTGCACTGACCTCTGGGATCATGAAGATCAGAGGATGGGTGCTGGGGAAGACCTGAGGCCTTGCAGCCCTCCAGGCCTATCCAGAGCAGATGAAGCAGCTCCCATGGGGGGAGAGGAATAGGGATCTAGAGTGGGGGTGCCCCCTACAGGTGGGCAGGGGGCCTGCACCACAGCTTACAGGTGTCCTTAGTGCATCCACTTGGTGTCAGTCTGTGCCCTCCACACACAGGAGCTGCTGTCCAATAGAGGCCCCATGTCCCTGGGCATGGGGGCACCTCCTGCCCCACTCCCTGGTGCTCACCTGATGTAGGACTCACTCTGTGCCTTGTCGCTCCTGAGGCCCAAGGGCAACTGCTATGCTCTGCAAGGAGCAGCCCTGCCCAGACCAGAACCTGAGCTCTGTAGCAAAGAGCCTGATGATGCCAGTCACCACAGAAACTACAGAATAAACGTGCACTGTCTCGAAGAGCCCTGTGGTCTGGTGTGAGCCCGCCATCTGCCTGTCTGCCCAAGGAGCAAAGCAGGAATTTACTGGACAGGAATTTACAGGCCCAGCAGTCGCCACACAGCCTTGGGAGCGAGTCCTGAGGTTTGAGAACTGCTGACCAGCAGGGCACCAATCCCCTTGTAAGCAGGAGCCTTGGGCCAGCATGGGCCTGCAGTGGAGGGCTGGGTGAGCACCTGCTGCCACTGGGGCAGGGCAAGGCTGGGAGGGGCTTCAGGGAGATGCCATGCAGCCTGGAAATGAGGAGCCTGCCGGAGCTTGCTGTGGTTTAAATACAGCTCTGGTCTCGTAGCCTCTAAGGTATCCTTGCTCCTCTTTCTCCTTGGGAAGGCCTGGGGTGGGAATGTGGGGTTAAGGTTGAACAACTGGATGTTGTGCTAGGAAGTAGGTCCACTGTCCCTGAAAAATAAAGGCAACCCAGCCTACAGAACTTGAGCACAGAGGGGCTATAAGAGGGGCTATAGGGACAGTGGCATATATGAGAACTGCCAGGGGCAGAGAGAGGGTTTGCCTGGGGGCTTCAGTAGAGCCATCCCTGGGGGAAGTGCTCTGCAGGTCAGCTGGTGACTGCTAAGGACAGGAGTCTGTTCCCAGCTTCCCTCCAACCACAGTCTTCACCTCCTAAACTTGTTACCATGACCATGGCCACTCATGGGTCCTAGAGGCTCTGCCCATGCTGTGCCCCTGCAACTTCAGGGCCTCAGAGAAGGCTGGGCACAGCTGCCCAGAAGGTGCTGTGTTAATGCCAGGAGCCCCTCCTATGAGCGCTTCCTTGGCAGTTTCCTCTTTTGGCCAGCATCCTCACAGGCCCCTGCTCACCTTGGGCTGCCAGAGCACAGACTGTACCCTCCACCTCCCCAAGTCTCAGCGCAGCCTGGAGCCTGAGAGTCTGGGGCAGAGAGACTCACATTGAGGGAGGTCACCTTTACACCTGAGCCATGCCCACTGACCTTTGCCTTGTGGCCAGCTCACACACACATGCCTCACGTGCTTACACCATGTGCATTCACCAGCACATGACCAGCGCAGGGCTGAGGTCCTTTTATTTCTGCACCAGAGTGGATGGGAAAAGGATGTGGGTCAGCCCTGTGGGTGGGTGGCACCTTAAAAGGAACTAGCCCATGCCTTTAGCCTAGGTCCGGGGAAGCAGGGTACCCTCACCAGAGAGGGAATAACACCAGTAGCCCAAAGGAAGGTTTAGATGGGAAGAATGGACACTGGCTGTGCCATCCTGTCAAAGACCTGCCCTGAGGGAACTGGGAGGCTCCTGGTCAGAGTGACAGCATGGAGTCATCTGTTGAACCTGGGGCGGGTGCCATGGGCAGCACACGAGAGTAGGTGGAAGAGGCTGGAATGGTCTCAGCAGGATTAGGGTCATAGGGTGGGGGAGCTGTGCCTGGGCAGAGTGGAGGACCCAAAAGCCTGCTTTTTCTCATGACAGGTGTCCTGTTGTGCCAGCTGTCTTAGTGTTCTCTGGTGGGGAAGGGCACCCAGTGCTGAGCTGAAGGCTACAGAATGCCAGGGGCTCCACATGGCCTCCTCTTTCTCTGGGAACAAGTCCTTTCCTGGCCAAGCATGGCCAGTGAGATCCCTCCCCAGGACCAGTCCCTTCTGGGCAGGAGATGTCATGTCTGAGGGAAAGGAGAAGTTGGAGAAAGGCTGGCAAGGCTGGGCCCTCTGGACTCAGGTTGAGTGCCACGGGGTGCAGGAGAGGGTGGCCACCATCACAGGTGTCGCTGGCAGGGGGTGAGCCTCCTAGCTCTCCTCGTCACCACCTGCAGCGCTTCCAGCTGCTGAGGGCTCCCCAGAGGTGGGCGGCAGAGCAGGGCTGGGGCTCGAGAGCCGAGGCTTCCGCATGAATGGGAATACCCTGTGGCAAGAAGAGGCCAGACAAGTGGCAGGAAGGCCCTGTCTCCTCCCTGCAGGGCCCTCACCACTCAGTGGGCACAGGGACTGCCTAGGCTCACCGTCTCTTTGTTTCCAGTGGAATCACAGCTTCTGCCAGTAGGCCCTGGTACATGTCAGACTTCATGAACCTTGGGTAGGAGTCCTGCCAGAGACAGCATCCTGGGCTGAGCTGGAGCTCAGGGGACAGCACTTGCCTAGCACGTATGAGGCACTGGGTCCAACCCAGCATTGCTGGGGTCTTGTCCTGCCTACACAGAGGCCTTGACAGGAAAAGGGCTGGCAGCAGCCACCCTGACTTGCCTAGATCAAGGTGGACAGACCTGAGGAGACCTGGCTCCCATCTAGTGGGACCACAATACAACAAAACATAGCCAGGAGCTACAATGCCCACACATATGGAGAGGTAAACCAGGCCAGCCTCAGCATCTCAGCCAGGCCCTGTCTCAAAATAAAAATGAAACCAAACCAAACAACTTCCAAGCCTCACTGACCACCCTTGGCCAATACTGGGGCCCAACTCGTTATTTTTTTAAAAAGTGATAACTAAGGAAGGGTCAAGCATGACTCTGCTGTGGGGTCTGCACACTGGAGAATCACAGCATAGAGTTGTGACATGGAAGCACCAGCCACAGAGGAGTGGGAGGAGACTGGGGGCACACAGGGTAGAAATCGGCACACACAGTAGAGAGCAGGCTGCCCTTTCCCTGACAAGAGGAGCGGGGGAAACACGCCGGCACTAGAGATAATACTTGGGACAAAATCCAAACAGGTAACGTAACAAAAGCAACCAACATTGTGATGAGCCCCATGAGATTGGGTGGGGACACAAGCCCAGATGGGGCCCACCTTCTTCATGAGCATGTAGATGTGCAGTTGTGCATCGTCCAGGACGTAGCGATGGGGCTGATGCAGCCCCTCCAGTGTTCTCTCCATTGTCCGGCTGTCGATGTTGACCCAGTGGGCAGCGCCTGGGGCCAGGAACTGCCTGGGACGGAGATAGCATCTGGGAGTCCAGGCTGGACATGCCCACACACTGGCCAGCCAGTACTACTCCACCACACTCACTGGTACACAGTGTCCACCAGAGTGGGGATCTGGGCCTGCCCTCCAAAGCGCAGCTCCTCACACGCCTCCCAGAAGCTGAGGTTTTCCGCTATGGGCCAGGAGAGCCAAGTCAGAGATCCTACCCAGGGGTAGCCAAGATGGGGATCCAAGGCCTCTTGGGACAGGAGGATCCCGAGCTGGCCGGCAGCCTGGGAGGAAGGGCCAGCCAGCAGCCTCCCTCAAGCAGCCTGCCATTAGCAAGAAGTATGGGGCTTCTCACCACTGAACTCCTTCTGTAGAAAGTCCATGAAGTGGGCCCGCCCCATGGGGTCATCCAGGAGCTCCCGGAAGCTGAAGCCCCACCGCTCCACACGAAGCTTCGTGGGCATAGCTACCCTGGGAGGAGAGTGGTAGGGCTGAGGGGAAGTGGTGCTTCCAGCCCCCCAAGCTGGAGGCATACCCATGGTCCCACGGCCCCGTGCTCACGTGGGTGCATTCATGGCCCAGTAGGCATCGTCATCTGTGACCCAGGGGTTGCTGGGCAGACATCCTGCCAGGATAGGGTCATGTGGGCCTCGCTGGTGGCTGAATGTCAGGAACCTAGAAGAAGTCCAGGCAGTGCAGAGGGGCCTCAGGGGAAAGCAAGTCCAGAAAGGGGCTGGGCTGGGGGTTTCCTGCCCGCCTGGACTCACGCCTCAAGGCAGATGGAGGACTTCACCCGGGTTCGGCCCAGTGCTTTCCTCGACCACTCTATCTAGGGTGCCAGAACTCTGAATCAGGACCTGGGCTGGAGCATGGACTGCCCAAACCCCCCTCCCCCAGGACCTACCTCTCGCTTGTAGAAGTCCAAGCTCTGTGACTGGAAGGAACAGGTGGCTGCATGACCAGCAGGTTTCCCCTCGGGGAACTGGACACCCACCTGCCCAATGCCCGTAGAGCAGAGCTCCTGCCTCACAATACGTGGCAGAGGAAGGTTCAGCACCGCATCCCTGACTCTTTTAGAGAAAAGCCCCTTCTCCTATCCCTAAACCTGGAAGACCTCTGGGAGCCTTTAGTCTGGAGATTTCTAGAATGTTCCATAGTACCTTCAGGTGTTCCGAGCGGCCTTGATGTCCCCAGTTATGTTTTAACTTGTCATATTTTCAGAGGTATTTAAAGTATTCTTTTAAACAACACATACATACGTGAGAAGTCCTTGTACTGGCATCACATTGGGGAACTCAACTCTATCTCAGAAACCTGGGGCCTCACAGCACCCCAGGTCCAGCAGGATGGCTGACCCAGGCTCCCTATGCTCCACAACCAGCACAAGGTATGGCGCTGGATATGTGTACTTCAGACTCTAGCTTGCCCCAGCTCTTTGACTGCCTTTACTCAGGAAGAGTTAGGGTGCTGAGATAAGCAGTTTCCATCAGCAAGAGGACACAAATCTTTCTGGACTCTGGTTTTGGTAAGAGTAGTTGCCTGTCCAGGGCCTGATTTCTGTGGTTTGCAGGCCACAGAGGCCCCAAAGGGAAGTGGAATGGTCCAGGTGCAGGCCATAGCCCTGCTTGCCACCCTCCCACTTCCCTGTCACAGTCCTGGTCTGGGGGAGAGCCCTCCCCTCTCCTCCCCCAGGGCCACTTCACTTACTTGCACCCAGGCAGCAGGTGGGAAGAGAGAGCACAAGAGTTAGGAGGGGGCTTATACCAGAAGTAGAGTAGGGCCCTTGGAGTGGCACATCAGGGACATTTGTGTGGACTAAAGGACAGAAGGGGGACAGGAGGATGGAGCACAGCCCAAGCTGTCCCATGGTGGGTGGTGGGATGAGCCATGGGCAGGTAGGCCAGGGCAGGTGTGTGTGCCAGGACAGGTGTATGTGCAGACGCTTACCATCTGCACCTGATTGGCATTGTTGGAGCCCCTCTCTGGGCCCTGCTCCAGCACATTGGGGACCCCAGGCTGCAAGAAAGAAGGTAAGCTGGGGTGTTAGGTCCCTACCCCTAGGGACCCCAATTCTGAAGCTCTTCATCTTCACCTGCTGGACCTGAGTCTGGGGAAGGCCGGGTCCCAGGTAGCACCCCAAAGCTCAGTTCTGTTGTAGCTCCTCCTGGCCCCCACAAAGGCCTCAGTCCCCCAAGGTTCCCCTATAGCCCTCAGACCAGGAGAGGATCTGACTGGTCCTGTGGTCTGGGGGTGCATGCAGCCACAGTCCTGAGTTTGTCACCTCTGGGTTCTCAACTGAATCACAGAATGACAGCTTCCTGTCACCCACCAGAACCAGGAAGGGCATGTCATTCCTACAGGCTCAAGTCAGAGTTTCAGGAAAGGTTCCAAGGATGCAGGCAGACCCCATGTGTGTCCAACAAACCCACCCCCTCATGTCCCAGGGACTCACCGGGGGTCTGTTCACCAGCCAGTATGTCTGCTCCTGGCATGCAATGACCAGCCTGTCCCCTTTCCTGCGCTGCTTAGCCGCCCTGGAGGAAGGGGGAGGTTAAGCAGAGTCCCCCCTTCGTACTCTGCTCAGGACCTGGAGCCTGGGATGTTTTCTGGTTCTAGGACTGCCAGGCTTGTTGTCACTGGGTGTGGGCATAGACAGGGACAGGGCTCACCGTAGCTGTTCCCGAGCCTGCATCACTACCAGGTCCCAGGTGTGGTTGATCTTCTTATGCAACTGGTCATAGTGCTCCTGGGGACATGAGGTCTCTAGTGGGTGACCCCTTGCATACCCAGTTCTGGGACATGGACCCCACCTCTTCAGTGAGAGTGAGGGAGTGAGTGATGTGTGTGTGTGTGAGATCTTTCCACCTGGAATGGAGGCCAGCCCTCCCCTGAGGCCCTGTGCAGGGGCTGTCTCTCTGGCTCTGGGAGCATTTAGCTGCCCCTTCAGGGTGGGTGGGGTGGGGGCCTACCCAGCAAGAGCAAAGTGGGTATGGACTGTCTCAAAGACTGAGCTGCACACTCTGGGGCAGACTGTGAGGCTTGGGTTCTTCCTGCTAGACTCAGCCTGCTGGGACTCACCTTCTCATGGGTGACCAGGGCTCCCTGCCTTTGTATGTTCTTCTTGGTCAAGTAGATGGCTGGAAAGACAGGGAACAGGCTGCAGAGAGACAAGCTCTGCCCAATCCTGGGAGCTGGCCCGGTGCTAGCCCCAGGTCTTCCACACTCACCATAGTCCAACTCAGCAGCTGGCCACAGAGTGCTGGTCCAGAAGTAGGGAGTCTAGCCATGTTGTGGGGTAACGATGTAAGGCACCTCCTGAGCCCTTCCACCCATATACTGCCCTCACCCTCACAGCTCCTGTCCAGGAGACCACTGGCCATCTGCCCACCTCCTAGAGCTTAGTGGACCACTCTCCATTCTTACCACTTGAACTGAGTCCACTCATGCTTTAGGGTTTTGCGCACAGATTGCCTCCCCCGGCCTGATACGGTAGGGGTGGGGGCCTGCCCAAGTCCCGGATGTAGTCACATCCGAGCTTAGTGTTGTCTGATTCTTGGATGTGATTGGGAAGGGCAGGAAGGGGGCTCCATCATGTTTGAATAACATGTTGAGGTGCAGGTATCCTATCTTCACCCCCAACACAGCCTCCTTCTTCAGGGGTGGAGGCTTAAGGACATCCCCTGCAGGCAGCTGGCAGAGTTCTCTGCAGGTAATGCCTTTTTATGGGGGTCTTGGAGTGGCTCCAGGAAACTGAAACCCCCACCCCTTAACTTGGTCATTATCACAGGGGCACTTCCAATCCTAGCCTCCTGGGGAGGGGGCGGTGAATCGCCAGCGGTGATTTCACCACACCCCCCTCCAGCGCTAGCAGGCCCGCCCTCCCGAGTCCCCTCCCGAGTCCCCCTGACAGGCGGCGGGGCAGGCAGGGTCGCTCGGGCGCAAGGCCTGACCTGGAACCTGTAGGGCGTCTCGTCCGGCCGGAGCGCCAGGCTGCGGGGCTCGCGCAGCGGGTATATGTAGCCGTGCTGCGCCAGCAGGCTGCCCAGGTGTAGAGCCTCTGGGGGTGGGGGGTGAGTGAGTGCTCCTCCCGGCCCGCCCTCCCCAGCCCCTGGGCTGGCCGACCCTCACCCTCCTCCGAGATGCACAACTTCCGGACCAGCCACTCCACGACGTCGCTGCCTGCACGGGAGAGGCTGGGTGGGCGCAGGCCTGGCTCCCTGCTCCCCCCCAGGGCCCTCACCGCGCCTCACCCGTCACCGCGTGCGGGATGACAGTGATGAGCAGACGCTGGCTTCGCGTCCGCACGCCCTGGTCAGGGTCCTGCATCCTCACAACCATCCGCTCCATCTGGGCGAGGGAGCCGTGAGGGGCGTCTCGGCGGCGCCCCCGGACCCGGCTCCTAGAGCCGGCGAGGCCAGCCCCTGCGCGTCCCCCATCCCCCGCGTCCCCCATCCCCCGCGCCCCCCGGACCCTAGGGGCTGGAAGGCCCACCTTGCGGAGGTGCGGCCTCTGCGCGCGGGGGCGCCCGCCGCGGGGCGCTGGGCTAGCGGCCATGCCTAAGCGGTGGACGTCCGAGCGGCCCCGCCCCTCCCGCCTGGGTTAACCCTTGGGGCCTCGGGCAGAGGCCGGCCGCCCAGCCTGTGTTGGAGGGCCTGCAGCGCAGGGCAGTGACAAGAGCGACAGGGACCCAGGGATGCCCTCCCAGGTCTGGCCTGGCCTGAGCCTGGGGAGGTGGGGCGAGGCGCACCTTCCACGGGACGAGGGGGCCCAGAGGGCGTGGACTCGGACCTGGAGCGGAACCAGCAAATAGAGGCTCACCAGGGGAGGGCCCGAGAGGAACAAGGGTTCCGGGTCTGCGGTAGTCCCAGGCTGCCAGTGTGTGTCCCCCAGGGCGGAGGGGACCGGCAGCAGTCACTGCTGTGAGGTCAGAAGAGTCTCTGACAGCCTGAGGAGTGTTTCTCTGCAAACCACGGCACCCACCGCACATGACCTGTGTGGGTGCCACAGGTTGGTGTGACCCTGACCATGATCATGAGCTGGTCCCCGTGGTTCCCAGCACTGTGGGAGCTGTGATGGCTTTTCCCTGTGTCAGAGTGGTCCTGTGGTTGAGGTTGCTGGGAGTGTGTGACACCGTGGGTTCCTGAACAGGGATCCTTAGAGACTGGGGAGAAGAGTGGGGAATGGCCACATCCCCTTAACTACACAGGGGATTGGGTGGGACAGCAGGTGAACAGGCAGAGATCCTAGCCAGGGTGCCCTGGAAATATAGAAAGGGGTTTACTGGAGAAGGGAGGTCTCAACACCTCCTACCCAGATTCACCCAGATTCCCAGGGTCCAGGCACTTTCTGTCCCTTCTCCAGCAGCTTGGCCATCCCCTCCTGAGATATGCCCAGGCCCTCCAGGCCCCATTAGGAAGCCCTTTATAAGAAGTAGAAATGCTATGTTATATTTATCCTCCCTGTGCCAGAGGTCAGATGGAGGGAGGTGGGTAGGGCGGCCTTGGGCCAGGAGCATCCAAACATGGCCACCTGAATCCATTACCAGTGCTGGCAGTGCAGGTCCAGAATGACATGGGGCATGGAGCTAGGGGCTGGAGGGGGCACCTTCATAGGCAGGAACTCTTCCTCTTAGATCCCAGGTCACCCATTCCCCACTCCCATACACACTGTATGTGGGCGGGGGACAGGGTGGGGTGTGTGTCAGGCTGGCTTTGAGAGTGAGTGAACATCTGGATGCTATAGGCCACCAGCAGCTGGAGCTGTCCCCTGGAGACAAGTGACCTAATACTTCCAGTCCTTCAGAAAAGGGCAGCAGGGGTGGGTCTCCAGGGCCCCTTTGCAGGATTCTGTTTTGGAAAGACTGGCCAGGTGAAGACCCAGCCAGAGTGCACAGAGGGCTGGCCTCTTGCTCAGACAGTGGGGCTCTGGTCTGATTCCTGGGTGTCCCCAGAAATGGGGATGGGGTAGAGGTGTCTAAGAAAGGGGGCTCAATCTGGTGTTGGGCAACCCCCTTTATTCAGACTCAGCCTTTGGTCTGTCTCCTGCTGAGGGTCTGCTCACCCCTCACCTGCCCTGGCTGACCCCCAACACCCATCCACAGCTCTCAGGTGTCAAGAAACCCTGGCTTCCCCCTCATCTCGCCTTCTATTTTCTTCATGGTTCTCTCCCAGAGGGCAGGACCTCCCGAATTATCTGGGTCCCCAGGCCCCTACAGATAAAAACCAGCCCTGCGGGCACATCCTTTAGTGTTTGTGGCCTAGACTGAGCTTCAGGGTGCTCAGACCAGCCTGCCGAGGTCCCCTTAGGCTGCGTGCCAGCCCCTGCCCCAAGTTAGGTGGCCCCGGGAGTCCCCGCTGCCCAGAAGCTGCGCGGGGGCGGAGGGGAGGGGCGGCGGAGGGCTGCTGGGCCCAGGTGTGGCCTGGCCGCCTGCAGCTAATGAGAGCCGGGGGACACAGAGGGGAGGGGGAACGCACCTGCTGCACTTCCCCAGCCCCGCCCGAGGGCTCGGGGGAGACCCCGGCTCCTGCGGGCGCCGCAGGGCGGGGCGGGCCGCGGCGGCGGCGGCGGGGACGGCCGGGTGCCGGCGCCGTGCGGGCGACACGCGCGTCTCTGCGGGCTGCGCGGGGTCCGCGGAGCGGCTGGGGGCGCGCGGCGCGGGCGCGGCGCTGGGCGCGGGGGGCGCTCCCGGCCGGGATGAGCTCACCGCAGTCGCGCCGGGGCTGAGCCGAGCCGGGCGGCGGCTCCGCGTTCGGGCCGCGCGCCACCATGCTGGGCCTGGACGCGTGCGAGCTGGGGGCGCAGCTGCTGGAACTGCTCCGGCTGGCGCTTTGCGCCCGAGGTGAGCGGCTGGCCGGCCGGGTGGCGGCCACGTGGGCGGTGGGCCTTCCCGGCGGCAACTTTGGGGGCGCGTGGGGACCTCCTGGCGTTGCCCCGGCCTGACTCCAGCGGGGGTGGGGGCTTGATTCCCAGCGACCAGCAAGGGGAAGGAAGCCTAGGGTCGCGCGCGTGTGAAGTCAGGGAGGCACAGGTCTCTCCCCTAGGTGGGGCTGGGGCTCCAGAGAACCCTAGTCTGGAGGCTCCATGGGTGGGGGCTAGAGCATTATGGGAAGGGCCCAGAGGTAGGGACCCCCTGGAGGGCCCCGGGGCCACCACTCTAGCAGTAGTCCCAGCCCCGTGGTTCCACACTTGGGGTCATCATTCCTCTACGTTTGGCCTCAGAGTCAGGGAGGGCCCCTAGATGGACATCTGGCCAGAAGCAAGTTGGCGCCCCAAGGATGCCCCTTGGCCAGGTGCCTTGGGAGCCTCCTCCAGCCACCAGGGCTCTTGTGGGAGAGGCAGGTGGGATGCTGCCTATGCCCTGGGAGCCCTCTCACTGCTCTCCCTGGTTCACCCTCCCTCTGAGCTCCACCACCTGCCTCCTTCCTAGTCCTTTGGGCAGTGGGAGGCACAGCTGGCCAGGTGGGGGTGCTCCAGCAGGGTGCTCCAGTGCCAGGGTCAGCTGGGGGCAGCACCTCATATGCCTTCTCCAACTCCCAGTTCTCCTGGCTGACAAGGAGGGGGGGCCAACACCACTGGAGGAGGCACTGGACGACGCTGTGCCAGAGTATCAGGCACCTGGGAAGAAGAGCGCCCTGGAGATCCGGCAGCTGGACCCTGAGGACGAGAGCCTCACCCAGTACAAGAGAGCACTGCTGGGAACTCTGCCACCTGTAGTGGGTATGGGCTTGGAACCTGGGCCTAGAGGGCTGTGCCTGGGTGGGGAGCAGCAGGGCATGCTATGGACATTGCTCCTCCTCAGATCCCAGCCTGCCTAACGTGCAGGTGACCAGGCTGACGCTGATTTCGGAGCAAGCTCCAGGGCCCATCACCATGGACCTCACAGGTAATGCCACTGCAGACCACCACCATTTGTCTCTGGAGCAGAGACCTCTTAGGACCCCTGTGCCCCATCCCAAGTCCCTGGGCCCATCCTGAAACCCTGAGGGCACCACACCCCACGTGGGGCTCCTGAGGCAGGATGAGCCCACCCTGGAGTTAGAGCTTACCTGCCATTTCCCTCCCAGGGGACCTGGCTGCGCTGAAAAGCCAGGCGTTCATCCTGAAGGAGGGTGTTGATTACCAGGTGAAGGTTACCTTCAAGGTGAGGGCAGCTGCGGTGGGGGGCACCGGCCGGCCAGTGCCCTGTCCCCAGAGGAACCTTTAACGCCGTCTGTCCCACAGGTCAACAAGGACATCGTCAGTGGCCTCAAGTGTGTGCACCACACCTTCCGCAGGGGCCTGCGCGGTGAGGGCAGTGTGGAGGGCCGGGTGGGGGTGAGTTGGGGCAGGTGGAGGGCAGCCCTGACATCCTGTCCCTCTCTCAGTGGACAGGGCTGTCTACATGGTAGGCAGTTATGGCCCCAGGGCTCAGGAGTACGAGTTCGTGACTCCAGTGGAGGAGGCTCCGAGGGGCGCACTGGTGCGGGGCCCCTACGTTGTCAGGTCCCTTTTCACAGACGACGACAAGACAGCCCATCTGTCCTGGGAGTGGGGCCTCCGCGTCTGCCAGGACTGGAAGGGCTGAATCCTGGCTCTGGCCCTTGTTCCCACCTCTGTCCACTGCTGCAAGGGACCCCAAGCTTTCCCTGGCCCCTGGTCAGTGACCAGACCCTGCCCTCTCTCCGTCCTGCATCCCGCCTGGCGCTGTGCCCCATTAAATGTCGTCTCGCTGCCCTCCGTGTGGCCTCTTTCTGCCTCCCCCTCCCTCAAGGGGGTGCTCTCAAGCTTTATCGTCCCTGAGAAAGGGCCCAGGTGCTACGTGGCAATTGCTGCTTGGTCCCCAGTCCCCTTATCTACCCCAGCCTCCGGGGCCCGGCACTGCCATGGACGGCCAGCTTCTGCCTGTGCTGCTGCTGTTCCTGCTGGGGGCCTCAGGCCTACAGGGACAGGGACCTGAGAGACCCTCAGAGGATCTCCTGGAGGAGACCCCTGGGGAGGAGGTCCCCAAGGAGGATGGGGTCTTGGTGTTGGACCACCACACCCTGGGCCTGGCCCTGCAGGAGTACCCAGCCCTGCTGGTGGAGTTCTGTGAGTGTTTGGGCCAGTGGGTGGGGGGCCACAGGGACTACCCAGGGTCTCCAGCCCCAGCCCTGTGGACTAGGGGATCTTCCCAGAGGCACTGTGCCCAGCACTCCAGCTTCCTAGGAGCACCCTAGGGCAGGGAGCTCTGGGATGGAGTGTGGAGGGGTGGTGGTTATGCGGGGAGGCCCAGGGGACATGAGAACACCCTGTTTGGCCATCTGTGCCCTCAGGCTGATGTCCTGCCGCAGGGCCACTTCTCCAAGCTGCTGGTGTGGGTCTTTCTGCAGGCTCTCTACAGAAGCATGGGGATCTGGGTCTGTAGACACCCTAGTAAATAAATGTCAAATCTGTCCGCGGCAGCCTCAGGAGGCAGCCATGTGTGTCCCAGGAACCCCAGCCACACCTTGTTGTCCCTTGTGCCCCAAGCTTGGGGGCCTGGAGAATCTGACTCCTGATCTCAGCCCTGCCATGGCCCAGGCTTGGGTGGGGTCTAAGGAGAGTGTGCACAGCACACCCCTGCTCCCTCAGGATCTGCAGGGAGGGGCTGTGGCTGTGCAGGCCTGGCACTCATGGCCTCATCCCCCAGTCGCCCCGTGGTGTGGGCACTGCAAGGCGCTGGCCCCTGAATACAGCAAGGCGGCTGCCTTGCTAGCAGCTGAGTCGGTCACGGCCACGCTAGCCAAGGTGGATGGGCCTGCAGAGCAGGAGCTGACGGAGGAGTTTGGTGTGACAGGGTACCCCACGCTCAAGTTCTTCCGTGATGGGAATCGGACGCACCCCGAGGAATACACAGGTGTGGGGTAGGCACAGCCTGGGGTGGGGTGGGCTGGGGCCTGCGTAGACTGAGGGCACACTCCACAGGCCCCCGGGAGGCCAAGGGCATCGTTGAGTGGCTAAAGCGGCGGGTGGGGTCCAGTGCCACCCGGCTGGAGGATGAAGAGAGTGCACAGGCACTGATGGACGCTGGGGACGTGGTTGTCATCGGCTTCTTCCAGGTAGGCTGGGCTGGGGGCCAGGCCATGGGGGCAGCAGTAGTGGTACCTGCCAGCCTCACAAGAGCTGGGCCTGTAGGACTTGGAGGATGAGGATGTGGCCACCTTCCTGGCCCTGGCCCGCGATGCCCTGGACATGACATTTGGCTTCACTGACCAGCCAAAGCTGTTTCAGAAGTTTGGCCTCACCAAGGACACTGTGGTCCTCTTCAAGAAGGTGAGTTGCGCTGAGGCAGGGATCAGGGCTAGGGCTATGGCCCTAGGTGACCCTCCTGGTGTCTAGTTCGATGAAGGACGGGCCGATTTCCCAGTGGACGAGGAGCTGGGTCTGGACCTGGGGGACCTGTCCCGCTTCCTCATCACACACAGCATGCTCCTGGTGACGGAGTTCAGCAACCAGGTGAGCTCAGCTGCCTGGGGGTGCAGAGCTGGCTGGATGGGCCCTGGGAGTCACAGGAAACCATTCCACAGACCTCCCGGAGGATCTTCGGCGCCAGAATCCTCAACCACCTGCTGCTGTTTGTCAACCAGACGCTGGCTTCACATAGGGAGCTCCTGGAGGGCTTCCGGGAGGCGGCTCCCCCACTCAGGGGGCAGGTACTGGGGGACCAGGAGGAAGGGGTGACACGGTGGCAAGATGCCCAGCATGGACTCTCTGCTGGCAGGTGCTGTTTGTGGTGGTGGATGTGGATGCCAGCAATGACCATGTACTGCAGTACTTTGGTCTCAAGGCTGAGGAGGCCCCCACCCTGCGCTTGGTTAACATTGAGACCACTAAGAAGTATGCACCCCCTGGCGGGGGGCCTATCACTTCAGCCTCTGTGGCAGCCTTCTGCCAGATGGTCTTCAGTGGGAAACTCAAGGTGAGCTGGCTAGCGCCACAGGGTGGGGCAGGGAGGGCACAGCCACTCCTGGGGTCCTTCCCCACACAACACCAGAGCTCCTGGCCTGGCCCACAGCCCTACCTGCTAAGCCAAGAGGTCCCCCCTGACTGGGACCAGCGGCCCGTCAAGACCCTTGTGGGCAAGAATTTTGAGCAGGTGGCTTTCGACGAAACCAAGAATGTCTTTGTCAAGTTCTGTGAGTACTGAGGCTGGTGGGTGGGTGGGTGGGTATGCAGGGACCCAGCTAACCAAGTATGACACCTCACAGATGCCCCATGGTGCAGCCACTGCAAGGAGATGGCCCCAGCCTGGGAGGCACTAGCTGAGAAGTACAGGGACCACGAAGACATCATCATTGCCGAGCTGGACGCTACGGCTAATGAGCTCGAGGCCTTCACTGTGTCTGGCTTCCCCAGGCTCCTGTACTTCCCCGCAGGGCGGGATCGGAAGGTGAGGTACTAGGGCTGGGGCTGGGGCAGCCAGGCCTGGCTCCGGGCTGACGCAGGTGGGCTGTAGCAGGAAGCGCCTTTAGCTTCCCACTCTTCCCCAGATGATGGAATACAAGGGCAACAGGGACCTGGAGAGCTTTTCCAAGTTCCTGGACAGTGGGGGTGAGCTGCCAGCAGAGGCACCCACAGCCCCCTTCCAGGTATGCACCCCATCCAGGGTTCTAAGCCCTGGGCAGGTCACCTCCAGGCGGGGCTGGCAGGACTTGGGGTGGACTGAGGGCAGAGCTGAGCTGGGCTTCTGTGACCCTTTCTAGGAGCCACTAGCCAATTCCAGTGTGGGGCCCCGGGAGGAGCTGTAGCCACCACATCACTGCCAACTGTAAGTGGCAGGTGATCCTGGCTGGAGAAGCTGTGCTCCGTGAATAAAGAGCTTTGCACCTGGACTGAGTGTGTGGTTCCTGGCAAGGCTGGCAGCATGGCCGTGGCCAGCCTCAGCCTCCTGGGCCCGCTGCACCATGTAGGACCTTTCTGCAGCCATTACCTGGAGTGCCCCCCTCCACCATGACCTTCACTGATGGGTCTGAGGATGGCAGGGCTCAGCTGGGCCCATCAGCTGTAGTCAGTCACTCCACAGCCAAGGCAGCTCCAAAAACTTTTATTTCATTACTATCCAAGTACCTTGAAAAGATCATTGTACAAGTCATTGCATGGAAAATGGCTGGGTCAGCCCCCTGCTGGCCCTGGCCTGATAAATGTACATATTTACATGGGCCCTTAGAAAGGAGGGTCCCTACCCGCTGAGCTGGCAGCCAGAGACAGGCCCCACAGTGCTCATTGCGGGATTCACACAGTGACAGGCGAGAGAGGGCATGTTGAAGGCACTCAGTGACAGGTACAATCTGCAGGGGCCCCTGCACCCAGCCTGGGCCTGACCGGGTGCCGGGGCAAGTCCAGGGGGAGCAGTGACACTGGCGTTCAGGACCAGTGAGGCCTGCGGGTTGCGAGGTGGACAGCAGGGGCTGCTGGGGTCTCCTGCAGCTCCAGGCAGGTAGCCTGGCTCGGGGACTCTGCTATTGCTGTGGTGGGCCTCCCTCTCCTGGGCAGGACAGACCAGCCTTGGGACTGCTCTGAGGTACCAAGGGCACTGCTGGGTACTCCCCGCGACCCCAGGCTCCGAAGCTGTGCTGTGCTGGCCTCATGTCAGTCCACCTTCTCCACCTTGCCGATGATCTTCTCCTCAAAGATGGGCAGGACAGCCGCGTCCTCTCGAACCTCCTCAAACACCACCCCGCAGTCGAACTCGTCGCTCACCTTCTTGAAGTAGTACCTGGGGATGGGGCCGCAGCCAGTGAGAGGGATTTCTCCCAGAGCCCACAAGTTGCGTCCACCTGCGGCCATATGGTGCAGTGACCACTGAGGTGCTGCCAGCTCCCTGCCTGCTGGGAAGTGTCCAGAGCCCCTGGGAGCCCTGGTCTGGCCCAGGTGCTGTGATGAGGAGCAGGTGGGCGTGGAGAGCTGGGCTCTTCCCATAGCCACTCAGTGACAGAGACTGACCTGGCAGCCTCCACCCAACTCTGAGGTTGGCCTTCAGGGCCTTCTCCACCCTCTGCCCTTCTCAGGGATCCGGAGGCCTCAGCAGGAGGAGCTGAATTGTGAGGCTGGAGCCCAGGTCAACCCAGCACATACACCGACCTGTTTGGGCCTGTTCCCCCACCTTTAGACACAGACCTGATGCTACCCACTCCCCCACCTGCCCAGTATGGAGCAGCAGGCAACACCCAGGACTGGGATCAGTAGGCTGAGGGTGCAGACGAGGGCAGGAGGAGGTGGGAAAGCAGCTCTTCCTGCACAGCGGCACCTCACTAAGGCCCCAGATTCTCTTCTTACCTGTAGCTGCCCTTCTTGGTCAGCAAGTCCTTGAACTGGCCCAGGGTGACTGTGCGGCCCCGCACCAGGGTCCGGTAGGGAATGGGCTCCCCGCAGAAGTAGTAGGCCACAACGATGCTGTCGCAGGGCTGGGCACTTCCGCTGCCCGCCCTCCGCTGAGCCCTCGTCCTGCAGGAGAGAGTAGCAGCTACTGGGCCTGCTGGTGCCTGCTCAGGGCAGCTGGGGCCCTCGCTCAGCAACTCCACACCTGCAAAGACCCTGCCCACATGGAAGTCACCCTGGCCAGTCCTCAGTGGCCTACCAGGACAGGTCCTGCTGCCTGGTGGGAGGTAGTGCCCACCACATGAAGTAGGCACGCGGCTTCTTGCCATAGCCAGGCAGAGCACTTGCTGTCCCCACAACCAGGTGGCCACTCCCTAGTACCCAACTAATACCTAAGTTCTGAAGCTCTTGAAATATCCGAAGGGCCAGGACAGGGCAATCAGACCTCAAAGCAAAAGTTCCCACTGGCTACAGCTGGCCAAACCTCCAGGGCCGATGAGGCCAATACAATATCCTGCCCAGAAGGAGGTGGGCCCTTTCCTGGCAGGTGCCACATGGCTGCTAGATCTGGGAAGGCAGGTCATGACCCTGTGCTCCCAGAAGCTGCTCAGGCACAACAAGGCCTGGCCTCGGGTCCCTGAGCTGGGCACACCAGAAGCTTCCAGAGCCAATCTCATGGCAGGAAGGCAACAATGGGCACTTGTCTCCCTGCCCCCAGGTGAACGGGCCACCTTGGCAGTGTAACTCTTTTGCACACCAAGCTCCCAGGCACCTGTGTTTCTAGACTTTCCCTCAGTACTGTACTCTCAGAGCTCATGGAGGCCATTAGAGAAGTGCCACCGCAATGGACATGCTTCTCCAGGGACAGGAGGAGCAGGTGAGGCATGCTCTGGAGCGGGGGCTCTGCAGTCCCTTGTTTACACAGTGGATCCCATCCTTACACCCCTCTTTGGGGTGAGCCCCCTACGCCTGCCTGGAGCAGGAACCAGGAAGGGGGAGGTCGACCATGTCCATGTGCAGCAGGGCAGGTCCTTGTTTCTGGCTCTGGCCAGTCACACTGTCCATGAACCATACCAAGTGAGCCCTGTCTAAAGCCCCTGGTACCATTTCAAGGGCTGTGACCCCATGCACCCCAGCCTGGGCACAGGCAAGCACAAAGTAGGAGGTAGTGCCTATGTGGACAGGCCACGGGCCCAGATGCACCCTGGCCTTCCAGCCTGTCTCCACAGGGCAGCAGTGACTTCCTAGACAGGGATGGGAGAAAAGGTGGGAGCTGGTGCCCCCTTCTCCAGAACTGCCTCAGACATGGTGCCTGGACTCATGCCCAGAACAGTGCTCGACCCGGCAGGAGTGTGCCAGACTGGCTGGGGTAGGTGGCAGTGGAGGACCCTCCAGGCACACGTACTCTGTCTCGGAGAGCTCCAAGTCCGACACGGCTGGCACCACGCTCAGCACAGGTGTGCACGCTGGCCTGACGCAGGTGCGTCCCCGCTGCATAACCGCCTGCACATACCTAGAGAACAACCCGCGTCACTGGGGAGGGGACCACGGCCAGTGCTGCCAGACAGAAGGCCAAGGGCAAGGGGAGGGGAATGTGCTTGTGGGAGGTGGAGGGGACGCCATACCAGGGTGCCTGACTGTTGGGTCTGGAGCACCACGTTTGAAGAGATGCGAGGGCTGGACAGCACTGTAGAGCTGGGCACTCACCCAGGGGTGCACAGCCCCAGGTTTCTGAGTTGAGACATGACTTGGGAGCACTGATCTGGGAGTTAAAGCTATGCTTTGTCCTTAGGGACGACCCTCTGTGTTGTAGAGCCCACCTGCAGCCTCCCCTGAAGCACAGGGGCCCTACTCGGCAATCCGGAGCCCCTGGGGGATCCCTGGTCCTATGAGGGAGACCTGTCCTGGGGTCACAGTGCCCTTCTGCAGGGCCCCATGTCTGGATAGGCTGCTGAACTGCCCTGAGAATGATTTCCACCCTGACCAGCCTGGGCACGGCCAATAAGGCCCAAGGCCACGTCCTTCTCTGCTTTGTTCCGTATATCTAGCTGCTTGCAAAAAGCCCATCCCCTGGACAGACAGATAAACCCAGCAATTCCAGGGTTCTCCCTACACCTGGAGTTGCTGGAGCCACCAGATGGAACCATGGCATGAGAACTGCACCCCAAAATGCACAGCAGAGGCAGCTCCTGCGGATCAGCTGATGTCCCAGGCCAGGAGAAAACCACAGCAGGTGTCTTCCCAGAGCACCCCACCCAGACTAGGGCAGGCTCCAACCAGACATGCATAGGATCTCAGCACCAAGAGGGAACGTCCCTACAAAGAGGAGGAGTGAAGAAGGCTAACAGTAATGTGGCTGCCCCTTCGGTTCAGGTGACTGTCACCCTGGCTCTGAAGTGGGTGCAGGCTCAGAGCCTGTTACAGGTCTGTGGCAGGGCAGTGTCACCTGACACCAGTGTAGCAGATGGGCTGGAATACTGCTGAACCCAGCCTTATCCTCTAGGCAGCCTAGAATAGGGCAGCCCCATAGCTGGGAGGACCCGAGATACTCAGTGAAGGGCCAGTAACTTCTGAGGAAAACAGGGGCTTCTGTGACCATGGCCCAGGACCTGGTGAGGGACACATCTCTATGTATCACAGAGACCTGACCCACTGGGAATTCCAGCCAATGGGTCAGAAGCGCATTCTCGCCTGGAGAGAAAATGCTGCTGCCCTAGAGGGGAGATGCTGCTTCAAGGGGCAGGCAGCAGGTGCGGCGCTTGGGCCTCAGTGCTGGCTGCAGTCCTGCCCACCACAGAGCCCAGATTACCCAGCGGCTGACGGTCACCTGTCCCTGCTGAGTTGGGGATCTGTGGTCTCCACCAGAACAGGTGCCAGAGAACACGCTGGTTCTCCTCCCCCAGGGGCAGTGGCGACATCCGGTATCCCACCTAGACCCACAGCAGGGCCACCTGCAGCCTCAGCAGAGGGGCAGCAGGCTGTCTGATCAAGTGCCTGCACCCACCTCTGCTTGGAGGGCAGCTTGCTGGCTCTCTCCTCCTCTTCCAGACGCCTGCGGGCCTCCTCCAGCTGGGTCAAGGGGTTGGGGGCCGGGTTGGGAGGCATCGTGGGGTCTTGAATGAAGAGATGTGAGGGCTGGACAGCATTGCGGAGCTGGGCACTCACCCAGGGGTGCACAGCCCCAGGGCGCTCGACGGACAAGGGCCTGGAGCTCTCGTGAACCTGCTGCTTCCTCGCTCCCGAAGACCTTGGGGAGCAAGGACAAGCATGGCAGTCCCAGTGCACTGGGCGGGAGCAGCTGAGGCCTGAAGCCGGCTTCAGGGGCTGGTGAGCTCCTAGCACTCAGCAGGTACATTCCTGTCTCGTGGGGTTTTTAACTTCATTTTTAGCAGCTTTACTGAGATGTGAACCATATACAATATATGCAAACTCTTTAAAACCATACACCATATACTATACATACTATTGTTAATTAAAAAGAAATTATTTATGGTGCATGCCTGAAATTCCAGCTGCTCAGGAGACAGAGGCAAGAGGATGGCAAATTTGAGTCCGGTCTCACCAAATTAGCAAGACCCTAAGAAACTTACAGAGACCCTGTCTCAAAAAAAAAAAAAAAATAAAAAGAGGGTTGGGGGATGTAGCCCAGTAGTTAAACCCCTGGGTTTAATCCCCAGTACCAAAAAATTAAAGAGTAAAAATAAAAATAAGTTTTCAGGACTGGGCACATATAGCTCAGTGGTAGAGCACTTGCTTAGCATACGTAAGGCCTTGGGTTCAACCCTTAGCACCACAAAAAAAACAAACAAACAAACAAAAAAAGAAATGTCCATGGTGGAAAACCTGGAATATACAGGAAATTAAAAGAAAAACTAAATAATTCACAATACCCTAATTTATAAATAGCCACTCTCAGTACATACACATCCCCTTACCCACTAAAAGCACATAACATAGCTGGCCTGAAGGTACGCATGTAGTTTTCCCTGATTTTCCCACTTAACAATCACAGCCTTCCCTTCACTATGCCCTGGGAATGTGTTCTTCATCCACAACACCCCACCAATGAACCCTTGAACAGTCAGCAGAGACACAGCAGTCTCTGGGCCATGGGGGAGACATCAGAGAGGGCTGTCCCCTCAGGCAGGGGCACCTCAAGACAGGGCCAGGGCACCCAGCCCTAGCTCACCTGCCTCCATGGCACTCGCCAGGAGCAGCAGATACTGAAGGTAGCCCCCCTACCCCAAGGGCTATCCATGCACACTATCTCTTCAACACAGAAACTGCCTTTCTTGGGGAAATGTTTGGGACACAGCCCACCATCCTTTGTAAAAACCATTGGAGAGAAACCACAAGCCCACCCACACCCTAGCCCGAGCTGGACAGGGATCCCTGAAACCCTGGGGATAGGCTCTGTGGCCCCAAACAAATAAAGGGGGTGGACAGTTGCCTCCCCTGACAATCCCAAGCCCCACTGGCAGACAGGGCTCCCATTACTCTCTCCAAGTCCTCAAGAGGGTGGTCTGTGCTGGCCAGGTATGGGCTGACACCTCTCTGTGGCATTGGACACACAAGGGACATGGGATGATACAAGGGAGTGAGCTGATACTGAGGTCCACAACATGTGGCGCTGGCCCTGGGGCCCTCACTCCACACCATCCCAGAGCAGCCTCTGTCCTCAAGGCTGGGAACAAGCAAGTGAGAGCAGATGGCATCTCCCACGGCTGCTGGCTTTCCTGTCCTGAGCTGGCCCCCTCAGGGGAAGGGCTTATGGCCCAAAGCCAGGAATAACCTCCAAAGAGCAGGAGGGCTCCTGTGCCCTGGGAGAGGCTGCTGGCTAGCTCTGGGGAGGGGGCCGGTGCTGTGGGCACTCACCCATGGCCAGCCTTCCTGTGCCTGCTGATCTCCTTCTCCCCCTCGATGATCCACTGCATGATCTTCTGGTTCTTCTCTGCGTCCTCGGCAGGACCCGGCACCTCGGTGCTGCCACTCTTCCCAGGGTCCACCTTCTTGGAGCTCCTTTTGGAAGGGGCGCCTGCCTTTCCCCTGTGAGAGCAAGACCTGAGGGTTGCCCTGACCTTCTCCATGGTCTTCTGAGCCCCTGACACTCCACAGAAGGGCACTGTGCCCACTGCAAGGTGGCTACCTCTACAACAGTCTGCTGCTGCCTGAGCACACCACGGGAAGCTATACTGGTCACCCACAACCCACCAGGAGAGACACGGTGGACTGCAGCCCTGACCTCCACCTCCTATCTCAGGGCCAAGCAGACCCTCCTTACCCAGACCCTGACCCTGTGCCTGGACCCCACCTGGCTCCTGCCCAGGTTTCCTATGATTTTCTAGGGAAGCTCGGGCCTCCACAGGGATAGCCTGGCACCCTGGCCCTGCTGCTCGCCACTCACCATCATGTACAGGACAAGGACCCCGCCATTCCCAAAGCAGCCAGTGGTGCAGAACTCACCCACAGGCCAGGTCACAAGTGTTGGGGATAGCGCCTGTATTCTCTGAGCAGCCACGGGACTTGCTTGCATGACCGTGAGGCTCTGGGCCCCATGTGAAGCTGCTCTGGGCTCTTCGAGAAGCCTCGGCCTCCAGCTGCTCCTTGGGCCTGGATGTGCCGTGGTGCAGGTGGTGATGAACATGCCTGTGGTGGTGCAGGCCAGCCACATCCAGCTTCATCCCGGACCTGGGCATGTGCTTCCCATGGCCCAAAGCTGCACCCCCCAATGTCACCATCTTTGCCATGTGCCCACTGTCGGGGGAGCGGTGGCCAGGCCCAGGGGACTGGCAGCCAGGTGTCCTCATGACCCGCTGCACATGCTCGTCCAGGATGCTTTCGGGGTTCTCCTCATGGGCATCCCGCAGCCCGCCACAGCCCACATCCACATAGCGGGGTGGGAAGTGGTGCCAGGCTGGGGCAGGAGGCAGCTTGTGATTCAGCCCCGGGGGCCCAGAGGGGAGGTCTCCATCCTCACCTTCTTCCTCCTGTGGGGACAGGCAGCACCTTCAGCACCAGTTGCACCCAGAAACCTCACATCGGAACGCCAAATGAGAGCAAGGACTGGCAAGTGTGATTCAGAGGTCAAGAGACACTGTCCCCCCTCAGGATGTGGTCAGGCCAGGAAGAGATGTCCAATTCCAGGACACCACGTGCTCAAGCCTTCAAGGGCCCTGGAGCCTCCTTGGACCCTGCTGACTCCATTCTGCAGGCTGAGGGCAGTGGCAAGAGGATAAGCACTGAGGGGAGCCACTGACAAAACTCTTCCTGGACTTAGTTTTCCTAAGTTTCTCAATAATGTCTTTTTTTTAATTGTTTTTTTTCCATTCCTTAATTTTACTGCCATACATATGTCCTACGACAGCTCCTGAGCAGCTGGGACCACAGACACGCACCACTATACCTACTTACAACCTGCAGCTGGGACCACAGGAGTGCACCCACTTACAACCTGCAGCTGGGACCACAGGCGTGGCCACTGCACTCACTTACAACCCACTTTAATACAAACACATTTCAAGATACTGAACACCAAATTCCTCACAAATGCAAAAGCATCGAAGCAGTTAGGACCCGTGTATCAGAGCTGCCGAGGCACATGCAGGGTGGCTGATCGATTGGCACCTGTGGGACCTGTGGGACAGAGCATAGCTAGTGGATGCTGCCTGCCTATGGGGCTTGGGAACTCTGGGGGACAGCTCTTAGCTAAGGGTATCTCTGGACTGGCAATGCCACTATTCCTAAGGCAGCAGGAGAGAGGGGAAAGCCAGATGCCTGAGGACAGTCAGGTCGTCCTAATGGTTCTGCATCTGCAGGATCCAACTTGGGGTCTATTCATCGTGGGTGCTGGGGACTAGACCCAGGTCCTAAAATATGCTGGCAAGAGCTTGACCTCTGGGCCACACCCACCACCCTGGTTGGGTTTGGAACACTAGATTAATTTAAGTGCAGCTAATGGTTTCACTATCTTCTTGGTGTTTTTATTTTCAAAATTTTATAGTGATAATATTTTAATAATATGGTTATAAATACATTTTAAAGATATGAGACTATTCCTTCATAAAAAGGACTACCATCTACATCATAATGAGAACAGTGCATGGGGCAGACTGGGATCACTGTGGACTGCTTGGCAGAGGTACCATGCCCAGAAGTGGAGGCAGCCCATGGCAGTGATGGCTTGAGGGGAGCCTGAGCTGGAAGAATCTACCTACAGAACCCCCCACCCCCAGTTGGTATCAGGGAGACTTTCTGAGTCAGAGAAGATAGTTCTGCTCCCATGGGGCAGCCGGCCAGGCCCTGCTGAGCTGGTACACACTGTCCTCCTGCCCAGGGCAGAGCCACCCCATCTGGCCAGTTGGGGTGTGGGCAGGGCTGAGGTAGCTGAGCAGCCCCACTGTGTGAGCTCAGTGTGGCACTCTCCCAGTCTGCCCTGAGCACATTTCTAGAGCTAGCTGTGAAGTGCCCAGAGCCATTCCATTCTCATAGCAGAGGATGAAGTCTGAGACACTGCTATGTACACTGAAACACTGACAAGGTCACAACAGAAACCCAGGGCTCAGCACTGGAAGCTCCGATTGCATGCTAAGGCTGCTCCAAATATTTGGGTTTGGGGACAAAGCTATGTACATTCCTCTTCAACTACCCAATGAGGCTTCCGCTGGCACCCCCAGAGGGCTGGCCCAGTGTGTGCACACTTAGCACCATCAGTGCCACCAGATGCCAGCTGCGACCTGGCTCCTGGGCCACATCACAGAGTGTCCAGACAATAGAGCTGCTCCTGTGAATAGCAGCTCACCTGACAGCATCTCACTCCTGTCTGCCAGAACCTTCTGGCAGTGAGGCCTGTACACCGCTGCTGGCAGGTGGCCTCAGGCAGATTCTTGAACTTTGGAGAACCACTGAGTCATCCCCAGGGATGTGGAGAGGGTGAGCTAACTAGCATATGGGAAGTCCCCACCAGCACCTTCTCACACTCATGCTCTGCTGCCCGGGGTGGGGGTGGGGGGAAAGGTGACTGCTGCTGGTCTCAGTGGCAAGGGAACCAGGTCTGTTCCCTACTACACTACATGAGGAGCATCTGCCCAATCACTTGTCCCCAGACCAGCACTGCTGGCTCTTCTGTATGCTTACCTGGGCAGTGTGAGTGAGCCAAATGAGAAGGCAAGCCTGCTGGAGGTGTTAGGGCCTGGGGGAGCTGAGCCCACAGGTTAAATAAGGACATCAAGGGAGTGGTGGAGAAATAATTCCTTAGAGAGACATCACAGTTTGAACTTCAGGTATGGAAACTCATATAAATAGGAATGCCTGCATTTTCAAAGTATTTATGGTCACCAAACACTGCAAGGAGAGCAGAGGAGGCCTTTCTATGAGTGGCACAGAGAAGCCCAGGGTGTGAGTCCCATGTGGTGGTCTTGACAGGAAGGGGAAGGCCAGGATGAAGAGTCTGCAGCACTGGCTATCTGCCTCAGGTGGCCCAGGCCACCAATGGGGCAGAGCACAAAGGGCTGCATGGCCCACCACCCGGTCGGTCTGTCAGGTGCTGGGAGCCTGAGGGTCTCCTCCCAGTACAGGGCCACATGGCCCCCTAGGCCTGTGAGATTGAGAAGGTGCTGCTAGGGTGCAGAGTGACAGACAAGAGGGTCAGAGGAGCACGGTGCCAGGAGGAGCAGGGGCTGGGCTGACCTCAAAGATCCGAGTGGGGGAACACACGGCAGTGCAGATGCAGCTCTGAGCACAGACCACTCACCATCCGCACACGCTTCAGCCGCTCCTCCAGCTTCTCCTCAGCCTCCCGCGTGCGCTGGACAGCCTCCAGGCGGTGGATAAGTTCCTCAGCAAACTTGTGTGGCTCCACGCGGATCTCCTTTGGCATTCGGTAGGTACGCTGCAGGAAGACATGGGCATAGGCGGCATGCTCCACACAGAGGCCTCCGCCTCTGTGGTCAGCAGCATGTGTGCTGAGGACAGTTTCTGTCTACAGCAGGTGCTCTTCTTCCCTCTTACTCCAGCACACTTTCCCATTGCCCCTGCCCTTGTCTGTACTCAGCCCAGAGGTAGGGACTCTAAGGACAACAGACTTGGAGGCTGAATGAGCAGGCTGTAGCACTCTGAACCCAGCATTGCGCCCTGTGCCGAGCACTTGCAGCCTGTGCTCATGAAAGCACTGAGGGCATGACACCAGGGGAGCATGCAAAGGCTCAGTGCACAAGGCCACCAAGGACGAGAGGCTAAAGATAACCCATGTGGCATGGCTGCCAGCAGGCCCAAGGTGGGTATGTGGTGCCAGGGCACCTTCAGGGCCTCTGTCTGGCAGGGACCCATGACAGGCCTGCCAGTAGTGCCATACCCGAGTGTGCATGGATCGGTGTGAACACAGGGGTCTGCTAAAGCATGGGAGGCAAAAAACTCAGAGCACAGGGAGAGCTCTGGAATTCAAGAAATTTTCCTTTCTTGGTGGGGTTCTTTTTTTTTGTCTTTTTTGGAACTGGGGGTCGAACCCAGGGCTTTGCGAATGCAAGGCAGATGCTTTGCCACTGAGCTACATCCCAGCCCAGAAATTTTCCTTTCTAAAAGAAGGTAAATCTGAAACATTTTATAGTGACAGTGCTTTTAACTTTTGGGGAGGCTTTACCTTAAAATAATTTTGAACCTTAAAACAGCCGCAAGATCATCAGTAGGCCTGCTGGCCTGGCCAGTAACCTGCATGCTCCACAGATTCATCTGCACTAGCTGGAGTGCACTGAGCAAAAGCAAGGAAATGCCACCTCTGAGTGCAGGACAGCTGTGGACGCAGCAGCCTGACCCTGCCAAGGTACTCCTGTCACATAGGGCTCAGGCCAGGCTTTACCTTGAAATAATTTTGAACCTTAAAATAGCCGCAAGATCATCAGTAGGCCTGCACGACCATACAGCTGCTGGCCTGGCCAGTAACCTGCACGCTCCACAGATCCATCTGCACTAGCTGGAGTGCACTGAGCAAAAGCAAGGAAATGCCACCTCTGAGCACAGGACAGCTGTGGACGCAGCAGCCTGACCCTGCAAAGGCACTCCTGTCACATAGGGCTCAGGCCAATCTTACCCACCCCCTGATGTCCCTGTGATAAAACGTATTTAATACTCCAAGCCAGTATGGCGCAGTAGGACTGCAAGTTCAAGGCCAGCCTGGACAACTTGTCAAAAGCCTGTCTCAAAAATAAAATAAAAAGGGCTGGGGATGTAGCTCAGTGACGTGCTTTTCTAGCATGGGTGAGGCCCTGGATTCCATTCCCAGCGCCACTCACACCCACACCTAATTCAAGCCACCAAGGTCTAAGCTGGAAAGGACCCAGCTCCTCCTAAGCTAGGAGCAGAGAGGGGCTCTGGTGGACAAGGGAAGTGGCCTGAAGACAGCCAGGAGATGGCTGCCCCTCTGAGGTCATGCAGAATCTGGCCTCTAGTCATGGTGGCTCAAGGCCAAGTGGGGAAGATGTGGACAGGGGGCTGCGTCGCCTGTGCTTTCCCCCCTGCCCTCCCAGCAGCAGACACTGCACGGCCCTGACGTGCATACCCATGTCTCACCTACAAGACCAGAGGAGAGACCAAGTAGTATAGGGGAGAAAGAAACCCAAGCAAAGGCTGAGAAACATGACATGCAGGGCTCAGAACAAGGCACTTTCTGAATAAAACAGACCCCCAGACAGGTACACAGTGTTTGCAGTTCCAACAGGAGGCCACAGGTCCTGGTTGACTCACCTACTACAAGCCCCGAGCCAGATTCTTGGACTCCCTGCCTCTGCAGATTGCTCCTCTAGTGAAAGGGAGCGCACAGGCTCCTGGGCAGCACATGGTGACACCCCATTCCAAGTTGGTACTGTCTAGGGGACCAGACCCACCTGTTGCCAGCCACACCCTGACTGATAGGTCCCAACAGGAAAGAGGTATCTACTCCAGAGCTATCCTTGAAGGAGGAGCTCAGATGGAACCTCACACTATTGCTTCCCGCAAGATGCAGCACACCCTACCTTGCAGCAAAGGGCCCAAGCACAAGGGCCGTGGGGTTGAGGAAAGGGCAGGGCTCTGGGCCTACCAACACCCACGCCTCCTCAGTTCTGTCTTCCTGAGTTCCTGTGATTATCGGGAACCTGGGATCTGTGTTCCCCACCCAGAACAGGCTCCCAGCAACTAGCCTCTAGCCCTTCTCTGCTGTATTGGAAGGAGTGCTTCAAGCCTGGACCCAGCTCACCAATGTGCTCTTCAGGCTTTTTTATCACTCTCTATTTTATGTTTAACTCACCCACTCAATCAAACAGTTTTTATCGTCAAGGTTCAGCAAGGCGGCACGAATGGCAGAGAGCATCCAAGAGGGCTCAGCTGCCCACTGTCCCCTACACCCTGGTCTTGCTGAAATTACCTGCCACAAGGACCTCCCTCCTTCTAACACGCCTGAAGCCTCCTTGGCCTTAGTCTCCCCTAGTGTCCAGAATGCTTGGCTTCTGAAAATCAGAGGTTGACTGCTGTGCAGAAGGCCCTCACCTTGCACTGGCACTGCAACTTCTGGCCGATCTCACTCCCCTGTGTTCACAGGGGCCCTCTGGCCAGGCTCCAGCACTGGCTTGAGAGGTCCTCCCCATGCTCAGGGGGTGTTGTGAGGTACCCACTCCCATCACGCTGGTGTGGACTCATGAACCGTAATTTACTTTCACTGACTTGATGCCTAGACTGCTGCTGTGCTTGTGGGGTCAGGGGCACACCAGTCCTGAGTTCAGGGTATGTCCCCCTTATTCTTGCCGCCTTTCCTCTTCCAGGTCTCTACTTGGGCCCTGGTCTGAGTGTAGATACCTACTGAGCACATCTGTGCTCCTGCTATGCACAGGAGCTGAGAAACACATATCCTGCAGGGAGGCCTGGCTGGGAACAGGCTGTCTGCTCTGCTGAGGCCCAGGCTGCTCTAGATGCATGAGTGGCAGGCACCTGAGGACATGTGCAGATGCACACACACACACCACTGCACACACAAAGCCTACAGGATTCTCTGATTTTGTAAGTGGACAGCAGGGAGACAACACAGCTACCCACCCATTCTTCTCTCAGAAGAAAGAATAAACAAGCATCTCTCTTCTCAACCATGAACATGGTTTCCTAATTTGGAAATTAAAGGTTCTGCCCCAAAAGCTAAAATACACAACTAAGAAGTGTAGCCTGAATATGTGTGAGGCTCCTGAACACCTGCTCGGTTCCCCCTTCACCACTGTAGAGCCCGGGGGCAACGTGCAACCACTAGCTTCCCTCATCTCCCCTAAAGCATCTTTCTGCTCAACATCAGTATGCCAGAGTAAGGAAAGCCAACTGCTCCATTTGCAGACAAGGGTACTCTGCCAAAGGAGATTGGCTGTGAATGCTCGTAGCCGCCAGCACTTGAGGAGCCGCTGTGACTTGGTCCAGGAGGCAAAGCTCAGGCAGCCTTGTGGTCAAGGTGTCTGAGCAGAGATGCCTACTGTTCAGCCTCAAAAAAGCTGATTCTCAAAGTTCTCCTGGAGCACAGCAGTGCCAGCTTTCACAGAAACTGTCAGGGGGCTGCAGAAGGCTAGAGCTGGGCTCCATGTCACAAAGAAAGCTTCAAGTTGCTCTCCCGAGTGGGCATCTTGCTCACAGCAACAGGAAAAGAGTACCATGAAGCCAAGTGTAGGACAGGTCCTGCCATCATGCACGGCTGTGCAGCCCCCAGCCTGGGGCTCAGGCAAACGGTGCTTGCAACACTGCTGCTCCAGAGTCGTCCAGGTCAGAGCAGGTGCCTGGAGGGGACTGAGCCTCCAGGAAGTCAGGCACCTGCCTCTCTGGCTTGTCTGCCCCTGTGGCCCCACTCTGAGCGAGAACAGGGAGCATGGTAGGGCTTGTACTTACAGGAATGTGAGGTAGAGGTACCCTCCCATTGACTTGGATGCTCTCCTGCATCTCCCTACGGTGCTGCTTACGGGTCCGGTATGGGGGGACTCCATCCCTGTGCAGAGAAAAATGGCAGCTGTTAACTCACAGGGGAAACAAGGCTCCAAAGAGCACCAGTCAATCAGTGATGATGTCGACAACCACCAGAGTGCAGCAGTCCACATGCTTACGTACATAGGACAGCACACGCATGCTCATAGGCATGGATGTACTCTCACACATACAGACTTGCATAACACACACATTCATACATGATAGCAAAGCCCAGGAGTTTAGCCATAGTATGTTCCTCCAGCTAGTATTTACTGAGCATTTCAACAAAATTCAGCTCTGCTTGCTTTACAGCTCGAAGCTGATTTCTGAAGGGTAGAGTTAGAATAGGTGACAGTGTGTGGTTGCAAAGCTTCAGTTAGTGACTGCTGGCTTGGTTCTTCACCGAAACATCTGCAGACCCTGCTTTGTCCCTAGGCCAGGGCCATGATGTGCCTGCAAGGGGCTGCTAAACGGACCACAACATGTGAGGGCTGCAGAAGGAGCAGCTGAGATGCCCCAAGACTGCTGAATGCTGGACTTCCACAGCACTGTGGACTGTCTCCTCCAGGCCAGTGCAGAGACAGATCTGAGTGGCACTCAAGGGTCTTCTGGGACTACAGGATGAGGGTAGCTAGCCGCAGGGCTCTCTTCGAACGGGACAGCCACCAGATTCAGCAACTGCACATTGCCAAGCACACTTCCCACTGCTACAAAGCTTCTTGGGCACAGCAGCAGGTGGAGCCAGCATGATGCAAAGGAGCCCCAGAGTCGGGAGACAGGACAACTAAGACGCTGGAGTGCCACACATTCCTCTTGCCACCAGTCTTTGGTGACAGGAAGGACTGGGTAGGTGCCCCTCCACACTGGATGGGATGGCCTGTTAAATACTATGACCACAGAAAGGTCTCAGGCTCATCTCCAAGAAGACAGAATAAAGGTGTGTGAGCAAGGACCCTGAGCCTCTCTGCGCCTGGGCAGAGGATCAAAGTGCACTCAGTCCAAGGGGAATTTCCCACCATAAGAGAACAGGGGAGGTGGGTGCAATTAAAGTACATTTCTTTAAATAACCCAACAGGAGACAGAAACACTTAGGCTACAGGAAGACCATGCACCCCATAATACTCAGCAAATGAGGAACCGGGGTAGGGACCTTGCACTCCAGGGAATAAAATGCTGGTTATAACTGCCCCCCCCAGGGGGGGAGTCTCCTCCTCTAGACACCCGATCTCTCAAGACCGTCAGTAAAGCCTTGCTTTTTGCTATACCTTGTGTCTCTCAGGTCAGTCTTTGGGTCTGGACAGGTGAGTGTTTTTTTTATATATGACACCTGGGATGAGGGACACCTGGAAAGAGCACTCCTGGGTGAGGGCTGGCTACTGGGCTCAACACCACAGGTGTTCTCCCATATTTGATGCTTCTGGAGGGAAGCCAGGTGTTCCTAGGCTTCAGCACCCTCCCACTCCCCAGCTATCCCTGGTGGGGAGAGGGCAAATGGCAACAGACTGGAAGCTGGCCACTGTGAGATCCATGGGCGACCAAGTTGAGACTTCAAACCACTCCCCAGGTTAAATGGGGCATCCACGGTACAGCTCGTATCTGGTCTCTTTCTTTTTTTTCCAAATAAGGAAATTTGCAAATTTAAGAAAATATGCTTTTTCTAGGTAATATCATGTTATAATACTAATTGTTTTCACCAATTTTGACTATTATCAATTTTTTCAACAAATAAATTTTGATCTGTCTTGTTCCTAACGTGCTGTGGGTCTAAGCTCTGGCCCATACCACTGAGCTGAGGACGGTCACAGGACATTCCCATCCCACAGGTTCCCCAGAAGTGTGACAATGCAGGGATGTGCTTCTGACTTACTGTGATAGCAGGAGATGCAGAAGCTCAGATGAAGCTGTGGCACAATGGGCAGACTGCTCGCCTGACCACCCCTTATCCCATGGTAAGGAACTGGGCTCAGCACCTGAAGCTGCATTACCCTGCCACCCTAGACTGCCAGCTCCCAGGAGGGCTCGCCTGACACAATATTCTGAATTACACCAAGGGTGTGTACAGAGCTGTGTCAACAAGGAGGTGTCTCTGCAGCCACACAGCCTCCCAGAGACTGCACTCCTACTCTGCAGCAGGCTCCTCTGCCGGCTGGTCTGTGCCTACCTTTCAACTGAGACACCAGATTACACAGCTAAGGAGAAAACAGAACCTTCAGTCTGCCTCCACCTGTCCCTGGACTTCCTCTGTCAAGGCTCCAGGCAGCTTCAGGCATGGTGTACTTGGGTTCTAGCCTGAGCTAGGTTTCTAGGGGTGCCACCCACAGTGTAGCCCACCTGTGCCTGGCTACACTAGGCCAACTCGGGCAACTAGAGACAAAGCCCAAACCCAGCCAGGGCAGAGCCCAGAGCCAGCAGCCTGAAGCTAGGCTGCAGCACACTGTGTGAGTGCAACTTACACACTGCTGTCTGTGAGGGACAGGGTGTCAGCATCGCTGGACAGGCTTTGCTGCTCACTGTCGTTGGCACTGGCGGCGGGGGCCAGGGCGCAGCCGGAGCTGACGTAGTAGGAGTGCACTGGCTCCCTCCAGGGTCCATACCTGCAAACAAGGAGGGGACATGAGTGGCAGCCTGTAGTGCCCTTTAAGTCCACATCCCCAGAATTATCTGAATATCTTACTATACGAATTAGAAGTGTCAACAGTTTAGGAAGAAAAATGGACCAGAAAAGGCCAGTGTCCCTCCCTCCCCAGTCCCTATGAGTGGGCCCAGGCCTGGGCACCATTACACCTGTCCCTGCTTTGGGAAGATGTCTCAGTAGGCACAGATGCTCCCATGAGCTTGGTTTCTATGCACGTACCTAGAAATGGAAGGAGCATAGAGCTGGCCCTTCATCCATGCTATTGGCTACAAAGCCCACCTGGCCTCCAGGTCCACTTGAGGCATTTCCAGAGCAGGAAACAATGGGCTGGGAAGGGCAGGCCTCAGCAGCCTCAAACTGGGTTGATCATAAGCAACCAGGACACTGGTCTGCCTTCCAGCATGCAGGGTCAGCCTCCCTCCCTGACATGAGCAGCCCCACAGGTGCCAACCTTCAGCATCACATTCTTTACTGAGTATCAAGATGAGCTATTTCCAATGACACCATTGTTGCCACTTTCCCAGGTTAAGTGCTCAACTATTTTTAGGTTTAGCTACTGCCACTAAGAATATCAAACTTTGGTAACTTTCTATAAACATTCATTTAGTCAAAAAGAAAAGCTCAAGTGAGAGAGAAGTCCCCACTGCAGGCCCCCACCCTGCCTCCACTCTCTCCTGTCAACACCACCTGGCCACTCCAGCAGGATCAAGGCTTCCACATACCTGTCTCTCTGACTCAGCCTCCCAACCCACCCAACAGAAGTGCCTTCCATATATATGAGAGCTCTTCTACAAGATGGCAAGGAGGCAAGTGCAGACAACCCAGTGGAGATCAGGCTTCCCTGTGTAGTGAGCAATGTGGTCAGAGGAGGAGGGAGAGAGGAGGGACACTCAGATGGGATGAAGGAAAGAAAGTGAGGGGGGCACCAGCCACCTGCTTTCCTTCTAAACTCCTGGACAACTGCACTGGTTCTCAGTGCAGACCACCAGCACTGCTGACAGCTCTAGCCTCTGAAAACACATGCACCACTGAGCTAATGTGACAAAGCTTGCTGTGGCCAATGACAGGTAAGGGGGTGTTACCTGTACTGCAGGACCCACTTTGACAGCAGCTGGGAGCTGCAGAGGAGGCTGTGTGTGGCAACCATACTGTCAGGTGGCTCAGCTAGGCTCACTGCAGTCCTCAAAATATACTCAGTGGGGTCCACACAAACATGCTCAACTGACTTTTGACAGAAATGCAAATGCCATCCAACAAAGATGGCCTCCTCAACATGGTGCCGGAGCAACAAGCACAAGCCAAAACACCAGACCTATCCCAAATCCCACATTTCCTGCAAAACCCCCTCCAACAATCACCTCTGTGGCCACTGGGCATTTTTAGCCCCGTTCCTTCCCCTACTCACCCAGGCCTCAGTGTGGGCCTGCCACCCCATCGGTTCTGCCCACCCCTACTCGGTACCCACTCCACTGTGGTGCACTGCAGAGACTTTGGCACACAGCACTCCCCTCCAACCTGCCACACGAAGAGCTGGCTTCTCAGTGAGGCCCTGGTGCCCAAGACCAGGAATAGGTTCCACTTGCTGCCAAACATGGATCATCCCCACACCTCAGTAAGTCCATGATGAAGAAGTGGCCTGTGTCCTGGGGCTCAGCCCTGTGTACGCAGTGGATCACAGATTACACAGTAGCCCAATGTGTACCCACCCAAACCCTTCTCAACTCTGTCCGATGTCTGCCCGGGCCCAGTCACAATCCAAACAGATGGCTCCTCAGGCCACTGTCCAAGGACAATGTCCCACTCCAAAGTCTACTCACCCACAATGTGTGATAAGCTGTCTCCCCCACATATCCCTTAAGCATACCCATGAAGCATAAGCCAGCTGCTCAGAGAGCTGTGTCCCTGGAGCATAAAAATCAAACCAGGGAGCACAGGATGACTTCTTACATGGAGCTCAGGTTGGTTCCCACAGAGAGCCTAGATCATGGGGTTGGGTAGGATGTAGCCCTGGAGAGGCAACAGCATGGCTAAGCAGCAGGTCCCCAAACTCAAGTGATAAGAGGCAAGGTAGTCTCGGGGGCTGTGAGACTTGAACAGTGTCCTGATCTCTCGGCTGGACTGCTGCACAGAAAGGACACTGTCCCAGGAACAGGAATGGCTGACACTTGGGTATGGAAATTGTGATGTCCACCCAAGACACAGGACTCTCCCACCTGCTCCAGGGTATGCTTCTGCTGGCCCAATCATCACCCCAGCACCTGGAAACAGAACCTCCATGAAGTTGATGGGGTGCTCCCACCCATATGTCCCCAGGCTACTGCCTCCCAGAGACCCAACTCAAACAGCACTAATTCCACACCCAGAATTGTTGGCTCCTGGCGACATCCTCCAGCTCTCCAGGTGAGAAAAGAGTCCATTAGTCATGGGGCAGATGTGCTGGGGCCTGCAGGCCACCACTAGTCTCCAGTCCTTTGCCTGAGCATCACTTCAGCTCAGTTCGGCTCTGCCTGAGCCTAGACACACCTGATTTCAGGTGAGGGCCCAGCCTCTACCAATCCCCACCTCCAATGCTTGCTGGTATAGGGAAGGACCCTAGCACAGACCATGGACGCCCCCTCTAGCCTCCCAAAATGAAAAATTGAGGGTGTAGCTTGAGTCGGTATGTGTTCCCTGCTGGACCACAGGAGCAAGAGCCAGGTGAAAATGCATAGAATGGGTCCACAGGGAGCTGTACCTCACCACCCAGGGCAACTTGCCCCAATCAGTGGCCTCCCTGCAGGGACATTCTAGCCCAGTGTCCTCTGAGTGTTTACTGATCACACCGTGGCTCAGCAAGGCCATTTATGTTGGCTCTCATCCCTGAGTGAAAGCTTCCTTCTACTTGGTGGCTTTCCAGACTGGTCCTTCCTGAGCTGTCTCAGGAAGCCACTCAGGAGCACTCAACAGGCGGTTGCCTGGTGGGGCTTGGCGGACCATGTGGACCAGGTCCCCTGCAGGCTGGCTTGTCGACCTTCTCCTGCCAAACTCCCCAGGGATAGAAGAGTAACAGAAGCCTGAATACAGAGCACTCCTGAGCAGGAGGTGCCCATAGCACAGTTGCAGACAAGAAGTACACACCTGCTCCTAGGCTGCCAAATACCCCGACAGCAGAGTGGGCAGCACGAGTTCTGATGCATCCCAGGAGGGGGGAGGGTATCCTGGCAGAGTAACAGAAGCCAAAGCCCTCTGCACTCCACCCCTGCAGAGGCACAGTCAGAGGAAAGGGGTGTGCCACAGACACAGGGAACAGAACCACCCTTCCCAGCCAGCCTTCAGGAACATAGCCCTCAGGCCCTACACCTAGCCACCAGACAAATGAGCACAAGAAAACTGCCTCTAAAGCTAGAGTTCCTGAGCCATAGACAAACAAGGGACAGCACGCTCACAGCCACTGCCAGAAGGCCTGTGCCTCAGACTCTTTGTACCCCTTAGAATTCATCTGTTTGCTACTCCAGCCATGCCACTGTCTGTCACCAGCAGCTAGCCTTCTTGTTCTAGAATGCTGCATTGTTACTCCGAAGCTCCCCTCCCTGGCTGGCTTTCCTTGGGATACTCTGTGGAGTCCTCCGCACTGCTGCTCACACCAGCCTCCCATCAGCACAGCAGTATGTGCAGAGTTATGCCCCAACCTCCTAGTCACAGCCACACTGCACAGCACTGTATAGCGGGCAGTCCACCCTGACCCCAAGAGCCAAGCAAAAGCCAGTGCCCCTTGCCACCCTCATATCCTATCAACAGAGTGTGAATCTATACACAAGTCTGGGTCTTCTCCACCGCTCTCATGGATCAACAGTGAGACAAGAAGGCATCACCCTAGCCCAGAGGCAAGAAACCGCCCGCCTTTGGTGTGTGTCTGCCTGAGATCCTGCGTTGCTCACAGTCTGGGAGCTGCCAGTCCTGGGCCTGGGAAGGAGGGCAAGGCTGGTTTCCCAATAAGGCAACTCCTTTCCCACTGGAAGGCACAGACAGCAGTGCTAGAAGGGCCAGGTGCATGTTTCCTCGCTACAAATTAGCCTTGTCCAATGCATACACTTACACTCAGGTAAGATCTGCTCTCTTCTTCTTCTTCTTTTTTTTTTGGTACTGAGGATTGAACCCAGGGGTGCTCTACCACTGAACTACATCCCCAGTCGTTTCTGAAAAGGAGTCTTACTAAGTTACTAAGGCTGGCCTTAAACTTGCCATCCTCCTGCTTTAGCCTCCATGGTCTCTTGGATGACAGATGTGTGCCATCATGCCCCATCCTGCTTCTGATTTTTAGCAGCAGTGACCCACATTCACATGGAAATACTGTTCCTCCTTTTTGATCTTTAGGTGCAGATATTTATCCTCCTTTTTGATCTTTAGGTGCAGAGGCGAGATATGTGTTATGTGAGGAATAATATTTCTTCCATGCAAGATAGAGCCTGGCCTCTACCCCTGAGGGATCAAGGATGCCAGCCCCCCCATCTGCACCCCCCATGTCAAAGCCTCCCAAGCCACCTCCAGGGACAGGCCCAGGCCCAGATGAAGTGAGGCTGGACAGCCAGGCTGCCCTGGGACCCACCTGCCACTAGGATGGCCCCCTCCTCGGGAAGATCAGAACTCTGGGATACCTCCACAGGACAGGATATGATGGGAGGCCACAAAAGGCGAAAAGAATGAGTCACCAGGCAGTAAGGGTGGAGCTTCACTCTGCTTCAGGTGTTTTACTTCTTCTTCTCATACTTCTGACACTCCACCCACTCACCTCAAATTACACATTGAAGGCCCTTTATGGTCAAAATCACACAGTGGGTCAGGAAGGGTGTGTGCTCTGCAGAAGGAAGGTACAGCAGATAGGGGTGGCATTCACATTTGCCCCAGGGGGCCACCTTGGAGAACCCTGGCCTCCTATCCAACACAACACCACCTACAATTACAGACTGGGAGAGTCATCACTCCAGGCCCTGATCATCCTAGTGAACAGCACGCCCAGCCCAGGGTTGAGGGTCCCACATACAGTGAGAGCCTGGACACAAACTGGCAACCACACTTTCCTTGACTCTGTGTCCCACACATCGGTTGGAAGGTGGACACAGTGGTAAAGGTTCTGTGTCACAGTTAACTGATTCAAATGCTTTAACAAATCCAAGGCTCTGGAACAGCAAGTCCATGAAGCCTGAAGGCTGGTACTCCGGAGAGACACTGCACAGCTGGAGCACGACCGCCACGCCACCACCAAGCTCCACAGAGGAGGTGGCAGCAGCAGGGCACGTCTGCATCTGCTCTCTGGCCCAGTTCTACACTCGGTGCTACTCAACCTGTGGGTATTTAAAATAACCATTCGAACCAGGTGCATGGCACACTCCTATAATCCCAGTGGCTTGGGAAACTAAGGCAGGAGGATGACAAGTTTCCAGCAGCCTCACCAACTTAGTGAGGCCCTAAGTAACTTAATGAGACCCTGTTTCAAAACATAAAAAGGACTGGTGATTGGGGCTCAGTGGTAAAGCACTGCTGGATGCAATCCCTGATATCCTCCCCCCAAAATAATAATAATAATAAAAAAAATAACCATTAGGGGCTGGGATTGTGGCTCAGTGGTAGAGCTTTCTTCTGCCACATTCGAGGCCCTGGGTTCGATCCTCAGCACCACATAAAAATAAATATTTAAAACTAAAAAATAAATATATTTTTAAAAATAACCATTAAATAGCGGTTGTGATAGATTTTATTGCCAAAAAATAGAAATAAAAAATTTTTGTACGAGTAGTAGATAATGTGGATTAGGATCCTATTTTTTTAATTTATTTATTTTTTAGTCATTGAAAGACCGTTATTTTTTTATTTACATGCAGTGCTGAGATTCAAACCCAATGCCTCACACATACCTGGCAAGTACACTACCACTGAGCCACATCCCTAGCCCCAGGATCCTATTCTTTCTTTTTTTTAGAATTTTTTAATATTTATTTTTTTTAGTTTCCAGTGGACACAATATCTTTATTTTATTTTTATGTGGTGCTGAGGATCAAACCCAGAGCCCCGAGCATGCTAGGCAAGCGCGCTACCGCTTGAGCTACATCCCCAGCCCCCAGGATCCTATTCTTGAGGAGAAACTGAAGGCTGTATATATGCTGAGAAGAATCTAGAGGGGCCAGGCTGAGCAGTGTCATCCACTGCCCGCTCACCTACATTTTCTCGTTTCCACAATAAATGTGTCTCCTACCTGCCTGCAACAACAATGTGCTCTGTATGGTACAGCTGCAGAGCAGTCACTGGAAAGAGGAACTCAAATATGTAAAAAAAGAGTCCTTTAAAATGACAAAGCCCCACAGGAGATGATTCAGGGACCAACTAGTCAGGGCTGTTGAAGTTACAGGCTGCTTTCCTCAGCTCCTGAACCCTTAAACAGCATAGGAGCCAGGTTTGCAGGGCTGGCTGCCTGAGTCCCCAGAGTAAGCACAAGCCCTTCAGGGCCTGGATCTACACAGATGGGTTTCATAACTGGTTTTAGGGGCACTCAAATCTGATGAAGAGTGATAAGGTTGAAAGGAGGGGAAAGAAAATTTTTTACATTAAGTGTCAGCTCCTCCCTCGAGCCTTGAACTGTGCAAACACTGGGGGAACCACTGGTTCCAAAGCCATGTGGGTACCCTTCAGCCACAGTCACACTGAGTATGGCACTCTGACAGGTGCAGGGGACTTACTGAGCCTTTGTAAAAGAGGTCTGCGTATGTCACCCAAAACCAGTCCTCAGGGCCTCGAAGAACTCACCTGAAGGAGGCCAGGTCTCAGCTGAAGCTACAAGACCAGAACAATGATTTTTAAAAAGCATGGCTTACTAAAAACCTTAAAAATCTTCATACTTATAAGCCTGGTTAAGGTCAAAAGTCTATCCATAAAATATCTAATCTGTTCTTTTTTTTTTTAAGCCCCCCACTTTTTTAAATCATGACTTTTATTTTGAGAGAGAGAGAGAGAGAGAGAATTTTTTAATATCTATTTTTTAATTTTCGGTGGACACAACATCTTTATTTTTTTTGTTTTTATGTGGTGTTGAGGATTGAACCCAGTGCCCAGCACATGCCAGGCAAGCGCGCTACCGCTTGAGCCACATCCCCAGCCCCTGATCTGTTCTCTTGAAGTAACTCAGGAACCAGAAACCCCACATCAGGTTCACTCGACTCATGTCCCAACCCCACACCTGGGTGATTTTCAGACTCAGCTGAGTAAAAGAAGCCTCCTCCATGAATGGAGAGCCTGCAGAAGCTGAGTGCTCTGCTTCCAAGCATATCACCCGCCTTGCTGCCCAGGGTCTTTTCCACACTGTTTTAGCAGGATGTTTTAAAGGAGCCTCACTTCACCCAAGTGAATCTGTGGTAACAGCCCACAAGGACCCATCCAATGTCCCTGTGAGCCACAGAAGGCTGACCACAGTTGCCACACATAAGAACAGAAACAAGACAAAAATGGCCTGGACTGCTTTTATTTGCAAATCTTTTTGTTCACCAGCAAAATGTTTAATCCCCAAAGTTTTCAATATACTCCACATAGCACCATGAGCCTCACACTCCAAAGGAAGGGAATGTCCAAGAACCAAGATATGAGGACAATTCATGAGTGGCCTTCATGCATCCCTCTGATGCTCACCCATTATGAGGATCTCGAAGGCATGTCTCTGCCACCATTACCTTGAAGTGCCAACCCTTGATGGGCCCATGGATTCCATAGGCCCCCCCCTCCAAGACCCTGGCGAGGGCAGACAGGAAGTCACTTGACCCCCCCCAGGCATCACGACATCACGTCCCATGCAATATTCCCATGACTCCTCACCCGCTCGCCAGCCAGCGACTGAAGATGGGGGTCCACAGTGCATGGCTTCCATGGCCACAATGATGACAGCAGCCAGTCAAGAAAGCTGGGAGAAGCTGGGCGCAGTGGCACACGCCTGTAATTCCAGCGGCTCAGGAGGCTGAGGCAGGAGGACCACAAGTTCAAAGCCAGCCTCAGCAACTCGGCGAGACCCCATCTCTAAATAAAATGTAGAAAAGGGCTGGGGATGTGGCTCAGTGGTTAAGCACCCCTGGATTCAATCCCAAGTAACCAAACCAAACAAAAAAACTTCAGCCCTTCCTACTCTGCTGTCTTACCTAGTGTTTTCCAAAGTACTTGTCCCCTGAGACACTGGGCACTCTACTCATCTCCACCAGGCATCTCTCCATCAGCACCCAGCTCCATGAATGAAGGGTTTCTGTTTGTTTGATTCACCAGTCTCCTGACCTAGAGAAGCCTTGTCACACAGCCAGCTGCACAGTGCCACATAGTATAATCTTTCCTGTCTGCTCAGACTCAATCTCTCTGGAGCCCACACCTGCCACTTTCCCTTGGTCTGCTTTCATTTTCCACAACACTCTTAACAGTCTGCTACCATAAAAAGGGACCAAGTCTTCTAAGATGAAGAACTCCTCAAGAAGACCCAATAAGAAGACCCCAAGGGGGAGAAGCAAGCCCCAATTCACTTTAACACACCAGTGCTTCATCTGTGCTGATGATGCTGGAAGCCCACTGCACAGAACAGAGTGTTCTTAAGAAGGGCAGGGTTTCAACTCACAAGGGGCCGCAAGGGTGCTCAAGGCGCCCCAAAGTGATCTTCTAATGAAGAAGAGCCCTCCGTGCAGTGCAGTGGTACACACTTGTAACAGAACTATTTGCTAAACCCCAAGTGCAAAAGCCGGCAGGCAACCCCAACATTACAGACTCACCAGCCAGAAGGCCCTGCACACTCACCCTTCACTGGGCCTTCAGATCTATAGAAAGCAGGCAACCAAGGGCATCACAGGTCACATCATCAGCCAGGAAGACAGAAACCAAGACAATACTACCCTATGCAAAAAGCAACCCTAAAATCATTTAAAAAATCACATCAGCCAGGTGTGGTAACGATGCCTGTAATCCTGAAAACTGAAGAGGCCTAGGCAGGAGGATCCCAAGTTTTAGGACAACCTGGGTAACATAGAAAGACCCTATCTCAAAAGGAACAATAAAGGTAGGCTGGGGTTGTGGCTCAGTGGCAGAGCGCTTGCCTAGCATGTATGAGGTACTGAGTTTGATTCTCAGCACTGCATATAAATAAATTAACAAAATAAAGGTCTATCAACATCTTTTAAAAAATTGTAAAAAAAGCAACAATAAAAACAAAAGGGCTGGGGGTGTAGCTCAGTGATAGAATATTCTGGGTGCAATACCCAGTGCTACAAAAAAAGAAAAAGACAAAGAAAACATCATGAGAACCCAAAAATAGCAACACAAGCACAGGACTCTGCCAGAAACCAAGCGCACCCAGTTCATGAGCTGAAGCCCCCTCATGGGGCTGCCTGTGGGATAAGGACAAAGCCTGTGACCCACAGGGAGTGAGCACACTTGCAAGGTATACATGCTGGGGGGGGGGGGTGGGCAGGGCTCAGAAAGATACCCACCTCCCATGCTCTGATTTCAAACTCCAGCTCTGACTGTGTAATCAACCAATGCCGGGTGTTTTGTTTTGTTTTGTTTTTTAAATGGTATTCCAGACAGACTAATACCACAGGGTGAGAAACAAGAGAAGTGGCCTCCTTGGAAAGGCAGAGGCTGGGGATAACTAAATGCAGCTATCAACCCTTTAGGGTTATTTTAATTTTTCTTTATGTCCATGTTTTCCAATAAAAAGTAAGGTTAGTTTTAAAAAGAGCTAAGATCGTATTAAAAGGAAACATTTAGAGCCAGGGGTGGAGCCTGTTCAGAAACACACCAAAGCAGAGATACATCCTGAAGCTCAGGACTGCAACTGACACTCTCAAAGGGCTTCTCCGTTTGGGACTTGTGCAGTCTGACCCCTGACCACGCACTTCATGGACACTGGCAACATGTCAGACCAACCAGAGCAGAGAATGGGCACTTTTAGAGTACTGCCCACAGAAGGATGTCCATGAATGCAAGCATAGTGGGCCAACCCAAGGACCTCAGGTCTCATTCCTGGTGCGTGGGAAGGCTCTGCAGCCCTGGAAGAAGGGACAGCACCTATAAAGACCTCTCTGAGGATGCAGGGAAGACTCATCAGGAGCTTCCTACAACAATCCAGTTGGAGGCAGTGGGAGGCAAGAGGAGATGGTGCTATTGATGGCAATCCACCAGGGCCTACTGCTGACCTGGATGAGGGCAAGTAAGTAAAAAAAATCAAGATGGCTTAGGCTGATCTGATATTGGTGGTGCCACTTTCAAGCTTAGAGAGTTTAGAAGAGGAACAAGTTGGGGTGGGGAATTGATATACCTCACCTAAGGAAATCTGGTTACTGTAATCTGAGTGTGTATTCACCAACACAATTGTAACCATCTGTAACCCAGATGAGAATTTCACTCTTTCCAACACTGTCTGCATCCAGAGGATGCTGAGGTTGCTACTCAGCCATAGCTGAAGCCCATGAGCAGCTGCTGGGTGCAGGTTTAGGGGTGCAGGCTCTGCCCAGGCACTACCTCAAGGTAGAACATGACACCCTCAATCGGCAGGTCCTTACTTCATTATCCCCATTTCACAGAAAAATGCAGAGAGGTATAGTCACACCATAGGCAGGACACCTCCACAGAAGTCAAGCAGGCCCTAAATTCAGCCACTGAGCCTCTCATTCTCCAAGCATACAGAAAGTTCTGGCAGGAAACGTGGCTCTTCCAGTCACTTAGTTCAGGAATAATTTTTAAAGTTTCCCTTGGATTTTCACAAACAAAAAAACATTTTATTTTTAGACCTGGATCAAACAGGAAGTACACATTCCAAGAGAGACCGAAAGAAAGCCACACCAGTGCACACCTTGCAGGTCACAGACCTCCTGACCACAATGTGCTGGGCAGGAGCCTGAGTCCTAAAAGACCTGTGAGCTGTCCAGCCACCAAGGCAAGGGAAGCACCACCAACTCTGGTTCTGAGCATGACAGTAGTATATAAAGGCTCTGTTTGGAAGTAGCTCCGGTACCCTGTTCTGGAGGTGCCTATTCAGGGACGAAGTTCACCCGTTGAACCAGCCACACATCTGGAAGATGCCAGCGACGGCAGCAGGGCCATGCTCTCCTCTCAGCTTCCTGCAACAAGGCCTACAGTAGAAGGTAGAGGGCTGTAGGGAGGTCAGAGGTCAGGCTTCACAGGTGAGCTGCCTTTTGTCACAAATGACCCTGAAGAGAAGGGGCCAGAAGTCAAATCAGCCTATCCCATGTCTTCAGATTCGGAAACAACAGACTACATTCTCTTCAGCAGCCAGATGCTTTTTACCAGAGCACTTCACTCCCTTGACTCAGAAGCCAGGGTCCATCTTCCAAATGAAGCTCTGTATATACTTTGGGCACTTCCTCTTTTCACAATTTCTTCTCTTGATCTTTTAAGCCATTACCAGAAATAGTCAATTAACTAACAGGAAGATCCCACAGTCATTCAGGCAAACTCTGAGGGGCCTGGAGAGCAGTGCTGGTCTTGGACCTGAAAGGACACTCTTGTCTTCTGAGTGGTCAGGCACTTCGTGCCAGGAACTCAGCCAAACCATCAAGTTGCTCCTGCTCTGAATGGCATCCATGGTCCAGTCTCTGGCTATGGTCATAGAAACCACTCCTGAGTTGGAGTGGGCTAGTCCTAGTAGGGCACAGAAAACATCCAGGGAAGTCAGGCACAGTGGCGCACGCCTGTAATCCTGTCTACTTGGGAGGCTGAGGCAGGAGGAACATAAGTTCCAGGACAGCCTGGGTAACTTAGCAAGAACTTGTCTCAAAATATAATTCACAAAATAGTTGGAGATGTAGCATGGGGTAGAGTGATTACCTAGCATGTAGGAGGCCCTGGGTTCAATCCTCAATACTGGAAAAAGAGAAGAAAAGAAAAAGAAGATTCCCAGGGAGATTCTGCCCTCAGGGTCTTCTCAGCTGGCAGGAAAGTCAGGGCAGCAAACTGAAATGCCAAGAAACCTCTGCCACCAGCAGCCAGGTTGCTCCAGGCCTACCCTGGGCACCTGTATGTCAAGCCAGCCTTACAAGGGGACTGAAACCTAAGCCGGCCAACTAGTGTGCTGTGGTCCTTGGGCCCGACAGCCAATCATTCAGTAAGCAGCCAGAAGCCTGTTGATTCACACCAGCTGAAACAGAGGCAAAGGAAGGAACCAGTGAGGAGTTCCACGACACCTAGGCCCAGGGGCTCCAGGTGGCCACAGGAGGATAGAAAATACAGAAAAAGGTCAAAAGTATCCTATTTTCTTAGTTTTGATGGAGAGCTAAGTATAAGACTCATCTGAATTTCCTCAAGTCACCTATGTGAATATCACCTGGCATACTCAGACAAATAGGGACAGGAACAGCAGAGTAGATGCCACCAACAACACCAAGCAGAGCGGCCCACACTATAGGAACCTAGCTAAGCCCCCTGATGTACAGCTGTCCTAGATGGCCCTCTTGACACATCCCTTCACACAACTCAACACTGCAGCTGATGAGCAAGTGAAGCTGAGCTCAGAGTCTCCTTCTGGTGTGTGGTCGCTGCTTCCCTCTCAGCCTCAATCTTCCCTTGAGGAATCACCCTCTCCCACCTGGGAAGCAGCCATGCTATCTGGGGGCACCCAACTTTCCTTCCAGGATGGCCCTACATAGTTTAAGCCAATAGCACAGCCTCAGGCCCTCAGAACATGGAACACACAAGACACAGTGGCACCAGTGTCCCCCAACATTGGCAAATGCAGGGTCTTCCTTTGATGCTGTGGCAGCACTTATAAACAAGGAGGCCCAGAGCCCAAGTTCACTGTGTAGCCATGTCCAACACAAGGGAGCCAGCAAAGCAAAACTGACCATCAGGAGGGCAGGGTCAGTAGAACATGAAGGAGAGGGCTGTAGTCAGCCAACCCCTTCTCTAAGCCCAGGTGTCACTCCCCACTTCCTGCCTTCTAACTGAACCCTGGGGGACAAGCAGTGTGCCTCCAAATGAGAATCAACATGAGCCAGAACTAGGGTGTGGTCAGTGACCAAGCACTTGCCTAGTACACTCCAAGCCCTGGGTTAGACACCCAGCACTGCAAAAAGAACAAAAACACCTCAGTGCTAATAAGATCCCAACATCAGAGAACTTTAAACCACAACACTGTACCATAGGCAGACTTGGGTGGGACAGTGCCATGGCAGAAGGGACTCTCCTAAACTCCAGGCCCCTCTGCTACCAACAACAGCTCCATGAGGGTGCTAAAATGCCACCCAGCAGAAGCAGCCCACATGCTCTATTCATTTCACAGCAAACACTATATATTACAAATAGAGCAAACCAAAAAGAACAACAGCAGTACTGCTGCTATGATCAAGAACTGAAGAGTGCTCAGATGGGCTGGCCCAGGACATGTAGACGCCATTGTTTTTAAAATTAGAAATCAGAATTGAGCTGGGTGTGATGGCCAAGTCTGTGTGATCCCAGCAGCTTAGGAGGCTGAGTCAGGAGGATTACAAATTACTGACCACACCCCGCCTTAGCAACATGGCGAGGCCATAAGAAACTTAAGCAGACCCTATCTCTAAATAAGATATTAAATTTTTTATTTGGATCTGGGGATGTGGCTCGAGTGGTTAAGCACCCTGGGTTCAATATTTTTCTTGCAGCCTAAGCCTCAAATTCTCAAATTTAGTGTCATCTTAACAAAGTTTCTAGTCTATTGTAAACTTTTTAGGTTTTTTGTTTTGTTTTGTTTTGTTTTTAACTGAGGGGCACTTGGCCATTGAGCCACACGCACAGCCCTATTTTGTATTTTATTTAGAGACAGGGTCTCGCTGAGTTGCTTAGCACCTCGCTTTTGCTGAGGCTGACTTTGAATTTGTGATCCTCCTGCCTCAGCCTCCTGAGCTACTGGGATTATAGGTATGCACCACCATGCCTGGCTTAGGTTATGCTTTAGAAACTGTTAGTTACACCAGCCTTAACAGGATTTGTTTTTTGGTTTTTTTTTTTTCTTTTTTGTACTGGGGATTGAACACAGGGGTGCTCTAGCACTGAGCTGCATCCCCAGTCCTCCCGGGCAGCTGGAATTATACATGTGGGCCACTGTGTTGAGCTTAACATGATATTTTTAAGGCATATTCTGTCTTAAAAAACTTACTAATAGGGGCTGGGGATGTGGCTCAAGTGGTAGCGCGCTCGCCTGGCATGCGTGCGGCCTGGGTTCGATCCTCAGCACCACATACAAACAAAGATGTTGTGTTCACCGAGAACTAAAAAATAAATATTAAAAAAAAAATTAAAAAAAAAAAAACTTACTAATAAATAAAAGCATTTAGGAATGGGGGTATAAATCAGTAGCAGAGTACTTGCCTAGCATACATGAGGCCCTGGGTTCAATCCTCCACACTGTAAAAAATAATAATAATAATAATAATAATAATAACAACAACAACAATAGGCGGAGTGCAGTAACGCAGGCCTATAATCCCAGTGGCTCCGAAAAATGAGGCAGGAAGATCATGAATTCAAAGCCAACCTCAGCAAATTAGAAGGCACTAAGTACTCAGTGAGACCCTGTCTCTAAATAAAACAGGACTGGGAATGTGACTCAGTGGTAGAGTGCCCAAGTTCGATGTCGGTACTCTCCTCCAAAAAAGAAAAAATAAATAATATTAATAGCAGCATTTGGCTGACAACAATAAGAAAAAGGAACAAAAAGATTAGTCAAACAGCCAGGAGCAGTGATCACGCCTATAATCCCAGCACTCTGGAGGCTGAGACAGGATGATCACAAGTTCAGAGCCAGTCTCAGCAACTTAAAGAGACCCTGCCTCAAAATAAAAAAATAAAAAAAGGCTGGGATGTTGCTTAATGGTTAAGAGCTCCTGGGTTCAATCTCCAGCCCCCGCCAAAAGAAAACCATTAAGCCAGGTGCAGTGGTGCATGCCTGTAATCCTAGTAGCTCAAGAGGCTGAGACAGAAGGACCGTGAGTTCAAAGCCAGCCTCAGCAATGGCAAGGCACTAAGCAACTCAGTGAGAACCTGTCTCTAAATAAAATACAAAATAGGGCTGGGGATGTGGCTCAGAAGTTGAATGCTCCTGAGCTCAATCCCTGGTACTAAAAAAAAGAAAACCATTAGTCAATCCACGTTGACCACCATTTAACTACAAGGTCCCACTCTCAGGTAACCCTCAGAAGGGTGAGTCCTGTGCAAATCAGCACATGCCAGTCTCTCCGTCTGGTCCTGATGTCTAGCAGCTGCACCAGGACTACGGCACCTGGCGGCAGCCTCATGCTTACAGATCTTTAAAGTCCCCCAGGCACCAGCTCAGGAAAGGAGTAGGAAATGCAAGCATTCTGCTCACACATGCAACAGACGGCGACCTGAAAGCCAAACTGTAGGGAAAGAGTGAAGAAGCAGTTTCAAAGCTGTAGAGACTTCTTGAGAGCTTTGTGGCTCCCTCCAAGCTGCATGTGCATCTATATGCACATGCACAACTGGTGAGGACCACCAGACAAAACATCCAGACTGCCTTGCACTGACCTACCACACCCCCACACAGCTAGCAAGCTAAAGGGTCCAATCCTCGACTCCAAGCACAAGTCCCACAAGTTTCCTAGCACTCAGAAACTTCCCCACCAGGCCTCAGTCGCCAGGAACAACCCTGCAGGATCACTATAGAAAGCTACCGGAACTCTCCATGCATCGATGCACTTGAATGTCCACTCCTCCCTTTACCTAGCCCAGAGAGTTGTGTCTCCACTTCTGTGCAAGAGGACACAAGTCTAACTGCTCCAGGATCAAGTTCCAATGTCATTATGACTTGTGAGAACTTCCACATTCCTAATGATCACCAAGCCGCGCAGTCTGTTCTCAAAGAAAGTATTCTCAACATCACAGACATGACAAATATGGAATCAAACCCTGACATGACCAAAGCGGCAGCCATATACTCAGCTTGGGCTAAAAGATCCCATCACCAACACCCTTCCCTTGTTCCTTCTCCAGGTCTCAGAGGTGAGCACAGAAAACAGACACCTGGTGACTCACCTGAGCTCTCTGCCCTCGCTGTATCGTCTACTTGAGGCCCTCGGGGAGGCTGTCTCCAGGAGCAACTTCTGAGTGAGCCTGCTGGGGGGGGCACCATCTCTGCCATCATCCTCTTCGACTGCGTCCTGGTCACATTTCCACTCCTCATCTTCATTCAAAGTGGGCAGGTATCCAGATATGCCCTTCCCTGTCCCTGACCCTGAGCTCTGGTCACTGCAGACCTTTGGGCTCTCTGAGCCTGTCCTTGTGTATTCCAAGTAAATGTCGGACTTGAGAAAGGACGGGTAAGTGTTCTCCTCCATGGTGGACTGGATCTCCGTCTGGGCCTGGTCAAACATGGCAGGATCGATCTGCTGCTTCATGACACAGTCCTTGATGAAGCTCTTGGTGGCTGGCTTGGTTTGCCTGGACACGATGCCATTACTATCCAGGATATACTTTCGGTAGATGGCTCTTGCCAGCTTCAACCTCTTCTCCTCGTTTGAATTACAGGGCTCAAGCTTCCTGAAGCCACTGCAGGCGAACCAGAAGTCCAGCAGGTCAGCACAGCCCTCCTGCTTCAGGAAAGTCCTGAACAGGCTTATCCCATCCTGGTCGTCCAGCAAGGAATGCAGTGACTCGGCCCACCGCAAGTATGGTGGGGTAGGAGAGGCACTGCCCTCAGGCTCGTACCCCAGATCCAGATCTGAGCGCCTCGGGGTGGCTGTTGAGGTCTCGCCTTTAATGCTGACACCTTTCCCAGAGCAGAAACTGTGGCTGATGGGCCTTGGGTCTGTGGACACCAGTTCTCCCTCCTCACCAGGCACTGGGGGCCGGGGGGCATCTTCAGTGAAACTTGCTCCAAGGTCCAAGGGGAAACCCTGCTCCTGGACACTCATTCTGGGACTCTGCGTCAATGAACAACGAGCGCTGCACCCTAATACATCAGTACTTACGGCTCCAAGGGGAGGCAATCTGTCCTGTTGAAACCATCAAGAGGACAAGGGTTAGGAAGGTGGCCCTTGGGACACTATCAGAGGTTCTCTGAGACGAAGCTAGCGGCACCGCCCTCCCACTCTCACTCAAAGCAGAAAGCCAGTTCCATTTCCAGCAGAGACATATTTTGGCCACACAGTATGCTCTATATCATATATGACTTGTGAGAGCTTAAAATACAGGAAGGCCTCTCACACTAAGTGGATGTCCAGAACACAGAGGATACCTCTCCCCTAAAGTGTCCTTCCATGAGACCAGGGGTCTGAGGACCAACCATTCTGGCTCAAGAGCTGAATGACCAGGAGGGCTAGAGAAAGGAAAGGTACTCTCAACCCTGACCCCTGGAACCAGGGGCTCACACACAAAAATAATCACCTCACCTGCCCAGTTGTCAACACTCAGAAATGGGAGAAGCACACTATAGATCTATAGCAGGAGTGCATCTTCCAAGTCCCACAGCCTCTGTTGCTCTCTGCTATTGCATCACTTCATATTTGATATGCCTGCAATAGATGCAAGCACCCAGCCAGGTATTTCTCCTACTCTACACACACCTCAAAGAGCAGCTGGCCACAGGTTGCCTTCAATACAGTGGGATTGGTGATACAAGGACACAGCAAGTAGGCATTCAGAAGTCATCAATGCAGGCAACCTCAGAAATGCAGAATTACACTAAACTGTGAGTACCTGTATTATGAGGAAAATGTCCTTCTGAAAACAAATGGTGGATGGGGACATTAAGGGACAGAAAAAGTACAGAACAAATTAAATCTAAATACAAGTATGCTTTTTGGCTAAAGAAGCATATAGCTCATTTGATTTAACTCCCTAAGCTGAAAAAACCAAACCACACATCCTCTTAGAGGTTATTCTGCTAGGCATGATGACACAGGCCTGTAATCCCAGCTACTCAGAAGGTTGAGGCAAGAAGACTGAAAGTTCAAGGCCAGCCTGGGTAATTTAGGGAGATCCAGTCTCAAAGTTAAAAATAAAAGGGCTGAGAGTATAGCTCAGTAGTAGAGGGCCCCTGGTTCCATCCCTAGTTCCTGAGAAAAAGAAAACAGTATTCATACATACAAACTGGTGTTTATTACTACTACTGCTGCCACTAGTAGATGGAAAGTATGCAGGAGACTGCCCCCGAGCAAGACCTGCAGCCCAAGAGCCCTGGCTGTGCCTCTTAACACAGCCCTTACATCCTTTTAACACAGAATGTAAGGATCCTAGCCAAGCATATTGGAGAGGGGACTATACATCAGGACAAACACCTGGAGCACTGAACAAGCCAGAGCGCACAAAGTCAGCCCCCCTAGAACCAACTCAAGGGGGCTCTCCCTGGCTACCACTGCACACTGCTGGGCCCTAGCCTCCATGAAATCTACCCCCACACCTACATTCTCACTGCATACTCTTCACCTGCCAACCACTACTGAAAGCCAGAGGGACAAGTCACACACACAAAAAAGGAGGGTCACCAATATGTGCCCAACATCATCACAGCTACAGACTTCTTAGAAGACTGTCATCTCAGTCTCAGCAGGGCCAGCCTGTTTGTTCCTTCAGATCAAGATCCTGTGCTGCTCACAGAACCCCCCTTTCAGCTCACTTTCTCTGAGCCCCATCATTTCAGAGTGAGCACCCTGGGTGTCTACAGCTCCACATCATCTCATGATGTCTAGCTTCCTCTTGTCTAGGTTGCCACTAGAGGAAAGAGGGCCTGCATCCCTGACCACCCTTCCAGATACGCAGCAGTCAGCTCACAAGCCCTGAGAAAAAAAATAAGTTACTGGGAACTAAAGAGCAGTAGTTTGTAATGTGAGGCTGGCTACTGTTGCTGTCTCCAAAGCGTTCAGGCCTCCCTATGAGTGACTACAGCAGGACTCTTGGCACCTAACACAACAGTCTCACAACAAAGCGTACCTACAAATATTCAACTGATTGGCACTGAAGAGAAGATGCTTGTCCTAGACACAGCTTTTTTTCAGATGCTGAGCTATTCTTGTGCAATAGAGGAGGCAGCAAATTCAAGACACAGTCCTTCATTACAGAATTGCAGCTTCCCTTCAAAACTCACATTTTACTGTGTAAACCCAGTCTCTCCTAACCATTTTAAACTGCTTTTCAGAGCCCAGAGGAAATATGTCTTATAACTCAAGTCTCTTTGGTCATCAACTGAAAAAAGAACTTCCAGGTCCCTAGAAGCACACCAACACCTCCACATATCACTGATGCTGAAACATTCCAAATCCCCAAACCTCCAAGCTCCCCCAGGGAAGCATACCTAGAATTTAGGGAACACACACATACATACCACACATAAGGCAGTTACATTAATTCAGGCGAGGCAATGCCCACGAGCACCAAATCTGGCCCATAGCCTGTAACCACCATCAATAAAGTGATTCCATAAAGGGAACGTAAAGTCTGATATGGTATTTAAAATTCAAAATTCCCTTGGGCAACACCAAGGCACACACTTCTGGGTACCATGTCAGCAAACTTGATGCTATAGGCTTGTGTATGTGTTTATTTTACACAAACATAACTTCCAAACATTGATTTATATGAAGTGTGAAAGTAACCATCTATTGATGACACTCTTATGGGTCAGGGCTACTGTTTCCCATGTTATACCCTTCCCCATCATCTAAATTCTGAATGACCAGTGCAGCCCAAAAAAGTTCACTCAGCTTCTCTGAAGCAAGAAATCAAAGACAAGTAAACACATGCTGCAAATCAAACAAAAATACTGTGCTGCCAGGTGCAGTGGCACATGCCTGTAATCCTAGTGGTTAAGGAGGCAGAAGGATCATGAGTTCAAAGCCAGCCTGAGCAACTTAGAGAGGCTCTAAGCAACTTAATGAGAACCTGACTCAAAATATAAAAAGGGCTGGGGATGTAGCTCAGTGGTTAAGTGCCCCTGGGCTCAATCCCCACTTCAAAACAAAACAAAACATCATGTTTTATGTGCTTCGCACACTTACTTGTTCCTGAATGGGACTTCCTAAAACTGAAACCAGCTGGTGCTGGCTCTCTGGGGCAAACAGGAGTCCAGCTGCGTATATTTTCTAAAACAGGGACTGTGGATCCAAGGAACATGCATATGAGCAAAAAGAAGGTTTCACAGTACAGAGACAATCCCTCTTGGAGATGGGCTGAGAAAAGTCCCCAGAGGATTGATGTGTCTTTTCCTTACTGTCCTCATGCCAATCTGAAAGTGTGCAGCTCTGGTTTCATGCGGGGGTGGGGGCCAGAGGAAGGCTGAATTCAAATTCTGTGGTCAAGACAGAATCTAAGATTTAACCCCAAGACAGAGATCTGTATTTTGGCCCCCAACCTGAAAGGGTATGGTCTCCAGAACAACTGGTTTTTGAAACAAGCCAAACCACAGGCTGAACCCACAGAGTGCCCTCCTGTGGTGGTCGCGGCACCATTCCTACTTATGGGGGAGGAGGCAGGGTGAGGGGAGGGAGGACCACGCACACCCTGGCCTCAGTAGCTACTTGGAATCTCAGACACCCTAAACAAGGACCAGGCCCAGGGACCACAGGAGACATCCCACAGTATGTCAACCACATGTCCACCTGTAGAGACCATTTCCCTTTCCTGTTCACACAACCCAAGGTCAAGGCCCTTCCTAGAACACCAAGCAGTCCTCCTAGCACCCCCTCAATCTCCCACTTCCGCCCCCACTCCCTCAGGCTGCAGAGGCTTCACTTCTGAAAGCCTCCCAACACACTCCCCGCCCCGCCCACCCTGGGCCTGCACAGCCCACGCTCCTGCACGTTTCCTCACACTCCCAGCTTAGCAACCCCTCGCAATCCGCACAGCCAACAATCCCGCAAGCCTCCCTTCACGCTCCATGCCCCGCACACCTTTGGGGCTGCGCAGTCCGCACTCCTGAAAGCCTATCCGCCCCCACGCCCTGCATTCTTGCATGCCTCCCGGAAAACTCGGGGTTCCGCACACCCTCCAGGCTGCACAGCCAGCACTCCTGCACGCCTCCTGGAACCCACTTTGTCCGGCACACTCCCAGTCCTGCACGTCCCGCAGCCCCACACCTGCACGCCTCTCCGCACTCTCCGCCCCACACGCCCTCGGACCCCCATGGCCCGCACACCTGGTCGCCTACCCGCACACTCCCGGCCCCTGCACGCCTCCCGCGCGCACGCCGCGGACCCCTCTTCCGGGTCCGCGCCCGCCGGCCTAGCGCGGCCTACACCGGCGGCGCGGGAGGCAGGCCCTCCCGCCGCAGGAGCGCGCCCGCCGGCCCCGCGCTACTCACCGGCGCGCGGCGGCTGTGGCGGCGCGGCCTCCGGCCCGGCTCCCGGAGCAGCGCGGCCCATGCGCTCAGCGGCGGCGCGGCGGGCGAGCCCCGGCGGGGGCGCGGCCCGCGGCGGACCCCATCTCGGCTGCGGTGGCTTGGCCGCCGGAGGCCCGGAGGCGGGCGCGGGCAGGCCGCGGACGCCGCCGAGGCCCGGCCGCCCGCTCTCACAGGCCCGCTCCGCAGGGACGCGGCTCCCGCCCGACTCCCGCAGGCTCCTGCGGCGGCGACGGCGGTGGCGGCCGCGATCGCTTCCCGGGGCCGGGGCCGGAGCCGGAGTCGGAGCCCAGAGCGCCGAAGCCCAGGCCGAGCGCCCCCGCCGGCGCCGCCCGGAAGTGCGGGGGCGGGGCTGGTGGTGGGGCGTGGTCAGGGCGGGACCTCGCGCTGGGGAGGGGCCGCAGGCGCAGAGGAGGAGGCGGGCCTTGGGCCTGTCCGGGTTAACTGCAGACCCCAGGACTCGGCAGTGCGTTTGGGAGGGTCTCAAGGACTGCAGCCTCAGGGAGCCTGCGCTGAGCGGAAGGCCGGCCCGATGTGAGCACCGCAGTGAGCATGCCGGGTCGCAGAGCTTTTCTACCACTCACACCATCGAAGGCGGCCCTGGGTGTCTACCAATTCAGGGCTCCCGAGTCCGGCCCGCGCCCAGCCGGCCTCCAGTCCCCTCGGCGAGGGAGCTGAAGCAGGAAGAACTGGAAGCTGGATGCCTGCCTGGCCAGCCCTGGACAGGAGGCTCTTAAGTCAGGAACCATCACCGCCTGCCCAAGGCATGCGAGATGCCTATGAAAGCAGATGTCCTGGGGGTTGGGCTGTCGTGGACAGGGCAGGGCTGATCAGGATATGAGCTCCTGGTGGCTGTCCAGCTCCTTTATTTTCCTTTTCTTTTAATTTTTTTATTGTATAATCTTATTTATTTTTATGTGGTGCTGAGGATCGAACCCAGTGCCTCACACACGCCAGACAAGTGTGCTACCACTGAGCCATAAGCCCAGCCCCTATTTTCCCTTTCTTAATACCCACTGCTGTCCAGAACCTCCAGAAGGTCGACTGTGGCTCTGCCCTAGGCAGTAGGGACTTAGGATGAGGACACACAATAAATGATGGCTGCCACTTGGACAGGAGGTAAAATCTCCAGAGCTGTGGGCTAGGGTTGGCCACTGCTGTTCCAAAACAGTGCGTTTGGGAGGGTCTCAAGGACTGCAGCCTCAGGGAGCCTGCGCTGAGCTTTGCCTTAATTTCTCCCAGGTACCATCCAAATTCAGACAAGGGCTCTCCTTCCCACTGCTGCCCAAGGGTCCCACTAGTCCAGGCTAGCCTGAGAAGGAGGGCTTCTGTGTGTCCTGTCCTCTGCCACCCCCATCTCCATGACATCTTTTGCTGAGGGCTCAGGTCTGAGCCCCCAAGCTCAACAGGCCAACTCCATGTTGCCCACCACCACTGGATGCATGACAGAAGGCCCACAGCTATAAGCACTCAACAGCGGGCAAGGGAATGTGCAGCCATACCTGGCAACAGCCCCTGCACCAGCTCTCCACTACCAGACAGAACCAGCACCTCTACCAATCCTGGGGCCCTGCCCAGTCCTTAGCCCTCCATCAGCCACTTTTCCAAGGAAAGGAGGTAGGCCCTAGCAATTGCTGTCCTTTGTCTGCCACCCTATGACAGCCAGGACGCTGTGCTTCACAGAGCTATGTCTGCCTGGTACCTCACAGGGGCCCTCATTACACAGCCATAAAACCTCAAGCAGTTCAGGCTCACTTCTGCACATCCAAGGCTCACAGCTCACCATCCAACCCACACCTTAGCTGACAGCCATCACCTGGCCTACACTCTGCTTTAAAACTCTGAGCACTCCCAGGAGCCCACACCATTTCAGGACCATTCCTGATGTTATGTCCCACCTACCACCCTCTCCTCAGTGTATCTAGTCACTTGCTCACCTCAATGCTTCCACCATGATGCTCTCCCAATGCCACTATCATATCTATTGGATATTGTTCATCCTTGATACCCAGCCCCTTATCCTTCATAGTTAGCTTCTAGGCAAGCACAGAAATCCTGGCTTGGGGCTCTTGAGTCACCAACCCACATCCCACCCTGCTGCCCACCTGTGGCACCTGCCTGGGGTGAGCATATGCAGAGACATTGCAGGCCTAGCCCCTGTTACCTGACTGTCTGAGGACTCAGCATAGTGCTGGATGCCCAGGGTTGCTATAGGAAGGGAGTGGCATCAACAGGGGCTACTGGAGTGTCCCAGTCTGCCAAGGTTCATTCCTTGGTCCATCACTATGCCTCAAGGTGCACTGCTAGTCCAACACCAGCCCCAGTGGGTCCTGTCAGTGGGTGTTCTACTCACCCATAAACTGCCAGGATAGCCCCAGGTCCAATAGTGCTGGCACTGGAAGCTTCCTTGTAGCCCCTCCCAGCCCAGTTAGCCCCAGAGCTTAGAGGGGACAGTGGGTGGCCACTGAGTCAGCAGTAGATAGCCCTCATGGCCCAGCAGGCCACTATAAGTTCAGGGAGTCCTAGGCAGGCTGCACAAATAGCAGAACCTCTGAGACATTGGGCTTGGGCTACCTCCCCGCTCCCAAACCAGGGCCCCAGTGCTTGCCTCAGTTCTACAGAGCTGCTGCCACGGCCAGGCCAGGCTCTCGGGGTCAAGTCCACGTCCATCCTCTTCCTGGCCCACGGTGGTGGGTGTCCCCCAGCCCTGGGACCAGAACTGGACCCTTGGGCCTCCGGCTCCTTGGGGCCCCTGCCCTGCAGGGACAGGAAGGGAATCAGGAAGCCTGCAGAAAATATGCTGCCCTACTAGGGTAGATTGTGGTGTGAGCGTGAGGGTCAGTGTTGGAACAGGGTGGGGTGGAGGTAGGACCAGAAGAGGGACCTCTGGAGGCCTCTACTCAGAGCTAGCCTAAAGAGACACTGAGGAAGGAAGGGGCAGGTGATGTGGGACAGAAGAGGCTGGAACCTGAGGAATTTTCAGGAAGCAGGTTTATTGACTGCAGGGTTCAGAGGGGGCTATTTCCTAAAAATTCTTTCTCTGAGCAATGAGTCTAGAAATTCTTTGAACTTTATACCCACTGGTGGAGGACTTGGGAGGTTCATATGATAAGTGCTGTTTGTTCCATCCTTGAGACCAGACAGAGGTTTCACAAGTTTCTTTCTTTTTCTACAAACCTGGCATTTACAAAAAGAGGAGACTACCAACCACAATGCCCTCTGCACAAGTTTTTGCTGATAAAAAGCTTTCTGACAGGCTAAGAGGAACTTAACATGCCACAAATATGGTGGATGTTTCTGCTTAATTATGGTAAGGGTCTTCTGCATGTAGGTCTCTGGCCTGCTTCACAGGCATAGCACTGGGGGCCTTGCTTCTGAGAACTTGGCACCCTCTTTTCATGAAAGAGTCCTTTTGGATGTGAATGCCTTTGGGGGAGCTGGAGTTTGCCAGTAAAGGCTTAGATTTAATTAATTTCCTTGACATTTGTTCAGGCTTTCCATGAATCAATCAAAACCCTTCAAAGTGGGCTGGGGATGTGGCTCAAGTGGTAGTATGCTCGCCTGGCATGCGTGCGGCCCAGGTTCGATCCTCAGCACCACATACAAACAAAGCTGTTGTGTCTGCCGAAAACTAAAATATAAATATTAAAAAAAATTCTCTCTCTCCCTCTCTCTTAAAAAAAAAAAAAAAAAAAAAAAACCTTCAATGGTGGTGCATGCCTGTGATCCCAGTGGCTTGGAAGACTGAGGCAGGAGGATCTCACAAGTTCAAAGCCAACTCAGCAAAAGCGAGGCACTAAACAAAATTCAGTGAGACCATCTTTATTTTTTAATTTTTTTTTGTGGTTATATATGGACAGAATGCCTTTATTTATTTATTTTTTTTTTATGTGGTACTGAGGATTGAGCCCAATGCCTCATGCATGCTAGGCAAGCGCTCTGCTTCTGAGCTACAACCCCAGCCCAGTTAGACCATTTTTAAATAAAATACAAAATAGGGCTGGGGATATAGCTCAGTGGTCCAGTGCCTCTGAGTTTATCCTTGGTTTTAAAAAAAAAAAAAAGATGTGTTGATGTAGACTTAAAAGGAATACTTTGAAACAAAATGAACTTTGTCCACTTGGCTGAGGAACATCCTTTATAAACAAGAGAAGGGAATCACCTAAGATGCCCCTGGAACACCTGCAGAGGAGGGTCTGGCTGTGGGGGAGAACACAGAAGAGGGCAGCTGGGAGGGGAGACAACCAGTGTCCACATACCAGCTGTAGAGGGGAGGAAAAGGAAGACAGATATGATCACATTCTAGAGGAGGGGGTCCCAGGCTTGGCCTGTTCCTGTCTGTCCCTTCCCTGCCCTCATTGCCCAGTCCATAGATGTGGGAGGTGGAGGTGGGCAAGCAAATTAGTTCCCTGTTGTGGGAGGAAGCACTTGAAGATCTTAAGTGGTTTTACTTGTGGTTCTGAACACACTGTGAAAGGAGAATTTTGATGTTCCAGTGCCAAGTGTAAGGCCAACCTTGACTGCCAGCCAGCTGCCTTCACATCACACGCCTGGCCCTGGTGTCTCTGAGTCTTTTCTATCAGTTCCGAGCTGGGGCAACAACAAGAAACCTTAGAACTTATCCCAGGGTACTCATAAGATCTTTGGTAAAGAGCAGAGTTATGAGTGGGTTGTTCTTTATACTTCAGGAAGTTTCCACAGTGATATTACTACTACAACTAGAAAGCCTCTGTAGCAGGCACCATCTTCCCATTAACGGCAGTATGAATTAACCCATGGGAGCGACACCCTGAGGGACAGAGCTGACCTGTGGGTAGTGGTGAACAGGGTTGCAAGCCCAGTCTTGTGGCTGTCACATCGCTTACCAAGCCCCCCATTGGCCTGGGGACAGGTGAGATGATACCACCACCTTCCTGAGACATGTGTTCTGCCTTCGGCTTCCTGGGCTGCCTTGCTTCTGTGGTCACTGTGGGCTGGGGCCTCCCTGGGTCCCAACTCTGCATCTGGCAGCCATTTAAGCATTGACAAGGCCCTTGAGGGGCCCTTCCTCCCTTTGCCTCCAGGCTATTTCCCAGCCACCATTTTGCACCATCCTGCTGTTAAGAGTTCTCTGCCTCTGGACAGCCTAGCAGCTGGGGCTGGGGGATGGAAGCAGGCTCACACAACCCAGCTCCAGCACTGAAACTCTATGAATATGGATTGACACGACTGTCGCTGCAGCAATGGGTGACCCTGAAGGTTCCTGCTCCCAGGACACATGCCAGGTGAAGAGTGGACAATCAGTCTTGCTGGCATGGCTTTTAGAAGCTCCTGCTGAAGTCATTGCTCATCCCCTCTGGTTCAGAATCCAGAGCTACTATCTGTCACAGGCCTAGTAGGCTGGCATCATGCTTTCCCCCTGAAGCAAGCAAACCCACGTTCCCACACCAGCAGATCTGACACAGCACCCCAAGTCCCTATGGGCCCTAGGTCTTAAGAGCTGGGCTACCAAGGCCAACAGGAAAACAGTGGTACCAGACCAGGGTAGGGCTCAGCTAGTTCTCTATCCCACCTCCATGGGTCCCACAGTAGTCTCCCTCCTAGGGTACTGGCCACACCCTCTGACTAGAGACTGACCACTGCTGTTCTAAGGGGAGTCCTCCCACACTGCCTTTTGAAAGCGTTCTGACCTCAGTGATGTATCTGGGGGACAGAAGTAAGGGCAGGTGGGGTAGCCACCTGCCCATCCCACCCTCAGGTGCCTGGGGGGAGGAGACGAGAAATGTGCTTGCACGCCTAGTAACTCCAACTCTGGAGCCTCAGTGACATTGGTGGGGTGGCCACTGGCCCAAAGCCTGCCTGTGTCTGGTGAGGGCAGAGACCTCTCAGCTGGAGAGTCCTTACTTGAAAAGTAAGGGTCCTGACCCAACCTCACCCACAGAGCTCTGTGTAATCCTCCAGGGATAGACCTGAGTGGCCTGAGGAAGACTACAGTTGACCTGGCCCAGTCAGGTGTCTCAGATATGTCCTCAGAGAGCTAAGGGCCTCTTCTCAGCCCCAGGGCCATTTCCCCAGGACAGGTGGTGTCCTCTGGTGGGGGCATGACCTCCGAGGGCCTTTTCAGCTAAAGTTACATCTCCCTGACAGCCTCACACCACTTGTTCTCACCTTGGGCATACCTGCCATCCTGCTCACAGACCCCTGCAGTTCCCTCACTGGACACCCTTCCCCGTCCTGACAGCCTCTGTCCACACAGGCCTTTCCAGGTTCTAGGTGCCCTTGCACCCTTGTTGTCATTTTTCTTCCGCCTCCCTCATCTCAGTGAGTCCCAAACATGCAGAGTCCCAGGAAGCAGCAGCTGGTGACCAGGGGACATCCTTGTGGGGGTGAGGAGGTGTCACTCAGGCAGGCAGCTGCCAGTATCATCAACCTGCCTAAGCCCCTCCTCTGCCCGTGCCTCTCCAGGCTGCCGCCCTCTACACTGCTGTCCCAAGATGTCTCTCTCGGCTGCCTAGGAACGCTATGGCCACTGCGGCCAAGTTCTGAGTATGTGATTATGTATGCTGGGGTCCCTCCAGCCCCTTTGTTGCTGTAGAATCTGTCGTGGCAAACAAAAGTGCACTGGATTAGCCACAGTGGATTAAAAGATTTGCTTCTCAGAGTTTACCTAATAACCTAACAATCGCATCAACAGCAGCTTTGAACCCCCAGGATGCACTTGCCAGGCTAGCTGAGAGTGGGAGGCTCTGTGGGCAGCAGGAGTGTGGTCGGGTGGCTGTACGCAGCCCTGCCCACAGGCAGGCTTGCACCCTGGCTTTTGCAGGCCCATCTGGGCAGGACACAGGGAAAGGATCAGACACAAATACAACACATGGAAGCCCAGGCAGGGGACTGGGCCCTGCCAGGATCACCTTCCGAGGGCATGGGTGTCAGGGGCCAGGCCTTGCCTGTGCCTGGCCCCCCAGATATACCCATGCATGTCATAGCAGCAAGGACATGGGCAACATAGAGGGTTGCTGAGGTGGGCAGGGGACACACGACAAAGGGTCCACTGTGCTGCAGTACAGGGTCCCTCTGCTGTCACCCCAGAGCACGTACCCTTGCTCACACACATGCACATGCACACGTGTATGCACACATTTGTACATATGCACGCACACACTCACACGCACATGCATGGCCCCTTTGATCTCCAAAGGGGCTCCATTGACAAGCTCTTAATCGCAGCTGCCCGTGCAAGGTCTGTGCTCTGAAGTCCCGAGTAATGGGATTTGGCGCGTCTGATCCATCTAGGCTGGCTGCTCCCTGTTATATAGGTGGACAGTTTTTTCTGTTGCTTTTTTTCCCCTTCTCAAAAAAATGCTCCTTAACCACACTGACTTGACACGGCTTGTCGCTGAGCCCAGGCACGGTGGCCAGAACGCCAGGGCCCGGGCCAGTTGAAAGCCTTTGATGCCGCTTCTGTGTGAAGTCTGACGTGAGAGACCTACCAGGGCGGTTTTTGGGTCCATGGTGCAGTGGGATTCATCTGCCTCCTGTGGTTTCCTTTGTCTCTTCCCCTGACCCTTCCTTGGGACATGTGGGGAGAGGGCCCAAGGGTGAGGGTGCGAGCGTGTATGTGTGTGTGTGTGTGTGTGTGTGTGTGTGTGTGTGTGTGTGTGCATGTGCGCGCACAACGGAGGGTGGGTGGGCCCAGGGAAGGGCTGCAGCCACAAGAACAATGGGCTGCAAGACCACGTCCGTCCACCTGTCGGCCTGTTCATCCATCCATCTGTCCACCCGCCTGGCTTACCTCACCTGCCTGGCTCCATACGCCTGCTCGCGCCCCACCGTCCTGCTGTCCGCCATGATGGGCTCAGCCGGCTGTCCACTTCCAGCCACTCCAGGAAGCGGGTCCCTGCTCTTGGCCACTGTGTGGCTGGGAGGCAGAAGCGGGACTCTAGGCTGCAGCTCGGGCTCCCGCCGCCGATTGGCTGAGGCAAGGACCAGATGACGGGCCTCGGAACCCTATGGTAGCCATGGCAACCAGCCCCTTTAGACACCGCCACCCCCAAGCCACTCCTGACTGCTGAGGGAGCAGGCGGCGCCGCCAATGGGCCCATGCCAGGGTCCTGTTGGAGGGGCGATCGGGTGTGGCTGCATGGTAGCTGCTCCCATACCAGCTCTTGAGCATTTCCGTGTGTTTCATGCATGTCCAGTGTGAAAGGGGCCTGTCCCTCTCATGGTTTGTCTCTGGCAGATATAGGAATAGTTACCTTGCAGTCCCTTTGCAGCTCTTGCTGAGAGTAGGACTTCAGGTCAGGCTTGCCCCAGGGGCTGAGAAAGCCAGGCCCAATCTGGTGAGAAAATAGTGAGTGGGCAGTGGGAATAAGAGCAAGGAGAGCTTCCCAACCTAGGTGGGCAAAGTCAAGCTGTCAACCTACTTCAGACAGCCAAGAGCCTACCAGCTTAACCATGCCTGCACATCACTCTGCTCTACCCTCACAGGCCATAGCCTGTTGAACACATCGACCTATGGTTGCAATTCCCTCACAAGGGCCTTCCAAGGTCACCAGCCTGCCCCTACTCCCTATGGACCTTGAGTCTCCACCAGGCAGGACTCTGGGGCCTGAGCACATTCAGCCACACACTGGACTGTGCCTGTTCTCCCCATAGCTGCAAGTCCTCTGGAGTACAGAGCACTCCTTGCCTGCAGAGCCCATCTGCCCACATCAGCCCTTAGCAAGGCTTTCTCGATATTCCCCCATAAACCCTGGTCTCAGCAAGAGTGTCACGAACCATTCCTTCATGGACTGATCATCTTGGGAGCTGCCTTGGAGCCACCTCATCCCTGTCTCTGTGACAATCAAAACAGCGTGTCCTATCCAAATGCCCTGGAAGTTACACCACCAGGTCAAGCATCCTTTAAATGCCTCCTGAATGCCCTTGAAGCCTCCATCCCACTTTCTGGCCCAGGAACATTTGCTGAGCAGAATGATGAGTTCTAGGGCTAAAAAGCAGGTACAAGCCTGAGTTATCAGGAAGAAGCCAGGGCTGCAGCAGACCCAGGAGGCTTGAGGTCAAAGAGGTGGCCTCTACCCAGGCCAGGGCCTAGGAATAGGGGGCTGGCATATGGGTCCTGAGGCTCCTACATCTGAGGCAGCAGGTTCAGGGGTGGCTGGGTTGGTCCCAGAGAAGTAGGCTCAGGATGGATGTGGCCACTGCTGGTTTGAAGCTATGGCCAGTCTGAGCATCAGGACTTCAGCTACTTAACTGGCCCCTGGATTTGGCTTGACCTGAACCCAGCCTGAGCAACCCTGTCACAGAAAGAGCCCTGGACTCAACCAGCCTCCCCCACATGCTGGAGCCACCAGCAGACAGGTGTAGTCCTCGGGCAGAGTGTGGATGGTGATGCTGGCCCAAGCCAGCTGGTAGTGGTTGAGAAGATGTGCCCATTCTGGGGCATGGCATGGGCTGGGAGAGGCTGGGGTGTCCTGCACCAGAGGCAGCCAGGATGATGTGGGGCCCATGCTGCAGGGTGAGTTCAGTGGGCCTAGGGTTCCAGCTTGAGACTGGCTCACAGGGACTAGAGGGAGCCTGGGGACTCCACATGACCTGACCCCATCTGAAGGTAGTGGAAAGTTCCTACCTTATCAGAGACTGTGGTGGCACAGGTGAGGGAGGAGGCATCAAAGGACATGAGGTGGAGGTTTGACGTGCACAGGTGGGTGTGTCGTGTGGATGGACCTCATGTTGGCTCCCTGGGCTGCCAGTGCACACAGGGCCCACTAACCACCCCACGTCCACTCCACCCCAGCTGGCACCAAAGCTGCCTTCCTAGCCTTGCCTGTCCTATCTCTAGGTGGAGTGATGGGTCACCTCTTCCTGGGCCTCCAAAGCACAGCCACAGCAACAGTGAGGGTCCACTCTGGTACCCAAACTCTTCCACACCTACAGCCTCTTTGACACTGACCTTAGGCTCTGCTGTTATAAAAACATATGGACTCAGTCCCAGAACACATAGGGGTGTCTTGGCCCCTGAGGGCTGGTCAGGTCCAGTTGATGCAGGGCCAAGTTGTGGGCAAGCACAGGGCAGCTCTGCCTTCTGCAGGTTTGATCTTGGTTAGCACAGACCTTTCCATGGCAGGCCCTCAGCAAGAAGAAGGCTGGCAGGTGTAGTCCAGGGGCACAGAAGGGAGGATGGAGGAGGGCAGGAGGCATGGGCAGGGTCATCGGGGGCTCACAGCTCTGTTCCTCGTTCCTTACCTGTGCAGGTCCATGTGTGTATGTATGTGAGAGTGTCTGAGGGGATGCAGTCCCCATGTGCCTACAAGCTCAGAAGGTAGCAGCACGGCCAAAGGCCCAGACCCAGGTTAGTTTCACCGAGGACCACTATCCTTTTCTGAGTCACAGACATCTGTGAGAATCTGATACAGCTGACGCTCCCGCTCACCTTAAAAAGGCTGCTTTGGATGTAAGCCAAGGTCACACCCAGCACCCACTTCAGTTGGGTCTGGCCTCCTTGAGGGGAATAGGAACAGCCTTGGACTCCTGGAGGCTGTGTGGCCCCTTCTGCCACAGCCTTGCAGTGGCTGGCCTCCATCACCTGATAAGCTCTTGGGCCCACAGCCACAACCCCCAGTCAACTCTGGCAGGACATGATGCTTGCCTGCCCAGTCTGCAAGGCCTGCAGTCCCACCTGACCCCTACCCTGCTCCAACCACATGCCCCTCCAAGCCAGCCTGACCCCAGAAGCCCCATGGACTGACACAAGAAACCCCACAGTCCTGCTCACCTGGGGGCCTGGTTGTGGTTAAAGGGCAGAAAGTGAGCAGGGCCCAGTCAGCAGGCTGGGGACATCCTGGCACTTCTCCAGCAAGGGCCTAGGCCCAGCCCCAGCCCCAGGCATGAAAACAGCAGGACTGGGTGGCAGGCCCAGAATACAACCAATCTGGCTGGAGCCAAAGACCTCAGTGCCACATCTATGGCTCAGACAACTGGGCAGAGCCTTGTGGGAGGGCCGGAGCTGACCAAGCACTATTTTGGGAATTTTTTTTTTTAAATTATGCACAAAAGAGGTGTGTTATGTGACACTGATAATGTAGGAAGCACCAGGACACTTGGGGACAGACTGAGATTCTGGGGGTACATCCCTTGGGCTCTGACCCCAAATCAGGCCCCAACCCTCACAAACCTCTTTATGGGTTATGGAACCTTCCAGACCTTCCTGTCCCTGCAGGGCCAGCTACATGTTCCCTTTGGACTCTGTGCTGTGAGCAAAGCCCAGGCATGGGTGCTCCCGCAGCACCCTGGGGAGCCCCCTGCTCCTCAGCCAGTGGCCTCTGATGTCCCCTCTCTCTTCTTGCACCAGCTATGGCCAGGGTATGGCGCTGAGGACATGCACCAGCACCTCTTCCACACACAGCCTGGGGAAAATGCTCCCATGGTCCCTGAGAGAACTGAGGTGCCTCAGGGCTCAGGGCTTTCAGGGAAGGATAGGTGCACCCCAACCCTCACAGTGCCTGATCAGCTTCCACCTCAAGCCATAACCCCAACCAGCAGGGTGGGTGGGGTTGCTAAGGAAAGAGAGGCACTGAGGTGGCAGTCCCTAAGTCTGTGTACTCCCCACCTCCTGTATGACCACAGAAGTTGGTGCTGACGTGCCCACCTATAATCCCAGCTACTGAGGAGGCTGAGGCAGGATGGTTTCCTGTGGTACTAGGGATTGATCTCAGTACCACAGAAAAAAAATTTTAAAGCTGCCCTCAGCAGCCCCTCCAAGTTCCTGCAAAGCACAAAGAGGCCCTCCTCAGTCCCCAGAGCCACCGCAGCGTCCCTTCCATTGCTCTGAAGAACATTCTGTAACAGGCAGGGATAAGCAATGAGAAGTGACAAGTACACTCCTGTTACACCCAGACACTTTAACTACTTGGGACCTCCTCCCAGAGTAAAGAAAGCACCAAACTAAAGCATGATCACCATGGCTCAGTGGAGATGGCAGCTGGAGCCACAGGTGTACACAGCCCACACTGGGTCTCTGGGGCAGGGGTGAGGGAACTCCAGTACTCCAAGCAAAGAAACACACCCACACAAACAGCTTAGCTCAGACTTTACTCAATCCCACAGGCATAACAAATGCCGCCCAGCATGTGCCCCCATCTGGGGGGGCCCTCTGCTTGGAACCAGGCCTTCTGGGGAACTTGGGATGAAAGGCCCCTCAGACATCCAAAAAGCCTACCCCAGGAGCTCTGTGGTTACTACACAAGAACAGGGTTCACACTGCTCACAGGTGGTCCTTATGGCCACCCCAGACTCTGTCCACACTGCTAAAACGCTCACAGGGGAAAGCTATGCCTGACGATCAGAAACAGGAGGGCTTGTGATCACTTCCTGCTGGCTCTCTTCAGTGCCACTGCGGGCTCCAATAGCGCCTGCTCTCGAAGCTGCTCAACCAGCTCCTCTACGTAGACCTTGAACAGGGGTACAGGGTCCTAAAGGTAAGAGGCTCATGGTGAGCTCATGGTAGCCTAGAGCAACTGGGCCCCTGGGGTGGGAGGGAACCACCCACCCCTGGCCAGACATCCAGGGGAATTGGGCATGACAGGACAGGGCCTTCAGGCTCCATCAAAAAGAGTCATGCCAGCTTGCTTGCCCATCTGGAGGGCAGAGCCCACCCAAGAGACAAGGTTTCTCTCCCTGGGAGTTGCAGGAGTTCCATGCCCACCCCTAGCTTCCTTGTGGTCTCAGATAAACTGAGCAGAGGGAATGGGACAACCAGCTGATATGCTGCAGGAGGACCCCATCCTGGAACTACCAGACCTTCCCAGGAAGAGCCTGGGGGATGTTGGGTGGCCCAGCTAACACATAGTGCCAAGTCCTATTCCTCCCACTGAGAGGCTGGTGCAGGAGAGAGAAGGATCTCAAGGGGCAGACGCCTGCCATGCTTCTCCCAGGCACAGCTGGAGTGTGAGTTCTCCTCCAGGCTTTCCCCGAGACAGCACCCCCACACTCCTCCACCTGTGACACCAGAGAGGCCAGCAGGGCTGGGGCACACTCACGAATACCTTCTCCTCCAGGAGCCTCTGCTTCTCCACAGCCTCCTCCAGCGTCAGGCCCACCCACTCAGCCTCTTCCTCTGGGATGGCAAACTCCTGTGCAGGCAGAGGGAGGGCAGTGAGGTGGGGCTGGCTAGGGGCCACAAGCAGCAGGAAGGACAGGATGGGGAAGCCTTTACCTTGTACTTGTGGTAAATGGCTGCCCTCTGCTCAGGGTCATCAGGGTGCAGTGCCGGGTCCTGTCGGGCAAGCCTCAGCAGCATTGCTCGCTTCAGGTCCATCCCAAACTTAGAACACAAGTCCTCCTTCGGGGTCTGGCGAGAGGCTCACATGGGACCAGGTGCTGACAGCAGGGCCCCATCCACCCTGCCAGCCAGCCCTGTCAGGCTTCTAGCCAGAGCAGGCCAAGTGTGGTGGACAGCAGAAGCACACAGGCCTGGGTGAATGAGGACAGAAGCAATTCCAAGAGCAGGAAGGAGGTGGCCACATTCACTCAGGCCCCTTGGACAGGTCAGCTACCCACAGGAAGCTTCCGGGGGCCCAGTCACACTTGTTTTACCAATGACCCTCTACCCAAGATACCACATCCTCCACTGCGGTGCTGCTCTGGCCTCCCTGAGGTCTGACTGGCCACCAGATCCCACTGTCACTAGCCCGTGCTTGCCTTGAGAATATAGAAGTCAAACCCGTAGGCTTCATCGATGAGGTCCAGAGTCCGCATGGTCACAGTCACGGAGAACTTTTTGTCTAGGATCTCACTGTAGAGCTCCCGTTGAAACAGCTGTGGTTTCCACACCTTCTTCACCCTCTTTGAGAGCTGAGGTGCAACAGATCTGTGAGTGCTGCTGCTTCTCCCTGGTAGGCTGGGCCTGTGGTGTTCCCCAAGTCCTCATGCTTTCTGGAGACAGACTCCACCAACCACTGGGAATGGACAGAGGAGCCCCAGCCTAGACCTGGCTGCTCACTGGGGGTTGGCTTCCCCCATCCTTACCCTAAGATTGCTGGTGTGTATGCTCCAGAGGAACACACAGCTTTGCACAAGAAAGCTAGACAAAGAGTAGCAGGGGAGGTGTCACCGGAAATGTGTCCTCTGAAGCCAGCAGCAGAGTCCCAACAGAAACAGTCTCAGGAGCCAGGCTGCATCCCTTGCAAAGAACCCGATTCTGGGTCTCAGCCTTTCTAATTGTGCCCACAAAGGAGCAATGCCAGCCCTCAAGTGTCACAAGAATTAGCATCCCACGGCCGAGCAAAGCAGGCGGGTGACCCCCGACCTCCCCTCCTCCCACTCTCCTGAGCACACAGGCCTCACCCCCTTCCTTGTTTCTGACCTAGCACCACCCGGATCCGGGCGCACCCACCTTGTCGCCGTTGACGTATCTGTAGCCCACGACCCAGCCCTCGCCTCCCCACAGCCCCTGCTGGGACTTGGGCGGGTAATAGATGGGGATGGGCACATCTTCCACGCGCTCCCGCTGCCCGTTCGCGGGGTTGACTCTGAACCGGGCGCCATGGGGCCGGTAGTGCACGGGGGCGGGCGTCCGCTCATCCTCCAGAGAGCGTAGAAAGTGCGCGGGCAGGCGCGCGCAGAGGCCTTGCTTCAGCTGTAGCTGCTTCCAGAGGCGGACCGGGAACTTGTGCAGCGGCATACCCGTGCGCCGGTGACCCAGGACTTGCTCCCAGCGGAGCCGGAAGTGCGCCAGGCAGCCGCGACCTCTGCTCGCCGCTGAATGGCCGCGAAGCCCGTCTGTCTAACCTCGTCCCGCCTCCTTTCCGACTAAGGGACCAAGGAAAGAGTCCGGCAGAGACGGCGGCGAATCAAGAAAGGCATCCTCGACAAAGTGCGGCCCAGAAAGGGCCCGCGAAGGGCGGTACGGGCAGGGCGGGGCTTGCTATCCTGGGCCTCGCCTCCTCTGGCCCAAGGAAGCAGAACAGGAGGAAAAAAAGTAGTGACTCAATTGGCTTGAAAAATCACTGTATAATATTAAATTCACTAATCACATAAAAATATGTCTTTATGCCTTGGAATATTTTACCCCCTGAAACAACATATATGCGTGTTTCCCCTCTTAGAGGTTGGGAATGCTTTGGTGGCTGTGCGCAAGGTGCCTGGGGCTGGTGGAACTCCAGAAGACCTGACCCTGGACAGGCCCAGAGAGAAAGCCCCCAGAGCTGGAAGGGCCGCCTCCTGGTCCTCGTCAGCACCAGCTTTCCAGGGGCCTTTTCCCCATTCAAAGGGAAACAGCACTTAGGTCTGGGGGCAGAGCTCTCAGGAGCAGGAAGGCTGGGCTGGGTCTCCAGGGACTCCTCCCCAAGCTTCAGTGGGCTTTGTGCAGGGGGCAGCCCAAAAGGATGCTCACCAGACAAGGCAGAGACCTTGGAGTGAGCAGTACACAAGTGCCTTGCAACAGTGTGCCTCCTGGGGCCTTCAGAGCTGCTGAGTAGCCTCCTCCCCAGGAGGCTCTCCTCAGGATGGTGGCTCCACTGCAGAGAGCAGGGGAAGGGCAGGGCTCTGCGGTATCCTTGAGGGTCAATCAGCTCTTTGGTGATCTTGGTTTCTCCCACTGCAACTGCTGCCACTGGGGGTGGGGATGTCCCCATACCTGAGGCAGCTGGCATTCAGGGGCAGAATGTAAGGGATGCTAGGAATGCCCAGCTGCCACCCTCAGTGGACTGGGGTCTCTTTGGCCATGTGGGTCTCACATCACAACTTTACAGGGGAACAGGGAGTCTTCTCTACACCTCTGGCCATTTCAGGCCAGCAGAGCACATGGTACCTGTGGTTTCCAGGGGCCACTGCAGAAATTGCTGAGACCTGCAGAGGACTTCAGCAGCAGAAGCAAGGGAGCTGGTTGAGTTGGGGAGTGGTGATCCCTCCTTCTAGAGGAGGGAGCTAAGGTCTCAGGGCAATTTTATTTCGTTAGGAACTAATTTGGTCAGGGCTGGACAGGGCTCCTCTCCCTTGGTCCTGTTCCTGACTGAAGAAGTTACAGTAGCAGGTGTCCCCAAGCTGGCTATGTCAAGTCACTGTGTATAGCTCATCCTGATTGTTCTTGCAGATCTGATAGTGGCAGGGGAATTTCTGTGAGCAGGTCCAGGGCTCGGTCTGCTCCTCCCGTGGTGGTAGCAGGAAAGCTGCACTCCCAGCCAGCAGTATGTGCCAGATGCTGTGAGTGTAGTAATAGTTGTCACTGGTCATCATGGAGGTATAGATGGCTACGCCCATAGAGGCCATGGAGATACCAGGTAGGAGGCAGAAGGCCCAGCGCTGCCATGACGTCGGGTAGCATTGGTGCCGATGCCTGCAGCGCTGTACCTGGAGTAAACAGCCATACAAGTGTTGGCATAGACTGGCTGTTCCCAAGAGTCCAGCACCAGTGGTCATGGGGCTGCCCAGATCTGGGCAGCAAAACCATGAGAATGGGTTGCTGAGAGGGATCAAAGGTACATGGCCACTGGTCCTCAGACCCAGGTCTTAGACACAGTCAGGCTGGGCTTCTATAGGTGCCACCAGAAGCCCTCAGCAGAGGTGGGGCATTTGGGTCCTAGACTGGATAGTAGGAACAGGACTGAGTGTGAGGCTGTCTGCTTCTAGAGCCTGCCCTGGATCCTTACCCACATGAAGGCCATGATCATAAAGGCAAAGAGGCAGGGCCCCATCATGTTCCAAATGCCTCTGCGATCCAGCTGCAGGGACATGGCGATGACCAATGTGCCCAGGAGAAACAGGACCTGGATGAGACACAGGAATGACTGCAGAGTCATGATAGTCTTGGACTGGGAGATGGCACCCAGCATGACAGGCTGACAGGTACATGGGCCATCCCGTTGCACCCCATTACCCGCCTGCACCTCTGCCCACCCCACTTGGAGCTGCTGGCAGAATTTGCTCTGCTCTACCCAGGAAGAGAGAAGTATCCTCCTCCAGCTCCTGTAGAATGGCTGCAGGTGAACACTGGCTAGGCACTGGAGGGGGAACTGACTTTGCCTGGCAGGCCCCTCCGGGGATGAGGTGGTGATGCCCCTCTCTGAGGAAGGAAACAATCTGGACAGCCATATGCGGCAGCTCTGCACCCATACACTCGCCTGCCCCCTCACTCCTAGGTTTCAGGGCAGCCTCAGTCCTCCCCCAGATAGTTCCTATGGGGGACTCCCACCCCCAAGTCTCTGTCAGATGCCTCTGCTCACAACCTGCAGGTTCATGGCCCAAAACTCAGCCCAGCCGGACTCCCGCACTTTGGAGCTTTCTTCCCTCAACCTCTGTGCCTTGACCATAGGGTTTCCCTGGTGCCCCTGGAGGCAGTACCTAGAGCAGACCTGGCAGAAAATATAATACACAGGAACAAGAGACTCATCTCACTGGCCAGGTCCAGCTGCCATGTAAAACCTCCAAAGTGTCCTGCACATCATGGAACTCAGGAGCATGGCGGGTCTTCCTAGGGAGGCCTGACCTGGGGTAGGCTCCTCTGTGAGCAGGGCCCAGACAAGGGCTGAGGGCCTTGCATAACCCCACTCATGACCTTGTTCCTGGTGTCCTCTGACGGCCAGAATTCTTTCTCCACAGCTGCTGCGGCTTCTTCTGAGGATAGCTGACAGTCATGTGAAAATCAAGGCTCAGGGCCATGACTATCCACTGCCTTGTACATGCTACATGTAAGGGCCTATGCTTCCCCAGAACCCAGCCCAGTCTCAGGTCACTCACGTGTTTCAGGACTGTCTTCAGCCTGGCCATGCAGAGGATCGTGACCCAGGTGGACACCCCAGAGCCCAGGAAGTCGCAGTACTGCAGTGTGTCATAGCTGAGGATGCACAAAACCGCCTCCCCTGGCTGGTCACAGGCGTGGTAGAACTGCCAGATGGGGCAGTGAGCAGCAGCCCAGACATCCCCCCCAGGGGTCCCCAGAGGGGTGGGACATGCCTACCGTGGAGAAGAACATGGTGTAGAAGTAGACAGAGGCCTCCACTAAGAAGGCACGCTGCACAGACAACATGATGGGGACCAGGAACATGAGGTTGCTCAGGGTGAGCAGCAGTGCGGCCACCTTCTGCTGGGCCACCGTCTGGGCCGTGCTGTTGTCAGTGCAGCTCCACCCACGCCAGCCTGGGGGCCATGCAGTGTTCAGGGGCCTGAGGCAGGCACCTGGGGCCAAGGCTCCAAGTGGGAAGCCTTCTGAATTCCAGATCCCTACCATCACCCAGGTGTAGACTGCACAGGTGTGGGTAAGAATGGGCAGGTGGGGACAGGTGTGAGCAGGTGTGAACAAGTGGGGGCAGGTATAGACAGGTAGAAACAGACAGGGACAGGGAAAACAAGTGTGGGCATGTATGTATAGACATGGGCAGGTATAAGTAGGCCAGGGGTAGGGGAGCCAAGGTCAGCAGATAGGACTACCCCTGGAGACACTTCACTGTTTTTGCCTAGGCGGTGGATCATAGTAGCAGGCATGAGAATGGGGAGAAACCATTTGGCCCTGCTTTGCCTGCATGGGTCCTCTCTGCAGTCCTGGTGAGGCTTCCACAGGGGATTATAGGGCTGGGATACCAGTGTCAGCAAAGATTGTCCCTAGGTGTGGAGGTCCCAAGCCCTCACCTGCCTTGCAGCTGCAACCTGCATACAGGTAGCTATATCTTCGCAGCAAGAGGCACTGGCCATAAGGTCCGCAGTCATTCAAACATGGCACCAGGTACAGTACGGTCTCTACATGGACCATGGCCTGTTCACAGACCCTGAAAGGAGGGGACATGAAGAGGTTGACCGCAGCCCTTTACAGCCAACTTAGCACCACTGCTCCCAACAGGCTCATGGACAAATGAACCCAGAATTGAGCTCCAGGTTCCAACAGCCTGGACTGATGCTCCTTCCCCCTGCCAGGGCTGCCATGGAAGGGATGGCCAGGCAGAAAGGGGGATCCACCCTGACACATGGAGACAGTAATTCCTCACTTCTGTGGGGAGCCAGGTTTCTCCCACACTCCCCATCCTGTGACAGCCACTGGCCTCAGCTCAGTTTACATACCCAGGACTCTCAGGGCACAGGAGCTGCAGGGAGAGGTACCAGCTGCTTGTCTCTGGGTAGGGGATGATGAGGTTGGCCACAGGAGAGGAGGCACGCAGAGATAAGGGGTAACCCTGAAAGAAGGCTGCATGGAGTGGGAAGGCCCATCAGAGGGGATGGAGGGGTCAGCCAGTCACCCTGCCAGTCACTCTGCCAGGTGCTGCCTGCCCACTGTACCTGTGGTGCAGTTGAGTGAAGTGTTGAAGCTGAGGAAGGCTGAGGCAGCATTCACACAGGCCACAACCAAGGTGTCCCCTGAGACCTCGGTCTGGAAGGGGAAGCAGCACAGGGTTAGTCCCCTGGAGATGTGGCATGGTGTCCACTCCTAGCACAATCTCTCTTTCCGTTCAGGGGATGGAACCCAGAGCCTCGAGGGAGCCTTGCAAGTGCTTGAGTGCCTTTCTTGAGGCTCCTGCTGGATCAGGGCTCACCCCAAGCCTTCCCTCCTGGACCTGCCTCTAGTCGTCTCTGATCCTAGTGACTCCATAGCCCCTTCCTCAAGCTCATCTCTGGGATCTGCTGACAGGGCCAGGCTGCCTCATGCCTGTTCGTGTCACTTTCACCCAAGAGGGTGCCAAAGTCAGTGCACAAAGGCCTAGGTAGGTTATCCAGTACCCTGAGCCAAGTCTGGGCATTAGCCACTTGCAGACAGGCCCAGCAGGCTATCAGGACAGTACCTTGTTGACCCTCAGGGTGATGGTGAGGGAACCCCCACTGTCCATGCCGGTGTCAAGGCGGAGCCGCAAGAGGGAGGGAGCGTCAGAACGCACCAGCACCGAGATCCCGTCCATGGGCTGAAAGCGCACAGACACTGTGTCTATGTCCTCCCTCATGACCGGGAAGCTCAGGAGGCAGAAGGCGCCACCGCCCACCCCACTGCTCCTGCCCAGGCCCTGATGGGCAGGGCCTGGGGACAGCTGGCCCACGGAGGTATCATGGCTCTGGTTTGGGCTGTTTCGTAGAAGGCGCTGGAAGGTCATGCTCCATGGCCTGCAGGCTGCCAAGAGTACCAGGCTCAGCTGGAGGAAAGCCTGGGGGTAAGGATGGGGAAGAGACACTCCCACCCAGCCCTCCCTGGCAGCCCACCTGTGAGGACAGCTTGGGCTATGAAGGCCACTGACACCTGGGGTCCCGCCAGGCTCTCAGCTGTTACTTGTAGCCACCGGCCCCAGGGTGGTGACGGCAGCAACAGACGACAGGACAGTGTGGGGTCTGTGCAGGTCAGCACCTTCTGGAAGTTGCTGGGAAGGGTGGCCCCGCCCACCGTGAGACGCACAGGGCAGCCCAGGCTCCCACTGGACACACAGCCCTGCAGCTCCAGCAGAAGCTCCTGGGTATACTCAGGGACGAAGATCCTGCACAAGGTGGTGTCCTCCCTCAGGCTCTTTGCTTCCTCCAACCCACTCAGCTGGGGCATCCAGCCTACCTCCCAGCAGGACCCCAAGGCTCAGGACCCAAAGGCTGGACCCTGCAGACCGCCCCAGGCCCCACTCACTTGAGGTAGTTGGGGTGGGAGAGGAGAGTCTGCGGAAGGGGCACATCAGGCTCCAGGATGGAGACCTCCATCGCCCGCATGACCAGCATGTCAGGCTGAAAGACGTAGGCACAGGTGGGAGCAAAGCCCTAGGGAGAGAAGAAGCTTAGGGTGTCAGATAATGCAGGGTATACGGCGAGCAGCAGGCCTTGGGGCACAGGGCTGAACCCAGAGCAAGGGCTGCTCCAAAGAGGGGGATGAAAGACCATCCAAACACTCAGGGGCTCCCCACCCCTACAGGTGAGTCCCCTCACCTGTACCTCGATCTTCTGGGAGGAGGGGGGCAGATGGGCGGCCACAAACCAGTCCCCAGGGGCTGGGTGGGAGACATTCACAGAGGTGTTGTCCAGCAGCATGGAGCTCAGCAGTGCCCTGACTTGGAAGGAGGGCTGCTGGATGGTATTGTTGGGGAAGCTGGTGCCCATCGGGTTGACAACGGGAGGGGCCCCATGGCGGAAGTGCCTAGAGGTAGGAGGATAGGGCAGGGGTCAGGGGTCAGGGATCAAGTGAGGGACCTTGGTCAGATGCGGATGCTGTGGGCAGGTGGGAGGCTGGGCACCTACACGGTGATCTCCACATCGGTGCAGGGCGTGCCGCTGCCCCAGGACACATGCAACAGCCAGCGCAGCAGCACAGTGTCTGGGGGCACACGGAAATGGAAGAGCCGGATGCTGCCGTACCAGCTGTAGGAGGACAGCTTCTGTGGGGCCTGGGAGAAGTGCTCTGACACCAGCCCGACCACTGCAGGAAAAGGCACAGTCAGCCAGTTCGAGGGCCCTCTTGCCTCCAGCAAAAAAAAAAAATGAGGCAGGGCTTAGGTGCTGCACTCAGAGGCCCCCAAAAGGAAAGGACTCTGGAAACTAAGTCCTGGAGCTGTGCTAAAGCCCCAGTCTTGCCAAGTTCAACTTCAGCCAAGGTCCTCACTGCCCTCTGGCCCCTGGAGGTTGTCCCTGGTTTCTGGAGTTCTCCCTCAGGCAGCCATTCCTCCACCTACCTCCCCTGATGGCCAAAGGGACTTCTCATCCTGCAGAAGCTCCCAAAAGCCAGTCCTGGCCCCCAGTTCCCTGCTTCTTAATCCTTCTCTTGCTTTCCAGTGTGTCCCATCACTCAAACTGCATGACAGTCTGGCAGAGGTGGAGGCTGAAGGACACAGGAGGTGGTCAGGCAGGAGTCCCCACCCCTCCTGATGACTGCCCTGGGCACTGACCAGAGGACACACTCCTTGCTCCATGGCACAGATGCACAGGTGAAGAGTCTCAACTCCAGTGGCTGCCTGCCTCTCTAGCCTGCAGAGACTCCGACCCACAAAAAGCCCCTGATGGGGGAACCCCAGGTCAGAAGCCTGGCCAGGCATGGGGATCAAGGGACAGCTGGCCTCTGTGCTCCAAGTAGGTGAGAACTTTAACTGCCCTTGGGGCACACATCCAAAGGTGGCTATGAAGACTGAAAGCAAGGACCCATGGACTTGGCCATCCACTTCTGGAGCCCTGTGTGGCCACGGGTGCCCCTTCCCCTCACTAGGGCTCCTTCCCCTCCAGGGTCCTCATAGGTGGAATGGACAGTGTTCCTTCTGGCAAGGTTAATAAGCAGTGAAGTGCTTCAGGAAGAAACAGCAGCATCTGGTCTCACTCTCTGGGCTGAGCACTCCTACTCAGGAAGCCTCCCTCTGCCTCACTGAGAGAATGGCTAGCACAGGCCTCCCCCAGGGATGGGGAGGGAGCCAGGTGAGCAGCTGGTTCCCCTGCCAGCCTCGTGACTTCTCCATAGAGGCACCTGAAGAAACGACAGCAGCCTGCTGGCAAAGTCACAGGAGCACCAGAGGAGCCTGGCATGGGGGCTGGGTAGGAGTAGGCTCTGCCCACAATTCATCACAGGCTTTTCAGGTGTCTACTAGTCACCAGGTCCCACTTTCCAGGCTGTGGTTACAGAGCTAGGAGCTGCGGTAGGCTCTCAGGTGATATGACAATGTAAATAGAAACTAAAGTTCTGGGAACTGAGGCAGGGCATACCCCTGGCCTCAGGTTTGTGGGATCTTGAAGAAACGGTCATCCAGTCAGGCATCCCATCTCTGAGGGGCCAGGAAGGGAGAACACCCTGCAGGTGCAGCTCCCTGACTGTCCATGGGAAAAACCCTTACTGGCGCCCTACAATGCCAGTCTGAGGATTCCTGGTACCTAGGTGGTAGCTGTGATATTTCAACAGATAAACAAGAAATAAGAGACCAGTTCCAGGTTGCCCTAAGACTTGATCCCATGTCCCCAGGGCTACACAGCCTCTTCAAAGCTCCTGGAGGCTCTGCAACCCAATTTCCCTGCCCAGATGCCCACTCTGGTATCTTGGTGACATATATGGTAGTCAGCAAGATAAGCTGAGCCCCATGTGATATCAGGAAGGGTGAGGAGCACCAGCCATAGGCACCCTTCCCTGTCTGACACACTCCATAGATAAAGGTTTTGGTGGGGAAAGGGGAAAGGAAGTCCCTGAGCCAGCCCTGAGACCCTTGTCTCACTTCTTCCAAACCAACTAGTGACCTGGCCATGCTCAGAGCCCAGAAGTCACTAGCAGCTTGCCTTTCAGCTGACCTGATAGGGTCTAATCCAGGTCACAGGCCTCTATCCTATCCTGCCCAGCCAAGGTGCTCCCTGCACCACCTGCCAGTGACACCCTCACGAGGGTCTCATCCAGGGGATGGAAAAAGAGGAGAAAGTGGAGTAATCAAATCCAGGGTAGCATTTAATCAGGAGCATTGTCCTCAGGAAAAACTGTCTTTTAAGCTGCACCAACCTCAAAAACCAGAAGGCATGGCCCTCAAAAAACAGAAGCTTAGAGGAGCAATATTTCAGAGAAAGAGGGAGAGGCTGAGCACAGGGAAGTGGAGGAGCCAGCCCCTGGAGCACTAGATGAACCCCAGAAGCTCAAAATACAGTCTAGAAGGGCTGGGGATGTGGCTCAAGTGGTAGCGCGCTCGCCTGGCTCGATCCTCAGCACCACATACAAAGATGTTGTGTCCGCCGAAAACTAAAAAATAAATATTAAAAAAAAAATACAGTCTAGAAGTAAGGGTGATATTTCAACAGATAAATAAGAGATAAGAGACCAGTTCCAGGTTGGAAGTAGGGACTGAGGTGTAGACAGCCTGGCTGTCCCAGTGCTAAGCAGAACCCAGAGGGGTGGCACACCCTGGTCTAACCACCTCACTGGACCTCAGTCAAGGATGGAAACCTCAGGGAAGCAAGCAGGTTCCTCCATAAGAGGAGGCGCCCTTCCTCCAGATCCGCCCTTGCAGGCGGCTGCCTCAGATCAACTGAGTACAGCCTCCAGGAAGCAAGACGAGCAAGTTCAAAGTGTTTGCACTGGGGGTGGGGAGGCACCACGAAAGGGGTGCATATGGGACCCCTACTCCGGGGTCTGAGCAACTTTCTTCCATCTCTGCCCTGCGAGAGGAGATGGGGCCCTTAGAACCCCAACCCCACCATTCCTCCCAGCGGGTTTCCGACCCGGGCACCTGAGCCCCTCCACCTCCCCGCTCAGGTGTGCTACCGAACGCTCTGGGAGCAGGAGGGAGCGAAGCGCACATTCCGAAGGGCTGGCCTGGCCGAGCCCCGCCAGGGGAACGGAAGAAGGAGCACAGGCATCTTCTCCGCCCGAGCGCATCAGGAAGGGCGCCACCGGGTGGGGACGTAGGCCTAGCGCTGGCGCCAGGTGAGCGCACAGGTGCCCCCGTGAGTCACAATCGGGCCCCGCCCCCAGGCCCTCCCCCCACCGGCCGCGACCCCCGATGGCTCCGCTGTCCTGCGCCCGCTCACCGCTCTTCCTGTGTTCACCGGCGGTGGCCGGCGGGGACCGAGTTAGCAGCAGCAGCAGCAGCAGCAGCGGCGGCCCAGCCACCGCCGCTGCCCGCGCCGCGCCCCCGGTCCCGGCCCGGCCCATAGCTCCGCGCTTGGCCGGCGCTACCCGGCCCGCGTCCCGCGCCGCCCGCCCCCGCCGCCGCTCGGGCAGCCGCCGCCGCCTCTGCGGCCGCCACCACAGTCCGGAGTCCCGGCTCCCATTGCCCCGCGGGTTGGGTCGCCGGCGCCCGGGGCACTTCCGCCTGCGAGGCCCCGCCCCGCCGGGAGCCGGGGCCGAGGCCCGGAGTGGGGAGGGCAGGAGGGGTGGCGCGGACCGGGAGGGGCGCGGGGGACGCCGGAGACGACAGCGTGGGCCGCGACCCCGCGTGCAGCGTCAGGGGAGACCTGTGGCCCTGGGTGGAGGGACACGTTGGACGCGTGGGGGAAAGGGACAGAGTGGACGCATGAAGGCCGGAGGGCCAAGTGGAACGCAGACGAACGGGGAACAGAGGGGTCACGCGGGACGCACAGAGGGATACGGGGCAGAGGGATTCCGGGTCACTCCGAACTAAGGGGCACGCTGAGCACGTCTCGAACGCGCAGGAGGTACAAGGTGGTAGGGGCTTCTCGGCCCCGGAGCCCTGGGCACGTGAGGATTGGTGCGCCTTTCATAGCTGAGTCCTCTAGCGTGGCCTCAGGCCCTTCATACCACGAAACCGCTATCAGGATGGGTAAAACCCATTCATGGAAAGTCGCTTCTTGCACTTTTGGGAATTTATTAACTGGATAAAGGTGGAGATTCACGTAGGTGGGTGGGACTAGCTCCTCACCTGCTGGCAGATTCCATGCAGATTAAGGATTAGTATACAAAAACCCTAGGGGAAAACCCAGAAGGTGTGAGATGCAAGACTGGGGAAACCAAAGAGGTGAAAAGCTTGCTGCAGAGCAAAACTGCAGGAGCAAAGTGTGTGTTTGTGTGTGTGCGCGCGCGCGTGCTGTGTGTGTTTGTGGGAGGTGCTCCAATTAAATAAGCCCGCAGAGGTGATCCTAAGAATAATAAGTGAAGATCTCCTGCAGACCATTAACACCAAAGCTCTTTGAAAATGGTCAAAATGCTACACAAGGTCAGGCAAACCAACAGGAATGGTGCCCCCTCCCTTGCTAGAAACTGACACAGATGACTATTCCTACGGAACAAATCACAGACCAACAAGTTTGATCACACAGGAAAGGTGGATTGTGTAAGGCTGGGAGATTAGGTTGCCTCCAGGACCCAAGGGGCTTTCAAAAATTAGCAGGAGCCTGGATTGGTAATTCACCGCTGAAGTCTAACTGTTGCTGTCCTCAGAAGTGGGAGGCTGTTTTTGTCCACCACTATTCTGTATAGATACACCTAGAGGATGATCATGAAGTAATATATGGAATTGGAACCATGAAGTATCTGTATCATGAAGCAAATACTGTGAAGTACTTGCTTTGTTGTTTGGGAATGTGCTACCAAGTACAGTACGATTAGCTGAAAAAGGTCAGAAAAAGAAAAACTAAACAAACAAACAAAAAATGGGCAGAACAGGGTGTTCAGAAAGCTACCATTTTTTGAAGAAAAGGGGGGGAAAATACATCTCACTCTTGGTGTCAAAGGCTGTCTCCGGAAGGAAAGATCAGCAGATTACACTGGTTGATCCTGGGGGAGGGGAACCATGTGCCTGGAACCATGGTGAGGAGGCCCTATACATATTTATATCTTTGGAATGTTGTACTGGTATTGGGGAAAGAGAGTTGACCTTGCAAGTCCAAGGCCACTGAAGGCCAGAGAAGGGCAGATGGAGAGTGTTGGCTAGAAAGAAGGAGACCCTGAGATCCTATATTTTTCCCCCCTGGAATGTGGGCTGGGCCCTCTTTACCCCTGACTGTTGGAGGCTCCCAGGCAGTTGTCAGTTTAAAGGGATAGAGGTCAGATTATGAATTTTGCTGAGCTGTGATTTTAGTGCACCACACTGTAGCCACTGAAGCGACCCAGAATTGTGCCTGGACAGCAATTATGGTCAGCAGAGGATGCCCCATTTGCTGCCCCAGGCTGGGCTCAGAGGCCCCCTCAGTCCTCCCCACTCCAACAACCTTCCCGAGTGTGCTTCTGTGTCTAAGTTTCCAGTGCCTCAGGTCCCCAGATGGGTGGGAATGAGGTTGCAGAACTCCTCTCCAGGGCTAAGTGATAGCTGAACAATGGAAGGAGTTCTGCCACAGGAAGCAAGGCTTTACTGCACTAGCAGTTAAGGAACCATAAATTAAAAGAAGTCACCTGGTTAGGAAAAAAAAAGGGGGGGGGAGCAATTATTGCCCTACCAGGGAATGGGCACCTCACCCTTTGTGGGCAGGAATGTGAACCAACCTTTAAAAGATAATGTGGCAACATTAACTTGAAATAGAAAAATAGGACCTGGGGACAGATACACAAAAGTGTTTGCTGCAGAACTGTTTGCATTTGCAAAAACCTGGGAGCTCCTAGAGGGTTGAGTGAATAATTCATAGATATGTTCTGAATATTGATGCATCTTTTAGACAAGTCTGTGGGTCTTCTGAAGGATGGCCTATGAAGCAGGAAGATCCAGTTGTTGGTTAACATGGATATATTGTATTTCCAGGCAAACCAGATTACCCTTCCCCTCCCTAGCTCAGACTCCAGTGAGCACTGGCCCCAGAGTAGACTGCTTGTGGGGAGAAGGTTGCAGAAGGGGTAGGGGAAATCCCACAATTGGTGTGCTTTTCAGCCAACCACAAAGGTGTGCTCTGTGTACAAATTTCAAAAGTTTAACAAATGGAGGGTTGGGGCTGTAGCTCAGTGGTGGAGTGCTTGCCTCATATGTATGGGGCACTGGGCCCAATCTTCAGCACTACATAAAACAAAAATAAACGTATTGTGTTCATCTATTTCTATTCAAAAAAATTTAACAAATGGAAACCAACCAACCAAACTATAGTTCAGTTAGGTCAAATAACCAGAGTTAAGGGGCAGTACTTAATTTCTAAGGGTGTTTCTTAGCTTCTGGCCCTGTTCTGGAGAGCAAGCAAGTATGAGAAGTTCTCTCCTGATTGCCTACCCTTCCGTTGACCTAGCAGATACTCAGCCTCATCTTCTATTTCCCTTCTAGCTGAAGGCAGGTGCTTGTCCTGCACATATTGCAGGAAAGCCTGAGGCCCTCAGACACCTTCAGCTGCTCTCTCCCATCCTACATCCAAAGTCAAACCCTCCTTCATACTATTTTCACCCAGCCCTTTTTATTTTATTTTGAGACAAGATTTTGTTAAATTGCAGAGGCTGGCCTCAAATTTGCAGTCCTTTTATCTTAGCCTCCTGAGTCCCTGGGATTGTGGGCATGTGCCACTATGCCCAGCATACTATCTTGTTTCTTGTTGCTATGTGGTGTGTCTTGAGTCAAGAAGTGTGAGTCTTCTTCCTTTGTTATTTTTCAGGCTTTTACTGGCTTTTCTAGGTTTCTTGCAAGTCCACTGAATTTTAGGATCTACTTGGCAGTTTCTACAAAGAAGTCTGATGGTATTCTGAAAGGGATTGATTTGAATCTACTAGTCAGTTTGAAGAATATTGCCATTTGAACAATATTGAGTCTTCCAACCATGAACACGGAGTGTTCTTTCATTTATTTAGAATTTTACTTCTTTCAACAATGATTTATGGTTTTATGATTTCAGAGTATAAGAAGTCAAAAAAAGATATCAGAAAATAACTTTGAGATGGATGAAAATGAAGACAAAACATATCAAAACTTAGGGAATTGAGCTGAAGCAATGCTTAGAGTAAAATGTATGGCTGCAAACATCTGTACTAAAAAGTACATTCTCAAATCAGCAACTAGTCTCCTACCCTAAGCTCCTGGAAAAAGAAGGCCACTTCTGTGAAATATTGTACAGAGAGTAAAGCCAGAGCTACTAGACAAGGATGAAATAAAAGACACCCAGAAAGAAGAAGTAAAGCTACCTCTGTTTTCCTTCCTTCTGTAAGATCAGGTGAGGCAGGCAGGGACCAAAGGAGGCAGATTTAAAAAGTCTGCCAAAGGAGGCTTTATTTGAGATATCACTCCCTGGCGGAACTGGATGAGACGGACAGAGTGGACTGGAGAAGGGTCTGAGGAGAAACCGCCTGGGAGCTTGACCAGACAGGGATTTTATGGGGTTCATGGCAGGAAGGAAAGGGCTTGGGACAGGAAAGGGGATTTTTGGGGTCCCTTGTCCTGCTGGAGTTGGTCAGGGGAACTGGCTGAACTCCAGGGTTGGCCAGGGGTTCTGCTGATTGACAGGTGTTAGTCAGGAGATCCTGATGATTGACAGGTGTTTCCGCCAGCACCTGATTGATGTTTCTTTCCATGGGCTGCTTTGTTCTAAGTCACTGCCACCGACCACTCTAAAAAAAAAAACAAAAGAATAATAAATGAATTCAGCAAGGGTACAAGATTCAAAATCAATATATAAAAGTCAGGGGCTGGGGATGTGGCTCAAGCGGTAGCACGCTCGCCTGGCATGCGAGCGGCCCAGGTTGGATCCTCAGCACCACATACCAACAAAGATGTTGTGTCCGCCGAGAACTAAAAAATAAATATTAAAAATTCTCTCTCTCTCTCTCTCTCTCTCTCTCTCTCTCTCTCTCTCTCTCTCTCTCTCCTCTCTCACTCTCTCTTTAAAAAATATATATATATAAAAGTCAAATGTATTTATATACTCACACTCAATAGCTGAAGACCAATTCTATTCAAAGTAGTAGCAAAAGAATTTATACTGTTCAAAAGCTTCTTAAGATCTAGCTGATCTAACATTTCAAATGAAGTATTTTTTATTTTTTTTAATTTATTTTTTAGTTTTAGGTGGACACAATATCTTTATTTTACATTTATATGGTGCTAAGGATTGAACCCAGTGCGGTGTGCATGGTAGGCGAGTACTCTACCACTAAGCTATAACCCCAGGCCCATATTTTTGATTTTCACTAATAGGTATTGAACCCAGGAGTATCGCATCTCCATGGAGCTTCATCCCTGCCTCCCTGCCCCCTTTCTTTCAAGACAGGACCTCACAAAATTGCCTAGGTGGGCCTGGAACTTGAGACCCTCCTGCCTCGGCCTCCAGAATCACTGAGATTTCAGGCGTTTGCCACCATGCCTGTCTTGCTGATATCTACTAATGATATCTCATTATTTTATCTGTAGTTTCTGTTTGTGTTTGCAATTATGACCATAGTTTGTCCCATATATTTGCTTTGAAATGATTCAGCATTCCCATCAGAGGCCTGCTGAGAATAAATGCCGGATCTTCTCCATTCAAAATCAGGGATCAAGCAGAGGCTGAGAAGCCCTGGTCTCCCCTTGTCCCTAATCCAGGTCCACTCTCTAGAGTCCTCCTCAGAACAGAGATGTGATTTCCAGGATAGCCTCGGGTCCTGCAGGCTGCTGCTCCAAAGAAACTGACCCCAGAATTTAGTGCCGGTGTCGTGTTGGGCAAAATGGTGTGAATTAGGACTCATGTGGGACCTTCCATGAAAAATAGCCTGGGCACTGCCATTGTGGGGTGGTGGCTTGGCCCTGTCCTCACTCTGTGCCCAACATTCCTCCTTTTTAGATTTATTAAAATGTAAGGGACACCGAGTCCTCTGGCTAATTCCTGCTGAGTCAGGGGCATTGTGGGGTAGGAGGAGGAGTGTTGGGGCCAGAGGGCTGGATAGGGAAGTTAATAAGTCAGTGAGTAATAACAGGCAAATCAGTAGCTGCCAAAGCTGGTGATTTCGGGATGTGGGGGAAGTCTATGAAGGTGCCTTGTAACCATAGTTCTTCAAGGGCCTGCTCCCAGTTGGACACGATGAGGAGGTCAGGGAACAGCCATGCATCTTCCTGAATCGCCTCCACAAAGGACCGGAAGCATCCCTGGCTGGGGGTCCCAAAGTCATTCCTCTCCTCCATAGATCACACAGGCCACAATTACAGGGGCTACAAAGAGAAGGGTATAGATAATTACTTTGTAAGATTTGTGGAGGATAGACTGAGAATCATGAGAGACATCTACAATCCCGTTACAAGCAGTAAGATCAAGAGGCCATAGCCGCTGATGAATCCCTGGTGGCACAGCAGAGGCCTCGGACTGGTGGTGTCATTTGAAGTGAAGAGCCCTGGGGCAGCGAGAAGTTGGTGGGGTACATGAGAAGTTATAGCATTGAGAGGTCCCCTCGGGATGGGTCAGCCTCTCTTGGGAGTGGTTGATAATGCCTAAGAAGGAGCTGGTTGAAAATTTGGTTAGAGTGGGCTGGGGATGTGGCTCAAGCGGTAGCACGCTCGCCTGGCATGCGTGCGGCCCGGGTTGGATCCTCAGTACCACATACAAACAAAGATGTTGTGTCCGCAGAAGACTAAAAAATAAATATTAAAAAATTCTCTCTCTCTCTCTCTCTCTCTCTCTTAAAAAAAAAAGAAAAAAAAAATTTGATTAGAGATTGTTGAGATCTGAGATCTGAGACATCTGAAGATGCAAGGAATAAGGAATGACACATAAGATGGCAAAAATGGCAGCAAGGGGCCCCAGCAAAGATAATAGCCAAGGAAGCAGACTCTCTCATGGGCTCCATGCATTCCGGACGAAGGATTGTTCTTGCTTTTCCCTGGGGTCTTTAATGACTTGCTTTAGCTTGTGCATGCTGTGATCGGTCATCCCAGCCTGGCTGACATAATCACAGCCCTCCTTGCCCAGGAACACATATGTGCCTCCCTTTCCAGCTGTTATAAGGTCTAAGGCCCGTTCGTCTATTTTGGAGGACAACCTCTGCCAGGGAGGAGAGTTGGGCCTGGAGGGAGTGGATAGCGCTGAGGGAGGCCTCTGCCGTTTGTGTGAGTTTGTCCCCAAGGTCTGCCAGCTCCTGAGAGGATTGAGTAATGACCAATGCCCCCAATGGCTATCCCTGTTGAAGCCACAAGGCTGACTCCCGCCAGGACGGCTGCTCTTCTGTGGTGATGACTCTCAGGAGAGGTAAGGATGTCCTCAGCCTCGGCCAAGGTGCATAGGGTGAGGCTGGGGATAAGGATGACGGGTAACGGGCCCCAGCGTGGTCAGGGAGATGTAGGAGAACAGGTAGGATCTGCAGAGGAAAAGTGCAGGAGGAGGCAGAGTGACGTTGATGTTGAGGGTGTAGTGGGTCCCCCCTGGGGCAGAATGAGGAAGTGGTTGGCCCAACAGGTGGTGATGTTAATGAACAGGAGAAGACAGGTGTAGGGTGGGAGATATGGGGCTGTTGGTGGCTGGGCAGGACCCAGTGGAGGAGGGTGGCATTAATAGCGACAGGGGCCAGTAGGGGTCACCAGAGAGGCACACAGAGAAAGCAGGAAGAGAAGTTGGAAGTAGAATCCTGTGAAGGAGCTGGAGGGAGAGTGTTAATATCCTATCTCATGAGAAGGCAGGGAGCAGTTTAAGGATTTATGCTGTGACATGGTGTGAATTGGGGTGGCATAGAGACGTTGTAGGCCCCTTGTGAGGAGGAGTCAGTAATAATCTTTTTTATGATGATTTTCCCTCTGCTGCTGTACCCATTGGAATTGTAGAAGCCTACAGCTGCTATCCTGGATTGCCAAGAGGAGGGATCAGGAAACTGAAATGTAACATTGTGGGACCCCCTGGTTGACTGTAGGTACCCGGTCTGATTCCTCATTGGGATTTCCCCATGGTGGGATGGGACCAATGATATTCACAGTTCCAGGAAGGGCAGCCTACCCAGCCCAAGCGATCCTTGCATCGTTTCGCTGGTCCTCCTCAAAGCATAAGAACTTAGGATAGCTGGCCAAACCATGGCCACATTGATGGGCACAAGTGGAGACTGCATCGAAGGAGAGGGTGATAGAGGGGCAGCTAGCTAATGGGCAGGAGGACTGATTGAGTAGATGGGTTTCCTGACCATGGTTGTTAAGCTACCAAATTTGAAAAGTGTACATGCATGGCGGGGTACTGCAAGAATTGGGGGCAAGCCTGGGAAGAGGGAGGAAGAAAACATGTAAGGGGGACGTGAGCAAGGCTAGCATGATGTCTGGGAGATGCGGAGCTTAAGAGGCTATCAGGGTGGAGGTGAGAGGTGTAAGTGGGTTTAGGAAGTAGTGCAAGCAAGGTGTTTGAATGTTGTTCCTCCTTGGTGCGGCTGGGAGTCAGCTTCTGTCGGGAGTTGTGAATCCAAGGGGACAGCGTAGCTGATCCTTCCAAGAGTCTGGCTGCTGTGGGGGTAATAGGACAACTTGTAAGGGTCTTTTCCATTTGGGGGAAAGGTCTGAGCTCTTGGAAAGGGGAGTATAATAGACCCACATGCCTGAGGTTAAAGGGAAGGTCAGGGAAAGATCAGATGCATCAGGCAATAGGAGGTCTTCATGTTTCCAAAGTTCAGAGTGGATGAAGGAGAGAAGAGGAAAGGAAAGGTTTTCAGCCAGGTGCCAGGGGGGAAGGAGTGAGGCCAGGGGGCAGAACCAGGTGTCTGTCCATAAAGGACCTCGAAAGGTGAGAGTTGTGAGAGTTTCTTTGGAAGTACTCTAAGGTGGAATAAGGCATGGGAAGTAGCTTGACCCAGTCGCGGTGAACCTCGAGGGAAAGTTGGGTTAAAATTTCTTTAACAGTGTGATTGGAAGCTACAAAGTTAACTTTTGGAGCACCTATAACAATTGCCAGATGATTGTGGATGGTAAGGGATGTGGAAGTGCCAGGGTAATCTAGGAATGCTGTGATTTGTTGTGTGATCTGAGAGATAAATTCAGGTCCGACTGGAAGGACTTGGGTACCCCGAATCTTGGTATAATGTCAGTTAATAGAAGGCGGCCACAGTGGAGGCTGTCTTGTGGTACGTGGGGAATGCCTCGACCCAGCCTGAGAAGGTATCAATAAAGAACAGAAGGTATTTATAACACCTCACCACAGGCAGGTGCGTAAAGTCAACCTGCCAGTTGGCTCTGGGGATGTGACCTTGAGCTTGATGAGTAGGAAAGGTTCCTGGTTTTAGGGGGGTTTGTGGGTTGACTTGCTGGCGGACTTGGCAAGCAGCGGTGATGTCTTTAATGAACTGTTTGTTGAAGACAGGGTAAAAAAGGTGGAGAGAAAAGTCTGTAGGGCTTGGGGGATTGGGGTGGAAGATTGAGTGTAGGTAGTTCAAGACCTCCCTGCAGTTGTGTAAGGGATGGGTAGATGAAATGGGGAGCAAGGAGGCAGGGTTCAAGGGCACACAAGCCGGGAAGGAGGTTGAGGTGTCATGTATAAAAGTCACTAAGAGGGAAAGGATGCAGCAAGGCAGGAGAGTCTAGAGTCCCTTGTATCTTAGGAGTTCTTTGAGATGGGGACTGGCAAATGTTATAGGTGCTCCAAAAGTTAACCTTGTAGCTTCTAGGAGCAAGATATAGGCCACTGTCAGGGTGTGGAGACATGGTGTCCACACCCAAACAGTAGGGTCTAACTGTTGAGACAGATAAGTCACAGGGGCAAACAAGGGGCCTAACATTTGACCCAACACTTCTAGGGATAGATTCTGGTTCTCATGGCAGTACAGAAGGAATGGTCTTTGAAGGTCAGACAGTTGCAGTGCCGGGGCTTGCAAAAGGGCTTGCTGGAGTTTTTGGAAAGGCTGGACGGGGTCTCCTGTAGGGACCTTGGAGGGGAAAGACTTCACAAGGTCATATAGGGGTTTCGCTAAGAGAGAAAAGCTGGGAATCCATGTTCTAAAGTATCCTGCTAGCCCCAGGAATGAAAGGATTTCCTCTATGGTGCTGAGAGTCTGTAGTTGCTTGATATAAGTCTTGTGATTGGTGGTGGTAGCCATGGAGCGGTGGACAGGACAGGTTCAAGTAGGTAACCTGGGCCTTTGAAAGTTGGACGTTAGCAGGAGAAACCTGGTAGCCCCTTTCAGCTAGGAAATTGAGAAGAAGTGAGATGTCATTCTGTGATTATTCCAGGGAGGGACTACAGAGGAGTAGGACATCTACATATTATAGTAATTGGGACTGTGAGAGGGACAGGTCATCTAAATCAGTGGCCAAAGTTTGTCCAAATATAGGGGGCTGTCCCGGAAGCCTTAGGGTAAGACCGTACAGATCAGTTTGTGAGACTGGCGTGTTTCAGGATCTGTGTGAAAGCAAAGAAGTCCTGGGACTGTGGGGCCAAGGGGATAGAGCAAAAAGCATCCTTGAGATCTATCACTAATAAGTGAGTTGAGGAAGGAGGTATAGAGGGATAGGATGGTATATGGGTTTGGAATCAAGGAGTGTATGGGTTTAACAGCCTCATTGATCAGCCGGAGATCTTGAACTAAATGAAAGGTGCCATTAGGTTTTTTCACTGCTAGAATAAGAGTGTTGAAAGGCGAGTGGGTGGGTCTGAGGAAGTCCTTGGTTAAGAGATCTTGACTGATGGGCTGTAGGCTGATCAGGCTGGCAGAGAGAAGCGGATATTGGGGTTGACATGGATAGGCATCTGGATGTTTTAAAGTAATAATAACGGGGGAGCAGTGTGCAAGTGATGGGGTTGTGGTGTCCCATACCTTGGGGTTGACTTTGTCTGGGGGAAAGGGAAGAGGGAGTTCCTCCTCTATTGAAGGGGACATGATTAGTGAGAGAATGTAGGAGACTTGTCGAGATTGAAAGTGATGGATGTCTCAAATTTGAAGAGGATGTCTCGCCCTAGCAGGGGAACTGGGTATTGGGCCATAACCAAGAATTGGTGGGAGAATATGACCCTGAGGAATGAGCAGGAGATTAGGGCAGTGATCCTAGGCATGAAGGTTTGGGCGCCTACTGACATGGGTGTTTGTCTATAATGAGTGTGACCCTTGGTTCCTGTGTTGTGATGGCCGTCCGGGAAGGAAACATTAGGGTCCTGTCAGTCCTCCGTCCCTAGTCCCAGAAGGTCATGTGTGAGGCTGTGGGCCTCCCTGGCCCCCTTCGGGTTCCAGGGCAGTCCACAGCCCAATGACCGTGACACTGGCACTTTGGGAAGGGTTGGATAGGAACCTTTGGGTTAGGGCAAGCCCTGACCCAGTGGCCATCCCTTCCACATTTGAAGCATGGCCCTGGTGGGCCACTTAGAGGTCCTTTAGAGGATGAAGGGTGGGCCGGACGCCCGAATGGCCTGAGCCAGCAACTGGGATTTGGCCTTTTCCTCCCTATTATTGTAGACCTTGAAGGCCAGCGCCAGCACCTCTGTGGGGTGAGAGGCCCTCTTTCCAACCTGTTTAGTTTGGCCTTTATGTTGGGGTAGCTTTGGGAGAAGAAATGGGTTGTTAGGAACTGCCTCCCATCAGGAGTTTTGGGGTCTTAATTAGCATATTGTTGGAGGGCCTGAGTCAGCCTATCTAAGATAAAGTGGAGGGGGTTCTCATTTTTGTCTTGAATGATCTCTTGGAGATTTTTGAAGTTAACCGCCTTCTGAGTTGCCTGTCTGAGTCTGGCAACTAGGCAGGTGGAAAATTGGTCCCTCAGGGCTAATCCTGCGGCAGTATTATAGTCCCAATTAGGGTCCTGGTCAGGGACTGCCTGAGTGCCTATCGGGGTGGGTGAGCTGAGGTGGTTTGATGAACCTCATCAGCGTAATTATGGGCTTGCACCCAGACTCATCTGAGCTCCTCTGGGAGAAGAGTATTGGCCAGGATCATATAAATGTTGTGAAAAGTGAGGTTAAAGCCTGAAAAAGGTATTGAAATTCCTCAGTGTATGAGGAGGGGTTGGAAGTGTATGAGCCCAGGCGCTTCTCAATTTGGGAGAAGGGAACATGAACCCCACAATGCCTTCAGCACCCACCACTTTGCGGAGGGGGGAGATGGTATGTGAAGAAAGGTTGAGTTTTAGAACAGGTTGTAGGGGGACTAAAAGGGGGCTGGGGAAGTGATGGGGTGATGCTGAAGCCAGAATTAGACAGGCAGTCAGTGTAGATAGGTAAATCGAGTCAGGTCGGATCCAGGAGGCCAATTTTGAGTGAGTCTGGGAAGTTGGAGACAGTCCCCTGTGGGATCTTATCAAGAACCAGCCCCAGCTCCATCCTGTTGCCCAGGTAACCTGTCCCAGGAATTCCTCCTCCCAACAGGGAGCTGTAAGGTTGTTAACATGTCCTTGCCTATTCCATCCTGCCCTTCCCCCTTAAACCCACCTGTTTCCCACCTTTTGGCCTTCCCACCTAGCATTCCTGGGCCTAGTCAAGTATGCAGGAAGGAGAAAGATTAGGGGGAAAAGGCAGGAGAACAAAGGAAGCCCAGGACATATATCCCACTTCTTGGGATAACAGGATACCAGCTATGGCCCCCTTCTCCCTGGCGGGAGAAGTCTGTTACCCCTTTTTAAATAAACCCTGCTTCATATGTTTGCCTCAGCATGCTTCTCTAATATTCAAACATCAACTGCGTGGGAAAGCAGTACTTGTCACCAATAACCAGGATTAAAGGCCTAGGCGGGGTGTATTCCCCTCCCACAGGTGGTCAGGGGTACTGTCTGACGATCCATGGTCAGTTTCCCCTGAGAGTCCACCTGCAGGGGTGAGCAAGAAGCAGGAAACTTACCAATTGAAGACCCGTGGTGGATATGGGTCCTGCAACCAAGGAAATGGACTGGGGACGAGTTGGGGCCGGTGGGGTTGAGTCCAGATTGGGGTCCTCACCTAGTGAGGGTGAGGGGAGCCTAATCTGAGTCACAGCATTAATGAAAGACCCCAACCACTCTAAGTATAAAAGTGAGGGAGCACACAAGGTCATCCAGAGATGGGTTTATTCAGCGCAGGCTACAGTAGAGGCGGAAGCGTCTGCAGCAGTAGCAGCAGCAGCAGCAGCGATGTGGTTTAGGGACTTACATAGCCCCTAAGGGAAGTGCCTGTTGTTAGCTCCCTATTGGGCTCCAGGGCCGGTGACCGGTCTTTTCCTCCTAATTAGTAAGAAGAATCCGGAAGCCTGGAGCCCTAAGAGCGCCCTGTCCTGACTCCGTCTCCAATATCAAACAGTTGCGTTGGTAACAGAGGCAGAACTAACTCTAGCTGGGTCTCATTATTAAATTTTATTTGCTTCAGATATTAACAGAAACCGACTTGGAGGGTTCCCACGTGCCTGGAGTGGGGAGTGGGCCCCGTCAGGTCGCCCCTGGGGCGCGCGGGGCGGTCCTGAAGCGCGGCCCCGCCCCGCCCTGGCCTCGCAGCGCGCGGCGCCGGGCTGGCCCGCATCATGGGCGGCCTCTACGGGCGTGCAGCGCTTCGGGCGCTGTTGTGCGGGCCGCGCCCCCCGGGCCCGCGCCAGCTGGTGCGCCCCAGCTCGGGTGAGTCCGGCGGGTGGGAGGCGGGCGGGCGGCTCCGGTCTTTGTTCGCGCACGTGCAGCGGGCAGCCGGGAAGCGCGGGCCTGGCGCGGGCTTGGCCCTGCGCCCTCCTTGCATTCCCGCCCTGCGGGGCCCAGCAGCCGCAAAGCCTCAGGCTACTTGGCTCGGGGGGTGCCGAAGGTCCAGAGCAGAAGAAACCCAAAGGCCAGATGGCAACCCCGAGCGTGATGGCGGTCCCAGTGGACCGATGGCTTGTAGGGGACTCCCTGTGGAGCCTTTGTTGCCGGGGCCGTCAGCTCCTGGACAAACTGGGCCAGAGTCGGGACACCAGGCCCAAGGCTGCCTGGCCCAGCCCTGCGTGGGACCCCTGCCCTGACGGCCTCCCCTCAGTGCGCTTCCTGAGAGCCAAATATCATTTTTCTTCCATGCGCTCTGGAAAGCGGACGGCCTCCCCCAGGCACAAACCAGCCAGCACCATCGCTGGTTTGGGAAACAAATAAGCTAGTGGAGGGAGGTCTTGCCGGGTTCCTTCAGCCCCGAGGGGTGTGCTGATCCCCCTCCATTTGCTGCCCTGAGCACAGCACGTCGTGGTTAATTTTCCTCCTGAGGATGGAGCTCTACACCTGGCCTGCGGCTTGGTATTTTTCCTTCATTCTGCCCATCTTCTTTTGTGCGGCATCCAAGGTCTGGGATGCTCCTTGCTCTGGGAGTGCTTTGGGGCTGCAGGACTATGAGGGTGCCCCCCCATCCCTGGCAGTGCCCTCTGGAGAGAGGCTCAGGACTGGTCTGAGTCAAGCCTGATGTCCTACAGCTGCTGAGTTCCTGCCTGGCGCCAGTCTCCTCAATTATGGATAGGAATAGGAACCCCTCCATCTTTCCTCTCAGTCTTAAGCCCCCTTGTGTCCCCACTGCCTGGCCCATCTGCACTTCCCCTCTTCTGGGTGCCTACACCAGAGGTGGCTCCGGACTCCTCACAATGTGACAGGGCTGGGGTTCAGACAGCACCTGCCATTTCCTTAAGGACAAGTGGTGTGCACTTTCCAGTGTAGCTTCTCCAGGTCCCCAGGTGGGCTTCAGGCTAAGCCAGGCTGGGCCTCCCTGGTTTCGGGACTAATTAAGATGCCTTTTTTCTTTTTTGGTACCAAAGATTGAATTTAGGGGCACTCAACCACTGAGGCACAGTCCCAGCCCCTTTTTTGTATGTTATTTAGAGAAAGGATCTGAGTTTCTGAGGGCTCTGCTAAATTGTGGAGGCTGCAATTGAACTTGCAACCCTCCTGCCTCAGCCTCCCAAGCTGCTAGGATTACAGGCATGTGCCACCATGTCTGGCTTTAAAATGCCTTTCAAAAGAAGCTAGCTCCATTCTCCATTTGGGCAGATTTTATTTATTTTTATTTATTTATTTTTGGTATCAGGGATTGAACTCAGGGACCCTTCAACCACTGAGCTACATCCTCAGCCCCCCCCTTTTTTTTTTGAGAGAGAGAATTTTAATATTTATTCTTTTTTAGTTTTCGGCAGACACAACATCTTTGCTTGTATGTAGTGCTGAGGATCCAACCTGGCCCACATGCATGCCAGGCGAGCTCGCCATCGCTTATGACACATCCCCAGCCCCCATCCTCAGCCGTTTTTAAATTTTTTTTGAGACAGGATCTTACTAAGTTGCTGGGGCTGGCTTTGAACTCACAATCCTCCTGCCTCAGCCTCCTGAGCTGCTATGATTACAGGTGTACACCACTGCACCAGTCTTGGGCAGTTTTGCCACTGTGTGGGAGAAACCTGCGGGGACAGGCTGCCTTGGGTACCCCTCGGAGGCAGTGCTAGGAGGTAGTTCCTGTTTGGGAGTGCTGTGCTTGTTCCTTCTAGAGCTGCCCTGCATGAAGGCACTCTGAAGCCTAGTGCTGTCTGGGCCCAGGTAGGAACTCAGGTTGGGGAGATGTGAAAGGGTGAGGTAATGGCAGCCCTAAACTTCCCCACTTTTAAAGGAGGGCCCTCCTGGACCCAGGAGCGCACCCTGGTTGCAGTGAAGCCAGATGGGGTACAGCGGCGGCTCATTGGAGCTGTGATCCAGCGCTTTGAGAGGCGGGGCTTCAAGCTGGTTGGCATGAAGATGCTGCAGGTATCAGAGCCCTTGTAGTGTTTGAGGTACTGGGGGTGCTTCTTGGCCACTCACAGCTCAATCCAGTGTCATGGGGGTTTTCTGGCTTGGTATTTGCAGGTGTGGGGAGGTATCTGTCTGGGATGCCAGCCTATGTAGGTATTAACTGCAATGTGCCCTGAGGTCAGGACACCAGTTTTTTGGGGGGCAGGCTCATCTTTAGGGACTCCTCTTACCCCTCTCCCATGTTACCTAGGCACCTGAGAGCATCCTTGCTGAGCACTACCAGGACCTACAGAGGAAGCCCTTTTACCCAGCCCTCATCAGCTACATGAGCTCTGGGCCCGTGGTGGCAATGGTATGACCGGACCAGGGTGGAGGATGTGCAATGTGGGTGTGTCCTCCACTAAGCACAGGGAAAGGATTGAGCCCTGGGCTCTTGGTGCTCCTCACTTCTCCCCAACTTGTAGCTCTGTACTGCAGGTCTGGGAAGGGTACAATGTGGTCCGCGCCTCAAGGGCCATGATAGGACACAGTGACTCCACTGAGGCTGCCCCTGGGACCATCCGGGGGGACTTCAGCATCCACATCAGCAGGTACTGGGAGCCTGATACCTGGGTTGCCTGCTGTGGGGTGAGGAGGGCCATTCCAGCAACAGCATGCAAATCCCAAGGCTTGGGTTTCTTGCTGGGTGGCGGGTGAAGCTGTGGGAGACCAATCTTGCACGTAACTGGGTCACACTCTCCGGCTGGGTGCTGAGGCACTCAGTCACAGAAATGTGACAGAGCTTTCCCCACCCTTGGTGGGGGGTGAAGCCAAAGAGGCTTTACAGTGGGACATCATGAATAATACTGACTAGAACAACTTCTTTCCCTGCCCTTCCATGCACTTATTGATGATGACACATTCTCATTGTTTGTTGTTTTGACTGTACTCTGTGTTGTGTGTCATTTGTCCTGCCAGATACCCTGAAGGGCTGGTGTGGGACACTGGTGGGGAAAGGAGGTTCCCAAAAGTCAGAGTTTGGGCTGGCCCCAGAGTCTGGGATGGCAGTTTTCTGGTTCCTATTTTTCCTTTTCCTTCTGCAGTCACCTGCTTGCTCCCGTGGGTGCAGGGGAGCAGCAGATTGACCCTAGGGCCCTCGGGTGCACACTGGAGACTAAGCTACTTGTCACCTGGCACAGGAACATCATCCACGCCAGTGACTCAGTGGAAGGGGCCCAGAGAGAGATCCAGCTGTGGTTCCAGAGCAGCGAGCTGGTGAACTGGGCAGATGGGGGCCACTATAGCAGCAGCTACCCAGCTTGAGGGCTTGTGTTGTCCTCAGTGCCCCAGCAACCACCCAGGACCAACTGCTTTCGTCAACAACTCTAGCCACACCCATCCTGTCTCCCCCAAACCACTTTCTTGCTCACTTTCTGCCCCACCCAAGCCCAAGGGAGTTTGAGGCCCAACTCTATGTGCCTTTATGTATCCTAAATCATAACAAGATTGGACCAAATCCTTCTGTACCAAAGTGCCAGACAACCTTTGGGCATCCTCAGAGGTCACCTTAACTGCTCCAAAGGAGACACATTAAAATCCACTGCTTATAATGGGGGTGGTGTGCTCATTTTGTCTTCTGCCATTTCTGAGACAGTAAAGATGCTTTTATGAAGTAGTAATAAAATTGAAGCTTCCTGCCTTGCACACACAGAAGGGGCTCCCTGACTTTGATGACTGTATGAATCAGGCAGGAGTCCAGAGCTCTCCAGCCTGAAATCTGGGGAAATTCTAGCGGAACTCTGCCTAGCCAGTCTGATTCTGCTGAAGGAGAGTGGCAGGGAGAGGTAGGGACTAGGACCACACAAGGCACAATGAGCCTGTGACCATGGTGCCTCCCACTTAGTGGCCTGATTTCATTCAACACCGAGAGCTACCCAGCAGTAATATATATATATATTTTTTTCTGGCACTGGCAATTGCATCTAAGGGCTTCATGCATGCTAAACAAGTGCTCAACTACTGAGTTACATTCCAGACTTTTAAAAAAATTCTAGAGACAGTCTCCCTAAATCTGCAGAGGTTGGCCTCGGACTTGCCATCCTTCTGCCTCTGCCTCCTGACCTGCTGGAATTAAAAGCCAGCGCCACCGGGCACACTTGGCGTCCGCACATCTTCACGTTGCCACAAGCTGCTCCCATCCATGGGTCCTGAGGTTGCTTCTCTATAGCCCAGGTTACAGGGAGGCCGACCTGGCTGTCACTTCCCCACTTGACACGGAGCGACGGAGGTCTAGGGTCTGGGTTCTCAGCATCAGCCTCTGAACAGCTACAGATGGCATGGGCGAAGTGCCGAGACACTTTCCACCCGGCACAGGGGCAGTCCTGCGTGCACGCCGCGGCCTTTTCGGCCCCAGTTTCCCGAGGTCATCCACCACGGGGAAAGCTGTCCCCGAAGCGGGTACGTCCGCACGCCGAGCGCCCCACGAACTGGCCTTAGTCCAGTAGTCTGAGGGTCAGTGGAGAGCGGTCGCCTACCATCACCGGTGGGAAGGACTAACAAAACGTGCTTCCACCCCTTACTGCGCCTGCGCCCGCTGCGCGCGGCCCCGCCCACTCCCAGTGGGCCCCGCGCCGGGTGAGGTGGGGTGGGAAGTCCGGGGAAGGAGCCTGTGGTGGGGCATCCTGGGACGGGAGGGGCGAGGAATCTGGGGGCCTCTGGGGCGTGGCCGGCGGGTCTCCAAACCTGGTTGGTTGAGGGCGGAGGGCTGGTGGCCTCAAGTTCAGAGCCTAGAGGCTTCGGCTTTCCTGCCACCTGTCGTGCTACCTGTCCTGCCCCGAGCGCCATGGCTCAGCTGCCGCCCGACGTGGAAGAGGACGAATGTCTTCCTGAGTACCGCTACCTGTTCTGCCCGGACCTGCTCCAGTGAGCGCCAAGCTGGGCTGCCCTGGCCGCGCGGGACATGCGGATGGGTTGCAGACTGTGGGAGCGGGTTGCGGCCGGTTAGATAGTGCGCAGATGCTCGCATCCGGATCTCCCGCGAGCTTAGTGGAGAAGTCCGTTTTGACTGGCAGGCGGGGGTGGGGGTTGTCTGTTTTGAAAATGTATCGTTGATAACATTCTCAGAGAATTTTGGTTAAAATTGTCCTTTTTGCTGCTGGGGATGAACCCAGGGCCTTGTGCTCCCTAGGTAAGCGTTCTACCACTAAGCTACACCCCAGTTCTAAAATCATTTTTTACCCCCAAAAGATCCAGAAAGCCTAAAAGATTGCATTTTATTTTCGTACAAAGTCCACCAGGATGGAAGGGCCTGTTCAGGGGACCAAAGTCCTCCACAGGTCACCAGCCCTCCCTGACAGTATTTACTTATGTGGTACTGGGGATTGAACCCAGGGCGCTTTACCACATCCCCAGCATTTTTTGAGACAGGGTCTCATCAAGATGCTTAGCGGGCTGGGGATATGGCTCAAGCAGTAACTGCGCTCACTTGGCATGCGCGGTCGCTGGGTTCGATGCTCAGCACTACATAAAAATAAAATAAAGATGCCGTGTCCACTGAAAACTAAAAAATAAATATTCTCTAAAAAAAAAAATGCTTAGGGCCTCACTAAATTGGTGAAGCTTTGAATTTGTGATCCACGTGCCTCAGCCTCCCAAGTCACTGGGATTATGGGCATGTGCCACCTTGTGCCTTATTTATTTTTGTGGCACTGAAGACTGAACCCAGGGGAGCTCTACCTATGAGATACGCTCCCAGCCTTTTTTTTTTTTTTTTTTTTTTTGAGATAGGGTCTTGCTAAGTTGCTGAGGTTCACTTTGAACTCATGATTCTTCTGCCTCAGACTCTGGGGTAGCTGGGACAACAGGTGTGTATTGCCATGCTCAACAAAAGTGACTTTTTTTCTTTTTTTTTGTGATGCTGGGGATTGAACCCAGGGCTTTGTGCATGTGAGGCAAAGCACTCTACCAACTGAGCTATATCCACGTCCAACAGTGACCTTAACAGTGACCTTTTAAAAGGTCACTTCTTTTCTTGTTTCAGGGACAAAGTGGCCTTTATCACAGGAGGTGGCTCTGGAATTGGGTTCCGGATTGCTGAGATATTCATGCGGTGAGCACTATTCTGGGTCCCTCCCCTGTTCTTTATTGCCCCTTGCCTGGACCTGGCTGGATCTTGGGGATGAGCCAAGTGCTTCCAGAAGTGGCAAGACTTGGGGGTCTCCTATAGATCAAGAGATTGTGTGGCTGTGGCTTCAGAGCCTCCTGAGGCTTTTAAGAGCTGAAGATCAGGGTGGGCTGCCTCAGACCCCTTTGCTATGAACAGAGTGTGGAGGTGAATTCCACTGGAAAGAGACTCTGGGATATACCCACTCCAGGAGGACTCATCTTCAGGGCTGATGGCCTCATGCAGAACATGGCCACCCATGCCTAGAGTTCCTGTGAGGGTTAGTTGGGATACCATGTCTCCCATGGAACTTGTCTACAGGTGCTGGTGGTGGAAGTGTCAGGGAGTGGGCCAGGGGAGCACCCTGCCTGAGAATAGACTCTGTCCTTCCCCTTAGCCTCCAGGAAGGAGGGTGGAGCATACAGGGCTGTGCAGGGGACCTGGAAGGTCTGGGCCTGATGTCAGTGGCTCACCTCTGCTGTTCCACCATGTCCCACATACCCATGTGGCTGATATATCCCAGAGACCTGGCCCATGTAGGAGGGGCAACCATGTACCTACCTGAGGTCCCTCCAGAGCTGCTCAGTCTTGCTCAGGCCCCGTACCTTCTGCCAGTTGAACTTCTGCCCCCAGCTATACTCTACCTGAGACCCTGAGGGAACCCACTGGTACAACTGCTGTCCTCAGGCTTGCCATCTGGTTTTGCAGGCATGGCTGCCACACGGTCATCGCCAGCAGGAGTCTGCTGAGAGTTTCCATGGTGAGAGAGCCTCTCCTGTGGCCTGTCCACAGGTGGCTCTGGGGCCCTGAGCCTGGGCTGGGAATGTCCTGAGGCCCAGGGGATGCTAACACAAAATCTTGCTCCCCTCTCAAATATGGAGCCTCAGTGGAAGTGGATTCCCAGAGACACCTTTGACTTAAAATTCTGATTATTTGTCCTGTGGGGATCTTTTTTTTAGAGGATAATTTGGCCCCAGGAGAGTTCTCTGGGCTCTTCAGGGCAATGAAGGTCATCATCCCACTGACTAGGTCCTCAACCTGGGGGGGAAACTCTGAATTCAAGTGGGGACTGGAAATCATCTGGGCTTCCATTGATCTGTGATGATGGCCTGGAGGGTGACCCAGAGGGACAGGGTGGGAACAGGTTAAAGGCAGTGGAGAGTGTGGGATGTCTTACCCATTTTTTACCAGTGCCAAGAAGATGGCCAGTTTCAGGTGGTGTCTTCAAGAGTGGGAGCAGCAGGGTCTTAGTGGAACTGAGATTAATCATCTACATCAGATTCTGAAGGTTCTTCTTCAGGCCAGGGCTATGGCCTACCTTTCTTCCTGGCCACCCACCTCTTTTCCTGGCTCTAGGCTGCCAAGAAGTTGATTGCTGCTACTGGCCGGCAGTGTCTCCCTTTATCTATGGATGTCCGAGCTCCCCCAGCCATCATGGCCGCTGTGGACCAGGCACTGAAGGAGTTTGGCAAAATCGATATCCTTATTAATGGTGCGTTTTACAGTGCTTTGATGCTGAGGGAGGCTAGAGGCTTCTGATGGTTATAATATGGTAATTGAGAGGACCCAGAGCTCTGGTGGAGGGTCAGGGATGGTACCAGAGAGCCCCAACACCTGCACCAGGTTCAGCTCTAATCCACACACCTGCAAGACCCAAGCTCCAGGCCTCTGGCTCTGTTCTTTCCAAGTGGTAGGTTAGCTCAGTCTCAGCTCAAGAGGACACCCTATGAACATGACTGAATCACAAGTCAGGGGTTCCCTTTGTCCTGAAATTCCTACTTAAAAAAAAGTAACAGGGCTTGGGGAGCAGCTCAATAGTAGAGTGATGTCTGCAAGACCCAGGGTTCAATGCCAGCAACACATACATAAAGTAGTAGACTCCATTGTTTAGTATAGTTTTAGATTTACAGAATAATTAATCATTTATTCATAGAAGTCCACATACCTACCCCACATAGTTGTCCTATTATTAACATCTTCCATTTGTTGCAATTGATGAACCAATATTGATTCTTTTTTTTTTTTCTTAATGACACTGGCTTGAACCCAGGGGTCCTCTACTACTAAGCTATATCACCAGTCCTTTTTTTTTTTTTTTTGTCTTTGTCTTTTTGGTACTAGGGATTTAACTCAGTGGGGTTTAACCACTGAGCCAGCTCCACAGCCCTCTTTTATTTTTAGACAGGGTCTCACTAAATTGCTTAGGGCTTTGCTAAGTTGCTGAGGCTGGCTTTGAACTTGAGATCTTCCTGTCTCAGCCTCCTGAGTTGCTGGGATTATAGATATGCACCATCACGCCTGGCTCCAGCCCTTTTTAATTTGTAAAAGACTGTCACTAAGTTGCTGAGATTGTGATCCTCCTGCCTCAACCTCCTGAATTGCTGGATTATAGGTGTGGCCACATACCCAACTGATATATATTATTTACAGTCTGTAGTTTACATTAAGGTTCACTCTGCTGAAATTCCTTTTAAAAACATCTCCTATATTGGTTTCTAGAGTACCACAAAATGGATGGCTTAAACAAGAGAAATGCTCTCATGGTTCTGGAAGCCAGAAAATGCAAAGTCAAGGTGATAGCAGGGCCATGCTCCAGAAAAAAATCTGCTCTGGGGCTTTATCTTAGTGCAGAGTGTGGGGCAAGCCTTTGTTCCTGGAGTGGGGCTACAATGGCTCTAATCTCTGCCTCCATCGTTACACAGCCTCCCCTCTGCACGTCTTTGTATCCTCTCCTCTTATAAGGACACCATCATGGGATTTAGGGCTCACCCCAATTCAGTATGACTTCAATTTGAGAGAATCTGAAATGACCCTGTATTTACCAGGCATAGTGGCACATACCTATAATCCCAGCAACCCAGGAGGCTAAAGCAGGAGGCTTACAAGTTGGAGATCAGTCTGGGCACTTTACTAAGACCTTGTCTCAAAATTAAAAAAATGGCTGGGGATGTAGCTCAATGGTTGAACACTCTGGGTTCAATCTCTAGTACAAAAGCAAAATAAAACAAACCCTAATTCAAATAAGGTCTCGTTTACAGATCCCAAACTCCTCAGAGGATAACATACTGTCCTGTCTTACTCTTGCCTTTCAGGAACTTATCCAAGTACTTAGTCTCCTACCCTGTCCAGCATTGCTCACCACCTATTGGGTGTCGGACTCACTGTGCACCCTCCCTTTGGGTTTCTGCCCTCCTGGCCCCCCATCTTCCCCAGACTTCAGCATCATCATCTGTCTCCTCTGCAGGTGCAGCTGGAAACTTCTTGTGTCCCGCCAGTGCTCTGTCCTTCAATGCCTTCAAGACTGTGGTTGACATTGACACCATTGGCACCTTCAATGTGTCTCGTGTGCTCTATGAGAAGTTCTTCCGGGTGGGTGTCCTCTCGGCCAGGATCTCCTCTCTGCCTGCTGCTGACTTACCACCCCACCCTCCTGTGTTACAGGACCATGGAGGGGTGATCGTGAACATCACTGCTACCCTGAATCTCCGGGGGCAGGTGCTCCAGGTGCACGCAGGCTCTGCCAAGGCAGCTGTGGGTATGGGCAACCCTTCTGGTCTTTCAACTTGGGCTCCCAGGGGGTCCTCTCCTGACCATCCTGGAAGCCACATTCTCCAGGTGATCCTGAGCCCAGTGGTGTGTAGGAAAGGGCCTAGCCTTGACCCTAGGCCCACACTCACACCTAAACCACTCTAGGAGACAGAGCAGCAGCCCCTGCTTCCTTAGACCTTCCCTAAATCTTCAGCTTCCACACAGATGCAATGACACGGCACTTGGCTGTGGAGTGGGGTCCCCAGAACATTCGCATCAACAGCCTTGCCCCAGGCCCCATCAGTGGCACAGAGGGCTTACGGCGATTGGGTAAGTCTTCTGGGGAACATGACCTGCCATGGGGTCACTCAGGGTACTGGGCACCCACAAATACTGCTAGAACCCTGGGGGGTTGAAAAGCCATCCTGTTCTGCTCCACTAGGCCTGCTGAAATTAGCACCATTCATCGTTTTCAGATGTGGTTCAGAGGCAGAGCTGGCTAGGGAGGGTAGAGGACCCTGGTCTTAGGGCTCACTGCAGGCTCCCCTCTTCCTGCCCCTGCTTCCTGCCCTCTAGGTGGTTCCCCGGCCAGAGTAAGCACAAAGGCCCTTGTGAGCCCTCTGCAGAGGCTGGGAAACAAGACGGAGATTGCCCATAGTGTGCTCTACCTGGCCAGCCCTCTGGCTTCCTTTGTGACTGGGACCATGCTGGTTGTTGATGGTGGGGCCTGGCTGACATCCCCTAATGACACCAAGCAGCTGGCAGACTTCGAATCCTCCTCTGCTAAGCTCTAGGTGAGGTGTTGCTCCTGCTTCTGGGGTTTACCTGTGTCCTTGGATGTTCCTGACCATGCCCTGCAAGGTGGAGCTGTATAATTGCTCCTGCCCCAGCCTGAGTACATGTGGGTTGCTGCTGATGGGGTCTTCAGCTATGCAGGAGTGTACAGTGCCACTTGATCTTCCTCAGTGACCTCAGCCTCTGCTGGAGTTTCTGGAGGATATTGGAGGGATACAACTTTTGATACACAATATCGTATCCAGAAACAGGGAATACTTCTGGGAGCTGTCTCTTTTGCATTCCACAGCAAAGCCAAGAGCACTGGATCTGGTAGTACAGCCCTTTCTCAGGACTGAGCTGTACTTGCACTCTGCATCTCCTCAGACTATGTCCTGGGCAGGAGTGACTAGCCAGTGAGCCCAGCCTGCAACCTCTCACACAGGCATCTGAGCACAGTTCCTAGAATTTTTCCAGGAAATGCAGTATCTTTTTGCTATAAAAATATATACGTTGGCTTTGCAGAAAATTTTATAAGGAAAAAGAAGACCATTAAAAAGTACCACTCACTCTGTCTTTTGGAGGTAGGGTTGCACTTGCTTCTCATCTTTTTCTACCTCTCCTCAACTTGGACATTCCTACTGCCCTTTCTCCTCCTGGCCATTCTGCACATGGGAGGGCAAGCAGCAAGGCTTCCAGCCAAGGCTTCAGCCCTATGGCTGCCCTTGTGGGAGGAAGCTTCCTCCCCATAGCCTACTGGTCTCCCTCTTCCCTGGCTTCCCAATTCACCTCCACCTCAAACCCTAGACATGTTCAGCTTCAGTCCCAGGAAAGAGATGTCTGATGTAGTTTCACTGATTGGCAAACAGTATTGAGTTTACAGCTGTCCACTGGCTTTAGAAAGCCATGATTTCAACTTGGTGTTCCTAACCTGTAAAGTGGGAGTAGCTGTAGGTACCTGCATGAGGGAAGGCATGATGGGTGTATACACCTGCCTGCTAGTCAGCAGCAGCTCTGTGCTGCCACTCTAGCAGAGATCCTTATCCCCCATCCTCCAAGTCTTATCATGGTACACCTGATGTCTAGCCTCATTCATCCTCCCTGAAGGTCCTCTGTAAGGACTTGGCAAATGGGGGCTGCACCTGGAGCCTGTCTATGGCCTGCATCTGGGACTTGCGTCTACACTGGCTACTGGCTGTCTCTGGCAGTCAGGGTGCCTTTTTGATGCTGGCCCCTGTGTGAAGGCCAGAAGTGCTAGTGGACACTTCAGGACTCTCAGCCCTTCCTATCCTGGCCCGCCTAACAGTAGCTTCAGTGGGGACATTTCCTCCTAACTTCTCTCTGGCCAGGACATAAACTCCATGGTCCCTGGTTCACAGCAAAAGAAGGTGGGATGCTGGTGACTGTGCCTGCCCTCTCTAGGAGATGGGCTCCAGAAGGAGTGGGGTACAACAACCCTGGGTGAGGCCCTATCTGAGCCATGCTGCCCTGGAATGAGCCAGAAAGCTCAGTATGATCTGGGGAGGTGTCCTGCTTATCTACAAGTCATTCAGAGACAGGAGTGAGAAGCCTCAATCTGTCCTACGTGAAAACTGCTCTCCCAGCCTGGGACTGCCTGGTGGCCTGGAGGGGCAACTGTGGGGATGGTGCTCCAATCCCCATACAGGGACAAGACCCACTTGGCAGGGCAGTCAGCAAGGTCCCAGGGAGTTGCCTCATCTTGGAAAATTCTCTGCCCCACTGAAGTGTAATATATTAAGTGCTCTGGCCTCAGGCCATCACCCTGAGAGGAGGTGACCTTACTTGTCCTCAGCCATTGCAAGTACAGTGGGTGGCAGGCCTGCTGGAATGCTGCCTGTAGGCAGCTCAGCTTCTACACTGGGCTGCACCTGCTGGTTAAACATTTGGGACCAGAGTGTGGTGCTGTTGGAGAATAAAAAAAAAAAAAAAAAAAAAAAATAGGGTTGGGGCTGTAGCTCAGTGGTAGAGCACTTGCCTAGCATGTGTGAGGCACTGGGTTTGATTCTCATTACTGCACATAAATACAATAAAGGTCCATTGAAAACTAAAAAATAAAAATACTTTTAAAGGATTATATATATGTATATGTACATGCATATATATATATAAAGAAAACAGTTAAATAGTTACTAGGGAAGCATGGAGAGTGAGAAGCAGAGGCATTCACCAGCCCTCTGGAATGCACAGAGCTTTCTGGCTGCAGCTAGGGGCCTGCTAGCTTTCCCCATGAAGCCTGACTTCAGGGGAGAGGCCCTAAGCCTGCTAGTTGTGGCCATCAGATTGTTGCCCTTGAAGGCAGTTAAGATGGGAACATTGCCCAGCAACTGGTCTGGTTAAAAAGAAGCCCCCTTCTGGGACCCATCCTCAAGATTCCCTCCAAGAGGACAGAAGAGCCAGGAAGTGGGCCTCAGGGCTGTATGTCTTTCTATAGTCATGTTGGAGACATGATGTTGAAGGCAGCCTGGCTATAGGAACTGGCCTAGATAAGCACCGAGCCACACCCTCAGGATTTTTATTCTTTATTATCTTTTTTTTGGTATCAGGGATGAACCCAGGGGTACTTAACCAGTGAGTTACATGCTCAGCTCTTTATTATTATTTTTTAAAAATATTTTTCAGTTGTGGATGGACACAATACATTTTTATTTTATTTAGTTTTTTTTTTATGTGGTGCTGGGTATTGAACCCAGTGCCTCATGTGTGCTTGGCAAATGCTATACCACTGCACCACAACCCCAGCCCAGCTCCTTTTATTTTTAAACAGGGCCTAACTAAGTTGCTGAGGTTGGCTTTGAACTTGTGATCATCCTGCCTCAGCCTCCTGAGTTGCTGGGATTACAGGCATGCATGGTTGCACCTGGTCTTATGGAGATATATACCAGGGATTGAACTCAGGGGCACTTGACTACTGAGACACATCCCCAGCCCTATTTTGTATTTTATTTAGAGATGGGGTCTCACTGAGTTGCCTAGCACCTTGCTTTTGCAGAGGCTAACTCTGAAGTCTCAATCCACCTGCCCCAGCCTCCCAAGCCACTGGTTATCTTTAGAGATAGAAATGATGCCAGGTTCTTTGAAAGGAAGGGTAACTTGTATTTTTTTGTTTGTTTGTTTTTTATGTGGTGCTGGGGGTCAGATCCAGGACTGGTGCATGTTGGGCAATGGCTCTACTACTGAGCTATCCACCCAACCCAAGAAGGATAATTTCATCTATATGAGCCTTGGGCAGTGAATTTTCTGTATCCTTGGCTGTGGAAGCAGACAGGCCCTGACAATGCTAAGCTTCCCCCTGCCATGGCTGAAGCTGTTTAATTCATCCTCTGTGACTGGGTGTGTGGCTCAGTGGTAACACTACCTCTTATGTATGAGGTTCTGGGCAAACAAAATTTCATCCTTTGAAAACTATACATAAAAACAACACCCAGAGCCAAGATGCAAAGCACCATATCCTCAACAATGGTTCAGGAAGAAGGTGAACGTGCTGAAAGGCTTTGTGTGCTGCATTTGTTGAAAGAACAAGCAAACAAATCCCAACTTCTTTACTCCACCCTGACATGAGGTGTGCAGATTATTTCCCAGATGTCACTGGGATCCAGGGGCCGCAGTGAGCATCTGGGTGTGCTCATGTTTCATAAAGCAGAGAGAACCTTAAACATGTTCAGAATAAATGGTGATGATTTGGGGAGTTCCACCAACGACTTCTGTTGCCATGGTAACCCTGAGCAAGCCAGCTCTGGCCTGCATGTGTTGCAAACCCTGGGACCAGGGCCTACTCCCCACACTTTCCTGTTGCTGGAAGGTTTTCCCAGATGCTAGGGTCTGCCTCTCTGCCCTTCTCCCTCCTCCCTTCCCAGCATGGACTCTGTGAAACCTGCCAAAGCTCTGTCACCCCATGGGGCCATGGTAAACAGCTGAGGATGATCTTCGCACATGGACATTAGTCCACTCACCAACTGAGCACTGTGTGTGCTAAGTGCTGGGGGACCTAGAAGTATGTGAGCTGAGCTGGATACAGTGGCCTTGCCTGTGACTCCAATCTCTTGGGAGGCTGAGACAAGAGAGCCATAAATTCCAGGCTAGCCTCAGTAATCTACTAAAACCCTATTTTAAAATGTGACTCTCCTAGGAGGAGCTGATGTCCCCAGTGGTTTCCTATCTTCTCTCTGCCTGTGTCCATGTAGGCTCCTGGACTGAGGTGGGGACCATGAGATGATGGATCCCAGAGAACCTTGCCAGCTGCAACACTGGAGGCTAGCAAGTGTTTCTCTGACCTCCACATCATTTCATCCTTTATCCTATGAGACAAGACAATGCTGCCTGGCACCAGTCAAGCCCCTTCCCCAGGATGCATGTCCAAGCAGCCAGAAGCATCTTACTTGTGCTTGGCTCTGTGCTGAGGCCTGAGCCTACTGAAACTGGGGAGGAGTGGGGCAGGTGGGTTCTCCAGATTAGAACTTCCTGTGCTGGCCTCAGATCTGGGCTGGTGTGTAGGCCCCCGTTTTTCCCTTAGGACACATCAGGCATTTCTCTTGGAGGCATGTGGCAGACCTACTCTGGCCCTTTAGATCCAAGGGGGGAATGTCTGCGGGATTCTGGGTCCTTCACAGGCTCCCAGGTGGGGTGGGGCAGTGCACTGGAACTTTGAAAAGAAGCTGGGACACAGACCTTTGGAACCCAGAAATAAAACAACCTACCTTCCTTCCTTCTCCTCTTTCTGTGCTAGGATCAAACACAGGGCCTTGTGCAAGCTGAGCAGAGCTCACCACTAACCTTTATCCCTACCCCTTCCTTCCTTCCCTCACCCCCTGGGCATCGAGGCCCAGCTGCCACCTGCTCAGGTTGCTCCTTCTGCCAGTTGACATCCAAACTCTTGGGAAAGATGGTTTGCTCTGCTTGGATCATGTGTCAGTTCCCTCAATAAATTCATCTTGTGAATGTAAATATGGTGATTCCCCCTGAAGCCAAGGCTTGGAGAGTACTGCTTCTACAAAATTGGGTTCCCAAGGCCTGACTTGGTGGAGCACACCTGTAATCCCAGTGGCTGGGGAGGCTGAGGTAATTGGATTGTAGGTTCAAAGCCATCTTCCGCAAAAGCGAGGCACTAAGCAACTCAGTGAGATCCTGTATCTAAATAAAATATAAAATAGGGCTAGGGATGTGGTTCAGTAGTCGCGTGCCCCTGAGTTTAATCCCTGTACCAAAAAGAAAAAAGAAAATTGGGTTCCCAGATCCTCCACTTTGGGTCCTGTCCTCCACCAACCTAGGTCACTTATAGACTTATATCAGCCAAGCATGCTGATAAGCCTCTATGTGTGTCCCATGTGACTGCATGGGTCTTGGGCCCCTTGCCTGGTGCCAGGGGATATGGAAAACCTGGAGAGAGTAGTGGAAAGATGGCAGATGGCGCCAAAAAAGGAATGAGAAACAGGTATCAGAGATAAAAAATTAACGTTTAACTCCCTAGCATCTCATGAGATATGGACAATGAAGTGGACAGTGACTTGAACAGGCATTCCTTGCCCCAGGTCAAAAAGCTTTGAGCTGCCATGGAAAGGAAGCTCCAGGGCTAGAAGCCTCCCCACAGGCCGCACTGTGTGTGGGAGGCATGGTGGGTGCCATGTGGGCTCTGAAGAGCTCCGGGGTGGCTGGAGATGCTTTGTCATCACAGGAAGCTGGCGCCAGCAACTTCAACTGAGATGTTAAAATAAGAAAATCTGCAAAACCTTGGGCTGAGTCAGGAGGAGTTAAACTATACCTTACAAACTCATGCTCTATTTTTACTCTGAGAAAAATGTACTTTACCAATTTTGAAGGTGAGAAAAAAATTTCTTCCCACTGAATAAGATATCAGTAAACACATAGCAGAGGCCAGCAGGGAGTGTGACCTAGACCTAAAATTGACTTCTTGCTCACTTTGCTTGGTGAATACATGTTAAAAGGCACAATGTAGGCAGCCTCCTCATGAGGGACATGAAAGACTGCACACATGCAGAGAGTATTCTTGAATGATTTGTGTCAGCTATTTGGGCCCCTGAGACATCACAGTCAAGGTTATGAGCATGCACATCACCTGTCCAGTCTTTGCCTGCTGGTCATGTCTTCCTTTCACTTCTGCCCTATCATCAGGTGACCTCTAATCTGTTCTCTGTCCCTATAGTTCTTTCTTTTCTTTTTTTTTACGTGGTGCTGAGGATCGAACCCAGTGCCTCAGATGTGCAAGGCAAGTGCTCTGCCACTAAGCTATAACCCCAGCTCTTTTTATTTATTTTTTCCTTACTTCCTTCCACCCCACAACCCTGGGGATTAAACCCAGGGGCACTCTACCACTGAGCTACATCCCCAGCTCTTTTCATTTTATTTATTATTTTCTTTTTTATTTATTTGTTCTTTTTAGTTATATATGACAGCAGAATGTATTCTGACATCATACATACATGGAGCAAAACTTCCCATTCTTGTGGTTGCCCATAATGTGGAGTTACACGGTCGTGTATTCATATTTGAACACAGGAAACTGAAGTCCTGTCTACTGGACATTCCCATCACCTCTTCCTTTCCCCTATTCCCCCAGTATTTTTAAAAATTTGAAACAGGATATAACTAAGTTGCCCAGGCTGACCTTGAATTTATAATCCTCCTACCTCAGCCTCCTAAATTACTGGGGTTACAGGTATGGCCATTGAACTGGGCGCTGAATTGCATTTTCTAGAATTTTACAGCATTGGAATTGCATAATGAGTACCCTTGTCTGCTGGCTCATTTTCTTAAATATTGATGTTTTGAGATTCATCCATGATGCTGTGTGAGTTCATGTTCCTTCCTTATTATTCCTGAACTGTATTCCATGGTATGGATGTTTGTTGATTCACTGTGAGAGAGAGAAAGTCTAGTGGTCCATTTTCAAAATACAGTATTTAGCTTTAAATGTAAAAGTACTGAGGATGGAAGAAAAGGGAAGAGGAAACAGAACAAATGGTTACCAGCCCTTAACATCTGGGTGTGACAGATCCACAGCCCCTTGACAAACAAAAGGTGAGGAGAAGGGGCTGGCCTGAGGGACAAAGGTAAACTTCATATACGGTGGCTTTCCAGAGAACAAAGGGAAATAGGGACAGCTAAAGGTATATTTCTTTAAATAAACAGGAGACAGCAAAACCTAGGCAGAGCTTCGCCCCCTGGGCCGTAGCCTCCCAGGGAGAGTACTGTGGCCACTTAGGCAGGCCCTCTACCCATCCTGCTGGAACTTCCCACGGGGCCAGCTCCATCTTGAACTGTAAGCTCCACGATGCAGGACTTTCAGTGTAGGTACCCAGCCCTATGCGGCCCTCAGTGCTGGCTGGCTGGTGCCCATTTTGGAAACAGACCCTCATTTACCTACTCAAACTACCTTTAAGTCTTTGTGGTAGGCTGGGGCATAGCTCAGTGACAAGACGCCTGCCTAACACGTATGAAGCCCTGGTCAATTCCCCATGCCCTCAAATTGACTTATAAAGATGACAAGGAAATAGGTGGGGAGCTGCTCATTGTGGCCACACCTGTAATTCCAGTGACTCAGGAAACTGAGGCAGGAGAGTCACAAGTTTCAGGCCAGCTTAGACAATTTAGCAAGGTTCTAAGTAACTTAACAGACCACAAAGAAGACATGGCAGGTCTGAACAGCTGACTGAGCTGGACAGTGTTGATGTTAATGTTTTTTTTAATTAAAAATTTTTGACATGTTGATTTTTTTTTAAATACAGAACAGTGGAATGCATTACAATTCTTATTACACACACAGTGCACAATTTTTCGTCTCTCTATATAAAGTATGTTCATGCCAATTTATGCGATTATACATGTACTTCGTTTTTGTTTTGGCATTACAATTTTTTTAAATATATTTATTTTTTAGTTGTAGTTGGACACAATATCTTTATTTTATTTATGTGGTGCTGAGGATTGAACCCAGGGCCTCGAACATGCTAGACTAGCGCTCTACTACTGAGCCACAACCCAGCCCCTGCATTACAATTCTTAATACATGTATATACCACAAATTTTCTTATCTCTATTGGTATATAAGGTATGTTGACACCCAATTCAAGTCTTCATACATGTACTTTGTATAATGATGACCATCACATTTCACTATCCTTGCTAATCCCCTGCCCCCTCCCTTTCCCTCCCACCCCTCTTCCCTATCTAGAATTAATCTAATCCTTCCATGTTCTCCCTCCCTATCCTACTAAGAGTCACCCCGCTTTTTTGGTGCTGGAGATTGAACCCAGGGCCTTGTGCATGCAAGGCAAGCACTCTTCCAACTGAGCTCTATCCCCAGCCCTGTTTTGCATTTAAAAATTTTTTTTATTAGTTTTTGATGGATCTTTAATTAATTAATTAATTAATATATGGTGCTGAGAATCGAATCCAGTGCCTCACACATACTAGGCAAGCGCTCCACCACTAAGCCACAACCCTAACCCTGTTTTTCATTTCTTATGTTGCCTTTTTATCTTTCAGAGTTATAGATATGAGTTTATTAGAAGGAATAGGGAAGGGGTACACTCTCAAGGGAGAGGGCGGGTCCTCTCAGAGGACAGGAACCTGTGCCTTTCATCTTTCACATAGTGACCTTTTGTGTGTATGAGGGGCTGAACTCAGGATTAACCACTGAGACACATTCCAGCTCTTTTTTTTTAAAGCTTTTTAATTTACTGACTTAAATTTTTTAGTTTAAGTCAGGCGCTTGCTATTTTTCTGAGGCTGGCCTTGAACTGGAGACCTCCCTGCCTCAGCTTCTGGAGTGGCTGGGATCACAAGCGTGGCCGTTTAGCAGGAAGGTGCATACTTTCCACGTGGTGGTTCCACTTGGGCGGGTCTACCAGGTAAGCAATGGACATTTTTCCAGCACTGGCATGCAGGAGCACCTGTCCCTCAGAATCTAGCACCTAGGATCAGAGGGAGCTGTTACCTTACCTACACCCCATTTACAAAGACTGATCCTTTATTACAACTGCCTCTGAGGCTGCTACCTGGCTAAAGCCCAGCTCTTGACAAAACTGGGGGTGATTTTTTTCTTTGAATGTAGCATCTTCCTCATGGATGGACACATCTCTTACAAGAAAATGGCAATAAGGTTTGAGAAGGGAACCCCTCCTTACCTTTTTGTTTTCTAAAAGAGATTTGGAACATTACAGTTATACATAATAGTAGGGTTCATTTTGACATATTCATAAAGGCACATAACAGTTTTTTTCATTTCAATCCCCCTGGACTACCTCCTTCTCTCTGTTCCTTGGTCTGTTACCCTTCCTCTACAATATTGGTCATTTATTCATTAATTGATGCATTATAGTTACATTTAAGATTGGAATGCACTGTGGTATATTCATACATGCTCCTAGAATAATTTAGTCAATTTCATTCCCCTGCTCTTCCTTCCCGCCCTTCCTTTCTCCCCCTTGGTGTACTTCTACTGTACTAATCTCCCTTCTATTTTCAAGACCCCTCCCTTTTTTTATTTAGCTTCCGCTTATGAGAGAAAACATTTCACCCTTGACTTTGAGTCTCATCTTTCTTTTCTCAAAGCCAGACTCACCAAGTCTGGTGCTACATGTTGGGAATTTTGCCATGGGAGATGACTCAGTTAATAAGCAGGCTCCTGGGGTATACACCTGGAAGCATGTTCAGTTCCTTTGTTTCTTGCCAAAGCTGTTTAGGAAACCACACCTGGAGCTGTTGGCCAAGTGTGAAAAATATTGCTCACACTCGCTCAGGAACGCTAAATTTGGCTACCTGCTCGGGGCGGGGGATGCTCACCTGTTCTGCCACTGCCATGTCTGGTGTCCATGACCCTGTCCCTTTGATGACAGTGACACTAGGGACAGAGGCCACTTGCTAACGACAGCCAAGGGCTTGGGAGGCTGACCAGAGAGATCAGCTCCTCATGCCTGTAATCCCAGAAGCTATGGAGGCTGAGACAGGAGGATCGCAAGTTTCAGGCCAGCCTCAGCAACTTAGAGTTATTGCCATTTTCTCGCTAAGCAACTTAGCGAGACCTTGTCTCAAAATTAAAAAAAAAATAAAAAGCTGGGGATGTGGCTCAGTGGCAAAGTGCCCCTGGGTACTCACCCCGCCAAAATACAAATCCCGTGAACAGATTTAAAACGAGGGCCTCGGCCGGTCGCCGAGCGTGTTGAGGTGCGAGTCAGGTGGTCTCATTTGTGCGGCCCGCACACTCGGGAAGGTGCTCCGTCTGCCTCCCGCGAGACCTCTGCAGCAACTCGACCTCTGCGCGGCACCTGCAGCGCAGCGCTCCCTGCACCTACCTGGGAGCCCAGAGTGAGCACCTCTGCTGGCCCTTTGGGGTCGTCACGTGCAAGGACCGTGCACCTTCGGTCAGTCACTCGCACCACCCAGACTGCTACCAAATCCCAAATACCACATCACATCCAGATCCCGCTAAGACTCGCATCCGCCCTGCCCCCGCCGCCGTTTTTATATCCCGCCGGCGGGGCGGGGACACAGGCGCGGCGCGCTGACGTCAACCGCATGGGGCGGGGCCGTGCGACATCACGCTCGGTACCTCAGCATCTCTTGCCCGGTCCTCTCGCCTCCGCTCGGCCACCGGCCCCGCGGCCGCCCGCCGCCCACCCTCCGCCCTCCGCCCTCCGGCCGCGCCGCCGCCATGGTTCCGCGCCCGCCGCGCCGCCGCGCCGGGGGCCGCTGAGGCGCGGGCAGGATGGGCGAGGGCGGAGCAGGGCCCGAGCGCCAGCCGGAGCAACCCGGGCGCCCCGCGCGCGCCCGCCCGCGCCGCCGCGGGGATGCCCGCGCCCGCCGCCGCGCCCTGAGCGCCTTTGTCTGCCGCCCGCGCCCGCCGCACGCCTAGCTCGGCCCGGCCGGAACATGGAGCCGGGCCGGCCGGCCTCCCCGCCGGGCCGCGGCGAGCCGGCGAGCGGGGCCGCGGAGTCGGGGGACCGTGCGCTCTGTGCGCCCTCCCGCCGCGGCCCGTGCCCAGCTCTCGCGCGCGCGGTGGGCGAGCGGCCACAGGGGCGTCCTGGCCCGTCCGCTGACCCCAGCTCCGCGCCGCCGCCACCCGGCGAGCCCGCGGCCGGCCTGGAGGACGACGCGCGCCTCCGCACTGTGTTCGACGCCCTGGACGCGGATGGGGACGGCTTCGTCCGCATGGAGGACTTCGTCCAGTTCGCCACCGTCTACGGGGCAGAGCAGGTAACAGGCCGGCCTCGCTCAGCTCGGGTGGCGTTTCCTTTCTGGGCCGAGTTCCCCGGATCAGGACCTGCACCAGCAGCGTGCGTGCTGGGCCCCCGGTGCCCACCTTGGGCCGCTGGAAGGAGCACCGCAGAGGCCAGACCCTTAGCCGCCTGTTTGGAGCGCGGTGGCCGCTGTGCATGCTTGGCACTGGTCCTTCTAGATTTCGTCTTTTCTAGTCTGGGAGACAGCGCTTACTGAAGGAATAAAAAATGTTCCCTTCTGTACCTTCCGTGAGCAATTGCGGGAAGGGAGGAACGGGAGCCCAAGGCCACGTGCCAAGTGTAAGAACTCCACCAGGGCCTTGTCCACCTTTGCGATAGGGGTGGTATGCTCAGCTGGACGGCGGATATGCCAGGTGCGCACAGGGTCCCACGCACACCGCCTGTGACTGCTGGGGACACTGATCTCAAGACTGAGCTCTTCCTGTCTCCCTCAGCACTTGCTGGAGTTCAGGTGGAGGTGGTGACATCAGACTGTGTGTGTTCTTAAGACATCAACCAGGAGACCATGTTCACTTTTAAAGGTTTGCTCTAGTGGTAGGAAATCCCCAAAGTGCTGATCTGCTCATTTTCATGTTTCTTACACATGCAAACATTTGTTAAGTGGGTGTTCAAATACATATGGGTGTTGGAGCCAGGAGTCTTCAAGAGGTAAAATTGACACACTGCTGCTGAGGGTGTCAACCATAACTCTTTTTTTGGGGCGGGGTGGTACTGGGGATTGAACTCAGGGACACTCAACACTAAGCCACATCCCGACCCTATTTTTTATTTTATTTAGAGACAGGGTCTCACTGATTTGCTTAGCTGGTCCATTGCTGAGGCTGGTTTTGAACTCACCATCCTCCTGCCTCAGCCTCCTTATTCGCTGTGATTACAGTCGTGCAGCGTCACCCAGCCACGGCAACATTAAGAACTCAATCCAGTGACTGGGGAGGCTGAGGGAGACCATCGTGAATTCAAACCCAGCCTCAGCAATTTAGTGAGGTCCTAAGCAATTCAGTGAGACCCTGTCTTCAATAAAACATTAAAAAGGGCTGGGGTTGTGGCTCAGTGGTTAAGCACCCCTGGGTTCAATCCCTGGTACCAAAAACATAAACAACAACAAAAAAGAAGAACTAAAAATAAACTCTTAAGGGACCCATGTATACCCCCCTTTACCCCAGTACCCACAGTACCATTGAGGCCTACAACCTCCTGCACATCAGTATGGAGGTCGGCCAGGTGCTCACCTGGGCTGCACTATACTGTTCGGGTGGGTCTAGTTGGCAGAAATGTGTCACTGATGACTTTCTGTGGAGGTAGCTGAATTGTGGTTGCTGGTCCAGGTTCTTTTAAGGCCTTTCCTTTTTGCCACTGGTGATGTGTCTCTCCCCAAACTTCCTCTTGCTTCCTTAACACAGAAGTGTCAGGCCAGCTGCACATCTGCTTTTCTTTACCTGACTGCCCATTTGTGTTTTCACTGAATAGGTGCCATGGTTCTCCAAGGTGGGAACTGGGCAAGCAGGATTCATCCCCACTTTGCAGCTCACATGCTTGGAAGCCCAGAAGGCTATGTAGCTCTCCCAGAGACCCACAGATAGTGCTAGAGCAGGGAAAGAACTAGGTCTATTGGCTCTTCACCCATAGCTGGCTTCTTAGATGTGGTGGCTCAGAATATGTTCTGTCAAGTTTCATCATACTGACTTCTGTGAAATTCTCTTTAGAAGCATTTTTTTTTTTTTTTTTTTGTCATGATCTTCCCAGCTGATCTTGTTGGAACAAATTTTGGATTTCTGTTTGGGACTGAGCTTGTAATCACAAAGTAGAAATGGGTCAGAATTCTTTGCTTGATGGTTCCTGGTGGAACCTGAAGAGGGGGTGAGTGCGTGTCTCAGCACTTGGTGGGTTGGGAGTGTGGAGGGGATCTTGTGGTGTGGTCTTCTGTCTGTTCTCTCACTGCTTATAAGAAGCAGTACAGGGGCTGGGGATGTGGCTCAAGTGGTAGCGCGCTCGCCTGGCATGCGTGCGGCCCAGGTTCGATCCTCAGCACCACATACAAACAAAGATGTTGTGTCCGCTGAAAACTAAAAAATAAATATTAAAAAATTCTCTCTCTCTCTCTCATCTCATCTCTCTCTCTCTCTCTCTTTAAAAAAAAAAAAGAAAAAAAAAAAAAAAGAAGCAGTACAGGCTGATTTAGGTGCCCAGAACTGGATAAGTTTTCAGGGTGGTGGTGAGAAGCTCTCCATTCCTTTGAGCTATCTTAGTTACTATTTTGGATCAGATAATGTACAGTGTAATGAGAGGTTATTTTTTGTATCTGTGCATTACCACTCAGGTTTCCTTTTTTTTTTCCCCAGTCCCAAGTCAGAAGACATTATAGAGGAGCAAAGACCAGAAATATTTGATAGTGGAATAGTTTAGAGAAAAGTAGGAGTGGTACCCCTCATGATAGATATCTTTTTTTTTTTACGTATAGAACTTTATTTTATTCGTTTATTTATATGTGGTGCTGAGGATTGAACCCAGAGCCTCACACATGTTAGGCAAGCGCTCTACCACTGAGCCACAACCTCAGCCCATGATAGATATCTTGAGATCTATTTATTTATTTATTTGGTGCTTGGAATTGAACCCAGAGTTACTTTACCATTGAGCTGTGTCCTTCTTTTTTTTCCCCTAAGTTTTGGGACAGAGTCTCACTAAGTTGCTGAGAGATTTACTAAATTGCTGAGGCTGGCCTCAAACTTGCAATCCTCCTTCCTCAGCCTCTTGAATTGCTAGAACTACAGGCATGTACCACCAAACCTAGTTTACTTAAAAACTCTCTTTTTTTGGTACCAGGGATTGAATTCAGGGTCACTCAACCACTGAGCCACACCCCCAGCCCTATTTTGTATTTTATTTAGAGACAGGGTCTTACTGAGTTGCTTGGCGCCTTGCTTTTGCTGAGGCTAGCTTTGAACCCATGGTCCTACTGCCTCAGCCTCCAGAGCCATTGGGACTACAGGCATGCACTACAGTGCCCAGTTTAAAAACTTTTAAAAATGGAAACACATGCTAAATTAGACAGAATAGTTTAGTGAGCTCCAAGCCTTTGCTTAGTCTCCACAGTTTCATCAATCTGGCTTTATCTATAAATTCTTTCTTCTCCCTTTTTTCGGTACTGGGGATGGAACCCAATGGCACTTCACTACCAAGCTACTTCCCCAGCTCTTTTAATTTTTATTTTGAGACAGGGCTTGCTAAGTTATTAAGGCTTTCCTTGAACTTGGCATCATCCTGCTTCAACCTCCCAAGTCACTGGGAGGAAAGGCATGTGCTGCTTTGCCCAGTTCCTCCCCTGTTTTATTTTGTTTTTTAATTTTTAATTTTTGGTACAGGGGATTGAACCCAGGGGAGCTTAACCACTGAGCACACTTCCAGCCCTTTTTTATATTTTATTTAGAGACAGGGTCTTGCTGAGTTGCTCAAGGTCTCGCTAATTTGCTAGGGCTGGCTTTGAACTCACAATCCTGCCTCAGCCTCCTGAGTCACTGGGTGGGCACCAATGCGCCCAGGACCTCCCTGTATTTTTGAAGCAGATTCCTGACATCATGTAGTTGCATCCATAAATACTTCAGTATATATATCTAAAAGATAAGGGTTCTTTTTTAAAGGTTCATCACTTTTCTAAATCCCTAGGGACAGTTCAGATAAGCCAGATAATAACAGAAAAGACCATAAATTTCTGTACTTTCTACCTTAGGATTTCAAAATACTGACTGTGAGACTTCTAGGCCAATCACATTATTGTCTTTGATGGTAGCAACTCGATTATCTTGGGTTTTGTCTAATTTTCAGAGGCAGCATGTTCAGTGTCTTTTGTGTAGCCTGTTTATGAAGGCAGGATTGTAAATTATTTAAGTGGGTTATCTGAATCTTTAATCGGAGTGGCTCCCATTTATAATACAGACAGCTGCCTTGTCCCTCTTTCTGAGCAGCAGCAGGGCGTTTGGGTCTCCTTATTTCAGCTGGTGGATCAAGTGTGGTGTAACATGACCCAGTGTTAGGTTCATGTGGAGATAAAAGGGGGAAAGAGCCACAGGGGAGTGTTATGGTTGCATGTTGAAGCCAGGATTTATAGTCACATGTGCCTGGGAAGTGGGTGTGAAGTTCAAGGCCTTGACTTCTCTGAAGGTTCCTCATTGACAGGAGCCCTCACACTGAGGGGGCTGATGCCTTGATAATGACCACCAACCTGTCATGCAGTGGAGGTCCTAATGTGAAATCTGCGTGTGGGGAGGGGTTGGTTCCTTTCTGTTCTGCCTTCTGAAAGGAATTAGTTATAACCCTAAAGAGCTTCTTCACATTTGATTTTTATTCTCACTTAACCTATTGCATTTTAGTAGTCACTGATTCTTCTCAGAAAACTGCCACTGAGTGCTGAGCACCCTTCAGTAATCTTGGTGGGTATTGCCTATCCTCCTCAGTGCTTGCAGGAATGGGCTGGTGAAGGAGTGTCCACCTGCTGGTCTCCTGTTTCCCATTCTTGCATCCCTGCCAGTGGGCAGTTGGCAATTCCTGGGGATACTGGACTGTGCCTTTCGTTGCTTCAGTGTTCTTTCTAGTCTCTACCCTGACTTTGGACTTGAGTGTGAGTGTGTGAATGAGAGTATGTGTGGGCGGACTAGACTGTGAGTGGAAGTGAAGTATATGAACTTATGTGAGCCAGCAGGTGTATATAGCTCTGGATTTGGGTGTCATCGGAATTACAGAATTGCCAAGGGGCAGTTGAAGTTCCTGATTGGCCTTGGATTATCGGGGCATTGTTTGTGTCTCAAAAAATGCCTTTCTATGGCCAGGCCCAGTGACACATTCCTGAAATCTGAGACTTGGGAGGCTGAGGCAAAAGGATGGTAAGTTCAAGGCCAGCCTGGGCAACTCAGTGAGACCTTGTCTCAAAATAAAAAATAAAAAGGGGCTGGGGTTGTGGCTCAATGGTAGAGTGCTTGCCTAGCATATGTAAGGCACTGGGTTTGATTCTCAGCACCACATATAAATAAATAAAATATAAGTCCATTGATAACTAAAAAATTAAAAATAAATAAATATATAAAAAGGTGTGGGGTTGGGCTCAAGCCCCATTACTGTAGGCACATGCATGCATGCACACACAGACACAAACTAGTACTAGAGTGTGGCTCTGTGGTAGAGCTCTTGCCCAGCATGCACAAGGCCCTGGGTTTGATCTCCAAAAGCTGAACAATACCAGTAAATTAAGAAAAAACAAGGATTGCTTGTAATCCTATCACCCAGAGATAGCTACTTACACATTAATATGTAAATTAAGATACATATAACGTGTTTCATGTTACCAAAAAAAAGATGTAATTCCCATGGCTGTTGCTTTGAATCTGCTGCTGCTTTTTTTTTTTTTTTTTTTTGGTAATGGATATTAAATCTAGGGCCTTGCACATGCTAGGCAAGTGCTCTACCACTGAGCTACATTCATAGCCTTTTTTGTTTTATTAGGTACTGGGGATTGAACTCAGGGGCACTTGATCACTGAGCCACATCCCCAGCCCTACTTTTTGTATTTTATTTAGAGACAGGGTCTCACTGAGTTGCTTAACACCTTGCCATTGCTGAGGCTGACTTTGAACTCTCTATCTATCCTTCTGTCTCAGCTTCCCAAGCCACTGGGATTATAGGCATGTGCCACTGTGCCTGGCTTTATTTTATTTTTTTACATAGAGGCTCATTAAATTGCTGAGACTGACCTTGAACTTGGATCCTCCTGCCTCAGCTTCTGAATAGTTGGGGTTATAGGTGTTGTGCAACCAAGCCAAGTTTGAATCGGCTTTTGTGTTTGATTTCTATTATCAATTCAGAATATGTACTTGGCTGGGAGTGGTGGCATCCACCTATAGTCCCAGAGGCTCTGGAGGCTGAGGCAGGAGGATTGTGAGTTCAAAGCCAACCTCAGCAGCAGTGGTGCTAAGCAACTCAGTGAGACCCTGTCTCTAAATGAAATACAAAAAGGGCTGGGGATGTGGCTCAGTGCTTAAGTGCCCCTGGATTCAATCCCCAGTACCCCCCCAAACAAGTAAACAAACAAACAGAGTGTATACTTGAATATCAATTCAGACATATACTTTAATGGAAGCCTAAGCTTTACTTGTCCCTAGGAAGATTCAGAATTATCTGTTAAGGACTATTGCAGTTTACAATCCAATTTACAGAAAGAGATTGTAGACAGTGCTATAAAGGGCACCAAGCTCATTTCTTGCTTCCCTTCCACATGCTCATTTTGTTTAAAGTCCAGAAACAATCTGAAATACCTGACAAGAGGTTTAGATGCCCCTTAAAATTATTGTGTAATCTTTCAAGGTGATAATTACAGAGACTCTAGCCTCATTGACTGGCACTCACCAGTGAATACAGCAGTGTGCTAAACTGATGGAATGTATACAATGTGAAAATCATGCATGTGACGAGTCTTGAAGGAATGCTTGTGTCTTAAGCTCTGAAGATAAAACATTTGCATGTTTTTGCTTTGACTTAATTAAGGTTTCTGTTGATACACAGAGCACATCTAGAGAAACTCAGATTTTCCAGTAAATTAAAGAATTATATAGAACATCAAATTAGCATGTACAGATGCTTATTGAAGACAGTATTAATTTTTATTGATAAAATTTAAGGGGCGGAGGCTGTGATACTAGTTTCAGACTGGTCTTAAACTTGTGATCCTCTTGCCTCAGCTTCTCTAGTTGCTGGGATTACAGGCATGCATCACTGTTCCTGGCTTTGGTTTTAATGATTTTTTAACAAACTTTTACATAAATTGTCTAAAGGTGCCTAGAGCTGTTCATGCCCACTGCCCCTATGCAGCAGGATTTCTCAATATCTGTGAGCATTTACCTTTTGGCCTAGCAATATCATGCCTAGTAACCTACTCTGAAGATGTACTTCCATAGCATTATCTGTGCTGTAAAACATTGAAGCCATCTAGATGTTCATCCAGGTCTCATGGTCAAGAACTTGCAGCTGTAGAGAACAGGAAGGTGGGCTGGGGATGTGGCTCAAGCGGTAGCGCGCTCGCCTGGCATGCGTGCGGGCCCGGGTTCGATCCTCAGCACCACATACAAACAAAGATGTTGTGTCCTCTGAAAACTAAAAAATAAAAGTTAAAAATTCTCTTTTCTCTCTCTCTCTCTTAAAAAAAAAAAAAAAGAAAAATGCTGGAATGGAGCGGGGGATACCAAGGAGAATTTAATTGTTTCAATTTAATGATTATTGTTTGAAATGACGTTGTTAATTATACAATAAAAATTTATGAAAAAAAAAAAAGAACAGGAAGGGCCTTCGTGTAAACTGGGAGGAGGTAAGGATACAGTAAGTGACAAGGGAGTACACATTAGGGCATCTTTGTGGGAGCGAAGAGTGGGGATCACGATTCCCAGAGACAGCATAGATGGCAGTCATTGGGCAGATGTTTAACAGGAGCCTTTCAGTGGAAGTGGAAGGGAACTGTGCACTTAAAAATGGTTCACACCACCAGTTAAAGACAAGACAAGAGAGTGGAGGCCAAGCCTCTGTGGTTAGGCCTGAGTGCTGGGGCAGAGGAGGCTAGGATGTGCAAGAAGCAATAGCTTGTGACCCCGATGCCCCAGACTAGGCCTCTCTTTTCCTTGATACCCACTTCTGATCCTGACCTGCCCGAGGCAGTGGTCACCCCAGGAGGGCCATGTAGATGTCCATCCAAGTGAGGCCAGACTAAGGAAAAAAATTAGGAGGAAAGAATATGAAATAAGAAAGAAGAGGAAATAGTTCATTTGCTTCTTTTTGGAAAATGAAATAGGAAGCGTACCAGGCCTTGGCACTGAAATCCCAACGACTCAGGAGACTGAGGCACTCAGATCACAAGTTCAAAGTCAGCCTCAGTAATTTAGTGAGGCCCTAAGCAACTTTGTGAGGCCTTGTCACAAAATAAAAAAGTGATGGAGTATCCCTGAGTTCAATCCCTGGGGGTGGGGGAGGAAAGAAACATAGACAGGATAGACTAGAAACTTAATTCAAAAAGGTAACATCTGAGTACGTAGGGGAACAGTGTATGGGGTCTGGATATGAATGAAATTCTCTTTGAGAATACTTTTTTTTTTACATAATTTTGGGTTTTGATCCATGCAAATACTCTACCTATTCAAAACTAATTCAAAATACAATGATAGGGAAAAAAATCTAAAAGTGAATTAAAATAGAAACAAATGAACCTAAACGTTTATTGAATTAGTAACATATGACCCATAGTTTAAAGTAACTTAGGCAACTTGGATATAGTACTTTAGGATTAGTAGAATACATTCAAAAGAACACAAAGAAACTTGCTACACAGTAGTTTGTTGTTGATAGCCATGTCAGGTAGTGAACCTAAAATTCTTTCCCATATGTTTTAGGGTAGAGAAGGTAATAAACATATTGATTCTGGGAACTAGGGTTCCCTGGAGAAAGAAGATAAAAATGTGGAATGGAAAAAATGAAGAAGAACCTTGTGGTCTTGAGATTTAAATTGGAGGTATCAGTATCAGTAATGATAAAAATATTGAAGGTCCAGGAGCAGTGACACCTACCTGTTCTCCAGGTGATGTGTACCAAAAATTATTTCTCTTAAGGGGTCCAGAGAGCATTAGAGAAATAAATAAATAAATGACTTATTCTAGGCTCTGAGCAGGCAAGTGTGAATTTTCTTTTCTTTTTTTTTTTAATATTTATTTTTTAGTTTTAGGTGGACACAATATCTTTATTTTTATTTTTATGTGGTGCTGAGAATCGAACCCAGTGCCCCATGCACATTTGAGCCACATCCCCAGCCCCAAGTGTGAATTTTCTTGGTACAAGAAAGTGATCAGAAATTGATGGGGGACATATCAACAAAAGAGCCACTTAGAGGAGTTCCCTTGGCCAAACTGAGGCATTTTGAGCATCAAAAAACAATAATGATATTGAGTGTGATACCACTTACCTGTAATCTCAGTTACTCAGGGGACAGAGGCAATAGGATTGGAAGTTTTGAGCCCAGACTGGGCAATTTAGCAAGACTCTAAGCAGCTTAGCTAAACCCTTCTTCTTGTTCTTGTTCTTGTTCTTCTTGTTCTTCTTTCCTTTTCTCCTTTTCCTTCATTTTCCTTCCTTCCTTCCTTCCTTTTCCTTCCTCCTTCTTTCTTCTTCTTTTTTCTTCTTTTCCCTTTCGTGGTGCTGGGGATTGAACCCAGGGCCTTGTGCATGTGAGGCAAGCACTTTACCAACTGAGCTATATCCTCAGTTGAGAGACCTCATCTTAAAGTAAAAAATAAAAAGCTTGGATGCAGTTCCCAGTACTGCAGTAAATAAGTGAAATCAATAAAAATAATAACCCATTACAGGTTAACATAAATGGCATTTGTATGAAACATGACTGCTTCTAAAATAAAATTGGTGGGGAGAGCAACCTTGTTTCACATTTATGCAGTCTGAGGAGAGCTGCACCTTGCCTTATTCTGCAGGCCATCTGCTGTGTCATAGAGCTCCTGAAAGTTGTTGCACATTTGTGAGAGTAAGCAGAAGAGGAAGCAGGGTGTTCTAGAATGTCACAAGATTCATTTTGGTCTTACAGGATCCCCTCTCCCCCATACCAGACACCAGGGTCCGAAGGAGTCATTGCACCCCAGAGTGATTGGGCTTGCCAGAGTGATTCGTAGGCTTGGCTATAGCAGTGGCTGGAGGCCATCAGGGCCCTGTGATGCTAATGCTCCTGGTCTTCATCTGCTGGTGGAGAGCTCCTTCTGTGTGCTCAGGCATGGTTGGCCTTCAGCCCAAGTCCTGTTCTGTGCTGTTCTTTTCCCTCACTCTGCTGAATTCATCCAGGCATCAGTGCCTCAAGGCACTCACTTCTGCTAGTGCCTCAAGGCCTCCAGGCTACAGAGAGACTCTCTCTAGCTATATAGAGGCCTGCGACCTTGGTGCTCACACCTCCCTTGGTTTTCTCCAGCCTCAATTTGCCATGCTCTTTTTGTACTTGGGGTGATTTAAGTCCCTCCAGTGAGGTAGTGTGCAGCACCTCATTCAGCAGGCTGCACCTGCTCTATCCTCCTCCACTCCCCGACACTCTTGGCCCTCTCTCTGAATGTTCTTTGCGTTTGTCCTCCGTTTTAGATTTCTGTCAGCTTGTTCTGTGGAAGGCACACCCACTTACTCCCTTCTGTCCATTCTTTCATTGGAGTTAATTGTAATTTTGGTTATATAGCATTCTGTTTATCCAGTTTTGATTGCTAATATTGCTCATGGTCAACTCATGGAATGTACTGTGATCACTTCTCTTCTAGCACAACCTTTCGCTTTTCCTGAGTTAGTAATCACCTGTTTTCTTGGTTGGTTTTCTTTTCTAGCCTCTGCTTGGGGTTGGGTCAACTTGTGTTCCTGGATTCCTCCATTATTGTGCTGTCCTCTCTTCCAGGTAGAGATTCCCACCTACCCCTCTGGCCCTGACATCCTGCCTTGGGAGCACCTTTGGTTGTGCTGACTCTGCTCTGTAGGGTAGAATAGCCACTGCCTGGGGAGACTGGGAGGACCTTGTGTAGATGCTAGGTGATGCCTGCTGCCTGCCCTGTTTGCTGATCCTGGCTGGGCCTGTGGTTTTGTGCTGGTCACTGTCCATGTGCAATGCCCACTTGTCCCTTCCTGTTTATTTTCCAGAATGTTGGTGTCTCTTTGGTGTTATTTTCCAGGGGTTTTTCAGAAGGGCATGAAGGTATCTGTCTGAGCACACCCCATTCAGCTGTCCCTAAGCCCTTCCCTATGTCCCACAGGTCTACCTGTCACACTGAGCTTGGCACTTGTATCTTTTTTTTTTTTTTTTTTTTAATTTTTTACTATTTATTTTTTAGTTTTCGGCGGACACAACATCTTTGTTGGTATGTGGTGCTGAGGATCGAACCCGGGCCGCACGCATGCCAGGCGAGCACGCTACCACTTGAGCCATATCCCCAGCCCGGCACTTGTATCTTTTCCTCATGATTTCTCTAAGGCCCACTGATCTAAGTAGAGCGGCACAAGCTGGGAACATGCAGGCAGTGGCACTCTTCTGCGCTACCTTAGCTTCTCGCCTGAAGGTGGTCTTCATGAAACCTTTCAGCACGTGATTTCTAAGTCATTTTTTTTGTTGTTGTTTTTGTGTGAACATTTCCATAGTGACAAAGTCCACATGGGTGCATTAGGTTTTGTAGCTCTAGGATATCCCAGTTTTGTTAGGCAGTTGTGTTTTTGTTAGGAACATTGCCCTGTACCTCTGACTATTTTTGCTCTTCCTAGCTATGGCAGAACCCAGTTTTCATGCTGTGACATCCAGGCTGTCTTGGACCTTGGAACTGCAGCTGCTTGAATGAGAAGTCAGGCTTTTTGAGCATTTCAGAGCATTCGTTTTGGCACTGGGGATTGAGGCTGGGGGTGCTATATAGCTCCAGCCCTTTTTAATTTATATATATATACACATTTTTTTAAGTAATTTTTTTTTTAGTGGTAGTTGGATACAATACCTTTATTGCATTTATTTATTTTTATGTAGTGCTGAGGATTAAACCCAGGACCTTGCATGTGTAAGGCGAGCGCTCTACTGCTGAGCCACAACCCCAACCCCTTACTTATTTATTTTTATGTGGTATTGAGGATTGAACCCAGTGCCTCACAGGTGCTAGGCAAATAATCTATTACTAAGCTACAACCCCAGCCCTTATTTTCTGTTTTGAGTCAAGGTCTTTCTGTTTGAATTGATTGAATCCAGGGCTTGGTGCATTCTAGGAAGCACTCTGCCACTGAGCAACATCCACAGCCCTGCTCAGCAAGTGTTTTTGGTGAGCACCTTTTGAGTACTTTTCATGTGTTAGGCAGTGTTAAAGGTGGGAGGAGTAGAGTGAGTAGGACTGTCCACTGCAAACTACTGCAGACAGTGAGGGCAAAAGTGGAGGTTGTTCAAGGCCACTTGACTATGGAAAACCTACTTTCTCTGGAAAGATCCCAGAAAAGAGCTATTCTTTTCTTCTTTGAAGTGACTTCTTAACTGGCATCCTGAAGCTAAGGAACAGTTAGGCAGAGGAAGGGACCTTCCAGGGGGAGGCATAGCCTGTGGGGAGGCTGCACAGAGAAGAGGGTCACTTTGAAAGAAAGGATAGAGAGCCTGCAGGAGGTGTGGCAAACCAAGGCTGCAGGTCTCTTTCCAGAGTGTCTAGAATGCACTAGAGTTTAAGTAGAAGAGGGGAGTTAGTAAGAAGGAGGGTTTCAAAAGGTGGCTCAGTTTGGAGAGTACAGGAGTGGATGAGGGAGATGTTCAGGAAGGCAGAGGGACAGAATGACAGGGTAGGCTCAGACTGGTCTAGGGGAGACCACTGAGGGTGGGACTCCGGGCAGGGGGAACAGGGCAGTGACTGCGGGAAGGAGGACATATTCTGGGACATCCAGGGCCATTTGTGCCCAGGAGAGAGCACTAGGCTGGAGGGTATGGTCGAGAGTGCAGTGGTAGGAACAGAGCAGTGGGGCACGTGCATCCTTCACGTGGGGACACCTGTGGTAGGTGCACGTGCACAGTGCTCTGGGATCCAGCAGCATGCTGCTTCCAGAGGCTGCAGAAGCCTCCTCCCTGCCATGTGCCTGTGTTTTTTTCCCTTGGTCAAGTCACATTTAATATTATTATTTGGTTACTAGGGATTACACTCAGGGGCACTTGACCATTGAGCCATACCCCTAGCCCATTTTATTTTTTTTAATTTTGAGATAGGGTCTTGCTAAGTTGCTTAGGGCCTCACTAAGTTGCTGAGGCTGGCTTTGAACTTGTGATCCCTCTTGCCTCAGTCTCCTGAACCATGGGATTATAGGCAGGCACCATCACACCTGGCTTACATTTAATATTAAGAGAAAAAAGTCCACCTGCTAGGAATCTCTTATGTCTGTTTTTGTATGTGAGCAGCACATTCAGTAAATGTGCTTCATTTCTTAAATACAGATAAGCTGCAAAACATTATTTGTCACATTTACCTGATGCCATTATTGGTCAACAATCTGCTCTATGATTTGGTGATTTTTTTTAACAATATCTTTATTTTTATTGGTTTTTATGTGGTGCTGAGGATCGAACCCAGTACCTCAGACATGCGAGGCAAACGCTCTACCACTGAGCCACAACCCCAGCCCTTTTTTAAAAATTGTAAATGGACACAATATCTTTATTTATTATGTATTTTTACGTGGTGCTGAGGATCGAACTCAATGTCTAACTGGTGCAAGGCAAGCGCTCTACCACTGAGCCATAGTCCAAGCCCCAGACCTGGTGATCTTGTGGACAGTTTCAGAAATTGGGAACATGGAGCATGTTTCTACATGGAGTCTCAGCTTCTCTTTATTACTGAAGATGCACTGTAAGTGGCTTATGAAGCTTAGATGGCACATGGGGATGAAAGTGCTTTCTTCAGAAGTCAGGAGCACAGGGAGAGGCCAGTCTACAGTGTGTCCTACCCTGCTCAGGAGCAATGCTGAGCCCAGGAGGCTACTTCTGCTCCATCTTGCTTTTTGGGTATGGATCTGCCATGGATGTTTTGGGACTGGCTAGCGGGCACCTAAAAGTCTGAGGGATGTTCTCTTGACTGAAAGAGGTCCGTAGCATGTGGCTAGGGATCTGTTGACCCTTGGAAGGTCAGAGGTGTGTCTTCCTCTCAGAGACAGCCAGGAGACACGAATTCTTCTGATTGCTGGGAAGTAGGCTCATTCTTGACGAGGGTGTGTGGAAATCCTGGGTGAGCACTGGGAGGACTAGGAGGTTCACTGCCCTTGATGGTGGGGAACAAGTCAGTAGAGGTGGCCACCCCTGGCTGCACTGGTGGCTCTCGCTCCTCATCCCCTTTCTGCGATCCTAGAGGGCCAGCGGGCTCCATTTGTCTTCAGATGCATTCCTCATAATCAGTACCTGCTTGTCCTGGTAACTCATTTGTCTTTTCATAAAACCAGTCTGAGGCCCTAGTTGAGTGCTCCCCAGACACCATTAGTGAGACATTGCTGGGGGTAGACTCACCTCCCCAACCTACCCTTCAACCCATTGTTGCTGATTATTTAAGGGCTACACATAGGCAAATGATGAAAATAAATTATTTGTAATACTCTGTAGTGATAATCCCTGTGCTTGGTACTTTGTAACTTGTCCTACAGACTGATCTGTATTCATGATCCCTCATGTGCTCTGGGGCTAGCTTGTAGCTGGTGCTAGCCTTCCTGGGCTAGAGCCCCCAGCCCTGTGCTGCTCCTGAGCATACATGCATTCCTACAGTGGGCATCTTCCTGTCTTCCTCCCTCCATGTGAGGACACAGCCCTTGGGTGGGCCATAAGCTCTCTGCTTGGCACTTTCTATAAAAGTTATGTGGGGTGTCGTGAGTGTGGGGATGGCGGCTGGAGCTGCAGCTCTGATGGAGGCCTATGGTTCTTTGGTTCAGTGGAGCCCTCCGTGGCCTGGGCCTTTACTCATCTTTCTGAGCTGGAGGTTCTTAGCGCCCAGGGCATTAAGACAACTGCAAGACCTGTCAAATAGTGCTGGGCTTTTCTCCTCTTAAGTCTCAAATGGGTGGTGCTGGTGAGGTCTGAGGATTTTCCTCTGGTCTGCACCCAGTCCAGAGCAGTACTGCTTACCCTGGATGAATGACTCAAGGTGCTTTTAGACTTGAGGGGCCCAGCTGTGGCCTCACCATTTCATTATACCTGGCTGGGGGCAGTTGGGTAGAGAGCAGTCTCCAGGGTAACTTCCCTTCAGTGAGGTGGCCATCTTGACTCTGGAGGAAAACCCTTGCAGTTCCCAAAGCAGTGGGATTGCTTGGACTTGGCAGTGTTGGGGGCCGCTCTGTGTGATGTGGGGCTGGCCCTGTAGAGCAGAGGCTCCTTAGGGGCAGGCAGCTCTGAGAAGGCCAGGGAGATGCTTGCTGAGAAGAGGCTGAGGTTTGATCCTGACCTGTGGGACCTAAAGCCCACAGCTCTGCGGTTGGGGCTGCCTGCTGGGGACAGCCCCGGCAGCCTGGCCTGCAGGTAGGAGAGGTGCCACTGACTTTTGTTGCTGAACTGGGTGAGCAGGTGGGTCCTGTGCCCAGCTCCAATTGTACTCTAGAGACAACATCCCTATGGCATTATCCTGTCAGGTGAAGCTCCCTGGCTGGGTGCTGCCTGCTGCCCAGCTCAGGCCCAGCCCAGGTGAAGCATCTTCAGCAGGAAATTTGGGGCATGCTGGGTGGGTGCATGGGCTGTGATTTGGAGAAGCTTTTTTTTTTTCTTCTCAGTCTGGAGCCTTTTCTCTCTGATAAAGGGTGTCATTGTTTCAAAAGGAGCAGAAGGTTGGCTGGGGAACAGGGCGGACTCCGCCCTGACTGTTTTTCTGCTGTTGCTCTTTTGCTCACCCCTCAGGACTGAGCTGCCTGAAGCCCTTCGTGGGTTTCGCCACTGGGAGGACAGTCTTGAGAGAGTAGGTAGAGAAGAATCGCTTTTCTGTGAAGGGGTGGTAGCGTTTGCTGGGCAGTCCCGAAGCAGAGAAGTGATCTCGGAAGGAATTTTGCATCCTTGCTTGGTCTCAGGTAGCATGTGAGTGGCCCCTGTGGGCAGGAGGTCGGGATCTACCTGCTCCCTGCCAGGTGGTCATTGAGCAAAAAGGGCAGCAGGCTATCATCTTTTTTGGGGGGGCTGCAGTTCCTGGGAGTCGAAAGTCACTCTGCAAGCTCTCTCCCTGCTCCACCCACATTCTCAACCCATCTTTCTTTCTCATGTGTTTACAAAGTTGTTTTCATTGTGGTGTTACCTGGCCTGCTTTACTAAAATCCAGGAAAAACAAATCCAAAATTCTCTTGCTGTTGTAGATGAAAAGCCCTTTCATGAGGTTTGTCCCTATCAGCACAGCTGCCCCTGTCCCTGATGACACAGCTCTCCTTGGATGGTGAGGAGAAAGAGAGCATGAAGTACCTGGACATGTCCATCTTGTGCCTAACTTTTTTTTTTAATATATATATTTTTAGTTGTAATTGGACACAATACCTTTATTTTATTTGTTTTTATGTGGTGCTGAGGATTGAACCCAGGGCCTTGCATGTGCTAGGTGAGTGCTGCACCACTGAGCTACAGCTTCATCCTCTGAGCCTAACTTTTTTTTTTTTATTTGATCTTTTTTTTTTTTTAGTTGTTGATAGATCTTTATTTTATTTATTTATATGTGGTGCTGCGAATCAAACCCGTTTAGCCCCAGCCCCTGTGCCTAACTTTTAAGCCTCCTTCTGGGAGCCCTCCTTAGGACCTTTCTACATTTCTGCAGAAGCATCAGTTAGGTTCAGTCAGTAGTAGGTGCTAGCTCTCCTAGGCTAAGAGTCCTACAGGGGAATCTCTGAGCATTTGCACTGTGTGAATCAAAAACCTCTTCTCTTTGGTTAGCTGCTGCCTTTCTTATAATAACAAGAAACTTAAAAAGGAAAATAAAAGGGGCTGGGGCTGGGGCTCAGTGGAAATGCATTTTGCCTGGCATGTGTGAGGCACTGGGTTCAATTCTCAGTACCACATATAAATAAATGAAATAAAGGTCTATCAACAACTAAAAAAAAAAAAAAAACAAAGAATGATGGAGAAAATAAAAATTCTGTCTAGCATTGTTAATCTCTTCAGCCTTCTAGCTTTTAAATTATTTATTTAAGACAAAACCAGAGTCATAATTAATTTACAGCTTTACCCTAGTTTAAATCAATTGTGAGTACCTCTCGAGGTCAGTATCTTTACTTCTTTTCCTTTTTTAGAGGGAGTTACTGGGGACACTTAGCCACTGAGCCATATCCCCAGCCCTATTTTGTGTTTTATGTAGAGACAGGATCTCATTGAGTTGCTTAGTACCTCACTTTTTCTGATGCTGGCCTTGAACTTGCAATCCTCAGCCTCTCAAGTCGCTAGGATTATGGGTGTGCGCCACTGTGCCCGGCTGCCAGTATCTTTTTTTCTGTCTCATAATTTTAATGGCCAAAGAGTTTCTCCATTACATGAACAGACATGCTTGAATGTATTTGGTCATGATTTTGTCTTGGCACTTGGATTCCTCTATTTACTGTTACGTTCTTTCTTATAGCTGAGTCTTCCTGCATGATTTGTACTGTATCCTCAAAAATGGAATTGCTAGGGCAATGGGTAGGTAGATTTTGTCAGGGTGGGATTGGGGATTGAGCCCAGGAGATAGGGTCTCACTAAGTTGCTTAGGGCCTCACTAAGTTGCTGAGGCTGACCTTCAATTTTGGATCCTCCTGACTTATCTTCCCAAGTCACTAGGATTATAAGTGTGTGCCACCACGCCCAACTCAGTTTTTGAGAAATCTTTTAATTTTTATTTTTTGCATTGCTAGGAATGGTACCCAGAGCCGCACACATGCCAGGCAAGTTCTCTCCCTCTGAGCCTCACACCCAGCCCCAGTGCCCACTTTTCAGTAAAAAGGGACAGACAGGGGCCTCAGATATCTGAGGAAAGCCTGAATCAAGGAAGACAGGAAAGAAAAAGAGGCAGCCAAAGCCACTGAAGGGAACAGAGTCAGTGCAGAGAGCAGAAAAAAGCGTGGAAAGTAAAAGCAGATTCATACCATCAGGAAGGTTAGAGATGACAGTACATTCAGAGAACTGGAATTAAAAGGAAAGTAAAGTATCTAGCCAGGTGTGGCAGCCGTGCCTATTACCCCTGCTGCTCAGGAAGCTGAGGACGGATGGCTTCAAATCCAAGGCCAGCTAGGGCACCTTAGCAAAAATTGTCTTAAAGATAAAAAGTGCTGGGGAGGAGCTGGGGTTGTGGCTCTATGGTAGAGTGCTCACCTAGCACATGTAAGGCCCTGGGGTTCGATCCTCACAACCACATAAAATTAAGTAAAATAAAGGTATTGTGTCCAACTACAACTTAAAAAAAAAAAAAAGTGCTGGGGATGCAACTCAATGGTAGAGTCCCCCTGGGTACAATCCCTAGTACCAAAAAAGGAAGAGAGCAAGTATGAATCCTGATGCATGACCTTCAGCTTACTTGCTCTAGTGGGTGTGTGAAGCAGACTCCATGAGGGTTAAGGCTTCCTCTGGACTCTGTCCAGGGCCCCTGAACCCCAATGTGGCCTGCACTGAAGTCAGCAGCCTTCAGCAGGCTGTCCTCACTCAGGCTTGAGGGATAAGCTTCTGCTATTTTCCTCTCTAGCTCTCTAGACAGCTAGGTATAGAAAGCCACCTCTTAGGGGAAGCTAAGGTCCTCTATCTTTGGTATCCAGCTTTCAGAAGTTCCCAGGTCAGAGTGGTAGTATTTCTTTACTTCGTTTTCTTCCTGATATGAGAATGTAGGTCAGCCTTCCCTAGTGAGCATGTGGCAGGGTATCCATCTATTCTTAGGGAGATCCTCTGCCATGAGAACTTAGAAGCATGTATGCCTTTAACCTTGACTTAAATCTCCTTGACTTGGGTTTTTTTAAAATTTAATTAAAAATTTTTTCTTTTAATTTGTTGATAAACCTTTATTTTATTCCAAGGTGCTGAGAATTGAACCCAGTTCCTCATACATGCTAGGCAAGTGCGCTACTGCTGAGTCACAACCACAGCCCTAATTTGCCAAGGCCAATGTCTCGGCTTGGCACCAGAATCACGAGGCACTCACAGCTTTGTAGGTTCAAACAGCAATTCTTTATTCCAGCTCTCACACCACCTCCACACAGGTCCAGGGGCAAACGCGTTCTGCCGTCTACCCGCACAATCCATCTACTCCACGAGGCTCTCTCCAAATCCCATTTTAATCTCACGAGAACTCAACGGGAACAAGCAGCAGGAACACCCTAATCCCAGCAATAATCTTCAACTTCCAACTTCCCTAAAACCCATTATCTTAAACTGGCAACGCCTTAAACTCAAGGAGCCGGTTACTTCCTCAAACCTGATCAGCTCTAAACCCGGATCTGCCTTGGTCCTTGAGCAAGGTCACCTTATTAAAGTATGCATGCAATGTCCCATCGAATGTCCTCTAAGCAGCATGGGGTACGCTTGGCAAGGAAATTTCGATGCGTCATTCCTACTTGGTAATGGCCCTCAGCACTAATTGTTTTTTAATATTTATTTTTTAGTTGTAGTTGGACACGATATCTTTATTTTTATTTATTTTTTATTTTATGTGGTGCTGAGGATTGAACCCAGTGCCTCACACGTATCAGGTAAGTGCGGTGAGCCCCAGCCCCAGCCCCAACAACTTGAGTTTTACAGTAAGCATCACTAAAATGTTTTATTAAATATCTTTGCAGCTGGGTGCAGTGGTGCACACCTGTAATCCCAGCTGTTTGGGAGATGAGGCAAGAGGATTGCAAGTTCAAAGCCAACCTCAGAAAAAGCAAGGCACTAAGCAACTCAATGAGACCTTGTCTCTAAATAAAATACAAAATAGGGTTGGGGTGTGGGGGTATGATTCAGTGGTCGAGTGCCCCTGAGTTCAATTCTTTGTACTAGGGGGTAAAAAAAATCTTTGCAGGCTGGGTGTGGTGTTGCACACCTGTAATCTCAGTGACTCAGGATGCTGAGGCAGGAGGATTGTGAGTTCAAAGCCAGCTATAGTGATTTAGTGAGGCCCTAAGCAGTTCAGTGAGACCCTGTCTCTAAATAAAATACAAAAAAAGAGGTAGGGATCTGGCTCAGTGGTTAAATCCTGAGTACCAAAAAAAAAAAAAAAGATGCCTTTCTCCTTTGCCTCCAGTGCAGGTAGAATCCAGAGGTGCTCTACCACTCAGCTACTCCTTAGCCCTTTTTATTTTTATTTTGAGACTAGGTCTTACTAAGTTGTTGAGGCTGGCTTGGAACTTGCCATCCTCCTGCCTCAGCCTCCCAGGTAACTGGGATTATAGCATGGCAAACATCTTTGCATTTTTAAGAATACTGCAGTTATCTCTGTTAGAATGAACCAGCCAGCAACGCCTCCCCACTCAAGCTGAACTTGTCAGCACTACAGATATTCACATCACTAATCAACCTTTAGAGCTCAGCCTATAGGAAAAATTGTCTATTCTTGCTGCTGTGGCATTTGAAACTAACTACTGCTTTCATGACTGTCACAGGAAAGTCAGAATTTCATGACTTCAGACTGTACAAGTACTAATAGCAGAAAGACTACCTTGTTTGTGGGCTCTGCGCTGTGTGGGAGGGAATTGGCATTGCTGCACATGGGGTGTTTAAATTGATGCAGACAAGAAGGACCCCTCCTCTTGCCCAGAGGGGTCCCTTAGAGTTGGGAGGCTTCGGGGAAGAGGAGCAGTGGCTTGCCTGGACCCAGGGAGGAGTTTTGGCCATCCAGAGAGGGTTTCTTCCTCAGGCCGAGTCTGCTCTTCCGAAAGCTATCTGTTGATTCATTCCACAGTGGGCATGGGGAACCCAGCGTCATGGACAGGAGATTGGGACTGGATGGTAATCTGAAGGAAGTGAATTTACAAAGCCAAGTTTTCCTCCAAGGTCTAAATCAGTTAAAATGCAGTTCCGTTCCAAGATTTTTGTTTGCAGGAAGCTGGAGTGAATGTCCCATTTTTATGATCTAACAGAGAAATGCGTATGCTATGCAAGCACTTTACACACACATGTCCTTTCTCTTCTGAGCTTTCTCCTCCTAGTTTGGTCTACTGAGCTATGTAGTTCTGTGATTTAAAAAGTCGTTGTTTTAAAAAGTGGACGTTTTTCATGTGTGAAAGTGGAGACAATAAAACACAGACATCATATGTTATTCTTCCAATATAACTATTTAAGTCTATTTCTGATAGCTAAGCATTTACTTTTTTAAAAATGACATACAGGGGCTGGGGATATAGCTCAGTTTTCCTCGCATGTACAAGGCCCTGGGTTCAATCCCCAGCACCAAACAACAACAACAACAATAACAACAACAACAAAAAAAACCCATACCATTATAACATCCAGAAATAAAATAATTCTTTAATGTTGTCATGGTTTTGCCAGTGCTGCCCTTTTGCTGCTCTTATCCAGAGTGCCACCTTGCAGGTGCTTCTGTTCTTTCCACACTGCCGTACTCCTTGCTTAGTCCCAGAAGTGATGCTGACTCACACTGAGAATAACAGCTTTGTGCATTTAAGATACTTCAAAGTTGCTTCCACAGGTGTTCATGAAGAACCAGTTATTATATACCTTTCCTGTCTCCTAAGTGCTTGTGAGTTTTGAAAATGGTATGAATCTTGTCTTTGCTTATTTGTCGGGATGGTTTGGATTTGCTCTCCTGGAGTCTTAAGTGAGGACAGCTGGAATAGAGTGCATGAACTCTCCTCAGGTGCAAGGGCAGCTGGGCTGCCTGCCCGGAGAGCTCAGGAACCCTGGGTGTGAGCTTGTCTCTCTGGTGTTCATTGGGGTTTGTTAGCTGATGCAGCTCAGGTGTCTCATCATGCTCTCTGTGGACCAGCAGGGAAACCCCACTGTACATGCCTAGCTGCTCTGCAGCCTTTTAGAAAGAAGTATACATGCCAAAAGTAGGTGAACTTCAACCAGGCTTTTGAGAGTTGCCTCTGCCACTCTAAGCAGATCCAGTGTGGCCTGGGAATGGTGGAAGGAGCCCCTTGGCTTCTCAGGTACTTTTGTTGAAGATGTGGTGCATGTGTGATAAGGAGAGTAACCCAGGGTGGGGGTATCTCCCTGTATAGGGTGCTCTCCACAGCTGCTCAGCCTGCTCTTGGCGTTCTAGGGAACTTTGGCTGGGAGCTGTGGTTCCTTCCGTCCACATCTGTGTACAGCCTGTGCAGTTCCTTAGTACGCTTTTCATTGCCATTCCCGCCCTGGTGGTGATTCTGAGGGCCCTGGGCCCACTTGCTGGGAGGTGTGGGCTTGCTTGGACCACTTGGGTTTGTGCCTCCAGGCTGATTTTTCTGGCTGTGCTGGATTTTGCAGGACTGGGTGGATTGTGTTATTTCTCACAGTCTGATTGGAGTGTTTTGGCTTTGGAAAATTAGAAACCAAATCATCAGATATGTGGAAATTGTTCTATCCTCTACAGCATGAAGAAAGTGTAGTTAAAATAGACCCTTAAAAGCATACGATTTGATTCATCCTTGATCATTTAATATGGTAACTAAAGGACCTACTGCTAGTTATTGTTTAAAGAGTATTTGGTTTGGGTTTCAGAATGAACACTGCTAGCAGCTTTGTGTTGGTAATTCTAGGGAATCTCGAGAAATGAATGGCCAGTGTGGGTTCTGATTAGATGACTGTCCAGTAATCAGCAGGACTTTGTGGAAACCTTGTGTGCTTTAGGCTTTCCTGAGATAAGAAGTTAGGCTATTGATAAGGAGCTCTGGTTATTTTTTTTTCTCCCAAGAAATCAGCTGATAAATGGACTTTGGAGCTTAGTGTCATGCTAATGAGCAGAGCCCTGTAGTCAAGGGATGATTGCCTCATTTTGCCATTGCTGAAGGAGACGGGGGACTTTGGCCTGAGAGCTCATACTGTTGGGACCAGTCAGGTCTGACTTGCTGTTGTACATGATGATGGTGGTGGGAGGGCTGGATGTAGTAACTGGTTCCCTGGGGTCTCCTTTCCTGGAGTCCTTGAGTCTAGATCTCCCGGGGTTATGCCTAGACTCTGTCTGGGCGCTGTCTGTCTCTGCTGTCTCTCTCTGCTGTCTCCATGGCATCTGCTGGGTCCTGAGAAGGACAGTGGTGTGTGCACTAATATCTTCTGTCTTCTTTTCCTGCATGTCCCCATGGGGCTGCCTTTCAGGGCCTGTGCTTTGCCCCCTGGGGCAGTCCCTCTAACTGGACTTGTACAGTACTCCTTTAATTCCTTGTGCACCCGTGGCTGTCCTTGGCTATGAGTCCCGACTGCTCCTGATACCTGTCCAGCCTGTGCAAAGCAAGCAGGATCATGTACCTGCCCCTCCCTAGCCCAGTAGTTGTGTTGTGCTAGTTGGTTGCATCTGGACCTCACCCCCAGGTTTTGGGGGTATTTCCAAATATTTCAGTAAGTGCATCCATCAAACGTGCTTTGAGTTCTCAAGAGTTTCCACATCTATAGAAATTAACATTATTCCTTGGTATCATCAAATGTTCAATTGGTGTTCTAATTCAGTTGTCTTTGGGTGGAGCATTTTAAATGCACTGTTGGGATCTGACTGTTGTGGAGATCCTCATGTGCTGCTGGGTTGATGAGATTCTTCTGTGAGGTGTTCTTTCATCTTCCCTGACCACTTTGGCCCTGCCAAACTTCTCACAGGCTGGATGTTACTGGCTGTGCCCCTGGCTGCTGAGGCATGTTCTGTCTTTTTCCTCTGGTGGGTGTGTGGCTGGCTGTGATGTCTGTGAGTCCTTGTACTTTGACGATGACTGCTGGTGCTCCCTTACTGTGGAGCAAGGCATGGGTGCCCTCTGGCTCCACCATTCTGTCTTTTTGCTAGCGGGCTGTCAGGAGCTGGCTGGTGCCACCCTCACGTAGCCCAGTGCTGCCCTCACCTGGGACAGGCAGGCTAGACAGGCAGCTCTTTCCTTTGCTTGTTCTCAGTAAGTTCAATGGTATTTATTCTCCAGCAAGCCCCCGACCCCAACATTTTTTTTAATATTTATTTTTTTTAAGTTTTTTTAGGTGGACACAATATCTTTATTTTACATTTATGTGGTGCTGAGGATTGAACCCAGTGCCTCGTGCATGCTAGGCGAGCACTGTACCACTGAGCCACAACTCCAGCCCCCCACATTTTTTTAACATTTATTTTTTTTGTTGTATACAATACCTTTATTTTGTTTATTTATTTGTATGTGGTATTGAGGATTGAACCCAGGACCTCACGCATGCTAGGTGATCACTCTACCGCTGAGCCACAACCCCAACCCAACATTTTTTAGACTGAATAATCAGGGTCTATAACTTGGTGGGTTGGAATGTGCTTGAAGTGTTGTCGCAGTTGTCGCCATTTCTCATCACCTGCCTCAATCTTTTCTGGCTGGTGGAAGCCTCTTGCATGGCTCCTGAGTTCTGTTGGTAGAACCAGCAGCTAGGAGTTTGGTTTCTTTGTGCTTCAGGGTGACAATGGGCACCATGCTTAGCTGGCACAGTTCTAGAGACTCCCAAAGGTCTGGTTTCTTTTGTGGGAAGTGAAACACAAGCACAACAATCTGGGGCTGTTTTGAATGGATAGAACAAAAGTTTTTGTTTATTCTTCTTCCCCCCCCCGCCCTATTTTTAGTTGTAGATGGACAAAATACCTTTATTTATTTATTTATATGTGGTGCTGAGGATTGAACCCTGTGCCTAACGTGTGCTGAGCTACAGCCCCAGCCCAAGTTTCTATTTCTTTAAATAAAGCTGGGCTGAGGATGTGGCTTAAGTGGTAGCGCGCTCGCCTAGCATGTGTAAGCGCTCACCTAGCATGCATGAGGCATTGGGTTCAATTCTCGGCACCGCATAAAAATAAAAAAAAAAATAAAGATATTTAAATAAAGCTGGAGGTGGTGGCCCCCACTTGTACTCCCAGCAGCTTGGGAGTCTGAGGCAGGAGTTCAAAGTCAGCCTCAGTAACTTAGCAAGGCCCACTTAAATAAAGCTGGAGGTGGTGGCCCCCACTTGTACTCCCAGCAGCTTGGGAGTCTGAGGCAGGAGTTCAAAGTCAGCCTCAGTAACTTAGCAAGGCCCTAAGCAACCCAGGGAAACACTATCTCTAAAAAGGGCTGGGGATATGGGATATGGCTTAGCACCCCTGGGTTCAATCCCCATTACCAAAAAAAAAAAAAAGTGATGCTTAAAATTCAAATTCAGATGATGGGCAGCTGTTATCCAAACATCCTCCAAAGCTCACCCTAAGACTTAGTCAGCAGTATGAGGTGTTGTGTGGCCATCAGCAGATGGGTGAGTCCCGAGGCTGGCCTGGCAGCCCACTCGGCCATAGCAGCATGGGTGTGCCGGCAAGCACTCGGGGTTGTTGTTGCTGCTGGCAGTGGGTGATGCTCCACTTTGCTTCCTCTATGTCCTCACTTCACTTTTGTGCTGCTATTTAAAGGGTTAAACAGCCTTTTCTCTTTGAAATTCAAGAAGCTCACCAGCATAAGTCTTGAAGGGGTCTTTGGGCCTGGGGAGTGGGTCTTCTCCAGGTGCTGGTGTGTTCTTTCTGTCTCTGCTTGATCTTTAATACTGGAGAACTTCTCCAGCAGAGCCTCACATTTGCCTATGCTCCAGTTTTCCCTTCTGCATTTTGCCAGATCCATGTGCTTGCTTCAGTACTTCTCTCTTTCTCTTGAACTTCCTACTGTCTTTTAAGTGTGGAGATCAGGGTGCATGTGAGTTTGTGGAAGCCCTGCCTTGCAGTTCCACATCCCAGAAGGGTCCCTGTGTGCTGCTATCAGCACTCTTCCTCCCTGGGTCCCAGGCAGGGCTGATCTGACTTTCATCTCACTGACTTGTCCTTTCCAAGAATTTCCTTTCATGAAACTGTAACTTGTGGTCTTTCCTGTGGCTTCTCTGCTGGCAAACACTTGGGCTCTGCAGAGTAGCTGGACACAGTGTTGTTGTGGACTCACTGTTCCTTTCTCTGGGGTCATTGTGCTGTACAATGAGCTCATGTTGTACTTTTTAAAGAGACTACCTGCCTAATAGCTCTCAAGGCTGCCAGACCACATCATGTTTCCTGGTGAGGCTCGGGGATTTCTCCTCATCTCCAGAGCTTGTCATTGTCAGTTGTTTTGAGATGGGGTTCCTCTGTGTTGCCCTAGCTGGCCTTGAACTCCTGGCCACAAGTGATTCTGATCCTCTGGTCTCAGGTTCCTCAGTAGCTGGGACTTACAGGCACATGACACTAGGCTTGCCTCTGTGTATGGCTTTTCTTTCTTTTCTTACAGTACTGGGAATTGAACCCAGGGACATGCTACCCGTGAGCTACATCTCCAGCCCTTTTATTTATTTTATAATTTTGAGGAAGGGTCTTGCTAAGTTGCCCAGGCTGGCCTTGAACTTGGCTCCTTCTGCTTTAGCCTCCTAAATCACTGTGACTACAGGCATGGACCGCTGTGCCTGGCTATATATGACTTTTTGAAATGTAAGATTTTTTTTATATATATATTCTGGATATAGGTCCTTTACCAGTTATATATAATTTTTAAAAAATATTTATTTTTTTTGTAGTTGTACATAATAACTTTTATTTATTTATTTTTATGTGGTGCTGAGGATCGAACCCAGGACCTTGCATGTGCAAGGCGAGCACTCTACTGTTGAGCCATAACCCCAGCCCCAGTTATATATAATTTTAAGTATGCAAATACTTCTTCTGATCTGTGTCATACCTTCTGGTATTACTAAATGTTGTCCTTTTGTTTTTAGTACTGGGTATATGAATTAAAATATAATATAATATAAATGTATATTTATAATATAAATAAATAAGAAGGCCTGGGGATGTAGCTTATTTATTTCAAGACAGGGTGTCATTAAGTTGCCCAGGCTGGCCTCCCACTTGGGATCCTCCTGTCCCAGCCTCCCAAGTGATTGCAATTACAGGCAAGTTCCACTGTGCCCAGCTAATGTCTTTTTTTCCCCAAATATTTTTTTAGTTGTAGATGGACACAATATTTTTTTACTTATTTTTTTCTGTAAAGTGCTGAGGATCGAACCCAGTGCCTCACGCATGCGAGGCAAGCATTCAGCCATTGAGCTACAACCCCAGCCCCTAGCTAATGTCTTTTGAAGTACAGAAATTTAAAGTTTTGTTGAGATCTGACTTGTCCTTGGCAGCACAGCCTTGTGTTCTTCCTGAAGAGTTGTGCCTTCTGTATCATCCAGGTGTGAACCACCCTGTTATACTTTTGTGAGCCTGATGGATGTCAGGGGTCTGTCCTCCCAGAGACCCAGCACTGCTGGGAGAGCATGTCTGGGTGGTGTGGTTTATGCTCTGCATGAATATTCCAGACCCTTGTAGGAGCAACCTCCTGTCCTTCCTATTGGAGTCTGGCTGTCAGCTCCGAGAGCGAGGATCTTACTTCCATGGTGCAGGATCCTCAAGGACACCATCATCCTGTGGCTGGAGCCACTCATAATGACTTTGGCAGCTACCTTTGCCTCTTCCATCAGAAGCATCAGTGGCTTCTATTTCAGCTCTGTACCTTTCTAGCAAGCTGCTTCTGTGTGGTGAGAGGGTCCAGTGCATAGTGTGTGCCCTCCCCAACTTTAAGAAGGCTGTGGGTAACATATTCTCATTTGGCATTTGCAGGTGAAGGACTTAACTCAGTACTTGGATCCCAGTGGGCTCGGCGTGATCAGTTTTGAAGACTTCTACCAGGGCATCACAGCTATCAAAAATGGAGGTCAGTGGTCCCCACCGTGTCTCCACCGCCTCTCCCCTTCCTGCACTGCCCCATGACCACCCATCCTGTTCCACTCCTTGCCAGGTTCCTTCCTGTTCTTTGCTCTCCTTATCCCCGTCCTCCAGAGTTAACAGTCTAAACTGCTGTCCACAAGGTTAGGAAGCTGCCGACCTTCCCTGAGTTTTTTTGATGAAAAATTTCAGAAATACTCAAGAAGTTGTACAGAAGCACCTATGTGCATTTACAGCAGCATCTGCTGTGTTTTCTTACCATGCCCTCATCTGCATGTCTTTGTCTGGCAATCCATCTATTTAATGGAGAGCACTTCAAGTCAGCATGCTCTGTGCACCCCCTGGACAGCTCAATATCCATACCGGTCCCCACTACTCAGAGTGTGTTTTAAGGCTTTGATGAAGCATCTTGTGCAATGTGCACACCCGAGTGTGCTGGGCTGTGCTCTGACAGAGTTGGACACTCCACAGGCTGGCAGGGCTGCTCTCAGCACTCCTTCTTGCCCTCTCCTGTCTCCTTAGAAAGGCCTTGCCTCTCCTGAGTTTCATATGTGGAAGCACATTGTTCACCGCATGCCTCCTGGTCTACTCTCGTGGCATGTGAGTCTCTGTTGTTCTCCCATGGTGGTTAGTGTCCCTCTGCATGTTGTCCCCACATCTCCATGCTGCTGCAATGGGCATCTGCTCTGGGCTGATGGAGTAAAGCTCTGAGGACCTCTCTGTACAGTCTTTGTGTGGAATAAGTTTTCCCGTCCTGGGAGTAGCTAGCATCAGTAGCCATGTACTGGCGCGAGCCCAGTGTCCTCACAGTGGTCTTGCCACTTTACACTCACCCATTGCCCCACACACTGTCCCTTTAAATCAGACTCCGCAGCTCTGCTGGTACTGTTCCTTCTCAAGCCCCTGTCTCCAGCTGGTGGTCTGGGAACAGCAGTAGGATGTCTCACTCATAGCCTCTGCCCTCGTGCTGCACATGGGCCCATCAGACCTTGGCAGGGGGTGGGGGGTCCATGGTTTTGAGTGTGGTCAGGTTCAGGATGACCTTGGATCTCAGGTCTTTTCAGTAGCTGTCTTGTCTGTCTCTGCCCCATATTCTAGCCTGGCAGTGTCACTAAGGGGCTGGGTTTCCTGAAACCCTGAGTTTGCCCTGTGTCCCATTTTTATCCGGACCTGTGCAGGCACCAGCTTTGCCTTGAGCACACCTTGGTGCTCTAGCAAGGGGGTAAGCCGGTGGGTAGCAGCATGAGGGCTCCTGGGCAAGGCACCGCTTTGATCAGTACAGCAGGCGGGGACCCAGGTGACTGCAAGGCCAGCCCCAGAGCCCTCTTCGTGGAGGGTGGGAGACAGGAAGTGTGATTACCAGAGAGGGACCCTGGCCAGGGTTTGATTTCTTACAGCACCTTGATATTTCTAACAATGTTAAAAGTATTTTATCCATTTCTAATTTAGGTTATCCATGAAAACCAAGGTATCAGATAAGTCTAGTAAACACTTTAAGTCAGCTATTCTTGCAAAAGAAAGAGGAAAAAAAAAAAAGAAAACAGATTTTATTTACTTTGAGACAAAGTTTTGGCAATACTCTTGCCTTAAGCCTGTCAAGTTGCTGGGATTATAGGTGTATGACATGGCTGACTGTGGATTTGCCTCATTGTTATTCTTAAGTAACAGACTGGCCCCGTGCAGGCATCTGGGTTGTTGGTGGTACCTTAACCCTGATTCCCTGGAGCTGGCTATCTGTGGTGGGGCCCTTCGTAGCTCCACCCGAGTAGGGTAGAAGGGTGATGAGTATATGGGGAGGGACCATGGAAGAGACTGTTTCAGCCCAGCCACAAACACGCTTTGCACAATGCTAGTGCTTAAATGGAGTATTTATGTAACCAAAGATTGACTGAGCCACTTCGGAAGACCAGGAGAGGGAGAATGAGGTGGAGTGTGTTAATTGTCATGGGCTGTGCCAGAGCCTCTGTAGAAAAGTCTAGCACTTAAGAATTCATGGGAGGGAAATAAGACAATATATTTCGATGGGGAGTGGTCAGAGCTGCTTGTGCCCTCAGCCTCTCAGCGTGGTCACTTGCTGGCCGTGGACAAGTGTGACAAATGTGTGAGAAGTAGCAGGCAGCAATTGTGACTCCACGTGCTTTCTGTGAGCATGGTAGCTCTTCCTCAAGACTGCTCCTCTCGTCACATACATTATAGTGACCTGTCTGCCTCAGTGGCCTGCTAAATGCTATGCACTGGCCTCTGCTGGTCAGTCACCTTGCCCTGTCTCACAAGGCTGGCAGTGTTCTGTGGTCACATTCCCTGGAAGTCTCAGCACCCTGTTGGCTGTGTGCTATGTGTGTGGCTGGTCAGGGAGAGTCCATACCGGGCTTCCTCTGATTTGGGCAGTTGTACTTTTCAGGTCTCCTGACAAAGTCAAGTCTGGGTGGAATAGTAGCCCCTAGGGAAATGGGTATGAGAAAGAGCTGAGACAATGGCATCGTCTTCTGGATCCTGTTGACATGAACTCAGCCACTGAGCTGTGGGGCTACCTGGGGGCTTGACTTGGGTGACTGGAAAGAACTAATGGTTATATCCCCAGGCCCAAGATGTTGTGCCTTGGGTGGCTAAAGCCCACGTCAGGCTGCAGTGAACTGGCCAGCCCTCTGTCCATCCTTTCCAAGAATGTGGCCCTCTAGCAGGAAGACTACCAGCTTCTGACCCAAGGCTGGCTCCTGGGTCATGTGGGTCTTGAGCCGGCAACTGTGTCTGTCACTATACCACTCATAAAGAAGATTTTGCCAGTGTTCAGGCAGTGGGTGTCCACAGGCGTAGGTGGCCAGGCCAGGCCAGGCCATGTGCTGTGGGATCTTCTCTGTGAGAGAACCAGCCTTAGAATTCCAGCCCAGTCTCAGCACCAGCTTGGTGGGCCTGCTCTCAGAGCTAATGTGGGCTTAGGGAAGGAGCACTAGTGGGACCACAGATGTGGGACATGCTGCTGCTGGGGCTGAGGCAATGGCTTTGCTTCTCTGTGTTTGTGATTTTGAGACTTTGTTTAGATTTCATCAGGGAGGGAGAGTGAAAATATGAACAAGGCAGAGATGATCCTGAAATTATTTCATAGCATGTGTGAAAAAGGAACGAACGCATGATGGCCCAAACTGCCTTCCATGGATGCTTTTCAGACCTTGCCTGGAGCCTGCACAGCTGCCGGCACTGGGGACTCGCAGAGGCTACGTGATGTGTTGACCTAGTTTGCAGGGAAGTGCCAGGAGATTTTACTGTCATGGCTACAGGCCTTGTTTCAGAAACAGTGAGATAGGGAGGGACTTGTTACAAATAGGCCATTGCTCTGGCTCATGTACACCTCAGGCTCTGGAAGAATAAGGGGAATGGGAGTTAGAATTTTTCAATTTTAATTGAACATTGTTTCATTCTTACAGAGATAGCTGATATGAGGATACAAACAATACAAGCTGTGCTCGGGTCTCCCTGGGACTCTGAGGTTGGGTGCCACCCGAATCACGTGTCCAGGTGCTGGAGTGCTGGCTGTCTGAATTTCCGTTTAAGAAGTGCAAGCACTCCAGCATCCAATGGTGGCAACCTGCCAGCAGCAATCTGACCTGTGACCAAGTGTGCAGTCCCGTTGCCCTGGGAAGATGGGCCCTCCTGTGCTGCAGAATTCTAACGGTCCCATCTGTGCCAGCGGCATCTGCGTCATGAGCTTGAGTAGTTCTGCTGCAGCTTGCTACAACCAACTTACACCAGTGTGGGAACCTTGGCCAGTATGGTGGGGGAGGGCTGGGTCTGCCTGAAGAGTCAGGCAAGGCTGGACTTGAGACCTTGTTACTCCTGGCTCCCCAGAGGTTCAGTCATACACCCCAGAATGCTGCATTCAGCCCCAAGAAGATTTGTGGTTCTTGAAAACCACAGAGGACAACAGCATGAGTTGCCACATGTGTGAAGGTTTTAGTTTGCACACTGTCAGGAAATAGTTGTCTTGATTTTCATTGAGAGACATCTAGAAACTGGATGGGGCAGTAGCATGCCCTTCTGCTCCATGGATGCCCATCCTTGCTTCCCCATTAACCCAGACCTTTTGGGTTGTGGCACCTATGTGGTACTCACCCATGTGGTCCAGATCACAGCAGGAACCTTCTTTGGTCCCTCCAGCCTAGCTGCAGGAAGCCATCCTATTTCAGAGCTTCTCCCAGGAGAACTTGGCACTTGAGAGACTCGACTCTGCTTTTTCCATATGTGGCTGGTGTCAGGTGGGTCATGGTGAAGATGCTGAGTGAGTGGTTGATGTGTCTTGACACCAGGAGGCAGAAGCTGCCTTGCTGCCCCTTGCCCTGTGAGTCCTGCTTCTGCCTCAGTTCCCATGGAAGGAGGCTGGCAAGTGCAGTGGGATCCATGTATTTGAAGAGCAGTGAATTCTGTCTGTCCCTCATGAGTTTTGTCTATGAAAGGAAATGTGTATTTTGGAAGATAGTCAAGTAGAAGAGGGGAATGTAAACTGCCTGTGAGTTCAGCTGCAGGATGGGTGTGTCTTGTGCTAGTTCATGGAGCCCGTACCTCCCCTGTCACCAGGGGTTTGGCTCCTAAGTCTGGATTATTAATACCTGGCATTCTGTAGAGTCTGAAGGGCTTGGTGCCTTGCTCTTTTTCTTTGGCAGTGGTCTTTGGTTTTTATGAGGAATGAAGTTGTGCTGTTCTTCCCTGACACCAGTGCCCAGCCTTTGGTGGAACCCCACTTCCTGGGGATGTGGCCTCCAATCTCGCCCTGCTGGCCTCTCCCCTCTTGCTTCCCCCACAGCAAACTCCAGACCCTCCCTACTCCTGACTGTGTGGCACCTTGCACCTCTGGAGGCTCCAGTGGTCTCACCAGTGCTGGGTCTTGTATCCACAGAGTCCAACAGCCAGCTGCCCAGCGTGGTGCCTGCCCAGGATGAGGATTCCTCAACCTGCGCTGATGAGTTCTACGACTTCGTCACCTACGAGGCAAGTGTTGGCCCAAGCCTGATGTGTAGCTTCTTCCTCTTAGTGCTGCGTCCTGTGCCAGGGATGCCCCTTGTGAGGGATAAAGCATGTGTCCCATCTTCGCACCTGGTTGGGGGTATTTGGGTGTTGGACTCTGAACTCTAGGGGCCTTTCACTCCCCACACTATTCCTGGGCTCTTGCAGGAGTTTCCCTTGGGCATCTATGGAGCAGAGGTTGGGTGAGCTGTCAGGGCTCTGTGGTGACAGCACTGTCACCCTCTGCATGCAGTAGAAGTCTGGAAGATTTGAAGAACTTTCAAGCAGTGTTTATGTTTGGGGACATTTGACTTAACACCTGCGTCCTGCTCCACTGTTCTCCACCTCCTGCTCCCAGGTGTATCCAGGGTAGTCATGATGATGTGTCTCCTTAACTGTGGGTCCCTTGTTGCCAACATAGCTAGGGACGTCACGGTGAAGAAAGATCCTGTAAGCATGTCCAGGAGGCAGGAGATCTGGTAGCTAGGTCTGGAATGCTTGCTTCATTTATTCATTTATTTATTTTCAGTATTGGGAAATTGAACATGTAGCCTCATGCATGTAGGCAAGCACTCTACCTACCACAGAGCTATATCCCACCCCTTTTAAAAAATTTTATTTTGAGACAAGTTGCTGAGGCTGGCCTCGAACTTAGGATCTTCCTGCTTCATCCTCCTACGTAGAATGTTTTCAATACAAAAATACATGGAGCCTATAGTCCCAGCTGCTCAGCAGGCTGATGTGGGAGGAGGATTGCTTGAGCCCAGGGTTTGAGGGCAGCTTTGGAAACATAGTGAAACCCTATCTCCCCAAGGAACAACATGGAGTTAACCTAAGCCCTCCAGCTGTGCCAGAGAGGCTGGAGGTAGCAAGCACTAGCCCTAGTCAGCCCTCTGCAGCTTGCTAAGGCAGCAAACAGGCTGGACTTTGAACCCGTGCTCTGAGCCTCAGCTCCCTTGTCACATGATCAGTTTTAGGTTTACTGAATGGAACCAACAGAAGCTGTCCATTTGTGTGCATCCTTCTGCCCACGAATGTCTCACATTGGTGGGCCTGTGCTGGTACCTAGTCACTAACGAGGAGGACACAGCTGCCTTTGTGTTGTGCTTTCTGTGGTTCTGACCAAGCAAGGGTGTCCTGCCAGGCCTCCTCCTCCTATAGTACCTTGGAGCTTGAGCATAGTGTGTTGGCTTCTCAGTCCTGGGTGTTTGCGTTTCTCCATGTCTTGCTTTTAGGGGTTTCCAGGTGTGATTTTCAGAGGAGCAGCACTAAATACCACTGTGAAACTTATGAAAAGCATCTACTCTTAAAAGAATGGAAAGCTTGCACATCACATAATCATAAAAGTCTCACATGCTTTTTGAGTGCAGAAGGGCGTTACTTCCATTGACTGTGCTTGAAGCCTTGCTCCTGGTCATCTGCAGGGATCAATAAGCTTTGCCTGGTCTTCTGAAAATGACTCCAGTCAGAATGGAGTTTTCTAACTGGGAATATTGTGTGCTTTAGCCCAGTGCCTATGGGGTACAGTTGCAGTTGGCTACTCAGGAGCTGCAGCTTCCCCGGAACCCTTGGGCTTGGGCCTGTAAAGGAGGAGGCCATTCTCATGGGCAAGTCAGGGAGGTGGGGCTGATATTGCCCAGATTGGTCTGGGAGGGAAGCTTGTCTTAAGTCTTTCTAGAAGGGCAGTGGGCAGTTTCAGAGAGGAGAGGCCTCCCCAGATGACAAGATCTCCCAGAGGGGTCCTGGCCATGCTTCCTAGGTGCTGCCTCCTACTTGCTGGGGCCTTAGAGAGGTGATGGAAATGTGTCCTTAGTACAGACTGTTATCAAAGCGTAAAACAAAAGCCGCCTGTTTTGGGCCCTGACTGTTTGTTACAGCCAGCAAGGACATCTCCTGGACTTTGCCTCTCCCTTCCTGGCCTGGCCAGCACCAGCGATGGGCTTAACAGAGCGTGTCTGGGAGCAGTTAGGTTGTCTCGTATGCTGTGATGTGGCTTCCAGCAGGCACACAGGTTTTGCAGCAGCCCAGCATGAGTAGCAGATAGAAAGACCACACTGAGTGGAGAGAAAACAGCAACTTGGTCCATGCGGAGGTGCGGTTGGGAGGCTGCCCTGCCTGGCACACCCTCCCTGGAGCCCGTGCACAGAGTCAACCCTGTGAAGGTACCGGCTAATATCTGAGGGTAAGAGGCGATGTTGCTGTGTACTGTGCCCAGAATTCAGCGTCTCATGGAGGAGGAAGGTTCAGGGAAAAAGGAGCCGTGACCTGGATTGGGGGGAGCCACCCGCAATGGCCTTGGACCATCCATCTTCAGCTTAGACAGTGTACTAAATCGTGAAATTTTCTAAGAAGTGCTTTGGATTTTTCAAGTGAGTTAGTAATAGAAGTTGTTGGCATAGACGTGCTGGCTCCTGGGCCAAGCTGGGTCTGTCTGCTGGCAGGTGTGGTGTGACCAGGGGTGCTGTACGTGGGGAGCGTCCATGGCTGTGGTAAGCAATATGCTCCAAGATGCTCCATTGCCTCTCTGGAGAGGCCTCTAGGAAACCAACTTGCTTCCTGGTTCACTGAGTGTGTGTCTGAGATATGCTGCAGTAGCTGGCTGTAACCATACATCTTGGCAGGGAAAAACTGGGTATTCCTGCCCTCCCAGCTCTCGGCCTCCTGCCTGACTGGGCCACTTCCTATGCCCTCCCTGGATTTCCTGTTTCTGACTCAGAGGCTCTTTACTATCCCTGCAGGAAGACCCAAGTGCTCACAGCAGTGCTATGTGGACAAGACCAGCAAGACCCTGTTGGTGCCTTGTTTGGAACAGATAGAGGGACAAGTTTGAGCTGAATTGACCTGTCACATGCAGGGCTGGGCCACCCAGTGGTAGATATTGCTTCAGGCGCCAGAGCCTGAGGCTGGGCAGCGGCCACCCTCCTGGGTCTGTCTGAAAGGTGGGAGGCCACCTGGCACATGGTGTCCCTGCCAGGCTCACAGGGCAGTCAGAGTCTGTAGCACTGTGCCATTGTCCTGTGTTGGGATGGTGCTATCTGTTCCATGCTGCCCTGACCGAACTCTCTGTGACATGAGCAGCTTCCAGCGCCTGGGCCTCCCTCCCTCCCTGGAAGGAGAAGTGCCTGGTTCCCACTACGATCTGCATTTGAGGAAAGAGCGCTGGCTTGTCCTTACGATGTCAGGGTGATAGGTGAGGAGCAGGGTCCACAGGGCCAGGGACAAGCACAGGGCTCTCTAGAAGTGTTTGGCTTTCTAGAGGGCCCACCTTGAGGTAGAGACTGCTGCTTACAGGAAGCCAGTTCTGTGGGTTTCTGGTTGGGATCTGACCTCATGGTTCTTGCTGCTGAGGGTCAGGTGTGTAGCTCTGTCTGCTCCCCTGTTCCAGGACTCAGTGCTTGGTGCTGGCTTCAGAGGACTATCCTTGTGACCAGGGGTAATGGTCTTTTTGGTGGGGAGCACTGGAAATTTAACCCAGGAGCACTTCACTACTGGGCTACCTCCCAGTTCTTTTTATTTTAATTTTGAGATAGGGTCTTCCTAAGTTGCTTAGGACCTTGCTAACCTGCTGAGGCTGGCCTCAAATTTGTGATCCTCCTACTTCAGCCTCCCAGATTGCTGTGATTATAGGCATGTACCACCATGCCCTGCAAGTGGGCAACATTCTTTTGGAAAATTTTCATTAAATACTGAAGAGCTGAACCTGCTCTTTTGTTAATAATCACATTTTGACAAATCTAAGGAGGGTTTTTCAAGTGCTGGTGGGTGAGTTTGTAGCTGCACCTATGAGTACTGTTCTGCCAGCAGCTCTCCTCAGGTATTGTCAGAGGCTAGAGTTAGGCTTTGTGTCCTTTTCTGGTGCTGTCCCCCAGGGGCTGGCCTCTAGCAGGCCAGCCCAGAGCCCTGGCCAAGTGGGGTCCTAGCCTGCCTTGTTTGGAGGGAGCTACTCAGGGCAATGAATGGAACTGGAGTTGACACCTTGTAAGGTGACTTTTTTTGGGGGGGGGGTGGAGTAGGGGGGATTGAACTCAAGGATACTCAACCGCTAAGCCTCATCTCCAGCCCTATTTTGTATTTTATTTAGAGACAGGGTCTCCCTGAGTTGCCTAGTGCCTCGCTATTGCTGAGGCTGACTTTGAACCTGGGATCCTTCCATCTCAGCCTCCAGAGCTGCTGGGATTACTGACCTGTACCATGCCTGGCCTTAAGGTGACATTCTGGTTTTGGATTTCAAAGCAGATTCTTCCTATGGATTCCTTAGATTTTTGGTGTGTGTGTGTGTTTTTTTTTTTTTTTTTTTTTTTTTTTTGTTATTTTAGTTGTTGATAGACCTATATTTTATTTATTTATATGTGGTGCTGAGAATCGAACCCAGTGCCTCACACATGCCAGGCAAGTGCACTATCACTGAGCCACAGCCTCAGCACCCCTTAGTTTTTTTTTTTTTTTTTTCCCAATGCTGGGGATTGAACTCAGGGCCTTGTACATGCAAGGCAAGTACTCTACCAACTGACTGCGCTATATCCCCAGCGCCCCCTTAGTTTTTTTTTTTTTTAATGAATTAATTTTCTTAGATTCTGGAGAAGGTTAGGTTTCCCTTGAAAACTTGAGGATGTAATCTGACACCCAGAGTTGCATATTCCATGTTGTTCCCTATCTTAGTCTGGCTTTCTACCCTCTAGAGACTGGTACCCTCTCACATTAATTTCTGTGCTTTAAAAAGCACCTGCCTGTATTACCTGCACCCCTTTGAGGTGGCTGCCTCAAGGCTCTAGGTTGAGTCCCATGGCTTTCAGTGGTGGGTGAGGATGGAGCTGGGTTTCCCACTGGCCTAAAGGCCCAGGCCTGGTCTTGAGATGAAGCTCCAAAGTTCAGTGAGTCCTTTGGGTAGTCCTTGATGTCTTATCCTCTTGTGATACCAGATCTGGGGTTTAAAGTGCACCTTTTTCCTGCTAAAACTGGAGCTTTTCTGAAGTCTTACTTATTTACAAATCATTAACCTCAGATTGTGAGCATGAAATAAAAGCTGGATACTGCTCCTGACCTGCAAGTGCATTTTAATGAAAATTGAGATTGAATTCCATTTGATTTGAAAATGTCCCCTTAATGATTCTTTAGTTTTAAGTTCATTTGTACAGACTATGGATGTTATTGTCTGCTGTATGCCAAGCCCTATACTAGGTGTTGGTAAGAGTAAAAACAGACATGGCCAGTGAAAAGCAGATGTTCAGCTAGAAGCTGGTGAGTTTTTAGACGCTAACCCTTGACTGCATACCAGAGTAGCAGTCTGGACATAACAGCAGTTGATGGTGACTCTCCAGTGAGGTCCCTTCTCACACCACTGGATGTGAACTCCTCAGTCGTGAGCAGCCCTCATGTCAGAAGCCACAGGAGGGCTCTGCTGGGCTTCACCTGTGCTGTTGAGATACTTTGCATCTGTCTTATGCATGCTTATTTAACTGACTAAAAATGACTCCCAAGTAGGGCTGGGGTTTTGGCTTAGTGATAAGCGCGCTTATCTAGCATATATGAGGACCTGGGTTGTATCCCAGTACAACCAAAAATGTTTGACTCCAAGTGTTTTTGTCTGCTCTTATACATGTTTCTATTTTTTTTTTAAATTAAAAAAAATATGTTCCAGGAGCCATGGCACACGCCTATAATCCAGCCTCTACAAAGGCAACAGGATGGGAAGTTCAAGGCCAGCCTGGGTAACTTGGCAAGACCTGATCTCAGAAAAAAAAATAATAAAAGGGCTAGGGCAGCACAGTGGTAGAGCACCCCGGGTTCAATCCCCAGAACCACTTACATACACACAAAACCCAAAGCCAAAAATTCCCCAGAATGGAAGAACTGTGGTACTGGGATGTGGCTCAGTGGTGGAGTCTGTGCTTACCTTTATTGCCCCCGCGTCCCACCCCACCCCACCCCCCCGCAAAAAAAAAAAAAAAAAAAACAGAACCCGACTCCAATTCTGTTTTATAAACTATCATCTCTATCTAGAGAAGTGCTTTGAACTTCTGCTGGGCCTGTATGTCCTCTGCAGCAGTGTCACCTCTCAGCCCAGGCTGATCTGTCTGTTGGTGTTCTTTTCCAGGCCAACGAGGTGACGGACAGTGCGTACATGGGCTCAGAGAGCACCTACAGCGAGTGCGAGACCTTTACTGATGAGGACACCAGCACCCTGGTGCACCCTGAGCTGCAGCCTGAGGGGGATGCTGACAGCGCTGGTGGCTCAGCTGTGCCCTCTGAGTGCCTGGACGCCATGGAGGAGACTGACCATGGTGCTCTACTGCTCCTCCCAGGCAGGTGTGTGCCCACTGCACCCCCTAGGGGACTGCCAGCTGGGCAGATATGGTTCATGGATCGTGCTGCCCGGTGGTGCCTGCCTGTCATCACAGAGCCACCCTGCTGCACAGTCTCTTGCACTGCCTCCTTGTGGGAGGTGCTTCTCCTGGCAGTGAATGGCCTTGGCTTCGGTGTCTCAAAAGACAAACCCTGACTTGGTCTCCTATGTCTTGTCAGCACACTTCTTCGGAGCTGGACAACACAGTGCTCATCAGATGTCTTTTTGGCACCCTATCCATACTACCTGTTCTGATCCCCTGCCCTGCCCCCAGGGTGTCCCAGTTATCCTGTGTTAGAAATTTTTGGGGAATGGCCAGGGTGCTAGGAAAAGGAAGGGCCAGCCCACATAGACCCTGGAAACAACCCTGTCTCACCCCTCACTGCTGGGAGCCAACACAGCTAGCAGCCCAGAGCATCTGCATTGTTTTTGCTTCTTTTACCTCTCCTCATTTTCAGCATTCATCAGTGTGCACAGCCCAGCTCAGGTGTTACAGTGTTGCTGGTGTGCAGCCCTGAGTACCCATCCAGCTGGCTCTTCAGAGTGAAGAGCTTGTCCTGTGGGAAGCCCACGCCCTCACCAGGGTGCCGCCAGCCTCCTCCTGGGCATGTTTCCTGCACAGCAAGCCCTGCCATCTCACCTATATGCATGCACGCAGGGGTCCCTTGTAAGCACCCATCTTCTTTGATCTAACCTTGAGTTTTGAGACGCATTTCATTTTGGGGCATAGGCATCTATCATTTGTTCCTTATCATTAGGGGATCCCATCCCACTGGACCAGTTTGCCACAGTTTTTAATCTGATGGAATGTCAAGGGAGTTAAGTTCCTTCCTATTTCCAGCTTTGAGAGTTAAGTTGCTGTGGGCACTGTGTGTCTTGTGGCCTGTGTGTCCCTGGAAGCACTATGGTGGGTCACTAGGGGCACATACTGCAGTTTTGAAGTTCCCACAGCTCCAGCAGTCACGGGCAGCTCACAGATGGCTGTGAGTCCCACTGTTCTCTCTCGCCTGAGCTCTTCCCACAGGGAGCCTGCAGCTCTGGGGCAGCAGTGGCGTAGCCCAGAGTCTGGGAGGCTGTGCACCTCTTCCTAGGGTTAGTGCCCCCTTGAGCTCCTCTTCTGTGAAGCACCCACTTGTTTGATGTCAGCAGGCTTCTGTGAGAGGCCAGGTGGTCTCTGGCAGTGGGGGAGCGTAGGCAGGTGTGCCATAGCTACTATCTGCAGAAGTAGCCATGGTAGGGTGTGGCCTGCCTTGACTGTCAGGTGGGCTCTGTTGCCTCAGAGGACAGAGTGGTGTAGATAAGTCCTTAGCACCTGTGTTACGGAAACTTTCTCCTGCTTTGTTTTTAGGAGCAGGTGTTTTTAGTTTTATGATAGTATAGGTTATCCATTTTTCTTCAGCAAAATTAGCATCTTGCTTACTCCATAATTACTAAGATATTTGTATCTGCTTTCTTTAAAGCTTGATTCTTTTGCCTTCATGTTCAGGTATGAACTTCTACATAGCTGGCTTCTGTGTGTGGTGTAAGATGGGGGTCACTGCCCAGAGAGACATCTACTGGAGCAAGTTGCCTTTTCAAGTCTCCCCTTCACCTACGGTTCCTATGAGGTGGCTATGTGGGGACTGCTCTGTGCTGTCTTCCTGGGTCGAGGCCACTCTGAGCACCGAGCTCACTGTAGGGTGCAAGTCCTTTGGCTTCATTTTTGACAATCTTTTTGATCCCTGAGGTCCTCCCCATATCTGCAAATATTGAGAACTAGCTGTGGTTTGGGGAGATGAGTTGCAACTGCAACGGTGATGGGTCTACTGCACTTGGGTGGATCAGCACTCTACTATTGGTATCTCTCCTTGTACGTGACCTCACTCTCTGTTGCCCAGGTCCTTGGGTTTGGGTGTCCCATGTAAGTGTGCTGTTCTGGTGGAGGCCTGGAGGGATGTGCCTCTGGGGCTTCTGCCCTGTGGACATGGGGCTGTGTCTCAATATTGGAGCATGTGTCTTGCACATGTGGGGCACTGGGCTTGATCCTCAGCACCACATAAAAATAAATATTGTCTTCATGTACTACTAAAAAAATATTTTAGGGACTGGGGTTGTGGCTCAGTTGTAGAGTGCTTGCCTTGCATGTATGAGGCCCTGGGTTTGATCCTCAGCACCACATATAAATAAACAAATAAAGGTATTGTGTCCATCTACAACTAAAAAAAATTTTTAAATATATTTTAAAAAGGGCTGGGGTTGTGGCTCAGTGGTAGAGCACTCGCCTGTGCAGGGACCTGGGTTCAATCCTCAGCACCACATAAAAATAAATAAATAAAGGTATTGTGTCCAACTGCAACTAAAAAATAAATATTTTTTTTTTTTTTAAAAAGGTGTTCTGGGCCGGCGCGTTAGGACACACCTGTAATCCCAATGGCTAGGGAGGCTGAGGCAGGAGAATCTTGAGTTCAAAGCCAACCTCAGCAACTGCAAGGTGCTTAGCAACTTAGTAACACCCTGACTCTAAATAAAATACAAAATAGGGTTGGGGATGTGGCTCAGTGGTCGAATGCCCCTGAGTTCAATCCCCAGTACCAAAAAAAAAAAAAGTGTTCTTCTGATTCAAGTTAATTTGAATTAGGTAGTCAGAGGTGAGGAAATGCCAGACCTGGGAAATCCCCGGGTGAGGTTTGTCTTGGGAGGGTTCCTGACCTGCAATGTTAGCTGCATAAACAGTGTAGTGCCCTGAGGGTTGCAGGACAACAGGCCGGTGTCTGGTTTGGGACATGGTTTTTAGGAAATGCTGAAGGTGCAGGTATTAGAGGAACTTGCTAGTGACAGGGATCTGGTTGACCCTTAAGCTGATAGCTCCCATTTTCTGTGGACTCAGTGAAGGAAGCATGTTTGGACGACCGAGTGCAAGATACCCTGTCACTCGCCCCTTCCTGAGGTGGAAGCAGGGCTCCTCCACCTGGGCCCAGGGCAGCTGCACCTGGCCCCATGGCCACGTGTGCTTGCCCCTGTGGAGTCCCCTCCCTTGTAGGAGTTCTCTCACAGGATCCAGGTGCCTGGAATCCTGAGAAACAGGAAACAATTGCCAAGGACCACCTCTTCTGTCACCATGCCCCACAAGGGGTCCACCTGTAGTTAGGATGAGCCACGCAGTTCAGTTTCTGGGTGACTGGAGAACACACTCCACACAGTAGGCACAGGCAGTAGCACCCAGTGGAGGCTGGAGCTGTGTGTATAGAGCCCAAAGATGGTGTTTTCTCCTGTGTGCAGAGCACTGGGAAAAGGCTTACCTTAAAATATGTAAACTAGGCACAGTAACAGCTTAAAATTAACTTGTAATAAATAGAACAATTAAAACAATATACTATGGCCGGGCACGGTGGCGCATGCCTGTATTCCCAATGGCTGGGGAGACTGAGACAGGAGGATTTCGAGTTCAAAGCCAGCCTCAGCAATGGTGAGGGGCTAAGCAACCAAGTGAGACCTTGCCTCTAAATAAAATACAAAATAGGGCTGGAGGTGTAGCTCAGTGGTTGAGTGCCCCTGAGTTCAATCCCTAGTACCTGGGGGAAAAAAAATACTTCGGTAAAAAATATTTAATCCCAGCCACTCCAGAGGCTGCAGCAGGAGAATCAAGGCTAGTCTAGGTGACTTAGTGAGACCCTGCCTCAGAATAAAAAAATAAATTGACTGGGGATGCAGCTCAGTGGTTAAGAGCCCCTAGGTTAAATCCCCAGTTAAAAAAAAATCCCAGGTGGAGGAGCCCTGCTCCCACCCCAGGAAGGGGCTGGGATTGTGGCTCAGTGGTACAGCGCTTGCCTGGCACATGTGAGACACTGGGTTTGATCTTCAGCACCACATAAAAATAAATAAATAAGATAAAGGTATTGTGTCCATCTTCAACTAAATAAATACTTTTAAAAAAATTATATATTTAAAATGTAGGAATTGCTTATTTCTGGAATTTTTCAGTTAATATTCTTGGACTCGGTTGACCTTGGTTGACTGAAACTAGGAGAGAGAGGCCATGGTTAGGATCCACAGAGAGTTCAGCTTCCTCTTCCTGGAAGGCTCCTGTGTCTGAGGCCCTGGGCTCACCTGGCTGCCCAGGACTGGGCAGTGACGTGTGTGTCTTGTGGGTGTAAAACTGGGACTTGCTCCCTGTGGGGCACCATGTGGGCCTCCTGCCTGCTGCTGGCATGCCAGTCCCTTGTGATTCCCTCTGGCCAGAGGAGTGCTCTGCATTGCCCCTGAGCATCTCAGAGCTGGACCTGTATGGATCCTTTGCATGCGTGTGGCTCTGCTGGTGCCTGACACACAGCACGTATCCTGTGAAGGAAGATGTGAGGAATCCAGTACATACGGATGGTGCTGCTCTTTGTTTGTCAGGCTGAGTATTTCATTAAAATCAACTTCACCTGCTTCCATGTTCTCCCAGGACAGTGGAGCTGGGCTGATGGCTGGCAACTCACTTGTGGGGAGGTGTGGTTGTGCAGCCAGGTGGCCTCTGTTACCTTTGCAGGCTCCGCCCTCGCAGCCAGGCCGTCGTCATGGTGATGAGCAGTGAGGAACATTTTGAGGACTACGGTGAGGGCAGTGAGGCCGAGCTGTCCTCAGAGGCCCTCTGCAGTGGGGAGCTGGGCTGCAGTGACGCCGCTTTCCTCACTCCCAGGTAAAGTGGCCCTGAGCTTATCCCCTCCCTCCCTTTTCCTGGGTAGTTATCCAGTGTCTCTGCTTTGGATTCTATATGTTGGTAAGAGAAAACTTTGTGTGTTCAAGGTGATGTCAAGTGCACCACACTCAGATTTTAAGTTTACATCTGCGTGGAAGTTGGCTGACATACCACCAATCACTGCAAACTTCTGAGGTCTCAGCAGCTCCAGGAGGCTTGAAGGTGTGCTTGGAACTTGACATGCAGGTTCCTTGGCACCTGGTCATGGACCACACCATGGTCTGTGGCTTGGTTGGAAAGAGGTTTTAAAATCTCAAGCAAGTCCTCAGATACACTTGCTTGTAATTACCCAACGTTCCCAAACTCTCTGGAAAGTTGTGGCTTCGAATAACTGAACTATAACTCTTGGGGTGGGGGTGACACACCTACTTTCTCTTAGGGCTGTGCATGAGGAGATCCCAGCAGAGTTCAGAGTTGCCTGGCTTAACCTATTTGAGGACCTGAGTCTGCTAGAGGCTCCTATAGTTCTCCGCCACTGCCAACAGCAGAAGCTAAGAGTCTCTAAACCAGCAACCAGAAGAAGAGATTATTCCCTTGCCAGCCCTGTGGAGAGCAATGCCAGTAGGGCTGTTCCTGAAGCCACTGTGGGGTGGAGGTCCTCTGAGGTGTCCCTGGGGATGAGGCAGTGGGCTCATCCAGCTGAACTTGGCACTTCTGAGCCTGTATCTCTGTCCTGCTGTGGAGTTTCTTCCTTTTGTGTAGTTTGCCTCTTACCCAGAGTTTTCATTCAAAAGTATAACTTCTGTGCTACGTTTAATGTTTTCCTTTCCACCTTTCCTTAAATTGAAACTTCTAAAAGAATTTCCACTAGGCTGTGAGCCCTACTGCTCCAAGGATGACCTCCTAACTTCTGCTTCTAGTTGTAGGGACCCCCTGAAGCAAAGTCACAGGAGGTCAGTGAGCATCCCCAGAGTATGACATTCTGTTTTTCACAGTTCTCACACATGACAAACAAACAAAAAGCACGAACTGTAGGGCTGGGATTGTGGCTCAGAGGTAGAACGCTTGTCTAGCATGCATGAGGCACTGGGCTTGATCCTCAGCACCACATGAAAATAAAATAAAGAGATTGTGTCCACTTATAACTAAAATATAAATATCTTTAAAAAAAAAAAAAGCATAAACTGTAATCCCAGCAGCTCAGGAGGCCAAGGCAGAGGATTGCAAGTTCAAAGCCAGCTTTAGCAACTTAGTGAGGCCCTAAGCAACTTAGAAAGACCCTGTCTCTAAATAAAATATTAAAAAGGGCTGGGACGTGGCTCAGTGGCTAAGTGCCCCGGGTACCAAAGAAAAGCACAGCCTGTGAGCAGCGCACTGTAGTGCATGGTTCTTGACACTGATGTGTAAAACGGTACAACAAGCCAGCTCCAGCTGTGGACAGGGCTTGCTGCCATGTTGGCCAAGAGAAAGCTGTGAGCTCCTTCACCTTCTTGTTGGTGAAAGTTTGTGCTTTACACTGAAGCCATTAGCTGCACCAGTACTGTGCATTGTCCAGGATAGATCTGGCTAGTGGGCATCACCTGGAGCAGGAGGTATGTGTCATAGGCTCCTTTAGGTGATGATGAAGAAGAGCACACAGGCAGTCTAGAGAGCCAGAATGTTCTATGTCTGGTTCTTTTCCAACATGCTTTCATCCAGTGCCCACCTCATCCCCGGCCCTCATGTGGCATCACAGATAACCCGACAGGCCCTCCCCCTGTGCTGAACTGTCGCTTCTGTCTCTCTAGCTCCGACCCGCTTGCCTCAAAGCTACACAGCATCCTCACTGACGAGGCTTTTGAGTTTTACTGTAGCCAGTGCCACAAACAAATCAACCGCCTTGAGGACCTTTCTGCCCGCCTGAATGATCTTGAGATGAATAGGTAACGGATGCAGCACATGGCCTTGCTCTCTGTTCTGGGCTGAGGGAGACTCCCGCTGCCATAGCCCCTTGCTGGTGGCTCTGGTCTGGCCAATGCTGGGGACTTCCCAGGCCCGGCCCAATCTCTGGAGCAAAGGAGGGTATCCAGACAGTGGGACTCTTCCTGCAGCCTGGTCCTCCCTGCATGCTGTGAGCTGTGCTTGCTTTCCTGTTCCCTCTTCCATCTGCACGAATAGCCTCCTGGCCATTGTATTCTTGGGGGAGGAAATGAAGGGTCCATTGTGTATGAGGTTGCTTCCCACATTTCACTAAGTGATTGTCTTTAATTGAAATGGGAAATTTAAAGATTAGTCTTCAGAAGCATGTTTTTAAACGGCTTTTGGGAATGCCAATTTAGTCAGGGTTGTGTGTGCTCAGTAGGTCCGGCTCTGTGCTGCAGCCAGAGACCCAAGTACAGGGGAAGCCCAGCTCTGCTGCTCTGTCTTAAACACCAGCCTGTAGCTGCCCCTTGGCCAGACCCCATTTGTGTCTCTTCCCTTCTGCTGTGGTTTACATCACAGCCCTGCTTGTCCTGTCCTGTGAGCAGACCCAGCTTGGGTTGATGTTCAGGGAGCTCCTCCTGCCAGTTCCTCACAATTTCACAAACTCACCCTAGAAAAGTTCTTTTTGCACATGGGCAAGCCCTTAGGGTAGGCTGCTTTGAGGGATGGTTACTTATGAAGCTTCCCACAGCAGTCCCAGCTGATCAGAGGTGGTGAGTGACCACATGGGCTCCAGCTGGACAGACGCACTGTGGTCTATGGGAGGGTGGCAGAAAGGCAGACCTTCCGGCAAGAGTCTGTCAAGGCCACCTGTGCTTCTGGTGGAGCATGCCCTATCCTGCCTGTGCCTTCTGGGCTTCAGCTAGGTGGAGTCCTCCCAACAGTGGCCTCAGCGGCCCCACCTTCCCCTTTTCCACATCTGTGTGTGCTTAACTCTCCTTCCTGTGTTTCCTGCAGCACTGCACAGCATAGACCCCAGCAAGTGCCAGGCACATTGGAGAGAATGGGGGTAACCCAGCCTTTGTAGTCAATTGGCAGCATCAGGGAGCCAGGTGGGTCCTGGCAATGTCGTCAAGGCAGAGCAATCTCTGAGGGGCACTCCTGAGGAACCTGTCTCTGATGACTGCAGTGGTCCGCAGTTTGGAACTGGCCTCTACTTAGGGGAGCCCAGTTCTTACCCACCATGGTGTTCAGCTAGAAGTGCAGCTCTCGAAGAAGCCTTGGCTTGGCTGGGGAGGGCGGGTGTTCTTCCTGTGCAGAAGTGCCCCCTGCCAGAGAATGCATCTGAGTGCAGGCCTCTTGTGAAAGGAAATGTGTCTTGTCTTTCTCTTGCTGAGGATTCCCAAGTGGAAGCCATCTGTTCCAATGCCAAGGACCTGCTAGAATGTGGCCCTGGTTACCTGCAGGCCAGAGAACAGGCTAGGCTACCTCTTGGTGTGGCTAGAAAGCCCTTCTCCTTGAGACAGGCTCAACTAAGGGGCACTGGTAGAGCCCAGGTCAGTCATCCAGGGCACAAGGAGTGGAGGTGGGCAGAGTCCTGCTTCTTTTCCTGCGGACCACCCTGCAGTGAAGGCATGTCAAGCTGCTTAGGCCATACCAGAGGTGTGGACAATGTCTGCCAATTCCTGTGCATTTTCCAAGTACCAGGAAGTCTGAGAAAACCATCCCTTTTGTAGAAACAGAAGTCTTCCTTATCCAGGGGTTTGTTTTAATCATGACCTCTGTTGCTGACTGCCTGTTCAGCTCTGAGGGTTGCTGGGTAGCCTGAGCAGTCCACCCTGGCCTGTTGTCAGAGAGTGTCAGGGATGCTAGGATTGCCCAACGCCAGCAGGGCCCAGTCAGGAGAGGAGCCACGTGGTGCCTCGAACGGGCAGTGTAGTACTGAGCAGTGTGGCTGTGTGGCCAGAGAGCTCTGAGCAGGGCTGCAGGCAGCTGCCACCAGAGGCCAAGGGCAAGCTGTTGCCCACTTAGAGTGGGGTCTGGGCCTGTAACTGGGGCTGACATCCCACAGGAATGTAGGCAACAGACTTCACAGGGGTGCTGCACTCTCGGGGATTGATGGGGCCTGCCTTCTAGAACCTGCTGAAAATCACCCTGGCTACCAGGCTGCTGGACAGTGTGCTCCAGAGGAGTGCCACCAGAAGGCCACTGGGAGGCACAAATGCTAAGGGACTAGGAGGAGCCTAGTTCTAGTGAACTCACTCTGTCTCTCCAGTGCCCTCTGCTGGCAAGATGTAATAAGAAACCCAAAAATGTGTGCTGGGATCCACCTACAAGCTTCAGAGCAAGTGTGAGGGTGAATTTGAGTCAGTGTGCAGAACACTGACGGGGGGTGGGGGGGTCTCTTCAAGAGACTGTAGCAGCGTGGCCTCCGCCTGCCACCATGCCAGGTGGGCAGCCCCTTTGCCTGGAGAATTATCTTCCTTGCCTGAGCTTCAGTCTGGCAGGTCACCCTGTAGGCTTCAGGAACCAGAGGGAGGGTGCATTTGACCTTTGCCACTATGGATCACTGAATTGGATGGACACTCACCCTGGAACTGGCCACCTCCCAGGACTCTAAGCCCCTGCTCACAGATGTTGGGCCGGGGTGCTGCTGCCTAGGTCAGAACCACTGATGGGCCTAATGACCAGGCCTCTGGGCAGTCATTTGACTTCAGAGGTGCCTGAGGCAGGCTGTTGACCAGTGCTGTGGACAGACATGGGCCCCTGGCCAGCTCTGAGCTATAGGCTGGTTGCCTTATCGGGGTCTAGAGGGTGCTGCCGCACCATCCTCGCTGTCCTGCATGGGTGTCCTGTGACAGGGCTAGGGGGCTGGGGGCTGCATGCCTGCACCCACTATCTCCTCTGCCTGAGCTTCCTGCTTCCTGCTGTTCCTCTCTCTAGTCCTGACACTTTTCCTGTTTGTTTGATTTTTGCACAGCCCAGCCAAGCAGCTGTCCAGCAGGAAGGTGGCAAGGTAGGCAGAGCCTCGACTGCTTGCTGACTATACTGTGAAATGCATTGATAACTTAGTTTCAAAAAACATTTTAAAAAGCTTTTAACAGTTACTCTTCATGGGGGAGGTGGGGTTGTGGCTCAGCGATAGAGTGCTAACCTACCGCAGGTGAGGCAGTGGGTTGGATCCTCAGCACTGCATAAAAATAAATGAAAATAAAGGCATGGTGTCCACCTACAACTAAAAAAAAATTTTTTTAAAAAAAGAAAAATAAATTACTTCATGGTTTGGGATAGAAGTCAGTGGAGGGAATGTGTTGTGGAAAAAATGTCCAGGACCATGGATTAGACTGGGCCCAGGACTGGGAAGTATAGATTAGGACTTTTGGGTGTTCCCCTGTTACTGTGTGCTACCTGCCTGGGCTGGAGGATGCTACAGTCCCCCAGTGTATGCTGCAGATCATCTTAGAGACCCAGTGAAGGCCTGTTGTCCCAGAGCCTGCTGCCCAGCCCATGCCTTCCTACAGTGTCTCTCCTGGCTTTCGTACTGTAGAAAGTTCTAGCAGGCCAGTTCTGTGACAGTCTGAGATCCCCTGTGCAGGGTGTGGGGTGTAGACACCCCTCCCAGGACACTGAGGTTGTTTACTTGCCTCCACAGCCAGCCCTTTGTGGAGGCCGGAGGGTTTCCCTCCCACCACTGCCCAATTTAGGCAGGACATCTCCAGGTCCTAGGGCATCTCCCCCATACCCCAAGTTCCTTTGTTTCAGGGATCATATCACCTGGCTCTGTCCCCACCTTCCTTCCCCTTATCTCCATTTTTTTTTTGCCTAGCACATCTTCCTGTGTTATCTTGAGAAAAGAGCTGCCAGGAGGTAAATCCCAGCCCCTTGGGAGTAGTTCTGCTCTGCCCATGTGGGGCCCTGGCTGTGAGTAATTTTCTTCTAGAAAGTTGGAAGCTGTTGCTTGGCTTCTGGGGCCAGGGTTGCTCCAGAGAGGTTTAATGTGTTTTTATTTTTGTTTCTTTGTGACAGTTTTTCCCTCTCGGGAAGCTTCTACAGTGTTTCTCTGTTTCTGAAGTTCAGAATTTTATGATGACTTTAATATTTCCACTAATTATAATGAGCCAAAGAGAAATGGGCCTGCTCCCCTTGGGTTCTGGCTGTCTTGCTGCTCATGCCTCCTGCCTCCCTCTTCATGCTGCAGCTCCTGTGGCCCTTGAGGCTTGGGCTCTGGAGCAGGCAGAGGTGTAGGTCTGCAGCCCACCTTTTCTGGTTGAGAAGAACCTAGGGCTCTCAGGCACAGCCTGAATCTAGGATGCACATTCTTTAGCATGTCCACCTTAATGTCCCTGTCATTAGAGCTTTTTGACCCCAACACATGGTGTCTGGTAGGACTGAGGAAAGAGAGGACCCACTCAGCCATGTCCTGTTGGCCTCCCACAACTGGGCCTAGCAACAGCTCTTGGGGCCTTGTGCCTGGGCACGTCCTGGGAAAAGCAGAGAGAGGTGTTTAGCAAGCTGGAGAGGAGACAGGACTGGGCACAAAGGCTTCATCCTTTAAAGAACTTACTCTTACATCTTTCCAAAACTTACTCTTCCTCTATAGACATTCTTTGTTATAAAATAGCCCTGCTTACAGGTATTGGCAGTTAGAGTTTACCTGCAGAGAGGCACACCATTCTGCAGTGAGTCTGTCTGCATATAAATTGCATGCACTCTATCACTGAGATGCCTCCCAGCCCGTTTTCTTTTAATTTTGAGGCAGGGTCTCACCAGGTTCCCCTGGCTGGCCTCCAGCTCAGCCTGCTCCTGCCTCAGCTTCCTGAGCCCTGGGCCATCAGATCCTTGGGAAGTGCAGGAAAGTTGTGATTTACTTTGCAGTTTTCAGTCTTTTGCATGTACATTCTAGCTGAAGTGGTAGGTTCTGTGCAGCCAGTGGTGGCTCTGTACCCTGGCAGTGTCCCTCACCTCCCAGACCATTTATTGGGAAAGAGAGAAGTGTGCAAGCCCAGTCAATGCTGAAGAGGAAGCAGAACTCCATTGCTGATAAGCTGATATAGGTTTTTAGTGTGATGGCTCTGAGTGTTCAGTTGGATCTGTAGTGCAGCTGTTGGTAAACATGGCCTCAAGCACATCTGAAGGATGCCTAAAGATCCCCATTTCCCAGGAGAGAGAGGCTCATGGAGACTGAGCACTCTCTCAAGGGCACACAGCTCTGAGCCTGGCTCAGTGTTGAGGGTCCAGGGTGTGGAAGGACATGGACACGAGGCTCTCTGTCTGCACAGCTCTGAGAACTATGTGGACTCTTACTGAACTAGCATTTTCAGATTCACCACCCCGGTGTGAGGACAACAAAGTCAGATGTCTCCCAGCCATGGGTGGGGCAACACCTGTGGGCATGACTGGACCCAGGTGAGGCTGAGCAAGACCCCCAGGGCCCATGCCTTTCCTTGGGAACCCTCACTGCCACTGCTGCAGGGAGAACCTTGATCAACAGTGCCCATGCTGGAGCCCAGGGCCAGAGTCAGTGTCTGCCAGCCTGCTCAAGGCAAGCGTGCTTCCTGTCCTGGTGTGGGTGACGTCAGGTTTTATTGCACCCAAGTACAAAGTACCCTGCTCCCGTTAGCTGCTGTGGAGGTCCTGTTCTATCAGGCTCCAGAGAGTGCTGGGAGAACAGAGGCCACTGAGTGCAGCCTGCTCACTCCTGGCCCTTCGGTAAAGGCCACAGCCGGGAGCCCCTAGCTCAGTGCTGGGCCAGGAGTCTGCCGCTCCAGGGTGGGGAGGCTTGTGCCCACTATGCTGTCTGCCTTTCGGAGGGACACGCAGGTGCTTGTGTTTGAAGAGCTTGTCATTTGGTTTTCCCTCTTCTTTCCTCTGCTATTGATTCTTTTCCATAGGTACCTGCACCAGTCGGGGGCCCTGACCATGGAAGCCTTAGAGGACCCTCCCCCAGAGCCTGTGGAGGGTCCAGAGGAAGATATTGCTGACAAGGTGGGTCTTGGGCACTGGGGGCTAAGGACCAGGAATAGGTGAGTAGTACGTTCCCTCAGGGGTTTAGTGGCCATGGGGTAAAAGTAGAGCTTTTGATGGTTCATGGGTGGAGCCGAAGAGAGTGGGACTGAGCTGCAGAAGCCATTCACCTTCGTGTCCATGTCTCAGGCAGCACACAGGTGCCTGTGTGGACGTGTGTGGGTCAGTTTGGGGGAGTAGCATTAAGTGACGCACAGTTTCAGTTCATCAAGCATGTAGAGGCAGGGTCAAGGGTGCTCAGGGATCAGGAAGAGAAGCACAGCCAGCAGTACCAGGAGTAGGCTGTTTTCCCCAAGGGTCTCTCCTAGAGTGGAGTAGAACAAGCAGAGCAGGGAGCTTCACCATGGTCAAGGCCCCTGGTTCCAAGGCCAGTATGAACCTCAGGCAGGTGGCAGCTGCTACGTACTGTACCCTGCCTCTTGTATCTGACTTCTTCTCCTCTGCATGCCATCTCCTGCACCTGATCTTGCCTCCTCTATATGTTCCCTGCCTCTTCTATACCCCCTCTTCACCTCCTCTGCACCCCACTTCATCTCCTATACCTGACCTTACCTCCTCTGCATGTTCCCTGCCTCTTATGCACCGCTCTTCATCTCCTCTGTACCACACCTCACGTTCTGCACTCCAACTCATCACCTCTGTGTGTTTCCTGCCTCCTCTGCATATTCCCTGCCTCTTCATACCTCTTAACCTTCTCTGTACCCTACCTCAGGACCTGTGCATGCCCCCTGACTCTGTAGCCCTTCTCCATGGCAGCTCCACCTCTTCAGCTCTGCACTTTTCTGTGAGTCCTTCCTCTGCTTACCTTCATTCCTTCTCCTACCTGTGCATCTGTGTTATCTCCCATCATGTGAGCTCCCTGAGGCACAGAGGGCTTCAGAAATAGGCCTTGCTGCTGGATTTGATAGTACACATCTGTAATCCCAGCAGCTCACGAGGCTGAGGCAGGAGGATCGCGAGTTTCAAAGCCAGCCTCAGCAATGGTGAAGCGCAAAGCAACTCAGTGAGACACTGTCTCTAAATAAAATACATAGTAGTGCTGGGGATGTGGCTCACTGGTCCAGTGCCCCTGAGTTCAATCCCTCCCCAGTTTAAAAAAAAAAAAAGAAATGGGCCTTTCTGTCCCCAGGAACCCAGACCTCCTCCGTAGGCTATATCTGGCAGAGCAGGGACCCCCACTTGTAGAGGGAGCTGAGCCTTGCTATCCCATGTGTCATTTAGAAGGGTGCTCTCGGGGCTCCGAGGCATTGGACCCCTGATGATGACCTGTGTTCTTGCTATGGAGGTGAGCGTGGCCCTAGGGGGAGCTGCACTGTGGTGATTATGGAGCAGTCTCCAAGAACCAGGTAGACCCAAGTCCAGTGGATAAACAGCTGTGGAAGTCCTGTGCTGCCCCATCCTGTCCCCTGGTGCAGTTCTTCTGTCTCTGCTTGCTCCTCAAGCCATCATTTTGTTATCCAGGTTGTCTTTCTGGAGAGGCGGGTGTCAGAGCTGGAGAAGGATAGTGCTGCAGCCGGAGAACAGCATGGTCGGCTTAGGCAGGAGAACCTACATCTGGTGCATAGGTGAGTCTTCCTGCAGCCCCCTCTGCTCCCTACCCATACCTTCTCTGCCTCATAAGATATCCCTGGAGTTGCTGGATGGGCACCTGTGCATGGCTCAAGGGCCATGACTTGCTGGCCTGAAGCTCTGTTGAGTGATCTGTAGCAGGTGTCCAGGGCCTCAACACACAGGGCATCCTAGGATCAAGGGACCTAGGATGTGATGCTTAGTGGGGAGCAGTTGGAGGTGGAGAGCACAGTTTAAAATCCTAAGGGGAGGGGCCAGGTATGGTGGCACACTCCTGTAATTCCAGCAGTTCAGAAGGCTGAGGCAGGAGGATTGCAAATTAAAAGCTTGGAGGATCACAAATTCAGCAACTTTGCAAAGCCCTGTCTCAAAATAAAAAATAAAAAGGACTGGAGATGTTGCTTAATTGTGGAGTTCTCCTGTTTTCAATCTCTAGTACTCCCCAAAAAATCATAAGGAAGGCTGGACACAGTGTTGCATACCTGTAATCCCAGTGATTTGGAAGGCTGAGGCAGGAGTTTCACACGTTGGAAACTAGCCTCAACAACTTAGTAAAACCCTGTCTTAAAATAAAAAGGGCTAGGGTCATATCTCAGTGGTAGAGTATTCCTGGGTTCAATTCTCAGTACTGCAAAACAACAATAACAAACACCAGAATAGGCCCAGGACATGGCTCAACACAGAGTAGATGTTTTGCCCACTTGAGGCCCTGGGTTCTATCTCCAGTTCCAAAACAAACCCACAAAGAGATATATCTTTTCATGGTGGATTTTACCCAGAGCCTTTCTAGGTCAGTTTTCTGGAGAACTTGGTGGCTGGCTCAGGGTCAACCTATAGCCAGTGGGCTGTCAATATGGTGTCACGTTCCTCACGACTAAAACACTCAGGGTCATTCCAGATGAACTTGGCTGCAGGAAATAATCACACAAGAGACAGAGATTTTTCTTTGGGGTCCTGTGATGTCTCTTCTGACCTTAAGGGTCTGCAGAAAGAGAGAGAGAGAGCACGAGCTGAACCCTTTTATTGAGGAGAAGCCATTCAAATGAAGCAAGGGGTCAGGTTTCAGGGGGTTGAGTCAAGCTTTGTGATATCTGCTGTTAGCAGGTTGACTGACATCTAGGAAGGTCACACTCAAAGGCAGAGTAAGAGAAGGGGGACACACAAAGGGAGCTTCCATGGAACATTCTATCCCAAACAGGGCAAAGGAGTAGTATTACAAAGGAATAGATGAGTGTAGCTCAATTCCAGGGGTGACCCGCCTATGTCTGAAGACACGCCCTCAACTTCCTGGACCCGGGCAATGTCCATATTACCACAAGATGTAGTGACTGGTCAAAGCCTCTCCGCTCCAGGATGGAAGGCACAAATCATTCAGACTGGCTCGCTCCCCACAACTTAAGATCCCGTTTCTGGAAACTCACTTGAAGTATTCCCATCGTAGCATTGGTCTGTGCATGGAGCCTGTAGCTCCTGGTCACTGTGCAGCCCACATCCTCTGCAGGCCCTCGCTCACCCTCACACTCACCAAAGGCAGATGTATCTTCCTTTCACAGATAAGAACCCTGAAGCTGAGAGCTCAAATTTGCCAGGGCCTCAGAGATAGCAGGTGGGCTTGGACACAGTATGTGCTGGAGGAGGTCAGGGGCCCTGGGCAAGGGCAGGGCCTGCATTGGAAGAGCAGGCCAGGGACATCTTGCTGGACATAGTTTCCCTCTAGAAGACTGTAGCTGTAGCTGTTGCTCAGTAGCAGGAAAGCAAATGGATGTGACGTACAGCTAGTCAGGATGGGGCAGGAGCCCAAGAGGGTATCCCGAGAGGCTCTTGTGGGCCCATGGGAGAGATTCTTTGAGCCACCCCATTACCAGGCTGCCAACCACAGCTGTACTTGAGCCCCAGGCTAGAACTCTATCCCTCTGAGCCTGTTTCCTCATAAACCACTTGATCCAAGTAATCATGAGGGAACAGTGGACTCATGTTGTAACCCAGGCCCTCCCTAAGCACAACTCATGCAAGGTAGAAACTCAAAGCTGCTGCTATGGGTTAGGTTGTGGCTCAGTTGTAGAGTGCTTTCTTAGCATGCATGAGGCACTGGGTTCAATCCCCATCACTACATAAAAATAAACAAAATAAAGGTATTGTGTCCATCTACAACTAAAAAAATATATATTTTTAAAAAAAGACTGCTGCTGTTCAGGAGCACTGAGTCAGGACTTGCCTTCTATCACAGCACAGGTACACGCTACCATGTGGAATGCCAGCCAGCACTGCTGCAGAAGGGAATGGGGGCCTCAGGTGTGTGGCATCTCTGAGAGGGTGCATCCTGAGCCTTCCCTGGAGACCCGTTCTACTTGCCCACCCCCTGAACCAGGGTACCCTCTCACATCCACCCTGGTAATAGTGAGGCCCCCTTTCTGGTATAGGGTGCCTGCCTTCTGGGGTCTCTGAGTACTCAGACCTGGGAGCATTGTGCCCGTGCAGCTTTTTCTACTCTGTGCCCCTTTTATCCATCCTCCCTGCACCTGTGCAGGTTGCCCTTGGTGTTTCATATCCTGCTGTGTCTCCAGTGCTCACTGTTTACTCCTTGGCTTCTGGTCCCACTTGTGCTATTTGCTTCTGAGGATGATGATTCCTGGGAGCTGCCTACTCAGGCTGCTGGGAAGCCAAGTTCTCCTGTAGCTCAGTTGGCTCCAGAGCTGGCTGACCTGTGCTGGTTTTCAGCCTTTACCTCTGGACAGTGTGTCTGTCAGCTTCTGGGGACTTCAAGAATTCTTTCCATGTCATCTCTTTCTCATTTCTTTCTCTCAATAATATCCTCTTCGTTTTCCTAATTTCAGACTTTGTTTTTCTGTGCATTTTTTCCTTTATATTATCTTCAGATTTTCTTCCTCAACTCTTCTATTGAGTTTAAAACTTTTTTTCCTGTTTTGATTTTCTTTTTATTCCTTTTCTGAGTGGAGCTGGGGATTAAACCCAGGTCCCTCAGCCCTGTTTTTAGTTTCTAAGAGTTAGGTTTATCCACTCCTCCTACAGCAGACCTCTGGTTTTTCTTAGAGCATTTGGCCTGGGACTGGTCACCGTGGGACCTGGTTCTCTGTATATTCCAAAGCTTCCTTTGCTATCTTCACTCTCACCCACCAAAGAGGATCAGAGAAGCATGTGACAGGACTGGGGCTATGGGCCTTACTGTGCATGGGCAGGGCCTCTGGTGCTTCCCTAAGATGACCAACCTGTCCTGCAGGTGGTCATGGAAGGAGCCAGGTCTCAAGACCTGCAAAGGGCTGATCTCCAGATTAGCCCAGAGGTGACTCCTTCTAGCTGTGTCCCTTCTGTAGCCTCTGCACCAGATGTGCCCAGCACCAAGTCCTGGACCTGGCCGAATGTGGTGTGGACCTCACCATGAGCTGACCATGCTGCTCACCCTGTTGGAGTGTGTGCTCAGCCATTATGTCCACTTGCTGCAGAATGCTGTGGCCCTTGGACTCTGGTGCTTTCTGGCCCCTCCCCCAGGCCTCATGTATCAGATCTACAGGGCAAGCAGATGCCAGGGTTAGGACAGTGCCCTGGGAACAGGCACCTGGGAGGTCTGAAAACTACTGTCTCTTCCCCTTTGCATTCAGAGCCAACGCCCTGGAGGAGCAGTTGAAGGAACAGGAGCTCAGAGCCCAGGAGATGGTCCTGGAAGAGGCCCGGAAGCAGAAGGAGCTCCTATGCAGGATGGAGCGAGAAAAGAGCATCGAAATTGAGAACCTACAGGCCAGGTAGGTGAGGCATCCAGAGCCGAGAAACCCACCAACCTGAAAGGGGAAGGGATCTAGAGAAGTTTAGTTATAGAGTACAGGGAGTCTGAGAGGAGAACCTTAGAACTCTTCTAAAGCCTCCAACATGCATCCAGAGACTGCAGCATGTCAGCTTCTATAGACCTGTCCCACTCACAGATCCCTGTAACACACACCCCAGCCAGAATCCCAGGAATTTGGGGAAGTCAAGGCAGGGAGATCTCAAGCTCCAGGCTAGCCTGGGCAACAGAGACAAACCTGTCTTTTGTTAAAGGAAATGGACAGGATTGTTTCTGTGTACACTTGGAATTTACAGTGTCATTACTGGTACATTTACAAATACTGCAGAGGGGAGCCAGCAGGTAACTGACCTGGCACATGCATGCTCCCACTGATGGGTGATGTCAGAGGCACACTAGGCCAACTGAAAGATCTCCCAGTGGCCAGAACTGAGCCACCTGAGCAGCACAGCTGGCAGTCCTGCAGGAGCACAACCCCAGGTGCAGACTGGACGTGCAGCATGGTGCATAGACGATCAGTTGATAAAAACATCTGAGAAGACACAGCCCTCATTTCAGAGGATTCTAGAGAGTTTCCCTAGACACTCCTTCCTGGAGGTGGTGTGGGTCCCTCCTACTCTGGGCCTCCACTCAGGGACTGGTTCTCTAAAACAGAGTGGGCAGGAAGCAGCAGCCTGGCAGAGGGGACACCCAGCAGCCGTACCTTAACCAAGTGACCCGTGTGAGTGTCAGGAATGGTGTGACAAGACGGGCTCTACATGGTGATAGGGTCTTGTCTTCCCAAACCCATTGCCCCAGAAAACATCAGACAGAACCAACCAAACATCAGAGAGACCCAACGTGAGGGATGTGCTGGGACTGCTGCACACTGTCAGGGTCATGAGAAAGCAGGGGACTCGGGGAGACTCAGACCAGGGGACTAATAAGACATGAGGACTGATGCCATGGGGGTCCTTGGATGGGGTTCTGGGCTTTGGTGGGAAATCCATAGCATGTGTGGTTTTGTTGAAAGTATGGCTCAGACAGGCATGGTGGCACATGCCTGTAATCCCAGCAGCTCAGGAAGCTGAGTTAGGAGGATCCTGAGTTCAAAGCCAGCCTCAGCAACTTAGCAAGGTCTCAAACAACTCCAGCAAGACCCTGTCTTTAAATAAAATATAAAAAAGGGTTGGGAACATGGCTTTTAGTGGTTAAGGACCCTGGGTTCAACCCTTGGTACCCAAAAAAAAGGGGGGGGGGAGAAAGAATGGCCCAGCTGAGTGTGGGCCATGATGAAGGTACCCCAGGATGAGCAGTGGCAGCAGGAAGGGAGTAAGCAGGCCCTTCGGACACTAATTTTGCTTGAAACTCTCTGTGAACCTAGAGTGTTCCAAACCCAGTATTTAGAAGTATTTGTGGGCTACAGAAAAGCTTCAGCCTTGAGTGTTCATGTGGGGTCAAGACTGGCCACTGCCCCTAGGAGGATTCCTCCAGATACTGGGCCCTCCCTGCCCTTAGAGGTATATTTTCAGGAGAGTGGTCCAAGCTGTTGTTACGCTCCAGGCTGCAGCAGCTGGACGAGGAGAATGGTGAGCTGCGGTCCTGCACACCCTGCCTGAAGGCCAACATTGAGCGTCTGGAAGAGGTGAGCCCCCAGTCCGACTGTAGCTGGGGGTCTAGGCCCCACCCTACTCCAGCTACCCCTCTGCCCTCTGCTCTTGACACCAGCAGGGGAGCCAGGATGTACTGTCAGGGCCTCTAGAGTGGGGAGCTGCTGCCAATTGTGGAGTGACAGCACCTGGCCTGTTCTGTGTGAGGAGCTGCCCTTTTCTGGAAGACACTGGACCTTACCTGGCCTCTAGCTCTCCCATGGACTCAGATCCCTGGGGTCCATAGATTCCCAAGGATCTGAGTGAAGGGATGCCCGTCCTCCTTAGATATGCAGGCAGAGGTGAGACTGTCTGTGTCACAGCTCCCCTCCTGTCTTTCCTCCTTGAGTGCCCTCTGGAAAGCTCTGAAACCAGAAGATGTTCCAGGATCACTTGGGCTCTGGCTTGCATGAACCAGAGGTGCCAGGATAGAGCTTCCCACAGCCATGATTTAGGTCCCATCTATACAAAGGTCCTTCTCACCCTGCCTCTTGATAAGTTGCCATTGTGGCCTGTGTGTGCCTTGGTCCTAAGGTAGGGCAGCCTTGAAGGCTTAGGCACAGCTCTGCAGAAATTGATCCTAGGGCCACTATGCTGGGGTGGATTGGGAGCGGGTCTGGGGTGGGCTCTTCATGCACATGAATGGTACCTGTTTTCATAGGAGAAGCAGAAGTTGCTGGATGAGATCGAAGGGTTGACACTGCGGCTCAGTGAAGAGCAGGAGAGCAAGAGGAAGATGGGGGACAGACTGAGCCATGAGCGGCACCAGTTCCAGAGAGACAAGGAGGCAACCCAGGAGGTGAAGAGAGCCACTGTCCCTTTCCCCGCCTGCCCTGTCACATGTGTGCTCCCCATGCATGGCTTTCAGCTGCTAACCGGTGCCCACGATTGCATTACAGCTGATAGAGGACCTGCGCAAGCAGCTGGAGCATCTGCAGCTCCTTAGGCTGGAGGCTGAGCAGAGACGGGGCCGCAGTAGCAGTCTGGGCCTGCAGGAGTACAACAGCCGCACCAGGGAGAGCGAGCTGGAACAGGAGGTCCGAAGGCTCAAGCAGGTATGGCTTGGACTCCCGCCCACCCTGCCTGGAAGCTTTTGGAAGGCTGCTGAGCTCGGGTCCCTGTCTTAGCCCAGCCTCCAGTAGGGGCCAGGGCCGCATGTGACGCTGCTGTGTCCCCAGGATAACCGCAACCTGAAGGAGCAGAACGAGGAGCTCAACGGGCAGATCATCACCCTCAGCATCCAGGGTGCCCGGAGCCTCTTTTCCACAGCCTTCTCTGAGTCCCTTGCTGCGGAGATCAGCTCGGTGTCCCGTGACGAGGTAAGGGCCCTGCCTACCCGTGCCCATGGTCTGCACGTCCCATGCTGACTTGTGCTCTCCCCACAGCTCATGGAGGCTGTCCAGAGGCAAGAGGAGATCAACCTCCGCCTGCAGGACTACATCGACAGGATCATCGTGGCCATCATGGAGACCAACCCGTCCATCTTGGAGGTCAAGTAGTCCCTCCAAGACCAGCCTGGCTGCTCAGTCCTCCACCAGCACCCAGAGAGCCCCTCACACCTTGAGGAGCTACGCCCAGGCAGTGGGGCTGCAGAGGGTGCACAGCAGTACCAAGGAGGGAGAAGGAGAGCCCCCAGCCTGTAGTCCACAGTGGACAGGGAGCGGGCAGGGCCTCTCAGCCTCTGTGCAGTGTCATGGCAGTCTCAGGCTGGGGCAAGTCCCTCTGACTCCCTCATGACAGACCCCTCTTCCCACCAGGGCTATGACAGCCACACAAGCACCCTGACACATCCAATCCAGGTTGCTCCAGATGGACCCCCTGTATGGGACATGGTGGTGTGGAAAGGACAGGTGGGTGAGGCTGACACGTGCAGGGTCTGGCTATGAGCCACAGGCCCCTAGTGCTCTCCTCCCCAACTGCTCAGGACATCACCCAGCCAAATGCCACCTCGATCCAGCTTTGGGCCCAAGGGCCTCCAAGCTGTGCAGCCATCCCATGGCCTGACCCTTGCTGCAGTAGCCCTCAGGGACTCTTGACTCTTATGCCAGGACTGGGGCAGGAGCCCACTGAGACTCTTTGCTCTGAAGTCAGGACTTGGGATCCCGACTCTGGAACTCATTGCATGGATGGTGGACAGTCCTGTCCTGACTCCCAGGTGCAGGGGCCACTTCTCTGGGTGTGGCCTGCCTTGGCCTCCTGGAGCAGTCCTCCCTAGGCAGACTGCCATCACCTTGGGTGAAGTCAGATTTTTTGGGCCCCCGTCCAGGATCTGAAACCTCATGGCTCTGACTTAAATCGCTGTTCTTCCTGAGGGTGCAGGAGGGCAGGGAAGCAGGCTTTCCCAGGACTTGAGCAATGGCTCCTTGCAAGCTGCTGGCCCATAGCCTGTGGAAGTGAGTGTGTGCCTTGTGCACCTGCAGCCCTGCGCCTCCACGTGGCCCTCCATATTAGAGCTTGTGTGGCCCTGTGTTGTACAGTTTTGGGGAAAGCCTTGGGTGTAAATCAATGTAAACTTGGAGGAGAGATTTTTCTATCATGTAGAGTAGGTATTTTTTATAGATTGAAGGTTGATCAATTTTTTAATACTTTACAGAGAGAAAACTATCTGTGTATACACATAAAATATATATATATATATATGTATGTATAATATATAAGTACTGGAGCCTGCCTCTCTGTGCCCAGGTCCTAGCCCTGACATGACCGTGACCTGTCCTGCTGGCCACCAGCAGTGCTGGGGCCGCAGATACTGAAGAAGACACACCAACCAACCTGCACGCTGCTTCTGTTCCCCAGAGCAATGGCTCTTCCTGCCAGGAAGCAGGAGGGTCTTGCCCGATTTGTCAAGCCACCACAGATTAAAGCTGTTACCACACACACAAACTCTGTCCTCCAGCAGGTGGTGGGCTGGGGTGTCCCTGGGCCAGGCCCTGACTTCCCCCAGGTATCTGGGGACATTGGTCAGACCTCACAAAATCTTGACTCTGCAGCTTGGCCAAGCCCTTCCCCTTACCTAATGCTCCAGGACAGCAAGGCCTCCAGGCTGGGCCACCCCCAGGACTCAGCCATTGTGGGTAGGGTCTGGATCTTTAACTCACCCTAGAAAAGTGCCCTGCCTCAGGGGCGGGTGTGGTAGGACAAGCCCTAGGCTATTTTCTCCAGCTACTATCCAGGTAAGATGTGGCCTGAGTGCAGCCAAAGCCTCCCCTGAGGCCACACTAGGCCTCTTCAACCCCTAGGCTGGTGAAGGCCCCAGCATATTCCTTATTATTCCAAAGAAGGAATTTGGAGGGCTCCACCGAGAGGATTTGGACATTTTTTTTTTTTAAGAGAGAATTTTTTCAATATTTATTTTTCAGTTTTCGGTGGACACAACATCTTTATTTTTTTAATTTTTATGTGGTGCTGAGGATAGAACCCAGCGCCCCGCGCATGCCAGGCAAGCGCATTACAGCTTGAGCCACATCCCCAGCACCAGGTTTGGACATTTTTATTATTCGTGTGCCTATAAACAGGGAACCATCTAAGTGTGGGTTTCTGCAGATGCTTTATGCACACATGACCATCTTCACAACCATGGTCAATCTGCTTCAGTCCCTACCTGAAGACTGGGGAGGAGGGAAGGGACCTATTCCTTGCCCTCCCCATGGTTCAACTTCTTAGTTCCCCTCCAGGAACAAGCCTTCTAGGCACAGACTGGTATCACACCCCACTGAATTGCAAGTCTCATAGTGTCCCTATCACTGAGATGCAGCCTGTCAGGGATCAACAAAGGGTAGGGCCATGCCAGGTGGTAAGAGGAACACCCCAAGGCAAAGAACATTGAAGGTTGTGGCCCCAGGATGGACTCCAAGAGTTCTGAGGATAAGTGCTATGTCTGATTGGAAGGCAGTCATGTCTGATACCCCCTTGAAACACCTACCCAACCTAGGTGTCCCTGGAGCAGCAAATGGCACACCTGCAAATCTCCACCACCCTCACACTGACCTGCCTACTTGCCCACTGGTCAGACACAGATAGAGAAACTGAGGCTCAGAGAGGCTGAGGACTGATTTGTAATTACTACCCCAAGAAAGTTAAAATTCTTGAGTTATCTTAAGCATTATAAGAATTTATCCTTTTTTTTTTTTTTTTTCTTTTGGGTCAAACTCAAGCCTAATACATGCAAGACAAGCCCTCAACCACTAATCTGCATGCCCCACTGGGTTCTGCTGAGTGCTCAGCTTCCACTCTTCCCAGAGCTGGTAACTTAAAGGGATATAACCTGGCCTTCAGTGGGGAGAGTGAACAGGGGGCTCCAAGTACCAGAGCCTCTGGCCCAGGACTCCTGGACACTTGGGTAGAACTGAAATAGAAATTTGAGATCATGGACACATCAGAGGCTGAGTTTCTGCCTGCAGGGGTATGGTCTGCCCTCCCATCTATCTGGGCTGCCCATGGGATCTGCCTGATAAAGCAGGGCCCCAATCTACCTGAAAGCTAGGAGCAGGAGCCTCTCCACCATGGGCTGGCAGCTTCTTAGTTCCATGTTCACAGTCCAGTTGGCCCCACCAAGAGTCACTGGGATTGCTGTGCTGGCCCTCTGGAGTGTCCAGCTCAAAGAAGACAAGCACTCGCTTGGAACATGGTGGGGAAGGTGGGTATAAGAGCCATTGTTACATGAGGTTCCCAGAGACCGCTGCTGAGAAGGGCCTGCAGGTGGGCAAGAGCAGGCTCAGGTCCACTGGGAGCTCACCTGAAGCATGTTCCTGGAGGAGAGAAGGCCTTCAGTCCTTTAGGAGACCTCAGCATGTCCTGCAAGGATGGGGGCCACTCCTTCCCCGCAACTGTGCAGTGGCCTGGTCAGGATGTCTCTGGTCAGCTCTTAATGCTGCACAGAGCCTCTGCTTGAGTCTTTCAAGTCTTGGTCCATTCTCTTTGATGGAAAAGCAGAGGCAAGGCTCAGGCTCAGCAGGTTTGAGTGACTGGTTAGGCCCATCCACTTGCTGAAGGCCCACAGAGCAGGGATTGGCCAGGGCCAAGAACTCTGTTCTCTTCACGTGAGATTTTATTCTTTGACACAGTTGTGTGGCCTACAAAGTGGGTAGTCATGATAGGACAAATCTGAGCTTGGGACCAGAACCTCTCATGCCCTCACATCAGGCTCACAGAGTGCCACCCCAAGAACCTCGGCTCTGATGGTATCTGGGTCTCACTACTGCTGACCCCAGAAGCCTGAACATATTGGGCCCCATGCTAATCTGGGGAAGATACTGGCTGCTTCCGCAGATAGCCGCCTCCAGTCCTCCACCAGCTGTCTTGTGGCAGCAGCTCAGGTCTGTCCCCTTTTCTAAGTTGTCCTCAGGCCAGGACTTCACTAGCACAGAGCAGAGTCAACTTGATGAGGCAATGCCTCAGAACACTCAGGATGAATGCAGATGACCAGAGATGCGCCCTGTTCTGTCCCTCCTTGCACAGCCAACATCTTAACAGTATCAAGACTGCTCCTCACGCGCTTTCTCCCATGTGAGGACAGTTCTTGTGCCTGTCCTCCCCTCACCTCCACAGTCTGGCTCAGGAAACCAAGCAGTGAGCTAACAGGAACCTCAACCATCAGGTATTCCTTCAGCTGCTTCTCTGGCTAGGAGGCCACAAAACATACTACTCTGCAGGCTGGGCCGCTAGCCTCTGGCCAGGGAGCCACCCAGGTGGTACCCAACAGGCTGAGGAGGGAAAGGGCCCACAGCCACTGAGAGCCCACCCACAACTCCATCTTCTCACATGGAAGCCAAGAGCCTGCCCAAGTCACATGAGAGTTCCCATTAGTGCCCCTTAGTTCCCTGACCAGGCAGCCAGTTGGCCTGAGGTGGGTGTATCTCCTACCTCAGGGTGCCCTGGTGTGGACTGCCTAACCCTTAGCCTGGGGCTGACTGATTACAAATATCACAAGCATCACAGGACAGATAAATCTGTCACCTCAGAGCACTCAGGAGGCTAGAGTTTATCCTGACTGCCAAAAGCACCATCCTCCCCATCAGGACAGGTATCCCAGAGCGCAACTCTGGCTCACTGGCTCTCCTGAACTATGAATATTCTCCCAGGAGCATGATCTTGTACCTGCAGGTCCTACTGTGATGGGTTCAGATTTTATGGAGCAAACTTCACTCTCTCACTGGTAAAACACCGTCATCCTGCTACAAAAATGGACCACAAGCAGCAGCTCTCCCGAGGTCCAGGTAGGCCATCCTTCTGGTCTCCCTCTTCTGAAAGGTCCCTGGCAGGCTCAGATACCTTCAGCCACACTTGCTGGCTGCAGCTTCTGCTCCCTACCTCCTTCACAGCTATCTTGCTGCAGAGAACAAAGGACCAAGCCGCCTCGAACTCGCCCCCCAACCCCCGCTCCGCAGAAGCGGACCCCCGACCCCAGCTCCGCAGCAGCCGACCCCCACTAGGGTGAAGCAGGTCTCTGACTCACAAAGGACCCCAGACCCCGGGTCCTCAGTGCCGGAACACGTCTGTAGCGCGCGCGGGCGGAGCTCCCGGCCTGCCTCGCGCGCCGCGCGGCCCTATGGGAGCTCGGCCCGGCGCGCTCGTAGCGTCGCGTGCGACCTGACGCACGTCGCCGTGGGCGCCACGCTCGGAGGCGGTGCAGGGCGGCTGGCGGGAGGGCTGGCGCTCCGCGGCTGAGGTGCGCGAGGCCGGCGGCGACGGCGCGCGTGCCTCTCGGGGGAGCCGGGGGGCCCCGCGCCGCCCGGCCGCGGCCGCGGAGGAGGCGCCGCCGGCGCGCGGAGGTGAGTCCACGGGCGGCCGGTCGCGCGGGGCCTGGCGGCGCGGGTCGCTCGTGGGGCCCGCGATGGCGGCCTCGGCGCCGGCCCGTCCTTGAGTGCCCTCTTCTCCCGACCAGGCACTCCGGGGCGGCCGCTGGAGTGCCCGCGGCCACCCGCGCCGCCGCCTCCCTGTTCCCCGCGGGCCTTTGGCGATGGCGGGGCGTTTAGAGAGTCCCCGGCACCTGCTCTGGGCCTGACAGGGAGGCCCGGCGTGCGGCCGGGTGACCCTGGCCGGACCGCAGGTGACAGGACCCGGAAGCAGCCGGGAGGCCAGGAACCCGAGACCAGGCCTGGATGATCCCTGGTTGCCTGCGGGCCTGCACTCCTCCCGGGAGCTCCCCTCTGCCCTGGGCTGAACGCTGCGGAAGTGAGTCACCGGTGTGGAGCGTGCCGACGGCCAGGGGTAATCCTGCCTGTCCAGCTTTAGTGACTTTCTAAATGCAAAGAGTGGCAAGAGCTTGTGTTTCCCTGGCCCGGCGCGGACAGGGGCAGCCAGGGCTCCGTAGCTTAGCAAGGGAGGTGGGTCTTAAAGGAAGCCTGGTTCTGGCCCCTGACCCTACACCTGTGTGAAAGCTTCAGCCTTTCTACCGGGGAACCTGAGGTCCCTCTGCCGCTCCACAAAGGGAAGATAGGCTTTGCCTGGTGTTGATGATGGTGGAAGCTCCTGCGTGTCAGACCCTGCCTACACCAACCTCCCCCTGGCTTCTTCCCAGGCAGTGGGGCAGCACTCTGGTAACTCCCATCTTAACAGGTGGGAAACTGGCTGAGGGATAGCACTTGCTGCCAGGAGAAGGGTGGAGAGAACTGAAGCTCCAGGTCTCTGACTCACAAAGGCTACTTTTCAACCTCCTTGTTTCAGGCCAGCCAGGGTTCTGCTGGCCTGAAAACCTCCAGAAATTACATGCAATTCATGAACTGGTTTGTGAAGAGCCTGAAGGAAGGCATTCATCCTCATGGCCATTCAGACAGAGCAGCCCCAGGTACAGCCTTTAAGCTCTCAGTGTGATGTCTCTTCTCACTGCACCAGGTAGGGACAGATACTGAGAAGGCAAATGATATTAAATGGAAACAATTTGGGCTCTTTGAGAAACACACCTACAGGAATGCAGGCATGCTGGTGATTTGCCACTTCACTCTCATTCTGACCTTGTGGGCCATCCTGAACTGTGAGGCACAGCTGTGGGATTGATCTGTCTCTTCATCACACATGCAGGCTTTGAACTCTGCCCTGAGTCCTTGGAAGAGGGCTCTCTGGTTCTTTTGCTGGTTTGCTGTAGCTCTGTAGGACCTTCTAGTACCCTTTCCACATCCACTAGAGCACTTGGTACCATGGGTACATCCTGAGGTGCCATGTGGTGTTCTCTTTCCCCACCCTTTCCTCACTCCCTCTCACCTAAAGCCTAACTCATCCCTAACTTCTCAGCAAGGACACAGGCTCTACCACTGTGTCTTGATCTGCAGAGCCATTTAACCCATGCCTTGTCCTGCCAAGAGAGCCCAGAAGGTCTTTGTCAGGCTCCAGTGTTGTACTGGTTCTCTGTACAGGGTTCTGCTGGCAGCATTCCTGTTTCACACATCTCCCCTTCTGAGTACAAACACTTAGAGGGTGGGTCCTATTTCTGTCTCTCAGTAGGCCCCATGCCCAGCTCTGTCCAGCCCTGCACTGAACAGGTGGCCCGTAAGCATCCTCAGTCAGCTGTTCACACAGCAGCTCTGGGTCAGTTGGGTTCTGAAGCCTAGGGTGGGGGTAGGGGTTGTTCCTGTAACATTGTAGCCTCTTTGGAAATGGGGAAGGGGTGGCATCATATGACCACAGCTTGTTTCTGAGTCTAAGGAATCGACTTGCTGGCTTGTGACTCTTTCATGTCACTGGAAGGTGCCAGAGAAGGCTGTGAGTAGACTAGGCTGGGCTTGGAGACCTATTTAGTCATAGTCTTGTCACTCCATGGGCCTCTCTGCATGGTGCCATCAGGACAGGGCCTGCTGCCAGGCCCATGTAGTACAGGGAATGGGAGCTGTGGGAGAACAGAGAGGCACCCTAGCCTGGTGCAAAGACCAGAAGGGCCATATAGCCCTGGGCAGTCCTCCTGTCCCTTTTCATTCTGCTGCATGGTTGTCCAATGATGTGGCTATCCCTCCTACAAGGCTCACCAGGCATTGAGGCAGGCAAGTCTGTGTGTTGTGAGACCACGTGGGACATGTGCCTTGGGCTCTCTGCTCCCGTCCAGGCAAACAGACACACTGTCATGGTTTTACTGCCCCTACCTCCAACTCCATGGTGGTCAGACTGGAGGACATGCCTGGACAAGGCTTCAGGATATTAGGGGGAAAACAGGTTGATAACTGCTGTTTGAAAATGTCATCATAGCTACACTCATTGTGGACAGGCCTTGCAGCTTCTGGCTCCTCTGGGAAAGCAATGTGCAGAGGGAACCTCTTCCACTTTTCTTGAAAAAGTTGCCCTTTGGAATTAATTACTCAGGCAAGTTGAATCTCTTGGACCTTCTGCTCCTTGTCCAATCCTACCCCCATGCCCTTTTTAATGGGAATGACAGCAAATTCTGGAGTTATTTGGAATCTCTGCCTTTCTGGAGAGGTGGTTATGGAGAAGCCAGAACTTACTGGGCAAGAAAGTGCCAAGAGATCTGCTGTGGAACAGGATTCTGTATTCCCACAGTTCCCTGTCTGCTTCTCTTTGGGGCCAGTGGAGGACTTGGGTGCCCCTGGAATTTCTGTTCTGCTACCAATGGGGTCACTAGACCACCCAGGCCAGGGTTTTCCTTCCACCATTGAGAAGAAAGAAATATGAAAGTGCCAAAAAACAAGAGTGCAGCCAGGTATGGTGGCACATGCATGTAATCCCAGCTGCTCCAGAGGCTGAGGCAGTTGAGACCAGCCTCAGCAACCTGAGAATCTGTCTCAAAAAGGGCTGGCTCACATGTTTTAAGTCCATTGTTCAGTCCCCGGCACCATATACACACAAACCAAGTGCTTGTCTTGTATATTTTTTTCTCTGTTAAAAATAGCATTCCACATTAAACAATATTGAACTTGTGAACTAAAATCCTAAGTATGTGCTTGTTTCCCTGACAATATCGTTTTGAAGAGCATAATGTTTTTCACAATGCATAAATAAGGCGTCTCTTAAGACACAAAAAGACATGCAGTATCACCCCCTGTCCCTGCCTAGGATGCAGCAATATGAGTATGTAGATGACCCTCCAGATTCCTGTCCTAAGCTGCTCAGGAAACCCATCTCTTCTTCTCATACTGAAGAAGGCCAACGTTCTCAGTCCAGTCCCCAGGATCTCCTGGGCAAGTGGGGAGTCCCAGAGCTAATCTGAAGAGGCCCACAGCTAGAGCCCCAGTGCTATATTGTGTCTCATGGACCATGCAGTGTTAAGTCCTGATTTTCTTCCTGAGCTAGTGGCTGAACTTTTAAGATTGGACATAACTTGAAGAAATCTGGAACTTAAAAGAGAGCTGCCCTGTAGCACATGGTGGGAAAGCTTCAGCTTGGGAGGATGAGGGGACAGGGCATGCTTCTTCCCAAGCTTGTTGGCAGAAAGTGCTCCTACTTTTATTTCAGTAGTTGGAATTTCAACTCAGAACCTCCATGGTTCATTCTCTGAGGTGGACAGCATCCTGCCTGCTCTAGTGAATGGTGGTATCCACTGTCCCTTGTTCACATGACAGGGCAAGATCTAAGCTGGTGCAGGAGACTGCAGAGTGCCCAAGGAAGGATAGAGTAGTGAGTGCCATGACAGTGGTCCCTCCATGGTGATCAGGTGTTGAGAAGAACAGAACTGGGATTATTGTTGCCCAGAGCCCTGCTGCCACCTGTGCACCTTTTCCTGGCAGCCCAAGCTCCCTCCCCAACTGGTGCTGGTCTATGGTGCTGCTCTGCCCCTGGATTCTTGCCCAAGGTCTTTCCTTGTAGCAGTGCCAGGCTGAGGGAAGTCAAGACAGGATCTTGAACAGTCTCCTCTGCCATTCTGGCTGGTCTAGAATTGACCACAGGCCTTTAGAACTAGACTAGACAGGTCAGGGTCCTCAAACCAGGGCAATGAAAAGCCAGCTACACCATGCTGTCCCAGGTCCCTGGTCTACTTCAGTTGTGGGACGGGTGGAGTTCCTCACAGGAAAGGGCCCTCATCCATGTGTGCTGTGGTAGGACAGTGAAACCCTCCAAGTGGTTCTGGGCCCTAATGGGAGGTAGAGCCTGGGCCACATGGGCAGTCCAGGAGTCTGGCCTGTGCAAATAAACTCAAAGACTGTATGGCACTCCCAGGCCAGAGTCCAGATACTTCTGGAGGAGTGTACTGACTCAGGGCAGCAATCCAGCAGGAACTTGGTGTCTTTGGATTCAGCTCCCAAGTTCTGTGGTTTGTTTATAGGTTTATTTGGGCTATAAAACTGTGGAATAGCAGGGTTGGGGTGCTGAGGACCCCTCTCTATGGCTGGTACCTTGGACCCTTCGTTGGTTCACTGGCTCCAGAACCCCTCCAGACCTACTGCTATGCCCTGACAGATTCTGGTTCTCCACCTTTTGGGAACCCCCCTTAGGAAAACCATGTTTCCAAGACTGGGGCCATGGTCTTGTCATTCCAAGACACCATAAGGGCAGACCTGGTGGGACCTTGCTCTCCTGGATGTCCTCCTGTTATCTGGGGGTATCTCCCTGTGCCCTGCCCTTGGCCCCAGATGGAACTCCCTCTGTGTACCCAATAGAGATGCCGGAGCAGAACTGGTGTGGAGCATGTGCATGCCCCAAACCCTGACACAGCTTCCCCTTGTCCTCCATCCCTGAGGGGCTGGCCAGGGAGCTGCTGACATCCCTGGGGAGTGACCTCTCCACTTGTCCCCAGGGAATGCCAACCTGCCAGTTCTGGGGGGCAGAGGTCACAGTTGAGTCCTCCCCTGGGGTGGGTCCTAGCCTAGTTTCTTATAGGGATAAGAGGGAAGGTTCACTCCCTGTCCTTGGTCCTTCCACCTTACAAGGCAAAGGCTTTGTTTCCTCTCACAGTTTCTGTAGTTGGCATTGGTTCCAGTTGTCCCTAAGCTGTGGGAAACAGCTCAGAACATCATCCCAGGCAGCAGCTCACTTTTGGTGTCACATCTGACCTGGGGTCCTCCTGGTCAGGTGAATGCAATTCTGGGGTATGGTAATAGGTGTCAGGTTGGGCTGGGACTGCCACTCTTCCTGCTGTCCCCCACATCCTGTTCCAGGTAGGGGTGTTACTGGAGCTGCCACAGTTAAAACAGTGGCGAGGTGGCCTTTTGTAAGATTTAGGAAACATGGTCCTGTCCTGCTCAACTTGTGCTTCTCTCTGCTCTCCCCTGGCAGCGTGTATCACAGATTAGCAGGACAGGACAAGCACTGGGGATCCTTTGCCTGCACACACATCAGGAGCACAGGATAGGGTGGGCACCTTCCTGGCCTTTGCTGGGTACCATCCCTAGGTTGTTCTGGGAGTGAGGTATTCCAGCTTTGGGGAGCAGTTCCAGGCAGAAGGTGATGTCACTCTACTCTGGCTACTGCAGTGTGGGCCCTGGGACTGGGGCAAAGGGCAGGTAGCACCAGGGTAATTAGTACCTTGTCCTTTCAGGGCACTGGTGGCCTCACTTCCATGCTTCCCTGAGACCAAATATAGGCTGCTGCCCCATTTAAAATTAGGGCAGTGGTTCCCAAAAGAAAGCCCTGAAGGAACTTGCTGGGGCTGTCCCAGGGTTAGGCTAGTGCAGGACCCAGGCTGTGCTCATGCAGGGAGTCTACCAGGCCTCGAGACCGAACATCTCTTCCTCACCACACCCTTCCTTTCTCACTGAAGCCCGGAGGCTTGCATATCATTGTACTCTGACTTTTGAAAAGTGTTAAGTCACACAGCAATGAGAAAGTGAGCCACCCTGCAGGGGCCTCTGAGCATCACTGGTTGCCATGACCAAGTACCTAAAAGAGTCTGGCACACAGCAAAGGCCACTGGTGTCTGCTGAGCACCTGAACACATGATGGGCCAAGCACAGAGGGCACTTGCCAGAGCATCGACCTTTGCCCAGGGTTCTTCAGGAGTGGATGGCCCTGGGAAAGGCAACTCAGGCCTGTCATATGGTGAGGGACTGTGTTCTGCTCTGTGTGAGGCCTTCACCCTCCTGTTACATCTAGAGAGACAGAGTGGTCAGCACTACTTTGTAAAATATCCCACTCTATCCCCAGATTATTTAGTCATGGAGCTATGATGGGAGTCTGGGCACTCCTTGAGGTCTGCCTCATAAATGATGCATATCTGCTGTGTGTCCCAGTCCCTTTGCCTGAAAAGTGTCATCCACAGTGTCCTTGGGCAAGTGGGATGGGACTACTGGGATGACCACCACCTCTTTAGAAGGCTGGCCAGAGCCAGAGGAACGTCAGCTCAGGCAGGGCTCCTTGAGCTCCCTATGCCTATGGAGGCCCTGAGTACAGTTCTTAACCTCCCTAAAGGAGGACTTTTGAAGCATTTGCACAGCTGTCCACACATGGGGTTACCCACCAAAGGTGGCATGAACAGGATTGGGACTAAAAGCTGTGTCCCAGGAAGCAAACAGAGGGTGGGGTTGGGTTTTGTTTTCTTCTGTGATACTGGGAATTGAACCCAGGAATCTCACCCAAGCTAGGCAAGCTCTCTACCACTGAGCTACAGCTCCAGCCTTTTTTATTTTATCTAGGATACAGACTTTAGCCAAGTTGGCCAAGCTGGCCTTGAACTTGCAGTCCTCCTGCCTCAGTCCCCTGAATGACTGGGGTCAGCCAGGACAGAGTCTTCATCACTTTTCCCTGCCATTTCTCTGTTCCTTTGCTTTTTTTGGTACAGGGGATCAAGCCCAGGGTCACTCTACCTCTTTTTTTTTTTTTTTTTTTTTTTAAGTTGGGGATTAAACCCAGGAGCATTTAACTACTGGCCCACATCACCAGCCCTTTTTATTTTTTATTTTGAGACACTATTGCTATGTTGCTGAGGGTGGCTTTGAACTTGTGATCCTCTTGCCTCAGCCTTCTGAGCTTCTGGGATTGCAGGTGTGGGGCACTCTACCTCTGAGCTATATCCCTTGGTCCTTTTTATTTTGAGACAGGGTCTTGATAAGTTGCTGAGGCTGGCCTTGAATTTTTGGTCCTCCTACTTCAACCTCCCAAGTTGCTGGGATTATAGACATGTGCCTTTTTGTTCCTTTTCTTCTGAGCACTCAGCAAGAAGGGACTATGTTGTCCCTGTCCTCCAGGAAAGATCCCCACATGCCCCTGCCAACAGGCCTCCTTGCCTGACCACTGGGAAATTTCCCCAGACTGGATCCTGTTCTGGGAGGGTGTCCTCTGAGCTCAGGGGAGAGAGATGTTCAGGGCAGAGTGCTCCCTTGTATTGGTCAACACCATCTTTGCCCCAGGCCTGCTAAGAGACCAGTAGGGAACAGGTGGGGGCTTGCGGGAGTTTGTGCTTCTAGCAGCACACATGGCACCCTCAAGGGCAAGGTATATGGTACCCCTCAAGGCAAGCAGGTGGCCTCTGAGGTGCACAATTCCTACATTCACAAGTGAGTATGGGCAAGGCCCGCTGTTGGAACACACCAGTTCAGGACCTGGCTGTGAGTAGTTTCTTCCACTGGATATGACTTCCACTCACCATCAGCTCAGGGCTTGACTGCAAGAGGGAAGCACCAGAAATGCCAGAGCCATTCCCCATGGAGGCTCCTGTAAGGAGGAGCTCTTTGTTCCTTTTCTGTTCCACGCTGCTCTGCCACTGATGCATAACCTCAGGAGAGGCAGGAGTGCTTGCTAATGTGGGACTGACACTGGGTTACCGGCTGGACTTCCCCTGGCAGTGGCAGCCTGGGAACTGGCAGGCTGAATTTGATCCTCAAAATTGACCCACAGGCTCACCGCTATGTTTGCTTGCTACCCCTTCAGAAGCCACCAGCACACATGGGCCTTGAGTCCCGTGAGGTGGCATGTCCACATAAGAAAAGCTAAATGATAACAGTCCAGAGAGCTTGAGAAAGGGAACTCAGTATCTCAGTGATGCCCTGTAAGATGATTTTATGCTGTTAAGACAGCATCCTAGGGCTGGGGTTGTGGCTCAGTGGTAGAGCACTTGCCTAGCATGTGTGAGACACTGGGTTCAATCCTCAGCACCACATTAAAAATAAATGCATTGTGTCCATCTATAACTACTAAAAATATTTTTAACAAAAAAGCATCCTAGATATGTGGAGCTGGAGTTCTTGCTACCCAAGGGTGGCTTGTAGGGCATCGGAACCTGTGCAGCTTTGCTCTGGCCTGGGCTGCCCAGGCCTTCCTTAGGGAATAGACAGGAAACACTGGATTTGGGGGCCACATGATCTCTGAAAGCACAGGTGACACCTAAATAAATGAGCTGTCCTCTACCAGTATGACTATTTGGGGACATTGAAGTTTGAATTTCACATAATTTTCACCTCCCATAAAGTGTTGTTTTATTTTTGATTTTTCCAGCCAGTTAAAAATGTCATCATTGTTCTGCTGGCAGACTGGATTTGACCCTCAAGCCATGGTCTGCAGCCCTGTTCTGCACCAGTGTGCTCAGTGCCTGGTTTGCCGTGGGGAGAGGCCTGAGCAGCCACAGGACTTGCTAGCGTCCACCCCATCCACCTCCCCAGCCTCTTGGGAAAAACAACCCCTCACGCTCTGAGGGAGATGGCGGTCAGGCGGACATTATTGCTGCACAGGGAACTCGACTGGCTCTGATTGAAGCCCTGTGGCTTGGGGGTGTCTGGGAGGGGCTAGGCCCAGTGCTGGGAGTCCTCCCTGCCATCATTCTGACTCAAAGGCACCATGCAGCCCATCTGCCTACCACACAGGAGCAGCTACCAGGGCCACCCCAGGCTCCCCGTGCACCAAGGATACTTAATGTAGCACTTTGTTTTGGTAAACCATCTTCCCCTAATTGCACCCTGACCAGATTTAGTGTCCCTAGGACTTATGCAGAAGCCAGGGAAAGGACTGTTGTCATATAACATCAGGTACAGGGGTGGGGACCACTGTGGCCACACAAGGCTGTTATTGATCAACCCAATCAGAAAGGCAGCCCAGATGGTCAGCTTGGACCAGGTATTCCATGTAGGTCAGCCTCAGAAGGTCCTCCTAGGGTTATTTTCAACCTCCCTTACCCAGTGGGCATAATAAGATGGCCTCTCCCACAGTGCAGATAATCCATCTGCGGAGGTCCCAGTGAGGCTTCCTTCTGGTCACCCCTGGGATAAATCTCTCTGGAGGAGAGACAGAGGGCTAGCACTGCCCTCAGCCTTGGTCAACCTTGGGTTCTTGTCTTTCTCCAGGTCTGGGGCCATGTGGGTTTGTGTGGCCAGCTGCTGCCCTTCCTCTAACTCTTGGGGCCTCCAAGTGCCCTTCTCTGAGGCCTGGATCAACCCTGCCAGCTCCCTCCTTTTCCTTTGGTTAGCCATCCTTGTGGTCTCTGCCCCATCACAAGACAAAGCCAGCCATGTGATCCCTTTTCTAAGGAATAGAACATTTTTGAAAACCAGAGACAAGTGATTGGGGGATTATTGGGTTTCAGGGGCAGGGCAAGGTGACTTCCTAGGACTCTAAAATGCCCTGAGCCGAGGGATGGAGGGGTACTTCAGCTCTGTAGGGTGCTAGCCTTTCGAACCTGACCTCCACCCCTTGTGGGGCCTGGCTCTGGGAGGAGCCTGTGGTATTGAATATTCAGGGTGAGGCCCAGGTCTCTGCGCCTGCCTGTCCCCACACCCAGAGCTACTTGGCATGCTGGGAAACCCTCCTAGGATCTAGGGCTTCATCTGTAAATCACACTGTTTCTTTTCTCTTTTATTCTCTCTCTGTGTTTATTTTTGTTGTGTCACTGACCAGCCGGCTACCCTGTCTCCGGCGTGGGCATTCTCCTCTCTCCATGCTCCTGTTCGTGTGCCACCGGCCAAAGGTGACCAGGCCTGTCTTTCAGCGTGGCCGCTATCAGAGGGGCCATGGGGAGCTCCGCCTCCTCCCTGGCCACTGAGACTGAGTCAGACCACGGCTTCCCCCGGGGGCCACCATACCCAGGGCCCCCGGCAGCGGCTGACTGGTGTAGGAGTGGCCCTGGGGGGCCCATCTGGGGGAGTGCCCTGGTTGCCAGGCAGCACCCACGCCCCCGGGCCCGAAGGTAAGAGGGTGGGGAAGGGCTGCCCCATAGGGGTCTCAGGAAGGAGGCCTCTTTTTTTCAGGGCGTCCCTCCTTGACAGAGGCACATGCTCAGAGATGGGGCCTCTGTCTCTCAGGTCTTGGGCACCTTGCTTCTGAAGGCCAAGGGCATCCAGGCTCTGAGTTATCTCCACCTTGGACCCAGCAGGTCTGGGACCCTCCTGGGCCAGGATGTGCTGCTGATCCCACTGTTGGGCACTTCTTTCCTGTGGCCTGCTCTTGTGAACACTATCTGGAAGCCAGGTGCAGTGGTGCACACCTCTAAACCCAGCAACTTGGGAGGCTGAGGCAGGAAGATCACAAGTTCAAGTCTGTCCTCAGCAGTTTAGCAAGATCCCGACTCAAAATTTAAAAATAATGGCTGGGGAAGTGGCTCAGTGGTAGAATAATCTTGATTCAATCCCCAGTTACCCCCCCCCCAAAAAAAAGTCTCTAGACTAGCTTGGGAGGTAGAGGCTGCCAACCTGGAGGCTGGCTCACACACGAGTTCTGGCTTGCATCCCATGGACTCAGGGCTGAATCCTACCTGTGGTGCTGCTGCTCTAGCATGGGGACACAGTGACAGGCCTACATCTGCTGCCTCCACACAGCATGTCATTGCTGCTGGTTTGGAGAAGACCTGATGCTCTCCAAACTCTTGAGGTTTGGGGCCTTGGGGTAGATATGGTGGCAGTAGCTTCGTACTCTTGGGAGCCCAGGCCTTTGATCTGAGATTACACATCCCTGTCCCTCAATCTGAGGCAACTGCAATGCAGTACCTGGCCATGGTTCCACAGACAGCTCATTTACCTGCCTGCCATCTTGTAGGCACAGGAAGGGGTGGGCCACATGGAGCTGTGGGCCGCATGTGGAGAATTGTCCTCCAGGGTTAGCTTTGGTACAGAAGTCTGAGCTCCTGGCAGACCAGGAATCAGGGGGTGCTAGAGGGGATCAGTGAGGCTTCAGGAAAATGTCTTGTCTAAGACTTACCCTAATGGATGAGAGCCACTAGGGAACTTGAGGTGCAGAGAGAGGACAGTGGCCACTGGTGGAAATAGCACTGCTTCTCTTGCAGAAGAAGGCATTGGAGCATGTTACAGTTCCCCTTATCTGCACCACAGATGCTGGGGAGCAGTGAGGGGATCAAACCCAGGGTCTTACTGAGCTACATTCCCAGCCCCCTATACATATTTTAATTAACATCTGTGGTTAATAGTGTGGTTCATTTTCAGTCAGTTTGTAGCTTTGTACAAACATCCTCACAAACCCATTTGCAGCATCTCTGCCCCTGAAAGAGGTCCCCTTTGCAGTCACCCTCATCCCTACCCCCACACTGGCCTCAGACAGGTACTGGTATGCTTCCTGACAAAGGTCTGCCTTTTCCAAAAATGCAGCATGTGGCCTTGTGACTGGCTGCTTCCATTCCTTTCTTCGCTGAGCAGTAGTCTGTCATTAGTATAGCCCACCTCTTGTTTCTGCTCATGGACACTTGGGTTGTTTCCACTTGGCTTTTATGCACAATTCTGCTGTGGACATTCATGTTGAAGTTTGTGTGTGGACAAGTGTTTTCCTTTTTCTTGGGTAGATTAACCTAGAGTGGAATTACTGGGGGCTTACAGTGAGTTTATGGAACTTTCTGAGAACCTGCTACACTACTTGCATTTCCCCATGTTAGACAGTGTTCATTGGGTCAGTCTCTTTTACTTGACTACCCATTATGTTGTGCAGTGTTATTTCCCTGGTGGCTAATGATGTTGAGCATCTTCTTGTGTTTTCATCTGTCCACATACATCTTTGTATACCGTGCATGTATATTCTAAAAGACATCATTAAGAGCAGAACCCCTGAGCCTGGGTGGAGGCTGGCTGCCACTTCAGCTGACCTCAGCAGGCAGCATTCTAGCAATGAGCATTGACATGCTTGCTGCATGGGTGGGATTAAGTTCATGTGTGCTGATAAAAATTCAAATTTTTGTTTTTTGAGGTTCAAGGTTTTAAAATCTTTTTTTAATGTCGTACTTACAAATTTTACTTTGGCATAGTTCTTTTCATCATAGAAATTTCACACATTCAACCAGATTGTGGTGGTACAGTCCTGTAATCTCAGTGACTCAGGAGTCTGAAGCAAAAGGATCCCAAGTTCAAAGCCATCTTCAGCAACTTAGCAAAACCCTGTCTCAAAATAAAAAGGGCTGGGACGTGCACCTAGGTTCAACCCCAGTACCAAAAAGAGAAGTTCCACATATTCAGTAAATATCTAAGCATCACGAAGAAATATAGAGAAAAGCATTTTCTCCCCTGCCCATTTTCCAGAAGGAGAGGCCCTCTCAGCTCTTTCATGCACCCCAGGGCCAGAGTTGGAGACCTCAGGAAGGCTGTCCAGGTATGGATTCCAGGCAGCCTCAGCCATCATGCTCTCTGGGCACTAACACTGTGGTTGTCCCAGGCCCGTCTTCCCTGGAACTGTCAGGAGAATGGTGGTAGCCTTTCAGGAAAAGCTGAAACCCCAGACTAGCACCACAGGTGTTGGCTCTGGAGTGTGCCCTTTGTACTGCCAAGGCTGTGCCCAGAGCATAGATGTGTTGCTGTGAGACTTTGGGTCTTGGCTTGAAGGATCACTCACAGTGCATGTAGATACAACCCTACCCCCTCACTCACCCTGACCACCAGACACCTCCCTTGGGGCCATTGCTCTCAGATAGCCTGTTCCCATGAGGAATCCATAGACCTGCTGGCTTGAGAGGGCAGTGTGGGAAAGCTGGATACAGCCGATGGTGAGAAAATAGGAGTTGACACTACACTGTGACTGCCCTACAGGACTCCTTCCAGCACACATGTTCAGGCAGCAAAGCACAGGCATGGGAGTCTGGCAGACCCTTTCCCAGCTCTGACAGGACACCAGTGGGCCAGGAAGGGCTCTGGGCAGAAACTGGCAGCAGTGACAACTCCTGACACCTCTGAGGAGGTACACCTGGGTACATTGCCTTCTTGAGTAAATTCTCACAATGCCCAGAAAGGCAGGCACTGCCCCCTCAGGTAGTCCTTTGTAAGGATAAGGAAGTCACCTACTACCTCAGCCTGGGAGAACCTAGTGTGCAGATCTCTCCCTGGTAACTGGGTACCTGTGTCCAGTGTCTTGCCCAAGTGCTTAATTAGTGAGCAACTGGTTCAGACATTGGCCACCTAGAGAAAAAGATAAGGAGGATGCACCCCACCCAGAAAGGCCAACCAGGCTGTGGACTGTGGCCAGCCCAAGGAAGAGTGACGTGCCCTTGTCCTCCTGAGAGTGTCAAGTGGAAGCCCCCAGAGTAGAATCTATCATGAACACAGTTGGAGAGCCACCAAACCAAGCCTGATGCCTTTGGGGAATTTGCAGGGTCACTCATTGGGCTGCACAGGTGGTCAGGGGCATTTGTCTCAGTGTGGCCTGCTGAGCCAGCTGCCCGAGAAGCCCAATTCCAAAAGTCAGGTGGCTTTGACTAAGGCCCTGTGAATGGGACACCTGTCTCATTTATCTCTTCCTGAGGAAAGCCTAGGACGTGCAGCCTCCATGTGCTCCAAGCACTCATTTCCTGGTTATGTCAGGTGGACTTTGTACCCCTCCCTTCTCAGCTAGAACTGAGCGTTGGCAAGGCCCAGAGAACTGAGGGCACAACAGGTGTTCTGTGTTGATTTTCTGGCAGTTGCCTCAGTTTCCTTTTCTTGTTAGCCAGTTTCCTATGAAGGTAGATTTGCTTCTGTGTCCTCCAGGACAAGTGCCTCAGGTCTGAACTTGTGTGCTGTGTAATCTGGGAGCATTTTATTTTGAGAATTTTGAAGTACCTTCTTTTTTGTGTGTGGTACTGGGGACTGAACCCAGTGGTGCTTTATCACTGAGCTACATTCCCAGCCCTTTTAATTTTTTAAATTTTGAAACAGGGTCTCACTAAGTTGCCAATGCTGGCCTGAAACTTGCAGTCCTCCTGCCACAGCCACTCAAGTGGCTAGTTGATGCAGGCTTTTACTTATACACTTTGGTAGTATTCTTGCCTTGTCTACTGATGTTTTGTGGATTTCGGGCTTGAGTCCTTTGTCTCCTCCCAGACCCTTCAAAATGGAGAGTAGCCTTGAGTGATGGGCAGTAGAACAAGTGAGCCAAGGAGGCTGAAGAATAGGCCCATCAGTTCTCCTGGCTGTCGTGCTGGTCCTGCATCCTTTCATGTCATATCATGACCCATGTCATGCAGAAGTGGTCAGTCCTCAAAGTCCCTGGTCCTTCAGGCCTCTCCCAGCCACAAATGAGCCACTGCTTTCTGTTCCTCCCACCTTATCCTGTTTTCATTTAAACCTTTCCAAACTGTGGACAGGACCTTCCTGACTCAGTTCATCTTCCAGGACAGCTCTGTCATGTCCTCTCAGGTACTGATCAGACTAGCAGACACCATACCTGGATATAAGCTGGGCACTGGCTATGCTAGCCAGCTCCCAGGGGTACAGAGACTTGACCCCACACTATTGTTTTTGAGGTTTTTCCTGCTCAAATCTATGCTGACCAGGGGCCTAGGGCCAAGACACCCTGCCCTGAGAGTTGTGTGATGTCAAATGCTGCATGAGTCTGTCTTCTCTCTGGAAAATCCTCCTGAGGAGTGGGTTGTGAAGGGTCAGCCCCACACAGGTCCCCACTGCCCAGCTTGGCTATGCTCCAAGTGTGTGTGCAGGTGGAGCCAGTTGTCCACTGGTATGCGCTCTTGCATGTGTGTGCATGTTTCTGTGTATGCCTGTGCTGCACTCCGTGCCTCGACCATGAGCCTTTCTCTGAAGAGGGAAAGGGACAGGTTTCTTCTCTTCAGGAAGTCTTTCTGGCATTTATGAGCATAGAATCCCAGGTCAAAATGGACTGCCTGGCCTGGGCTCTGAACCCAGCCAAGTGTACCCTATCTACCCCAGGGTTCTATGGAGCCCATTCTGTTCACTTGGGCCCTGCACTCTACACTGTGGACAGTGTACAAGGGCAACCAAGTGCCTCTGCCATGTGAATCCAGTCACGCTTCCACCTACTTTTCTTGCAGGGTCTCTGCCTGCACGGAGAATCTGCTTTGGAGTCCTCTGGGTTCTGGGAAACAATTGTGTTGCTAGGGGAGAATTTTTCCCCCCCTAAAGAGGCGAGTTTTCATTCTTCCTAAACCAAAAGGGATAGAAGCCCAAGCTTCATGCCTCATGCCTGTGCCTCACTATAAAGAATAATTGATTTTCCTGCAGGCAGAGCAGCTACAGTCAGTTTAAGAGATATTGTGTAGTATGGAGACCCCCTCACACTGGCTTAGCCCCACGGGCCCCACCCTACCCCCAATCCTGGACCCGGTGAGGCCCTGGAGGAGTACATCCCTCCTACCTTGCCTTGGGCCCCAGTGCCTCCCCTTCCATCCAGGAGTAGCAGGCACTTGGCCTGGGGAGCAAACAGTGAAGCCAGGAGCCCAGGAACCCTCCTAGCCCGGGGAGCTGCATTCAAGGCTGTAGGCAGCCTCCCTCTGTGTGCTAAGCTCAGCCTCTGGTTCCAGTGCCTGGCGGGAGGGAGTGCCCTGTCCTCAGAACAGTGCTAGGTACAGGCCTCCCTGTCTACCTCTGGGCAGGCCCACATAGCGTCTGTCCTGCAGCCTCAGCTGTGATTGAGCAGCCCTCTCCGGCAGACTTCATGCAATACCCCCATAACTATCACTGCCTAGCTAACAGAAGGGAGGGCCAGAGGTTGTAGACCTTCTGTCTCTGTCCATAGCTCCCCTGAACCCCTGAGTTCTGGGCACTGCACAGCCTAACCCCACATTGACCACACCAGGTTTCCAGTTCTGCGGTCACAGGCAGGTGCCTCCCCCAGGATCATTCGCTGGGAGGGTGGTGTCCTACCATCTATAGGACATCATGATCACGGACCCCACAGGAGCTTCCCTGACCAGGGCCTTTCCTTGCAGCCATACACACTCGCCTGGGTCTATGGCCGCGGTTGGGGAGTGGTCCTGTGCGCGCTGCACCTTCCTGAACCCGGCTGGCCAGCGCCAGTGCTCCATCTGTGAGGCCCCTCGGCACAAGCCTGACCTGGACCAGATCCTGCGGCTCAGCGTAGAGGAACAGAAGTGGCCCTGTGCCCGCTGCACATTCCGGAACTTCCTGGGCAAGGAGGCCTGCGAGGTGTGTGGCTTCACCCCAGAGCCTGTGCCTGGAGCATCCTTGCTGCCCATCATCAATGGGGTCCTGCCCAAACCACCCACCATCCTGGTGGAGCCAAAAGGCAGCTGTAAGGAAGAGACGGGCTCTGTGCGGACAGCAGGGATAGTGGCCCTAGAGCCAGCTGGAAGATGCACTGAGGAGAAGGAACAAGAAGATGAGGAGGAGGGGGCAGAGCCCGGAAGTGGATGGGCCTGCCAACGCTGCACATTGCACAACACACCCGTGGCCAGCTCCTGCTCTGCCTGTGGGGGCCCCCGAAAACTGTCACTGCCCAGGATCCCCCCGGAAGCCCTGGTGGTACCCGAGGTTGTGGCCCCCGCAGGCTTCCATGCAGTACCTGCCGCACCCCAGCCAGTGTTCCCTGGGGAAGGGGCTGAGGCTGACACTCCCTCCACCAGCCAAGGCCCAGCCTCTGCTGACCAGGAGGCTCCCAGGGTACCTCCTTTCAGCCCCTTCTCACCCACCCTGCAGAACAACCCTGTGCCCCGAAGCCGCCGAGAAGTACCCCCCCAGCTTCAGCCACCTGTGCCTGAGGCTGCTCAGCCCTCTTCCTCCACTGGCTCCAAAGGGCCCCCCCAGGGCCCAGGCAGGGCCACGGCTGCTGGGGCCTCACGCCTGGCAGAGCTGCTTTCAGGCCAGCGGCTAAGTGTGCTGGAGGAGGAGGTGGCCCCAGGGACCATCCTTGCCCGCTGTGAGGCCTGCAGCCCCTCCCCAGGCAGTGATGTCATTGATCTAGCTGGGGACACTGTGCGCTACACACCTGCCAGTCCCTCCAGCCCCGACTTCACCACCTGGTCGTGTGCCAAATGCACACTCAGGAACCCCACAGCTGCCCCCAGGTGCACAGTATGTGGCTGCTCTAAGCTTCATGGCTTCCAGGAGCACAGTGAACCCCCCACCCACTGTCCAGACTGTGGGACTGACAGACCTGGCCCCTCTGCCCACAAGGCCACCAGTCTTCTCTCTGAGCGTCCAGGCCAATGGGCCTGCCCTGCCTGTACCTTGCTCAACGCACCCCGGGCCAAGCACTGTGCAGCCTGCCACACACCCCAGCTCCTGGTGACCCGGCGCAGGGCTGTGGCGCCCTTAAAGCGTAGAGAGAGTATGCATGTGGAGAAGCGGCGGCAGACAGATGAGGGCGAGGCCAAGGCTCTCTGGGAGGACATCGTGGCCTTCTGCCGGGAGGTGAGAGGCCTCTTCCCCACCTGCTGACTGCTGCTCCAAGCCCCTTCATGCATGTAAGCCCACAGAAAGGTAGGGTGCAGGCAGGGCTTCTTCAGGCAACATGGAGACCCCACTGAAACTGGAGGTCAGGACACCCTTGTGCTCTCAGAGGCTGAGCCCAAGGTGGCATCCTCTTGCCTCTAAAGGTGGCTGAAAGAACAACTGCCCTCCCTAGGCTCACATGTGTTGTGACCTGCCTGTCACCATCCTGTGGTATCTAGCTCATTTGCCACATTCCCCAATGCCCACTCAGGTCAGGGTTCTGAGCTCTGAAGTCTGGGCTACACATAGACCCCATGCCATTGCTCTGGGGCTCTGTTGGGAGGGCAGGTTTTGCCTCTGACAGGTGAAGTGAGGCCACCCTGCCTGGCCTGATGTCCAGCCATGGTCCCTACAGAACAAGGTGAACTTTGTGGATGATAGCTTCCCCCCAGGGCCTGCATCTGTGGGCTTCCCTGTGGGCGACAGCGTCCAGCAGCGTGTGAAGCAGTGGCTGCGGCCCCATGAGATCAACTGCTCCGTCTTCAGGGACCACAGCACTGCATGGTCTGTCTTCCACACCCTCCGGCCCTCAGACATCCTGCAGGGGCTGCTTGGGAACTGCTGGTGAGGCTCTGGGCTCCTGGCAAGGGCCCACAGGCCCAAGGGAGGATGGTGAGGCTGTTGGTCCAACTATGGTCACTTAGTGAAGCTGCCTAACGCCACACAGGTTCCTGAGTGCCCTGGCAGTGCTGGCTGAACGGCCTGACCTGGTCGAACGGGTGATGGTCACCCGCAGCCTGTGTGCAGAGGGCGCCTACCAGGTGCGGCTATGCAAGGATGGCACATGGACCACAGTACTGGTGGATGACATGCTGCCCTGTGACGAGGCCGGCTTCCTTCTCTTCTCGCAGGTGGGCAGTAAGCAGGGGTGTGAGGCTGGCTTCCTCCTCTCCTTGCAGGTGGGCAATGGGCCTGTGGGGGGTGGGCTGAGGCGGGCCTTTTGACTCCAGCCCCTCCCCAGGCGCAGCGGAAACAGCTGTGGGTGGCCCTCATCGAGAAGGCGCTGGCCAAGCTGCATGGCTCCTACTTTGCCCTCCAGGCAGGGCGCGCCATCGAAGGCCTGGCCACACTCACCGGCGCCCCCTGCGAGAGCCTGGCGCTGCAGGTCAGCTCCACTAACCCCCGAGAGGAACCCGTTGACACTGACCTCATCTGGGCCAAAATGCTGAGTTCTAAGGAGGCTGGGTAAGAGGGGCGGGTGCTGCCATGGCCTGCGGCGTTGGGCGGAGAGGCGAGGCGAGCGGTGGGAGACGCGGGGGGCAGCACCCTCTGAGCTGCACCTGCGACTCACACGGTGCTTCAACGCAGGCTGGCCATGGTCTGGAGGCCTGGCCAGTATTTGCCCCAGGTGGGGCTGGGGCTGTGGGAAGAGCCCAGTGGCCATTGCCTCCTGCATGGAGCCAGGGGTGGGGTGCTAGCCCACAGGGTGCCCGTGGGAGGTATTCAAGACCTGCCCTGCCCTGGTCAATGTGTGATCCCTGAGCCAGCCCCATGTTTCCTCATGGTCCCCCCCTGCCCCAGGTCAGGCAAGGTGGAGGGCTAAGTCAAAACTTCCTGGGCATGTCCTATGTGGTTCCTGGGGACTCATGTGCCCCAAAGGCAGGGAGCAGCCCCTTTCCACCACCCCTGCCCATCCCAGTCAACAAGAGCCATTCTGCCCACACAGGTTCCTCATGGGTGCCTCCTGTGGTGGGGGCAACATGAAGGTAGATGATGCTGCCTATGAGAGCCTGGGCCTGCGCCCCCGCCACGCCTACTCTATCCTGGACGTCCGTGATGTCCAGGGCTCAAGGTAGGGCCTGGCTGGCTGTGGGCAGCCACATATGTGGACATGGGTAGGAGCTGTAGAGGTGTAGACATAGCCCCTCAGCCCTGTGATCCTCAGGCTCCTACGACTGCGGAACCCCTGGGGCCGTTTCTCCTGGAATGGCAGCTGGTCAGACGAGTGGCCACACTGGCCTGGGCACCTGCGGGGCGAGCTTATGCCACGTGGCAGCAGTGAGGGTGTGTTCTGGATGGAGTACAGCGACTTCATCAGGTACCTGGGCTGCCTGCCTGTCCTTTGACTACGAGCACAGCCAGCTCTCCTGCTATCTTGGGCAGGCAGCAGCTCATCTGTGTCCTGGCCTTTGTGGGGGCTCTGAGCCACACCTCTGGACAGACCTGGGATCCAGGTCAGTAGGGCTCATGTTCTGAGCCATCCTGTCCAAGCATAGCAGCCAGGACAAGTGCTTCCTTGCTGGAAGGACTTTTCTGATCAGTGGCACTGGATGCTGGTCTAAGAGATGCTAAGGGCTCGGGGGTGGGGTGGGGGTGGTCATGCAGCTGGAAGGCAGTGAGCTGGGAGCCTGTGGGTAGTTGCCGGGAAGTGGATACCGCATCCAGGAGCTGGGCATGGGGCTGCACTCTGCTCAGAAGCCTGTTCTTGCCACCCAGGTACTTCGATTCCGTGGACATCTGCAAGGTGCACTCAGACTGGCAGGAGGCACGGGTGCAAGGCTGCTTCCCCAGCTCAGCCAGCGGGCCAGTGGGCGTGACGGCACTCACGGTGCTAGAGCGAGCCTCGCTGGAGTTTGCCCTTTTCCAGGAGGGCAGCAGGTGGGCAGCAGGCAGGGGGCTCTGTCAGGATGGGTCCACGGCCGCACTGCACAAGGCCCCAGCTTGCCGTCTGCCACCATAGGCGTTCGGACGTGGGGGACAGCCACCTCCTGGATCTGTGCATCCTGGTGTTCCGGGCCACCTTCGGCAATGGTGGCCGCCTAAGCCTGGGCCGCCTCCTGGCCCACAGCAAGAGAGCAGTCAAGAAGTTTGTGAACTGTGACGTCATGCTGGAGCCCGGAGAGTACGCAGTGGTGTGCTGTGCCTTCAACCACTGGAGTCCCACTCCACCAGGGCCCCCCACCATGCAGGGTAATGGTTCCCCTGAACCCTAGGCCCCTCCCTCAGAGGCCAAAGGCCCACCCTGCAGGAAGGCCGCCAGCTCCCTCACACATGCCCCCCCCACAGCCTCCAGCCCCTCTGCAGGGGTCCCGCGAGGTACCCCTGAGCCTCCTGGACACGTGCTTGCAGTGTACAGCTCGAGGCTAGTCATGGTGGAGCCAGTAGAAGCGCAGCCCACCACGCTGGCAGATGCCATCATCCTGCTCACTGAGAGCCGGGGAGAGCGGCATGAGGTAGGTGAGGTCCCTGTGTGGTGGAGGGAGGCCTGTGGCAGGGGGCAGCTGCCCATGTTGGCTATGTGCAGGGCCGCGAGGGCATGACCTGCTACTACCTTACACATGGCTGGGCGGGGCTCATCGTGGTGGTGGAGAACCGGCACCCCAAGGCCTACCTGCACGTGCAGTGCGACTGCTCCGACAGCTTCAACGTGGTGTCCACGCGCGGCAGCCTGCGCACCCAGGACAGCGTGCCGCCCCTGCACAGGTGGGAACCCCCGGCCCCACCCCACCCCCAGGCACCCACTGGTCCTCACTAGCCCTCTCCCCCAGGCAGGTCCTGGTGATCCTGTCCCAGCTGGAAGGCAATGCAGGCTTCTCCATTACTCACCGCCTGGCACACCGTAAGGCAGCCCAGGCCTTCCTCAGCGACTGGACAGCCTCCAGGGGCACCCACAGCCCCCCACTCACACCTGAAGTTGCTGGCCTACATGGGCCCCGGCCGCTGTGACTGCTGCGTCCTGGGGCGAGGGCTGTGTGTGGACTGCCCACTGCCTCTCACACGCACTTTATGAGGGAGACCCCAACGGAGGACGCTTGAACCAGAATCTCAGGACCCCACCTAGGGAGCCACCAGCCTCAGGGCGCAGCTTCCCTTGGGCACCCCATCCCTGCCCTGTCCCTCCTCTCCCCTCCCAGCCCCTCAGTCCCCAGGCCAGGCCTCCCAGCTGCCAAGCAGAATACCTCGAACTGGACAGGCTGCTTACTGGCCACTCTGACCTGCCATCTGGGGACAATTTCAGGTGGCCAGGGCCAAAACGGGGGCTGCCCCTTCACAGTGAGTGTGGGGTCTCCTACCAGGGAGAGGCAACCAAGAGCTCTGTTCACAAAACCAAATCTGGGGTCAGGAGCCAAGACCCCATGGAGAGTCGGGACCACCCCCCTGTGGGGCTCAAGGTCTGCAGCTTCCCCTCTCAGTTTGCCCTAAGAGCCAGCCAGCCTCCTTGCCTCAAGAAGGCAAGCAGGGGTCCCTGAAGCCCTGGCATTTGAGTAGTGCACCTCAGGAGGCAGGTGCCTGGTGGCCACAGGCCAGGGCTCAGGGTCAGAGGGGTCCCTGTCTAGCTGCCCCTCCTGTGACACTATGCAATTCCTGGAGCACCTACCAGGATCGAAGCCATGACTGGCAGTAGGTCAGGGCGCTGGGCCAGCCCTGCTGTCTGGCGAGGTGTTCTGTCCTCAGCATCCTGACCATGGCCAGGTAGCCAGGGTCCAGCACCCTGCACCAGTCCCATCCCATGGCCTCAGCCCAGCCCATCATGGGCACAACAGGGCATAGCTGCTGCCCATTAGAAGCCCGGGAGCTGAGCTGCCTACCTGTCCAGCATCCCCCCAGCTGTGTATTGAGGCCAGAGTTCTTGTCTGCTGCAGGGACACAAGTCCAGCTCCCTGGGTCCCCTGCCCAGCCACCACTGTCCTGCAGCTCCCGGGCAGCAGGCAGCCAGCCTGCCCACGGCTCTCGCATCCCATGGGAGTCGTGGGTTTTTACACCTAGAGAAACATTCCCCCTTCCCCAGGCCTCCTTTCCTCTGAGCTGTGAATGTTTTTAACCCTGTAAATACAGTCAGCTCTTTGGACACGCAGGCTGTTTTACCAGCTGTCAGTCCCTCCCTGTCCAAGGCTCCACAGGCAGTTCCCACTCAGGCTCCAAGGACCAAATAAAATCATTTTGTTTTGTAAGGGAGCCTTCTGTCTGTCGCTACCCTCCTGGGGTCCAAGCCCTGCAGGAAGCACAGGCTGTTCCCAGCTGGCAGGTGGGGTCTCTGCTGGTGGAGCCCTGCTGAGGGGCAGTGGGGCTTGTGCCGTGAATGCTCATTGCTGCCCAAGGTCAGCCTCATGTGAGCCTCTAAGGGGTGGGGCAGCCAGGAAGATGCTCTGCAGGAAGGTCCAGGTAGGCAGGAGCTGCAGCCAGACCCTGCAACCTCAGCCAGACCGGAGGGTCCATGTGAATGGGTTCCTGCTGTGTTCAGGGCCCTGTCTGAACCCATCAGTCACCAGGCAGGAGCAGATGGAGCAAGGGGGGCAGAGTGGGACAGCAGCTCCTGCCCTGCAGTTGCTTCCACGTCCCCTCCTGGCCTCCTGGTGTCACAGGTGACGCTGAGCCACTCAGCCTGTCTCTGGCCAGCAGCCCAGGCCCCTTTTGGGGCTAGAGGACACCCCCTGGGCAGAGCGGGGGCTGGGAGTGTGCGACCAGAGCACTGTGTGTAAGAGGCCTGTCATAGGCCAGCCCATCGAATGTGAAAGCAATTAAAGCCACCAGCAGTGTTCGCTCCGGGCGGGCCTCAGGCGGCGGGGCAGCTGCCACAGCACATCTCACCTCGCGCCCACAGGCCGCCTGGCCCCTCGCGTCTGCGCACCAGGTTGGACCTCTTGTGGGTGGGGGCCAGGCCTGGCTCACCTGTGTATCTGGCCAAAGCTCCCTTTGTCCACCCCTGAGATCCCTGGGCAACCTAGGACCCTGGCTCCTTCCAAGGCTCCTTTCATATGCCCTACCTGGCACCCACCTTCCTCTGGCCTCTGCATTCTCCAGCCCCAAGACAGCCCAGGAGGGAGGTCCAAGTTGGGAGACAACTGCCAGGGCTGGGCAGGGTGTCCCCGACAGGCCAGCAGCAGCACACCCTCTCCCTTTGACCCAGCTGATACCCTCCCCTCCCTTTGGATCCCAGCAGGCAGGGGATATGAACCTAAGGTGTCCATAAAGGAGGTGGGGGCACTAGCAGGCAAGACCCTTAGGCCAGCATTGGGCAGGAGGCAGGAAGGGCATCTTGATGCAGGTTGAGGGAGAGTCCTGGAGGAGGAGGAGGAGGAGGAGGTTCTATGTGCAGAGCAGGTGGGGAGTGGCTGGGCCAATTCAAGGAGTGGGTCTCAAACACTGTCCCATCAGTGGGCTGGACTGGGCAGTTCGGCCATCTCTAGAGTGCACCTGGTACTCGAGCCAGCCTGTAAACAGCAGGGTGGACTGGCCCTAGAGGGGTTCACAAAGCTCAAGCAGACGGGACTCGCTGCTAAGGCAGGGAGTGGATGCCAAGGGTCTTAGGGGCCCTGCCTGGCAGTCTCCACCCCAGGGTCTTCCAGCCCTCTTCCCCTCCACTCTGCCCCTCATCCCCTCCCCACATCTCTACCCTTCCCCACCTTGCTCCCCGACTTCCTGACCACTTGGCCCCGTGCCCCAGCCCTCTCCTAGCCCTCACTGTTGGCGCAGCATGCTGCAGCAGCCTTCCCGGGCAGCGAGTTCTCACTGGTGAGGCCTCCCTGTCAGAAGCATTTAGTGTACAAATTAGTCGCAGCCTCCCTGCCTCCCTGCTCTGGGCGCTGGGCTGACAGAGCTGCAGCTTGGGGCCCTCTCCTGCCTGCCCAGGGCATACACTGCCAGGTGTGGACCCCTGGCCACTGCCCACATTCAAACAGGAAGGCCCATCCCCTGGGCAGCCAGGGCTCTCCTTGGGGCCCTTGACTTTGAGCTGGACAGTCATGCCTTCTGGGAAAGCTATGGGAATCCAAGCCTAGGGCCCACCACCTGCATTGACCCAAGGAGAGCTGAGTCCCGAAGTTGAGGGCAGCACTGCCTAGACCTGGGTCTAGCTCGCAGGCCCCCACTGCCCCACCCGACAGCCGGCCTGCCACTCAGGCGGGGAAAATCATCTGTGACAGGCCCAGGAAGGCCGGCCCTGGGGGCCGCAGAGCAACACGCTCAGCCTCTCTTCCCAGCATATGGCTGCTGTCGGCCCCGGGCACTGCTCAGCCAGTGCCAGGCTCAGAGACCGGGTGGGGGCATGGGCACCCCGGGTCTCTCGTTCCACCCGCCTTGCCGGCTGCGCCCTCATGAACCAAGAGGCCCCTGCCCCAGCGGGAATGCTCCCCTGTCAGGGAGTTCACTCCCGCAACAGCACACAGCACCTGCTTCTCACCCTCTCAAGGGCTTCCAGGAGTGCCATTTGTCCAGGAGGGAAGCAGTCGGATCCCAGGATGCCCCAACCCCAGGAACCACATTCTTGCCCAGCCCTCGTGAGCCCAGGCTCTCCCTGCCCACTTAGCTTCCCTGCCCTGTTCCTCCCCTCATGAACCTCCCTCAGGTCCCCAGTCTCCTCAGGGTCTTCAGCCTCAGTCCTGGGCAGGACCCTCAGAAAATACGGCCCTCAGCCCAGGTCTGGACCTGCCCCAGCCTGAAGTCCCTAGGACCACATCAGGGAAGGTGAAGCCCAAGGATGCCTGTGCCCTCCAGCCAGTGCTCCTCAGTCAGTGAGCAGGCATGAGCTGAGGCCAAACATCCTGTGTGGCTCTAACCACCCCAGAAAGACCCAGGGCTCCTGCCACTGCACAGACAGTCCCACTGTGGGCTTCAGGGCTGGCCTGGGGGCTCTATCTCATCCTTGTGTCTCTTGGACAGGTGCTGGGTGGCCCAGCCACACACCTGTCCTGGCTAAGGGTGTGACACTGAGGGGATGGGACAGGTCTTCCCCCAGGCACTGAGTGGTCACAGACCCCAATTGGCCTGCTAAGCCCAGCACACAAGCCCCCCACACAGTCAGTTCTGGCAGAAATGAAGGTGACAGGCTGGCAGCTGTGGTAGACTGGGCAGAGAAGGTTAATGGCCAAGGAGGGGCAGCCTGCACCAGCACCCAGGAACCAGGCCCCTGTCCAGAATCCCACTGGAGTCTGAGTCTCCACCTCTTCTGCAGAGAAGACTAAGGCCCAGGGAGTGCGGGCAAGGGTCCACTGGCTCTGGGCCACAGGGGAGTCCAGTCCCTGTCTCAGGAGGCAAGGGCCACCTCCCAGAGCCCAAGGTTTTCCCCTGGGGGAAGGGTTGTCTCAGCAGGGAGTCATGACCTAGAAGGAAAGGGAGGAGCCACCATGTGGGATTGGATGTGCTTCAGAGCCCCTGGGGCAAAGGGCAGGAGACATCCATCCATGCCCAGCCCCAGACTTCTCAAGCAAACCCAGGGCTTGCCCCAGAGTGCAACCAGGGTGTGCCTTTCCCTCTCAGGGTTTGTCCCTCCTCTTCTCTCCCATCAGGTAGGGGAAGGGGCTCCACTGCTAGGCAGAGTGGGCCCCTCCTGCTACCTCCTGCTTTTCTGACCCTGTCCTGGCCTCCTCGCCCCTCTGGGGCTACCTAGTCACCTGAGCTTCACATGGCTTTGCTCCTACATGACAAGACCAAGCTCCCTATGACCAGACTCCCCAAGACTGACTCCCTAAGATAGGTTCCCCAAGGCAGGCTCCCCAAGATGGGCTCCATAAGACAGGCTCTCCATGATGAGGCTCCCCAAAACAGGCTCTCTAGGGCTCTCCATGACATATTCCCTAGACAGACTCCCTAACACCAGGGCTCCCCACAACCAGGCTCTCCAAGACCAGACCCCCTAAGACCACAGATCCCCAAGACCACAGCTCTCTAAGACCAGGGCTTCCCTGGATGATGGCCACAGCCTCCAGCCAGCCCATCCCCTGTGCTGTCAGAAATAGCTTCTCCCAGACCCTCAGAATGGTCAGCCTGAGGCTGGCCAGTGAGGACTAGAGAGAACACAGCTGTCCCTGGGACCTCTCACTCTCACTGTCTCAGAGTGACTTTGGCCTCTCTGGTCAGTGCTCATAACAAGGGACGGTATCCTGGCCCCCACTCTCCACAGGGCTGCTGGCATGATGGCAGCCCAAGCTGTCTCCCAGCCTGGGGCCACCTGCACGGTCAGCTGGTCAGCTGGGCCAGGCCAGTCAGGGAGAGAAGGATGGCATGCTGTTCTGGCCACAGCACCCCTCCCATCCCCCAGCCCTTCTGGGGTGTCCCTCAGGAGTGGGCTAGTGTCAGAAAGGTGACATGGGGGGCAGGAGGAAGGTTTTGCCCATCCCCCAAAACCATGGGGCCCTGATCCTTGGTCAGCAGAGGGATCCCTGCCATCACCCCACTGCACAAACTGGCTGGTCACGGAACCAGGTGATGCTAGGCTTCTGGGTCCAGTGCTCCTCTCTGGCAACCCCATTAAAAAGGCAGGACTTCTTCTTCTTTTCCCCAGGACTTCTGCTCCCCTGACCTAGGCTAGGGAGGCCCCAGGAATCAGTAGCTGAGCCTGCAGGAAGCCTTGGTGTACAGGGGTCAAGTGGCTCTCTGCCTCCACAGAGCAGGCAGTGACTACTCCTCTGGCTGGAGTCACTATGCAGAAAATTGCCACACAACTCTGGGTCAGGAGTCTTCTGAGAATCACAGGCAGACTCCTGGAAGGAAATCATCTGGCTCTGCCCAGCTGCATCTCTGTCCACTTCTAGGATGGAGTGGATGGATCAGGTGAATTTCTGCCAGGACCGGCTGAGAAGTGGGACCCTGGAATGTTCAGTTTTGACAACTGGAGAACAGCTCTGGCATGAGGACACTGGGGGAGAGTGTTGCCAGGATTCATGGTGTGCTGGGCCTTGAGGTCCCCTCACCATTGCACAGGTTCTCCCAGGAGTGTGGCCAGTGAGAAGAGGTCTTTGAAACAGCTGGCGAATGCAGCCCTGGGGCACCTCCCAGGGAGGGGGGAATGAGGACAAAGCACCGGCGCTGCACCCAGATAGGGTGTCAGCGTGAGGTGACCAGCCTGAGGCAGTGGCGGCTGTGGGCCAGGCGTGGGGAGCACACCCATTTCATCTCCGGTTTGGAGTAAAGGATCCGTAGAGGCCAACGGGCCCAAGGAAAGCTGCAAGGGCGCGCTGGCTCCCCTGCTTCAGCTCTAGGCGCGGTCCCTCCCAGCTGGCTCTGGGGGGCACCCTGTCCTGGGGCGCAGCCCGCAGCCCCAGCCTGGGTGGCCAGGCGGCTGTCAGGGGCCACAGCCTTGACAGATGAGCGCTGACGCCCCCTCACGCCGCTGCCGAGACCCGGGAGACTTGGCCGCCTCCACGCACCCCCGCGGCAGCCTGCAGGCGACGGGGGCGGGGACGGTGCCAGGCGCCCCTCACTCGCCGCGCACCTGCGCGCCACTCGGGCTCGGCTGCACCTCGGCGTGTCGGGCGCTGTTCCATTCTGAGCCGAGCCGTCCGGTGAGGCCGGTGAGTGCGCCAAGGCGATGAGGGAGGAGGTGGGGCGGGCATCCTGGGCTGGGGCCGTTCCGCCTCCCGCGCCCCAGCCCTGTCGGAGGTCGCCGCGCCCGGAGCCCGCGCCGTGGCGCACGCGCGCGCTTCACCGCCAACTTCGGTGGGCGCGAGGCGGCGTCGGGGGGACGCGGGCAGAGGCGGCGGTGGCTCCAGGGTCGCTGCCGAGCGAGGGCCGCTTCCCGCTCCCGGCCTCAGTTTCCCTGAGGCGTCCGGGGGCGCGGGCGGGAAGTTCGCCTCTCCGCGCAGCCTGGCGCAGACTTGGCGGGCGCCGCAGGCTCGGCTCGCTCGGCTGGCGGACGCGGGTAAGGCGGGCGGCGCTTCCCGCGAAGTTGGGGCACCGGGCGGGCCGGGCAGGGCGCGGGGCGCAGAAAGCAGCATCGCGGCTCCCCCAGCTCCCCTCTGCCACTGCGTTTGGGGTCCGGGCTCTGCCAGGGGCCATCTCGGCGCCGCCGCAGCGGGGAGTCCGGGGAAGGGTGTTGGGTTCCAACCAGCTGCGCTTCAGCCAGGGGAAGACTGGGTTCGCTGGGCTCCCTCATTAGCCCATGGGTGGTGCACCCAGAGTCCAGAGTGGTCAAGGGGATCTGTGGGTTGTGACCTGGTGGCTGCCCAGTACCCCCTTCAGCGGGTTCTCCCCCAGAAGGGGATGCTTCCAAGTGTCTGTGAGCTTGCACCTGGGCACAGGTTGGGATGTGCTGTGTGGAGGTGAGTGTTTTCTTGTGTGTGTCGGTGTGGGGGTGTCCTCCCTCCATGCATCCGTGTTGGGTGGGTCCCGGATGTCCTCTGGGTCCTCATGGGTCAACAGCTGAAAAGATGGCTTCCAGAAGAGCCCCCCCTCTAGTGCCTGATCTGGAGGGAAGCACAGGAGGAACCCCCATTGAGTCCAGGGGCCCAGGAGGAGCCCCAAATCTGGGCTGGGAGGTGGAGTAGGAGGCAGCACCAGTTGGCACAGCTGTGTGGCTCCCAGGGCTGGGTGATCGATGGCCCCAGCACAGCCGCCTCTGTCGCCTGAGCACTCCTATCTGTCATCTTCATCTTGTGGGGTGGGGGACCAGGCAGGGAGACAGGGCTGCTTTGTACCCACCAAGTCCAAGCTGGGTCTGCAGCCCCTTCCTGTGCCAGCCACCTCCTTCCAAACTTGTAGCCCTTCTAAGCCTTTGCTGGCCCACACTCCACACCCAGGTTTGGTGATGCTGCCCTGTGGGGCCCAAAACATTTGGAAAGATAGCCCTCCCTATCCCCTGGCCATTCCTCTAATAGAGATGCCCACCTGGTGTTTGGTGGCCACAAGGGTAACTGCAGTGGGCAAAGCATAATCACCATCAGGAAGGAAGGCTGTGTCCAGCAACTGCCCAGCTATCCCCAGTCCTGCCCTGGCCATTGTGAGGCACAGTGTATCCACACTTGTGGGTTTGTAACCATGTGTGAGTCCCTACAGTATCTGCCTGTGTACTTGGGTGTGTGTGTACACATATGCCCTAACTCTGCTCTGGTGTATGAGTAGCCATGTCCACCGAGTAGGGTAGGGCTGCGTGTGTGTGCCAGGCTCTCTGCACATGGAGGCCTCCTGTGCAGAATTGGCTTGCCATGCAGAGGTTATTTCTGCAAGGGCTGAACAAGGGCTTCTGCAAACCTGCACACGACACACACACCCAAAGCCTGTGTGCACACACACACCATGCACCCCGCCCAGGCACAAGTGCTGGGGCAGTGGGCAGCCCAGGTGGCAGCCCAGATGGAGTGTGGAGCAGTTTCTAAGCCAGCCTGTGTTTTGGGGCGTGGGGAGAAGAGGGTCTTGGCTGAGCAGGGCCACTGCAGGCTTGGTCATTGACCTGCCTGAAGCCTCCCAGATGGAGCTGGGCCGAGCAGGTGGCTGTGCCAAGGGGCCATACTGTGAAGTTCACTCCCCCAGCCTGGGTTGGCCCCACGTGAGGCTGACTCCCCTCAGACATCTCCCGTGCCCACCTGACACAATGGTGGAGCATCTCAGGCGTGTAGGCACACACGCAGTGTTAACCAGACACTGGCGCCTCTGCTAATACTGGGCATGAAGCCCAAGGGCAATCTACCACTGAGCTGCTCCCCAGCCCTTTTTTTATTTTTTATTTTGAGACAGGGTCTTGCTCAGTGGCCCAGGCGGGCCTGGAACTTGCGACCCTCCTGCCTTAGACTCCTGACTTGCTGGGATCACACAGGTGTGCACCACTGTGCTCAGCTGCCTTTGCTACTTTCTGTCTCAGTGGTCTTCACCTTGGCCTCTGACTCCACAGAGGCAGATGGCTCAATAGGGGCTGGGTCTCTGGAGGAGCAATGGTCACATTTGGCTTCCTTCATTCACTTACCAAATGCTCTCAGGTGCCTGCCTGTGTGGAGGTGGGGCTGCTCAGAGACTGACCATCCCAGAAATTGGCCTACAGGGGCCAGCATGTACTCATGGCCAGGGGGATTTTTATAGGATCACCCAGTAAAATGCAGAAAAACCAATTAAACTTTTCTTTCAGGTAAATGATGAATAATTTTTATTGTAGTTTCCAAATCAGCAGAGCCCATACTTACCCTAGAAAGTTACTGGATGTCTGTGTTAGGTTTGACTGGTGCCTCATTCTTCATTTGACAATCTGGAGGCCCTATAGGTTCCTGGAGAGGCATTCAGGGAGGGGGCTGAAGCCACAGGGCAGAGGAGGCAGGGGCACCTGGGCTCTTCTCCTGGAGCTGGGGAGCCCTGAGGAAGGGAATTGGGAAGTCTGGGGGACCTGGTGCTGACTGCAGTCCCCTGTCTGCAGGTAGCCATGGTGCCCCAGTCTGCCCACTAGCCAGCCACCATGTCCCGTGAGGCTGGCTCGTGCCGCGTGGGAACTGGGGCCAGGGCAAGGTCTCGGAAGCCCAAGAAGCCACACTACATCCCCCGGCCCTGGGGCAAACCCTACAACTACAAGTGCTTCCAGTGCCCCTTCACGTGCCTGGAGAAGTCCCACCTCTACAACCACATGAAGTACAGCCTCTGCAAAGACTCCCTCTCACTGCTGCTGGACTCCCCAGACTGGGCGTGCCGCCGTGCCCCCTCCTCTCCCAGGCCCCATATGTCTACCCCAGATGGTTCTGGGGACCCCCCAAGCCGTGGCAGGCAGCCCACCGTGCCAGACGCCATGGTCACTGACAGCCTTTCCCAGCGCCATTGCAGTGAGGGCCCTAAGCCTGGGGCCAAGGGGTCTCCAGAGTCACTGCCCACTCTGGCCAGGGCTGCTCAGAAGGGTCCTGGCCCTGGTGGGCTCCTGATGGAGTCCTGGAAGCCAGAGCTGGGCAGTGGTACAAGGAGCATGGCTGTAGGGGCTGTAGCCTCAGCAGGCCCTGAGAGAAGTGTCCCCTGCTACCCACCACCCACCCCGGGTGAATTCCCAGAGGCCCAGAGCATCCACCTGTCACTGCTGGGTGTCAACTACCCTCTTGGCCCTGGCCTCTTCTCCTACCTGGGTCCATCACTGGCTGCTGCTGCCCACATGCCCTTCTTGGCCTCAGCCAGCCCTCTGCTGCCCCCCGCTGCCACCTTCCCCTCCCCACAGTCCCCTGAGCGGGCCGCCCCAGCCCCTCGCCTGTATTATCCTCTGCTCCTGGAGCAGAGTCTGGGGCTTCCAGCTGGCAGGGCCGGCCCTGCCAAACCCTCTATGCCCCCTAAGGGACCCCCTGGGACTCTGACTCCTGGGCTGCTGAAGGTGCCCATTCCAGGGCTGGGGGGGGCCTGGCCCTATGGCACCCCCAGGGATCCAGGGCAGGAGGGAGACCCCCAGAGACAGCTGCCCCTGGGGAGCAGGCTGGAGCTCCAGAAGGCCTCCTCAAGCCTGGCGAAGTTTGGTTCCCAGAGCAGGTGGGTGCCTTGGACTGCGGGTTCTGGGGATGGAAAATTTAGGGAAGGGCTGGGTTGGGGGTGGACCCTGTTCCAAGCTAACTTGCTGGGAGTACAGGCTCCAGGCCACAGAGGAGAACTGAGACCTGAGAGCATCTCATCTGTCTTTGGGGAGCTCCTAGCCCTAGACTGGCACCTTATTCCATTTCCCTGGGGCTATGGGTGACATGATGGTCAGGGACCCCAGGGGCAGGGCTGGGGCACTGTGGGGGGCTTTGTGACCTTCTGATTGACTCTTATTCTGCAGCCTGCCATCAGGCTCCTCCCTGATGCTCTGGCCTGAGGACAAGGAGCTGGGTGACCCCAAGGCCTCAGGTCCTGAGGTCCATGTCGCCCAGCAGTCACAGGCCCAGGTGCTCGGAAGCCCAGAACCTGTGGGTGAGGACCTGACCCAGGCCCTCGGCGACTATGCCAGGGTGGAACAGTACCTGGGGCAGTTGATGCCTGTTGGGGGCCTGGCCCCCCAACCTCTGCGGGAGCAGCTAGGAAAGATCCGTCGAGAGCTGCTCACCATCCACCAGGCACTGGAGCGGGCAGCACGGCCACTGGACACACCTCTTGACCTCTCTGTGAAACGGGTGCCTGCCAAGGGACCTGAGGCACGAGCAGAGGCCTGGGAACTGCCTGAGCTGGGCCCCACACTGGCAAGGGGGACCCCTGAGACTCCCAGCATGCTGGGCCACACAGCACCTGAGCCCTTCTCCAGCCATACCACCAAGTGTGAGGCAGACTCCAGTGTCCCACCCCCCGGCCTTCCCCTCCAGGCGCATGAGGACCCTGTCATTCCTGGCCGTGGCTGGGGTACTTGTGTCCGGGCTGGGGGCTCCCAGACCCCTAAGGATATCCCTGGCCTGCAGAGCCCCACAGGTGCTGAGGTCTAACCACAGCCACTAAGTGTGATGGCCCTGCCCCTGCCCTGGGCCCCCTGCCAGGAGCCTGTCCAGCCTGTGCATGTGGACAGACCCCACTAGCTTTGATTGAGGCTGTCTCAGAGCCCTGTGGAAATTGCTAGGTCATGGTTATTTATTGATCACAGTCATAGACATTAAATAGATACCACCTTCAAACACGCTGCCTGGGCCTCCTTCCTTTGCTGCCCCAGCAAAAGTGCCTGGGCATTCCCAAGGAAATGTCAGAGCCTAGACATTTTGGGTGGGCAGTGTCCCTGACCTCCCTGCTGGCCTCCCACTTTCTATCCCAATGCCCTTACTTAGCCCTCCTTGAGGGGCTAGGGACAGAGACAGGATGGGCAGGGAGATGCCTGCATAGTCTGGGCTGCTCAGGATGATCTCACTTGCTTTTTAGGGGTGGGCAGGGTCCTGGGCATCCTGCAGCCCCAGTCAGCCCAGTCTGCCCTAGCACAGCTTGTATGTGGTTACATGATGCCTCTTGCATTCTGTGGCTCAGGGCTGCTCACCCTATGTGGCCTTCTCTGGGCCCCCGCCAGTCCCTGCAGCCATGATAGGCATCGGTGGCCTTCACAGCTCGCTGCCTCCCTCCCAGTGCCCGCTTGGCCTTCCAGGGTGGGGGTGGGCATGTCCTCCATGGCCACCGGGAACGCCCAGTACAAGCTGCCCTCCAGGTGCCATTCCTGTCTGTACCTGGCTGGCCAAGCTGGGACTGGGCCAGCCAGGCTAGGGCCAGTCAGAGCAGGACTCTTGACTGCCCCATTGACCGTGCTGCCTGGTGATAGCATCAGACAGCCACCCCACTGCAAGGCGTTACAGGCAGTGTCTGGAGCTGGGGTGCCAGCTGGCTGGGTGAGGAACACAGAGTGGGTTGCAGATTGGGGTCAACAGGTACCAGCTGAGTACTCTCTGCCCAGAGGCTTCCCAGGGGCTATAGGGCAGAGCCAGCTGGTGTCTGAGGACAGAGGTCCTGAGTCTGAGGTAGACCCTGTGGCACCCCATGTCCACTGCACCCCAGTTCCTCATGCTGGAGGTAGCCTCACAGGAGCAGAGTCTGAACCAACCTGCCTTTGTGGAGGGGTGGGAGGAGGGTGACTCGGCCAGCAGGTCACCTTCCCCAAAGCCCTAATGCAAAGGTCCTGCCTGGGGGCAGTGGCCTGGGGATGCCTGGTTCTGGCTGAGATGGGGCCTGTTGGAAAGGGTTAGGTGAGGCTGAGAGGCACCCAGGCACATAGCAGAAGTGGGAAGGTAAGGCCTGTGTGCGGGTTTGGGAGAAGGCCCAAGGCAGGAAGTTGTCAGCAGCCTGGGGACTTGGTCCAGGTTCCAGAGCTTCCTTGGGCTCTTGCATAACTGGGACTAGCCAACTGCCCCTCCCATTTGTCCCTGCAGGGAAACTGCCAGGCAGCTCCACCCCTCCCTCCACCTGTCTCCAACAACAGAGGCCAGGCTGCCAAAACAAGAGCAGGGAGTCTGACCCAGAAGGGACTCTGGCTGGCTACTCTGGATGGGGGCATCAGAGAGTCCTAGAAAGAACCCACCTAACAGATCAGGGCTTGGAGGTCTCCCTGAACTGGTCACAGACAGGGGCTGAGACTGGCAGGAGCTAAGGGAAGGGGTCCCATGAGCAGGTGAGTTTGGGAAATGCCACTTATCTGCCACTCCCTCACTCCCACCCCAGGACACTGCAATGCTGTGCCTTTTATGGGTGGGCCACATCTCCCAGACTCCAGCTCCAAGGTACCTGATCATCTGGGTAGTTGCTGAACTTGGGGAGCAGACAGATACCCCAGATCAGCCCCATGGTGCCTCAGGAAAGGCACCAGGAGCCACAGTGGGCCATTGCCACCTTTCTTGCAGCTACAGAAGAACTGAGACTGACTCCACCCATCCTCCTGCCTCTGGCCTCCTCCCCAACTTCCCAACTTCTTGAGCACCCCTGCTGGCCACCTGATCCCCACTGTATCTCACACTGGACCAGCCTGGAGACCTCATTTGTTCCCGGCCGCCCCGGCTGCTTGGGCAGATCCTGGCACCTGCAGGGGCTGCAGGGGGGCCCCGAGGCCTGCACTGCTCCTCAGATGGCCTGCTCTTTCTGACAGCTGGGGCTGCACCCTGCATCCATGTGCTGGACCTGGAGGGACGCTCCATTTGCCGCCTGTCCTGCTGCATGCGGGAGGCTGGGAACTTTGTTCCAGAGGATGTGGCTGTAACAGCTTCGGGGCTTGTGGTGGTTAGCGACCTCATCCATGGGGCTGTCCATGCTCTTCAGCACACTCCCCGGGACCCTCAGGGGCACTGGGTGACGGTGGGCACATTCCTGTCCCCTCGAGGGCTGGCTGTGGATGCCCTTGGCCGATTCCTGGTGACAGATTATGTGCGTGGGGCTGTGCACAGCTTCACATTGGGCCCTACTTGGGAGCCCTTGGCCCCAGCCTCAGTGCTGGGTCTGGAGGGCCCTTGCTGGGTGAGCCCAGAGCCTGACGGGGGCCTTGTTGTGAGCGAGGAGTTTGGGGATGTGTGGCTGTTTGGCAGTGCCTGCCAGCCCCTGGGCTCCCTGGGGGCCCTGAGGGGGCATACCTTTGGTCGCCCAGCAGGGGTGTGCTCTGATTCAGAGGGCAGTGTTATTGTGGCTGATGAACAGAGGCGCCAGGTGACCCTGTTTCCCAGGGCTGGGACGCCTATCTGTTTGTTGTCAGAGGGGCTGAAGCGACCCTTGGCTGTGGCCTGTTCACCCCAGGGCCACCTTGTGGTGGGAGATGCGGGGGACAACCACATCAAGGTGTACCAGTATCTTGGGAGTTGGCCTGATGATAGGCGGTAAGGGCAGGCCTCACCATGCCTGGCCAGCCTGAGGCTATGAAGCACCATGGGAGGCTGGTGGGCTCTTCTGGGGCTACTGGCCATGCTTCATGACTCTGAGCCCCCATTATTCCCAGACCTGGTCCTTTTGGTGAGTACTTGCATCTCATCCACAGCCAGAGATTAGCTGCCTTTCAAGCTTCCTCTACAAATCTCCTAAACTGGGCCCTCTCTGTGTCTTCATCCAGTGTGCCCCGGCCCTGCACTCAGCATACCCTATCCACTCAGACCCTGGCTTGCTGACTCAGGTCTCAGGAAGCCTGGGCTTTCATGCTGGCAGTAGAGGCTGGAGGTCCTTGGTGTGGTAGGCTGCCTGCCAGCACATACCAGGGAGGAATCCTAATCAGAGGCAGGCAGGGTGGGTGTGGCTGGGCTGGGAGGCTTGGGGCAGGGGTGTGGTCCCTCAGTGTCCCCCAACCTCAGAGGCACCCACAGTACTGAGTTTTCAGCAGCTTTTCTGGGTTGAGCAGAGGTAAGGAGGAGGCAGAACAGAGGGGCAAACTTTGAGGTAATTTGGGAAGCACATGGCTGGGTCTGGAGTCTCAGTGCCCGCTCCTCCACTCCCCCATGTGAAACCATTTTGAAGACTGTCTGAGTCTTCAATTCTCTGCAAATTGCATCCAAAAAGCTCCAGGTGCACGGGGCAGGAAGGTTGGGAGGTTCTAGGTAGCACAGGTCCTGAGTAGCCTTCCTCTGAGGACAGACTTCTGGTGCTTTAAAAAAAAAGGAGAAAAACCATGGCCTTTTCTCCCATGTTACAACTGGGAAAATGAGACTTGAAAGGGGACAAGTGTGGGGTGGGTGCTTGGGGGTTTTACTCAGCAGTCTGCGAACCTGTGAGGGGTCTTCATTGCCTTGCCCGGCCCCTGCAGGCTGTGAGGTGGCGCTCCATCTATCACCAGGACACTGACATCTGTGGTTACACCTGTTGAGATTTTCTCAATATGTCCGGGCCCCTGTGGGTGGGGGATTAAATGGGCAGATGTAGAAAGCAAGGAGAGTAGGTGCACAATAAATGTTAGAAGCTGCCCTGGTCTGAGATTTTGCGCCTGTGGCGGGAGGGGCTAGTGACTCCTGAGTGCGCGCTCCTGGTAATCCCGTGGCTGCGGCCTAAACTGGTCCCAGCTGGCTTCGCACAGCAGGCCTGCAGAGCTCTGGGGCAGCCCATAGGCAGATAGTAGTGTGAGAGGTACGGCCTGGGGCCGCGGACAGCTCCTTCAGGATTCCACGCGGGGCCTGGCGGTCCCTTTCCCCCCTGGGAAGGCGGGGCCAAGGGGCGTCGGGGTCCCCCAGGGCCGGGCCCGCCGGATCCCTCGGACGAGGATACCGCTCAGGCAGGACCGCCGCGCGCGCGGAACGCTCGGGCGCGGCCCGCGGGCTGCCCGGGCGCCTTTGGGGGCTGGACCGTCGCGCGGCAACGCGCAGAGCGGGCGGAAATGGGGCTAGTGTCCCGCGGCGCGGCCGCGGCGGGGCTGGGGGCCGCGAGCGCTGTCGTCCGCCCGGGCCCGCCCGACGCGGTCCCCAACCCCGTCCCCTCCCCGCCGCCCGGGGGCGCGGCCCGGGGCAGCAGCCGGTGAGCAGGGGGGAGGCCGGTGTCTGCGGGGAGTCCGGGGAGCCTCCGGCCGGGCGGCGGGAGCGAGGGTCCGTGGGGCGTCTCCGGGCCGCGGGCTTGTTTCCTCGTCCGCGCCGCGGGGACGCCGCTGCCGCCTGTCTGCGCCCGCCTGGGCGCGCCGACGGGGCCTGGGGCGTCCCGGCCTCGGCTTCTCACCGCGGGGACGGGCGAAAGAGGTTCACCTGTTCGGAAGGCAGGAGAGTTTCGTTTCGTTGTTTAAACCATGCGGGTGGAGCTGCACCCTGGAGAGGCCTCACCCGAGGAGGGTTCCAGCGGGTGTCCCCCGCGTCCCCTGGCCGGTTCATGCGGAGGCGGAGCTCCGCGGGAGCAGTTCTTTCGCCCCCGCCTCGCGCTGGGAGCTGTTTCCTTCCTGGCAGAGGAGCTCGCCCGGGCTCAGGCCGTGCTTTCAACCAGGGCTTTCAAGATGCTCTCCTTGCCCAAATCCTGCCTGCCTTTCAGTCCCGCGCCTTCTCTTCTATCGATCGCCTGCTCTTTCATCTTTTTCTGGCTGCTGGATTCCCCGCAGCCTGGCGAGCGCTCTCGCTTGCGCCGCCGTCACTCCTAGAGGCTGAGGTGGGAGTAGAGATGAGAATTTGCCCCATCATTTGTTGAGTTCTCTGGCGCCCTACAGATCCGAACATAAACATCTGCCTTCCAATCTCCTTCCTTAGACGTGAGGAGCTATTTATCTTGTTTTGCTTTTAAGGTAAACGTTGTACATAAACCATGCTACACACAAAGGAAGAGCACAGATTGTGTGCATGCAACTTACCCAGCTACTCACAATCTGTTTAATGTTAGGCCAAAGGTGTTTCTCTTCCATCAATAGCCATGGACCGTTTCCCTCGGTTCCTGTGGAAGATGTCCCCCACCAGGCGTGATGATTCACAGCTGATGTGTCCTGAGGGGTTGACTGACAGGAAAAACTTATACCATTCTGAGTTGTCGACTGTGGCAGTCACCAGCCAAATGCTGGGCACCTCACATCAGAATCTCTCTGTCCCTCTCACAGTGCCCCTGGTGCCTTGTGTCAGTGGTTCCCTGGAGTCAGGCCCTGCAGAAGGGACTGGAAAAGAAATTGGCCCTTGATGCCAGCCATGGGGTCCCCTGTTGGTCATGAGGGTTATCCCAGTGGTATCAGCTGATTGACTGCCTTCTCAAAATATTGTGGGGAAGGGGCATCCGGGAGTTCTGCAGCTGGATCTGTAGGTACCCTTTTCAACCAGGACCCATAGTTATCAAAGTACCCTCCAGCTACTGGTCTGGTGTACCTGCAGGGCTGATAGCAATTACACCACGGTCTCTTAAGCCCTGGCCGATTGTGTCTGTGTGAGGCCCTCACAGACATGTGTGTCCTACTTGTCTCTAAGGGTTTCATGAGCGCTGAACCTGGAGGCCCATGTTGAGTCCAAGGTCTGTTTCCCTCCCTTAGTGTGGCCACCAGCTTGGGGGTCTTTGCTCAGGATGTCTGCTGTCATTTATGTAGGCGAGGTGGGCAAACATAGGCACCCAGATCCTGCTGGCTGTAGTGTACTTTCCCTTCATCCCCATCCAGGTCAAGGAGCTCCTGGCCCAGGTGCAGCAGGCCCTCACCACCATATGGGGCAAGGTGGTTCTGTCCATTAGGCCTGTTGGAAAGGACTCTGGTGAAGGAATGAGAAGCTGCCCTTCTTTGCAGGGGGTGCCTCCAAAAAGGTTTCAGCCTCAGTAGTTCATCTCTGCGAAGGAAAGGCCTGGGGCCCTGCAGAGTTCAGGATTTGCAGCTGCTTGGGGCTTTTCTTAATGCTCCAAGGCCACATTGAGATAGTGAGGGGCCAGGAAGGCTGGTGTCCTCTCAGTCTGAGAGAACATGAGGGTATTCTTCCATACCTCCAGGGCCCATGAACTGCCACCCCATGTCTAGATGACTATATGGTTGAAGAAATACATCCCAAAGGTGGGAAAATACTCCCCTGCTGGGAGCCCTGATCTGAGGTCGCTGCTGGGAATCCCAGGGAAAGATGAGTACCGCTCAGGGTCATTGCAGGGAGGGTGGAGAGTCAGAGTGGATACAGAAACCCTGTGAGAACAGCAGAGTCTATTTTTCTGAATGTGGTGGCCGGTGGATGCTCTCCCTGCTGTGAAGGGGAGGCTCCTTCAGATTCTGGCACCTCCTGGGTGCCTAACTATGTATGTATGGTTGGTTTCCCTCAGTCCAGAAGCACAGTGTTTTAAATTTTTATCTTTTCTTTTTTTTTTAATTTATTTTTTGGTTGTAGATGGATACAGTACCTTTATTTTATTTATTTATATGTGGTGCTGAGGATTAAACCCAGGATCTCACATGTGCTAGGTGAGTGCTCTACCACTGAGCCACAACCCCAGCTCTCTTTATTCTTGTTAACTTTTTTTTTAGTTGTTGATGGACCTTTATTTATTTATGTGGTGCTGAGGATCGAACCCAGTGCCTCACTCATGCTAGGCAAGTACTGTACCACTGAGCCACAACCCCAACCCCTATTCTTGTTAACTTAATATATGAATCCTGGTTTGTTAAAGTTGTAATTTTTAAAAAATATTTTGTTTATTTTATTTGTATTTTTTTTTTAGTTGTTGATGGACCTTTATTTTTTAAATTTATTTGTATCGAACCCACTGCCTCACACATGCTAGGCAAGTGCTCTGCCACTGAGCCCCCAAAAGTTGTAATTTTTAAAAAATATTTTTGTAGTGTTGATAGACCTTTATTTTTTATTTATTTATACGTGGTGCTGAGAATTGAACCCAGTGCTTCACACATGCCAGGTAAGTGCGCTACCACTGAGCCACAGCCTCAGCCCCTATAATTTGTTTTACTTTGTTGAGACTGTACATTTTGCCATATGCTGCTCAAAAAAATCTCTAGCCTGGTGCCATGGCACACATCTGTAATCCCAGCTATGTGGGAGGCTGAGGCAGGAGGATTGCAAGTTCAAAGCCAGCCTCAGCAACTTAGAGAGGACCTAAGCAACTCAGTGAGACCCTGCCCCTAAATAAAAAGGGCTGGGGATGTGGATCCGTGGTTAAATGCCCCTAGGTTCAACCCCTGTACCAAAAAATTAAAAATAAATAAATAAGAAAAGTTAGGGATGCAGCTTGGTGGTAGAGCTCTTGCTCAGCATGTGTGAAGGTCCTGGGTTCAATCCCAGGCACCACAAAAAAAAAAATATATATATATATATATACACACAGATGATCAGAGTCCTTTACCTGTAGCTCAGGTGCCCCTTTCAGGTGATATCTATCATGCACATCACCTTGACTTGCTATTGTACATGCAGTTGCTGCTTCATGGGGCAACACTCAGGCTGGCCTCAGGAGCATAGCCCATGTGAGATGGGTGGCCAAGACCTACCAATGTCTTCCACCAAACCCAGAACTGGGTTGCCCCAGTGTCTGCCAGGACTGTTTGCCACGTCCTGCAGCATGCCCTGACTCAGCCCTCTCCCCTCTCTTGCAGGGTCCCTGGCATGGTGCTCAAGGCCTTCTTCCCAACATGCTGTGCCTCAGCAGACAGTGGCCTGCTGGTGGGACGGTGGGTCCCGGAGCAGAGCAGTGCTGTAGTGCTGGCTGTAGTGCACTTTCCCTTTATCCCCATCCAGGTCAAGGAGCTCCTGGCCCAGGTGCAGCAGGCCAGTCGGGTGGGCATGGCCGTGCTGGGCACCTGGTGCCACCGCCAGCAAGAACCTGAGGAGAGCCTGGGCCACTTCCTGGAGGGCCTGGGCACCATCTTCTCCCATGAGCCTTGGCTACAGCTGTGCCGGGAGAGGGGCAGCAAGTTCTGGAGCTGCAAGGCCATCCACCGGCAAGTGTCTGCTGCCCCTGATGTCCCCAGCGAAGACCAGGTCATGCTAATCTTCTATGATCAGCGCAAGGTGCTGCTATCCCAGCTGCACCCACCTACAGTCGTATCTGATCACCAGGATGGAGATACTATGGCTAGTACTGGGGGCCTTGCTGTGGTCTTTGATACGGTGGCACGCAGCGAGGTGCTGTTCTGCAGTGACCAGTATGATGAAGGCCCTGTGCGGCTGAGCCACTGGCAGTCAGAGGGTGTGGAGGCCAGTGTTCTTGTGGAGCTGGCAAAGCGGGCCTCAGGGCCAGTCTGCCTGCTGCTAGCCTGTCTGCTGTCACTGATCTCAGCAGCCAGTGGCTGCCGGTAGGTACTCCTGGGATTTGGAGGGTATGGAAAATGGGCAGGCCATTAAGAGTTGCCCCTCAAGGGTGCAGGGACCCAGGCTCATGTGGGCCCTTCCTTAGGTGTACAGCTCACCCTGGGACCTCAAATTCCCTTCCCTCCCCTGCACATCTCATGGGACATCCCAGGGGTGGCTGTGGTTCCTGTGTTTCTTACTCCTGGGGTGGAGCCAGTTCTTCCAGCAACCTTGGTTATTGCATGGGGGCCCACCAGACGGGGGTATGAGCTGCAGATAGCTCAGATCCTTGAAAGAGAAATCAGATGAGGTCTGCCCTTCCTGAGGTGCTGATTCTTGAGGCACACAGGCCCAGTGCTTTCCTGCTGCCCCCACTTCTCCACCCAGCAGGGCTTCAGGTGCTGCAATTGCTTCCTCCAGGAGAGGCAGTCCCTCCAGGGTATGGGGTGGCATTCAGTCACCCAGGCTGACTGCCTGGGTGCTGGCTGATCTCCAGAAGCACCTGCAACGGTGCCAGGAGTGCCAGGGGGTGTTGTGAACAGAGGGCTTAGGAGCTGGGAGCCCCTCTCAGCCTGAGGAGATGTTTCTTTGGTGCTATCTCCCTGTGGAAGCAACTACACGTCCTCATTTGTCTCCTTCCCTGAGGTTTGGGGATTTGCCTTCCCTACCTACTCAGGGGCTCTGAGTAGGCTTGGGCACTGGCCTGGGAAGTGAGCCCCTGGCAGTCTAGGGGGACATACTTGGCTTGTGGGAGCTGCTGGGGATCTTGATGTGAAGAGTGAGTTTGAGGTTTCATGATAGCCTTGGGATGAATGAGGTGGAGGTATGTGTTGAACGGAGGTGCAGTTCTGTCAGAGAAGGTCTTCAGCTTTTATCATGTTCTCAGAGGACCCAGGAAAGTTAAGAGCTGCTCGTGTGCACTAGATATTGATTCTCCTGTCAGACATATGGTTGGTGGCTATCAGCACTGAAGGCATGACTGTCACTACAGGAGTAAAGCCCCCTTCCCCCCTCATGGTTTTGTGCCTTGCCTAGCAGCTTCAGGGGTGTCCTGAGGGACCTAGGCCATGCAGAGCCTATCTGCAGCCTTGGAGAGACCATTGCACAGGTGGGGGTCTCCATGCAGCCAGTGAGAAATCACCTTCTGCCTGGTTGGCACTTAGGATGAGGAGGCACATTCTTGGAAGTGACTCAGAGCCAATCATTTGAAGAGGAAGGAGGCCTTTCAACCTTCTAAGGTCAGGTCTCCCCTTCCTTCCCGGGTCTTAGGCATGCATTAGTTGTAGCTCTGCACTTTCTAGGAGCCTTTTAGTTTTTTCCTGCCTACAGAGAGGCAGACGTAATGGTGTTTGTGCCCCTGGACGTGGGTCTCTGGTTCTCAGACTTCTATGCATAAAGCCAAGTTGCCATTGGGCAGTTTTTCTACCTTAGCCCTCAAACATCTCTAGTATGTGAAAGCCTGTGGGTATGCCTTGTGAGAAAGCCATGCTCCTTGTGGAGCCGTCAGCTCCAGCGACCTTTGCTGAGCCATCTGGCAGGCAGGGCAAGGCCCGGTGTCCAGAAGGTCCTGATACCATCTTGGGGCCATCTTGAGACTTAACCTTGGGAGTAGGCTGATGGGTGGAGATGTGCTTCAGGGCAGAGCTTTGTGAGGAAGGCAGGCTCAATGAATTGGGAGGCCACCTTCTGGGAGTTCTGCCTACCCGACTTGTGCTTCCTTGCTAGGCCCCGTGGGTCTCTGCAACCTCCTTGCCCTGCTGAGTTCTGGAGTGAGGTTACTGGGTTCTCAGACTAAGTCTGGCCTGGCTTTTGCTCTGTACCTGCAGGGTGAGGGGAATTAGCAGGAAGGAGCACCTGGAGAAACAGAGGCAGAAGCCCTGGTCTCTTGTGTTCCCTGCAGGCTGTGGAAACTGTGGCCCCTGCCCTTCATCAGGAGTAAGCTCTCCACCTGTGAACAGCTCCGGCACCGGCTTGACCATCTAACGCTTGTCTTCAGCACCCAGAAGGCCCAAAGTCCCGCCCAGCTGATGAGGTGTGGGCCTGGCTTGGGGTCTCCTTCCAAGGTGGGACGGCCATGGGCCCAGCCCTTTCCTCACCCCCATTTTGTACGAGACCTGTTGCACTGATGCCCTCAGCCAGGCCTCCCCGTGTGACCTCAGGCTTCCCTGGGCTGCCTCACATCACTCCTGGCTGACCCTTTTCCAGGAAGGCCAACATGCTGGTCTCTGTGCTCCTGGATGTGGCCCTTGGCCTCATGTTGCTGTCCTGGCTCCACAGCAGCAACCGAATTGGACAGCTGGCTGATGCCCTCGTCCCTGTGGCTGACGTGAGTGGGTCAGGGTGGAACCTGGTTCCTGGGTGGAGGGCTCTCCTAGAGGAAGCTGACTCCCCTTTGTTGCCTGGAGCAGTTTTCTTGTCCTCACCTTAAAAATACCCTGATCATGTGCTGTTGGGGTCTTTTGGGACCTGGGAGTTCTGCCTACCCGACTTGTGCTGTGTCTTGTGGGGCAGCATTTGCCAGGTACCCACCTTCCCTTCCTGAAGGTGCCTATGTGCATTTGTAGTTGAGGCTTTTAAAGGGAGCCCCTCCTCCCATCAGGTCCAGTATCGTGACTCTTCATTGCTTCTCCTCTCTGGGATCAGTTTTGCTCTCCTGGCTGCTGGTGCCTTCTGTGGTCAGCATCAGGAAACTTCTCAATGCCTGGGGCTGTCTGCATTGATTGGGATTCCCATGCTGAGACCCAGGGGCACAAGTTTGGTGTCTGTGTCCCTGACTTCCCCTGCAGTGTCTGTGCACCATGCTCAAGTCAGGGGCAGCTCTTCTGGCTCCTCCCTCTGGCCCGCCTACAGTATTTCCACAATGCCTTGGAGCCATGTCTCCCTTGCTTGGAGCTGAAGTCCTTTCTCTCCCATTAGGAACTTGTCTTCCTTTAGGGTGGTTCCTTTTGCCCTTTAGCCCAATCGAGGCCTTTAGAGACTAGTCTCTGCCCTGTCATTGTCTAGGCGGCAGGGATGGGCTTGCTTATGGCCAGGCCAGGACTCTGGGGGCAGGAGCAAGCACCTCTTGGCTCTCCTTGGGCTGTGGGGATGCATGGAGGCCAGCACAGAAGGAAAGAGGGGGAGGGCTTGGCTGCTTCCACACTCTACCTCTTGGCCAACTTTGTCCTAGACCTCCCTTTTGCAAAATTGCTCAAAAATATCAATATTTAATTAAAAAATGAAAGTTTCTTTTTACTGCCATGCGCTTATCCCTTAAATATTAAATAAGTTCTATTTATAAAGAATGTTCTTCTCTTCTTGCCAGTTCTGAAACAACTGAGATCTTAGTGTGGAGTTGGGAGGGGTCTTTGATGTGGGTGGGTGGGAATGCAGAGGTGTTGCTCCTGTGGCCTTGCTTTGGCTGCAAAGCTGAAGGCCCTTCAGGGCCTACCCCTGTGGACAATGCTGTTCCTGTACCCTGGCTCCCCTGGGTGGCTCCCCAGCTTCCCTGCTTGTTTTCAAGGTCCCTGTGCTATCTCTTGTCCTTGTCCTATCCTCTGGGGGACCCTGCTTCCAGTGATCCCACCTGTTGTCTGGGCCCTTGCTGGGCCTGATACCCTCTCACTTTGCTGAGGTTATTCTCAGGCCTCTGTTGGAAGGTGGTGGGGTGGAATCTTTGGCAGGCTTCCCTGCAGGGCTTGAGGTGAGCCATTATCCAGCTTTGGACATGTTGAGGCATTGGGTTGAGGTGAAAGTGGTGAGATGGGAGGGAGAGGAATGGTCTTTTTTTTTTTTTATATGTTGATGAACCTTTATTTTATTCATTTATTTATATGCAGTGCTGAGAATTGAACCCTGTGCCTCACACATGCCAAGCAAGCGCTCTGCCACTGAGCTACAACCCCAGCCCAAGAGAAATATTCTTATGTGGAAGTTGGTGCTCACTGAGGACCATGTGGCCAGTGGGCCAGGGGGCAACTAGAGCCTGCTGGGAGAGGTCCAAGTCCCAGAACTCATTTGTGAAGAGAGGTTCCATGGCCAGGCTGGGAAACATTGCCCACCTACATTAGGAGATGGTAGTCTGAACCTGAGGAGGAAGGATGCATGGACTGTCTTTGCTTTGCCCAATGAGCTGGGCTCAGCAGGAGCCCATTATAGACAATCTCAGGAGGTGCAGATACTGACCCAAACTACCTACCTGCCCCCAACATGCCCCCTACTACCATGTCCCTGCAGCACGTGGCCGAGGAGCTCCAGCATTTGCTGCAGTGGCTGATGGGTGCACCAGCTGGGCTTAAGATGAACCGGGCGTTAGACCAGGTGCTGGGCCGCTTCTTCCTGTACCACATTCACCTGTGGATCAGTGAGTGCCTAACAGGGGGTATGGGTAGTCCCAGCAGGGCTTCATGGCACAGGAACCTGATCCCCACCTAAGGAGGACTGTGGGGCCCAGGTAGGCCCTTCCTCCTTTGTCCCCTCTTCCTGGCTTCCCGTGCATGTGAAGCCTGCTGTGCTAGGCCATCTCAGCTGAGGGTCAGGGCCAGTGGCATGGTCTGTGCACTTGAAATTCCGTGAGGGGTCCATCCTTAGAAGCTGGGGATGGGGGCGGTCCCAGGACCACCTCAAGCATTTCCTCAGGGCTGGCCCTGTCCTGCCAGGCTACATCCACCTCATGTCCCCTTTCATCGAGCGCATCCTGTGGCACGTGGGTCTCTCAGCCTGCCTGGGTCTGACAGTTGCCCTATCCATCCTGTCGGACATCATCGCTCTCCTCACCTTCCACATTTATTGCTTCTATGTCTATGGTGCCAGGTAGGCATGTACTTCCTGGGTGCAGCCCTCCCAGCCCAAGGTGAACAATAGGCTCTGGGGCCAGTGGGTGAGCTGTGTAGTGTGATGTGGGCTTGGCTGGCCCTCAGTGCCTGCGTCCTGCAGGCTGTACTGCCTAAAGATCTACGGCCTATCATCTCTCTGGCGTCTCTTCCGGGGGAAGAAGTGGAATGTTCTGCGCCAGCGGGTGGACTCCTGCTCCTACAACCTAGACCAGGTACCAGCAAGGCTTGTGTGGGAGGTGCTCCTGGCTATAGCTAGCCTACATGGCTGACCCCATCTCCATTCCTTCTGGCCCTGCCAGTGTAGCTTCTTGGGCTCTACCCGGGCAGCCTGCTCTTATCCATAGTTGCCATGGGGAGGGGGTGCCTTCAGATAGTGCAGGTTTTCCCCCAGCTAGGAGATAGACCCTGCTTCCACTCCTCAACTCCCTGGTCTCTCTAGGCCCTGAGGCTTCAGACACAGAGCCTACTCTGGCTTGTCCCATTCTCTTACTAGCCCAGGGACAGTCTTTCCTAAAGTGAGCTGTGTATCCCACTGGCCAGTCTCCCCATGAGGCACCATGTCCACAGGGCTCCTGGGTGTACCCTGTGTGGTATTAAGAAAGCTGCCTGAGCAGGCTGTCCTGAGTGCATTCAGGAGGCTGAAAGATCCGGACTGTAGTTGCAAGATCAGTAGGGGTGGGCAACAGAATATGGCCAGTGCTATAAGGGCTGTCCTTGCCCAGGGTCTTGTGATGCCAGGTGTGCTGGCCCCTTCTCCCCACAGCTGTTCATTGGGACCTTGCTCTTCACCATCCTGGTCTTCCTTCTACCCACCACAGCCCTGTACTACCTGGTGTTCACCCTGGTGAGCCAAGCATATTATTACATGGGGTCATTGCCATCTCTGCCTGTGAGACAGGCAGCTGTGGGTCAGGCTGTCCACCCCATAGGCCACATTAGCTTGGTTGTTCTAGACCCTCTGGGCAGTGCTAGGTCCTGGAGTAGTTAAAGGTCCCTAACCCTTCCTGGTCTGAGGCATGTGGCTTATGCTGGAAGAAGAGGTGGGGCTATGGAGGAGCGCTCCTTCAGTGCTGTGTGCTGGAGGTGGGCAGCACCCTGCTGGCCCAGGCCCTCTGGCATAATTTGTCAGCACGGGGGCCATGGGATGCACCATCTCTGACCTGGTGGGGGAGGTTGACTGCTCTGTCCCCGGCTCTGCCCAGGGCAGGGCTGCTGTTTCCTTCCTGCCTCCCGGGTATCTGGGCCTTAGGATCAGGGACCTTGGCCATAGCCCAGAACTGTTGGGTTCCTTTGCTTGGGGGCATGGCCAGCATGCTCTGGTCATGTCCTGGCTCAGAAGCCCTCAGTGTTGCCCCTACTGCAGCTCCGGCTCCTGGTGGTCACCGTGCAGGGCTTGATCCATCTGCTCGTGGACCTCGTCAACACCCTGCCTCTGTACTCCCTTGGACTCCGGCTTTGCCGGCCCTACAGACTGGCAGGTGAGTGCTGTGTACTGAGCACCAGTCGCTTGGCAGGCCCTGTCAAAGCAACTACCACACTGGCTGTCACACTTGCATCTCCTTCCTGGAAGCAGTAGCATGTGTGATGTGTATAGCAGGGCAGACAAGGCCTCCTGGTCCCAGACATTGCTGAGCAGCTGCCTTCAGTGAGGTGGAGGGAGAGGCCCCTCTTAGGCTGAAGTTCAGGTACACAGAGACTTGAGGCCCAGAGGCAGCTCTTTCTATGCCTCCATCCCTTCTGTAATATGTGTGGCTTACTCTAGGGTCTGTCTACATTAGGTACATCTTGTCTGACTATAGCTCAGGGAAGATCCAGCCCCATGTGGTTGTGTGAGCACATGCCTGATAGTACCCACCAGCCTTGGAGGCAAACTGGGATGAGGGCTGCAGGCTGGCCAGGCCCTGTGTGATAGGAGTGCCCTGCACTGTCTAGCCAACACCCAGCACTTCAACTTTCTCTGCATAGTCCATACCACAGGTGGCTGCCCCATTGTGTTCTGATACTGGCTCAGGGGAGATGCCTTTGAGGAAGGCCGACCCTGGTGGATATGAGGCTGTGGGTCAGCTCATCTGGATCAGGGGCTTAGAGCACAGCAGGGGACCTGACAATGACCTGATAGCCACCATCTGGCACCCATTCAAGTGGTGTCCAAGGTGACCAGCATGCCCTGGTGGCTCTGCCAGCCAACTCAGAGCAGGAGGATGTAGAAACACATTTGTCAGCTTTGAGCCAAGGTCTGCCTCCTTGGAGGCTGGGCATCCCCCTGCTGCTGGACACCTACAAACCCTTTTGAGAACATCTTTGCAAGCCACTTTTCCTGCTGCCTCCAAATGGCCTAGGCCAGGGACCCATGTGCAGCTTTGCCCACGTGCCCTCTTCCCCGACCTCTTGTTCACCTCAGGGCTGGAGGACTAGGCAGGGGCAGAGCAAGTCCCCATGGCAGCCTGGCTCCTTCCTCACCACCCGTGGCTTATGGCCAGAGCAGGGTCCTTTTCACCTCATATGAAAAGCCATGGATGTTGTGTTCTCCCTCTCCATGTTAGCTTTGGGAACTCTTCACTCCTGCTCTTTTCCAGAACTTTCCACCTTGGGAGGATCTAGGCTAGAGAGCCTGAACTGCAGGCCAGGCTCCTGAGGGTCCTCAGATCAGCCAGCCACACAAAAGTTGAAGGACAGAGGCTAGTAGGGTGGCCACCACCCAGCAAATGCCCTGTCCTGTCAAGAAAGCAGCGTAGTCTGCACCCGCCTGGCACCTATCCTGTTCTTCCTAGCCTGCCAGACCTCAGCTTCTGCTTGCCAGTGACATTCAGAGGTTTCAACGTCGCCTAGGAGCCAGCCCCAAATAGGCAGATCCACAGGGTGTGGGGAGGGAAAGCTGTATATGCCCAGAAGGTCTGGGTGCCATCTGGGTGTGCCTAGGGGAAGGGGTCTTCACTGTTAGAAGTCTCCACCCATATCAGCAAGTGGCTGCTGCACCCCAGCAGGGTCCATGAGAGCTGTCTGTGGGGCCCATGTGCTTCATGGGGTAGACCTACCCACTCTTAAGCACCCTGTTCTCCTTACAGCTGGTGTGAAGTTCCGTGTCCTAGAGCATGAAGTAGGCAGGCCTCTTCGCCTCTTGATGCAGGTAAGACCTCTCTGTACCCTCCATTTCAACCCAGGACTGGGACTCCTACCATGTTCTGCCTGGTTCTGGAACAGCTGGGGCCAGCACCCAGTGGAGCCAAGGGGTAGATTCCATAGAGGAAGCCTCCCAGGCTTTTAGGCACCATGGCCAGCAGGGCTGGAACACTTACTGTGGTCTGCATGACTGATGCCTGGCCCGGTCTAGCCTATGAGGGCCCCCTGCCCAGAGTCACAGATACCCTGGGTTGCTGGGGGCTACCCCACTTGGCCTGGGTCATCTTTTGCCGTGGGCCCTATGGGACTCAAGTTCTGGATGGAACAGAACTGACTTTGTGAAAGCCTTGGGACATGCAGGTGTGCCCTGTGACTCTGCACCCATAAAACTCCTTCATCTTAAATAGTCCTGGGTGCTTGGTTCCTGCAGGAGGGAGCAGGGCAAGTTTGGGGTCACTTTCCAGGTGTCAGGCTGCCTCTTGGGTAAATCCTTCCTGCTCAATGTGGTGTCTTTTAGATGTTGAGGCAGCCAAGGACTGTGATTTTACCTGCCCCAGGAGGCCCTTGAGAGCTAAGTGAACCCTGGCAGGGAGCACTCCAAGAGAATGTATAGCTCCCACCTCATCTCGCTGTTCCAGGGGAATATAGATCACCTGCCTCCCTGGGGTCAGCCCAGCAAGCCACAGTGCCCATATCCCAGTGCTTTCTGTGCAGACATGGGTGAAACATTCCTAACAACCCACTAACCACTGCCCTGTCCTTCCAGATAAACCCTCTGCCCTACAGCCGTGTGGTGCACACCTACCGCTTGCCCAGCTGTGGTTGCCACCCCAAACACTCTTGGGGCTCCCTGTGCCGCAAGCTGTTCTTTGGAGAGCTTATCTACCCCTGGAGGCAAGGAGGGGACAAGCAGGATTGAGGGCCTGCCACAGCCCTCCCAGTACTACTGCACAGCTTGGTCTTCCTGCCCTCTGCCAGGGTGGTATTGACCTTGTGGGCAGGCCAGGTCACACTGTGCTCCTGAGTGAGGGCAGGCCTTGCTCTTGAGTGCCTGTTCTGGATCTTGGGGGCCTGTGCAGTCCCTGCCAGGCAGTCAGCTGCCACCCTACAACCCCATCCCTCTCTAGCACCATCTGCCTTGGGAGCCTCCCCCTGGTCTGTTGTGATGCCTGGCAGCCCCCAGGCTTGCCCAGGAGTACCACCACACCCAGACCCTGTGAGGGTGCTGGCAGGTCTTCCTGGCTGGTCCCTAGCAGCCCCACCCTGTCAGGTGGGGCGGAGGGACCCTCCCAGGATGCACTCCTAGGTCCCTGAGGACTTCCAGCTGCTGCAGTAGAATGACCCCCATCTGGGAGTTGAAGTAGCTGCTGACCCAGCCCCAGCCCTTATGGACCGGAGCCTCACCCTGAGCTAGGCAGGCTGGTTTGCCGGTGCTTCCTGGGGACTGCTTCGTGAGGAGGATGTTGACAGGACATTTGTGCCCTTTCGCTGGAAGCTGGGCCATCTGGTCAGCTGGAGTTGCCTTTTTGGAAACTGGGTGTCCAGCCACCTGGCTGCCCCACTTCTGCCCAGTACTCAATGGGACAGGTCCTTTGATGAAATCTTCCATCTTCTCACTGGCTTCTTGTGGAACGAGGCAGCTCCTTCCTGGGCAGACAGTTCTGTGGACTACCATGAGTGGCCTCTAGGATGTAGTTTGGCACTTAGGCCCAGGTTTCCTGCCAGGATCCTGTGTAAGCCAAGCACCCCAGGGAGAGGGAAGCCTGAAGGTGCTGGGTGGTATGGAAATGTCTGTGCTGAGGGCAGTGAGCCCTGCCCGTCTCTCGGGCACTTAGGACTGCCCATATTCCTTTTGCTGCAGGCCACAGCAACACTAAGTACCCAGTGGAGGGTGCTGGTGGGGATGAGTCCTGACCCTGCCTTTTTTGTTTTGTCTTGAGAAGGGGTCTCACTGTGTTGCCCAGGCTGGTCTATAACTGGGTTCAAGTGGTCCTGCCTCAGTCTCCTTATTAGCTGGGACTATAGGTATGCATCCTGTGTCCAGCTCCCTGACTCTGCCTTTCCCTGTGGTGACAATAAAGCCTCTCACACGTGTGGAGCACCAGCATGGTCTTGCCCGTTGAATGTGTGCAGCAGGTCTGAGGAGGCTTCAGGGCGGGGCGGGCAGACACTTCCAGGGCAGACTTGATTTTATTGAGGGGACTGCCATGTCCTGTTTCTTGTTTGGGGCTCCCTACAGCAGTGCTGTTGGGTGGGTGTGCAGGCCCTGGGCTCTGGCACAGGCCCCAGAGGACATGGCACCATACCCTCATTATGGCTTCAGCTAGGCATAAGGGATTGGCTCCTGGGTCAGGACTGGAGGTAAGTCACTCCCTGGACTGAACTGACCCCACCCATCCTGCAGCCTCTAGGGGCCTTGGGGCTTTCTGCTGTTGTTCTGGAACAGAGAGGGGGTGGAGTCCAGAGCAGTCCCTTAGCAGCTCCCTGTCCTGGTCTTCTCCCAAGGGCCAGTAGAAACCAGCTGATGAGTGCCAAAGGGTCTTTCATTGGATTGTGCCCACTAAAAGCCTGCTCAAAGCGGCCTCTGACCCCTGTGATGCTAGGGGCTGCCTTCCAGGAGGCCTGTAGCCAGCTTCTGGCCTCAAATGCAGAAGCCTCTGACTGGGGCTTGGCAGCATGCAGCTGCTGGGGCTCAGTGACAGGGGCCATCATACATCCTGCCTGTTTCCCCCCCTGCTGTGCCTGGCCACCCTGCCTACCCTTGTGCTATGTATCCACATTCTTCCACCATTTCTGGGCTCCCATCAGGAAGGATCCTGCCCCTGAGCCCATCCCAGTGCTGTGTGGCCCTATCATGGGATTTTTTTGGCAGCTGTTGTCCTCTGTGTAGAGAACACTGGCTATCTCAGTCATTGAGAGCTGCTACCTGCTGAGGAGTGGCCCTGTTTGGGTGTGTCTCATGATTCTCATGATGAGATGTAGTTCATGTGTTTGTGGCATGCTGTCCTTGACAGGGTGTCACCTTGGGAGCACATGATGTCCACTTGTCTACCTTTGGTGCTGTCAACATTATTGGCCAGGAGCTGTGTCAGGCTTCCTACTACAAAGGTGTTTCCCCTTATAATTAGCAAGTTATTTGAAACCACTTGGAGCCATGTAGACATCCATTCTTTCACTGCTAGCTGCAGTGTCCACCAGTTCTGTCCATTTGTGTGATGTTAGTAAGATCTATCCTTGGCATCAGGCTGGGGCCAGGGCTCCTTAGTGACTAGAGCTTCCTGGGCACAGGGTTTCAGAGACAAATGTCTGTTTGTCCCAGTAGGTCAGTCTCTAAGGGCTGATGATATGGCCCAGAAGGCAGTAAAGAAATGGTCTATTTTCTGTTGCTGTAACAAAATACTTAAGACTGTGTGATTTTGAAGAGTAGAGGTTTATTTGAATCATGGATTTGAGGCAGGAAGTCCAGGAGCAAGGTGATGGCATCTGACACAGCACTGTACATTAAAATATGGCACAGGGCATCGCAGGGAAGGACAGTATGCATGGCAGCTCAGGTTTCTCTATTTTTTTGTGGTACTGGGCATTAAACCTTGGGACACTTTACCACTGAGCTACGTTCTCAACTCTTTTTATTTATTAATTTTAATTTTAATTTTATTGGTACCAGAGATTGAACTCAAGGAAATTCAACCACTAAGCCACATCCCCAGCCCTATTTTATATTTCATTTAAAGACAGGGTCTCACTGAGTTGTTTAGCATCTCACTGTTGCTGAGGCTGGCTTTGAACTTGTGATCCTCCTGTCTCAGCCTCCCGAGCCACTGGTATTACAGGTATGTGCCACTGTACCCAGCTCTTTTTATTTTTTGAGACAGGGTCTCACCAAGTTGCCAAAGCTGGCCTCAAACTTGTCATTCTCCTGCCTCAGCCTCTTGAATTGCCATGGCGCCCAGCTCAGGTCTTTTCTTATAAAACCACTAATGCCATCATGGGGCCCCAGTCTTATGACTTCCTCCAATTATCTCTCAAAAGCTCCAACCCCAAACACCACTATGCACTTGGGGATTAGGTGTCCAACCCATGAACTCTTAGGGGATACATTTGAACCATAGCAGGCAGCCTGGAGGGGAAGAGCAAAACCACCAAATCTCTTCCTTTGTCCCCCGTGCCCCTCACTTAGACAAGGCTCAGCTGGAGTCTGGCTCTAGTCCTCACCCAAAGCTAGCAAAGGGAGATTGTCAGCACCCTTCCTCAGATACTCCATAGGAGGGCGGGGCCAACTGGGGACTCCTAAGGGGAGGCCTTGCCTACACATCCACTGTCTGGCTGCTTCACTCTTGGCCTGAGGTCCCTAAGCAGCAGGGATGGTGTCCTGTCCCTCCCTGGGCCCCTTGGGCCACACCTTGTCTGGTGCTTGTTGGACCCCAGTATATTCTTGCACCTGCATGGGAGGCCAGCTCCTTCATCCACCAAACCCCTTTCTTTGACTGGGCCCAATTTCTCAGACACCAGGGGTTCCTAACAGTAGTCATCATAAGACTGTCAGAACCAGGACCTCATACCAAATGTGTTTCTGCAAGGACTTCTGCTCAGCCATTGTCTGTTCCACCTCTGACTTACCGACCTTGTGGCCAAGGATTGCTGTTCCATAACAGTATGCATAATCCTCATCCTTGCCTTTTGAAGCACCCCTTAGAGAAGAGCATGGTGGCACATGCCTGTGATCCCAGCTACTCCGAAGGCTGACTGCATTGCAAGTTTGAAGCCAGTCTGGGTAACTTGGTCAGATCTTGTCTCAAAATGAGAAAATGGCAGCCTGGGGCTGTACCTCAGTGGTAGAACCTGCCTAGTGCGAGGCTCTGGTCCATCCCCAGGACCATGCATGTGATAAGGCCTCTCCTTGCATCAACCTGTGTGAAAATGAAGTTTATTATGGCTGCTAAATATTCACAATACTCATTCCTAAATAAATCTACTCTTTGAAGCATCTCTGGTTTTTCTTTTTGTACTGGGGATTGAACCCAAAGCCTCCTGCATACTAGGTCAGTGCTCCACCACTGAACTGTGCCCACAGTCCTTCAAGATGGTCTTGCAAAGTTGCCGAGGTTGGCCTTGAACTTGCCTCTTGAGTAGCTGGACCACAGATGTGTACCACTATGTCCAGTGGCCTGTTATTTAGTGTGATAGTATAGGTGTATGGGAGAGGATTTATCAGGAGAATTGGCTCGTGTGATTTGGGTAGCCGACAAATCCCATGACAGGCAACCTGTAAGCAAGAAACCCTGGGACACTGGTAGTATGGCTCAGTTTAAGTCCAGAGGCCTAGAACCAGGGAAGCTATTGTGTAACCCTCAGAGATTAAAGGCCTCAGAACTCAGTTGGGCCACTGGGCTCAGTCAGTCCTAGGGTCCAAAGGTCTGGAGTCCTGATGTCTAAGGCAGAAGAAGGGTGTGTCCTGACTCCAGCAGAGGCCACTGTGCCTTTGCTGTTTGCTCCCTCTGGAGCCCCAGCAAATTAAATGGTGCCATCCACTCAGACTCACAGGACATACTCCCCTAGACACACCCAGAATAAAGCTCCATTAGCTCTCCCCACATTCCATAATCCAATAAGGGGATGCCCAAAATTGACCCTCACAGGTGTTTGTGATTTCCAGTCTCTGCAAAGGGGAGTCAGTTTCTCACCACCCTCCCTTCCAGCAAGATTATGGACCTTCAAACACATCAGATGTGCTGCAGGGCTGGGGCCAGGCCAGAGACTAGGCTCCTTTGGTCAGAGTGACCTCTGTAGAAGAGGCCTTCCATGGCCAGCTAGGTAGTGAATGTTCAGTCCCTGGTCCCTCTGGGTACTCAATAACCCCCCCACCAGCTCAGGGCCAAGACTGTCTGCCACGCTGCTGGTCTGTGAACATGAGGTGTATTGTGTGTATCCTCTTTCTGTAAGCACTGGTGGCCATGTCTGCTATAACCCCATGTCCAGGGAATGGCCACTCCTGGGCAAAGGTCTTAGCTAAGACAGGCAAGAACTTCTGAGTTCCTTTGGGATTACAAATGAGCTGAGCTCAGCCCAGCTTGGAGGCCTTGGTGTGGCTCTGGCCACCAGGACCCAGAAGCCCGTGTCCCCACCCACCCTGGCCAAGAGGACACCAGGAAAGCTTCTCCCTGAAAGCAGGTGAGGAAGGCTCAGCAGCTCACTCACCAGGTGCTGCCACCCTCTGGAGGCTCTCCCAGAAGCCTTCTCCAGCACTGCATAAAACAAGCTGCAGTGTCCAAACTTTGCTTGGCACTCAGCAAAGTTCACATCTTCAGCTCTGGACAGCAGAGAGAGTGGCTCAAGTGTGGTGCTGCCCATCCAGGGGTGTAAAGAGCATCTGCTGCTGGGGAAGGAGGTTCCTGCCTGTCCTTGTCTGCCACACAGACCTGAGAGGTGTTGCAGCTTGGGCATCCTCTGTTGCTCTCAGACACATGGTCGTTGTAATGACATGACTGCTTCTTCTGCACAGATCTCTCTGCAGAGAGCCTTAACAGTCCTGTGACCACATGCAGCAGCAATACTTCATACTCAAAGGACTGCACTTGGGTTAGCTTTGATGACTTTTGGGGGTTTGGGTGTCATATATGTCATAAAATTCACCCATTTTGAGCGCATAATTCAATAACTTTCAGTAACTTCACCAAGTGGCATGACCACCACCTATCAAAAGAATTCTGTACCCGTTAAGCAATCACTGCCCCGTGCCCCTCCCCCAGCTCCTGGCATTTACTACCCTACTTTCTGTCTACGGATTGGCCATTCTGGACATTGCAAATAAGTGGAGTTAAGTAATATGCATAGTTGGAAGCTTCACTCGTGGATCAATACTCCGTACCTATTGACGGTAATACACTCATACTGTATTTTGTTTATCATTGATCGGATGGATCTTTGGGCCGTTTCCTCTGGATGTTCACGTTTTCTCTGTGCTGACCGACACGAGTTCTTGCAGGGTGCGACCTTCGGTGCTCCATTTTTGAGTCACAAGTTGTTACGTACGTGGCTTGAGCGAATGCCTTCTCATGCAAGCGGCTGACGAAGACTTGCACCTGCCGCAGGCTGCCCGGCTCGGCGGGTCCCCGCGAGGCCAGCGCTGCCCCGCCGCGGCTTGCTACCGAGATGACTTCGTTCCCTCGGCTGAGGGGGCTAACCCCATACCACAGGTCCGCTTTTAAGAGGAGCGTGGCTGTCAAGACGCTCGCCTGCGCCCACGGGCAAAAATCCCGTGTTTCGGCGGAAGTACCGCCCCCGAGCCTCGGAGCGTCTATAGGTCGCCTCCGCCCCCCGCACAAGGCTGACGCGCTTGAGACAGCCGACTGGGTCCCCACGCCGCCCTCTGCGAATCTCTAGGAGAGCAGCCGAAGCAACTTACTAGGGGACTCAATAGTCTCGATGCACTCACGTGGCCTCAACCGGGAACCGTCACCGTCCAGCCACCAGTCCACAGAGGGGAGGCAGCGCGTGGAAATGCTTGGAGTTCCAGGCACCTAATTGGCAAAAGTTAGGGAAGGGGCGGGGCTTTCAGGTGCGATCGACGTTCCGGCGGCCCAATGGTTTGTCAGGGGTGGTCAAGGGGGACGGGCGAGTGTGAGAGGTGTTGTCGGCTAGTGGGTGGGGCTGCAGGGGTTGCCTGGGACTCTGCGGGAAGCCGCAGAGGCGAGGGGTGCTGATGGACGTGAAGGGGAACCAATGGTTCAGGAAAAGCGGGAGGCGAGTATCCAATAGCGACGGTGGCGAGGTGGGGCGTCCGCTGTCCCCGCAACGACGTGTGGGAAACGGCGGGGGCGGTTGGTCGTGAGGGACTGGCAGCCCCTCCAACAGCCTCGGGAAAGGGGGCGGTGGGCGGCCAATGGCTACGGCGAGGGGTCAGGGAGGGGCGGCGAGGGGGCCGGCGACCGGAGGCTCCGCGGCTCTGTGTGGGCAGCGTGGGGGCGGGGCTTCCGTGACGGACGGAAGGCTGGACCAATGGTCCAAGGAGGGTGGGCGGCGGGTGGCCAATGGCGGCGGCGCGACCGGGGGCGGGGCGGCAGAGTTGCGCGGCGCTGTGCGGGAAGCGGCGGGAGGCGGGCGGCGGCGGCAGCAAGGCTGAGGTGAGGCGGAACGGCCGAGCGGTCGGGGCCTTCGCGGCGGGCCCGGAGCCGCTCACCCGCCTCCGCCCGCAGGTCCGGTGGCGGCGCCCGTGGGCCGCGGCGGGCGGGAGGATGGGCACTCAGGGCAGCCCGGTGAAGAGCTACGACTATCTGCTCAAGTTCCTGCTGGTGGGCGACAGCGACGTGGGCAAGGGCGAGATCCTGGAGAGCCTGCAGGACGGCGCGGCCGAGTCCCCGTACGCCTACAGCAACGGTAGGGCGGCGGCCGGGTGGGAGGAGGGCGCGCTGCGAGCCGGCCGAGGCCCGGACCAGGCCTCCCGGGACCGGCGAGGCCTGGTCGGGCGCGGTAGCCTCCGCGCGGGAGGCGGTCCCGCCGCGCAGCCCGCGAGGGGTTAGCTTCGGCGGCCTGCCGCTCGCGCGGAGGAAACACCTCGGCAGCGATGTTATTAAACATCTCCTTTAACTTCCGGGTGCATGGCTCGCGTACACAAGGTGGATTGCACCACCACCGCTTGCCCGAGCCTGCCTCTGGGTTTAGGAGTGTACCGGGAAAGCGTGGTGGACGGTCGGCGCGGGGGCCTTCAGGGGTGTGTCTTAAGATCCCGAGGCTCCCGAATTTCAGCGGAGCTGGTGGCCAGTCAAACTCCATCCTTTCACAGGCCCTTACAAGCTCTGGAAGTGCTGTCTCACCTAATTGTACTTCTCCTGTCCTTGTTGTTCTCTGCCTTCCTGCTTTGTTTCTTGGGCTCTTGTCAGTCCTGTCTGACCGCCCTGAGCCTTTGCAGTTTGCTGAATCGTTTGCCCCAGGGCAGTTGAGAGTGTGGGCATGGTGTCTCCCATCCATTGGTTTTAGGATTTGTCAAACTGGGCTGATGCAGAGGGCCCTGCCTCTTGAGCAGCAGTGCCAAATCCTGAAGGTCCTGACCAGAGAGGAAGAGCCATGGGTTTGTTTTTAGGTGGGGGCTCACACTTAAGGCCTTTACACCAGCTAGGCCCCTTGACTAGTATTTGACATTCCAGGGTTATTTTCCTGCTGGGGCAGGTGGCCAGATTGTTTTTCTAGTAGTACTGTCGCCTCCTGGCACCAGACTCCCAGGAGGCTAATGCAGGAGTGCAGGCTGGGTTGGGCTTTTATAGTGGATTAGTGTTTTCCTGGGATATTAACTTGTGCTTCAGAGGATTGGCTCAGTCCCACTGGCTACTCCACCAACTCCACCTCATGCACACAGTGACTAGCTGAGAGATAGGGCCCTTCTTTCTCTTCCATCCCCTTTGTCAGGCTGTTGTGCTTTCCTATAGTATGTTGACCGAAGTGGAACTTGTATTACATAAAATGTGGGGATCTGCAAGACATGGTGAGCTTGTGTCACAGAGGTCCATCTGCCGGAAGTGGTGTGGAAAGCCTGCACTTAGACTAATGGCAGGACCTGGGCACACTTGTGCCCCTGCAGGCGTCCTGCAGTGTCAAGTTTGGTGATAGCAGTATCCAGGGCTCTTTAGATTAAGATATGCACAGAACCAGGAGTACTTGTGGTCAGAGCATCACCTTACTGACCCAGGGTGAACTTGGTGGGACTGAGAACACTTTGGTTTCCTTAGGGAGACTGTTGGGGGTTTGGAATCTCCAAAGCTGCTGGTTCTCAGGATTCAGCACTGTTTAAGTTTGCTGCTGTCTTTGAAAGATTTGTGGTAGTTGGAAGCTTTGGATTTCTAGTTGCTTTGTGAATAGGTGAATATTAACTTTTCTCATTTGTGAGAAGTGCCTAGTGTGTTTCCAGTTTCTTGTTCTTGGCCTACACTTGTCTGGTTCCTCTGATCAGGTGGCCGGTGGGTCCCCACCTGGTAAGGGGCATGCTGCTTTAGGGTGACTCAGACCTCCTCCTTGATCACAGCTGGATCACTTACTTGTCTTGAAGGCAGGTCTAGCTTGTTCCTAAGACAGGTATGCAAGAAAGTTTGGGCTCCAGCTTCACAAACACTTGTGTCATCAGAATGGCCACTTGGAGCAGTAGCAGTGTGATGCTTTGTCTAGGTGCCCACACTTTTAGGGCCTTGGTTTTGGATCTCTGTGAAGCTTTGGTTTCTCCTAGTATGCAGCAGTGGCTTTAGGGGAATGGTCCTATTCTCTTTGGGACAGAACAGGATACTGAGTAGATATTCTCCCCCGGTAGCCACAGGGGAATTATGCTCTTGAGCAAAAGCCTCACTGCTTCTTGGGAGGGTATGCTGTGAGCAGCTTCTACTCACTGGCCCTATTCAGCTTCTACTTGCTACCACACAAGCCTGTCCTTGTTCATCTTCAGTTAAACTAGTTACATCTTCCTACCTGGGTTCCTACAAAACTTCCCTGGGTGTTAGGGGTCTCTGGGAAAGTCTGAGGTAATTTGTATGCCGCAGCCTGGGAGATTTGTGTGGGTTAATGAGATGAGTCCATGGGTATAACTTGATTTCTCCCCCTCTTCCTTTGGGAGTCAGTATTGGTGAAAGCTTCTGAGTGATGCCCTGTCCATTGAGCCCAGGGATTTGGGAGGGAGTCAGGGGATTGTGGACACTGCAAGGCTGACATGGAGGTTTGCTACGAATGTTGGGACCTCCTGGTTGTAGAGGTGTATGCAGGACCAGATGATGCTGTGCCCCCAAAGTGAGGACACTGTGTGCCTGTGTCCTGTGCAAGTTGTGATCTCCCTGCTGGAGCCAGTGCCAGAGTGCCATATCAATGCCCCAGAGGCCAGTCCAGATATTGCTTTGCTCCCAGTCCATGTCTTTCTTCTCTTATTTGGAGTTTTTTTCTCTCTTAACTGCAGATTCAAGGGGAAGCCTGAAGTGCTTCTCTGAGCTCTGTTTCCCTAAGTCAGAAAATGTCTTCAGGTCAAGTATCCTGTGTTCTCATCTGTTGCCTTGCTTCTATGCTAGCACCAGGTTTTCATTTGGGAATGCTAACTCAGTGTGTTTTTAAGCCTGTGTGCAGCTTCCCTGGACTGTTGCTTGGTGCTAGTCACATGGTCACCATAGCAACCCCTCATGGTTTGTTCTTTCTTCTGTACTTGACCGGGGGCTCGGGTCTGGGATTCCTGGATTGATTTGTCAGGGACCTCTGTTATAAACCAAGTTTTCTAGTAGGGCTTTGGCCCCAGGAGGAACAGGAACAATCACCATGGTAACAGCTAATGCCTCCAATATGTAATGTGTCCCCAGAACACTGCTGAGCGTTTCTCTCTCTTCCTCATTTAATCTTTACCACCACCCTGTAAGAGAGGCACTGTTTTCCCCATTTTACAGATGAGGAACTGAGGCTCAGAGGCAGAGAGACTGCTGCTGTCAAGAGCAGTGTGGTCAGGGCCGGAGTTGTGGCTCAGTGACAGAGTTCTTGCCTAGCATGTGTGAGGCACTGACTTTGATCCTCAGCACCACATTAAAAAAAAAGAAAAAAGAAAAGAAACAAACAAAATAAAGTTAAAAAAAAAAAAAAGAGCAGTATGGTCTTTGTGTTTGTGGGTCCAGCCTTCTCATTTGGAGGGAAGCAGGCAAACCTTACAGTGAAGTAGCAGAGGATTATGGCTCTTCTCCCCTTGCCCCCATTTTCATTTCTACTCTAGGGCTTCCTGGTTGCTGCATGCCTGCTGCTTCTGTACACTGCTTGAGACCTTGAGAAGTTGATCTCAGAGGACTTTCCTCAGCTCCTGCCTGACCCCTGTCAGCATCTGGAAACCCACATCATTGTTTGGCGTTGAAAAAAATTTTTTTTTTTTTTTTTGCCATGCTGGGGATAGAACTCAGGGCCTTGCCCATGTGAGGCCAGTGCTTTCCCACTAGCTCTGCCCCTAGCCCAGGAGTTGACACTTATTTGTGTGTGTGTGTGTGGGGGGGGTGCTAGGGATTGAACATAGTGGCACTTTAGCACTGAGCTACATCCCAGCTTTTTTTTTTTCTTTTTTTTCCATTTTTTATTTTGAAACAGGGTCTCAGTAAGTTGCTGAGCCTGGTCTCAAACTTGTGATCCTCCTTAGCTTTCCAAATTGCTGCAGTTAGCAGGTGTGTGATACCACACACACCTGGCTAATTGGCACCGCTTTTTTTGGGGGGGGGGCGGGTACCAGGGATTGAACCCAAGGGTACTGAGCCACATCCCCAACCCCTTTTTTATATTTTGAGATAGGGTCTCTCTGAGTTGCTTAGGGCCTCGTTAAGTTGCTGAGGCTGGCTTTGAACTTGCCCGTCCTTCTGCTTTTGCCTCCCAAACCGCTAGAATTATAGGAGTGCAGCACCGAGCCTGGCATAATTATTGGCACTTTTTGATGGACCATTACAACTCTTCTCAAGGCAGGTTTGGCCCTTCAGGTGCTGACCTTCCTTCCAGCTCTGTGACATATGCTGTCCTCCCCAGAGTCCACCAGGCCTGAGAGCAGCAAGGAAGGGACCCTTTAAGATGGGATGCAATAGGCTGGGGGAGGTGCAGCATGCTTAGATATGATGGGAATCTACAGAGGCATATGAACCAACAGAGGTTCATGTGTAGCTTCCTAGAGGAGGGGGTATTTGAAATGAGTCCTAGGGTTTCTCCTTCTCTCTCTCTCTCTCTCTCTCTCTCTCTCTCTCTCTCTCTCTCTCTCTCTCTCTCTCTCTCTCTCTCTCTTTGGTACCGGGAATTGAACTCAGGGTCACTCAACCACTGAGCCACATCCCCAGCCCTATTTTATTTAGATGCAGGGTCTCACTGTGTTGCTTAGCGCCTCGCTGTTGCTGAGGCTGGCTTTGAACTCCTGATCCTCCTGTCTCAGCCTCCTGAGCTACTGGGATTACAGGTTTGTGCCACCATACCCGGCCCTCCTTTTATCTCTTTACCATTACCTGGTCCCACCTGCCCTCAAGAGAACAGATTTCCATGTCTGTGCTAACTGTTCCATGTTTTATGCTAACTGTGCTGCTTTGTAAATAAGATAGTCCTCAAACATGGAAGCTGCTGAAGTTCACCAAGGTGCACAGGTCCTCCCTAAGCTCCTCAAATAGGAAAGCCACTTCTTGTCAGCCATGATTAGGGGAAGGTGGGCAAGGACAGCTTGCTTGAAGGGTTTGGGGGAGAGGACAAGTTCTGGCCCCAGGCAGTGTAGCTGGGGGCCAGTGAGAGTTCTTAAATGAAAACCAAGTTTCCTTTTTCCTTCTGCTTTTCTTTTTCAATTAGAATGCCGAATTGTGTTTTCCTGGGTCTTTAGCATTGTCATGAATTCTTTCAGATGACAGAGCAAATGCTTAAGTGGCAGGTATATAGTATATAGTGGCAAGTAGAGCTAGCTGTCGTGCAGTTGGAATTTTTGTATTGTATATACATACTGGCATCTTTTTTTTCAGTGTGGATTGTGTTTTGGATAATGAACTAAATTTAACACCGTTTCAGGAAGGAAACCATATCAGGGAGCCGAGAAGTTGGTGGGAAGGACACAAAAGGAGAGATACGGTTCTTAGAGGGTCCTTTTGCCTCCTATTCTGTTTAAAGATTGTAGCTGGAAAGGTGTGAAATTGCTGATCCCAGAAAAACTGCTGCTTACCTGGGTCTGAATCCTGTGGTAACTGCATGTGGAACAGGAAGGAGATAGAGCTGCACCCAGACCCTTCTCATGGGCAGCATCCAGGATAGACACTAGGCCACATGGGTATGGGGGGCCCATGGGCTATATTGGCCAGGATGTTGTCCTGTATCATCTAAGAACTAAAGGAAATGTCGTCGGCATCCAAATCCTAACTGGGAAAAAACTGCAAGAAGAATGCAAGAGGAAAAGAATGCAAGAGCAGCAGGATGTGGTGGGCCAGGCCTCTGATCCCAGCACCTCTAGAGGCTGAGGCAGAAGGAGGATCCTAAGTTTGAGTTCATTCATGGCAGCCAGGAAGCAGAGAGAGAAAGGGGAGGGGGCCCCGGGGAAGATGAATCCTTCCAGGAAGTGCCCCCAGTGACCCACTTCCTTCAGTCTTGCCATGCCTGTCTATAGTTAACATTCAGGTAGTTCATTTAAACAAGAATGAACTGATTATGTTACAGCCCTCACAGTCTCATCATTGAACACTCCTGTATTAACATAGGAGCTATCCAGACTATACCCAAACCATAACAGGCTGCCAAGGTTCTCTGCTGGGGTCCAGAAAATTGCTGTTGCAGGAGAGGGGAGTGTGGCCAAAGGAGCCTTGATCACTGCTGAGGCTGCATGCTCTACTCCATGTCATGAGCCTTGCTCTGAGAGGTGGCTGTTCATCAAGCCTAGTCCAGGTATGGTGCCCATGCCTTTGCAGCATCCTTCAGGCTGAGGTCTGTCACACCACTGTGGCAGGGCCTGCAAGACCAATGAGCAGAAGAGAAGAGAGGGCAGGCTGCAGCCCTACAGACAGACCTGTCTTTAGTCCTTGGGCTCTAGAATGTTTCCTGCCTACCTGGTCCTGTCCGGGTGGGGTTGGTGGGTGCTCAGTGGTATTCCTTCACCTCCTCAGCTGTGAAATAGTGGCTTCCTGTTGCTGGCTTGTCTCCCCCCTATGCTGCTATAAGTCAGAAACATCTTTGGATGTTAAGTGTCATACTGACACAAGGTTTTGTTCCTTTACAGCCCCCCTGAATGTGGGGCACCTTCAGGCAGCCTTGGGCCTTTACTGTCATCTGCGTCCCTGAGCATGACTCTGCTTCTCTTGGTGGAGAGAGGTATTATTACATTAACAATCTTTCCCCTCCCACCACAATGCTGGGGAATGAACTGATGGCCTTGTGCTTGTTGGGCCAGCACTGTATCACTGATGTATATTCCAGTCCCATCAACTTCTTAAATGACTTTTATTAAACATGGATTATTATTGGTACCAGAGATTGAACCCAGCCACATTGATTGAACTAAGCCACATCCCCAGCCCTTTTTAATTTTATATAGAGACAGGGTTCTTGCTAAGTTGATTAGGGCCTCACTAAGTTGCTGAGGCTGGCTTCAAACTCACGATCCTCCTGCTTCGGCCTCCCGAGCTGCTGGGATTATTGGTGTGCGTCACCGTACCCAGTTTAAGAAATTGTTTATTTGCTTATTTTTAGTGGTGCTGGGGATTGAACCCCGGGCTTTGTGCATGCAAGGCAAGCACTGTACCAACTAAGCTTTTTCCCCAGCCTCACAAGAAATTATTATGTTGAATTTTTGCAAGAATTTGGCACAGACAGTTAAACACATAACTCATAATCAGCAAGTGAATAAAGCCAAGGTTATTGTCTGTGGGAACAGAAGGGTTTGAATTCCCCAGCCCTTTTTATCTTTTATTAAAAACAGTGTGGCAATTTCTTAAAAATGACCCAGCAGGGCTGGGGCTTTAGCTCAGGGACAGAGCACTTGTCTAGCATGTGTGAAGCACTGGGCTTGATCCTTAGCACCACATAAAAATAAAACAAACAAAATAAAGATATGCTGTCCATCTACAACTACAAAAAAAAAAAAAAAAAAAAAAAAAAAGCCCAGCAAACCAGACGAGGTGGTGTACCTCTGTAACCCCAGTGACTCAGGAAACCAGTGCAGGAGGACTGCACATTTGAGGGCATCTTCAGCAACTTAACAAGACCTTCAGCGACTTGGCAAGATCTTTCCTCAAACAAACAAACAAATATAAAAATGAAAAGCACTGGGAATCCTCAGTATTAAAAAAAAAAAAAAGAAGAGGAAGAAAAGAAAAAATGTAACTCTCTCTCACTCTGTACTCATCAGCAATGCGTGAGAGTTCCAGTCACTAACTTCATGGCCAACATTTGATGCCATCAAACTCTCTTATCAGTTAACTTCATTGAGGTATAATTTAAGTACAAAACACCTATTTGTATTTAAAGTTCGGAATTCGATGAGTATTGACATTTTTGAACATCTGGAAGTGTACAAAGAACTCTACACATAGTCCTCATGTAGACCACCCCTGCCCACTCTGGAACTGGGCATCTGCTGGTCTTTGTGTCATTGTAGATTTGCTTCATTTTCTAGATCTTGTGTATAATGGAGTCACACATATGAACCTCTATGGCCTCATCCAACATTTCCTGGGAGAGGGTTGCACCTTGTCATGGTTAGTGTCCTCCCTTTTCTGTGCTTTGTGGCCCATGTGTGTAGACCGTGGTGCCTAGGTCTGTTCTAAAAATGGGCTTTTAGGTGGCTTCTGTTTTGGGGTTGTTCTGAAGAGTGCATTTGTAGAAATTCTCACGCTTTTGGCAAAATGTCTCTGCATTTCAGTGAGGGATTTGCCCAGGAGTGGATGTACTGGTTGTAGGGCATGTATATGCTCAGCCTCAGAAGACACCACCAGTTTTCCAAGCAGTTGAACAGTTTTTCCTCCAGCAGGATCCCTTGCCCTTTCCTTTCATTTCAGCCAGGCTGGTGCTGGGATACCTGTTTCTTTGTAACACCCATAGAACAATTCCAACCTCTAGAGCCACCTTTTGCTACTTAACTGTTTCCCAGTGGACTTATTTTTAGTTTGTATCCAACTCTATATAATAAAACAATGTTGCAGTAAATAGCCTTTTGTAATGTTTACACCATTCTGCTTCTTTTCTCTTCAGTGTTACCTTATGGTGCTGGAGGTTGTAAACCTGACCCCAGCTTCCCTGAGCTAAAATCCAGGTACAAGGTGTTGGCAGGTGCATTGCTTTCTGCAGGATCTGTAGGAGAGTCTGATTGTTTGCTCTTTGGGTTGTTAGCAGAATTGAGTTCTCTGCAGTTACAGAACTGGGATCCTTGTGTCTTTACTGGCTATAGACTAGGCCTGAGCTTTTAGAGGTCACCAGTGACTACTTCCTCCATCATCAGGGCTGGCAGCAGTGGGTCACATCCCTCTGATGCTTCTGATTTTTCCTTCTCCCTCTGTCTCATCTAACTAACTTAGATGAGGCTTTTAAGGAGTCACATAAATAAATCAGGTCCACCCCGAGAATCCAGGAGAATATTCCATCTCAAGGGCCATATCTTCACTTTGCCCTGTGAACTAACCTGTGTTAATCAATTTCTTTCTTTTCTTTTCTTTTTCTTTTTTTCTTTTCTTTTTTTTTTTTTTTGATACTGTAGATTGACTCCAGGGTTACTTTACCACTGATCTATATCTATATCCCCAGCCCCCCTTTTTGAGACAGGGTCTTATCAAGTTGCCCAGACTGGCCTGAATTTGCAATCCTCCTGCCTCAGCCTCCTGAGTAGCTGAAGTTATAGGCATGAGTCATTGCACCCTACTGTAATCTATTTCTTTATTAAAATCATTTTACAAACGTAAATTTACAGCAATAAACCACTGTTCATCAATACCCATGAAAAAGGAATGCAAAGATTTAAGAATACTTGCTTCTGAGCTGGGATTGTGGCTCAGCGATAGAGTGCTCCCCTAGATGGGCGGGACCCAGATTTGATCCTCAGCATTACATAAAAATAATAAAAAAGGCATTGTGTTGTGTCCATCTACACCTAAAAAATATTAAAAAAAAAAAAAGAATACTTGCTTCTTAGCTGGGCTCAATGACACATGCCTGTAATCCTAGTGCCTTGGGAGGCTGAGGTAGGAGGATCACGAATTCAAAGACAGTCTCAGCAAAAGTGAGGCACTAAGCAACTCAGTGAGACCCTGTCTCTAAATAAAATACAAAATATGGGTTGCTCAGTGGTCAAGTGCCCCTGAGTTTGGGGGTACCAATCCCTGATAAGGCCCCCCCAAAAAAAGAATACTTGCTTCTTGTCAGGCATGGTGGCATATGCCTATAATCCCAGCAATTTGGGAGGCTGAGGCAGGAAGATTACAAATTTGAGACCAGCTTTAGTAACTTAGCAAGACTATGTCTCAAATTGAAAAATTTAAAAAAGGGCTGGGGATATAGTTCAGTGAAAGAGCACTTAACGTAGCAATTTGAGAGGCTGAGGCAGGAGGCTTACAAGTTCATAGCCAGCCTACGCAACTCAATAAGACCCTGTCTCTAAATAAAATATTAAAAAGGGCTGGGGATGTGGCTGAGTTCAATCTGGTATCAAAAAAGACTACTTGCCTAGCATGCACAAGGCCCTAGTTTCAATCCTCAGTACTGTGGGTGGGGGGGGGCGAATACTTGCTTCTCTGTGCATGTAGTGGCACAAGTAGGATGTCCCCACTGTGCTCCTGACAACATGATGCTGTCTGAAGCAGTAGGATTCAGGAGCACAGTGACCTGGTGCATGGGCTTTAAGAATTCCTAAAGTTGTATAATTTTCTCAGCCATAGTGCCAGGCTCCAGAGCATGCTCTTTGCCTGGTTTTCACATGGGGCAGTCCATGGCATCAATTCCCCCTAGACTTCTAGAGCCCACTGTATTCACTGTTGTCAGGGCCCAGTTCATCCATTCCATTTCTGAAATTACTGCTCAGTCTGGGTCAAACATTGCATCATCGAGGTAGAACACTGTTTTGATCATCTTTTTCGTCACTGTGATCAGAAGACCCAACAAGAACAATTAGAGGAAGAAAAGCTTATTTGGCTTACAGTTTCAGAGGTCTCAGTCTGTAGACAGCCAACTCCATAGATCTGGGCCCAAGGTGAGGCAGAACCTCTTGGCAGAAGACTGTCATGGAGAAAAGCGGCTCAGAACATGGCAGTCAGGAAGCAGAGAGAGCTCCACTCACCAGGGACAGAATATAAACCCAAAAGTCATGCCCCCAGTGACCCACCTCCTCATGCCACACTCCACCTGCCTATAGTTACCACCCAGATAATCCTTCAGTGGTTTAATGCAGTGATTATGCTACAACTCATAATCTAATCACCGCCTCTCTGAAAATTCTTGCACTGTCATATCACACATGAGCTTTGGAGGGGGACACCTCATATCTAAACCATAGCAAACACAAAAGGGTCTCTCAGTTCCTGCACCAAAAACACTATGGTCAGCTGGAAATCCTTAGTGGCAGAAGCGACACCCAATTATCTCTGCTTGGAATGGGCCTGCACCTCTCCCACTGGGCCTCTACAGCACCAGTGTGACTGACAATGTTGGGACCAGTCACCAGAAAGGCACACTCTGATCACCTCTTTCAGGACTTCCTTGTAAGGTTCTTTTTGTTGTTGTTGTTGTTGTTATATATAGATTTTTGTAGTGTGGGTCAGAAGAGAGTGTGTGTACTTTCTGCTAGGTATTATGTGGTCTGGTTGCATTTTGCTGCAGCCTGTTGGTTAGCTTACAGTTTCTATGGGTCAGGCTTGCTTGGGTCCTCACAGAGTCTCAGGGCCTCTCATAGGTGCTAATTGAGGTGTTAGCCAGGGCTGGAGCTCGTCTGAGGATCGACTAGAGAAGGTTGCCTTCTAAGCTTAGCTCCTAGTGAGCTGTCAGCCACCCTCAGTTTCTGGCATCTTCATGGGGTGCCTTACTTCACAAAACCAGTCAGTCAGAATCCAGTCTCATGAAACAGTCTTGGAAGGAACATGCATCCATATTCTGTTGATCAGAAGCAAGCCTCAGGTTCTACTCACCCTCCAGGGGATGAGTCCCAGAAGCCAGCCCTGGGCCCACCTGTAGGCTGGCTCCTGCCTCTCTGTCCTCAGCAAGCTACACCAGGTTTCAGCTCTTGGAGCTCCTGCAGGCTCCTCTTTTTTTTTTTTTTTTTTTTCTATGCATGTGGCTCTTCTGAGGAGGTCAGAAACCTCCCTGTGCAGGTGTGGGCAAAGCATCTTACCCTCAGGGTAAGGCAAATGAGGACAGATGGATTGCATGGAGGGTCCCCAAACCAGTGTGGGGAGCCAGTGTGGGGAGCCAGTGTGCACATCTCAGATCCTACCTGGAAGTGCTGGCCCTTTCTGAGCCTCACTGTGTAAGAGCAGCATGAAGGCTGGCACTGGCAACCTTTGCAGGGCCTGATCTGGGCTGGCCTGTGAGCCCACTACCCTCCACACCACCATTTCATGAAAGACTTTCTATCTCTGGACACATGGTCAAAGCTGCTTTTTCCTCCCAAAGAAACAACACACCAAGGAACAGTGGCCACCTCTCCTGGGGCATCAGCTTTGGACATTGTGTTGAAATCCACTGGTGCATACTGCATTCAGGCAGCCTGACATGGGCTCTGCTTTCTGGTAAGAAGGGACCTGCACACAGCCTCCAACAACTGGCTTGGTGTGGCCCTCCACGCGATCCACCTGTCCTCACTTGCCTCCCTACAAGGGTGAGGTGCTTGGCCCACACCTGCTCAGGGGAGGTTTCCGCCCTTCTTAGGAGAGGGAAGCTGCACAACAGGAGTAACCTGTTGGGGATGGAAATGTTCCCTTTCCCCTGGACACTAGCATTCTACTTTCTGGTGCTCAACTGAAATGCACCCTCTTTTCTCCTTAATCTGTTTTTTTTTTTTTTTCCTCATTTTCTGTTCATTGTCACAAATAAAAACCTCGGTGACTCTTAATTATGTTGGAAAGGGAAGGAATAATTACATATTTATTCTTTTAAAAAAAATTTTGTAGGGGCTGGGGATGTGGCTCAGGCGGTAGCGCGCTCGCCTGGCATACGTGCGGCCCCGGGTTCGATCCTCAGCACCACATACCAACAAAGATGTTGTGTCCGCCAAGAACTGAAAAATAAATATTAAAAATTCTCTCTCTCTCTCACTCTCTCTCCTCTCTCACTCTCTCTTTAAAAAAAATTTTTGTAGTAGTAGATGGACAGAATGCCTTTATTTTATTTATTTATTTTTATGTGGTGCTGAGGATGAAACCCAGTGCCTCACGCATGCTTGGCAAGTGCTCTGCCACTGAGCTACAGCCCCAGCACTACATGTTTATTCTTGCCCTGTCTTCCATAAAGGCCCAACAAGGCAGAACAAGGCAGCATGTGTGCATTGTGTGTTCAGGGGACTCACTCCTTGCCTGTTGGGTACAGGTGGATCTATACTGACTCTGACTCTGCAGTGTCATTAGGTTGGAGCTGCCGGCCAGCTTGTATGTAGTGGGTCTTCACTCTGACAGATCCCTGCTCCAGTTAATCGATTTATGTGCAGAACACAGAGAGTCACTAGCACAGTCTTTCTGCCAGCAACTGTCTGACAGATGCAGAACAAGGCACACTTTCTACTTCCACTTGCCTTTCTTCGGAGGGCTCCACAATGCAAATCTGTAAGAATTGAGACAGTACACCTCAAGGGAATTAATTACAAAGTGCTCAGGAGAGGAATAACAACATTACACAAAAAAAGAGAACTGAAAACTCTCAGAGGTCAGCTTAGTCCTGATCTGATAGCTCAGCTTCACTCTTTAGGTATATAAATCGATTTCTGCAGGAAAGTGGCTGCCTGCAGCAGATTGTCACTCAGGTGACCCTCACAGGCCCCGCACTGCCCTTCCTCCTGTGCTTCTCCAGCAACTGTGCTTATTGCTCCCAGGAAAACAGGGCTCCATGAGCTATGTTCAGCTTTCCAAAACACCATTGAAAACAAAGTCACATTCAAGAGAAAGTTGACACTTCAGTGATCTCTTTTTCACTGTCATTCCTCCATTGCCCTTCTGACTGGTGCTATGAAATATCCCTTCAGAGAGTACCTGAGTCAGCAGCCTAGTGATTTTGATGCTCCTGCCTGTCTAGCCTCCCTCAGGCTTCTCCTGGAGTAGCCAAAGAGCAGCCATGTGCTTGTCACTCACCTTTCTGTAGTTTGTCCTCGATCATTCCCAAAGAACTACACATGGGGACTGGCAGTGCAGGGAGGCCTGGGTGCCAACTTGAGATTGTCCCCTGTATGTGGCCTAGGCCCAGGGGCCCTCTTAGACAGTGGCTTGCAGCCTGCCCTTCTCTATCCTGAAGCAAGATGCAGACAGTATAATTTTGCTAATGTACACAATTGAATATGCCTGTGTACACACACATCTGTAATGCACAGCAGAAAGAAATGGGATGTAAATTTTGACATAATCCTTTGTATCATGTGTGAGGAAGGGGCAGGCAAAGTACATCTCGTGCCTGTGTTATATGGGATTTCTTTTCCTAGAATGGTGAGCAGTTCTTGGCAAAATCCTGAGCAAGGTTCATTCTCCCATGACTATGCGGCATTGGCATTCCTGAGAAACACAGTATTAGCATAGGACAGAGTCAGGTCCCACCAGACCCCTGGCACAGGTGTTTCCCTGTATGAAAACTTGACTAGGTGTTTGCACATTTGTGGTCTCAGGACAGTTCCTCATGGTACAGAAGAGCCACATACATGGTGGTTCAGCTGATATCTCTAACCCATGCCTCCTAATCTCAGGACAACAAAAAACTATTCCACAGATTCCAAACACCCTCTTGGGGTATGCAGCTCCCACAAGAGCCACTGCTGAAGCTCATGGTCTAGACAACAGTCAGGTTTGATTACCATCAGCTCCCAGAATGGTACTGGTGTATCATAGAAATTTAAGACTCTTGTGTGTAATGAATTGCCACTGCCTCAAAAACCCCCTAAAGTAACAGCAAAGACATTTTAAAAATATGGGAGTCTATAAGGTGAAAGAGGTCAGTAGTTTGGGAAACAGGGTATGCTGCCACGGCCGAGTGGGGCCTGCACAGAACCCCCTGGACTTCGTTTGAAGATGGGCTGAAGTCAGAGCAGGTGTTTGGGAGACTGACCGGGGACACATGAGCCATGGACACCAAACACTACCAGAGATGGTGAGGGTGGGGAAAGCAAGGAACTAGGAGTAGCCTGACCCCAAATCTGTTCTGAACAGGGGCCCCTGCACCCCATTCCAGCACTGGTGGATAGGAGCTCACGGCAGGAGCCATGTTTTTACTGCACAACTAGTAGTCAAGAGAAATGCCCCAACAGCTCCCCTGTGAACACCCAGTTCCCAAGCCAGAGCCTCATATCTTCCCACAACTTCTCAAGGTCACTCTTTGAGGGGTGAAGGAACAGCCAAGGTCATCAAAAGGACAGATCAAAGCAGAGACACAAAAGGACCTCAGAGAGTATCTTCCCATTAGTGTGCTGGAGCCAACTACCTTCAAGAAGAGAAACAAGGATACTATCAGGAAGGACATCCAGACTCCAGAGAGCTTCTAGAAGTTACAAATCAGCAGAAGTATTTAAAACCACCATAGAAAGGCTAGAAAGGAAAGATCAGACACCTAGGCAGTTATCCCAGTGGTCACTCTGGCCAGCATAGGTCAAGATGACTGATAGCAGCTAGGTGTGTAGAAGGATAAACTGAGGAGTACAAGCATACGGAGTTACCCAGCACCAGGGGTGTGGAGAACTGCACAGAGCACTCGGCAAAGAGGTTGTCCTAAGAGCTGTTAGAAGAAAAAGGCCCTGGTGGAGGATGAGGAATTAGACAGCACTGGCCTCTCTTGGAGTCACTAAGCACCTGGCAGGACTTGGGAATGACATTGCAGGATTTAGGCTCATGTAATTTTGGACAGGGAGGTTGCAGCCATGTGGTACACACAGCCAGGAACTCTGGCTGATGACTTTGTTCTCAGGAGTAAGGCTGGTGTTCTGACATCCCTGCTTCAGTTTCTTTCTGAGTCTCATGATGATAGTGCTTCTGGAGTCTTATAAGTACATGTGTTAGTGCAGGTCTGCCAGGAGGTAACAGCTCACCAGGGTCAGGTGAGCTAGAGGGCCACTGGGGTGGACCTGAACTAGTGGTAAGGCCTTCAGACCCACCTAGAGCCCCTGGCACTCGTGAAGCCTTGGTATAGATTAGCTGAAGGCCCTAGAGAGGCACCAGCCCTTTCAGGGGCCTTGCCTTTTTAACTGAACAGTATATTATCTGATATCCTTAAAAAAGAGTGATTTTGAGCTGGTGTCATGGCTAGTGGTAGAGCACTTGCCTAGCACATGCTAGGCCCTAGGTTCAATCCTCAGCACCACATAAAAATAAAGGTATTGTGTCCAACTACAACTGAATAAGTAAATAAATATTTTTTTTAAATGAAGGGAAAAAAGGTGGCACAAGAATGGATGGACATGCTGGGGTTTTGGCTCAGTGGTAGGGAGCTTGCCTGGCATCTGTGAGGCACTGGATTTGATCCTCAGCACCACATAAAAAAATAAACAAAACAGAGTGGATGGACCTCTGCATGGATGACATCCAGACTCCAGCTGCTTATGGCTTTTCCTGGGAGCCCCAGCAGACCTGCCAGCCTGTGCCCAACACAGCCCACCATGCTTCTGGTACCTGGGCACCAGGCTTTGTTACAGTTCATTGCTCTGCCTCCAGCAGCTGTACCCCTCCACCCTCCGAAGCAGCCTCCACCCATCATCCCCACCAGAGAGTTGCTCACTCTGAAGCATTGGATAAATGATAATTGCTCCTCTGAGAAACCTCCCCAGACAAGGGCTCCCTTCCTGGTAGCCCTGGCACAGCCCTGCTAAGTGGACTTTCATTAGCCCTCTGGGTTCTGCCTTTCCTACTGGACTCTCTGCGGCCACCTGGTGCACCATCCCCTCAGCACTGTGCAGTGAGCATTGAAGATATTGCAGACCAAATACTGAAATACTGAAAGTGTCTGGTGCTTATGGTAAGAAAGGCCACGTGTCTGATGGAAGGTCAGGGACCCTGATTCCTTCAGTAGCTGTGAGCCTTCACTTGGCAAGCTGGATACAGGACTAGGGGGAGCTGATTTTGGATTTTGAAGAATAGAAAAAAGATGCTTTCCAGAGGAGAGCCAGCTTGTCTTCCTGGGCTTTGGAAAGAAGGGAACGGCTGATGAGGGCTGATGGCAAAGCCACCTGCCTCAGGTCACCCACTGCTGGCCCCTGAGTTATAGGCCCAGAGACATGGACATCCATGGGACCTATTCTGTGTGTGTATTCAGTGCAAATGTGCTGCAGGAGCCAGCTCACTTGGTCATCATGAGTTGCTTGTGTAGCTGGGCTGGTTCTATAGTGCAGTTCTGTTCTGAATGCTTGTGCCATGCAACTTTTTAACTTTCTTTTGGAATGGGTCTGACTATGTTGCTCAGGCTGGTTGTGTGCTCTTGGTCTCCCACCTCAGCCTCTCTAGTGCTGGGACTACAGGCTTCTGCCACCAGACCTGGAATAGAACTCCTGATAATCACTTGTTTTTATTTTTATTTTTGGTGCTAGGGATTGAACCCAGGGCCTCATGCATGCTGAGCACATGCTCTACCCCGAGGCTACACTCCCAGTCTCACCTTTTTTTTTTTTTTTTTTTTTTGGTACTGGGGATTGAACTCGGGGACACTCGATTACTGAGCCATATCCCCAGCCCTATTTTGTATTTTATTGAGAGACAGGGTCCAACTGAGTTGCTTAGCATCTTGCTTTTGCAGAGGCTGGCTTTGAACTTGTGATCCTCCTGCCTCAGCCTCCTGAGCTGCTGGGATTACAGGTGGATGCCACTGCGTCCGGCCAGCCTCACCTTTTGTGTGTGTGTGTGTGTGTGTGTGTGTGTGTGTATATATGTGTGTGTGTGTGTGTGTGTACGGGGGATGGAATCCAGGGGTGCTCTCCCACTGAGTACATCCCAGTCCTTTTTATTTTATTTTGAGGCAGGGTCTTGCTAAATTGTCCAGGCTGTCCTTGAACTTGTGATTCTCCTGCCTCGGCCTCTCAAGTCGCTGGGATTACAGATGTGCTTCACCATGCCTGACCACCCTATCATCTTTTAAAAAGCAGCTGAATGTTTCAGGACTGATGGGAGGAGGAGGGGCTGTCAAGGCTGGCCATCACTCCTGGCCTACAGACCTGTTTTGGCAGACCACTCTTCACAGTTGATATGGGTCTGGGAGATGGAGGTAAGAGGACAAACCAAGCTTGAAGAATGTACTTGATATTTTTTGATATCCATGACTAAATTTCCCAGGTAAAAGTGGTAACCCAGGAACTCTGTGCCCTCCCTAGTCTCAGCTGGTTCATGAACCTGTCCTATCTGGACCCTGCTGTCTGCTTTGGGACCTGTTGCCCTTTCACCTCAGTGCAGATCCTGTTGGGCCCATACTACCTGGCCTTCCTGTTCCCTTGAGGCTGTGTGTGCCCTTCTCTTGGAGTCAGACTTGCTCTGGAGTTGCATCTTGGGGCTCAGTGGCCTTGGGTTACCAGTGGTAAGGCCCTTGGTAGACTGTGCTCAGAGGAGTGGCCACTAGGGAGTCTTGTCCATTTCCAGCATGACCGTTATAAGTCTAGATCATTCCACGCCTGTGTTTACTGAACGCTATGCTACCTGGGAGTGTGGGACAGCTGAGTGTGTGCTGCACACAGGTGGCTAGGGAGCAGGCACTCCCTTCCTCTAAGCAGCCCCCTTCTCAGTGTCTGGATCTGACGCCCAGGCCATAGGGTCTCTATCCCAGAAGAACTCAGGGCCCTCAAGGGGCTGGGCTCCATCCATCCTCTGTCTGCTGTAAGAGCAGTGAACGCATCAGATAGGCCTCTGGGTGTCACGCAGTGAGCTGGGCCAGTGGCAGGATGGCCTCGAAGTCCAGCTGAGGTCTTTGTTTCCAGTGGTGGTAATAGGTGTGATATGTGAGGCATCAGCACAGCTCTTTGTGCCCCAGGTCTCTTGGTGACAAGCGTGGTCTCTTCCTCAGCCTTTCCTGGGTGCCCAGAGCTCTCCTGCAGCAACTCTGGCTCTTTGGCCAGGCACAGAGCCACAGTGCCCTCTAGAGGTGGCTTGGCAGCAGGGCAGCACCTTTCCTGGGGGGACAGGTGGTAATTCTGGTCTCAAGCAGGCACCTCAAAAATCACTGTTTGCAGCACTGTCCCTCATAGGTCTCTTGTGGCACCACCGCTGTCAGCACTGAGTTTCATGTAGGATAGAACTCCAGAAGCTTCCTCCAGAAAAGCAGAGGGAAAGTTGAGGAGAAGGGGGTGGAAGAGGGCTTTGGCTGGGCCTGGGCAGGTCTTTCCCTGAGGGTGTGCATGAGATGCCCTCACTTTTCCTCATCCTCAGAGATCTGATGTCTCAACGGTGTTGGAGCACACAGCTCAGTGGTATGTGGATACTTGTTCTGTCAGCAGTTGTACGACAGTCCCCTGGTGCATGGAAGGCTCTCTTTTCCACACCCTTGCCACACTGGCCCTTCGTTTCTTTCTTTTATTTTTATTTTTCTGTTTGGTACCGGGGATTGAACCCAGGGCCATTTAACCACTGAGCCACATCCCAGCTTTTTTTATTTTTTTGAGAAAGGGCCGTCCTAAGTTGCTGAGGCTGGCCTTGAACTCAAAATCCTCCTGCCTCAGCCTCCCAAGCTGCTAGGATTACAGACATGCATCATCATGAAGGAGCAGCTTGGTTCTGACTCACTTTTCCTGGCGGTATTCCACATTTTTTTTTTTTTAGTTATGCATAATAGTAGAATATATATTAATTTTATGGTAGTTTTTTTAAGTTTATTTTTTAGTTGTAGGTGGACACATATCTTTATTTTATTTTTATGTGGTACTCAGAATCAAACCCAGTGCCTCGCGCATGCTAGGCAAGCGCACTACCACTTGAGCCACATCCCCAGCCCAGTAGAATATATTTTGACATGTTATGTACACATGGGGCATAGCTTCCCATTCTTGTGATTGTATGTCATGTGGCATTACACTGGTTATGTATTCATATATGATTCATTCCACTGTCTCAGCATGGTTTCTTGTGCTCAGTGGCTATTGGTGTATCATCTTTGGGGAAGTATCTATTCAAGGCCTTTGCCCATTTTTAATCAGGTTGACTTATAGAACTCTCAGTTCTTAATAAAATACATGATTTACAAATATTTTCTTCCATTTTGTGAGCTACATTTTTCTCTCTGCTGATACTTTTTATTTTTATTTTTTCCTTTTTAGTACTGGGGATTGAATTTAGAGGCACTCAACCACTGAGCCACATCCCAATCCCTATTTTGTATTTTAGTTAGAGACGGGGTCTCACTGAGTTGCTTAGTGCTTTGCTGTTGCTGAGATTGGCTTTGCATTTGTGATCTTCCTATCTCAGCCTCCCAAGCTGCTGGGATTATAGGCATGAGCCAACATGCTTGGCCTTATACTTTTTTAAGAATTTGTTCTGATTAATAATTGTACATGACAGTAGAATGCACTTTGACACATCATACATAAATGACATATAATTTCTCATTCTTCTGGTTTAGTACACGATATAGAATCGCGGGTTATGTAGTTGTATATGTACATAGGGTAATAATGTCTCATTTGTTCTACTATTTTTCCTACCCCCAGGCCCTCTCCCCTCCCTTCACTCCCCTGTACCTAAAGTAACTATTCTTCCATAGCCTCCTCCCCCATTGTGAATTAGCACCCACATATCAGAGAAAACATTTGGCTTTTGGTTTTAGGGAATTGGCGTATTTTGCATAGCATGATATTCTCCAGCTCTATCCATTTACTGGCAGATGCCATAATTTTATTCTTCTTTAAGGCTAAGTAATATTCCATTGTGTATATATAACATGCTTCCTTTATTCATTCATCTGTTAAAGGACACCTAGGTTGGTTCCATAGCTTAGCTATTGTGAGTTGAACTGCTATAAACATTGATGTGGCTGCATCACTGTAGTATGCTGATTTTTTTTTTTTAAAGACAGAGAGGGAGAGAGAGAGAGAGAATTTTTTTTTTAATATTTATTTTTTAGTTTTTGGCGGACACAACATCTTTGTTTGTATGTGGTACTGAGGATCGAACCCGGGCTGCACACATGCCAGGCGAGCTCACTACCACTTGAGCCACATCCCCAGCCCATAGTGTGCTGATTTTAAGTCCTTTGGGTATAAACTGAGAAGTGGGATAGCTGGGTCAAATGGTGGTTCCATTCCAGGTTTCCTGAGGAATCTTCATACTGATTTCCATAATGATTGCACTAATTTGCAGTCCCACCAGCAATGTATGAGTGTACCTTTTCCCCCACATCCTCATCAACATTTATTATTGCTTGTATTCTTGATAATTGCCATTCTGACTAGAGTGAGATGAAATCTTTTTCTTTTTAATATTTTTTAGTTGTTAATAGATCTTTTATTTTATTTATTTATATGTGGTCCTGAGGATTGAACCCAGGGCCTTGCACATGCTAGGCAAGTGCTCTACCACTGAGCCACCCCCTCACCCCAGAGATGAAATCTTAAAGTAGTTTTGATTTGCATTTCTCCAATTGCTAGAAATGTTGAACATTTTTTGTTGATCAATTGTATTTCTTCTTCAGTGAAGTGTCTGTTCAATTCCTTAGCCCATTTGTTGGTTGGGATATGTGTGTGTGTGTGTGTGTGTGTGTGTGTGTGTGTGTGTGTGTGTTTATTTATTTATTTATTTTTGGTGTTAAGGTTTTTGAGTTCTTTGTATATCCTGGGGGTTAATGCTCTATCTGAAGTGCATGTGGTAAAGATTTTCTCCCACTCTGTGGGCTATCTTTTCACATTATTGATTCTTTCATTTGCTGAGAAGAAGCATTCCCTCTAAAAAGTGGAACAAGACAAGGATGCCCTCTTTTACCATTTCTATTCAACATTGTCCTTGAAACTCTAGCCAGAGTAATTATATAGGAGAAAGAAATTAAAGGGGTATGAATAGGAAGAGAAGAACTCAAACTATTTGCCAATGACATGATTCTTTTTTTTTTTAAAGAGAGAATGAGAGAGGGAGAGAGAGAGAGAATTTTTTAATATTTATTTTTTAGTTTTCGGCGGACACAACATCTTTGTTTGTATGTGGTGCTGAGGATCGAACCCGGGCTGCACGCATGCCAAGTGAGCGCACTACCGCTTGAGCCACATCCCCAGCCCTGACATGATTCTATATTTAGAAGATTCAAAAAAAATTCATCAGAAAACTTCTGGAACTAATAAATGAATTCAGCAAAGTAGCAGAATATAAAATCAACACCCATAAATCAAACATGTTCCTATACATCAGTGATAAATCTACTGAAAGAAATTAGGAAAACTGCCCCATTCAAGTAGCCTCCAAAAAAAAAAAAAAACTTGGGAGTTAATCAGAAGAGGTGAAGGAGCTCTACAAAGAAAACTACAGAACACTAAAGAAAAAAAAAATGGAAGAATACCTTGGGAGATGGAAAGACCTCCCATGCTCCTGGATAGACAGAATTAATGTAGTCAAAATGGCTGTACTACCAGAAGCATTATACAGGTTTAATGCACTTCCTATTATAATCCCAATGACCTTCTTTATAGAACTAGAAAAAGCAGTCATCAAATTCATTTGAAAAAATAAGAGACCCAGAATAGCCAAAGCAATTCTCAGCAAGAGGAGTGAAGCAAGAGGTATCACAATACCAGATCTTAACTATACTACAGAGCAATAGCACCAAAACCAACATGGTATTGGCTATATATCAAAACAACAAGGTTTTGATATACAGTCACTAATTTGCTAGGCCAACAGATGCCTGAAAGGAGCTCCTGATGGCTGAAGGGGTACCAAGTGATCTGCCTGCCTGGATAGGGCCATATACACACAGTCATGCACAGACACATGCACAAAAAAATAGATATGCAGAGGTATAGAGATAGACACATGCAGAGGCATATGGACCCACAAAAATAGAGAAACACACAGAGATATAGAACATGCAGAGACACAGACACAGATATAAAGACAGACACACCTACAGATATACAGACACCATCGTTTGAGAGTGATGTGTATGTTTAAAATGCCCTTTTCCAGGGCTGGGGTTGTAGCTCAGTGGTTGAGCACTCACCTCGAGTGCTTGAGACGCTGAGTTCAATCCTCAGCACCACATTCAAAAATAAATAAATAAAACAAAGATATTGTGTCCATCTACAACTAAAAAAAAAAAAAAAAATTAAAAAAATGCCCACTTCCAGCCCCCTTGGAGCAAGGGTTATAAAAGCTGAGAACCTGCCAGACACCATGGTGCAGTCTATAATCCCCATGACTTAGAAGGCTGAGGCAGGAAGATCACAAGTTTGAGATGAGCCTCAGCAAGTTAATGAGATCTTGTCTCAAAATAAAAAAGGCTGGGGGCTGGGATTGTGGCTCAGAGTGAGACTGGTCGCCTCACACGCCTGAGCACTGGGTTCAATCCTCAGCACCACATAAAAATAAAGATATTAAAACAAAACAAAAGGGCTGGGGATGTGGCTCAGTGATAAAGCATCCCTGGGTTCAATTCCTGGTACAAAAACAAAAAAAGGAGAACCTGATATGTTTAAGGCTTGTATGAATGAGGACTGAGCACTATGGGCAGGAGCTGTGGACAGGGTTCTTGTTGCCTATATATTAAATGTGCAGAGTGGCCTGCTCTAATCAACTTCTCTGGGACTGACTTTTTACACATCAATGTTTTTTTTTTTTTTTTTAAATAAATAGAGGGCTGGGGATGTGGCTCAAGCGGTAGCGCGCTCAGCTGGCATGCGTGCGGCCTGGGTTCGATCCTCAGCACCACATACAGACAAAGATGTTGTGTCCGCCAAATACTAAAAAATAAATATTAAAATTCTCTCTCTCTCTCCCTCTCTCTCACTCTTTCTTTAAAAATAAATAAATAAATATTAAAAAAAAAGAAAAGAAAAGAACAAGACAAGACATAGTAAGCGTAGGTCTTCTGGACAGCTCTCCAAAGAAATGGAGAGCTTGTGCACAGTATGCACACCGGTGATCCCACGCACTTGGGAGGCTGAGGCAGGAGGGGCCTCAAGCTCAAGAGAGGTCTTGACTCAAAATCAGAAGGGCTGGGATGTAGCTCAGTGGTGGGATGCCCCTGGGTTCAATCCCCAGTACTGCACACACAAGAGGAAGGGAAGGAGGGGATGGGAAGGGAACAACATCTTTAAGTTGCCTCATCCTTGATAATGCTCCAATTGTGAGTTCCTGGGGCCACAGCAGGCCTTTGAGAGTTTAGCCTCAGAATCCACATTTAGTAGGTGAAAGTGGAGGTGAGCCATGTCCTTCCAGCCTGCCTGACTCAGAGCCCCTGGAAAGGCTGGTGTGGCCAGCCTGCAGCCATTGCCTTGTCCTGACCTCAGCACTTGCCTTGTCCTGTGGTTGCTGTGTGCAGGTGGGCTGGGCTGGGGCCACAGGGAGTACTCCTGCCCTATTCCCCAGCAGGTTGCAGGGAAACACTTTTTTCCACTTTGCAGCACAGGCTCAGTTGAGGAGTCTGAGCTCTGGGGAGGCTGGTTGCTGAGGGTTGCCATATCCCTGTGCTTCTTCACAGGGATTGACTACAAGACAACCACCATCCTGCTGGACGGGAGGCGTGTCAAGCTGGAGCTCTGGTAAGTTGGGGTGTTGGGTGGAGACAGGGAGCCATGGGGTGAAATAGGAAGGCACCCTCTTTATATCCTGCTTGTAGTTGCCATTTAAACAGGCCCTGCTCAAGCAGGGAATGGACTCTGTTGCGAGATAGGAAAACAGGAGTATTTAAGGCATCTTGTCCTGACAGGGCCCATGCCCTCTTTGCCCTCAAAGACTTATTTTCACAGTGGCTGATGCTGCCTCTCGTGGCATTTTCCTGGGCTACACATTAAAGAACACATTTCATGGGCTGGGCTGTGGCTCAGTGGCAGAGTGCTTGCCTAGCATGTGTGAGGTACTGGGTTCGATTCTCAACACCAATATAAATAAATAAAATAAAGGCCCATCAACAGCAACAAAAAAAAAAAAACATTTCCCAGAACTTCAAAGTCTGCGACAACAATTTCATTGGTCTCTGGGGTTCTCCAGTTAGCGTCCTGGACTTCCAGGCCCAAGTGGGACTCATTGAGCAGGTAGACAAGGGCTGCCCTCTTGGTCTGCCTCTGTGATGTTACTCACGGGGCTGGCATGATCTGCGTAGTTGGCATCTTCCTGGCATACCCTCTCTGCACTTCTCTGGCTCCCTCGCCTGGCCTCTCCAGGATGTCCAGATGAGCTGCTGAGCCAGAGCGGAGGACATGACCCCTCACTCAGGTCCCTCTGACTCCCTATGTGTTTCAGGGACACTTCGGGCCAGGGCCGGTTCTGCACCATCTTCAGGTCCTACTCCAGGGGCGCACAGGTAAGACCAGTGACACTCTCTTGCTGCTTTTCAGATGGTTTCTTGTGACCTTTTCTGGTCAGGCAGCTGTCCTGTCCAATATCCAAAGCACATTATTCCTTTTTAAGGGATTTTTTGATATATGAACATCAGGCTTTCCCTGATAGCCTGTATATTAAATGTATATTAAATGCCTGCTCTAATCAACTTCTCTGGGGCTGACTTTTTACCCATCAGTTTTTTTTGGTTTGTTTGTTTTTTTTTTAAAGAAAACCTCAAGACATAATAAGCATAGGTCTTCTGGATAGCTCTCCAAAGAAATGGCACTTGTGGGCTGGGGTTGTAGCTCAGTGGTAGAGCGCTTGCCTCACCTGCATGGAGACCTGGGTTCAATCCTCAGCACCACATAAAAATAAATAAATAAAAATAAAGATGTTGTGTCCATCTATGATGATAATATTAAAAAAAAAAAAAGAAATGGCATTTGTGCGCAGTAGTGCACACCAGTGATCCCACACACTTGAGAGGCTGAGGCAGGAGGGGTCTCAAGCTCAAGAGAGGTCTTGATCAAAATCAGAAGGGCTGGGATGTAGCTCAGTGGTGGGATGCCCCTGGGTTCAATCTCTAGTACTGCACACAGCCATCCTCCTTGACACTCTTTCTGAGCGTGGAAGCCTCCCCGCAATGTTGACTATGTCCTCAATGCACCTGCTTTCAGTGTCCCTGTACAGTGCATTGCTATTCTCAAGCTGTGGCCAGTGGCCTTCTGCCTGGTGCTTTGGAATGTGCCCTGAACATAGCACAATGGTCATAGCACCCTCTCCGAGCTATTGAAATACATCTTGTTAAGCTGGATGTGATGGTATCACCTGTAATCCCAGCTACTCTGGAAGCTGAGGCTGGAGTCCATGAGTTGGAGAGTTGGAGGCCAGCTTGGGCAACATTTAAAAAAAAAAAAAAAGATTTTATATATATATATATATATATATATATATATATATATATATATATATGTTTGTTTTTTTTAAACCCAGGATACTTTATCATTGAGCCACATACCTATAGCCCTTTTTGTTTATTTTGAGACAGGGTCTCACTAAGTTGCTTAGAGTCTTATTAACTTGCTGAGGCCGGCCTTGAGCTTACAATCCTCCTGTCTCAACCTCCCAAGCCACTGGGATTATAGGCATGTGCCACTGTGCCCAGCTTTTACATCTATTTTTAAACATATTTTATTGGGAAGCCAGGGTGGTGCTTAGTGGTAGAGCACTTGCCAGCATGCGTGAGGCACTGGGTTTGATCCCCAGTACCACATGAAAAATAAAGACAAAATAAAGGTATTGTGTCCATCTACAACTAAAAAAAATATTTTAAAAAATGTTTGGGGGTTGGGGATGTAGTGATAAAGTGCTTGCCTACCATGTTCAAGGCCCTGGGTTTGATCCCTAGCGCTGCAAAAAAAGATAAAGCCTGGTACCTTGGCACACGCCTGTAATCCTAGCAACTTAAGAAGCTGAGACAGGAAGATCGCAAGTTCAAGACCAGCCTGAGCAACTTAGTGAGGGTTAAGCAACTTAGTAGACCCTTTCTCAAAAAATAAGGGCTGGGGATATGGCTCAGTGGTAGAGCACCTCTGAGTTCAGTCCCCAGTAACAACAACAACAAAAAAGTTTATTGTTTTCCATTTGCTTTTCAGCACTTTCTAGTTTCTGCAATAAACATGTAGACTTTTACAATAAGACAATATAGTAAAGAGAGCAGTTACCCTGGTGGGGCATAGAGGGTTATTGGGAAGTCATGGAAAGGCAAGGAAGCCTGGCTGGACTCACCTGTGGTGTTCCCACCATAGCACTATTAAGCTCTGCCTCTGCCAGACTGTTTTCTGGGAAGCAAAGCAGGTGTCATTATTTCTGTGTTCTTTCCAAAGTATCTATGGCAATAGATGGGTTTTGATTTGCTTTTTACTTTTGGAAGTTCTTAGTTGCCATATCCTGGCTAAGAAGAGTAATTACAAACCCCAAGTGCACATCTTGGGCTCAGGTGGGGAGTACCAGGTGCTTCCTAGTGGCCTTGTCCCAGGAGAAGCCCTGAGCCTGCCCTGCTACTATCCTGTCTCTCCTGTGTGTGTCCTGCTTGGGGAACAGCAGGGAGGTAATGGAGTCTCTAGAGCAAGTGTAGCAATGCTTCTGTGTGCAGCCCCTGATGGCGTGTACCATCCTTCCAGATTAAGCAGTGTCATTTTTTGACCCCCTCATGAGGACAGAGGCCTGTAGATCTTGGGTCTTGAAGATGGCACCAATAGAGGCCTCTGGCCACTGTCTTGCTCATCATCTGTCATGTACAGCACTGTCTTGTGGCTGCTGCAGAATCCCTTTACTTTTCACCAAGGAGCCACAGGCTGTTCTCGTTGGCACCTATGGGCCAAGCATGCTGTCTGTGGCTGAGGTCAGAGGTGGCCTCTTAAGGCCCCGAAGGCTGGTGCTGCCTACGGAGGGAGTAAGATGGTCACCCTGGTGTGAGAACCTGGGGCTGGGGGCAGGGGAGTCTGGCTGTGCCAGTGAGAGGAACTGCCCTGTTCTGTTGAGGGCTCAGGGTCAGCTGGCTTAGACCAGCTGGTGTGGTAGTGATAAGTTCCTCAAGGTAGAGCCTCCTCATATGGAAAGCCATACAGGATGACTGCTGAGGACAGCAGCCACTTGTGGGTATGGGTGGCACATGTTAGAACACAGTGTGGCACTTATTCCTGGGCAGAGCCTGGTGCTGAGGAAACAGGCAGGAGGGTTTCACTCTGGCTGTTGTTTGTTTTGTGGTACTAGGGATTGAACCCAACCCAGGGCTTTATGCATGCCAGGCAAGTGCTCTACTCAAGCTTCACCCCACCCCCAGCCTGTCAAATACTATTTTTTTTAATTTTAAGTTGTTGATGAATCTTTATTTTATTTGCTTATTTATATGTGGTGCTTGGAATTGAATGCAGTGCCTCACACATACAAGGCAAGCGTTCTACTGCTGTGCTACAACTCCAGCCCCCCCCACCCTTTTTAATGAAATCTAGCTCTGTTGCCCAGGCTGGCCTCTATCTCCTGGGCTCAAGAGATTCTCCTGCCCCAGCCTCCCAAGCTGTGCAACTGCAGGATGATACCTGGATACATTTTTTTTTTTTTTTTGGTGTGTGTGTGAGGTGGGGCTGCTGGGGATTGAACCCAGGACCATGTGTATGCAAGCAAGGCAAGCACTTTACTAACTAAGCTATGTCCTCAGCCCCTAAGTTTTGTTTTTAGCCAAGGCACCTCTCCATCTCAGTTCATAACATAGGTCCATGTATCTGTCAGAAACTCAGAGTAGCTGTGCCTCCATCCTGTGTGTTTCTGGCGTATGGGTTGGAGATCAGAAAGCAGTCATAACAGAAGGGCATCCCTGCTTGGACCCAGCAGTCGCACTTCCAGGAGTTTATCCTAGAGGCTGAGATGAGCGAAAAACAGGGGCGCTCCAAGGGGCCTTACAGCAGGTTGTTACCAAAGGCAGCATCTGAGGCTGGGAAGTGGCTCGTGTCAGAGAGGGTGGGTCTGAGCTCCAGCCTGTGTGTGAGAAGTGAGCCAGGAGGCATGGGGACCTCTGGGAGACACTCAGGGGGCTGGATGAGGGGAGCACCTACATTTTTTACTTATGTCTTAGAGTACTACTTAGCTTTTAAAAATCAGAGCATATATTACTGTCATCACTAAAAAGGCAAAATGTGGTAAGTAGTCTATTTTCCCCTTGTTCTGCCTCTTTGAAACACAGGAGTGATGCTGGGATTCTTTTGGGATTGGTTCTGGTAAAAAGGAACCACATTTTGGTTTCTTGGCTATCCTGCCAAATAGTTCATCCCAAATAGTTTTCCCAGACAAATCCATGATTACTGGGTCTTTCTGCCTATAATGAGACCAGTGCTGGCCTTTGTCTTTGTGACCTTCCACCCTGCCTCTTCTGCTCATAACCCCAACTGATTGGATTTAGACAGTACCAGAAAGGGCCTGCCTGCTTAGGGCACACAAGAGGAGAGCTGGGACTGCTGGCACTAGCCAGGAGGGGTGGCCAGGGCTCTCGACCACCTCAGGGCACAGTTGAAGCCAAAGCCAACCTGTCCAGCCTCAGTAAGCCTTCTACTCATTCCTTTAAAATGTGACACAAGTGTCATTGCAGGAAATGGGGAAAACATAAGAAAGAAAGTGGAAATCACCTGCCACCCAGACTTCTCTGTGCAGGATTGTGTTTATATCCTCATTCTGTAAGATATGGTGCCAGGCACAGCGGCCACACCTGTGATCCCAGTGACTCAGGAGGCTGAGGTAGGAGGGTTGTGAGTTCAGGCCAGCCTGGGCAACTCAGCAAGGTGCTAAGGACTTGGCAAGACTCTGTCTCAAAGTAAAAAGGGCTGGGATGTAGCTCAGTGGTAAAGTGCCCCTGGGTTCAATTCCCTGTACCGGGGAGAAAAAATCATCATCCTGTGCACAGCACTCAGCCGTCTCTAGCCCTGAGCTTCACTATCTGACCACCCATCATACCTGTGAAGTGCACTTCTGCTATTTTCATTTTCTGCATGACTGTTATGCCTTACCTTGTCGGCTTTCCCAGTGAGTGTCGGCCCACCATATAGTTGTTCCTGGCTCTCAGCAGTGCTGAGCTGCCCCCTGACAGGGGAGTCTTTGGGCTCCGACTCGGATTGCCACACTAGAGCTTGCTATGATGCTTCAGGGGGCACTGACCCCCCCCCCAAGCCACCCCTCTCCTTGCAGCAAACGATAGGCTAGGTCCCTGTGCCTGAGCAACAGAGCTTACACCTAGGTATGTGTTAATTTATTGTAAGTCTTACCATTTTTTGCCCACCCATCTGGCTCAGGTTGGTCAGTTCTTCATAGGGGTGCCTGGCCTGGGGGTTTCCCCTCTGGGCTAGAGGGGTTCCTCCTAGATGTGGATGCGGCCCTGTTCTAGGCCTGCTATCCAAAGGATAGGGCCTTTGTCTCAAGGAGACCTGGGGCCACACTGGTCTTGCAGAAACGAGAGGGTGTGTTGGAGGGGAAGGCTCTGAGCCCTGGCCCTGAGGTGCACACTGCCCTTGCCTACACTCTCAGCCCTTGCCTGTCCTCTGTCATATGCAGCTTTGTGGCTCTCTGGGTGGGTTCAGAGTGCTGATGAATACTGTGGTGGCTGGGCGCCTGCTGGAGAGCCATGAGGGTGTCACTGCTGAGAGATACTCAGGGCAGGTGAGACAGCCCAGAGCTGAGCTCCTGCTAATTGATCTCTAAGGGATGTAGCAGAAAAGACCCCATAGCAGATCCTGCTCAGCTTGGTTGCGGGGAGCCCTCATGAAAACCTGCTCCTGTAGCAACTAACACCCTGCTCTGCAGATTTCTGGTTGGAAGACTCAGAAATGCCTCTGTTAAGCTCTGCTCAGCCCCCAAGTACTCCAGGGGCAGAGTTCACTGCTAGACTGACTGCAAGGACACTCAGCTCCCATCTTGCAGCTCTGTGGCCACATAGCCCAGACCTGGGTGTGTTGCAGCTTAGCTTCTGTAATGTTTGAATGGTTTCAGAGTAAAGCCTGTGCTGTGCCTGGAGATCAGAAATTGAAGACATCTCAGGGGTGGGAGGGAGTAGCATCTGAGCCACCCCCTCTTACAGAAGGTTTCCTTCAGGTCCCCTCCTCAACTGCCCCCTTGTTTGGCAGCAGGTACATTTCCCATCTGATGTTCATGCTAGTAACCCACGAAGTCTGCTGTGCCAGTGTTCCTGGGTCCACGCTTAGGTGACCTCTGTAGGTGACCTCTATATGTCTCCCTTGCAGGGGATCCTTTTGGTATATGACATCACAAACCGCTGGTCCTTTGATGGCATTGACCGGTGGATCAAAGAGATTGATGAGGTAGGTGTGGGTCTGCACCCCTGCAGGGGAAGGCACAGGACTAGGCTGTACCCAGGTATATTGCCTGCTATGACCACTCCATAGCTTGTGGGTGATGGGGGGGGTCTGCTCAAGACTGAGGGGTTGGTGTGTCCTGAGATTTGCCTCTGAATACTGTGTCTCTCCAACCCAAGCATGCACCTGGGGTCCCCCGGATCCTTGTTGGGAACCGGCTGCATCTGGCCTTCAAGCGGCAAGTCCCAACCGAGCAGGCCCGAGCCTATGCGGAGAAGAACTGCATGACGTTCTTTGAGGTCAGCCCCCTGTGCAACTTCAATGTCATTGAATCCTTCACCGAACTCTCACGCATTGTGCTTATGCGGCATGGAATGGAGAAGATCTGGAGGCCCAATCGAGGTGGGTGGCAATGTGGGGGTGGAGCTGAGAGTGCTGGGGGGAAAATGGGAAGGATCCTCCAGAGCCACAGTCCCCTTATGCTACATGCAGTGAGCAGTTCTGCATGTGGGGTCCCTCTGGAGTTTTGCAGTGTTCTGCCTGCCCTATTCCATACCTCGACCAGAAACCACGGGAGATGGGGCCATTGACCCGTGCTTCCTGGCAGTTGGCTGCTGGGCAAACGGGTGGTCACAGTGGAGCCCAAACCCCTCCCTTCTTAACAGGAGCCATAGAGAACCTTCTTGTACCCTGGGCCTACTCTGCCACAGGAGCATCTGCAGATTGTGCAGACCTGAGCTGGGTGCCGCCAGGCTGGGCTGAGTTGCACTCTTACCAGAGCTACGGGAGGGGCTGCAGAGTGGCTCCAAGAGCAAGTCAGCTTCTGCCCCACCACGGCTTCTAGGGCTGCTGGTCTCGCAGCAGCACCTTGCAGTGCACTCCATTCTAAGAGGGAAGGCAGGAGGGAGCCACTCTTTGCATGGTGTCTGTGGTGGGAGGCTGAGGGCAGGGCCCTGTCCTGGTTGGGAGAGGGCAGCTCCTCAGCACATATCTTAGTGGGCCTCTTGGCCCCCATCTGATTCCCCCTGCCACAGTGTTCAGCCTACAGGACCTCTGCTGCCGTGCCATTGTCTCCTGCACCCCAGTGCACCTCATTGACAAGCTTCCACTACCCGTTACCATCAAGAGCCACCTCAAGTCCTTCTCCATGGCTAACGGCATGAATGCCGTCATGATGCATGGTCGCTCCTACTCCCTGGCCAGTGGAGCTGGAGGCAGCAGTAGCAAGGGCAACAGTCTCAAGAGGTCCAAGTCCATCCGCCCGCCCCAGAGCCCTCCCCAGAACTGTTCTCGGAGCAACTGCAAGATCTCCTAGCAGGCCAGCAGGCACCACTCTGCAGACTCGGGGAGGCTCAGTGGTGGAAGAGCGCTCCCGGGCAGGAAGACTTGGCCACACAGCCTGTTTCAGAAGCGTCCGGTTCTCCTCCACACCCAGCTAGGTGGAGGGGAGAGCACACTCCATGGATGAGGCCCAGAGGCCTTTGAGTAGCTGGGCTGCTGGTGCTACGGAGACCCTGGTCTGAATCAACCCCAGACTCCAGGCTGCCTGGGCTTGGGCCAGGAGGGAGCCTGGCTCCCCTTCCTTATTTATATAGAGAACATTTTGCCTGTTTTGTACATTTTTTAAAAGGCTGTCAGGGAAGATGGATGCATCTGTGTGGTGAGCTTGCCTCTTGACGCCACAGCAGCCATGAGGAGGGCCCATACATCTGGGGAAAGAGGGGCTTGAGGAGTGATGGCAGGAGGTGCAGTTGGAACAGGAGTTCTTTAGATTTACATCCAATTTGCCTGGGATGTTGGCACTGCCCATGCCAGTGAGAAACAGGGTACCCCAGAAGCATCTGGCAGAGGTCTTGGCCCAGCATATAACTCTGGAGATCAGTGTGCTGGGCATAGGCAAGGATGTGTGACTTACAGGAAAGGGGAGAAGCAGGGTGTGAGGGACCCCCCTCAGCCATTCCAGGGTCCCTGCCTGCTATAACTGGGCACCCTCGGTAATATTCACTACATAGATCAGGTCTCCAGGTCAAGGAGGTCTATAGAGCCTTCTGTAGATCTGCGAGTGACACTGGAGTGACAGTGTTGGCATCTGAACCTCCAGACACTGCCAGGACTTGTTTTCCCAGCAGCTCGTCCTCATCTATGGTGCCCTTTTGCCTGTGAGGTCACATGCTACTGGAACCTCTTTGACCTGTTTCTTAGTGGTACTGCCTGGACAGCAGCCTTGTCTGCACCTTGGGCCCCTCTGGAGGACCTCCCAGCAGCCCTTGTGCCGGTGCACAGTGTCCTTATCCTCACCCCATGAAGCCATGGCCTGGTCCTTCTCAGTGCTGCCCCCTTGCCTGGCACCCCCACCCTCAGCCTCACTGGTGCTCAACTCTACCTCCTGCCCTAGGGCCCCAGCCACCAAGGAGCCCTCCCTGGGCTGGGACCCCTCTCTCTGGGTCCTTCATAGTGCACGTGGTACAGGACAGTCCTGCTGCAGGTGTTTCAGGACACCGGTGGACATGCAGACGCAGCACCATGGCTGTACTGGGAGATGGCTCCTGTGCTGGGGAGCTTGTGTCAGGGGTGGCTCCACCATCTCCCAACCCCAGCAGCCCTGTTGCTGCCAGCAGTGCCCTTTTCTCTGGAGTTATGAACAGAGCTACACAGACTTCATTTTGAGGAGCTGGACAGTCCCACGTGCACCATATCAACACTACCCTCACTGCTGCTGGACCCTGCATTCCTGTGTCCTTTGAGCTGTTCTTCCGTTTCTTTGTACAGTAAATGTAACTCAGCTGTGCCCTCCCTGTTGGTTTTGTAAGGTCAGTCCGATTTTATGGGCTGTGGTGGGGGTGGGTGGGTCTGGCAGTGGTGCCCTACACAGGGACGACCACAGCTTTGTGCCTGCCCATCTGAGCCCCAGCTTTTTTGAGCCCTTTGTCTTCAGGAGCTGACCTTGATGACCTGTAGGCACACTAGGTTTGCATACCTGTAAACGAGGGCTGAGGGTGGGCTGGGCTGGCCTGGTCTGTGCACAGTGTACAAGTCCTAGGGAAACGCCTCCTCATGTGGAGCCCTTATTTCCAGCATCCACAGTTTGCCACAGTTTCAGGAACCCCCAAGGGTGGGACTCTGCTGAGTCCTGCTCAGCCAGGGGTGAGTCATGTCCTGGAGGTCAGACCTGAGCAGGATAAGAATGCTGTACTCTGCAGATGTACTCCAGGGACACATGCTGCTCCTTGGGAGTGGTCTAGGCCTTGGGCACCCCGACACTGGGGCTGCCAGGCTGCAGTGAGCTCCTGTCCTGACCCCATCTGTAGGCTGGCCTAGCCACCCACCCCTCATTATCAGGGGCCAGCACCCCATAGCTCCTGGGTAAGTCAGGAGACATTGGCGCCTGGCAGCCATCTCTTGGTTCCATTCTGGCCAGACCAAGCTCTTTATTACCCTGCCTCCTGGGTCAGGAGGTCAGACTCAGGGCTACTTCCTGGGGCCCCCAGACCTCTGGAGCCTCAGAAGGGTTTGGAAGGGCAAATTCCAAGCGGCCCTTTGTCCTGCCAGGAGCCTTTGATCTCCCCAGTGGAGGAGGGGCCTCCAGCCCAGCTGGCCCCCAGGTCAGGCCAGGCAGCTGGGGGCAGGGAGAGACTCCTGGGTGCTTGCGGGCCCTGGGTAGTTTGTAGGACTTTGCTCGTTTAGGGCCCTTGGACTTGGCCATCCCTATGGACCCTGGGTGGATACCCATGTGGAGCCATATCCTGGTGCTGGGCAGGCCTCACTTATGCCCTTCCTTGCTCAGCCCAGGAAGGGCCTGGGCCAAGGCCAGAACCAGAGCCAGAGGCTCCAGCAAATTGGGTATCTCTGGGAATGCAAAGTTCTGTGTCGTCTCAAGACCTGAGCTGCCAAGGCCTCACCCCTGCAGATTCCACATGTACTTCAACATTTGCTGGCAGGTTGTGACCCTGACAGGGACATGGAGAAAGTGGTGTTCTTCCCAGGAAGTGAACTGACCCCCTCCCCATCTGCTGGGCTGAAATAGCACCCCTGTGCCTTACCTGGACTCAAAGGTGACAGGTACCACCTGGACCTGACTTGGGGAAACCCAGGCCTGTGGTCAGTTGGGGTGAGGTAGGGGCCTGAACTCCCCCCACATTGGAGACCGAAAGGTTGGGGACAAAAGCTGCTGAGTTCTGTTGGCCTCACCCCTCCCCCCTAAATCGAAGGAGGAGGGTCTTCAAGGAAACTGACCCCAGTTGACTTCAGCCTATGGAGGGAGGGATTCCAGCTACTGTGTCATCCCCCTCCTCTCCTCCTCTCTGGCTAGAGCTAGCCCTTCTCCGCCCCTCGATGACCCTGTGCTATTGAGCCCTGGCCCCTCCCCAGCCTCCCCTCCTCTCCCTATGCTGACCAGGACCTGGGAGCAGCCTGCAGTTTTTGAGAGAGGAGACAGATTAGGGAGGGAAAGGGCTACACAGAGCTCTGAGATTCCAAAACCCACCCGTCTGGGGCCGGGGGGGGGAGCATTTGCAGTGGGCTCCAGCCTCAGGGGCCAAAGGGGAACCCAAAGAATAATCAGGGGAGAGGAAGGGCCAGCCGGGGAGCCCCAGAGAGTGGATGCCTACAGAGTGTTGGGCTCTGTGGGGCCCCAGGAGGGGCTGGCAGCCACACGGCTATGCCCCCTGGCCCTGTGGTCCCCATGCCCGCCCTGCAACTGTTCCTGCCTCTGTTCCTCATCATCAGACTGGCCTTGGGGGCTGGCCTGCTGCCAGAGCTAGGGAACCACCCCGGCCTGTGCCCCAACCAGCTCAGCCCCAGCCTGTGGGTAGACGCCCAGAGCACCTGTGAGCGAGAGTGCACCAGGGACCAGGTGAGTGTGGGGAATTCCAAGGAGTCTTGGGTGCTTGGCCCCATCCTAGCCCTTTCCCTGGGGGTGGAGGGCAGCCCTAGGAACCCACTTCCTACTGGGGCTCTCCACATTCTTCTGCCAAGGTTTTGGCCATTCCCCATACAAGGGGCCCGGGTTATACCCTTTCTTTGCCCTCATCTGACTGAGAATGGGATCCCCTTTTCCTCACCAGACCTGTCTATTTCCTGCCTGGGCAGCAGTTATCCTGTGAAGACCAGAGTGGACACAGGCCTCTGAATTTTCCCTTGCGCAGCAATCTTACTGTGGGCCATCGCCCTCCCCTCACACTGGGAAAGGGGTGACCAGAGGGTTGGCACATGGCCATCTGTGATGGTGGGGGGCTGCTTTTTTCTGTATGATGCCAGGGCAGAACCAGGTCCTCCCTCATACTAAGCCACACCCTAGCCCAAATCTGCCATTGAGCCAGGGCCTTGGCACATGGGGAAGGAACCACGGTGAGTCCTGCTTGAGGATGTTAAGGATTCAGTTAGGTGATATGTGACCAGCTTTGAAGCTTATTATATTGGACAAAAAGCACTTCCTCCACTTTCCAGAGGGAAAGCCAGCTCAGGGAGAGGCCACAGGGACTGTAGCTGCAGGCATCTGTACTCCCTGGAGCAGGGGCAAGGTGGAGACCCTGGGCCAGGTGGGAGGGCCTCAGGGCTCTGCTGAGCTACCTGCCTCCTCCAGGATTGTGCTGCCTCAGAGAAGTGCTGTGCCAACGTGTGTGGGCTACAGAGCTGTGTGGCAGCCCGGTTCCCAGATGGCCCAGATGCACCCACCACAGCAGCCTCCTGTGAGGGCTTCAAGTGCCCACAGCAGGGTTCTGACTGTGACATCTGGGATGGGCAGCCTGTGTGCCGCTGCCGTGACCGCTGTGAGAAGGAGCCCCACTTCACCTGTGCCTCCGACGGCCTCACCTACTACAATCGCTGCTACATGGATGCTGAGGCCTGCCTGCGAGGCCTCCACCTACACGTGGTGCCCTGCAAGCATGTCCTCAGCTGGCCACCCAGCAGTCCAGGGCCACCAGAGACCACAGCTCGGCCTATGCTGGGGGCTGCCCCCATGCCACCTGTCCTGTACAACAGTCCCTCCCCACAAGCAGTGCATGTGGGGGGCACGGCCAGCCTCCACTGCGAGGTCAGTGGCCGCCCGCCACCTGCTGTGACCTGGGAAAAGCAGAGCCACCAGCAGGAGAACCTTATCCTGCGCCCTGATCAGATGTATGGCAATGTGGTGGTCACTAGCATCGGGCAGCTGGTACTCTACAATGCCCGGCCAGAGGATGCTGGCCTTTACACCTGCACTGCACGCAATGCCGCAGGCCTGCTGAGGGCTGACTTCCCACTCTCTGTGGTCCAGCGGGAGCCAGCCAGGGACAAGGCCCATGGCGTGCCCACTCTGGCAGAGTGCCTGCCTGGCACACAGGCCTGTTCAGGCCCTGCCTCCCCACATCATGTGCTCTGGAACTTCGATCCACAGCGCGGAGGCTGCATGACCTTCCCCGCTCTCGAGTGTGATGGGGCCACCCGGGGCTTTGAGACATATGAGGCATGCCAACAGGCCTGCACCCGCGGCCCTGGGGATGCCTGCACCCTGCCAGCGGTGCAGGGGCCTTGCCAGGGCTGGGAGCCACGCTGGGCCTATAGCCCACTTCTGCAGCGGTGCCTGCCCTTCCTATACAGTGGCTGCGAGGGCAATGGCAACAACTTTGAGAGCCGAGAGCGCTGTGAGGACGCCTGCCCTGTGCCTCGCACACCACCTTGCCGGGCCTGTCGCCTCAGAAGCAAACTGGCGCTAAGCCTGTGTCGCAGTGACTTTGCCATCGTGGGGCGGCTCACTGAGGTGCTGGAGGAACCAGAGGCTGCGGGCGGCATTGCCCGTGTGGCTCTGGACGACGTACTGAAGGATGACAAGATGGGCCTCAAGTTTTTGGGCACCAAGTACCTGGAGGTGACACTAAGTGGCATGGACTGGGCCTGCCCCTGTCCCAATGTGTCTGCCGGCGATGGGCCACTGGTCATCATGGGTGAAGTACGAGATGGTGTGGCTGTGCTGGACCCTGGCAGCTACGTGCGTGCCGCCAGCGAGAAGCGGGTGAAGAAAATATCAGAGCTGCTGGAGAAGAAGGCCTGTGAGTTGCTGAACCGCTTCCAAGATTAGCCCTGCCCTTCCCCACCCTGCCCTTTTTTCTGATGAATAAAAGCTCTTCCTTGCCTCTGGAACTCATGGGCTGCTGTCAGTGGGGGATTGTTACCCTTCCAGGTGTCCCCACCCCTTGGCCTGTTACCAAGCTGGGGTCTTCAACCAACTGGGGTTTTGGCTACATCTGAGATCTCCAAGGAGAAGCAGCTCACCCTGGGGACCTCCTGCTTCACAGGTGGGGACCAACTCCATTCTGCCGGTCCCTTGAGGCCCTAGATGCCCACAGGCCAGACCCTTCTTCCCACCCGTCCCACAGTGTGGTAGATACTCAATGGGCAGCAGAAAGTGCTTTATTCCAAGGCAGTCTGGGCCCAGGTTCCACGAGCCCATACTGGTGGGGCTGGTCATTCCAGAAACCTGGTCCAGAGAGATAGGGATGGAGTTCTGGTTTGTGCCCAGACTTGGGCACATGCACGCAGGATGAAGGGGAGGAGTTATTCTTTCCGGAAAATCAGGCACTTGTTGTTGGCTGGCATGTCCACCTACAGAAATACTTTGCTGGAGTGGCCCTTGGGCCCCAGGAAGGCCACTCCACCCCAGCTCACCCTGCCTACCATCTTCTCCAGGAGCAGGCCACTGGCCTGACCCAGGTCCTCAAGAAGGGCTGTGTCCCTCAGTCCCCACTCTGGGTTCCTGCAGCAGGGAGGAAGGTAGGGTCTTGGCCAGGGCCAACCAGGGACACCCAGCCCACCTCTCCCTAAGCCAGGCCCCTCTCACCCAGCTCTGACCTGCATCTTAGGGTCAAGTCAAAGTCCACATTGCTCTGGGGGTAGATCTTCCCATTGACTGCATAGGGCTGCATGGACAGGGGGCATAGAACCAGGGTCAGTCATTCCTCAGTGGGCCATGGACATGCTGGCAGGCTGAGGTCTGAAGAATGAAAAGGACACCCCTTTTCTGCCCCCAAAAGGGGAAGCCTAGGACCAGGTGGAGCCTGGGCAGAGCCCAGCAGGCCATAAGAGGGGAAAGGCCCTGGGGCAGGACAACTCACCCCATAGGTGATGAGCAGAGCCTTGGGTTTGAGCAGATGTCCAGCAGCTCTGAAAAGCCCCTGGGGAGGAGGAGGCAAGGCAGGGTGAGTCACTTTCCCAGACCCTGGAGAACCCCTGCTGGAGACAGGGCTATCCTGGCCGCCACTCTCTCCCGAGGCATCTCTCCAGCCACCCACCTTGGTGCAGCTTAAGGGACTGATGTGGCTCATGTTGATGCAGAGCAGCAGGTCCAGCGAGTGCGGCAGGATCCCTCCCCAGTGCTCCCACTCCCAGGTCACGTCCAGGTATAGTGGGGCCTTCACGTTAGACAGACCCTGGGCTTGCGTGGTGGCGGCGATGCTGTGGAGGGCAGCGGATGAGCGAGAGGCAGAGGGCCCTGCAGTCGCTTTGAAGCCAGATTTAAAGTTAGGTAGTTAGTGTAGTTAGGTAAATCGGGTCTAATATCGAGTGAAATCTAAAATGGAGGCCATGCTGGAAATGACTCAGGGAAAACACAGGACAACTCATGGAATGTTAATGAAGTCCTGAAAAGGCCCTAGGCCAAAGTCCACCTCAAAGAAGTGTTAACCAACAGCCCCAACAGATTTGGAAATAGCCCATCCCAGAGAAGTGATAAGCCCATCTCAAAAGTCCTTCCTGCTCAGACTACTTCTTTGGCCCACCTGTGTCCCACCCCTCAGGCCTTCTAACCTACATTCCATCACTGAAAGAACTATAAAAAGGGGAGACAACTGCACTTCCACGGATTCCACCTCCTGGGTCCCCTTCTTCCTCCGGGAGAAGTCTTTTCTTCTGTCCTTTAATAAATTTCTAATTTCTACTCTGACCTTGCCTCGGCGTGCTTCTTTGGTGTTATTCTTCAACATCGGGGAGCAAGAACTCGTCACCGGTCAACAGCGGTAACAGCTTCACCAGGAGCCCGGAGAGCCGAGCAGTGGGCCCGCAGCCCTACCGCTTCGACAGCCTGGTCCCGCACCCCTGCCCGGCCACCCTCTCTGGCAGCCCGCACCCGTCGCACCTATCCAGGCAGCGTTGGTCCACGTCGGATGGCTGCCACTCCGCGTGCGGGAAGGCCCGAGCGAAGTGCACGGCGTGCTGGCCGGAACCAGAGGCCACCTCGAGCACGCGGACGCCGCGTTGCGCGGGGTCCACGTACTGCTGCAGCACGCGCAGGATGGGCTCCTTGTTTCGCTCCGCGGCCGCCGCCACCAGCATCGCCACCGCTCTGCCAGGAGTTGGACAACTGACACGAGGACGCGTGATACACCTTAAAGGGTGGGTCCGCAGCCCCGAGAGGGGCCCCGGCGGCCTATGCTGCTGGTTTATGGACGCCTCTTGGTTAGGAACCGCGTCACCACTGCGCGCCAGTGTTTTCAGAGAGCCTGTCTCTCTTTGCACCGGAATCGGTGCTTCCTACTTCCCACAAGTCTGCTCTGCTCTTCATGGCTGCGGTGAGCTGGAGCTGGTTCCAGAGATCGGAAAAAGGGAAAACAAATCACATGCGCCGCCCGGGAATCGAACCCGGGTCGCAAGAATGGGAATCTTGCATGATACCACTACACCAGCGGCGCAGCTGAGTAAGCGGGGCTGCCACAAGACCTAAGAATTATGACGCAGCCTGCCGCGCAGCGGGCACAGCGCATGCGTTATCGTCACCTGAATTTGGTCTCGTGATGCATCTTGGAGTCCGAAAAACGAACGCAGATGGAGAATGCAGATCCGAAGACAGCCTTCATTCGAGCCTTGGCCATGGAAACCATCACAACCATGTGCACTCGGTTGTCGATGGGAGCGGAGCCGTAGTGGGAGTCTGGTGGGCGTGGCCCTAGTGAGGCAGGGCCTTGCTTGGGGTTGGTGAAAGGGGCCTGATGGGCAGGGCCCGATTTGGGGCCCTGATTGGGGGATCTCATTGGGACCCAGTTGGTCTGGCCTGGCACTCAGTGATGCTCAGGACTTCTCTCTAATACCGAGATGACCAGCGCCCGCTCGGGGTCCCTAGCGGGATATATAGCGGGAGCAGAGACCCATGAAATCTAGTCTGACGTTGCGACGTGTGTGTACTCAAGGGAGCTTCTTAGAATACTCAGCTTGGGGTCCACCTCTCAGAGGGTCCGATTCCAGAAAATGCAGAGGGCAGTGCTCTGCAGTCAGGACTGGCCAAGAACCCCCATACCCCACGTCTTGCGGACCAGAGCTGAGGGTGGCCGCTGACTAGGACTTTAGCCTGTGGTTGCTGCTGAGGGCATATCCAAGGTTGGCCAATGGCCAGGATGGATGGGATGTGAATGTGTTTAGACCAGGGAGGGCTAGTGATGAGTCCCAGGGACAATGCTGTAGGGCTGCCACTTAGGATGGCTCCCTCAAGAAAGCAGCCATTTGGGCTGGGGCTGGAGCTCAGTGGCAGAGCACTTGCCTACCAAGTGTGAGGCACTGTGTTGGATCCTCCGCACAATGTATTGTTTCCATTTTTATTTTAAAATGAGAGAAGCAGCCAGTTGAGGACTGGCGAGCTTCCCCTCCTCCAAACAGCACTGTGAAGTGGATATATATATATATATATTTTTTTTTTCATTTTTATCAACTTTTTTTGTAGTTGTAAATGGACTGAATGCCTTTGTTTTATTATTTTTTTTTTTTTTAAAGAGAGAGTGAGAGAGGAGAGAGAGAGGAGAGAGAGAGAGAATTTTTAATATTTATTTGTTTTTAGTTCTCGGCGGACACAACATCTTTGTTGGTATGTGGTGCTGAGGATCGAACCCGGGCCGCACGCATGCCAGACGAGCGCGCTACCGCTTGAGCCACATCCCCAGCCCCCCTTTGTTTTATTTTTAATATTTATTTTTAGAAGTAGTTGGACACAATACCTTTATTTTATTTATTTTTATTTGGTGCTGAGGATCAAACCAGCTACAGCCCCAGCCCTGTGAAGTGGATATTGATGTACATACAGTGTTGGTAGTGACCCTGACTGGGTTCTGCAGCAAGTGAGGGTGTAGCTCCAGGAGGACCTGGAGGACTTTGACAGCCAGGGGACCACCTAGGTAGAGGTGTGCCACTCACAACCCAGGCTTCCCCTGGGACTCTCTGCACACAGGCAGGAATCCTGCTTTAAGGAAATGTTCACAGTGTTCAGCAAATGGCATTGTGCTTAATGGTACTGGACTCTGGCCGATACCACCCCCACCCCTGCTGCATCCATCACTCCACCTGGCCTCCGCACTGCCAGAGCTCAACGCCTGGCAGAAAAGCAGATGAGGTGGTGGAGCAGTTATTCCGCAGTCCGTGTGTGATATCACACATTTCCTGGCAGGCAAGTGTGTTAGATTCTAGTAGCAGTCTGGAACCTCTGTGGGATAACATTCCCCTGGATAGCCAGGGTTGACCTTGTTGAAGTCAAGTGCCAGAGACTGAATTTAGGCCTGAGAGATGTATGTATACTGGGTAGGAGGCACCATAGCAGGGGCCACCTTTCCACATGTGACCAAATCACCAGGACTCAGCAAGCCACAGGTCCTTGGTTGTATGCTGTGGAAAGAAACAAGGGATTCCCTTGTCCTGCAGCACCTACTGGCCCTTGCATGACTCATCCTTTCTTATTCCCTGGACACACTTCCCCTCCTCCCAGCCTGTCATTGTCTTGGGGTCTGGCCTACAGAAGATGCTTAGGCAATGCCTGATGAGTGAGGGTCAATCCTATGCCATTCTCACTCACAAAAGGGCCTGTGGGCCATGTCCCACCTCACCCCAAGTCAACAGCAGGGCCCAGCCTCTTTCCTAGATCTCAGCTCATCTGCCCACTTTTCATTGCCTGCCCCCCACTATCCAGTGGGGGTCCAACACCTCCACTTTCCTTCTCAGGCCCTATGCAGCGCTCCCTCCCATCCCTCCTTCCACCACTCTCCTGGGTATATCAGTTTGTTTAACTGCTATAACAAATTATCCCCAAACATGGTGACTTTTAGAAAATACATTTATTTACTCTAGAAACTGTCAGATTAGGCCCACATTGCTCCAGTCTCTGTTCCAATTTTTTTTTTTAATTTTTATGTGGTGCTGAGGAACGAATGCAGGGCTGCACATATGCTAGGTGAACGCTCTACCGCTGAGCCACAACCCTAGCCCCTATGCTCCATTTTCATACAGCCTCCCTCTGTGTCCAGATTTCTCCCTTAAAAGGGCCCCAACCCTCAAGTTAGGGCCACCTTAATTCAGGATAGATTCATACTGAAGTCACTGCCTTGATTACATTTATAAAAACTCTTACTCCAAATAAAGAGGTGCCAGGTGGAGAGACACACACACACATTACAGCTCTGGGGACTGAACTCAGGGGCTACATCCCCAGTCTGAGCCACATCCCCAGTCTTTTTAATTTGAGATAGGGTCTCACTAAGTTACCCAGGCTGGCCTCAAATTTTCGATCCTCCTGCCTCAGACACTTGGGGCAGCCCAGCAGGGACACAGAGGATCTGATTTCTGAGTAGCCTTGGGGCTGGAGTGGAGCTGACCTTCCTGCACCCTTCCCAGCTTAGACCTGGTGTTGGGCCTCCAGGCTTCCTGCACTGTTACTTCCCATTCCCTGCTAAATTCACCCCTTTTCTCTTCTTAGACTCCCTAAGATGAAGGTGACTCCCAATACCGGCCCAGACCTCTCCAGGCACTTGGTTGAGGATCTTCAAACTTACGCAGAAGCTCCCTTGCTTCCAGCATGTGCAGAGCACCCCTCAGCACAGGTTCCCCCTCACTACAGATACCCTCAGCACAGACCCCCACCCCCATGCAGAGAGGCCCCCAGTAAAGCTCCCTAGCACCCAAGGCAGAGCTCCCTCTCTCCTGTTAAGGGCTAAGTCACCGCTCACGGAGGACTCCGCCTGGAGGTCGCAAAGACCGCCAACCTCGTTCTGCACTGCAGCATCGCATCACCACCAGATGCCCCACAGCTGGGAGCGCCGCCAGCGAGACGTGCCAGTCCGGTACCGGCACGCGGCCCCTTTAAGGGCGGGGGATCGTGCACGAGCCGCTCCGCCTTCTGCCCTACTCCGCCCGCTGCCCTTAAAGGGGCCACGCCCGCCTCGCCGCGGAGCGCGAGCGGTCGGAGGGTGCAGGACCATCCGGCCGGCGGGCGGGGAGGGCGGCCAAGTGAGGGCGGAGCGGCCCTGGGTGCGGGCAGGCGTACCATGTACACCATCACCAAGGGGCCCAGCAAGCTGGTCGCACAGCGCCGCACAGGTGCGCCCAGCGGTCGGGAGCGCGGGCGGGCGCTGGCATCGCGGACCCGCGGCTACTGACGTGCCCTCCCCGCGCCCGTAGGTCCCCCGCAGCAGCAGGTGGAGAGCAGGCTCGGTGAGCTCCTGAAATGCCGGCAGCCCGCGCCGCCGGCTTCGCCACCCCCGCGGGCTCAGCCCTTGGCGCCGCAGCCCGGACCCTGGCCCTTGTCGAGGTGAGCGTGGCCGCCGGCGGCCTGGAGAGTGACCTTGGGGAGAAGTCGGTGGACGCCGGCGGGGCGCACCGGTTAGCTTGCTCGTGCTTCCGCCCACCTGGCTGGGCCTTAGGGCTCGGCCTAGCTAGCGTGGACACTCCTGGCCACGTGGGGCCCGCCGGCCTGTGATCCGCTCGTGGGTCAAAGGGGGCTCCGGGTGGCAGAGGCAGACGCGCCGGGCGACCTTGGGCTGTAAGACGGACCTCTTTTGGACGGCCGAGGTAAAGGGCTGGGAAGAGCTGCCCAGGGCGCAGGCCCTCAAGGTCTCCTGGGTGTCCTTGTAAGAGAGGTGCACGTGTTTCCCTCTTGCTCTGCCAGGCCCCAGCCCTCTGTCCTTCACCCCAGACATCCTGGGGCACTGGAGTCCCCTCCTTTCCAGCAAATGCCCCGGTGCGTTAGGGCCTGCAGCTTCCTTCCTTTCCTAACCAGCCGCCTGCCCAGTGCCCCAAGGAGGCTCGTTCCCAGCCACTTTGCCCTCCAGGGACCATGACCTGGAGGTTAGCCTCCTCCCCCAGGGTTGAACCTTTTACTCCTTTGGCTCAATTTACTCCACTGTTTCCTTCTGGAGCCTGTGGACTTTGCTCCCGCCTAGGCCCCAGGTGGGGGTGGCACAGGATCAGCTCAGGGCTCCCTGAGGCAGTGTGGGGCACACCCCAGGAGGTGGGGGCTTTCCAAGCTGAGAACTGACAGCCCCCAGGGGTCCAGAATTGCAGGTTAGCTACAGCTGGGGGTGCTGTGTCTCCATGCCCCTCTCAGCTGCTGGGGCTCAGAATCCACAAGTGGAGGGATGTAGGGTCAGGTGACTGACTTTTTGGAGAGGGGTGCTTCCTGATTGAGGGACACATTGACATGCTGAGGCTCTCTGGCAGAAGTGTCCTAGGCCAGAGGTGCGCCCTGGGGAGGGGGTGAGTGGGGTCTTGGGGACATTTGGCTGACATCAGTCCATGTCCTGGTTGTTCCACCCATTGGAGGAAGCTGAGGCACTCTAGTGTGTAGCCACCATGTGGTTATTCAGTCAGCGGGTGTAGGCTAAAGTGGCTGATGGACCCCACACCTCTTACCTGGGGGAGCTTCTTCCTCTCCAAGGCTCCATTGCTGCGGACAGCAAGGGCAGGTCCCTGGCAGAGTTGGGAGCAGTGTCAAGGAGGCAGGAAGGAAGAGGATAAGTGGGTAAGGACTGCAAGGGACACCTCGAGGCCCACTGGCTGTTTTCTCTAGAGCATAGACCCCCAGGAGACCAGATATGGTGTGGACACCTGAGGTTTTCCATTAGTCAGCCAAGCCAGGCATGCTGGAGGGGAAAGCGGAGGGGGGGTGGCCTTCAGTTCTGCTGGACTGGGCAGAGCTCACTGTTCTCATTTCCTCTGAGGTCAGTGGGTTGCACCCAGTCCTAGTCCTTCGGCTAGGAGATTCTGGCAATTCCATATGTGGCCCCCACTCCTGCTTCTTCTCAGGGGCCACCCTCCAAAATCACCCACCTAACACTCCCACAGCTTCCTTGCTTAGTACCTTTGACCACCCATCATTCATCTGACCAATTGTGGGAGAAGGGCAGTGGTGGCCACTGCCTGTCCTACTGGCACACAGCAGTCCCAGAGTTCCTGACCTGCTAAATGTATGGGCTCCAGTTCAGGCTAGGCATGGATGTGGGCATTGCCTTTGAAAGTGGACAGGCCAGCTAGATCGGCACCTCTGGCAGTCCTGTTGAGAGAGAAGGAGACAAAATGGGGCAGTATGATTACCTGTCCCCAAGGGTGGTAGGGGGATACCAGAGGTAGGAAGGTAGGGCCTGTGGCCAGCAAGAACACATGAAGGAGGCTGGCTTGAGGGTTGGTACTGAGTCAGGGGTGTGAGCTCTGAGGCCAGGACTAATGCTGAATCTTGTTGCCGTCCCCTTCCCACTTCTTTCCAGCCCAGGTTCTTGGGCCAAAAAAAATAGGCTGCTGGTCTACCTTGGAAGTGGTGGAGGGGATACATGAGAGGAAGTGATAAAAGAGGAGGTCTGTGGGCTGGCACTTGCTTGCACAGCATTCCTAAAAGCTGATATACGTTGGCTATCCTTCACAGGTGCATACTGGGGCTGTTTCTTCCTCTCACAGAGCCTGGGCTTTATATAACTGGTGGGGTAGTGGGTTGCCTTGCTGGGACTCCATATCAGCCTGAGCACCACCACCTAGATCCCTTGTAGTTCATAGGGCCAGTTGCATTTCTTCCTCTTAAAAATTTGATGTCCCATCTCCAAGCTTTCCTGGTGTTTGAAGTCTTTCAAGGTGGGGGTGGTTGCAGGCAAGGGGAGGTTGCCAAGAGGAGGACAGACTTTTATGCCCCGGCTTATGCAGAAGCTCAGGCAGTCTCGAGGTTGGGGAGGAGCCGCTGCCCCTTCTCAGTCTCCACCTGCACATCTAAGGTTCTCTGTGGCAACAAGACCCTGCCGGCCCTGGGGCTGGCAGGACCCTGCGCCCCTCAAGACCCTCCTCTTTATTTTAGTGCCCCTCTCACCTGAGGAGGAACCCAGAGCGGCGTGGGGCACCTGAGCCCAGGAAGGCGAGCAGGCCGCCCGGGACCGCGAGTGCCTGGTGGAGCGGCAGGCGCAGCCCAGGACTCTGGCTCCCACCTCCTGCTGTAGGTGCGGCTCCATTCCCTCCACGGCCCCACCCTGGGCTTCGTGTGGGCATCATGTGCACAGGGCTCAGCCCTGCCCTAGGCCTGCCTGGCTGGGACCTGCTTAGTGGCCCCCTGGACATCCTGTGCAGCGCCATGGGGGCCATCTCACTTGTATTGCCCTTTGTCTCTGGCTCATGGGGAATGGGCTGGGTTGTGGTCACGCTCTCCCCATTTGATTCTCACAGGCTTTAGGTCCACATCCCCTCAGGGCCTGGGGGCAGCCAGGGAGTGGGAGTGGCAGAGACCATCCAGCTGTTAGGTCTGTTCTCCCACATCAGGTGTAGGTAGAGGAGTAAATGCGCCTGCCAGGTGGGGCTGGGGAAGAGACCTACTCATAACTGAGGTCTACCTGGGCTGTTGAAGGTGGGGGTGAAGGGCAGTGTAGAGGGGCACTGGCTGTGCCTCTGTCAAGGTCGGAAACAGCTGGTGATCCCTCCCTGGCCCAAAGTTGCTTCCCTGGAACCAAGGTTTGCAGATGTGAGCTGAACTGCCCAGGGCCTGCAAGGGAGGCCTACATCATCAACTGCTGCAGGCCACTGCTCTGTGGTTGAGGAAGGGCCAGGCTGGGCCTGGTCTGGAGCAGTGGGCATGGCCCAAGGCTGCCCTTGGGCTCTGCCAGGTGGCACCTGGGCCTGGATGGGTACTGACCATACTGTCTCCTCCCTCCCACAGTCCAGGGCCAAGACTTGTGTTCAATCGAGTGAATGGCCGGCGGCCCCTCACCACATCCCCATCTCTTGAGAGAACCCAAGAGACCTACACACTGGCCCACGAGGAGAATGTCCGCTTTGTGTCCGAAGGTAGTGAAGGGTTAGAGGGTATGGCTTGGGCTATGGGTCCCAGTGAGGTGAACTGGGATGACCCCAGGTCCTCCAGCCTGCTGCAGCCTGACTGGCTGTGCTTTTCCTTGGCCCTCTGTAGTCTGTCCTATGACCACCCAGAAGACTGCCTACTCCCAATGCTGACCTGAGTCTAGGGTGGCCACTAGGCCCTCGGCAGGGAGGGGCTGCCAGGGGTCTGGCTCAGCCTGACCACCCATCCCCTATAGCCTGGCAGCAGGTGGAGCGACAGCTGGAAGGTGGCCAGGCCAGTGAGAGTGGGCCAAGGCCTGTGCAGTACGTGGAGAGGACACCCGATCCCCGGCTACAGAGTGAGCCCCCAGCCCTGTTCCCAGGAATTCTCCCAGACCCCGTACCCCAAGGGAGCCCTACTCCATATTACTGTCTTCCCTTAGCCTCTCTGTCCTGACCTGGGTCCTGCCAGGGGCTTGGGGAGGGGACTCTTGAGCTGGACCCCTTCTTCCCAATGCCTGCTGTTTGGAATCTGAGTAAGGGGCCTGTGCTCAGCTTAAGGGCAGAGACAGTGACCAGTCTGGAAGGTGGTGTCACTGTTCAGCTTCTGCTCTGCCCACAGACTTTGTGCCCATCGACCTGGACGAGTGGTGGGCACAGCAGTTCCTGGCTAGGATCACCAGCTGTTCATAGTGGCTGCCTGGGAATGAACACTGCCAAGATGAACCCTTGGCCAGAGAAGGCCACGATATCCTCCACCTTGTGGTCGGCTAGAAGCTGGCCTCACCTGAAGTGCCACATTTGGACTTTCGTACCTTTGGTTCCTTGGCCCAGCTGTCCCAAGCTGGCAGGGGCCAGAAGTGGAACCTGTCTGACCTCAGTCCGGCTCACTGCCCAGGGACCAGCCCCTGGGGCTGGCAGGGAAGAGCTGCAGGCTAATAAAGTTGAGAAACTGCCCTTTGGAGTGGCCTTGACTTGAGAGTGTGGGGTCCTTGTGTCAGCTAAGCGTACCTTCAGCCATCCACTCTGGTGCTTCTGGGTCAGCAGGGGCTATAGCTCTGTCCAACTCTGTCTTCCGCTTCTCACCTAGCTGTCGTCCTGGGGCCCTCAGCCAGCCCCTTTTGCTGGGACGTCTGTGGACCCAGCTCTGCCCCATCTAATGCTCTCCTATTGGCATTTACTGTTGCCAAAGCAACAGGGCCTAGAGAGGCTAAAGAACTGGCTCTGAAATGGGAATCTAGCCACCCAAGATTGGAGCTAGGTCTTGGGATGCCAAGTCCCACTCTCTGAGGCCACCAGGCCTGACTTAAAAGGATTGGGTAAAGATGTCCTGCAGGTCTAGGGGTGGGTAGTGAGCCTGTGGGGACAAACATGGTTGTTTGGGAACCTGTGTCTGTGGGCCCCCGTGGGCACTGACACTAGCGCTGCCTTTCTGATGGGTCAAGGGTGACCTTGCCCGTCTTGAGGCAAGAAGACCCGGAGTACCGCGGGTGCTGTCCGGGTCCCTCCAGAGGGTTACAGAGCCCAGGTGAAGCTCAGCCTCCCTCCCACTCCCGGCCCTGCCCCGTGCAGCCCCACTCGTAGTGGGGTGCGTCTCAGTCCCGCCACACAGGAGGGTCTGCAGGAGCGGCCTGTGCATGGCGGCCAAGGAGAACCTCGCGGGAAGGCCCTTCGCAGCCCTAGGGAGCGACTGCAGGGTGCGGGCTCTGGTCTCCAGGGGGGCCGGGTCCCACGATCACGTGGGTCCTGGGCGCCGCCATGGAGGCGGAAGTGACGCGCCGTTACCAGGCGGCCGTTGCTAGGTGCCGCGCTGCGTGCCCTGCGTGGGGAGGGCGCCGGCTGAAGCGGGAAGCGCGAGCTGCCCGGCCATGGCCAGAGGTAGCTGCGCGCGGCGGGCGTTCCGGGGTCCTGGAACCCGGGCTCGGGGGCTGGGGTCCCGGTCTGGAAGGCTCCAGGGCCAGTGGGCTGGGGGTACCTGGGGCTGTGGGAGCCGCGAGGGGCCCTGCCGGCCCGGCCGCTGACCTGGCCCCGCGCCCACCACTCGGAGCCTGTCCGAGGGAGCCTCGGCCTTGCTGTGCGGAAGCCCATCCGTGCGCGCGCGATTGCGCTGGGGAAGGCGGAGGGTCCCCCTGGCCCCATACCCTCCAGGCCCTCAGCCGCCTCGCTCTCCCACAGCGTGGCAGCACCCGTTCCTCAACATCTTCAGATACTTCAGGGTGGACGAGTGGAAGCGGTCCAGCAAGGAGGGCGATGTGTCTGTGGTGACGGTACTGGTGGGGCCTTCCTCCTGCTGGGAAACCTTGTTGTGGATGCTTCTCCTGGGTGCTTCCTGGGTCCCTTTTTTTTGGGGGGGGGTTCGGCGGATACTGGGGATTGAACTCGGGGGCACTCGACCACTGAGCCACATCCCCAGCCTGATTTTGTATTTTAATTAAAGACAGGGTCTCACTGAGTTGCTTAGCACTTTGCTGTTGCTGAGGCTGGCTTTGAACTCAGGATCCTCCTGTCTCAGCCTCCTGAGCCACTGGGATTACAGGCCAGCGCCACCGCGCCCAGCCCTGGATCCCTTTGGACGCTGCTCCCTTCTTTGTCCAGGACAAGGCCCTTAAGAGTACCGTGTATCGCATCCAAGGCTCTGTCTCTGCCAGCAATTACATCCTGCTTCCCAAAACCAGCACCCAGTCCCTGGGGCTAACTGGGAGATACCTGTATGTGCTCTTCCGGCCTCTGCCCACCAAGCACTTTGCCATCCACCTGGACCTGTCCACCGAGGTGTGGGGCTTGGGATGGGAGCTGCCTGTGGGCACCATAGCCTGTCATCCCCTCCTCACACCCTTGCTGTGCCCCAGCAGGATGGCCAGGTCATCCGTGTGTCATTCTCCAGCCTCTTCAAGGAGTTCAGGTCCTCTGCCACTTGGCTGCAGTTCCCTTTTGTCTTTGAGGCTAGGACATCTAGGAAAGGTGATAGCAAGATGGAGTGTGAATGATCTAGTAAGGGCAGCCTCACAGCTGGGTGGTGGAGGTCCAGTCAGGCTGCTGTGGTGGTCTGGGGTGGGTACAGGATCATTACTGTGGAAGTGGAGGCTGCACTAGGGTAGGCGCTGACCTTGGATATATATCCTGCAGACCTAGCGGGTGTGGCCCCCCCTTGTGCCCGCTGGACCTGCCTACAGCTCGACCTGTGTGACATCTTGTCAGTCTACCTGAGCCGGCGCTACGGCCACCTCAAGAGTGTCAGGTTGTGTGCCAACCTGCTGGTCAGGAACCTCTACACCAGCGACCTGTGCTTCGACCCCAGTGAGGGCCAGGCCCCACACCCCACCCAGTCTGTGTCAGCTCTCCTCCTTCTGTGTGTCCATCCCTACCTATAGCCCCAGGTTTTCTACCAGGGCACCATGCCATCTTTGAGCTCTGAATTGATGCAGCTGGAGGCCAGAGCCCCCGATTTCTAGATGCAGCCTAGGGTGTGGGTAGTGGCTGGGCCAGTGGCCAGACAAAGCACCTGTGCCTGGGGCTAGAAGAGGTAGCTGGATCAGCCTGCCTCGATTGTAGCAGCCCTGCTCCTTGCAGCTGTCAGTGTGGCTGAGGCTCGGAGGGCAAAGCTGCCAGTCACCCCTGTGCCTCGAGAAATGGCTTTCCCAGTGCCGAAGGGGGAGAGCTGGCATGACCGATACGTGCATGTCCGGTGAGCAGTCTGCCCTCCTGAAGAAGCCTTGGGCACGGGCAAGTGGCCCCTTGGCCTTCAGGGCTGACCCCCTCTCCACCTGCCCACCAAGGTTTCCCAGGGACAACCCGAAAGTGCCTTCCCAGCTGGTCCAGAAGAGTGATTCCCCTATTGCAGCAGGTGGGCTGGGGGCCTCAAACTTTGGCACTGGAAGAGGGGATGCCAGGGTCTGGAGTGGGATGGCGAGCAGCTGCTGTGGTGTGGCTTCTGCAGGGTGGATAAGCAGGGCCAGTTGTTACCCTGCCCTTGCCAGCCCTCTCAGCAGACATCTTGTCATTCTGCTCAGAAAATCACTAGGGTTCTTTATCTGCTGCAGTCTTCTTGGGGCCAGCACCACAGCTTCCTCCTCCCCCAGTGGTCTTTGGAGAGCCCATGCAGAATGTGTCCCCACTGGTCCAGATGCCCAGCCCCACAGCCGTGAGTGCCCCCAGGAGAGGGCTAGGGGACAGCAGCGCCAAGGTACCAATGTGCTCTGGTTCCCCACAGCCTCCCCAGTTTCCCTCAGCACCCAGTCTCCTTCCAGAAGCCAGCCTGTCCTGTGAGCACTCAGAGGTGCCCAGGGTCAGTGGCCTTAACACCAGTACCCAAGATCCCATGGCCTGGGCAGAGGCTGCTGACATGCACACAGTGGTCAGTAATGGCCATGTGCTTGCCCACAAGTCGACTGAGATGCCTGTGGCTCTTGATGCTGGCTCCTGCAAGGTGAGTGCCCATCCAGAGCAAGCAAGGTATGGGTGGGGTATGGGTAAGGCGCTGCCCAGCCTGGGCTCACCATGGCTACATCAGGCAGGCCTGCCTTCAGTGTCCCTGCTCATGCAGGCTCCTGGCAGGATGCAGAGGTGGCAGGAGACAGCTTTGGGCATGACCCCTATGTGCATGTCCAGTGAGCAGTCTTTCACAAAGAGTAAGGAAGGACTTGTCTTAAGTAACACCCCAGTCCAGGCAGCTTGGGAAAGCAGGATCCAGAGCTCCCGGGTCTGGCATGGCAGCCAGGGTCCTGGCTTCCAGTCTGAGGGAAGCTGCCAGTAGGAGCCACCTGGGACTCAAGTGGCTTTTTCTTATTCCTTTTGGTAGTGCCGAGGATGTAACCCAGGGCCTTGCAAATGCCTAGGCAAGTGCCCTACCACGGAGCTGCACCCCAACCTCAGGTGGCCTTTTCTTGAGTGGCAGGACACAGCCCCAGCATTAGAGGGTCAGGCCTTGTGTGGGGCGTGTCTCCTGGGATCTCACTACATATTTATCTGTTTCAGCATTTTCTCCCAGACCCAATTCTGAGGCTCAAGGGTGTCATTGGCTTTGGGGGTCACAGCACCAAATGGGTGAGGATCCTGTGGCTGCTTCCAGGGAACCTCTCGTTGGGCAGTTGAGCACTGGGGAGAGATTCCCAGCCCCCTTGGTCATCAAAGTCCTTTTACCCTGCAGGCTCTGTGGGCTTCCCTCTGGTCCCCAGATATCCAACACTGCCATGTCCACCCATGCTTAGAACATCCTGGGTGCACGTGGGTTTCCAGGTCCTAGGTGTTCCCTGTTTATTCTGCAAAGCCTGATAGCCATGGCTGGGTTAAAGTGCTTCCAAAGACCAAGAGCCCTGATTTGCACCTTTATTGCTCCATGAGGGTGGCCCTCCCTGATCTCAACCAGCTGTGTGGAGCTCTGACAGGTGAGGGGGGCCTACCAGAGAAGAGCCCCAGTTGGGGGAGGCAGTGCTCACCACCTGCCCATGGCAGCCCTTGGCCCTTGTTGAGCTCCCCTGGACTCAGGCTCTTGTACTGCAGGCAGGTACTAGAGGCAGTGCATGTTTTAGCCATCCTTTCCATATGTATGCAGTCATGGATTGTGCTTGTGATGGAGGAAAGTGTACTCTGTGCTGTGCATACCTGTGTATCAGGCCTTCCACCTCCTCCTTGGACTTGGGTGGTAGATGAAGCTGGCCTCCAGGTAGTGAGGAGGGGCTTTGGATGCTGCTGGTGACTGTGGTCCTTGGTCCTTGTGTGTTAGGCCCTGTGGACCAAGGATGGGACGTCTGTTGTTTACCCCTGCCATGCCGTCATTGTTGTCCTGCACATTGACACTGGGGAGCAGCGCTTCTTCCTGGGCCACACAGACAAGGTGGGTGCTACCTGGGCCTGTGGGCCTGCTCCCGCAGCTACACATCCTCCTTCTACCCTGTTCCTCCCCAGGTCTCTGCCCTGGCCCTGGATGGGAGCAGTGCACTGCTGGCCTCAGCCCAGGCACAGCCCCCCAGCGTGGTGCGGCTCTGGGACTTCCAGACTGGGGGATGCCTGTCCCTGTTCCAGAGCCCAATGCATACCATCTACTCCCTCAGGTGGGAACCAGGCTTCCACACTGGTGCTGGGTGGGGGATTGCCCAGATGGTGCTGACCCCTGTTTTACTTCCACAGCTTTTCTGGCAGCGGAGCTCTTCTCTATGGCGTTGGCAAGGATGGCCATGGCAGGACGGTACTGAGCCCGGCACAGGGTGATGGGGCAGCCTCATCAAGTACACAGGAGCTGTAGCCAGTCTGTGCTTCCTAAAGATCCATTTCCATTTACTTCTACTTATCAAAGTAACACTCATTCTTTTTTAAAAAAGTCAAGCCAGGTGCAGTGGCACCTACACTCCCAGCTATTCAGGAGGCTGAGGTTTGAGGATTGTTTGATGCCAGTCAGGGCAACATATTGAGACCCTGTCTTAAAAAAAAACCAAGCTGTGGAGCTTGGGTTGTGGCTCAGTGATAGAATGCTTGCTTAGCATGTGTGAGGCACTGGGTTCAATTCTCAGCACCTCATATAAATGAATAAAAATAAAGGTTTGTTGACAACTAGAAATGAAATAAAAAAGTAAAGGACCAAAACTGAAAAAAAAGAATAGCCAAGCAACCTAGGAAACCATGCTCCTTTGCCTCCTGCCTGGCAAGACTTTGCTTTTTCTTTTCTTTTTTTTTCTTCTTTTGGTGCCAGGGATTGAACTAGGTACTCTACCACTAAGCCATACCTCAGCCCTTTTCATTTTTATTTTGAGCAAGGTCTTGCCAAGTTACTGAGACTGACCTCAAACTTGTCATCCTCCTGCTTCAGGCTCCCTAGTGAGTCCATGGGATTAAAGGAGCGACCACTGCACCCAGCTGCCTCTTGCTTTTCATTTACTCAATTCTGGGTCACATTCTATTGTCTCTTCAGACATGGCTGTGATACCAGCTCAGGCTTGTCTTGTAGAAGTCCCCGAGTTGGCTACATCTTGGGGAGCATCTGTGTAGGGGCCTGATTCCCCACCCAAGTGCTCACAGGCTGGTTTCTGCACAAGAGAAAAGCTGCTGACTTGTGGACTCAGCTGGTCCTCAAGGAGTAGAGGGAGCCGTTGGGGTTACCCCAGGGCTCAGCATGGGCTCCTTGCAGGTGGTGGTGGCTTGGAGCACCAGCCAGGTGGGCCGTGGTGGCCAGGTAGTGGTTCTCGCCAAGGTGCACACTGACCTTGACATCCAGGCCTTCCGGGTTGCCTTTTTTGATGGAACCAGGTAATGGTCAGTCCTTGGCACTGGAGCAGGGTCCTGGCCTCAGCCCCTCTGCTCCCTGGGTGGTGCTCACTACTCCCTGCTTCTTACAGGATGGCCTCCTGTGGGCGAGGCAGCCTACGGCTGTGGCGGCTGCGTGGTGGGACGCTACGCTCTTGTTCCGTGGACCTGGGAGAGTACTGTACACTGGAGCTCACTGACCTTGCCTTCGTGCAGGCCGAGGATGGCCACCAAGCACCTTTGGACTACACACTGTGAGCCCTGCCCTTCCCCACTACCCATAACCCAGCCTTCCCTGTGCCCTCAGACCTCCTTCACCTGTCACTTCCCGGGGCAGCTATGTGTGCAGCCGTAATGGGCACATCTTGGAGATTGACCACCAACGCATGGCTGTGAGGTGCATTCGCCGCCTGCTGCCCTCACGGACCCCTGGCAGCTCCCTCCCCCAGAAGTCGACTTTCAGCTCAGGTAGGTGGACACAGCTCTGGTGGAAGTGGCCTCAGGCCAACAGAGGTGCTAATGCCCATACTCTGCAGGCCTGGGCATTGCCATCAGCAGCCTCAGCATCTCCCCAACTGTCTGCGCTGTGGGTTCTGAGGACGGCTGTCTGCGACTCTGGCCCTTGGACTTCTCATCACTGCTCCTGGAGGCAGGTGGGCTGCATGTGTGTGTTGGCTGTACCTGCTCAATGAGACCCTGGCCTGTGTGGGGTTGCGGGACACTGGAGTCCTGTAGGTGAGGGCAGGTCCTCTGGCTCTCACTTTGGCAGTGCTGTCTCTGGGCTAGACAGGGAGTTAAGGGACCAGGGGCTGTGTCTTGAGCCATGGGGTTCACTGACGCCTGCAGGCCAGCTCTGCAGAAGGGCACAGGGCAGGGATGAGGGGGAAAGTACCCTCAAAGCCCTGGCCCCATCTGGTCCAGGAGTGGTGGTCTTAAGGAAGCTGTTCCTCCTGGCCTATAGGGAGCAGGTTATCTATTCCCGCACCTCTGTGCCAGGCAGCACAGTGGCACATCTGCCTAGGCCAGCTCTGGTACCAGTGGGCCTGGCAATTGCTGATCCTGCCTTACCCACAGAGCAGGAAGGCCCTGTCAGCTCCGTCTGCTTCAGCCCCGATGGCCTGCGTGTGCTGTCCACCACCTCCTCAGGCCACCTGGGCTTCCTGGACATCCCATCCCAGGAGTACACTGTGCTGGCACGCTCCCACATGGCCCCCGTGCTGGCAATCTCTACAGAGCGGAGCCGTGGACAGCTGGCTACTGTGTCCTTGGACCACACTGTCCGCATCTGGGACCTGGCCACCCTACGGCAGGTGGGAAGTGGCCAAAGGCAGGCTAGGCAGGGAGGGGATGGATGCCCACAAGGCCTTTAGTCCTCCAGTAGTGTCTGGGCTCTCACAGTGGCCTCTGCCTTCCAGCTGTATGACTGCACGTCCTCTGATGAGGCCCCCAGTGCTGTTGCCCTCCACCCCAAGAGCCCAGCCGTCTTCTGTGGCTTCAGCAGCGGGGCTGTGCGCTCCTTCAGTCTGGAGACGGCTAGGGTCCTGGCAGAACACACGTGAGTACCTGGCCAGCTGCCAGTCCTCGAGAGGCTTAGACTCCACAGGGACCCTACAGTGGAAGCTGGGGTGGCCTGTGGGATCCCTTGGGTGGAGGTTTGGCCAGATGGAGGAGGGCCTTCTTCAGGAAGGCCAGTGGTACCCAGAGCTCTGCCCTCTGTGGCTCTTTGGGCTCCTATATCCTAGCTGGGTTCCCAGGGTTGAGACCAATGGCTGTTCTCATGTGGTACAGGTGTCACCATGGAACCATCACTGGCCTGGTTGTCACCCCCGATGGCAACTTCCTGTTCAGCTCCTGTTCCCAGGGCTCCCTGGCCCAGTACAGCTGTGCTGTCTCCCAGTGCCCCATCCTTTGTGTAGCAGGTGAGGCTCCTAGCGCCATTCGGGCAGGTCTTCCTAGGAGGCCAGCACCCAGACACTCAGGGCCCACAGGCCCTGCATGGCTGCCTCCCAGAACCTTTCATCTAGATCCCTACCAAGGGCTAGGTTCAAAGCTCACCCAAAGGGTCTGTGTCTGTCCTGCCCCAGGCAATAGACAGCTGATCACCTGGGGCTGCAGGTGGGGTCCAGCACTAATGGAGGCATCTGCCTCCCTTTTTTGGGACTCTGGCTTTCCGAGCTCTTGCTTGGTCACTCCTGGCCCCCAGCCCTCCTGGGGTGTACTGGCCTCTGGGTGCTCTTCTGCCCGAGGCCAAGGCTTCTGTGGAACATGCTGCTCTCCCTGGCTGGTGTCCTGTGGGTCAGGATTGGGTGGACCTCCTCAGGCCCATTTGCCCAAGGTGCTTCCCCATGTACTGCCCTGTGCTACCACAGTGAACGCGGTGTGCCAGGATGCCCACCCAGGCCCCAACACCCTGGCAGTCAGTGGGGACAGCCGCCTGCTGGCCTTCGTGGGCCCCTCTAAGTACACAGTGACAGTCATGGATTCAGCCTCCCTGAATGAGGTGAGTCTGTAGGATGTTGTGGACCCAGGGGCTCTCCTTGGCTGGGTGTGGAGTACAAAGGGGTTCATGGGGGAGGCAGGAGGCCAAGGTCATCGAGAGCAAGCCGTAGCTTCCCTTACACTTGTGGGCAGAGATGTCGCTGAGCCAAGTGGACTACTAAGCCAGCCCTGTGTGCTGGTAAGGCGGGGCTCCTGTCTGGGGGTGGTGCTGGGTACCCAGGTCTGTGCCTCCAGCTGCCTCCCTCCATGGCTCATTTGAGACCAGCAGCCACTCTTACCCCCAGCTGCTACGGGTTGATGTCAACACCCTGGATCTGGCCAGCAACCACCTGGACTGGGCTGTGGCCATCTGCTTTGGGCCTGCAGCCCTGGGCCACCTCCTGGTGTCCATCTCATCCGACAAGGTTGTGGTTCTTGATGCCTTGTCAGGACGCACCATCCGGGAGGTAAGCCCTGGGGCTGTGGCCTGGCCTTCACTTCCCTTTGTTCCCACAGCCCCTGTAGCCAGGCAGGGGCGCCACAGATGCACTCTGAGAAGGGGAAGCTCCAGCCTGCCTGTCGCCCCACCATGAGGGGGTGTTTTCCAAGAATTCTCTATTGCAGCTGCCCAGTGTCCGTCCCATAGCCTGCTCCTCCCTGGCCCTCAGTGAAGATGCCCACTTCCTGCTGACAGCCACCAGCCGGGCCATCAGGGTGTGGAATTACTGGACACAGGCTGACTCCAGCTGCCAGGTGGGTGCTGTGGCAAGCAGAAGGCCCTTGCTGTTGGGAGCCTCCACAGGGGATTGGGGAGACCCCTGTGGGCCTAGGAGGGGTGGTGCAGTGTTCTCTAGGGATAAGACAGGTAGGGGATGGGAGGGAAGGTGACCTTCATTTTGCCTGTCAAGGCCTAATGTCACACGATTGACTGTCAGTCTCTGGCCCTGCAGGTCTGGGGCTCACTGCCAGGTTGAGATACTGGGAGCACAGTCATTCTCTGGCCATAGTCAGGGTCCCTGTATGTGACACCCACTGCCCCCAGGTGTACATTGGCCACTCAGAGCCAGTGCAGGCTGTGGCCTTTACCCCAGACCAGCAGCATGTACTCAGCGTGGGGGACGCCATCTTTCTCTGGGATGTCCTGGCCACCCCTGACAGGCAAGTGTCTGCCCTTGACCATATCCAGCTGGTCCTCCCGCTGGCCCCCCTGACACCCTCTCTCATTGCCTCCAGTGGCCGAAGCATGCCCAGAGTGCCCCTAGCCCATGAGGTTGGTGAGTGGTCTGGCTCTGCAGGAGGGCAGTGTGGGGATGCCTGTGGCACCATGGTATTGCTTGGGCGGGGCCTTCTGCAGACTGGGTAGAGTGGCACCTGTTCTTCTCCCATATCCATGTACCCGTCACCACCAGAGGCTTGCCTCCCCTGGCAGACCCTGCTGTGCCCAGCTCTGAACACCACATGCTCCTTGCATCTCCAGGCCCAGGTCCCGGGCAGCTGGAGGGTCCAGCATGTGGGGCCGACAGGCTCCCCGGGCAGCTGGAGGGTGCAGCATGTGGAGCCGACGGGCTCCCCCGGCAGCAGGTGCCTGTGCCATCTCAGGGACCCCCACCGAGGCTGGACATGTGTGCCATGCCCCCTGAGGGCAATGATGGTGAGAGGCAGGGGTCCTGGGGCCCCAGGGGGGTGCAGATGGGTAGGTGGTGTGGGTTCCTCTTCCTTTTGCTGCCTCCAGGTACGTTCTGCTTGTCGAATGAGGAAGAGCTCTGCAAGGAGAGCCAGGGCCCACCCGTGCTTGTGGAGAGGGAGACTGGTGGGGCTGGCAGTGCGGCCTGGGGGTCTGTGAGGAGATCCCAAGGACTCTTCATATCTCCCCTTTGCCACAGCTGGTCCAGTAAGCAGTTCAGAGCAGCTGGGTGGGTGGGGACCCTTGGTGACAGGGTACCAAGTCTCAGGCGCAAGTGTGCAAGTGTCTCGAGGCCTTAAGGGGCCTAGGTGGCTCTGACTGCCCTGACCTTTGGGGTGTTTCCCCCGAAAGATGCGGTAACCTGCAGAGCCAGGGCCAGGCTGGGATGTCCATGGGGCTGGGTGGGACACAGCTCTCACTGCCCAGCAGTGTATGGGACATTGTGTGAGGGGAGGAGTCTCTGAAGGGTTTGAGGAAGCACAACATCCTGTGGCCTCTTTCTTCTCCCTGCCAGGTACCCGGAGCATCCAGGAAGCGAGGGCTCAGCCTCTAGCCCGCCCAGATTCCTACAAGCACTTCACGGCTCGCTATAAGGCCTCCACACTGGCTGAGGTTGGTTATGCCCTGTCTGCAGACAGGTGGCTTCTGGGGCTGGGGTTGTGGTAGAGCACTTGACTAGCATGTGTGAGGTCCCTGGATTTGAGCCTCAGCACCACATATAAATAAATATAATAAACATATTTTTTTTTTTTTTTAAAAAAAGGTGGCTTCTGGGAGCCCAGAACTTCCAGGGCCTGTTCCTAGAGGGACACTCTAACTTTCATCTCTCTGCCACAAGCATGGACCTGGTGGCGGCCTGCTTACCCACCCTCTGCCGCTTATCAACCACTGCCCCTCCCCAACCTCCCCATGCTCTAGGTGCCCAGAGCTTCTGGGGTCCCCACCTGTCCCCAGCTCCCAATTTTAGCTGGCCCGGATGTCCCCCAGAGCAGCTCCCACATTCGAGTCAGGGGTCCAGGTGACTGTGCTGAGCACCAGCATCAGGGTCTGCTTCTCTTTAGAGCACCTCCTTCCCTCCCGAGGGTGCCAAGCAACTGCGCCTGAGAACCGTGGTGGGCTACAATGGGAACGGGCGGGCCAACATGGTCTGGAAGCCGGACACAGGTAGGCCCAGGGGTGCAGGCAAAGGAGCAGCAGGGCAGGACCCAACTCCATCCCAGGCCAGGTCTCTCAACAAATGAGTGCTGGCTGTCAGCTGGGAGCTCTGGGGGGGCTCTGCTGCTGCAGGACCTGTCGATGTGAGCCTGCATAGCTTCTGGCACTGACAGGGAGAAGGCACCCCAGGGGCCCTGGCTGGCATTCTCCCTGCTGCAGGGTTCTTTGCCTATACCTGTGGCCGCCTGGTGGTGGTGGAGGACCTGCACTCTGGTGCCCAGAAGCACTGGCTTGGCCACCCTGAGGAGATCTCCACACTGGCCCTCAGCCACAACTCCCAGGTGCCTGCCCAGGGCCTGGCTATTGCCCAGTCAGTGGGAAGGACCCTGTCCCAGCCTCCCTTCTGCCAGAGATAGGGCAGGCCAGCTGCTGCATGCTCTCCACTGACCGCCCACCTCTCACCTACCAGGTCCTGGCTTCTGCATCTTGCTGCAGCAGTGCAGCCGCCCTCTGCCAGATCCGCATCTGGGATGTGCCTGGGGGCCTCTGCCAGCAGCTCATTTCTCACCACAACACTGCCGTGCAGGCACTGGCCTTCTCACCAGATGACAAGCTTCTTGTGTCACTGGGTCAGTGAGTAGGGTAGGCAGAAGCAGAGCTTCCTGGGACCCCGGGGAGGCTGGCTGAGTTCACAACATGGCTGCCCACACATCCCCAGGGGACTATGGTGATTGCACACTGGCCTTGTGGAGCACAGCCACCTATGAGCTCGTGTCCTCTGCCTGCCTCCTGGAGTCCATGCATGGTGTGGCCTTTAACCCCTGGGATGCCAGTGAGCTTACCTGCGTGGGCACAGGTTCTGTTGCCTTCTGGTTCCTGCAGCAGCGTGGAGCAGACGTGAACCTCCAGGTGCCAGGCCCTGCTCGGGTGCTTAGGTTCCCAAGAAGTTTTCAGGGATGGAGTCTGGACATCCCTAACTTACAGTCACCCTTGTGCCCTGCCAGATGCACAGAGAGCCAGTCCCTGAGGAGGTGGGGGCAGTGGAACTTACTGCACTCTGCTATGGGGCTGCTCCCCTGCTGTACTGTGGCTCCAGTTCTGGCCAGGTCTGTGTCTGGGACACATGTGTTGGCCGCTGCTTCCTGGCCTGGGAGGCAGATGATGGCGAGATTGGTAGGTGCCCAATGGGAGGACCCCTGGATGGCTAAGGGCTCAGACCTAGCCCGGGGATGGGGAACCTGGTTTCCAGTCTCGGGGCCTGCGGAAGGCAGCTTCCTATCACCCCTGCCTCCTAGGGGTGCTGCTGTGCTTGGGTTCGAGGCTGGTCAGTGGTAGCAACACTAAACGGCTGCGCCTGTGGTCCGTGGGGGCCGTGCCAGAGCTGAGACGCAAGGGCTCTGGTGCCAGGTGAGCTGGGGGCCTCTGCTGCACACGGTACCCATGGGTTCTGGCTGCGGGTCCTCTGGTGTCCTCAGTAGCCCTGAAGATCATCACTAGCACTCCTGCACACGTTGCTACTCCTAGGCAAGGTTGCCTGCAGAGCTGTCACCTAGGGGTCTATCTGCGCATGGCCTGAGCCCCAGAGGCCACAGCCCTAGGCTCCATGCTGCTATCTCCACCCAGGAGCACTGCTGGGCCTCAGACATGATGGCTGTCGGCTTTCACCTGGCAAGCTGAGCTGGCTCCCATCTCCTGCCTTGAGACCAGCTGCCCCTTGACCCTGTGCTCTTAGGTCCAGCTCTGTGTTTATGGAACGTGAGCTGACCCTGGATGGGGCTGTGGTGAGTGCCAGCTTCGACAGCAGCATGGACATGGGCATTGTGGGCACCACGGCTGGGACACTGTGGTATGTCAGCTGGGCTGAGGGAAGTAGCATCCGCCTCGTCAGCGGCCACAGGAGCAAGGTGAGCTACTGGGTGGCTTGAGATGTTCAGAGGTCTCCAACCTCGGTAGGGCAGGTTGTGCAGGGAAGCAAGCCTGTCTGGCTGCCCCCTGAGGTTTCATGTCTTACTAGTGACCAATAGGGAGCCTCAGGATGGCCAGAATCTGTGGTGCCTATGTGAGGCAGGGGCCTGAGGTGCTCTGCAGGCTTCTAGACCTTTCCTTCCTTCCTTTCTTCTTAAACTCACTTATTGAAGGCCTGTGCCATCTGCCCCAGCACCTCCCACACTGGCTGTGCAAACACTATCCAGTGCAGTTGAAGCCTGGGGTTGGTAGGAGGCCAGGCAGGTCTGGTCAGGTTTGGTTCTGGCTGGGTCAGCTTGAGTCTGGTCAGGGTTGGGTCAGATCTGAGTCAGGTCAACTTGGAGTTGGGTCAGTTCTGGCTGGGTTGCTGTCTATTCTGGTTGGGTCTCTAGAGGGTCAGGGTCTGGTCAGGGTCTGGTTGGATCTGCTTTTAGAGGAGTGTGCCATTGTGCCCAGCCAGCCTGAGGTTGAGTTGATTTTTTTTTTTTTTTTTTTTTGTTCCAGGGATTGAACCCAGGGGCACTCTGCCACTGAGCCACATTGCTAGCCCTTTTTATTTTTTATTTTGAGACAGGGTCTTGCTAAGTTGCTGAGGCTGGCCTTGAACTTGGGATCCTCCTACCTCAGCTTCCCAGGTTACTTGAATAGGTGTGCACCCCATACCCAGCCATCATCCCATTAAAGTCAGTGGTTCTGGCATCTTCCATCGAGTTATCAATCATTACACACTCAATGTCAGAGCATTCTCATCACCCCAAAAGAACACCTCATACCTGTCAGTGTCCCCATTTCCCCTCCTCTCTGCCCTGGCAGCCACAAGTTGGCTTTCTGTCCACATGGATGTGCTTTTTCTGGACAGTTCCTATGAGTGGACTGTGTCCAGCCTCCCTCCTTGAGCACCCGTCCTCAGGTGCATCCCAGCTGTCGCTATTGTTAGTGCTCCCACTTTATGGCCAAGTACTTCCAGTGTGTTGGCATACCATGTGTGTCCCGAGTCCTTGAGCTGAGCTGGTTGTCACTGGTGGCACTCAGGTGGTGTGGGACTGCAGGGCTCAGAGGCCACATTCTGGGCCCACTCTTGCTTTTCTGAACTGAGCTGGGGTTGAATGCGTGCTAGGCCAGCCCTCTGCCTCTTGAACTATTGCACCCTGAGTCCTCTTGGGTGAGACATATCAAGAATTCACACGGGTACCCAAAACAGGTTCAGCTCCAGGCTGTTTGGTTGTGCCACATTGGAGTGTGGCATCTGTGCCACCCTTTCTCCAAAATCTCAATTGCCAACTGGCAGCTGCATGCTGACACATCTGCTATCTGCCTTGATGTGTGCTGAGCACTGCAGGCCACCACTGTCATGACCACCACAACAGCAGGGGTGTCTGCTGGGCTCGTCTGCAATCTGCATCCCTCTGGAGACAAGTCACATCACTGTGTCTCAGATGCTGCCAGGGTTTTCTGTGGAATCCCAAGTCCTAGGAGCATGTGGGGTCCACCCATGTGGGTGTAGTGGACCAGGCAGACTTGGGCAGCAGAAGGGTATTCTTGCCTTGACCCTGGAAGCTTAGATCAGAAAGGCCCAGCCCCAGCCCAGGCACAGTGGCCAGGCCTGTTATCTCAGCCACCTGGGAGGCTGAGGCAAAAGTATCGAAAATTCAAGGTCAGCCCCAGCAACTTAATGAGGCCCTAAGCAACTTAGTGAGATAGGGTCACTAATATAAAAAATAAGGGCTGGAGTTGTGGCTCCATGGTTAGAGCGTTTGCCTAGCACATGTGAGGCCCTGGGTTCAATCCTCAGCACCACATAAGAATAAATGAATAAGGTAGCTGGGCGCAGTGGCACATGCCTGTAATGCCATGGGCTCTGGAGGCTGAGGCAGGAGAATCATGAGTTCAAAGCCAGCCTCAGCAATAGTGATGCAGTAAGCAACTGTGTGAGACCCTATCTCTAAATAAAATACAAAATAGGGCTGGGGATGTGGCTCAATGGTTGAGTGCCCCTGAGTTCAATCCCCTGACCCAAATAAATAAATAAATAGATAAATAAATAAAGCTATAGAAAAAAAGTTACATTTAAAAAAGTGGGGGAGGGGGCTGGCTGGGCATGTTGTTCAATAGTTAGGTGCCCCTGGGTTTAATCCCCAGTACCAAAAAAAGAAAAGAAAGGCCCAGACCCAGCTGCCCGGGTTCTACAGGTGAACGAGGTGGTCTTCAGTCCAGACGAGTCTCACTGTGCCACAGGGGGTGAGGACGGCAGTGTACGGGTGTGGTCCTTGGCCAGCATGGAGCTGGTGATTCAGTTCCAGGTGCTGAACCAGGTATGTCAGGGCCCAGGCCACCATGCATCCTGCCTGCTGAGCCCTCCCTCTGACTTTGGCCTTGTCCGTGGGGTAGTGCTGATCTCCCCTATATGGATGTCCAGAGCTGCCTCTGTCTTGCATGGAGCCCCTCATCCTGTGGACATCCAGAGCAGCAGCAGGTGGTGGCTGGCTACAGCGATGGCACACTGCGCGTATTCAGCATTGCCCGTACCTCAATGGAGCTCAAGATGCAACCCCACCGGGCTGCCCTTATGGCCCTGGCCTTTTCCACTGATGGTGAGGACCAAGACTGCACAGGGCAGCAGTGGCTTCCCCTGCCCAGGCCTAGATCAGATCTCCAGGTTGGGGTCTGACTCACAAGGTATCCATGTTCCCACCTGGCCCAGGTCAAACCATCCTCTCTGGAGACAAGGATGGGGTTGTGGCTGTGAGCCGCCTCCGCACAGGGATAACCTTCCGTGTGTTGAGTGACCACCAGGGTGCCCCCATCTCTACCATCCAGAGCACAAGTAAAAAGGTTGAGCAGGCTGTGGGAGGGTCCTGGGCTGTGTCAGGGCGGGAGGGTGGTGCATGGGGCAGGAGGTGCCCACAGCCCTCACTTCCCCAGTATGGAGATCTAGGGGTGGAGGGCACAGACCTGTGGCTGGCTGCTAGCGGGGACCAAAGGATCAGCGTCTGGGCCTCTGACTGGCTGCGGGATTGCTGCGACCTCCTGGACTGGTTGAGCTTCCCAGCACCTGCCACCTTGGAGGTAAGCATCCCAGTGGTGGGGCTGGGATTGTGGCTCAGTGGTAGAGTGCCCGCCTGGCGCGTGTGAGGCACTGGGTTTGATTCTTAACAGAACATAAAACAAATAAAGATTAAAAAGTGTGTGGGGGTGCTGGGAGGCTGGGGACATAGGTCAGTTGGTAGAGTGCTTGCCTCACATGCACATGTTCAATCCCCAGCACCACAAAAAAAGTGTGTGTAGGTGGGGGGGCGGGTGTGGTGGCACATTCTGGTAATCCCAGGCTGGGGTAGGATTGTGAGTTCAAAGCCAGTCTCAGCAAAAAAAAAAAAAAAAAAGGTAGGCTAGGCACTTAACAACTCAGTGAGACCCTGTCTCTAAGATACAAAATAGGGCTGGGAGTGTGGCTGAGTGGTCGAGTGCCCCTGAGTTCAATCCCCAGTCCCCCCACAAAAAAAAGGAAGGGTTGGGGGAACAGTGCCTGCCCACTTCACCACAGCATGCTGCATCCCTCTTCAGACCTCAGGCCTCCCTCCACCCTCCCTTGCTGCCTTCTGCCCTTGGGATGGGGCACTGCTGGTGTGCGTGGGCCTCGGTGCACATGAAGAGGTGGTCTTCTACAGCCTCCGCCAGAAGCAGGTGTGTGTATATACCTGTTTGGGCCAGCAGCCCAGGCATCATGGGGTCAAGGGAGCCTGGGTTGGGCCCCAAGTGGGAGTGCCCCCTGCCTAGGCCAAGACCCCTAGCCTCACACCAGCTGCCCCACAGGTGGTGGAGAAGATGTCATTGCCCTTCTTTGCCATGTCCCTGAGCCTGTCTCCAGGGGCACGCTTCATAGCCATTGGCTTTGCTGGTGAGTGTGGTGGGTACAGACTTGGGCCTGTCTTAGGTGGGGCCAGGCAGGCTCACCTGCCTCCCAGACAGGCAGTTTACATGTGCCTCAGGATGCTTACTCCTGAAGCAGTGTGAGGGCACTTGTCCCAGAGCATCACAGGCTCAGAAGACAGAGCGGGAGGCACTGGGTATGAGTGGGAGATTAGTTGTAGCACCAAGGAGGACTTGCCTCACCCTGCCAAGACCTCCACAGTGGGGCCCAGCATGTGGAGATTACAGCCCTGACCCCTCTGGTCTTAGGTTTCCTGATGCCATCACCATGCCTAGCTGGGGACATGGCCAGGGAGGGTTGGGGGTCACTGAGCACTGCCTAGCCCTCCTCACCTTTGCTGTCTACCCACAGAATGCACACTGAGGCTCTTGGATTGCATGTCAGGGGTAGCCCAGGACTTCACCGGCCATGATGACTCTGTGCATCTGTGCAGGTTCACCCCATCTGCCAGGCTGCTCTTCACAGCTGCCCACAATGAGATCCTTGTGTGGGAGGTCATGGGCCATGGATGCAGAGTAACTGCAGTCTTAGGTCCCTGATGGCCTGCTGGGCACCCACAGAAAAGCCAGGTTGGGATCGTGGCATACAGAGCCAGATGACCTGGACAGGCTGGGACTCTTAAGTCATCAGCACCAAGCTCCTTTGAATTCGAGTGACCAGAACAGACAATAGGGCGTGGGATGTAGCTCAGTGGCAGAGACTTGTCTAGCATGTATGAGGCCCTGGTTTCTATCCCCAGGACTAAAAACAAAAAGACCTGTTGCCTTTTACTCTAAGGAGTTGTTGATGTTCCTATCTTTTAGAATTTAAATAAACATGCACATTTATTACATTGTGCTACGTTGTTTCATTATTGCCCCATTTTTCACCTCCGCTGGTCACTCCAGTCCTGAAGTCATCTCCCCCAGCCCGCCCAATTCCTAGTCAAAGGCCCTGTCGCTCCACTTACCAGCTAGGAGGGCCATTCAGGTCTCCAAACCTGAGCCCACGTCACCTGCAGTGTTGGGCTCGCCCGTGTGGTGGCGCAACCGCACAGTTCGACTCCTCTGCCCCGCAGGGCTCGCTGATGCGGCTGCGCTGTCGGGGCCGGAAGTGTCCCTCAAGCACCGCGGTGGGAACCGGAAGTGAGGGCGCTAGGAGAACGCCCGGAGGAAGGCCGTGGAGGGTCTGGGCTGCGGCCGGGGCCGGGGGCCGGGGGCCGAGGACGGGGCACCAGGCACAGCCATGAGGCGGGACGTGCGCATCCTGTTGCTGGGCGAGGGTAGGCGCTGGGCCGGGGACCTTGGCGGGGGCGCGGGGCCGCGGTGGTCTCGCCGCCCGCGTGACCGCCCCGCCACCCGCCCGCGCAGCCCAGGTGGGGAAGACGTCGCTGATCCTGTCGCTGGTGGGCGAGGAGTTCCCCGAGGAGGTGCGCGCGGGCGGCCCGGAGTGGCGGGCGGGCGCGGGCCGGGCGCGGGCCGGGCGCGGGCTAAGGCCGCCTGTTGCAGGTGCCCGCGCGCGCCGAGGAGATCACCATCCCCGCCGCCGTCACGCCAGAGCGGGTGCCCACCCACATCGTGGACTTCTCAGGTAGGCTCCGCGCGGCGCCCATGCCGGGCCTGTCCGCGCGCGCCTGCAGCGGGTTCTCTCTCTCTAGAAGCCGAACAGACGGATGAGGAGCTCCAGGAGGAGATCCGTAAGGTGCGGGAGCTGCGTGGATGGAGGCGCCGGCCGTCGGCCCTGACAGTCAGCATCCAGAGCGGGACTCCTGCAACACCCCTTTCAGGGATCCAGGACAGTCTAGTGCCTGCAGTGCTGCCCAAAGGCAGAGGGCCCTCCCTCCGTCTCCTTCCCGGCATCTAAGGAAGCACAGTCTCCCCTTAAACTCCTCTGCAGTCCCCTTGCCCTGTACTCTGGTCCACTGCGCAGGATCTCCAGGCTCATCTGCTATCAGAGCCCCTGGATCTAACTCTTGCATTCTCCATGTATCCTGGTTGTATCCATCACTAGTTGTGCGCAGGCCACAGCAACCCAGGGGCAGCCCCCCAGCCCTCACAGGGCACATTGCTGTCCTCTGGACTTTGGCTGCTTGTGACTTGAAAGTGGGAGGTGGAGTCAGGAGTCTCATCTTAAAAGTAGCTTGCTCATCAGGGGTGTGGCTGGGTCTGTCCTGAGCACTTGGGCCTACAAAACAGAGCTGTGGTGCTGGGGCCTGGTATCTCCCTCTTGGGGGCAGGGAGGGACTTGTCTGAAGCTGCCTGGCCCAGGGTGATCCAGCCAGGAATACCCTGCCCTGTGAGTACCTGCTGTAATTGGTCAGGTTCCAGGGTAGGGTGGGCTTGCCAGGCTTTGGAGCTACATCCTGTGCTGCTCTGAAGCACTTGAGACATGCTGGAGTCTTGGGATGTGTGGAATGGTCTGAGCTGTCCACTGTAAGTGGGCAGCTTCTGGTCACCCTGTGCCTTGCTGCTGTTCTTGCAGGCAAATGTGGTGTGTGTGGTGTACGATGTGTCTAATGAGACCACGATTGAGAAGGTGAGCAGGAGGGAGCACCCCATCCATCCCAAGTCCCTGCCACTGGCTCTGTCAACAGTCCCCAGTGCAGACCAGGTAGTAGTCAGTGGCCTAGGGGAAGTTTTGTCCATGCCTGTGACCAGCCCCATCTCTATTAAGCATTTCAGGAAGCCCCACATCTCTGTGTTGAGGTCAGGCTTCTGGTACTTATTTCTCCACAGAGCACCTGGATTATTGCTCTATTTAAGCCAGCATTTCCTTTCCCTTTCCAACAAAGATAGCCTTAGAAAAAAGGTCCAGGGCCTGCCTGAGGTCTAGGATCTCGGTGTGCCTGGAGGGGCTTGTAGCTGCTCAGATTAGACACGGCCCTGCTTTCCATCATTTTCTCTTACTGGCCTCAGTTAGCCTCAAGCTCCCCTCCTCTCCTTGAGCCTGGTGCAGGCCCTGGGTGGGCATCTTGGACTGGGTGGGATGCCTCCCTTCATGGCCAGGCTTTGCCTTTCAGATACGAACCAAGTGGATTCCACTGGTGAATGGGAGAACTGAGAGGGGGCCCAGGTAATAAGCAGGACCTTGGCAGGGAGAAGGAGTGGGACTGAGCTCCAGTGGCTCCCTGTACCTGGTAACCATGGGCTTCTCCCCAGGCTGCCCATCATCCTGGTAGGCAACAAGGTGGACCTACGGTCAGGAAGCACCATGGAAGCTGTGCTACCCATCATGAGCCAGTTTCCTGAGATAGAGACCTGTGTGGAGGTAAGCAGGGTGAAGGCCAAGAAGAAAAAGGGCTCTGGTGAGTACAAAAGCACCGAGTTGCTCATGGTTGCCAACCTAACCCCACATCTGTGTCCTCTTCGGTTGCCTTCTGAGCCTGTGCTGTGCTCTTACAGTGTTCTGCCAAACATCTGAAGAACATCTCAGAGCTGTTCTACTATGCCCAGAAGGCCGTTCTACATCCTACAGCCCCCCTGTATGACCCTGAGACCAAGCAGGTGGGCAGTGGCTTCTCTGGGTATGGAGAGTGAGCAGATGGGAGTGGCAGGGTGGACCTTCCAAAGGCTGCTAGGGTTCTGAGTAGATGTTCCTGCAGCTGAAGCCTGCGTGCACCCAGGCCCTCACTCGAATCTTCAGGCTCTCCGACCAGGACCTGGACCAGGCACTGAGCGATGAGGAGCTCAGTGCTTTCCAGGTGTGCCCTGACCCAACTGCCCATCCTCAGGTAATAAAGCCCTGCTGTTCTGGGGCATTTGACTGATCTGAAACCACTTCCTTTTGGAGACAGAAGTCCTGCTTTGGCCACCCTCTGGCCCCACAGGCCCTGGAAGATGTAAAGAGGGTGGTGTGCAAGAATGTGGTGGGCGGCGTGCAGGACAACAGACTAACCCTGGATGGTGAGGCCAGATGCTCTGTTGAGCCTGAGTATGTGGGGAGAGGGCCATGTTGTTCCAAGTGCTACCCGCCTCTGCCCTTCACAGGCTTCCTCTTCCTGAACACACTCTTCATCCAGCGTGGTCGGCACGAGACCACATGGACTATTCTGCGACGCTTTGGCTACAGTGACTCACTTGAGCTGACAGCAGACTACCTCTGCCCACGGTGAGTGGAGCCAACCCACCTGTGTGTAAGGTCCTGCTCAGAGGACAGCTGAGACTGTTCTGCAGTGTGGGCCTCTCATTCTGTCTGCCTGGGTCCCTGTGTGTATAGAGGACTGGGTTGAGTAGGGCCCCCTGCATCAGGCCTCATGTACCAGAGACCATGCCATCCTCCTTGCCTGGCCCCAGCTGAGGAGCCATAGGAGCCTCAGACGGGCCTTGGCCACATGGATGGTGCTGGCAGGGTAAGGCAGGAGCTGAACTACTGTAGAGCACAGGATCTCCTGGGAGCTAGATGTCCCATACATCTCTGCAGGCTCCATGTACCCCCTGGTTGCAGCACTGAGCTTAACCACCGCGGCTACCAGTTTCTGCAGCAGGTGTTTGAGAAGCATGACCAGGTAAGTGCTACCACCCTGGTCAGCCCTTGCCGTTCCCCAGCACTTGTGACTATGGCCCTTCTGCCCACAGGACCATGATGGCGCCCTCTCACCCTTGGAGCTGCAAAACCTCTTCAGTGTGTTCCCAGTGGCCCCCTGGGGCCCTGAACTCCCACGCACTGTCCGCACTGACACCAGCCGGCTACCCCTGCATGGTTTCCTCTGCCAGTGGACGTGAGCACATCCCTTCTACCCCTGCCCCCACCCCCTGCTGCCTTCCTCACTGACGCTGTGCCTCGTGCCTCCAGCCTAGTGACCTACCTGGATGTCCAGCGCTGCCTCGAGCACCTTGGCTACCTAGGCTACCCCACCCTCTGTGAGCAGGACTCCCAGGCACAAGCCATCACAGGTGGGCACCTACCCTCACCAGGCCCTCGGTCCAGCCTCTCCCCAGCATTTTTCTTCACCTGAGTCTCTGCTCACAGTCACTCGTGAGAAGAGGCTGGATGAGGAGAAGGGGCAGACCCAGCGGAATGTCCTCATGTGCAAGGTGGTAGGGGCCCGAGGAGTGGGCAAGTCTTCCTTCTTGCAGGCCTTTCTTGGCCACAGCCTGAGGGTAAGCATCTGCAGAGACCCCAGTCCCCACCTGGGGACCCAGGGGCAGGAGAGGGCACTGTGGGGAGTGCGGGACCAGGAAGCATAGGCTCTCTTTGTCCCTGTGACACCAGGACACCAGGGCATCCCCTGGGGAGGCTCCCATCCACGTTATCAATACAGTGCTGGTCAGTGGACAAGAGAAGTACCTGATTGTGAGTGCTGGGAGTGAGATACCCATGTGCCCATGCCACCTGGTAGATTTGTCACAGGGTGGCCCTTGGGGAGGCCAACTCCTGGGAACACCCCTCAGAGCCCCATCTGTTCCAGCTATGTGAGGTGGATGTGGACAGCATGTTGGCCACTTCCCTGGACACCGCCTGTGATGTTGCCTGCCTGATGTTTGATGGCAGCGATCCTGCATCCTTTGCATTCTGCGCCACCGTGTACAAGGCAGGGTGACACTGGGAGCCCTGCAGGTGGAGGACAGCTCTGGGACAGGTGGCTGGTGGGCCCTGCCTCACACAGCCCCTCCTCCCACAGCGCCATTACATGGATGGCCAGACCCCTTGCCTCTTTGTGTCGTCCAAGGCCGACCTGCCTGCAGGTGTCGCCCCACCAGGCCTGTCACCTGGGGAGTTCTGTCGCAGGCACCGGCTGCCTGCCCCCACCCCATTCTCCTGCAGCGGCCTGGCCCAGCCCAGCACTGATATCTTCACTCAACTGGCCACCATGGCTGCCTTTCCGTGGGTGCTTGCACCAAGGCCTTGGGAGGAGGGTGGCCTGCCTTATACCAGGGCTCTAAGGGTGCTGATCACCTGGCTGTGCTGGGTGGGGGCTGTGGAGTGGGGTTCTGTGGCACTGAGAGCTGTTCTTGGTACAGCCCTCCAGGCCTAGCTTCTGCCAGCGGCCTGGGACACAGTGGGGGGATATGCACCCTAAGTACCCATCTTCCCTCACAGACACCTGGTGCACACAGAGCTGCGCCCCACCTCCACCTGGCTCCGGGGAATGCTGGTGGCTGTTGGGGCCACCGTGGCTGCAGTCCTCAGCTTCTCACTCTATAGAATCCTGGTGAAGAGCAGATGATGCCTCTCAGCCCCCTCTCCTGACCTAGTGGGGCCCCACAGGGGCAGTCTGATGCAGGCTTTCAGCCTCACAGCATGACTATGAGCCCCTGGGGCACTGCTGTGGTGCCCCTGCATCCCCTGCCCTTTCCTCAGGCCCCTCCTCAGGGCTGGGTGTGCCCCCAGCACTGCCTCACGAAAGCTCTACCCAGACTGCCTGGCTGAGCTGTGCTGAGAACCTGGGCTTGTGACCCAGAAGCTCCACTGCCTGGCCTGAGGGCTCCATGGCAGATGTTCCTGGTGGGAGGCCCTTTCCTCACCTTTGTGGGTATTGGGTAAGGTGACCATTGACCCTAGACCCAGAATTCTTACAGCTCTCCCTTGCTTCTGGTGTCAGTGGGTATGCAGGGGCCAGTAAGTGGCTAGGCTGTTGTGCAACCCCACCTTCCCATCCAGTTTGAAGCCTTGTCCGTGGCAGAAGACATGAGGTTGGGTTTCCTGATTAAACCTCACTTGTTTTTTTCCTCTCTGGGATCTCAGTCTCTGAAGACTGCTTTTCTTGAATCAGTCTAAAGTATGTTCTTTGTCTTGGTGTGATTGTGTCACTGGACCCCCCTCACCTCCCTTCCATCCCTAAGTCCCCATCATGTGACCTCAGGCCAATGTGGAAAGTCCAGTTTGGGGTAACCTGTGGTCCAAGAGCCTTAATGTCCACTGACATGCATTCTCTGTGCTCCCTCCCTTTCCTTGGGCCCCCAACACTGCCTCCCCAAACCTTTCTACTCAAGTCAGCCTGGCTGAGCTGCACTGATTACCTGGGCTTCTTGTGAACCAGCTGCTGTAACAACCCACCACAAACATGGACAGAGGGAGCTCTGGCCTGAGATGAGTAGGGCCTTCAACCACAGCATGGCTTCCCCAACCTGAGCCCCTCTTCCTCATCTGCCTTTAAGGAGTAGCAAGTGGGTGTCCCAGTGAACCTGTGTGCTGCCTGCTCCACAGAAATGCCTGATTTGAGGGTCTCGAGCTGGACCCTGATGTCCCCCACCTCTCTGCCAACTTAATTCCACTGGCTTTGAGGCTGGACAGGAGATGCTATTTCTAGCTCACAATGTCCCCTGAGGCCCAGTGGTCTGAAGTAATAGCTCCATTGTATCTGTAGCAGTGGGCAACTTCAGCCCTTGGCCAGTTGCCATCGCTTCATGTTCTCTTTACCCATCACCTCCATCATTAGAAGGGTTTAGTTGCTCTCCCCAGGAGCAGCTGCTCTTCTCCCAGCTGCAGCCCTGCCCTTGAAGACTGCTGTCCATGTGGATGCCCCCTGTTATCCTGTCTGGGGCTTCCCGGTTGGGAGGCCCTGATGCCCTGATTCTCCCACACTCCTCCAGGCCCCTGGGGTGGGGGGCGGGGGGATGCAAATAGGTTGTTTTGGTTGTCTGAGCAGGAGCAGCTGTGGCAGGACCTTTCCCACCTCTGCTACCCAACTGGGGCTATGAGGTTTCCTTGCTGTGGCACTGGGGAGAGGAACAGGGGTAACTTGCTGCTGGACAGATGCACTTAAGGATCTTCCATCCCAGCGACGGGAGCGCAGGGTCACAACTTGGGGAGTCGGGAAGCCTAGCGGTCAGGAGAAGCTTCTTGGAGGAAGGGAGGCCCATGCTGAAGCTTGAGCCCCAGAAGGCTGCAAAGGAAAGCTGAAGGTCTTGATTGGGCGGAGTTTTAGAAACTGCACCTTGACTGAATCGCCGTCTGAGCTTGGCAGAAGGAGCTTCAGCTGCCCGGAGGGGGCACACAATGCCTGCATCGGAACCATCCTCTTGGAGGAGGCCGGTTCCTACCTAGGGCGTGCATCCGGGGCAGCGCGTCCGTGTGCGAGGGGCGCGCGTTTCGTGGCGGCGTGTGCGCGGGGCGGGCGGTTCCGTGACGCGACTTGAGCGCGGCGCGCGCCGAGCGGAGCAGGCGGAGCGGGCCGGCAGGGGCGGAGCGGAGTCGTCCGCAGAGCAGCCCCTCCCGGCCTCGGCCGACCCCGGCCCGTTGCCCGGCCCCGGCTCTATGGACAGGAGCTCGCTGCTGCAGCTCATCCAGGAGCAGGTGCGTGGGGTGGGGGCCGGCACCGCCCCCCGACGATCCTCCCGCTGCGGCGCCGGGCTGGGGGAGGGACCGGGCTTCCAGACAGCCCCGCCGGACACCCGCCACCCAAGCCCCCTTTCCGCGTGCCCCTTGGCCCCTATGCCTGAGCTTCCAAGGAAAACAGCGGTGAGAGGGTGGTCTCGTCTTCTGACTCGGGCCCTCCCTCCCAGGACGGGGAGGGTGGAAATAAGGTGGGGGGAGCCCTGGGGACCCGGGCAACGTGCCCTGGAAGGACCTGGGAACAAGCCAGGTCCCAGGAACCAGCCTACTGCTCTTAGCCAGCCCGGCTCAGCCCCATGGTCCGGGTGGGCGCACCCTCAAGCCTTGGTCGGCGGCTCCCCCACCACAGCAGCTGGACCCTGAGAACACAGGCTTCATCGGTGCGGACACCTTCGCTGGGCTGGTGCACAGCCATGAGCTGCCCCTGGACCCGGCCAAGTTGGACATGCTGGTGGCCCTGGCCCAGAGCAACGAGCGGGGTCAGGTCTGCTACCAGGAACTGGTGGACCTGGTCAGTGCCACGGTGGGTGGGCAGCAGGGGGGTGGCCCAGACCTGGACAGGCACATTGCCCTGGACAGAGCAGGGTAGGCAGGTGGCTTCTTCCTGGGGAAGGCTCATAGATTGGGGCAGTGCAGGGTCTCAGACCCTGTGGGCAACCTAAGGGGCAGGGTGCTGTGGGGGATGACACTACAGCCCATGCTGATGTCCCTGTCCCCCAGATCAGCAGCAAGCGCTCCAGCAGCTTCAAGAGGGCCATCGCTAATGGACAGCGGTCACTGCCCCGAGATGGGCTGCTGGATGAGCCTGGCCTAGGTGTCTACAAGCGGTTTGTGCGCTACGTAGCCTATGAGATACTGCCCTGTGAAGTAGACCGCCGCTGGTACTTCTACCGGCACCGCAGCTGCCCGCCCCCTGTGTTTATGGCCTCAGTCACCCTCACCCAGGTGGGCCTGCCCACCTGCTGCCCTAGGAGCTTCCCATGGCCCTGCCCTACCCAGCCCTAACACTCCTGTCCCCAGATCATCGTGTTCCTGTGCTATGGGGCACGCCTCAACAAGTGGGTGCTGCAGACCTACCACCCCGAGTATATGAAGAGCCCCCTGGTGTACCACCCTGGGCACCGCGCTCGCGCCTGGCGCTTCCTCACTTACATGTTCATGCACGCTGGGTGAGTGGGGCTGCTGTGCCTGTCATGAGCACTGTTATGTCAGGCCAGCTCAGCCAGAAAAATGCAGTCTTGAGGTGGGCCTGGAGACAGGTGGGCAACACAGCTGACCCCACCCTCCTGCGGCCAGGTTGGAGCAGCTGGGGTTCAATGCCCTCCTGCAGCTGATGATCGGAGTACCCCTGGAGATGGTGCATGGTCTCCTCCGCATCAGCCTGCTCTACCTGGCGGGTGTGCTGGCAGGTAAGGCAGGCGTGGGCCCTCTGCCCACTGCCCTGGCTGGCTGCTTCTTCACACTTCCTTCTGCTCTGCAGGTTCCCTGACTGTCTCCATCACGGACATGCGGGCCCCTGTGGTGGGGGGCTCTGGAGGGGTCTATGCCCTGTGCTCAGCACACCTGGCCAACGTTGTCATGGTAATGGGGCCACCTGGAGGCTGGGTGTGGGAAGGGGCCCACCTGGCCTGCCTCACGGCCTCTCTGTCTGCATGCCATCAGAACTGGGCTGGGATGAGGTGTCCCTACAAGCTGCTGAGGATGGTGCTGGCCCTGGTGTGCAGTGAGTAGGGGGCTGGATGGGGGAATGGGGGGCCACAGTCTGTAAACAGGACAACTCCCACCTGTTGCTCCCTCTGCAGTGAGCTCTGAGGTGGGCCGGGCCGTGTGGCTGCGCTTCTCCCCACCACTGCCCTCCTCGGGCCCACAGCCCAGCTTCATGGCACACCTGGCTGGCGCAGTGGTGGGGGTGAGCATGGGCCTCACCATCCTGCGCAGTTACGAGGAGCGCCTGCAGGACCAATGCGGCTGGTGGGTGGTGCTGCTCGCCTATGGCACTTTCCTGCTCTTCGCCATCTTCTGGAACATCTTTGCCTATGATCTGCTGGGTGCCCACATCCCCCCACCGCCCTGACCTACTCCCAGGGCCACCTAGGCTAGGCCAAGCATGCGGTGGGTTGACCACCAGGCAGGCCTGCATGTTGCCCCTGGTGAACAGACACCTCAAGGCTGCTGCTCTCTGTGGGGCAGGTGGGCCCTGCAGTCCACTGAGCTGAGGCCAAGCCTAACACCAGCCCTGGCTGCCCCTCCCAGTCCTGGGGAGAAGGTTGCTGGGCCAGGGTTGGACAGAGATCCCTGAAGACAGCCCCAGAGAAGACACCACCTTACCAACCCCACCCCAACCCACCCCAAGGACTTGCAGTCTGAGCCTTTTGGGGAGAATGAATAAATATTTTACACGGTGCCAGGTACCTGTCCCAGGGCTTTGGAGGCTTCTCTGCCCCTAACCCAGATCATAGGAGACCTGCCACACACTGAAGAGAGCCTGGACTTCCTTCCTCCTTGTACCTCTGAACCTAGATGAGAGTGGAGTTGGAGTACCAATGACCCCATGCTATGAAGGAGCTGGTGGCACCTGGGGAGGGACTGTGGGCCTTCTACTCAAACTGAGTTTAGCAAGTGTTTATTGCGCTCCTATGGCACCCAGTCCCCTATTTGGTCAGCCTGCCATCCAGAGAGACCTGTGTCCTGAGGTCTTGTGGCAGATTAGTAGGCCCTGGCCCATGGCCAGGTTCACTTGGTGGGAGTCCTGTGCTTCTTGACCAGCCTAGTGTCTCGTGGGTGGCTGACCTGGTGCTGAGATGGGGCAGCAGGTCTGGCACAGCTTCAGCTCACAGACCACGTCCACTGTACTGTCTTCACAAGGGGAGGGGGTCCATCACCCTGAGGCACAAGCTGAAGTGGGCCCTGAGAGCCCAACCAGTGCTCCCTGATAAGGTCCTGGATGTCCTCCCAGCCCACCAGCTGCTTACTCACCTCTGTTCAGGGCTGCAGCACTTTCTTGCCCCTGGTCCAGGTACAGCAGGTAGTGCCTGAGAATATACTGCAAGGTAGGCCGGCCTGGCACTGTGGCCAATTGGGGAGTTCCAGCTGCCCCCCAAGAGATGGGGGGATTCTCAATGTTCTGGATCTCAAGACCATGTCACACATCACCAACTCTTTCCACAAGCAAGGGCACTCAGGTGCCCAGGCTGCGCCTGATTTCCCCAAGCCGGTGGCGCCACCCACAACATCGAGGATGCACAGCTTCGTGACTGTGGCGCGCTCCCTCGGAAAGCTGCCAAAGGCAGTGGCTGAACGCTGCACCACCAGCTCTGGGGGTTGGTGGCCACAAGCTGCTGCAGACAGTGCATTGAGGGAAGCCCAGGTGCGGGACCTCATCGGGGAGGCCCGCTCAGGGAGGCTCGGTCCCCGGAGAGGCCCCGCCCCGGAGGAAGCCCGGCCCATCGAGGCCCATCCTGCACGAGGCCCCGCCCCGGAGGAAGCCCGGCCCACCGGGGCCCCGCCCCTCGCCGTGGTTTCCACGCCAGCGGACGCCGTTGCTCTTCTTTTGGCCGTTGTCCCTCGCCGCCTCTCCACTCGCCTCACGCTGGCCGCTTACAGCTCCTTCCCAGTACCTGAGGAAGGGTGGTGAGGGGAGTCCATGACGCCCTACCTGCTGGCCCTCTCCTCCCTGCCGCCCTATCAGTGGTCCAGGACCTCCAGCTGTCCCCTGGCGCCCGCGCGCTCCCGAAGCACCTTTCTGCGGCGCGTCGAGATGACGGCCCAGCGTTTCGGGTCTTCGCCGCCCCAGAGCCTGCTGAGGGCCGCCATGTTCGCGTTGAGGGGCGGGGTCACGGGGGCGGGGGCGGAGGCGGAGCCCGCCGGGAGCGCCCCGCCCCCAGGTCGTCGGTCGCGCGGCTCCGAGCGCGTTCTCGTTCTGCAACCCCGCCCCGCGCCGGAAGTTCCGGTGGCGAATCGCCCGACCGGGCCGAGCGGATCGCGGCGCGGGGTGCGGGTGAGGGGCGGCCGGGCGCGGAGCCCGGGAGCGGAACCCAGTCCGTGCCGCGCGGCGCCATGAAGGGCAAGGAGGAGAAGGAGGGTGGCGCGCGTCTAGGCGCCGGCGGCGGCAGCCCAGAGAAGAGTCCGAGCGCGCAGGAGCTCAAGGAACAGGGCAACCGGCTCTTCGTGGGCCGCAAGTACCCGGAGGCGGCGGCCTGCTACGGCCGCGCCATCGTGAGTGCGCGGGGCGGGGGCGCGCCCGGCGCTCCTCCCCAGCCCGGGCGCCGCCAGCCCCGCGGGGCTTTGGGCTGCGGAGACTCGGTGGCGATCTCATTCCACAGGCGGCTATGCGCGACCCGATCCCGGATCGGGCGGGTGGGATGCTTGAGGCCGGCTGGGCCGGGGTCCTCAGCAAGATTGGGAAACTTACTTTAACAAAATCAATGAATTGGAGTCATGAGGGTAGTGTCAGCCAGAACCCAAGGGTCTGACAACTGAGAAACCTTTAGTTTCTCGACTCCAGCCATGGCCCCAAAGCTGGGACAGGACCTGGGACATCGGGTTGTCAGCTTGCTGGGGCAGAAGGGCAATGCGGGCCCACACCCTCTCGTGCTGGCCTTGGTCCCCAGACTCGGAACCCCCTGGTGGCAGTGTACTATACCAACCGGGCCCTGTGCTACCTGAAGATGCAGCAGCCAGAGCAGGCTCTGGCCGACTGTCGGCGAGCCCTGGAGCTGGATGGGCAGTCTGTGAAGGCACACTTCTTTCTGGGTCAGTGCCAGCTGGAGATGGAGAGCTACGACGAGGCCATTGCCAATCTGCAGCGAGGTGGGCCAACACCCTGCCTTGCCTGGGGCACCTAGGGCCCCAGGGATGGGCTGGGCAGACTAATCTCAAGTTTCCTTTCCCAGCTTACAGCTTGGCCAAGGAGCAGCGGCTCAACTTTGGGGATGACATCCCTAGTGCTCTGCGCATCGCCAAGAAGAAACGCTGGAATAGCATTGAGGAGCGGCGCATCCACCAGGAGAGCGAGCTGCATGCCTACCTCTCACGGCTCATCACTGCAGAGCGCGAGAGGTGGGCCCCTCCCGCTCCTTGTCAGGCTGCCTTCTTGGGTTAAACTGAGTCACCAGCACAGGTGTTTATTGAAAGCTAAGGTGGCACAGAGGAAGCTGGGGGGAAGATGCCCAAGGCTGGGTGGGCTCTGACATCTGCCCAGGTCCGTTTTAACCAGCTCCTGGTCAACCCTTAGGGAGCTGGAGGAGTGTCAGCGGAACCATGAAGGTGATGAGGATGACGGCCACGTCCGTGCCCAGCAAGCCTGCATCGAGGCCAAGCACGTGAGGGTGCCCCTGGCCCATGTGTGTGTGTTGGAGTGTGTGTGTGAGACAGAGGGGTACCCCCGACTGATGTTGGGTTATGTGCCTGCGTGTGGCCCACACATGCTCCACTCTTCACAGGACAAATACATGGCGGACATGGATGAGCTCTTCTCTCAGGTAGACGAGAAGAGAAAGGTGAGCATCTATTCCCTGAAGCCTGAGAATCGAAGGTACTAGAACAGTGTCTCTTTCTATCTCTGATACTGCTCTTTTGTTACAGAAACGAGACATCCCTGACTACCTGTGTGGAAAGATCAGCTTTGAGCTGATGCGGGAACCCTGCATCACGCCAAGTGGCATCACTTATGACCGCAAAGACATTGAGGAGCATCTGCAGGTAAGGCCTTGGGCCTGGGGACCAGGGCTAGAGGCGCAGCTCCAGCACACTGAGCACCCTGACCCTGTTGTAACTGCAGCGTGTGGGCCATTTTGACCCTGTGACTCGGAGCCCCCTGACCCAGGAACAGCTCATCCCCAACCTGGCCATGAAGGAAGTCATCGATGCATTCATCTCTGAGAACGGCTGGGTGGAGGACTACTGAGGACCTCGCCCCAGAGGATCCTGAGGCAGAAGCCCCAGAACCTGTACATAGTTTGTGTCTCTGGGCCCATCCCCATCAGTTCTGCTAGTGGGCTCTGGACTGCTCCCTCTTTCAGCATAGCCCTTGCTGGGCCATGAGCCTTCCCTGTCCCTTTCTGGGCAGGAAAAGCAGGTGAGGGTGGGCTGGGCTGAGGCCCCTGCTGCTGCCACTGTCTCTGTAATAAAATCTGTGAGCACTACAGGGGCACGTGCTGGTGTATGACAAGCTCACCAGCTGCCTGCTCTGGCTAACCAAGGAAGGTTGAGATGAAGACACTGGTGTCCAGGTTGAGAGTGGCATGCCACCATCGGTCAGGGAAGTACAGCACCTGAGGGTTGGACCAGAGGATATTAGTCAGGGAAGTTTGGGTCTGGCCCCTGCTGCCAGCCACTAATCTCACTGGCCCAGATGGTACACCTGGTGGGGGATGTGGAGCATAAAGATTGGACACTTTTGGGCCTGGCCTGGTCCCCCTACTTGTCACTGACCTCACCAGCTCGGATGGTACACTCCAGGGGCCGCTCTGATGATGTCAGGGCTGGGTATGTGTCCTGCAGCCAGGCCAGTGTAGTTTTGTTGGGATGGAACTCTGGTGCCTTCTCAGGTGGGTAGAGGAACCAACGCTGCTGGCAGGAGCATGAAGTCACTATTGGGTCTTGTAGCCAGCAAGTCCCAAGCCTCAAGCCTCAGCCCTCAGCCTGTACATACCTTGCGGCCATAGATCACCTCCGAGAACCCTGGCCCATGCCAGTGGAAGGGCACCCCAGAGCCAGCTCCTGTGGAGTCAGTTATGAGCAGCTGGTGACTAAAACAACCTGCACTGGCTGGCATACACCCTCACACATGATTCCCAAAGAGCACCTACCTGCGATTCCAAAGCTATAGGCAGGGGTGGTTCCCAGCAGACGAAATGGGGGTGGTGAATAGTGCCGAAAGAGCGATGCCCACTCAGTGAAGTTGTTGTCCCCAAAGAAGTACAAGGTGTCTGCCAGCAAAGAAGGAAGTCCCCGGGTGCCAGGATCTGGCACCCAGGGACTCCCAAGTGTCCCATACCTCTGCTGTCAGGTCTGGCTCACCGTTCCCCAGGGAGGCAGGATCCTGAGGGTGTAGCAGCTGCTCAACGTATTCCTGGAAGGGCAGATCCACTATGGGGAAAAAACACTGGTCAGGACCGGGTGATTCTGCGTTCAAGACTACATGTTGGTCCCCCTTGGTGTGGAAGCTCACCTTTCCGGTAGGAGTAGGTGTTGGCTGTGCTCAGCCTCACTACATTGTCCCCAAAAGAAGCCAGCAGCCTTTCTCGGGAACACAGGGCCCGGAACCTCTGCGGGGACCAGCAGAAGGCTTAGCGGCAGGGCGGGCAGAGCCAGCGGTCCGCGGCGGGCGCCAGCACTCACCGAGTTGTCCGTGAGCCCCTGCAGGATGACCGGCCTGAGGAAGGCGTACCTGCGGAAGGAGGAGCCGCGCTCAGGTTCGGCGCACGCCCGTACCCGCCCCCCGCGCGCTGCGGGCCGAGCCCGCCGTTCCCGGGCTCTGCGCGCACGTACTGCTGCATGAACTCGGCGTAGGTGAGGTCCGCCCGACGCTCTACGGTGCAGCGCTCCTCTTCCGCCACGGCCGCCGCCGCCGGCCCGCCCAGCCACCTGCGGGCACATCCCGGTCAGCGCCGCCCGTGCCCAGCCGCCCAGCGCGCCCTCCCGCCCGCGCCGCTCACCATCCCCCGCCGCCTGCCTCCCAGGAGCCGGAGCCAGGTCGAGCCAGCGCCCCCAGTGCCCCCAGCG